>NC_080781.1:130600332-131932704 GCF_020826845.1 Diceros bicornis minor
GTGGGCAGAGGAACTGAGTAGACATTTTTCCAAAGACAACATACAAATGGCGAACAGATACATGAAAAGGTACTTGATACCACTAATCATCAAGGAAATGCAAATCAAAACTACCATGAAATATCACCTCATACCTGTTAGGATAGCTGTATAAAAAAGACAAGAAACAACTTCACTAATCATCAGGGAAATGCAAATCAAAGCACAATAAAATATGCCCTCACACCTGTTAGAATGGCTGTCATCAGAAAGGCAAGAAATAATGAGTGTTGGCAAGGATGTGGAGAAAAGGGAACCCTTATGCACTGTTGATGGGAATGTAAATTTAAAGATATTATGGAAAACAGTATAGAGGTTCCTAAAAAAATTAAAAATAGAACTACTGTATGATCTAGACATCCCACTTCTGAGTATATATCCAAAGGAAATGAAATCAGAATCTCAAAGAGATAGCTGCACTCCCATGTTCATTCCAGCATTAATCATAATAGCCAAGACATGGAAACAACCTAAGTTTCCATGTACAGATGAATAGATAAAGAAGTTGTGATTATACACATGCGCGCGCGCACACACACACACACACACACACACATAATGGAATATTATTCAGCCATGAGAAAGAAGGAAATTCTGGCTTTTGCAACAACATGGGTGGACCTTGAGGGCATTATGCTAAGTGAAATAAGTCAGACAGAGAAAGACGAATACTGTATGATCTCACTTATATGTGCAATCTAAAAATGTCTAACTCATAGAAAGAGAGAGTAGAATGGTGGTTGTAGGGGCTGGGGGGAGGGGGAAATAGGGAGATGTTGGTCAAAAGGTACAAACCTCTAGTTATAAGATGAATAAGTTCTGGGGATCTAGTAAACAGCATGGTGACTATAGTTAACAATACTGTATTGTATACTTGAAAATTACTAAGATAGTAGGTCTTAAATGTTCCCACCTCAAAAGATAAAATGATAACTATGTGAGGTGATGGAGGTGTTAACTAACCTTCTTGTGGTAATCATTTTGCAACGTATAAATGTGTCAAGTCATTACATTATATACCTTAAACTTACACAATGTTATATGTCAATTATATCTCAATAAGGCTGGAAAGCAATACAATAATGATATTTTAAAAAAAGAATCAGACTTTGCATTAAGCTGACATATCTCTTCAGTCTCCTTTAGTTAATTATTAGGAGTCATGGTCATTAGAATTACTCCTGATTCCACCTCTAATTTCCCAGACCCATGTCTTCTTACTGTTGTAGATTGTATTAGTGCCCTATTGCCGCAGTTACAAATTGCCACTAACTCCGTAGCTTAAAAAAAAACACATTCATTCCCTTAAATAGTACTGAGAGTCATAAGTCTGAAACTGATTTCACTGGGCTAAAGTCAAGGTGTTGACAGGACTGGTTCCTTATGGAGACTCCGTTTCCTTTCCTTTTTCAGCTTCTAGTGGCCTCCAATATTCATTGGCTTGTGGCCTCTTCCTCCATTGTCAAAGTACATCCCTCCAGTTTCTGCTTCTGCCATCATGTCATATCAGCTTCTCCTCTTCCTCTCTCCCTCTTTTGAAGACACTTGTGATTATATTTAGGGTCCACCTGGATAATCCAGCATGATGTCCCCATCTCAAGATCCTTAATCACATCTGCAATTCCCCTTTAGCCACATAATGTAACATTACAGGTTCTGGGGATTAAGACACACACACATGTGAGAGGTATTATTCAGCCTACCACAGAGACAGAGTGTCAGATAAAGGTTTCTGATTCATTGTATATACTTTGACCTGAGGGATGGTGTCCCAGCCTTAAAGAATATTGCCTGTGGGCAGGTGCTTCAGTTATGTCTTCAGCTCTTTCCTTTTCCAATTGTTCTACCAATTATTTAGTGAAGAATCAAACTCTCCAACTATTTTTGTGAGTTTGTCTATTTCTCTTTTTTTATTTTGTTGCTTTGTTATCTTATTTTGTTGCTTTTTTTCTTCCGTATACTTCAAAGCTCTGTTATTAGGTATATTCACATCTATAATTGTTACTTTTTCCTGATCAATCATTACTTTTATCTTTATGGAATATTATAGGTTCTCAATAAATATTTGTTGAATTAATTTAAATAACAAATTACAGCATATTATTAAGTTCAACATAAATACAAAGTAAAGTAATATACCTTAATGTTTTTTTGAAGACACTGGCCAGAGCTCCAACCTTTGGAGAAACTTTTCAGAATACTTCCTCAGCTCTTTAAGGCCCCTATTTCCTTATCACAAATATACCTATGCTTGCTATTTAGAACTAGGAACTGTGAAGAAGATCACTATTATATTTATAGCACAAAGAATGGACTTTAGAAAAGCAAAAATCCAGCAAAATTCTGTGTACTTAAGATGAACACAAAGAGAGTCCTTGGTGTTAACAGTATGTAGTTGATTTTACCAGGTTCTTCCTCAGATCCTTCTGGAGACCTTGGTAATTGTGGTCTGCAGTTTGAGTAGCCCCCACTAGAGGGCAATCATATCCTCCAAAGTATAGTTTTATTTTAATATGATATTCTTTGGAATTTTTTAAAAAAGGTATGGATGTACAGATATCAAATTAATCTGAAGAAATAACTGAGTAGACCAAAACTTTTGAGTTCAATATAGAACAAAAGGGATCTTAGGCACCTTGAGGATATCCTGCCTCCCATACACATGCTAGAAACCTGGGCTTTTATTTATTGAACTTCCTACCTCAGAACAAGTGACAAATCCAAGATATCTTTCATTCATTACTGGCCAGAGATCTCAAAACTAATCTTAACTTTATAAACCTTGTCAAAATTCAGCTGAAAGACAAAGATTAACCTGTTGGCTTATATCCATGTTATCTAAGTGTCACTGACAGAGCATCTCGTGCTGTTCTAGGTTAAATGATAGTAGAACCATAGCCCTTTGGAGTTGAACTATTCCACCAAAGAATCCATGTCTCCTTCTTAAATTCAAACTGAACTTCTCATGCTGGTCAACTTGGAGTAGACCCATTATAGCCTCTCTCTCCCGCTGATCACTACTAAAAAGTATGGACCTAATATAAAAAGCAACGAGTGTCTTTAGGTCTGAAGTGTGTCTCTTGTATGCAGCATATATATGGATCTTGTTTTTTTATCCAGTCAGCCACCCTATGCCTTTTAATTGGAGCATTTAGTCCATTGACGTTTAAAGTAGCTATTGATAAGTATGTACTTACTGCCATTTTTTAACTTTTTTTTTTTTCTCAGTGTTTTAGTAGTCCTTCTCTGTTCCTTACTTCTTCTATACAGAATTGATGGTCACTTTAGTTTGACCTCTGTCTGTATGGAGATTCCTCAAAAAATCAAGGATAGAACTACCATATGATCCAGCTATTCCACTGCTGGGTGTTTATCCAAAGAACTTGAAAACACCAATTTGCAAAGGTACATGCACCCCTGTGTTCATTGCAGCGTTATTCACAATAGCCAAGACTTGGAAGCAACCTAAGTGCCCATCAAGGGATGAATGGATAAAGAAGCTGTGGTATATATACACAATGGAATACTACTCAGCCATAAGAAACGATGAAATCCATCCATTTGTGACAACATGGATGGACATTGAGGGGATAATGCAAAGTGAAATAAGTCAGAGGGAGAAGGTCAAATACCGTATGATTTCCTTCATTAAGTAGTAGATAATAACAACAATAAACAAACACATAGGGACAGAGATTGGATTGGTGGTTCCCAGAGGGGAAGGGGGGAGGGAGGAGGGTGAAAGGGATAATTCGATACCTGTGTGTGGTGATGGGTTGTAATTAGTATTTTGGTGGTGAACATGATGTAATCTATGCAGAAATAGAAGTACAATGATGTACACCTGAAACTTTTACAATGTTATAAACCAATGTTACTGCAATAAACAAAAAATTAAAAAAAAAAAGCAACGACCTGAGCACTTTGAAAAATAGGAGTAACAGGCTGTCTGGAGAGGGAACTCAAAATGTGAAGGCCAAGCACCAGGGTGTGTTTCCTGTTTTTTCATTTGTTTGTTCTTTTTCTCCTTTATCTCCTGGCTTTGATCAAGTTACAGAAATCCAGAGAGAAAACTCCCAGAGAAATCTTCTTATGACCAGAGGACCAAGAAAAACGTTCATCTGCGAACTGAGGAGTGGGATAGAATCTTTCTTTCTCCTTCCCCTCCCCTCCCCTCCTCTCCCCTCCTCTTCCTTCCTTCCTTCCTTTCTCTTTCTTTCTCTTTATTTCTTTCTCTTTCTCTCTCTCTCTCTCTGTCTCTTTCCCATTCTCTCTTTCTTTCTTTCCCTTTCTCCCCTTCTCTTTCTCTCTCTCTCCCTCCCTCCCACCCTCCTTTCCTTCCTGCCTGCCATGATTAGGATGTGAGAAAGATTTCTCTTCAAAGGGGCACCATGAAGGGATTTGGGGGGAGTTATGGAACTGTTCCCTATATTGTTTGCGATGGTGGTTACATGACCCTAGGCATTTGTCAAAACTCATACACCAAAAAGAGTGAATTTTACTGTATTTAAATTAGAAAATAATTTACTAAAAATTCGAACTGGCCCTAAATGATGTGCTATTTTGAATAGAACATGAAGTTTTAAATTGGGGAGTCTTAGTTTCAAATACTAGTTCTGCTTCTCACCAGCTTTGTGATTTTTTTCTGTACCTGATTACATGAGAATATATATATATATATATATATATATATATATATATATATATATAAAATACATTATTGAAATGGAAGTAAATTCAAAAAAAAAAAAAATATATATATATATATATATTTAGAGAGAGAGTGATCTCAATAAATAATAATTGTTACTATTAGTAGCCCTGGCAGCTCCTCCCTTAGTACTGCATACAAGATTGCTAAGTCACTATTTTTTCCTTAACCCTGACTCTCCAATCAGCCCTGGCCAATCCTGCTGGCTTCCATCTCTGCCAATTATACAGTACTGACAGGAAAAATATGGGTCCTCAGACACTTCTCAGCCTACTACAGATATGGCTAAAGGATTAAGAACCCAATAGACCCTTGTTCCTTCTTGATCCCACAGTGGCTTTTTAAAGCTGAATTTGCAAAAGAAAAGTTTCCTTTAGAAAGCTAAGTATTCTTAATATTAATATGTGGCTTAGATGTGTAAAGAAAGACAAAATAAAGCTACGCTAACAATATAAAACAACAGAGCTCT
Source organism: Diceros bicornis minor (assembly GCF_020826845.1). Classification (NCBI taxonomy): domain Eukaryota; kingdom Metazoa; phylum Chordata; class Mammalia; order Perissodactyla; family Rhinocerotidae; genus Diceros; species Diceros bicornis. The sequence goes on from NC_080781.1 coordinate 130,605,552, forward strand.
TAGGCACCCTAATCATTATAATAATAATTACTGTGATATCATACAATATAAATAATATAGTGTATTAGAGCAAACCAAACTTTTAAACGGTAGCTTCCCCACACACAGAGATGGTTAGAGTTAGAAGGGATTTTAGTTACTACTCTCTCAGTGCTCAAATAATCGTGAAGAGGGTTTAGTTATGCTTATTTTTGTCAGTTTAATTTTATTTGTTTTCCAGTGAGAAGTCTAATCTTTCAGGAAGCAAAAGCCTGGAAAACTTTGGGGGGAAAATTACAGGGTTTAACAGCCAGGTTTTGCTGTATCAATGTAATTAATTGAGAAATACTTAGGGTTTTGGTACATTGATTTATTCAAACATTTTTGACAGTTCTGTACTGAAGAAAAAGAAATTATATAAAGATTGTGAAATTCCAAGACATGTAGAAACTGTTTTGCGTTCAGACACAGGACAACCTTTGGTCATAACTTCTTAAACCGCTCCCTAGATTTGAACACAAATGAGAATAGTTTGTGCAATCTCATCTTTTCCTTGAATTCAGACTACCTCCTCTTCGTGAATAATTTTTATACTGAGAATTTCTGCTGCAAAAGAGAAAGAGAGAAACGCTGTATTGTTTCGACCCAAAATAATATCCATTAGCTTTCTCTGAATTAGTGATTATAGAATGATGTGTTTTCTACGAAATGATATGTTCTCTGAGGAATGTACTTGTGTGCAAGGACAGAGGCCAGAGGGGAATGACAGCCCAATTTACATACTCTGTAGCATTTTGTAATGCTGAATTTGAGTTCCCGCTGTAAGATAATGATCTTGCTTTTTCTTCTTTCTGCCCAGGAAAATATTCTGTTGCTAGCAATTGATGTAATTTCATAATTCTGAAACTGTCTTACAAAAGTTAAAGAGCAAATTGAAGGGAATCCCTTCTGAGTTGAATACATTAATGATGAGAATATTTCTCCTGCAAGGCCGGGTCTATGTAAATATAATGATAAGATGGTACAGAAATAGTTCAGCCATGATGACTAGTGGAAAGAGCTGAACCATCTAAGCTGCCTGTGCTATGATCCATGTGGACGGTCATCCTTAAGTTGTATAGTAAAATCATAAACTCTTCAAGGTGAAAGGGATCTTAGAGGCCATTTCTAATTCAATTTCCTTTCTAATTCAGAAGTCCCTTTTTCAAAATGGTTGGCATATTGGTATCCAGCCTTTGCTTCACCCCTCTCAGTGATAAGGGAGCTCACTGACTTAATTCTTTGTGAGGTACCAGGCATCCTATAAGAATATTGGAATAACATACGCTCTAATCAATCTTACAAAGACAAAATTCAATCCTCAAACCTAAATCCAGCAAAAACAGTAATATCATTTATACAAGTAGTACATTGAAAGATTAAAGTTTACACGACTTAAGGAACAATGGAAGACATTTTTATAAATTAATATGGTCATAATTAAAGATAAAAATGATATATGTTGGATTTTTATGTATTATTTACATTTTACAGACATTTTGATTACCAGATGATTCTGAAAAAGCTATGCCTTGATTTTTAAAATTCTTCAGTTTCTGTTTCCAAGATTACTTCATTGATTGTTTATAACCAGTATTTATTAAATTCTGCTATATGCTCCAGACTGTGGGAGATGGAGAATACTGGTTGAACATTTATCATCAGTCATTGAGGAACCATATTTTAAAGGATTAATCTAACTCCAAATATAACTCCACTCAAAACTAGATCACATTCAAATTTATACACATATTTTTTAACAAACATAACTTGAACCAGGTGCAGGTAAAATGACCTGTCATATAATATGACATAAGCAAAATAATTCTGCAATATTTGAAAACAATAATGGCTGTGTGATATTTTTGTGTCCAGTATATTGTTGCACACATTACAAACTACAAAGAGTTATCTGAAAAATATAAGTGACTATCTCAGAAGGACCAGAGGAGATATAGATGTATTCGATACCCCAAGGTAAAAGCGTTGTGTAAGTGACCAAGTCACTCCCTGATGATATGTCTTTTAAAAGAGCATGATTTAAAGAGGCAAGAAAAGTTTTAAGTGGTAGCTTAGAACTTTCATGAGTAGGGACTCTGTATTAGTTCCTATTGCTGCCAATTTACTGGCTTAAGATAATACACATTTATTATCTTACGGTTAAGGGGGTCAGAAATTTAAAATGGGTCAACAGGGCTGTGTTCCTTCTAGAAGTTCTAAGGGAGAATCCATTTCTTTGCCCTTTTTAGCTGCTAGAGGCTGCCTGCATTCCTTGGACTCATGGCCCCTTCCTCTATATTCAAAGCCAGCAGCATAGCATCTTCAAATCTCTCTCCCTCTCCTTCTCCCTCTCTCTCTTTCTTTCCCCCTCCTTTGTTCCTCGCTTTCCCTCTCCCACTCTCATACACATACATCCTCTGCTTCTCTCATCCCATCTCCTACTCTGGACTCAGCCTCCAGTCTCCCTATTAAAAGGACCTTTGTAATTATGTTGGGCCCACCTGGATAATTCAGGCTAATCTCTCCATCTCAAGATCCTTAACCTTAATCATACCTGTAAATTCTCCTTTACCACATAAATTAACATATTCACAAGTTTTAAGGATTAGGACCTAGACATCTTTTGGGGGCCATTATTGTATCTACCATGGTCTCCATCTGTCTGAACGTGAGTGTATGACCTAGATGACCTAAATGTGGTAACGTGTTTAAAAAAAAAAAAACAGTTCCCCAAAGTAAAGAAAGTTATAAGATGTTCTATATGTTTATTTTAGGTCAAACTTTTTTGAAGTAAAATGTCATAACCATGATTAAATAAACTAGTGATGATTATGTCCTTAAGTGTTGGTAAGAATGGTCCTACTAGAAAAGTTTAAATTAGAAATTCCAATAGAATGTTAGAAGGCCATTCTATCATTGATTTACCTATGAAAAACACAATTTTCACAAGCTTATATAAACAGTGGTCTGAATTCTGTCCCTCAAATCAGTCATTTTCTATGCTCTTTGCTCCAAGTTAGTACAACACTGACAAATATTTCAAGAGTAATCATTTGCTTAAGTACCTATAGTTTTAAAATATAAAGATGATACCTTCTATTAGATAGTATACTCTGAATAATAAATATATTCCCTGTCAGTATTCCTTTCTAACTATGCAAATGATACACTTTTGATGTTTAACTGGTCTTGTATGCTTTATTTGTGCACCGTATGGTTTTCATAGATAACTGTAGTCTAATTGGTTTGAAACAAGCAACTGACACAAATATGCAAATATAGTCAGAAAAGAAAATATTTCTACCATAGTTCCCTTCTGCACTATTGATTGAAATATGAATGTTTAAAAATAATTCTGTAGAGCTAGTCTACTTGAATAGTTTGTAATTACATCCATTCTCAATTGTCTACATTCAAGAGTATGATACTAACAAGGAAAAATGACTGACCAAGTGCATTTTTGTAACACAGTACCAACTCTAGAAGAACATTATGCTTGTGATTATTTGTATTTGGTTAGCACAAAATCAGCATGTTTCTCAATAAAACTGCTGTTAAGGATATACTGTTGTATGATAAAATTCTATGCTATTAGGCTAATGTTAGATTACATTCTTGGTAAAGTTGTTATTTTTTAAAGGAACCCTTGTTATAAAAACATTTTTTCTTTCCTTTTAGGCAGCTTCTTACCTTTCTTTCTTTCTTTCTTTCTTTCTTTCTTTCTTTCTTTCTTTCTTTCTTTCTTTCTCTCTTTCTCTCTTTCTCTCTTTCTCTCTTTCTCTCTTTCTTTCTTTCTTTTTTATTTTACAGAAAGCCAGGTGGAGTTGCTTTAATTAAGGTCTCTAGCTAGTTCTATCCCTGTGTTATTTGCCATCATGTTTTTTTTTCCTCTGACCTTCCACAGTCTGTTCATATTAGATATGAGGTGGACCATGTCATCAGTGAGCATATTTTCATTTGAAGGACTGCCAGGATAGCTTTCTGCTGTTCCTTTCCATTAGCTCAGAAGTATCGATGGGACTATGCTATGCTCCATTTAGAGTTTAGTTCCTATACAAAAATCTTTTAATAAAAGCTGAGTCACTCTTGATCATTCCTTAGCTTTATGTCTCACCATTTTCCTTATGGCAGACCATTTCTATGATGCTTATTAATATTTTACTTGATGCTAATTCCAAAGTCTATTTTTCCCATAAATATATGTTCTTAGGAAATTCAATGAGACTGAAAGTGTCAAGAAAAGGAAGTACATTTTCTAATTCATGTATCTTCCCATAGTAACTAGCACAAGGCTCTACTTACAATAGGAACTCAACAAATGCTGATGACTGTCAGCCCGTGTATAGTCACAGTATATTGTGAAATAATGCTTTCTATCAGCCAATTGTTCCCAGTATATACTTAGTCTGAATGAGACTGCTACAGTTTGTGGGGGTGGGGTTTGCTTAAGTCACTGAGACTCTGTCAAAGGATGACTTTCTATAGTCAATTGATACCTTAATAATAGAATACAATTATTAGACTGTCTCCAGAATTTCCAAATGACTAGTAAAACACACACAATCTTGTTGGGCTGATTGTCTGCTTCAGGTTGATCTGCATATAAAGCTAACTTTAAAGTAGATACTTATATCTTTGGAAGAAACCCGTGTCCAAAGAGACTCGCAGTGAATTTGTGCCTTATTTTAAATTGATCAAACATTGAAGCACAAAGATAAGCAGAGACTGAAAACAATTCAATAAAGTATATTACTTTGAATTAATCACCTTCCATTTTTCAATGATCTAGGAGTAAAATGGTTATATGACCTTGATATTATTACTTGGTTAGAATGGCTGCACATCAACTGTCAAACAATCTAGAGAACAGAAAGTATGGTCACTGTTAAGATCTGGGTGTTTTTCTCTTTGAGGAAAGTAAACTATTCTTCCTTTAAATGGTGATTCATCAACCAGAATTGCAATAAACACTGAATCACCTTAATTTCTCTTTCTTATCCAGGCATTTCTCACTAAAGCTGGTAATTCTTTCAATGACAAGAGTTCAATGTTTAAGATAAAATAACAAGGATATTGGACAAGGCTTCTAAAGAATGAGATTTCTTTTTATGCATGTACTTGGAAAATTATTACTATAGTAATTTCACATTTTCTATAACATATTAATTCTTTCCATTGATGTGAGCATTACCCATTACCCACTATCAAACAATTACATACAAATGGAACCATATACATGCACATTTCAGTATGTGTCTGGGATATTTGCTGTGTTTGAATTGGTTGAGAATCAGACCACTAAAAACTGAATTAATGTTATTTGACATAGAAACCAGATGGAGGAACGGGCAAGGGTTGTGTGTAATGACCCCACAATATAGGGGACAAATTCATCTTTTGCCAGGATGCACTTTCAATTCTCACTAGGGAATCTTACTCACTTCTGTATCCTCATATGCCATCTGAGCCCTGTCCATCTGTGACTCACCTTCAGGCCAAGAATCACTTGTGTTTTCAATCCTAATGAAAATAAAACTGATATCATATAGATTCTTGCTTCCTCTAGCACATATTTTCATGCTAAGTCTGTCCCTTGGCAATAGCCTCCTCTGTACTACCTTGAATAGGAAAGAATAAAGAATCCAGCTATCTCCTGACTAAGAAGAAGCCATTGCCATAACAGCAGATCATATTTAGCATTAAATGTCTCGCAGTGACACAGGAGGTATATCATGCATGATCCCTACTTGCTCAGAAACATGGCACATCAAGACATCCATATGGACCATGGCTAATTGACATGAATCCTAAATTGTTATGCATAGCTAACTGAAAAGGAAAATAATAGATTGTGAAAATGATTTTAAAAGTTAAAAACTACATTATAAATGTAAACTATTAGTATTAATTTGTAAATGAAATATAACTATATGTAAGACATAGGGTTTGACTTAACATCCAGTAAATCTTCAGTATTTATAGAAAGTTTCTATCCTTTCATATAACCAAATTGATGTATGTGGGACATTATTGTTATTATAATTTAGTGCCATGTATTGGTACATTAGAAAGTTCTGGTAAAATTCTGGGCAGGGAGATGTCTTCCTCATGTGTCACACTGGTGAGCACTATTCTATGTTCATCCCGTCTGAAGCCACGTTATCAAAGAGGACACCTTTCCCACGTGATGAAGGAATATTCCTTATTCAATAGTATAGAAATAGTTGTAATCCCTGACTAGAATCACAGCAGGTAAATACTATTAGACTTCTTTAAATCAAACTTACTAGGTATGTTCAATTCATTGCTTTAAGAGTTGATCACTGGGGCGGGCCCTGTGGCGTAGTGGTTAAGTGAGTGCACTCCGCTGCTGGCGGCCCGGCTTCGGATCCCAGGCTGCGCCGATGCACCGCTTGTCAGGCCATGCTGTGGCGGCGTCCCATATAAAGTGGAGGAAGATAGGCACAGATGTTAGCCCAGGGCCAGTCTTCCTCAGCAAAAAGAGGAGGATTGGCATAGATGTTAGCTCAGGGCTGATCTTCCTCACAAAAATAACAAAAGAGTTGATCACATCTCAAGTGTAGTGTGGTCAACGGATTGTGTCTATATAATGCCAAAATCACTCAGTTCGGTAATTAACAAGCAAACAAACAGAACAGTCAAGCCAGTAACTGGATGTCATAGTTGCTGTAAAAACTTATTTAATTAATTCTTTACTTATAGGTAGGCATTGCACTTTCTGCTAGATATTTTGTTGACTATATCATTATTTGCTTATATTTTTCCATTTACGCTTACAGATATAAAGAAACTTGGATTGGGCCGGCCCAGTGGCTTAGCGGTTAAGTGGGCATGCTCCGCTCCACTTCTGGCAGCCTGGGTTCAGATCCCGGGTGCGCACCGATGCACCGCTTGTCAGGCCATGCTTTGGTGGTGTCCCATATAAAGTGGAGGAAGATGGGCACGGATGTTAGCCCAGGGCAAGTCTTCCTCAGGAAAAAAAGAGGAGGACTGTTGTATGTACTTAAAGAGAACTTTAAACAAAAGCCTGGCAGTGAAGAGGGAAGCATGATTAATTTTGACTGCAGGGATTGGGAAGGACTTGACAGAAGCAGACATATTTGAATTGAACCTTGAATCATGAGTTGATTCATTCATTGTAAAGAAAGAGTGGCTGAGGAAATTTTATTAACTACATTTCCTTATTTTCTGTGTTCCTGATGCTCTGGTATCCGGGGCCTTGCTGACCGCTGGGGAGGGACTACCCCTCCTAGGGTTAGCTAATTCATACAGATAGCAAACAGCTTGCCCAGGAGCATGTCTTTCATATGCACTCCAACCAATCTTAAGTCCATACTCACCTACTACCTCCTTTATCTAGTTCTTACACTCTAGGTCACTATCCCTCTGTCCTAATCACTCCAGGGCCAGGTGCTAGACAACTAGGGACAGCCCTATACTCCAGAGCCCACTGAAATTATTCTAACTAGCCAATCCTAAACTTCCTTACCCTGCCTTGTCCTGCTATCCCCATGGAAACAACAGTCAAGGTTCTTGCCTATGTTTTCCCCACTCCCTCTGCTTCCTGATTGACCCTGATGCTTCCCCATATGGCCCTACATGGTGTACCATGTCTCTCATTTGTAGGGAACTATGAGTAAAACCTTCTTCTGTAATGACAATCATTTTCATGTATGTGTGTCTTACTATACCTGATTAAAAAAAAATTCCAGGTACATTTTAAAACAGCAATAGCATAAGCAAACGCAAAGAGGCATGGTATTGCATGGTGTTCATTGAATGGCTGAAACGTGAATTCGTGGCAGACAGTGTAAGGAACAAGTGATGAATTTGGTTGAAAGGCAATTAAGAAACACCTTGAATAACAAAATAGGGCATAAGACTTAGTGATTTTACTAAAATATAGTTTTGCCATCTGGTACAGGGAAGAGAAAGAGAGCAAATGGGTTGAGGATGTATTGTGAAGATTAAATGAGTATAAAGAAGTATTGTCATATATGTTAAATATTCATTGAATCTGAATGTGGACCCTTGGAATTTATTCTCATCCCTATCTTATACTTTGCAGTGATGCCAGAACAATCATCCCAAAACAGCAAACTTGATTTTGTGGTTCCTTGAGGAAGATTTTTGATAGCGATGAATTATGGTATGGACTCCTGAACATGACCATACCCTTCCCTATACCTTTCTTATACTGCAGCTGTACCAGCCAACTTGGAGCTTGCGTTTTCTTGTAAGGGCCTCTTATTTCCTCTTTGATTGCATCTCTTACTGCTCTCCCTCTTGTTCACTTTGCTCCAGCAACACAGGCTCCTGGGTTTTTCTGCTAAGACACCAGGCACCCTATGGCACACTAACAGTCACACTCCTGCCTCAGGTCTTCACAGTTTCTGCTCCTTTTGTCTGGAGCATACTTCAAATAATTAACTAGAACATTACCAAACTGGGATTTGAATCCAGTTTTGTCTTATCACTCTGAAGACCATTATTTGTTACTACACTTACAGTCATGCACCGCATAATGATGCCTCGGTCATTGACGGACGGCATATATGACAGTGGTCCCATAATATTTGTACCATATAGCCTAGGTATGTGGTAGACTAGACCATCTAGGTTTGTGTAAGTACACTATGACATTTGCACAATGACAAAATCACCTAATGACACAGTTCTTAGAATGTATCTCCTTCTTTAAGCAACACATGTACTACCACTAATACTTTTAATTCCCTGTACAGTCTTTATACTTTCTCACAGTCACACCTCTGCTTATTATGTTTACACTTGTATTGACCCTTCCCCACAATCCTCTGCCTAAATCTTCTCTATCTGCTTTGCTGGTAACTCCATCATTCTAGTTGACTCCTTTGTTTCTCTCGTACTCTTCATCCAATCTATCAGCAAATCCTGAGGTTTCTACTTCAAAAATACATCCAGAATCCAACCACTCTCACCACTTTCACTGCTACCATGCTCATTGGAACCACCATCTTCTCTCACCTGGATTATTTTAATAAGCCTATTCTCTAGAATTCCTGCTTCTACCTTTGCCTCTCTTTAGTCTATTTTCTACACAGCAACCACAGTTATCCTCACGTTAAAATATGAGCTGGATTATGTCACTTCTGTGATCAATATCCTCCAGGCTTCTTATCTAACCAAAGTCTATATTCACTGTTTCCAATCCCCATTCCCCATTCTCTTTTAGAACCACTTCACCAAAATGTTTCTCATAACCAACCCTAATGACCTTAACATTTCTAAAACCACTGATCATTTCTCAGTTTTCACGTTACTTGGCCCTTCATCAGCATTTGACTCAGATTATCACTCCCTCCTTTTTTGATACACTGTCTTCACTTGGGTTCCAGTATGCCACACACTTGGTTTTCCTCTTATATAACTGGATGCTAGATAATGATAAATGATGCTCTTTCATAGTCTCCTTTGTTGGCTCTTCCAGTTGTCTTCAGACTTTTTTTTTTTCATGAGGAAGATCAGCCCTGAGCTAACATCCGTGCTAATCCTCCTCTTTTTGCTGAGGAAGGCCGGCTCTGAGCTAGCATCTACTGCCAATCCTCCTCCTTTTTTTTTCCCCCAAAGCCCCAGTAGATAGTTGTATGTCATAGTTGCACATCCTTCTAGTTGCTGTATGTGGGACGCAGCCTCAGCATGGCCGGAGAAGTGGTACGTCGGTGCACGCCCGGGATCTGATCCCGGGCTGCCAGTAGCAGAGTGTGCGCACTTAACCGCTAAGCCACCGGGCGGGCCCTTGTCTTCAGACTTTTATTCTAAGAGTGCCTCAGGGCCCAGTCCTCAGTCTTCAATACTCACTCCCTAGTTTCTTGATCTATTCCAGTGTCGTTGATCTAAATACCATCTTTATGTTTATGATTATAAAATTCATATTTCCAATCCAGACCCTTCTCAAGAACTCCAGACTCATATACTCAACTACCTACTCAACATCTTTACTCAGATATCTCATAGGCAGCTTGAACTTAATATGTCTCAGTACCAAAATCTTGATTTCCATCCCTCAAAACTGCTATTCCCATAGTCTTTCATATCTCAACAAATAGCAGCTCCATTCTTCCAGTAGCTCAGGATACATATGTAGGGGTCATTCTTGACTCCTCTCTTCCTCTCATACCCCATGTCATCATTAAATCCTGTCAAAATATATCCAGAATCCTGCTGCTTCTCACTACCCCCACTCCTACAGCTTGGTTCCAAGCAACCATCATCTTTCACCTGGATCATTGCCATGGTCTCCTAATCAGTTTCATAAACTTCTTCCCTAGCCTCCTTTGGTCTATTATCAATATAGCACTTGAGTGATTCTGTAAAAATGTAAGTCAGATCATGTAATTATCCTGATCAAAGGTTTATGATGGCTTCTGATCTCATTCAGAATATAATACAAATCCATACACTGTCCCTCAAGGCCCAACCTGCCTGCGTTCCCATTTTCTCACTGACTTTACCTCCTACTCTACACCTCATTCACTTTGCTACAGATACACTGCTCTACTGGTTGTTCCTGGAACATGCCATAATCCTGCCTCAATCTTTGCACTTAGTGTTTTGCTGCCTGAGATGCCCTTCCCTTAGATATGTACATGGCTCAATCCCTTTCTTCTTTCAAGTCTTGACTCACATTTCACCTTTTCAGTGAAGATATTCCTGGGCGACATAACTAAAATGTGTCTACTCATTCATATCCTTTTTTCCATTTTTTTTTCTTCTGATCATTTATCATTATCTAGTATACTATATATTTTATTTACAGCCTTCATTTTCTATATTTTCTACTACAATGTCAGCTTCAAAATTACAGAGATTCTTATGTATTTTATTTACAACTCTAGCACCTAGAACATTGTCTCCCTAGCAGCTAGAACATTGACTGGTGCATAGGAGAATAGAAACATACTAGTCCAAACAACTTTGGGCATTTTTTATACATAAAAATAAAACGGGAAAATTTTAAGATGGAAAGTTGAAGTGATTCTTTATTTTATTTTATCATATAGGTTTCCTTAAACAAACAACAAAGAAATCTAACCAGATACCCTGCCTGATACCACTGCTATCCTTAATTCTTACCTATAGCACTATTCATTTATACATCTAGTGATATATTCCTCAAAGTGACACAAAAGGGAAAGAAGTATATGGCCCTAACTTATCAATTACAAACAGTCACATAAGTAAGCAAACACAGCTTTTTCGACATGTAAGCAACGTGGCTGGGTGTTGGGGGGGCTGTTGTAGGATCGGAGTGTAGTGGAAGCCCAGAGGGATCTTTTACTAGGCTATACTTACTGACAAAACGATGATAAATGGCAAACCATGGGGAATCAGTGATTTAATTCAACATTTTATTGTGCTTTAGCCAAGGGAAATAGTAGTCAGAAAAACTTAGATTCTCATCATAAAGACAACTTTAATGACTTTATAGTTTTGGAAAAATCAAATTACTTAGTAGAGAGACTATTAAGAATAATTCACATATTTCTTTATTTGTAGACTTATTGGATTAATATCTACATAATTCAATTGATCCTCCTAAGGTAGAAGTTGTTAAAATGAAGAGCTCTGTATTAAAGGTATTAGCAACATAAAAGAATGGCCCGTTTGAATTGCCTTGTTAGTGGTAAAATGAACTTTCCCCACAAACAAGAGATGTCTGATATTGTCAGAATCAAACTAATCTCTTAGTAGTAGGGGTTCAATGTGGAAGAAAAGTTTATTCTGTCTATTGACACGTTGATATAGGGTATTTTATTGTCAGGTGCCAAGCAATTTGTCAAGTTCCAGAACTTTGCTCCCTTTTCCTATACCATGCAGAGAGAAAAAATAGAACTGGTGGTCACCAAACCCTCATCCATTCTCTTAAATTGCTCTACATGGCCAACCTTTTAGGAATAGGAAACGGGAAAAACAATGCAGTATAACTTGGAAGTCTTCAAACTTAATGGAAATTTTCTGTGTTTTTATATTGAGTCTGGTTTAATATTAGGCAGATGGGGAAATAGATTCCAGATTGTGAGCCCTTCAAAAACAACTCATAAAGCCAACACATATACATGTCAAGAAAGGTCAGAATAAAAAATCCTTCTTGATTCTGAGGTAGTATATAATGCTTCCAAATGCAGTGAACTTCTTGGAGTGGAAACACTTCCTTTTCTTTCACACAGAAAAACATCAGAGACAAAATTAGCTTGAAATCGAAGTGAGGATTTCCCAAAGGAAAATGATCAGGCACTGGGTGAATTTAATGCCTCTGTGGTTCCAGAGTTCTCCAGTGATTTATAGAACTATGTGGTATGCATTCAGGTTTTTTAAATAGCTCTAAAATGTTGGTTTTGTCTCATTATTTTAATCTACCCACTTCCAAAGAGTATCAGAGGGGAGATATTCAATTTGAAAAAGACACATAGAGAACAGATGACTTAGGATAAACATCAGATCAGAGTTTGGTGATTATAGAGAGAAAGGAGAGAGAGAATTGCCTGAGATAAATGAGATAAAGTGATCTAGAGATGTAATTATTACCAGAGTTGAAAATTTAATCTTTCTTCCTGACAGGAAAAGTAACAACTTGGACAACAAAGGTTAAAAACAAAACAGAAGAAAAGACCACATCGTAGTGTACATTGAATTCTCATTGTCTGATAAAAAAAAAAATCCTTTTTTTTCCCCCAAAAGGCAAGCATTTTCTTTATTCCAAAATCCAGGAAAATTTTATAGGGTAGCCTGTTCTAAAAAAAAATAAAGGTATGTAAAGTGTAAGACTGTGGATAATTAGTCTTACTGTGGAATATGCAGATGCAATATTTAAAAAGCCATTTCTTTTATTTACCCGTTATCAAAGCACAGGCTGTAGAAGAGAGTCGTGACTTTTCGGGGAGCAGGCCAGGGGTGTACTCCAGGAACTCCAGACTCAGCCTGGCCTGGGCAGGGGATCATTCTCCTCTGTTGCTAATGCCACTGCCTTCTTATCGAGCCCAACGATTTGCTTTGACCACCGCTGCCACTTCTCTGAACAGGTTACCCTGAAAGCAAATGGTCATTATGCTTAGAAAGCATAAAGGATTAGAAAATTTAGGAATCTTTTCAACCACTCTTTTTTTTTTTCAAACTTGTGATCCATGTAGCATATAGATTGCAAAGATACACATGATGTCACTTCTTTGAATCAGTTTACTTGAACATTTCAGGAGGGAGATGTTTTAAAGCAATTTCATGGGTTATTTAAAATACATTTATATTTAAAAAGGTGTAGGTTTTCGTAGAATAAAAAAGGTACATGAATGTTAAAGATAAAATAGAAGACATAAAACAAACCTCTTACTTACTGTGGCCTACTTTAGACTATTCCTCCCAAACCCATCTGGAGCTCAAGTTTCCTCTTTTCTGTCATAGAGACATTAATTGGATACAAACAACCCTTTTCTACACTGTTTATAAAACATCATATATTTCATCTCTGCAGAGAAGTCAATCAAAGCTAGATTCCCTGATAAATACTTGGAAATGTGTGTGAGATTACAACAATGTATAAAATATAAGCATTGTAACAGGTTTATTAGTTGTTGTTGTTGTAGTTTTTCTAAAAATATGTGTTCTTCAGAAAGAAAATATAATGTAGAGTTTGGGAGCATGGATTTTAAAGTCAGATCAGCTCCATCTCTGGCACATAATGTTTGTGTGGCCATTGGAAAATTAATTAACCTCTCTGTGCCTCAGTTTCACTGGTGTATAAAATAGCAAAAATGTTACCTACCTTATGAGTTTAAAGGAAGATTAAATAAGGTTATGCACATGAAACACTGCACAGTATATGGCACATAGAAACCTTTTACATGTTAGCTATTATTATTGTATATGAATATTTAGAACATACAGAAGAGTAAAATAATGTGAAAATCACCCATACTCTTGATATCCAAGGTTGACTACTGTGTGTGTGTTTGTATGTGCACGTGTATATGTGTATAATGTGTCTATCTCAGGTGTGTATTTCTAAAATTTCATCATCTTGGGGAAAATTTCACTTCATTACTCTAACCAGTGAGCACTCAGGTATCCAGTGATCATGGGAAAACCACTTCTATTAATCTACAAATAAAGACACATTGGGATGGCAAGGTAGTGATTTTATAAGAATAAGATACATGTATGAGTGTTTAGTTACTTTTTAAAAAATTATTTACAAAGTCAATAAAATAATTGTTGAACGCCTACTAATTTCCAGGCACTGAACTACATTCTAGTGATATGGTAAGGAATAAAATATACAAAGTCTCTCCTTTCATACTATTTACATTCTAGTAGGGAAAGAGACAGTAAACAAATAAATAGAAACATACAAGAAGTACGGATTGTGCTCTGAAGGCAATAACAATGCACCTGATATGATGAATCACAGAGGTGGTCCTCTTTTAGGCAGAGTAGTCAGGAAAGACCTAAATGAATAGAGGATATGTGAAATAAGACAAAACAAAATTGTGAAAAAACATCTTAGGCAAAAGGGGAAAAATTGTGCAAAGACTCTAATGTGGGAAAGTGCTTAGTATGCTTTGCAAAGAAACTGAAAGAACACCAGCATAGCTGGAACTTAGTAAATATGGGGGAGAGTGGTATCAAATGAGACTGAAGAAGTAGGCCAAGGACAGCACATCAAAAGCCTCATAGGGCAGAGAAAGGAGTTGGCATTTATTCTAATTATAATTGGAAGCCATTGTGAACTTTAAGCAGGGGGCTGATGTGATCCAATTATAGTGAGGACAATGTTTAATGGGAGGTAATATAAGTAGTTAGGAGATTGCTGCAGTAATCCAGTCAACAGATGATGGCAACTTAGAATAAGGTGATGGCAGTGATGATGGATAGAAGAAAAAGGATTTGAGATATATTTTGGAGGTTGAATCAACTATTGTTGATTGTTAGAATGGGGAGTAGGAGGTGATGAGGGAAGGAGAGAGAAGAAACAGGAGGACTCAAAGATAACTCAGTTTCTGGCTTGAGAATTTGATCAATTTGGATCCCATTTATTTGACATAGGGAATACAATGGAAAACAGATTTAGGAGAGAAAAGTGTTCTATAACAGGCAAGTTAAGTTTGTGATGTTTGTGAAATCTCCAAATGGAAACCACAAGTAGGTAGTTGAAGAAAAGAAGTCAAACTCGAAAGAAAGGGTAGAGATATTAATTTGTGATCCTCACCATAACCATTTTACTTAAATATATGGGCCTAGATGAGACCACCCAGGAATAGGGTGTACAGAAAAAAGGAAGGCCTAGAACCAAGCCTTGAGAAACCCCAAACATTTCCACTGGAAATGGAGGATCCTTGAAGGAAAATGAGAAAAAATATGGCTAATGGGGAAGAAGAAAAATCAGTAGAGAGGGTAGCATGTGCAAATCGAAAGAGGAGACTATTTCAAGAAGGCATATGCAGTCAGGTTGAGAAAGTTAGATGTTAACAGAGAAAGTTAGATGTTAACAGAGGTGTTCATTAGATTTGGCTACGTGAGGGTTGCTGCTTGACCTTAGCAACCATAGTTTCAGTGGAGTAATAGGGGTAGAAAATAGATTCCAGGGTACTGGTCTTCAAGTGTGGTCCTCAGACTAGCAACATCAGCAGCACCTGGGAACTTGTTAAAAGTGCAAATTCTCTGCTCCACACACAGACCCACTGAGTCATTAACTCTGGGGGTAGTGCCCAGAAATCTGTGCTTTAACAAGTCCTCCAGATGATTCTGATGTATGTAAAAGTGTGAGAACCATTTTCTGTATGCGTTGAGTTTTAAATGGGAGGCAAGGGATTATAGCCAGAATGTGTCGACAACATCTGAGAAATGTAATTTAAAAAATGTTTTAGCTACTTTTAATGGAATCTGGTACATAAACACGTTCATAAGAATTATATGAATTCCTGGATTTTTCCTTTAATCAAATAACTTAATCTTTTTGATTACATGCTCAACTTTTTGAGCATTTGTTTAGTTAAGAAATTTAAAATTCCTATTTTAAGAGGGCTAATGTTGTGTAATGCTTTGAGATATTGTTGAAGACATGGTGATAGTACATTAGAAGACATCAAATATACCAGAAGGCCAAAATAAAGTTCTAAGATGACATCAAAAATGAACAAAACACAATGAAGAGAGATAGCAATTGGAAAGGAGATATGTGAAATGTCTCAGGACTAGTCAAATAGAGGCAATGGATACACATAATCAAAAAGCTCTATCACTACAGATGTTCATAGACAGGAAATGTGTGTTACAACTGTGAGCGCTACAATGAGTTCACCTACTGGTGTCACTCAGTGCGTGCCTCACATACCATGTGATACAAATTTGCCTTTCCTTTTCAGAAGAATTTCCTATTTCCTTTTCAGTGACACTCAGTTAATTTCAGTGATAGATTCTTGACATCTATATGCTGTTTATTCACAGGGACAAGAGCATATTAATTACCCCTAAATTCAAACACTGGACTCACTAAGTGTTAGCTCTTAAAAAGATAATATTGCTGACTATATTTAAAATACAATTTATCAACAAATACCTAAAATACCTTAACTTTTTATTAATTATTAAGATCTGCTAGAATGTCATAACTTATGTTGGGTCTATTTTCAGTGTAGTTTTGTTCTAGTTCTCTTTTGGTTTAATTGCTTGTATAATTGTGGTAATACTGTGTGTGTAGTATTATTTCCTATCCCTTTCATGTAACAGACATTCTTCAGGACTATGTACAGTCCATATGTATACATTTAACAGCTAAAAGATATTTTGAATTTTTCCATTACCATTTTCCAGTTGTTGAAAATGTTCGGTTTTTTCCTCATATTTTTTAATACTATAATACCATAATGAGGATATTTGTGTACAGAGCATCATTCTATATTTGGGAATTCTTCCTTAGTATAAATTCCCTGAAGTAAAATCAATGGTTGTGTCAGTTTAGATCTTGTGGGAAGCAGATGCCAAGAGGGAGTTAGAAGTGTAAGAGATTTATTGAGGGAAGTACCTGTGAAACATACACACTAGAGGGCACAGGAGTAGGCAGGGAGAGACTTAGATTACGATGTAGGTCAGAGACTTGTGAAAAGATAGAGGGAAAGAAAGAGACTTGTTTGGGAATATCCTCAGACTGTGGTGCAGCTCTGAGAAAGTCTCTCCTAGGCCAAAAGAGGAATTGTGCTGATTGTTCATAGAAGAGTCCTATCTTGGGCAGAAATGACCAAGTCTGATACCCTCACCATGCTCAGTGAACTGCCAGGGAGGAGCATGGCCTTGGATCAAATGTTGCAGTAGATCATGAAGGTGCTGCAGCTAGAGGCTGTCAGCTAATTGCATTCCTCCAGCTGAATTGCAAGTTCTTTCTGGACACTCCATGAATTTCCCAAAGGAAGTGGACATTTCAAGCTATAATGTAGTATCAAATTATTTTCCAAAAGGGCTGTAAAAGTTCACACTCTAATACCCATGTTCTCTCCCCAGCTTTCACTATCATCATTAACAGTAATCATATGTACTTGGAAAGATAAAATTGTTACTTTCATTTATATTTTTTGATTAGTAATGATGTGAGTTTTCCCCATTGGTTTGTTGACCAGTTATTTTTCCTTTCTATTGATTTTTATCCTGATGAAGATTGAATGTTATTATGAATTCATATTAATTACTTTTATATTTATATATTATACATAGTTTTCTGTTTATTGTTTGCCATTACTTTTAAATTATTTTAATTAGTTAAATGTATAGATTTTATATTTTTAGTGATTTTTGTCTCTCAACTTAAGATTTGGAAAGTATTCAGTCCATAGATTTGAAAAACATTTGTTTCCATTTTCTTTTATTTTGTTGTTATTTTATATTAGACTCCATCTAAGAATTTATATTGATATGATATGAATATCATTTTATTATATCCCAAGTTGACAATTAATATTTTCAATGTCATTTATTTAATAAACTTTCCTTACTCCACTGATTTTTGATGACAGCATCATTAAATTCAGATTCCCATGAGAAGTGTATCACAGCACATATTATCCACATCCTGTTACACTGGGTTTCATTGATTTTTCAACTGTGTATTATGGTTGAGGATAATTGTATTTCATTTTTGTTTAATTTGCATGTCCTGACTGCTAGTGATACTGAGCGTCTTTTCATTCATTTGTTCATTCATGCAAGAAATATTTGAGTGATATGGCAAAAAAAAATTGACAGAGATCCCTTTTCATTGAGTAGAATACTTACATTTATTAACTAGCTTTTTCTTTTCCTTTGTGAATTAATCATTCATATAATTTTGTTTTTTCTTCTTTTTTGTCATTTTCTCACTATTTATTGAATCTTTGTATTCTAGAAATATTGCCATTTTCCTATTTTATGCGATGTTAATATATCTCCCAGCTTTTGACATAGAGAAGTTTTCAATTTTTAGGTAGCCAAATCTGTCAAATGTTTTAATATCTCATCCTGACATATAACTACATATTATATCATAATATAGCACAACATGATACAAGGTGATATGATATAGCATGAGAATATACTAGACACTTGTGCTTCCTCCTCTCAACTCAAAAGCTAGAACAGTACAAATAACTTGCAACTCGCTATGTGCTCAACCCCTAGGACATCCAAATGTTTTCCTATTTCCACAGCACCATCTTGCATTTTTGTTTATCATTCCCTTGTTCTTTTTTAAAGATACATTTGTTCTGTTATTCATGGATTCTGTATTTGCAAATTTGCCTCCTCACTAAAATTTATTTGTAATCCCAAAACCAATACTCAAGACACTTTTGTAGTCATGCACAGACAAGTGCACACCAGCAAAAAATGAGTCACCTGATGCACATATTCTCAGCTGAAATGTAACAAGGGGATGCTCTGCCTTTTTATTTCAGTACTCATACTATAAACAGTGTTCTTTTCACAGTCTTATTTACTGTCACTTTTTTTTGAATATTTGTGCTTTTTGGTGATGATTTTGCTGTTTAACGTGGCCCCCAAGCACAGTCCTGAAACGCTGTCTTGTGTTCCTAAGTGCAAGAAGACTATGATGTGTCTTAAAGAGAACATATGTGTGTTAGGTAAGCTTTGTTCAGGCATGAGTTATAGTGCTGTTGCTGTGAGTTCAATGTTAATGAATCAACAATTCACCAACAGTGAATACAACAATCAACAGCAAATCAATAAATGTGCTGATCTGTACATGAGGCTGCTCTGGAAAGTGTAAAGTAACATCTTTTATGGATGATGAAGTTATGGGAAAGATGGAAAAATAGCTAAATCTGTGCATAATGGTTCCCTTTTCTCTACATCCTTGCCAGCACTTATCTTTTGTCTTTTTGATGATACTTATTCTAAGAGGTGATATCTCATTATGGTTTTGATTTGCATTTCCCAGATGATTAGCGACATTAAGCAGCTTATCATGTACCTATTGGCCATTTGTCTCCTTTGGAAAAATGTCTATTTAGTTCCTCTACCCATTTTTTAATCAGATTGTTTCTTTTATGTTGTTGTCATTGAGTTGAATTAGTCTATATATTTTGCATATTAATACCTTATCAAATATATGATTTGCAAATATTTTCTCCCATTCTGTAGGTTGCCTTTTCATTTTGTTGATTGTTTCCTTTGCTGTGTGGAAGCTTTTTAGTCTGATGTAGTCCCGCTTGTTGATTTTTGCTTTTGTTGCTTGTGCTTTTGGTGTCATATACAAAAATCCCTTGCCAAGACCAATATCAAGGAACCTTTGCTCTATGTTTTCTTCTAAGAGTTTTACAGTTTCAGGTCTTATGTTTAAGTGTTTAATCCATTTTGAGTTAATTTTTGTGAGTGGTATAATATGAGGGTCCAATTTCATTTTTCTGCACATGGTTACCCAGTTTTCTCAGCACCTCTTGTTGAAGAGACTGTCTTTTCCCTATTGTGTATTCTTGGTTCCCTTGTCAAATATTAGTTGATCTTATATGCATGGGTATAATTCTAGGCTCTTTATTCTGTACAATTTGTCTGTATGTCTACTCTTATGCTAGGACCATACTGTTTTGATTACTTTAGTTTTGTAGTAAAACTACAAAACTAAACTTCTTTGAAATGAAGAAGTGTGAGGACTCCAGCTTTGTTCTGCTTTCTCAGGATTGCTTTGGTTGTCAGGTCTTTTTGGAGTTTCATACAAATCTTAGGATAGTTTTTTTCTATTTCTGTGAAAAATACTATTGGAATTCTGATAAGGATTGCCTTGAATCTATAGATGACTTTGGGTAGTATGGACATTTTAACAAATTAATTCTTCCAATCTAAACATTGGCCTTAAATGACACACTAGAACAGATGGACCTAGTAGATATATACAGAGCATTCCATCCAAAAACTGAAGAATACACATTCTTTTCAAATGCACATGGAAAATTCTCCAGGATTGATCACATATTAGGCCACAAAACAAGTCTCCATAAATTTAAGAAGATTGAAATAATACCAAGCATCTTTTCTGACCACAACGGTATGAAACAAGAAATCAACTATAGGAAGAAAATCAGAAAAGCCACAAATATGTGGAGATTAAACAAAATGCTACTGAACAACGACTGTGTCAATGAAGAAATCAAAGAAGAAATCAAAAAATACCTGGAGACAAATGAAAATGAAAATAAGACATGCCAGAATTTATGGGATACAGCAAAAGCAGTTCTAAGAGGGAAGTTTATAGCAATACAGGCCTATCTCAACAAACAAGAAAAATGTCAAATAAACAATCTAACAATGCACCTAAAGGAACTGGAAAAAGAAGAACAAACAAAGCCCAAAATCAGTAGAAGAAGGGAAATAATAAAAATCAGAGCAGAAATAAATGAAATAGAGACCAAAAAAAAACAATAGAAAAAATTAATAAAACCAAGAGCTGGTTCTTTGAAAAGATAAACAAAATTGACAAACCTTTAGCTAGACTCACCAAGAAAAAAAGAGAGAAGGCACAAATAAGTAAAATCAGAAATTAAAGAGGAGAAATTACAACAGACACCTCAGAAACTGGATCAAGAAGAAGTAGAGAATTTGAATAGACCAATCACCAGTAAGGAGATCTAAACAGTAATCAAAAACCTCCCCAAAAATAAAAGTCCAGGACCAGATGGCTTCCCTGGTGAATTCTATCAAACATTCAAAGAAGACTTAATACCTATCCTTCTCAAACTCTTCCAAAAAATTGAGGAGGGGGGGGAAGCTCCCTAACTCATTCTACGAAACTGACATTACCCTGATACCAAAACCAGACAAGGACAACACAAAAAAAGAAAATTACAGGCCAATATCACTGATGAACATCGATGCAAAAATCCTCAACAAAATGCTAGCAAATCACATACAACAATACATTAAAAAGATTATACACCGTGATCAAGTGGGATTTATTCCAGGTATGCAGGGATGGTTCAACATTCGCAAATCAATCAATGTAATACACCACATTAATAAAATGAATAAAAATCACATGATCATCTCAATAGATGCAGAGAAAGCATTTGACAAGATACAGCATCCATTTATGATAAAAACTCTGAATAAAATGGGTATAGAAGGAAAGTACCTCAACATAATAAAGGCCATATATGACAAACCCACAGCTAATATCATTCTCAATGGTGAAAAACTGAAAGCTATCCCTCTAAGAACAGAAACCAGACAAGGATGCCCACTGTCACCACTCCTATTTAACATAGTACTGGAGGTCCTAGCCAGAGCAATCAGGCAAGAGAAAGAAATAAAAGGGATCCAAATTGGAAAGGAAGAAGTGAAACTGTCACTATTTGCAGATGACATGATTTTATATATAGAAAACCCTAAAGAATCCACCAAAAAACTTTTAGAAGTAATAAACGAATTTAGTAAAGTTGCAGGATACAAAATCATCATACAAAAATCAGTTGCGTTTCTATACACTAACAACGAAGTAGCAGAAAGAGAAATTAAGAATAGCATCCCATTTACAATTGCAACAAAAAGAATAAAATACCTAGGAATAAACTTAACCAAAGAGGTGAAAGAGCTGTACCCCGAAAACTATAAAACATTTCTGAAAGAAATTGAAGAAGACACAAAGAAATGGAAAGATATTCCGTGCTCTTGTATTGGAAGAATTAACATAGTTAAGATGTCCATACTTCCTAAAGCAATCTATAGATTGAAGGCAATCCCTATCAAAGTTCCAACAACATTTTTCACAGAAATAGAACAAAGAATCCTAAAATTTATATGAAACAACAAAAGACCCCGAATAGCTAAAGGAATCCTGAGAAAAAAGAACAAAGCTGGAGGTATCACACTCTCTGATTTCAAAATATACTACAAAGCTACAGTAAACAAAACAGCATGGTATTCGCACAAAAACAGACACAGAGATCAATGGAATAGAATCAAAAGCCCAGAAATAAACCCACACATCTATGGACAGCTAATCTTTGACAAAGGAGCCAAGAACATACAATGGGGAAAAGAAAGTCTCTTCAACAAATGGTGTTGGGAAAACTGGATAGCCACATGCAAAAAAATGAAAGTAGAACCTTACCTTGCACCATACACAAAAATTAACTCAAAATGGATTAAAGACTTGAATATAAGACCTGAAAATATGAAACTTCTAGAAGAAAACATAGGCAGTACGCTCTTTGACATCGGTCTTAGCAACATCTTTTCAAGCACCATGTCTGACCGGGCAAGAGAAACAATAGAAAAAATAAACAAATGGGACTACATCAAACTAAAAAGCTTCTGCACAGCAAAGGAAACCATCAACAAAACGAAAAGACAATCTAACAATTGGGATAAGATATTTGCAAACCATACATCTGATAAGGGGTTAATCTCCAAAATATGTAAAAAACTCATGCATCTCAACAACAAAAAAACTACGAACCCAATTAAAAAGTAGGCAAAAGACCTGAACAGACATTTCTCCAAAGAAGATATACAGATGGCCAACGGACACATGAAAAGATGTTCAAAATCATTAACTATCAGGGAAATGCAAATCAAAACTACAATGAGATATCACCTCACGCCCGTCAGAATGGCTATAATTAACAAGACAGGAAACAACATATGTTGGAGAGGATGTGGAGAGAAGGGAACTCTTATACACTGCTGTTGGGAGTGCAAACTGGTGCAGCCACTATGGAAAACAGTATGGAGATTCCTCAAAAAATCAAGGATAGAACTACCATATGATCCAGCTGTTCTGCTGCTTGGTATTTATCCAAAGAACTTGAAAACACCAATGCGTAAAGATACATGTAACCCTGTGTTCATTGCAGCGTTATTCACAATAGCCAAGACTTGGAAGTAACCTAGGTTCCTATCAAGGGATGAATGGATAAAGAAGCTGTGGTATATATACACAATGGAATACTACTCAGCCATAAGAAACGATGAAATCCAGCCATTTTTTACAACATGGATGGACATTGAGGGTATTATGCAAAGTGAAATATGTCAGAGGGAGAAGGTCAAATACCGCATGATTTCCTTCATTAAGTAGTAGATAATAACAACAACAAACAAACACATAGAGACAGAGATTGGGTTGGTGGTTACCAGAGGGGAAGGGGGGGGAGGAGGGCA
This sequence comes from Diceros bicornis minor, assembly GCF_020826845.1. Taxonomy (NCBI): domain Eukaryota; kingdom Metazoa; phylum Chordata; class Mammalia; order Perissodactyla; family Rhinocerotidae; genus Diceros; species Diceros bicornis. The sequence continues at coordinate 130,629,264 of NC_080781.1, forward strand.
AAAGGGATAATTCGGCACATGTGTGTGGTGATGGGTTGTAATTAGTATTTGGGTGGTGAACATAATGTAATATATGCAGAAATAGAAGTATAAATTTTTACACCTGAAATTTATACAATGTTATAAACCAATGTTACTGCAATAAACAAAAAAATAAAAAAAAAATTCTTCCAATCTATGAACATGGGATATCTCTCCGTTTGTTTGTGTCTTCTTTCATCAAAGTCTTTAGTTTTCTGTGTACAGATCTTTCACTTCTGTGGTTAAATTTATTGCTAAGTGTTTTATTGCTTTTAATGCTATTGTGAATAGGGTTGTTTTCTTTATTTCTTCTTCAGATATTTTGTTGTTAGTGTATAGAAACACAATTTAATTCTGTAGGTCGATTTTGTATCCTGCAATTTTACTAAATTCATTGATTAGTGCTAATGGTTTTTTGGTGGATTCATTAGGATTTCCTCTATATAAGATCATATCCTCTACAAACAGAGAAAATTTACTTCTTCCTCTCCAATTGGATGCCTTTTATTCCTTTTTCTTGCCTGATGGCTCTTGCTAGGACTTCCAGTACTATGTTTAATATGCGTGGTGAGAGTTGGAACCCTTGTATTATTCCTGATCTTAGAGGGAAATCTTTCAATATTTCACCATTAAGTATGACGTCAGCTGTGTGTTTGTCATATATGGCCTTTATTATGCTGAGGTGTGTTCCTTCTATACTCAATTTGCTGAGAGGTTTTATCATGAAAGAATGGTGTATTTTGTCTTCTCTTTCATTTCTGATTTTATTTATTTTAGTCTTAGTTTTCTTAGTCTAGCTATTGATTTTACAAATTTGTTTATCTTTTCAAAAAAACAGCTCTTAGTCTTGTAGATTTTTTCTATTGTTTTTCTGGTTTTTATTTCATTTATTTCTGCTCTGATCTGGTTTATTCCTTTCCTTATGCTCAGTTTGGGCATAGTTTGTTTTTATTTTTCTAGATCCCTGAGGTATAAAGTTAGATTGTTTATTTGAGATCTTTCTTTTTTCTTAATGTAGCTGTTCATCACTATAAATGTCCCTCTTAGAACTGCTTTTGCTGACTCCCATATGTTTTGGTATATTGTGTTTCCATTTTAACTTGTTTCAAGATTTTTTTTGTCTTTTGATTTCTTCTTTGACCCAGTGGTTGTTCAGGATTGTATTGTTTAATTTCCACATATTTATTAATTTTCCAGCTTTCCTCATGTTGATTTATAGTTTCATGCAATTGTGGTCAGAAAAGATGCTTGGTATGATTTCTATCTTCTGAAATTTGCTAAGACTTGTTTTGTGACCTATTATATGATCGATCCTGGAGAATGTCCCATGTGTGCTTGAGAAGAATGTGCATTCTGAAGCTGTTGGAGGGAATGGTCTGTATATATCTGTTAGGTCCATATAGTCTAAAGTATAGTTCAAGTCCTATGTTTCTTTGTTGGTTTTCTGTCTGGATCATCTATCTATTGTTGAAAGTGGGGCAATGAAGTCCCCTACTATTAATGTATTGTTGTCTATTTCTCCCTTCAGATATGTTAGTATTTGCTTAACATATTTAGGTGCTCCAATTTGGGGTGCAGATACAGTTATGATTATTATATCTTCTTGATGAATTGACTCCTCTTTCATTATGTAATTACCTTCTTTGTCTCTTGTTGCTATTTTTGGCTTAAAGTCTATTTTTTCTGATATAAGTGTATCTACCCCTGGTCTCTTTTAGTTTCTATTTGCATGGAATATCTTTTTCTATTCCTTCACTTGGAGGCTATTTGTTTCCTTAAAGCTGAAGTGAGTCTCTTGTAGACAGCATATAGTTGGGTCTTTTTCCTTTTTCCATCCAGCCATACTATCCATTTGATAGGAGAACTTAGTCCGTTTTCATTTGGGGTGATTATTGATAGGTAAGGACTTACTAATGTCATCTTATTAATTGTTTTCTGACTATTTGGTAGTTCCCTTATTCCTTTCTTCCTCTCTTGCTACCTTCCTTTTTGAGTTGATGATTTTCCATAGTGGTGTGCCTAGATTCCCTTCTTTTATCTTTTGTAAATCTACTGTAGGTTTTTGCTTTGTGGCTACCATGAGGCTTACATAAAATATCTTATATATATAACAATATATTTATGCTGATGACAACTTAAGTTCAATCCATGCAAAATCTATACTCTGTTACTCTCCCCCTTTTATGTTTTTGATTTCACAATTTACCTCTTTTTAAAATACATATTTATTAATAAATAGTTGTAGGTATAGTTAAATTTAATACTTTTGTCCTTTAAAATTTTTACTAGAGTTAAGTGGTTAATAAACCACCATATTACAGTATTAGAATATTCTGAATTTGAATCTATGCTTACCTTTACCAGCGTGTTATATATTTTAATGTTACTAACTAGCATCCTTTCATTTCAACTTGAAGAACTCCTTTTATCATTTCTTGTAAGGCAGGTCCAATTGTGATGAAGTCCCTCAGCTTTTGTTTGTCTGGGAACGTCTTTATCTCTCCTTCATTTCTGAAGGATAACTTTGCTGGAATGAATGTTCTTGGTTGGCAGTTTTTTCTTTCAGCACTTTGAATATATCATCCCACTCTTTCCTGGCCTGCAGGGTTTCTGCTGTAAATCTTATGGCATTCGCTTGTAAGTTTCAATCTTCTTTTCTCTTGCTGCTTAAAATCTCTCTTTGTTTTTTATTTTTGACAAATTTATTATAGTGTGTTGTGGAGAGGATCTCTTTATGTTGAGTTTGTTTTGTGACCTATGAGATTCATGAACTTGGATATCCAAATCTCTCCCCAGATTTGGGAAATTATCAGCCATTATTTCTTTAAATAAGCTTTCTGCCTCCTTCTCCCTCTTTTTTCCTTCTGGCACTCCAATAATTCACAAATTAGTTATTTTGATAGTATCCCACAGATCAAGTAGGCTTCTTTACTCATTTCCATTCTTTTTTCTTTGTTCTCCTCTGTTGGATAATTTCAAAGTTCCCTACTTCTATCTCACAGTTCTTTCTTCTGTTAGATCCATTCTGCTGTCAATGCTCTCTATTGCATTTTTTTCATTTCATTCATTGTATTCTTCAGCTCCAGTATTTTTGTTTTGTTCTTTTTTATGATTTCTATTCCTTTGTTAAACTTCTCATTTTGTTCATGAATTGTTTTCATTATTTCTTTGAACTATCTTTCTGTGTTGTCTTGTAGCTTATTGAGCTTCCTTAAAACAGCTATTTTGAATTCTTTATTGGGTAAATCACAGATCTCCGTGTCCTTGGCATTGGTTACTAGAAGATTGTTGTGATCCTTTGGTGGTGTATTGTTTCCTTGTTTTTTCATATTTCTTGAACTTTTATGTTTCTGTCTTAGCATTTGAAGTAGCATTCACCTCCTCCAGTTTTTACTAACTGCCTTTGGGAAAGAAATACCTTCTATCAGCCCTGCTAGTGAGTCTGAGGCTTTCTTAGACCTTCTTCTTCTCAGATCTGTTCAATGCTTCTTGCTCCCTCTTGTGGAAGAATTCTTAAGCTTGTATGCCTTCTCTAGATCCTGTGATGCACCAAGCTGCATGCTGACAGCTCCCTCTTTGTTTTCCCAAAAGTGACAATAATGTAAAGTGTGTGGTCTCTTCTTGGCCTGCAGATTTGGGCCAGCATTCTGTGTATGCTCACTAGTCATCTAAAAAAGCTCTTCTCTCTTGCCACAATTGGGAATTGCACAGGGAGCTGGCCACAGGGTAGGGGTATTTGTGGGTGAGGTGCTCTGAGAACTGGGGGTGCCCACGGGCCTGTTGGGGGAATCTGTGGATGAAGCATTCCCAGTGGCTCCTGGGCAGGGTTCTTGATGGAGTCTGTCATGTAGTTAGTAGGATCTGCATCCCTTTAATGCCCTCCAAGAGTCCTATCTGCTGCTCTCCCAGCCACTTCCTGTTCCCCAGTCATGCAGCTCACAATTCTGTGCTCTGGATGGGGTGATAGAGTAATCAGCCTGTTTGTCAGCATCCCACACAGCTGGGGAAGCCAGGTACTCACTCACACACTCTCACTTTCCCCTGTGAGAGAAATCATGGGCCTATAATGTCTCTCTTGACCCTAAGCTTTGCTGCCTTGGGGGAGAGGTGATGCAGGTAAAGTCAAGCTGTTCCTCTTACCCTCTCCAATGCATCCAAACTCATATTTTTTGCTCCAGTGGTGTGCTGGAACTTTTCCTCTGTAAACCTGGGCTTCCACAAAGGATCTCTCATCTGTGGGTAATTGTCTGAGATAGTATTTTCCAGAAGTTCTTGGACTGTGGCTGAGAGGGGCTGAAGCTCGTTCACAGGCCACTGCAGGGTCCACAGCCAGGACTGAGGTCATTTTGTCTATTACCTGATGCACAGTGAGTGAGACTCCTCCAGGGTCCCTTTGTGTATGTTGCTGGATCCCATAGTTCCCACAAAGGCACTTCTGTCTGTGGATGGATGCTAGACTATTTTTGTTGAGGGTCAGGACAAAAATGAGGAACATCTTATTATACCATCATGCTGACATCACTCCTTGCCTTTATTTTTTATTATGTTTTTTTGTCATATAAAATGTTAATTTCATATAGATGAATTTATCACTACTATCATCTATTTATGTATCTCTTTGTATCTTTTTTAAGAAATCGTTCACTACCTCAAGGTCCCTTAATAGTCTTGACTATAGTTGTTTAATAATTTTGAAGGTATTTTTTATTATTTAAATCTCTAATCCATTTATAATTAACTTTTGTAATAGGTGAAAAAATCTAATTTTATTTTTTATATGGATAATCGGTTGCTCAGCACCATTTATTGAGTAGCCTATCTTTTCTTCACTGACTTGTCTACCCTTTCTTTTATATATCATTTTCATATATTTATGTGTCTTTTTTCCCTGGCTTCCCAATTCTATTCTAATGGCTTACCTTTCTATGAAAATAATAATTTTAATAATATATCTTGATATCTTTTAGGAAGTGTCTCCCTACTTTATTGCTTTCTTGTTGTCATCATTGATATATTTCCATCTCTCCCTTCTCCACCCCTCTTTTTCTATTCTCTGAAAAGATCATATAAATTTTGACTTTCTTTGTCTTTGCCTATTCAGTAGATGTCATTACTAAAACTTTCTAGGCCTCTTTGGGTTTTATTTGTTTGGTTTTTTTGTTTGTTTTGTTCTCTTTACTTGATATTGCTTTCTATGGAATAGAACACTTTTATTGCCCCTTATCCTTCCACATTTCCACTAAGCCTCAATGCCTGCTTTGGGCCTTAGAGCACTAGGAGCTATGGCTCCAGCCTATTCAGTGCTTTGTGATTCTATTTTGTTTCTGGTCCTCAGAGATATTTATCATATTTTTGAGATTGGGCACATCTATTTGTTGTGTCTTGATCTGTCATTGCTATATGATTGGCATATATGTGTGAATGCATAAACTCACTGTGCCATATTGACCAGAAGTTTGATAAATCTCTTTCCTTTTATTTTCAAAAAAATACCATCCTTCTACACTGTTGGTTAAAGATTAGGAAACCATCACAGACCATTAGGGTTCCCTTCTGTTAAAAATATTAATTATTTTTAATTAATATAACCCCTAGTTATCTTAGGGGTAGGCACCTTTTAGACAAAACCATGGGTATAAATGCACTTACTAAGTTACTAATGCTTTTGGTATATGTGGAGAATCATGTATTTAAGAAAGGAGTGGAGAAGATATTCAATAATAATTAATAGGGTGCCAGGAAGAGTAATGTGAGGAAGAGATAGTTATTTTCTGTCCTGTTATGATTTTCATACTGTATATATTAAATGACATCCTAAGAGAACAAGTTGATCACTCCCAAGAAGGGTTTCTTCATAAAAGAAAACTTTCCAGAATGGTAACAACAAGTCAAATGACAGGAAAATAAAGTAAACCCAATATAGTAGCCAAGATTTGTAACCATCTAAGGCACAAGAATTCCACCTCCAGAAATGTAAATACAGGTGTAGCAAAAAAAGTTTGTAAAAAAGATATTCATCACAGTGTCACGTATAAAAAATCAGAAACCATCTAATTGACTCAAAAGGGGACAGGTAAAACAAATCATGATACATTCATGAGCAGAGTATTTTTGAATCCTGAAAGAAAGATACTTACACCAAGAAAGCCTATTAGGGTATTGTATATAAAGGGCAATTACAATAATAACAATAACAGCAACCACAACCGACATTTATTGAGCCCTTACTATGTGCCAGGGACTGTGCCAAAGTGCTTTACATTTACTCATTTAAATCTCACAACTCCCCTTTGAGGTAGGGAGAATTATTTTCCACCTTTTAAAAATGAGAAATCCAAGGCTTATTGAAGTTACATGATTTGATTGGTATCAAACAGCCAATAATTGTAGGACCATGGTTCATGAATACACATGTGTGTATACCATGTGCATGTGTGTGTGTGCATGTAATATGTGGGAAAGATAACTGGAATGAAATGCACAAAAATATTAAAAAATAATTATACTTTTATGAGTTGTTTTCTTTTCCTCATATAGACATACATATGTGGGTAGATGTGTGTATACATTTGTGTATGTGTGTAAACATCTATGTTTATTTTCCAAATTATCTTCAGTGAGCATGGATGTCCTTTATAATCAGAAACGTAAATTATTACAAATACTCCATGACCTTCACCCATCTGTTTCTTTGCTTTTACCTTGTTGGTGTGGTCCAAAATATGGGAAGCACTCTTTAGTGAAATCTCATTGCCTTTCTTATGACGACAGGGAGGTCAAAAAATTAGTCACGACTTAATTTACCATGGATTTATTAAAGCTGCTCTTTTTTATAAATTATGGGTATATATGTGTGTGTGTCTGTAGAAAAGCAAGCTAATGAACTTTAATTGAGCATTCCACATTCTAAATGCCATCTATGAGAATACAGCACTATAGTATGTTGCACAAAAGCAGCTTCTGAGCTAGAGAGGAGACAGTAAGTGGCATTATAAATGTGAAATGAATTTGATAGACTACGATTTGAATGAAAGAAATGTATTATGGCATGAAGTGAAGTGGAAACTAGTAATAGCACAGTAAGACATAAGATTGCTAACAGCTTTGTGATAGGAGTTTGAGAGTACGTGGTATTATTAAGGAATAGACTGGGGTTAACTATTCTCCTGGCACATTCATACAATTACAAGGAATCATGCATCCTCACTCATCCATTGTATCTCATTTATCACATGAATATGCTTTTATAATATTACTGTCAAGACAAAAGAAAACTACAGAAGGAAAAGGTCTATGTTTTTCTCTGTGTAATGTTCTGCAAATGCTGAATCTGTTTTGCTATGTTTAGAAGAGTTTTGAGCACAATATAGAGGAGGGGTCTTCAAACATTTGGATGAGATTACAGTGCTTCAGGGAAGAGAGTTAAGTCTTTTTTGTGTGTGTGTGAGGAAGATTAGCCCTGAGCTAACATCTGTCGCCAATCCTCCTCTTCTTGCTGAGGAAGACTGGCCCTGAGCTGACATCCGTACCCATCTTCCTCTACTTTATATGGGACGCCACCACAACATGGCTTGACAAGTGGTGTGTCTGTGCGCACCGGGATCCGAACCCCGGGCCACCGCAGTGGAGCGTGCACACTTAACCGCTACACCACCAGGCTGGCCGGGAGAGTTAAGTCTTCAAAGAGGGGTTAGTCCTCTTTGGGGTATTTCTTTCACTGATGACAGTCAATCTACTATCCTGACAAGACCGAGATTTCTTAATTCTTCATCTGATCCTCTACAGAACTTACTAGATGCCCAAGGTGTATACCTCAACACTTGATTACTTCCTAGGACATTTTTACACATTTTTATATGCTTTCTCATCCTTATGAACTATTCTGAACTGCATATCTCCTGCTAGGACTCCACTAATATCTCCCTACACCCAGATTGACAGCCATATACTTGTTTGACGACTAGCCTGCTTGTCAAACTCATTGAGGTGACAAGAGAAGAATAAAAGTCAGGGAAGTGTTGGCTACACATTAAGCTTTAGGGCAGTGGTTCGCAATTTGGGTGGGTATGGGGGCATCCAAAGATCCTGTTGAGAATCTGATGAAAGCAGTGAACTCTTTCCCCTCAAATGTCTTTGAATACATGTATACCATGATTCACATAGAAAATTTCATGTTTTCTAAATTTCATGAAACCCATACATGGATTCCTTAAAAGTGTGCAGATTCCAGGTCTAAAACTGCTCAAGCAGAGTTCAAGGCCTTTCCTAACAGTTTACCCAACCAAAGAATCAGTTCTGCTATCATTGAATTCACTGTGATAAACTTCACCATGGAGATAGATGGTTGGGCTTTCAGTATAAATGAACCTAGAATAGTAATATCCTGATATAAAAGACTAGGATGAGGCCTTGGGTATAGATGACTATAAGACCATTGGATGTGTCCTCCAGCTTAGTTAAGTTATCTTGCTTCTTAAATGGTTTTATCGCAGCTTCCCAGGGTCTAAGACTGCATGGCTAACTCACTATGTGGTACGCATTTACCTAGAGTATCCTGTGTTGATAAGCCCAGGTATATGGAATGGCAGTAAATGGTTAGAGAAGAAATGGCAGTTTAAAATGTGCTCCTACCACATCTTTTTTTATCATAGGCAAAATTAACACCAGCCAACTAGGAAGAAGAAACGCAGTACCAGCAAACTAAGTTTTGAAATCTACTGGAAGATTCTTTCCTATATAGTTTCTGAAGATATGGTTGTAGCAGAGCCAATTTGTGCATGTGAACTAAGACATGGGTCTCTGATAACACATGTTGGCTACAATAGACTGAAATGTGCCCCAGTGCTAATGGGGTATGGACTCTGATTTTTCATTAAATGATGTAATTTTGGAGCAGCATACCTCAATGAAAGGAAAATAGGCGTTAGAGTCAGACACAGCTGGAGCTAAATTCTAGCTCAGACACTTCTTATGATCTCTTTTATATTACTCTTCATCTATGAGCCTGTTTTCTAATCTGTGAAAAGGGTATAATAATACCCAGCTCAGGGTCACTGTGAGCATTCAAAATAGTTTAGAATTCCTGATCTTCACTCTTAGTAGATAGTAGCTATATCTGATTATTACCTTAGGGCCAATGTTTGTGTGTGCCGGTATGATCCATTCAAGATCATTATTCAAACCATTGCACAAATTGTGGTAGATCTTAATACCAGGATAAGAAGCCCATACTTTACTCCACAGATAATGGGAAGTCACTGAAGATTTCTCTCTCCTAATTTGTTATGTGAATGAAAACAAAACAAAATAAGCTAATGGAAAATGATGAGAAATTACTTCTTTAGTACTGCAAATTTAGATAGATTTAATTACATTCTGCAGGCCTCAAAACATAGTCATTTTTCAAATGAATGATTTAGCACTTAGAGATTGCATTCTATCACAGCTAGTGTTTTCATTATTAGAAAGCCATGTTGGGGACAGTTAGATTACACCTAGGTGACGACATTTGTTCAAAAGTTGCCAGTATCACTCATGAAGATCTGAGCTGCGCTATTTGAAGAAAGGTGAGGGATGAGGAGATGTGAGATTTATGTAAATCATATTTACTTCTACAATAAGAGTTATCATTGCTGGAAACCTTCTTAGAGGGCCCAGCTGGGGAAACTGAGGCCCAGGTAAAGGAAGAGAGTTGCATAGCAAGATAGTACCAGATTAGAACACAGAAAACAAACATAAATTTTCTTTCTAATACTGAGAAATGTGAGTGAAACCTTTGTGGGTGGAATTTGTTCATTCAACAAACACGTGAATTCCTACTTTTGCAGGAGGGAGGGCATTCATTTCATAAATATGTGAGTCCCTACTATGTACTAGGCACCGTACTAAGTGAACAGGTCAGACAAGCCCTAGCCCTCACAGAGCTTATAGACTAGAGGAGTGAGTCAGACAGTAAAAATGTGTAAATTATTTATTCGATTAATTATAATTCTGTAATTCTGATACAGGAGATGCACAGAGCTAAAAGAGAATATAAAAGGGAGAGCTTATCTAGTTACAGAAGTCACTACAAATTAGTACAGGCCAAAATAAGTTTTTAGGCTGCTCTATCTAGGAAAATAATTCTCATGGCTATAGAAGTGTTTATATACCAAGTAACTCAGTTTATTTGCATCCCTTAGAAAACCATGATCTTAAGATCGTAAGGTCTCAATCAATATGTTGCCTACTTGACTTTATATTTTCATTATGTAATTTCTTACCAAACACATGGGAAAATTATCCTCAGATTTCATTTTGTTTCATTGATTTAAAGCTTTCGCCTTCACCAGGGAGTGATCGGGGCAGGTCTAAACACTAGGGGTCGCCTTGAGCCAGGGCAGCAGCAAGAAGGCCACTTAACCTACATTTGTGGCTGTAGTCAACATGAATACAAACTAGTGTTTAGGATTTGAGTTGGGCCTGGAAGAGTGGTAAGATTTTGGATATACAGAGTTGGACGCGAGAAGAAGCTCAGTTATTTATTCCAATATTGGCAAAAGCAGAGAGGGGAATATATAGGAAGTTAATGGAGAATAACAAGTAAATCAGTTGGGCTAGAACATTGAGTGTGTGAAGGATATAAATAGAACATAAAATTGGAAGGGTGCTTTGGGATGAAATTTTTGAGTCTTAAGTACCAGGCTAAGGAGTTTTAATTTTATCATGTTGGCAATTCGGAGTCTTTGAAGACTTTTAAGAAGGAAATATATACGGAGTTAGCATGGCTTAGGAAGCTTTTTAAACATCCCAGTGAGACGTAATGAAAGAATTGTCAGTAACGGCCAATCACTGCAATGGGTAATGCAGAAAGAGGAGGAGGAGGACTAGGAGAAGGCTGAGTTGCCGTTTGTACGTGCTCTGGACATACAGGTTTGATGGACCAATGAGCCATCCATATGGAACATAGAATAGGCTGTTGGAAATGAAAAATTCGAACCTGATAGAAAATGAAGGCTACCAAAAAAAAAAAAGTCAAGGAAAATAAGCTTACAGGCAATGGTTAAAGCCCTGGGACAGAGCATAAGAACAGAAGCAGAGAGAACCTAGAATGAGCATTTGGAAAATTGCTAGCATTTTGGTGTAGGATATGGATGAGGGAATAGAGAAGGAGACAGAGAAAAAGTGGTTCTTCTTTTTTTTTTAAATTTTTTATTTATTGCAGTAACATTGGTTTATAACATTGTATAAATTTCAGGTGTACATCATTATACTTCTATTTCTGCATAGATTACATCATGTTCACCACCCAAATACTAATTACAACCCATCACCACACACATGTGCTGAATTATCCCTTTCCCCCTCCTCCCTCCCCCCTTCCCCTCTGGTAACCACCAATCCAATCTCTGTCTCTATGTGTTTGTTTATTGTTGTTATTATCTACTACTTAATGAAGGAAATCATACGGTATTTGACCTTCTCCCTCTGACCTATTTCACTCCGCATAACACCCTCAATGTCCATCCATGTTGTCACAAATGGCTGGATTTCATCGTTTCTTATGGCTGAGTAGTATTCCATTGTGTATATTCTGCTGAAAACAGTCAATGTAGGAACAAGGCTGGCCAAAACAATTTTTGTATACTCTATAGAGTTAGAAATTGGCAACAAAGAATAAAAGTCAATGAAAAAGAGGCTTTGATCCCATGGCTTTGAGAGACATAGATAGACCTTAGCTAACTAGATTTAATAATTAGTGGATGGGCAGTAAGGCAAAGAAGTTAAAAGATGAGGGAGCTGAGTCAGATGGATTGAGGATGGAATCAATCCCGCTCTGCTGTGTGACCTTACCCATCTCGTTTTCCTCTCCAAGCAACATCTTTCTCTTCAGTAAAATATAGGTGCTAGTAATACCTCCTCATGGGGTTTCTGTGACTAATACATGTGATAATGTGTAGACAAAGTATTTAACATAGTACCTAGCCGATAATAAATTTATAAAGTGCTCACTTTATGTTGCTTATTATGACATTTGTTGTAAAGGGAATGGTCCGTCTGTCTCTTGATGGCTTCTGAATAAAACCACAAATGCAAGATTATCTTACAATATGGTTTCATGAAAAAAAATTTTTGACTTTCCTTAGAAATTGATGAACTTTCTGCTTTGCAAAAATGAGGGTTATGCAAGTTTTTGTTGTTGTTCACAGGTTTGTCTCCCTTTGATTTGATTTCTGAAATATCGGAACTAATTTTGAAACTCAAACCCCCAAAATAAGTTAACCCTTAGAGTTTTCACATTTGCTGCTGCTTCTTCATTTCCATGCTTCTGATTTTGTACTTTTTAATTGATCTCACTGTTTTTAATTATCATTTATGACATACTGATTTTTTTCTGGCACAGTATCAGTTACTCTACATGCATCCTCAAAACATTCTTATAAGGTAAAAATTATTAATCCTTTTTTAACATATAAGAAAACTAAAGCTCAAGGAAGTGAGGTAATTTCCAAAGTCACAGAGTTAAAAAGTGTAAGAGCAGAAATTTGAAACTACATCTTTCAAATCCTAAGCCTTTGCTGTTTCTCTTATGTTTGCTATGAGTCAAAAGAATATATAAAGGAATAATAAATTTAAAAAAATGATTTAAATGCAGTACACTTGCAAAAGGCTTTGGTTTTAAATGGCTGTACACACAAAATACGTGAACTCGATATGGCTGGCTGCCAAAAAAATTGGCCTGTGGGACTCATCCACTTCTTTATGGTCTGACTGCATTTAGTTTTAGGCATTGCTTTCCAAGAGGGGTGCAGTCAAGCTAGACTGTGTTCAAAAGAGGCTAACCAGATGGTAAAGAGATCCTAAACCATGTCATGTGAGGATTATCAGCATAACCTTGAAAACTTTTGCATGAAGAAAAAACATGGTGCAGGTACCTCTATTGCTGTTATATTTGTGAACTGTTGAGAGATTAGACCTGCTTTACGTGGTGGACAAGGACAGAACTGGGACCTGTGGCAGAAGTTGCAGGGCAGAAGATTCGACTTGACATAAAGATGGAATTTTCTAGTATTAAAGACTTTCCATTAATAGAATGAAGTACCTCAAGAGATAATGAACTTTGGTGCAATTTATTTTTGTTGTTGTTTTTGTTTTGTTTTGTTTTTTGAGGAAGATTGGCCCTAAGCTAAGATCTGTTGCCAATCTTCCTCCTTTTGTCTCTCCAAAGCCCGAGTAGATAGTTGTACGTCATAGCTGTACATCATTCTACTTGCTCTATGTGGGACACCACCTCAGCATGGCTTAATGAGCAGTGTATATGTCCATGACCAGGATCCAAACCGCTGAACCCCAGGCCACCAAAGCAGAGCACGCGAACTTAACACTACGCCACTCGGCTGGCCCCTGGAGCAATATATTTTTTTAAGAAGAGGTTGGATAGCCACTTGGCAGGGGTATTGCAGAGTGTTTCACGTAGTGAGTATGGGATAGACAGGTGATCTCTAAGCCCTCTCCAACCATGAGTTTGTCATCGTATGAAATAAAGATAACTGTATTGATCAATCCATATGTTCTCTGTCAGATGTTTCTGCATCATAAATGTAAGTCGGGATATGCAAAGTAGTACAGAACTCCAATATCTCAGTTGTGTAAAGCAACAAAGCTTTATTTCTTCCACATACTAGAGCTCTCTTGTATGAGGAAAGCTCTGCTCCGCCTAGTCACTCAGAGCAATGACTTTGATGGTAACTACCCAGAGTAGTAACTTCACAAGTTAAGGGCACAATCCTCCACAAGACTGCCTTCACCTCAGACATCAACCACAAGCTTGGGGGTTTCCAGGGCCACCCATACTTCTGACCAACTAACTAAAAATTCTGGGGTTCCCACTACCCCTTCAGGTTCAATAATTTTCTAGAACAACTCACAGAATTCAGGAAAGCACTATACTTAATATCACAGTTTTATTATAGCAAAATGTATACAAATCAGAACCAGCCAAAAGAAGAGACACATAGAGCGAGGTCTTGGAGTGTCCCAAATGTGAAGCTTCTGCAGCCTTCTCCCTGGGGAGTTAGGACAAATCACCCTCCCAGCACAGAGCATTATTAACCAGAGAAGTTCACCCAAGCTTTGGTGTCAAGTCTTTTATTGGAGTTTCATTACATAGGCACGATTGATTGAATCATTGGTCATGGAGTTGAATTTAACTTCCCTGAACTGGAGGCTAGGCTAATATTGACCCTTTAATCACATGGTTGGTCTTTCTGGCATGACCAGCTCCTATCATGAGTTACCTCCTTAGTAAAATCTATCTAGGGCCTCTATATGAGTCACCTCATTAGCATAAACTATCAAGTGTGATATGAGGAGCCCTTCATGAATAACAAAGACACCCCTATCACTCAAAAAATTCCAAGGCATCAGAAGCTACCTCTCAGGAACCAGGAACAAAGGCCAAATTCTTGATTATACAACGTTCAGGAAACCAAGACAGTGAAGCAGCCACCATCTTGAACTTGCTGGTTGCTCTGATAGTGAAACAGAAGGAAAGAGAGAGAATGAGTGAGTGAGACTGAGTGAGTGAGTGAGAGACAGAGACAGAGAAGAGAAAGAGAAAGAAATCTGGATGGTCTCATACCAGTGATTAAAATATCCTGGCTCAGAAGTGGCATATTGCTTCTGCTCATAACTCATTGGTTTAAACTAGCCACATGACTTCACCAAACCAGAAGGGGGCCGCAAAGTACAATCTTCCCATATGGCTGGAAGGAAATAGTCAAAAAAATATTTGAATAATAACTCCAATAGTTTACCATATAAATCCTTCAATTGGGCAATCCTTAGCATAGTCACATTTTACCAATATTTTCATTCATATATCAATTTTCTTACATGAATGTGCTCTTTAAGCCTAGCTAAAATATTATTATGATGAATGATCTTATTTGGAAACTCATGATTATTTTTATAGGTGTAAGGGGCTTTTTAATGATATAAAATGATTTCCATATAAAGCATCTGTGTCCATCTTTTATTTCCATTAACCCCATTAACTTTAAATTGTATGTTGAAAATAGAAATTGTATATAGCAGAGAATTGGACACATATTAAATATTTTTTGTTTCTTTGTGAAGCTATTTTAACAAAAACAATTTTAAAAGGTAAAATATAACCATTTTGGTATATTAAATTAAAAACTTGAGCTTGAGAAAGAAATATTTCTCTTTTATTTGCTAAGTAATCTAGACTGCTATCTAGCTTTATTTTGATGTCACCAATACCAAGGGAAATGAAGCAATTTTAAACTATTAGTCATACTGTCTTGTAAGCACACAGATAAGTAGTTATTAATATGACTTCAGAAGGTAGTAGATTTTTCCTTTGCAAAATAAAACTTATAAATAGATTAAATGAAGTAGGAAACTCAAAAGCAGTATTCAAGGCCATTCATCTGACATTCAAATGCTCAATATATGTAACTATTTCTGGATGATGTCAAGGATATCACATCTGTGGGAAAGAATGAAAAGAACTGAGAAAGGGAAAGATGATTATTTTAGAGAACAGACTTGCTGTTGTTTAGAGACTTAGAATAGTTGAATCTCCTCCCTTTCCCCATGACCCCAGGCCTATGTGAATAATTGCTGGCTATATTACATCACATCAATCATCACCTAATAAGATGGCACTTCTAGGATCTTCCTGAAATTGCATTATACTTCCTCATCTACTCTTCTGCCAGGAATTTGAAGAAGGAAATGCCTAACTAGTCAAGCAGCATGGGAATTTACAATTAATTTTGAAAAGACTCTTACGGTATTAGAAACTTGGATGGGAAATTCAGTTAAAAAGAAAGAAGATAGCCTCAAAATCAACTGGGTTCTTCCAAGTCAAGAGAGATCAGATGGAAAAGTTAAAAAATAATTTAACAACAACAACAAAAAATTCCCGTGGGACTCTGATCACCAGTCCTCAAATAGCAGTAATGAAAAGAATGATAATAATTTCTATATACTGAGGGTCTAACATGTGTGAGTTATATTCATTATCTCTAATGATCCTAACAACATGCAAAATAGATGTTAGGATCCCTAATTCTAATATGAGGAAATGGAGAGTCCAAATAGTAAAATCACTTGATCAAAATCGTACTGGATCCAATGGTAGACCACAGTCACCAGATTCATGTCTAGGACTATTCTCCTTTCTTTCCAACTGGTGGCTTGCTGGAGCTGACATATACTGGTGTATAAAGGCCAATTGTTAAATTTTGGGGGATTTTTCAAGGCATTATTTTTTTTTTAATTTTTTGTTTATTGCAGTAACATTGGTTTATAACGTTGTATAAATTTCAGGTGTACATCATTATACTTCTATTTCTGCATAGATTACATCATGTTCACCACCCAAATACTAATTACAACCCATCACCACACACATATGCCGAATTATCCCTTTCACCCTCCTCCCTGCCCCCAAAATCATTAACTATCAGGGAAATGCAAATCAAAACTACAATGATATATCACCTCACGCCCGTCAGAATGGCTATAATTAACAAGACAGGAAACAACAAGTGTTGGAGAGGATGTGGAGAGAAGGGAACTCTCATACACTGTTGATGGGAATGCAAACTGGTGCAGCCACTATGGAAAACAGTATGGAGATTCCTCAAAAAAATCAAGGATAGAACTACCATATGATCCAGCTATTCCACTGCTGCGTATTTATCCAAAGAACTTGAAAACACCAATGCGTAAAGATACATGCACCCCTGTGTTCATTGCAGTGTTATTCACAATAGCCAAGACTTGGAAGCAACCTAAGTGCCCATCAAGGGACGAATGGATAAAGAAGATGTGGTATGTATACACAATGGAATACTACTAAAGCCATTATTAAAAAATAAATTATATAAACCTACAATCAAATAAATTGTATTTTTAAAAGGTAATAAATTCTCAAAACTCATTACTTCCTAATTATTTTACTGTTATCTGAATTCTTGAGGTTATTACATCTATTGTATTTGTAATGGTGGAAATAATACACAGTGGTGCATTGCTGTATATCTCTATCTAGCTCCACATTCAGTGATGTCATGGAAATCAGCAAATGCTACAAACTAGAACTTGGGTTACTGTTCTGGTGCTTTTCTAGATTTAATAAAGTGATAGAGAAAGTGTTAATAATGCAGATTAAACTTAAAAGTGTTCCATGCCTGTAGCCATTATGTTGTGAATAGCAGAAATAAATGAGGAAATATTCTTCCAATATTCAAAAACTATCATCCAATTTAGCAAAAATTTACTCACGTCCTTGACAGAATGAATGATTTTTCGACATTCACCTTTGATGTTTCACTTTCATCTTGCTTCTTAATATAAATGAAAATATCAACTAACATTTATGTCAGAACTACATTAATTCATCAGTTGTGACCAGAATATAGAGTTTGGCAAAAAACAACAAAAGCATTCTTTGAGAGTAACTTGACTATACAGAATGGAAAATAAAGTACAATGAAAAGTATTATATATTTTATTAGTGTTTGTAAATTGCATGTTGCACAATCCTTAATATCATTAAAATTTATATAAAAATATATATGTATGTATAACACACACTTTTTTTTGGAAAGCTGGTTAAACATTTACCAGAACACCAGAGCTTTCAACGTCATGATATTGTCAAAATTGAATGAAACTGTTTTTGCCAAAGTCATCAATTCCTAGTTGCTAAGTTCGGTTCTTTTTTAATTTGATTTCTTTGTAACATTTGGCACTTCAAAAACTCTTTTTTTGTGTGAAATATTCTTAGCTTCCAGAACCCACTCCTCCTTTGCTCTTATCATAGTTCAATCTACGTTCCTTATTTTGATCGCTCTTCTATTTTCTGCATCTTAAATATTGATATTCAAGGAGTTCTATCCTAAAGTCTCTGCTGTTATAATATTCACTGTTTGGACAATCTCAACTACTCAGAAAGTTTAACAACTTATGGTTTGATAACTTGCAAATCTGTATTTCTGGCCTAGAGATCTCTCTTAGCATTATATAGGCAAGTTTGTAGATATCCCTAAGTGGATATCTTTTAGTAACTTCCATAAACTGAGTGTTTTTGTTCCCAGATTTTCATATATTGAAACTTAATTCCCAATGTGATGATATTAGGAGGTGGGGACTTTGTTAGGTGATGAGGCCGTGAGGGTGGAGCCCTCATGAATGGGATTAGTACCCTTAAGAAAGAGACATCAGAGAGCTCCCTCACTTCTCCTACCCTGTGAGGACACAGCAAGAAGACAGCCACCTATGAACCAGGAAGTTGGTCCTTACCGGAGGCCAAATCTTGCGGCACCTTGATCTTGAATTTTCCAGCCTCTGGAACTGTGAGAAATAAACTTCTGTTGTTTATAAGCCACCCAGTCTATGGCACTTTTGTTACAGCAGCCCAAAGGGACTAAGACAGAAACCTTGCACTAAACACAGCCAAAACCCAATATGTTTTCTTTTGCAAATGTGCTCCTTCTTTGTTATTTTATAATCTGATTAATGACATTATGCAGCTATCCAAGAAATATGTGAGTCATCCTAGACTTATCACTCTACTCCAATTTCAATCAATTATGAAATTCCTTTATCTGGTACATCTTGCCTTTTCTTTCTAAACCTTAAGCTAATGTTTTAGTCAGGCTCTAACCATCTGTTATCTGGACTATTGTAATAAGTTTCTAATTGTTCTCTTCGCATGTTCTTTTGCCCACCTATGATCAATCCAACAAACTGCTGCCAGAGTTTTATTTCTAAAATGCAAATGCAATCATATTATTCTCCTACATGAACTCCAACTTTCTATAGCAGTGGTTCTCAGTCTTTTTCATTGCAGCCTTATAGGAAGAGATACTTTGTTTATCAAGACCCAGTGTATGCACACATGCAGGTATGCACATGAACGTGCACATGCACACACACACACACACACACAATTGAAAAAAATGTAACAAAACAACACTTAACTTTCTTGTCTGATTGCATCCTGCTATTTGGTACATATTATTTAATTTTTTTAAATGCTGGCTGACTATAGGCCACTAAATTTATTATATGACCTACTAATGGGAAGTGAACCATCAGTTTGTAAAATACTGAAGTGGAAGAAAAAAAATCTGCATCCATGAAGCATAGCATACAAAGCCTTTCAGGATCAAAAGTAAAACCAGAAAATGTTTTTAAATAAATGGTAATAAAATATAATCTATCAAAATTTGTTGTATGATTCTGTAAATCTAAAGCTACTCTAAAATAAAGTTTATCAACATTTTGTTGGACATAATAGCTAAAGCAGTACTGAGAAGTTTAAAGCAAAGGTGAGGCTTCGCAAACAGCCATGAGGAAGTTTCTGGCATGATGGTAATATTCTACATCTTGAAAGTTTCGGCTACACAGCTGTATGCATTTGTCAAAATTCAACAAGTAATATTCCTAACATTTGTACATTTTATTATGTGTAAAATTGACCGCTAAAGGAAAAAAAGGAACTCTAAGGACATTTTCAACTATAGTTAAAGATATGCATGCTTAAGTATTTAGGAAACATTATAATAATACACACAACTGATTTTGATATGCATCAATATCTAAGATTATTGATGAATAGATATGTGAGAAAGTATAGTAAAAGGTTAACGGTAGATTCTAGTTGGTGGGTATATGGGTTTGCACATTAAAACTCTTGCAACTTTTTAATGTTTGAAATGCTTCTTAATAAAATGCTTAAAAAATCATATCGTATGAAAGAATACAGACATAAAAGAGTACAGACTGTAAGGTTCCATTCATATCATATTCAAGAGCAGTTAAAAGTAATCTATGGGGAGAAAAATGAGAACAGTGATTGAGAATAGGATGAGAATTGACTGGAAGGGGTAAAAGGAAATATTCTGGGATAATAAAAACACTCTATGTGGTGGTGGTTACACAGACATGTATATTTACTAAAATTCATCACATCTATACTTATTTTACTCTGTAAATTTTGACTGAATAAAAACAAAAAATTTTTAAAATAAGTTATAATATTGTTATCAGACATGTAGGCTTCCAAGACAAAACTATTAAACAATACAATGAAGGGTACTTCATGATGAGAAAATGAACAATTAAGAATGTAGATTTTAGGTTATGGATTTTATGTACCAAATAATGTAGCACTAAAATTTATAGTGTAATACCACAGGTATAATAAAGAGTCTGACTCCTTTGTTATTGTTGAACTGCAGACAGCTTTCAAGCCCCACTACTCCTTCTTCTCCTTCTTCTTGGGCAAGGTGATAAGAAAGTCTTGGTGCTCCCTCCTTTGGTGCTGGTGGGAAGTTCAAACCATGCAAGCCCTGGCCCACACAAGGGCGAACCCTCACTCCAGCCCACCCCTAATCACGATGAAAACCTCAAGCCAGTCTCCTTCCCCCGCCCTGTCAAGCCATTTGCAGACCTCTTTGGGAACCACCCAGCTCTCCCTGGAAAGGCTTATTATATGACTGATAAATCATTTCAAACCCTTTTGGTGCATGTGTGGTGTCATCAGTCTTGACATTTGTGCCAAATTTTGGGTGAGAGGCTCTACCCCACTTCTGTGGAGTAACCACTTAAAAATAGGACATGCAATAAACAGAAAGAGATCATTGAGATATCCTTTAATTTACCTCTTTTGCCCTTGAAATGTCATGTAAACAAATTTAAGAAGCATTCCACTTATCATTTGCTGCATGACAAAACACCCTATTACTTAGAGTTGGAAAAACAATTTCTTATTTCTCACAATTCTTAGTGTTGACTGAGCTCAGGTGAGTGGTTCTCGCTAGGTTGCCATCAAATGCCATGCACAGAATTAACTGAAGGCTTCTTCACTGACGTCTGGTTCCTGGGCTGGAGTGGTTGGAAAAGCTGGAAGCCATCGGTCTCTCCACATGGCTTAGGGCTTCCTGACAGCATGTCATTCTCAGGTTAGTCACACTTCTTACTGGTGTCTGGCTTCCAAGAGGCTAGTGGAAGGTGCCAGGTCTGTTACATGCTATGCCTGGAACTAGTACAGTGCCATTTCTGCAATATTTTATTGGTCAAAACAGTCATGGGGCTTGCCCAGATTCAAGGGGGTGGAGAAGCAGACTCCTGCTTTTGATAGGAGTGGCAAGTCTCATTGCAGAAGAGCATAGCGGAAGGGAGTTATTGTTGTGGCCCTCTTTGGAAAATACTATCTTCCATTCTAAGGATGAAGGTCTGAATTACATAATATAAAGTAGAGCTAATTGATGTATGCTGAACTCTATAACCTGAAGACTAAAACCCTACACTCTATTCAAATACACATAAAACATTCATGACATTGACCATAAATAAAACTTAATACATTCCAAATAGTTAGAAGCAGGGCAGACAACATTTTCTGATCATTATATCTGAACAACAGTACTTGTGGTTGATGACAAAACTATAAAAGCAAATATTTATTCCCCCTGGAAAATTTAAATGCAATAAAATTTTAAATCCTCTACTAAACAACTTGATTCACAGAGCAAATCACAACTGAAAATGTTGAAATCTCAGGAAACAACAGTGAAAATGTTATATATAACAAACTCTAAGATACACCTCAGAGCTCAGAAGTAAATTCATATAGAAATATTTATTAGGATAGTCTGATGGCTGTCACAAATGATCCACATGTATAATGACTCAAACACAACAGAAATGTATCTCTTTCTTGTTTATTTTTTATTTTTTTAGGAAGGTTGGCCCTGCGCTAACATATGTTGCCAATCTTCCTCTTTTTTCTTTTTTCTCTCTAAAGCCCAGTACATAATTGTGTATCATAGTTGTAGAGTTGTAGCTCTTCTGTATGGGACGCCACCTCAGCATGGCTTGAGCGGTGAGTAGGTCCGCGCCCAGGATCCCAACGGGTGATCCCTGGGCCACTGAAGCGGAACGTGGGAACTTAACTGCTACGCCACTGGGCTGGCAGCATGTATCTCTTTTTCATGTAAAAGTGCAATATGGGTGAAGAGCTCTTAGGGCCTCCCTCCTCTACATACTCATTTGAAGTTTCTGGCTAATGGAGTTTCTGCCATATTGAATTTCTGGCTTTCAAGGTTTCCCTAGGTGTCATCTGTATTCCATCCACCTAGAAGGGCAAAAGAGCAGAGAGGAATGGAAAGTGGGTTTTTTTTCTTTTGGTGCAAGACTTAAAGTGGCACAACTCACTTTGCTCACATTCTGTTGGCTAGAACTCAGTCCCATAGCTACACATAACTGCACGTCTGGAGAAGACAAGCTAAAGGAGCCGAGTCACCATTTATGAAAATAATCTTTAGTTAACAAGTGTTTATTGGTGCCTACTATTTACTGGGACCTGTGCTAGGAATTTGGGATTTAGTGATGCATATAAATGAGACACACCATACTCTCACGAATCTTAGAGTCTAATGAGAAGGCAAGTAATTATAATTATATATGAGTTATGATATATTCATACAATGAAATGATTTCATCAGTGGATGTGAATGAATTAGAGCAGTATCAACATATATATATATCTTAAAAACATATTACATAGTGAAAAACAAGTTGCATAAGGTTCCATTTTACATGACATATAAATATATATATGTATTATTTAGGAATCTTACATATTAGTAAACTAATTAAGACATGTATGTGAGTGGTAAATACCAAATTCAGGATAGTGGTTAGCACTGGGAAGGTGGAAGGGTGAAAGAGGGCAGGGAGTGTATGAAGGAGGTTCAAGGGACTTTAATTGAATTTGTAATGCTTTATTTGTTTAAATTTATTTTTGACAAAAAAATTGCATATTTTTAAGGTATACAATGTGATATTTTGATATATGTTTACATTGTGAAATAATTACCACAATCAAACTAATTAACATCCATCACCTATCATAGTTACCATTTTTTGTGGGTGTATGGTGAGGACACTTGGGATCTACTCTCTCAGCAAATTTCAAGTATATAATATATTATTATTGACTATGGTTACCATGCTGTAAATTAGGTTTCCAGAACTTATTCATCTTATAGCTGAAAGTTTGTACCCTTTGATCAATATCTCCTCTTTTCCCCCATCCCCAGCCTCTTATGGTAACACCATTCTACTGTTACTATGAGTTTGACTTTTTTTCTCTCTCTCTCCTTTTTTGGTAATGCTTTATTCTTTACCTTGGACATGGGAACACAGGTGTTCATTATATTATACTTTTTATGTTTTTGTATGTCTGAAACTTTCATAATGCAATGAAAGTTCTGAATGCACTTCAAAATAAAACCATAATCATATGCATATATTCAGTAGTAAATTCATACGCAAGTGCTTTTGTCATAATCATCAGTAAATATTAATAGAAAGCTTTCTTTTAAAGAGCGTGGGGAAGACACAACGTTCGCTATTCACTGGTCCAAAGAGTGATTTTATTATGCTGGACAGGGATGGAAAGTTCAATGACTGGATCAGTGACCCTCCTGAGTATCTCCTGGACAAGAAATGAGCTCCTTATATGGCCAATCTGACCATCTTTCCTTCTGCCTATTCAGATGATTTCCCTTTAAAGTGTCCCTCAATCCCATTGACAAATTAGTAAAGGTTTTTCCATGGCTGGAGCAGGGTGGGAGTTTCTACTAACTTAGATGGCCATTACTTCTTGGTGCTGGCCTTGGGGATTTAAGATTGATTGAGAGGCTGAGCAACTACAAGTCACTGCCAGATTTTTTTTTCTAGAATTATAGATCAAGTAAAACTAGGTGACTGCCTGACAATTCATTCTGTAAAATTCTGTTCGATAGCAACTAACGCCAGACACACCACTGGGTCATACTGTTTCAATCCCTGAGGGAGCAAATGGAAAATCCAAGGATATACTAAACCCCTAGGGCTTCTTTTTTCTCCTGGATGCAAAGCATTTTTCTCTTGCTCCCTGTTTAATGGCCTGTGCCTCACAGTTTGGATAAGAAATCCCTTGGGCTGAGGTGTTGGATTGGGAGACATCTCTAATCTTCCTTAGGATGTAACGTTGGCTTCCACGCTGCATTCTGGCATACCCATTATCACTTGCTTTTACTTAGTAGAGGTAGTAGTGCAGGAGGTGCATTGGATAGGCCCTGAGTTTCTGGGTCCTCCGATTCCTCTGGCTCCTTTCAGATAACCCCATTCAAACCAATATAGTGCATATTTACCTAATCAGCACACCTATTTTAATTTTAGAAATTGGCTGCAGCAGAGAATTTGACTACTTCAATTCAGCAAAATTCATGATGATACAAATTTCAGCAGTCTCAATAACACTGGCTAAAGTCAGAGAGGACTTCTTTAAGAGAGTTTTCCCTATCATACATTCTAGATTTTCAGGTGAACCACCATGGATTGTAGCACTTATTATTCAACATTGTTTTATCTTTCAGTGCTCTGGCAAGAAATTGATGACATGCTCAAAATGACTAATTTGAAAATAAATTAGTAAAGGGACAATTAATATATGCATTTTCAGGGTTTAGGAAAACCAACATAAAGTGTGGTACCCCAGGACTAACAACAATAGG
Source organism: Diceros bicornis minor (assembly GCF_020826845.1). Taxonomy (NCBI): domain Eukaryota; kingdom Metazoa; phylum Chordata; class Mammalia; order Perissodactyla; family Rhinocerotidae; genus Diceros; species Diceros bicornis. The sequence goes on from NC_080781.1 coordinate 130,653,872, forward strand.
TAGCTCTTAGGACTCTTAGACCTAAAAGTACAAAGGGAGGGACCAGTTACTGAAACCTAGTAGGTAGATGTATGGAGAGGGCTGCCTGGCAGGACCAGTGGGCTTCCAAAGAGGGACTCAACCACGGTAAACTAACAGAGTGGGAGGCACAGGAATAAAAGCCCTGACCTCATTTCTTCTGTCCATCTATTTCCTCTCATTGTCAGCTCCCAACCAGACAGCAAAGGTCAAGGGAAATTGCTGATGCAGTCCATATGGGTCAGCCGACCATGGCACACAGCTGGGTAAAGAAGGATGAAGGGTGGTTCTAAAGGGACAAGTGTAAGATATCCAGCATGGCTCACTCTCTTGTAGTTTCTTTTTTGTAAGACCTTATGTTTTTAGAGAAGTTTTAGGTCCACTGCAAAATTGAGAGGAAGATACAGAGATTTCCCTTCTACCGCCGGCCCCCACACATGCATAGCCTCCCTCATTATCAACATCCCCCGCCAGGGTGGTACATTTGTTAAAATTGATAAATTTATATTGATACATCATAATCACCCAAAGTACACAGTTTACATTAGAGTTCACTCTTGGTGTTGTACATTTTATGGATATAGATAAATGTATACTGACATGTGTCCATAATTATACTGTCAGAGTATTTTCACTGCCCTAAAAATCCTCTGTGCTCCACCTATTCATCCCTTCCACCTACTCCAACTCCTGGCAACCACTGATCTTTTTACTGTCTCCATAGATTTGCCTGTTCCAGAAGGTCATATAGTTGGAATCATACAGTATGTAGCCTTTTCACATTGACTCCTTCACTTAGTAATATGCAGTTAAGGTGCCTCCATATCTTTTCATGGCTTGATCGCTCATTTATTTTTAGCACTGAATAACTCTTGTAGTTTCTTACTGAAGATCAAGAGTAGCTTACACATTCTGATACAACGGCAGTTTCCTGGGACTCTCTCTTCAGCTTAAGCCACAGTGGTTACACATGCTGAATCTTATATTCTGGTTCACATGGCCAATGGGAGATACTCACCCTACATTTCCTGCGATTATAGGTGATAACTCCAGAAAACCTAAAGGAGTCTGAATCATGTTTCATTGTCCTAATCCCAAATTCCTGGGAAAGGTGGGTTTTTAGGCCTAGATTGGTTCAGGAAAAGATTAACTTTGATTAACTTTGATTAACTCTGAAGATTAGCTTCAGATTGGGGCACATACAAGGCCACAAAGGAGAAACACAGTTGCTTGGAGCCACCTCTTTAATCATGTGGATCAAAAGGTAGGGTAGACACGTCTATGGGATGAAAAGAAAACCCAATAGCAGTTCAGTAGTGGTCATTATATTTATATATGTGATATATTCTCTCCTAATATAAGCTATCATTATTATATAGTGAAATGATCTCTAGACTCATGTTCATAAACTTTGTTTTAAATCACTGCTCTGTGACTTACAAGCTATGTGTTATTCAGTGTCACTAAACTCTCAGAAGTTCGCTACCATTATGTCTGAAATTGTCTTTAATAATACCTGCTCTAACTACCCATTGGGTTTTCATGACCAAAGGACTATAAATAAATTATTATAAATCAATAAAATGAGATAATATATGTGAGAGCTCCTTCAGAAGTTACAAGTTGATGCAATTATTTAAGTTGCTTGCATTGTTTAAACAGCAATTTCCTCTATTGTTCTTTTTCTAACTTCTCAAGTTAGATGCATAGATCATTAATTTTAGTTTTCCTCCTTTTAAATATAGAATTAAATGCCATACATTTCACTTTAAATGTGACAGCTGAATCCCATGAGTTTTGATATGGTTATTTTCATTATCACTCAGTTCTAAATGTTTCCTAATTTCCATTTTTATATATTCTTCGTTCCATGAGTTTTTTAGATATGGTCTTTTAAAATTCCAAATCTACGGTTTTTTAAATTTATACTTTTCTTATTGGTGTCTAGCTCAATTTCATTGTGGCCAGAAAAAGAAGTTTGTATTCTTTGAAATATATTATGGTAGATTGTTACTTTTGTGGCTCTCAATGAACCACAGTTCCCTTTATTCATTCCCTTCTATAATATTTCTACCATATTGACTCTGGGCTCGGCCATGTGGTAAGCTATGAACAATAGAACATTAGTATTTATGATATAAGATGGAGCTTGAGCAACATTAGCAATTAGAGTTTGTCCTCCTGGAACATACCTTCTGGGAACCCAACTACTATGCTGTGAAAAGCCATGTGGAAAGGCCATGTGTTATGGATATCTATTGCTGTGTAACAAAACACCCCAAAATTTAGTGGCTTAAAAAATAATTTCTTATTTATCATTATTTTATGAGTTGGCTAGGTGGATCTTCTGCTTAATGTGGTGGTGGCACCTGGGGTACTGGGGCAGCTGGAATGTCCAAAGTGGCTTCATTCACATAGCTGACAGATGTCTGGGAACACAGCTGGGGATGTTGGCCAGAGGCCTAGTTTCTCTCCCATGTGGGGATTCAAAAATGGTTGCTTGGGCTTCCTCCCATCTTGGCAGCTGGGTTCTAAGGAGTGTTTCAAAAGCACATGGAATTACTTAACAGCAGAGCCAATACTCCAAGGGGGAAAGGAGCAAACAGGCAAAGATAATAATGTATTTGAGAAACATACACTTAAAAAAAATCTAGCATTCTAGATACAGATTCCACAAAAGGAAAAGTATTAGAACAGGGGGACTAATAACATATTAGTCTAATAAATTTACTAAAACAGATAAAGGAAGATATAAACAATATGAAATAAGAACACAAGAAGATGAAGAAGAAAATCATATTAGGTAGCAAAAATATAATAATTGAAATAAACTATGCAATACATAAGATAAAGAGCAGAATGGATATAACTGAGGAGGAAATCAGGAAATTTGTAGACCAGATTGAGGAAATCTCATATAAAGAAGAAGAAAAAAGAAATAGGAACTATAAAAGAAAAGCTGAGAAAAATGGAGGATAGAAGTAGGCAGCATATCAGAAAGAGAAAAATAATAGAAAGATTTGATGCAATAACAGAGATAAATTTCTCGAAATTAAAAGAAATGAAAGACCTCAGAGTGGGGCCAATGCGGAAGCATAAGGAAAAGCCACACCCAGACACATTTAGAGGGGAAAATATTAATGGAAAATAGAAAAATAAATAAAATATTTAAAAGAAGATCACATATAAAGGAACAAAAATCAAATTGACATTAGATTTTTAAACAGTAAAACTGGACTTATGAAAACAATGGAGTAGAAGTTTTGAAGTACAGAAAGAAAATATCTTAGAATGTGCAATTTATATCCGGGCAAACTATCTTTGAAATGTAAAGTCATTATAAAAAATCATTACGTATAGAAGGCCCCCAGAATTTTGCCACACAAAGCTTCACGCTGTAAACACTTTTAAGTGAAATGCTTAAATGAGAGACAATAAAGGGAAAGAGATAAACAAAATAAAGATGGTCAAGCATCTTGGCAAGATTCATTGATATCATTTAAAAATATAAGACCAAGGAAAAAAGGAGAGAAAATATATTTATAGTAACGCAGAATTAAAATTTTTAGATAATATTTACATGATGGAAGTTGGGAGTAAGGGAGACCAATGAAATGTATGATCATACTCAAGTTCCTGTTTTGTTAAAGGGGCAAGATAGATAGCATTTTAAAAATAAAGTAACGGGGCCGGCCTGGTGGCACAAGCGGTTAAGTGCCGCGCGCTCCGCTGCGGCAGCCTGGGGTTCCCCAGTTCGGATCCCGGGCACACACTGATGCACTGCTTGGCAAGTCGTGCTGTGGCGGCGTCCCATATAAAGTGCAGGAAGATGGGCACGGATGTTAGCCCAGGGCCAATCTTCCTCAGCAGAAAAAGAGGAGGATTGGCAGATGTTAGCACAGGGCTGGTTTCCTCACAAATAAATAAATAAATAAATAAATAAAGTAACAAAGGATAAATATGAAACAGAAAAAATATGGGACAAATGGAAATAATAAATTAATATGATACAAATAGGTCTAAATATACCAATAATTAGAATAAGTGCAAGTGGAATAAACTGGCCAGTTAAAAGACAAAGATTGACTAATAGGGAAAAATGCAAATATATGCAGTTTACTAGAATTACATTAAGTACATGCAAAGGTTGAAAGTAAAATGATGGAAAAAGACAGATGAGGCAACTATAAATCTGAAGAAAACTAGTGTAGCTATATTAATATCTTATAAAATAGATATTTAACACACAAAAAGCATTATTAGAGATGGTAAAGGTCACCACACATAAAGATAAATGTTTTCATTCAAGAAAAAGATCTAGCAATGTTAAATATGTATGCGCCTACTAAAATACCTTAAAATTTATGAAGTAATACTTGTAGAACTGCAAAAATAAATTGATGGAACCAACTTCCTTTTGAATATTTCAACACAACTCTCGATTGATAGGTAAATGATAAAAATAAAGTAAAAAAGGATATAAAATATATGAATGATACAATTAAGCTTCACCTAATGGATATTCATATGTATAATGGATATTAGGATATTGTATAATGGAAATAAGGATATATGTACATATGTGTAGGTAGATTGGTAGATGGATGGATAGATAGATGATAGATGATAGATAGATAGATAGATAGATAGATAGATAGATAGATAGAGATGATAGATAGACGACAGATAGATAATGGATGATAGTCTTCCAACAATTAGAAAGGCCACATTTTCTCAGGCACACATGGAACATACAACATTGAACACGTACTAGGCCATACCATGAAGAAAACCTCAACAAATTTCAAAAACTGGCTGTCATAGAAACCATGATCTCAGTTGTCACTTCCATTACATTAGAAGTTAATATGAAAAAAATATGCCCACTCATATTTGGACAATAAAATATATACTATCAACTAACTCATGGGTTAACAAAGAAATTTTAAAAAGCATTTCAAATAGAAATCCCCGCTTTCTACGTGTTCATGGTCTCCCATAATCAAAAGACCTTTCAAATACAAGCCTCATCCTCATTAATACAAGAAAATTCCCCAAACCAACTTATTGCTAGGGATTTATGTTCTCTCTTTTCATTTTATTCTCAGAGGATTTCCCTAATTTAATTGTGAGTTCAGATATTCATTTAAAATGATGTTGCTTTATTTTGTCCAGCGTTTCTTGGTGGGTTTTGGTTTGGATTTCTATTTAGCTGGAGGGTTTTCAGGATATCTAGTCTGCCATATTGCTGGAAACAGAAGTCTATATTCTCTTTTATTTGTTCATTTAAATCCATCTACCTTATTTCCTTCAAACCTAAGTTGATAGACATAATGCTTTCATTAAAAATTATTTAACAGATATATCTAATTATAAAAGCGTATAACCCTCTAAAATATGTATCATAAAGATTCTAAAAATGGAAATTAAAGATTAATGTTAAAACCAATTGAGAAAATACCAGCATTTTTCTATCCATAACCATATGATGCTTGGTAATTCACATCTGATCTATTTCGTGCCTTCCTGATATTTTCTATATTTAGTCATATATTATGTGTAGTTCCTGCCTCTGGCACAGCTAGAAACATAAACCAATTGGGATTTTCAATGCTATGTCTGTGAATCAAATTACTTTGTCATTTGGACCAGAAAGTGAACAATAAACTCAGTGACAGTTAAGAGAACCAAAGATTTGACAGGTAACTAAACCTGCTCTCCCCCTCAGCACATGGAAACTGTGTCCCAGGTTATAAATGTCAAAACGTCCTCCCAGGATGTGGATGGTAAACACATGCTTAACCTTGAATCTGGCAATAGATTAGATGTCAAGGACAGTTTTGTGATGTTTATGATGTGATATGTCTTGTTTATTTGAAGAAGCACTTCTCAGAGTTACCAAAACAAAGAGAATTTGCCTCTGCTAATAATAACAATCTCCAATGATCTGAAGCTAAATTTTTACTCATTCTTTTTTTTCTTTCATTATTTGAGTATAAGTTACCTAGCTGAATGAATTGCCTCTGAAACCAATACAATTCAGTAATTTCTTTCTATATTTCCCTGTCTCATCCTGGTGGTCTACGGTGTCTCGCGTGTGCTCTGTGTCTTTGCAGCCGTCTTCCCGATGTCTCTTCTCACATCAGTGTGTTGATAGAGTGACAGCTGGCTAAGCTGTAGCTTATGAGTATAAAACAAGAAATTGCCTCTCTTCTTTGACCTGACAGAGTCCTGTGTACATTGATATTAAGGAAACTAAAGTGATTTTTAAGCTTCAACAAAATAGAACAATTCTGTAGCTTTTACCCCTGGATATGGAGTATAATGTGTAGTTTAAAGACCTTAAATAAATATCCTGATTTTCTCCTTTATAAAGTGTGCTCTTTACTATGCTCACTCTCAAGAAGTTAGCATAGAATTATCTGTTATTTTCAATTTATTGAATTTTAAAAGTTAACCTCTTATATATCTCATTTAATGTTCTCATATGTGTAGACAGGCAGTACAAAAGCTCAGTTTAATTTGACTAAAGTTCTCCAGCACAAAGCATTCCATAGCTTCATTCCTCACTAACCCATTGCGTATAATTAACACTGTAGCCAAACTGGCCTATGGATTTCTTTTATCAGTTCCCAAAATACTCACTCTATCCCTCATCCCTATATTAGCCTCGCAGTTCTTGGTGGCAGCAAAACTGTCCTCATCTTTAATCTTCCATGGTGTCTAGCCTTTCTTGCACATAGTAAGTGTTCAATAAATGTTGAATTAAATTAAACACACTTAAAATTCTACTTCAGATGTCATTTATTTTTGTTTCATAGAGAATAAAATTGCCACACATTAGTTCCATAGAAATCTAATTAATTCAAATTTCATCTTTTATATTCTTGTTCTTCTATTCTCTTTTTTTTACCAATATGAAGCTGAAACTTCAGGCAAGTCTGAAACCTAGTTCTAATAAGGTAGATGGCTGGAACTGGTCTCTGATCTAATCCATGCCACAGTGTCTTATACTAGCTCCATTACTTATAAGGTGAGTAAATGGAGAATGTTCAAGGGCAAGATGCATTAATGCCCTAATATAATTGATTTATACATGGCTGCATCAAGCCAGCAGGCTGGCATGGAGTCAGGATGTCTTCATGCCTCTCAGAACAATTAGAGGTTGCCACAGGGGAGTGAGACCTCCCCCAAACAACAACAAAAAGATGAAGGAAAGGGTACTCAGGTTTATCTTCTTGCAAGACTTGATGGAATCCTAATCCTGATTACACAATATCATTGACAATTGTGTGGCCTAGTGTGGGGCCAGAGGAGCTGCACCTCCAACTGCGAAATTGTTACTGTCTCTTTCTTTTATTTATTTATTTATTTTTTAATTTTTTGTTTATTGCAGTAACATTGGTTTATAACATTGTATAAATTTCAGGTGTACATCAATATACTTCTATTTCTGCATAGATTACATCATGTTCACCACCCAAATATTAATTACAACCCATCACCACACACATGTGCCAAATTATCCCTTTCGCCCTCCTCCCTCCCTCCTTCTCCTCTGGTAACCACCAATCCAATCTCTGTCTCTATGTGTTTGTTTATTGTTGTTATTATCTACTACTTAACGAAGGAAATCATACGGTATTTTTCTCTTTCTCTATGTAGCCATCTTAGATTAATTTGTTGTAACTTTTACTTATATTAAAGGAACTTGTATCATGTGTCTCTGGGTTGGTATTACTGCCACCCTTGTGATACTTGTCTATGTCTTAGCTGTTCTATTAAATTTAAAAGCATAATTATTAGAATATGAGTGATATTTCTGTACAGAAACTTCATAACTTATACAAATGAGTGCTGTCATTTTTTGAATTCCTCTTTAGGAATTTATCTAAAATCACATTTCCTCTAAATATTACCTCTACTTTGATTTAATTTTCTTATTTTCTACAGTGTTCTAATGATACTTCCATTGCTACTTATAACTGTATGACCGTGGGTAAGTTACTTAGTCTCTTGTGAGTAAAAGAGTAAGTAACTCTCTTTTATCATCGATTAAAGTGAAATAATGGCACATATTTAATGGTGAGCCATGTAGTCTGAGTTTTAAGGAAAGGATATTCAAATATTCATAGAAAACGTTCTACTATCAGATCCTCCAAAAGGGAATATGGAATCTAAAAGAAATTTCCAGGAGACTAATTAGGTGGCTCTTGTAGTATTCCAGGACAGATGTGATAAGGGCCTAAAGTAAGTAATGGCTGTAGGGATGGAGAGAAAGGGGCAGATTCAAGACATATGGTGTAAATGTCATGGTTGTGGTTGGGGACGAGAGGGAGAAGAATCTAGGATCACTGCCAAATTTCTGATTTGGCCACTGGATGGATGGTTATATCGTTAACCAAGATAGAGAACATTGTGAGAGAGGAAACAATGAGTTCAATTTTTTCAATATCTAATATTTATTGAATTATTATATGTCAGACCCTAAGTTAAGTGCTTTGTGAGGAATATCTCATTTAATACACATAACTTTCTTAGGAGGTTAGTCACATAATTATCCTCATTTCCAAATAAAGAAACTAAGGCTTAGAGAGGTTAAATAATTTGCCCACATCAGAAAGCAAATGAATTGTGTAGCCAAGCACAAAACTACATCTGCCCAATTCTGAAGCAAATGCTCTTAACTATTACTATTACAGCATGTGCCAGCTCAATCAATGGTGGATACTGCCTTTGTTTATTTTTAAATGTGTCCAGATTTCCTATTATAAAGCTAACACATCCTTATTCTTCTTGTTGTATAGTTTTAAAATCTTTATTAAAGAAATTTTCTGAGATTGTGATTGCAAAATATACAAAACACTGAATTCTATTTTTTTTACTGCATGTATTTGAATTAATATAGTTGAATTTCACAGACATATCCTCAGATGTACAAAAGGTAAATTTTTCTGTAACTGAAGCCTCCATTGGCACTCAACAGTGGCAAAACCATTCAAGCTGATTCCAAATAAACTTAGTAATTTCCAGTTCACAACTCGGTTTCTTTTGCATAGTCAGTTCAGAGGTTTCCTCCTTCCCCTTCTCCTTCCCTTCTCCCTAGGGGGATGGAAGGTGTTTCTGTTTGTCTTGAAATCAGAGGGAGCTGGGTCATCTGGTCCTCAATAAGCAGGAATCTATATTGGCTTCCTCTGAGATGTACCTCATATTCTTCTGTTGATTTCACTGTATTTTAATCTTTATTTTTGATGATTGTGGTCCTGCCATGATCTCCAGTCACTGAACCCATGGGATCCTGGGAAATTGAGTGCTTTTAGTAAGTATGTGAGGCAAGCTCAAATACATTGGCCTAAACCCTATACTCAGCCATTGCTGCTCTACAACTCGGGCTTCTATCAGCAGCCCCCCTTGCCCCAGGTACTATAGTTTATGCTGGGAAACCACTGTTACCCTCTGCCTCCATTCTTACTCTACAGGTTTTGTGAATTCAGTTTTAAATTTTCAGTTTGTGGTACTTGCGGGAAAATTAAAAAGAGATGGTTACTGAGCAATTGGAAATATAAGTCTGGAAGTCAGAGAAAATTCTGGGATTGAGATAGTTCTTACAGAAGGATTAGTATATACATGCTGGCTGCAGACAGATGCTGATAATATCACCCAGGACCATGTATGAAGTTATGAAAATGGAAGCAAAAACCATGGGTCACAGTGGTATTTAAAGGGTATGTAGAATAATCAGAGTCTACAAAGTATATTGAGACAGGTATACATCTGTGTGGGCTAGTCGACAAATATATTATACTCAGATATTTCAGAGAGTACAAATACCTGGGTCTAAAAAACTAAAGAAATTTTTAGCAGGGACTGGTTTGCATTTCCATTCAAAAAGTCAGTTGTGCACAGGTACAGGAGGAGGGAAGTCTTGTTTATTACAATTTGGTGTCAAAAAGACCCAGCAGGATTGAGGTTAGTTGACTACAATCTCAATGGCTAGGGTATGGTACAGTCCATCTGATCAAAACTGATTTTTCAAAATAGCTTTCTTACTTCCCTCCTTTATCTTATATGGGCATTTCTCTTAAAATTAGCAGTTGGCTCTTTGGCTCTTAAGGATGCAAAGTGTGTATCACCTCATCTGCTATTTTTGCTAGCTTCTGCTTTAGGATTCCTCTAATTGTCGTTTCATAATATCTGTATCCTCAAGTGTCTAAAATTTTCCTCACTTCATAGTACCATAATTTGGTTAATATCCCTTATGTCATTTTCTCTCTTAGCCACCTTAGTCCTTTTAATCCTCAGAAGTTAGTCTAATTCAACATTGAATTCATTACACCCAGACTCCTTTGCTTCAAAAACTTGGATCTAATAGTCAATTGTCAAGCTGGGATGAACGTCTCAAACTAATACACTTCTTCGGCCTGCTACTAAGCTCTGCATGGGCTGACTTGCCAATATTTGAACCTTTCACTCAACATGTTCTTGGCAATTGAAAAAAAATGTATTAATGAGCCCAATAGAGACTAAAGAAATCAGAAGTTGGAGCCTTGGGAAGTTGATCATTATCCCTTTGTAAATCCACCCTACACTCTGTTTCCCAATTATCCTCTTTAGATTACTTTACTTTCACAATTTCTCCAAGTAATGTCATCGTCCTTTTTGTTCTTTCTACCATTACTGACTTGAACCTGACAATTTAGACTTTTCTCATTTATTTACTTACGGTAATTCTCAAATATCTTTGTCTGCATCTGTCCTCTTTGAAAACTGTATTAAATTATGGATATATTTATTTCAGTTTTGTAAACTCACTACTGTTACTAAAACTATTAAAATTACTACCTGTACAGTAGTGATCACTGTCACTCACCTCAGCAGGAGCATCACCTCTTATTCATTAACTTGATACTGTGATTGCTGTAGGTTCTTGAACATATGTGTATGCTTCTAAAATACGTAACATTCTTTTCTCCATCAGTATTTTAATTCATGTAAATGTTATTGTGTATAGATTCCATTATCTTCTTTAATTCTTTCACTCAACCACACAATTTTAAAATATATCCACGTTGCTGTATTTACCAACTTCATTGCTTCTTACTGCTACATAGTATTACATAGTATGCATCCATCACATTTTACGGTTCCTTTTACAAAAATGATGAATTAACACCATGTTTCTGCTCCTTTTTACAATAAACCTTATTAAAAGAGATGTTTATACTTGTTGCCTTCAATTCTTCACCTCTCATTCTTTCTCAAACACAGAACAATCAGACTCTTGTCCCCAAAGCTGCACTGTAACACTGCACTAAAAACACATTTGTCAAGGTCTCCAACGAATTCTGAGTTGCCAAATCCAGTTGTCATTTTTCAGTTGTCATCTTACTTGACCTTTCAGCTGCATAGTCTTGCCTACTTCTTCAACCTCATACTCCACCACTTTCCACTTCATTCATTGGAATCCAACTACATGTGTTACATTGTTGTTCCTCAAACACATTAAGCCTGATTCAATATCATCGTCTTTGTTTTTCCTGGCTGTTCTGCCTGAGACCCTCTTATCTCCAGATAGATGCATACATCACTCATTTCCTCCCTTAATTAGTTCCTGCTCAGGGCAACCCTATCACTGTCATTCTCTCTTCCCTTACCCTACTTTATGTTAACTCGGAATACTTAGTATTATGTGAAATCTCATTATATCATTACTTATTTATTTTGCTTATTTTTTGTCTCTCCTTACTAGACTGTAAGCTCTCTGAGGGCAGGGATTTTTTTCTATTTCTTTCACTGCTATGTTGCCATTGTCTAGCACAATTCTTGGCTGATAGTAGATTTTGAGTTAATTGTAGTTGAATTAATAACTGAATCATATCACATGAAATGCTCTTGTAATTACTGTAAGAAACATATTTTTGATCAACTATTTGTTTGCTATTTTAATAGTGATAGTAGAAAAGAGGCAAACCAGACAATAGAATTATGATTGGCTGTTACTATGGACAATCATTTCTGCCTGATGAGGTGTCATGTCATGGGTCCCTTCAAAATAATCAATGAGATAGAAATTACAGGAACCAAGATATATAAACCACTTAAAAATTTTTTTCTGCCTCTTTCTCTTCTACCTTAAATAATATTAAACAGCATTCAGATATTTTGCAGATATTATTCAGATAGTTTTGGCCCTCTCCTAGTGAGATTTTTCTATTTTCGCATTGTCTATACAGTTCTATGCTTCCTACAAGGAGTGGAGAGAGGTGGTAGACACAGAGGGTTTTGGTTCCCGAAATTTCTGTCTCATTGCTTATTTTGAAGGAACCAAAATTAGGTCTAACCAAAAAAGGGAGTCATCTTTGAATTTGGTAAGTGCCTAAAAGAGCTATAAACTTGTAAAGGACTGTAAAATATTCATTACATAGTAAATGTAATGAATATTTTACACAAATAAAAAAATAGCTTTCTCCTATGAAAACCTCTAATATTGAAAACAACTTACAATGTTTTTGTCTCAAAAATAATAGCTTTATTATATATGTCAAATTGTAAGCCCAAAGAAAAAGCTTGCTGTTTCATAAATATCTAATTCCATCCTTTAATAGATAGTATTGCTTCCTCTATAAAGAAATAGCAACAATCAGTGCATTATGAATTATTAGAGGACAAGATGACCAGGTTGGCCTCTATTCTACAAGACCTACTAAACCATATCTGGAAAACACAAACTAGTAATTATGCCACTTGGTATTGCCATTTGCACTCCAAAATTAAGCTGTCTTATTGTTTCAGCCCTTGTTATACTAAATGCCATTTGTTCTTGAAACAGATGGGCCTTTGATAATTAAGAAGACTGCTCTGGTTCATTAAAGAAACAGCAAACAACTTAATGAAGTGTCAGTTCTTAGGGTCACTCAATGTACAAAGCTTGATCACATTACTCATTTGTTCCATCTTCCTCTGAAACATTGACTTAAACTAATGATTTACCATATATTACTTTTAAGTGCTGTAATTGCAAAAACCACAGCATTCTAAAAGGCTTAAGTATATGTAGTATTATTTTGGGGGTGAATATTTCATAAGTTTTTTTAGACCCCTAAAAAGATGATTTATAAAAATATTATTCATACTTGGAAGAGACCTTAGGGATCTTTTAGTTCAATGTCTTTCACTCACTCAGTTGTTCAATACTTTTTGAGTTCCTTCTTCTTGCTAGGATTTGTGCTACATGCTCATGATGCAGATATTAATTGGACTATCCTTGTCCTCAAGTATTCAAAGTCTATTTGGGGACAGAGATACATATAAGGTAATCATAATACAAAATCTTACTTTGCCATTGAAATGTATAAGAAGTTTTGTAAGTACAGAGAGAAAGAAACACCTAACTCTAACAGTGTGTAGGATGGTTAGATAAGGTTTTTGTGGAAGAGATAATGTTGCTGGTATATAGGAAAGCTTTTTATTTTTGTAGGTTTTTCTCACTACTACCTTGAATACCATTTTACTGTTATCTCCTACTAGCTCTAATCACTTGTTCGTTTATTCTCATTGATTTTCTATGTAGACAGGAATATTAACTGTAATAATGATAACTTTATACCTTCCTTTCCAATGTTTATCACTCATTTCTTATTTTTTATTTTATTGTATTAGATAATATATTCAGAACTTTAATGTGTTCTGTATTCTAGTCTATTCAATAATGAATAGAAATTGTATTAGTTCAATTCCAGTTACGATATAGAAAGTCAAAAGAGATTGTCCTCACACTATCAAGGAGGAAAACCTAGATAATATACACAGTCATGAACTTTAAAAAAACCATCAGAGAGATGAGAATGTCTCACTGAACTAAATATGTAGATTTCAAGCCCTTTCTAGGTGATAAGAGAACTGCTGCTGCTTCCATCCCTGACAGAGTGAGAAGAGGAAGAAAAATCCATTAAATGGGGTAAAGATAAAAGAACAAGACTTTTAATAAACATTTAATGGCTGCATGTGGCCTAGAGTTATGAGATAGACTTCTTAAGAGCCTCTGCCTCAGAGCAAGTCTGCATCTACCTGCCAACTCTTTCCCATGGGCCTTCAACAAGATCATAGGGCTAGTCCAGCAAAGACTGAGTGGAGGCAGGAGAGCTGAGAAAGAACTCCCACTGAGGCACACATAGAGCATTCAGTGAAAAGGCAAAGCCTGAAGATATGATAGGAGAGCTGGCTCTTCATCAAGGTCACTGTAGTGGCAGTGGCCCACCAAAGGCTTGGGGCAAGGCAGCACAGAAGAGATCCCCCAAGGAGCAGAATTCCAGGGGAAAGACTAAAGAGCAAAGAGAATTCTAAGACAACTCAATCATTGCCAGCCAAGCTGCAAAGCAGAGTGATTTCCCATGGATAAGAAAGCTGGTGACTACAGTATTAAGCATGAAGAGTTTTATAGAGTCTTGCTGATGTTTTGATCTCCATTGAAGGGGAAGTTCTGACCCTACCATTGAAATAACTGAAATCAATGGTGACATAAATCCAACTAAAATTGAAGGAAGAGTACATTCTCAGGTCAACTGTAGATTAGATTGACTCAGCTCCCCACCTCCAACACATTAGTAGCCCAATGGAAGAAGGGATATGACTTTTTCCTGGGATAAATATTATTTACTTTAGATTCTGCTGTATTTTTTACACATGATATCTAGCACACAATAAATTAGGAGAAATGTTAAGAAGCACTAAATTATAACCCATGATCAAGAGAGGAAATACTCAACAGAAGCAGACCCAGAGATGGTCATATGTTGAAATTATCAAGCAGGGGCTTTATCATATCTATGATAAATATGTAGGGTATTTATTTCTAAAAGGTGGGCAATGTATGTTAACAGATGAAAATTTCACCAAAGAGATGGAAAGTATAAAAAAAAAATTCAAAATGAAAATCCTAGGATTAGAAAATACAACATCATAAATGGAGAACTTATCCCATGGGATTAATAACAGACTGAACACAGTATAACAAATACCATTCAGTATGAAGAGCAACAGAAACTATCACATATTCCTGGTAGATATGTAAAATATTACAATGATTTTGGATAATTATTTGCCAGTCTCTTATAAAAATTACACATTCATCTATACTATGATCCGATATTTCCACTCCTAGGTATTTACCAGGAGAAATGAAAACACAGATTCACAAAAAGAGACTTCCATAAGAACGATAATAGCATCATTATTCTTAACAGCACACACTGGAGAACAACCCAAATGTCAATCAATTAGGGAATGGATAAACAAAGTGTGGTATATTCATATTAATAATTGCAACTTCAAAATAAGTAAGAATGAATTGTTCCGTGTGACACATGGATTAATCTCAAAAACATTATGCTGAGTAAAGCCAGACACAAAACATTACATACTGTGTTTTCCCTTTTTATATAAAGTCCGTAAGAGACAAATCTAATCTATATTGATAGAAATCAGAAAGCAGTTGCCTATGAGGATTGATGGGAAGAGAAGACAAAAGAACTTTCTATAGGATATAGGAAATATCCTATATAATTTGGGGGGGTTGGATATTTGGGATTATAAATTTTAACAAGAGTTGGACACAAGATCTATGCATTTTATTGTATGTAATTTACATCTCAATCATAAAATATGTATTCTTAGAGTTGAGGCTATGTAACAAAGAAACACCAACATATATGGGATTATATAAAACCAAAGTTTATTTTTCTCTCATGTAATAGTTCAGCTGTTCTGAGCTGGAGGAACTACTCTGCTCAAAGTAGTCACTCAGGGGCAGGCCTGGTGGCATAGCAGTTAAGTTTGCGCATTCTGCTTCGGCGGCCTGGGGTTCGCAGGTTCAGATCTCAGGCACAGACCTATGCACCACTTATCAAGCCATGCTGTGGTGGCGTCCCATATAAAGTAGAGGAAGATGGGCACGGATGTTAGCCCAGGGCCGATCTTCTTCAGCAAAAAAGAGGAGGATTGGCAGCAGATGTTAGCTCAGGTCTAATCTTCGTTAAAAAAAAAAAAAAGTAGTCACTCAGGGAATAACCTTCATATATTCCTTTTGTTCTGACATTCCCTAAAATTGTCTTCAAGTGCATGGTCAAAGCAGGGTTGCTGCTATGTTCATGTTCTAGTTCATGGGTAGAGAAAAACAATCCAGGGAAGTTCATTTTCTCTAATTTGAGATGAATTGGAATTCAAGCACATGATTTCCACTCCCCTTCCAAAAGCCTAAAATTAGTCACATGGCCACCCCTAGCTGAAAACTCATCATCTGAGAGTTAAGGCAAGGGACCTGAAAGAGGATTAAGGAAAGAGAAGGTAAAATATAGTCACCTACGAGAGTAGGAAAGTAAACTGGGGAAAATAGTATGGCTTCAGATAGCATTGAAGGCCCACTTGAGGTTTGTGATTAGGAATTTCAAGTGAGACCAGTTAAAACAGAGTTGTTCTGTTTCTAACCATGCTCAGCTCTACCATACATGCATGGAACAGCCTGAGAGTTGTATTCAGTCAGGGGTGGCTTTGCTAAAGGAGTATAAGGAAGTGAGAGAGGAGCAAGGGAATCGTGAGTGTCTGCATGGGAGTGATTATAATGATTGACTACTCTAAATACAAATAAACAGGCTCACAGAAGGTCTAGGATTCACCCAATGTCATAAACCTAGAAATGTGTGGAGCCAGGGGTTGAACCCAGGTCAACCTGATGACAATTTCTGTCCTTATTACATTGTAGCACAATCGTTGCTTTAAGTCGGAGCTGAACAACACGATTTGATGACTCTAATAATACCTATGTATCAGGAAAGTAGATGTACAACTTTACACAATAGTAATCAACTATTTGACTTCACAATTAAGAAGAAAAAATAGTGTTTAAATAGAAAAATATGTGAATAACATAAAATAAGATAACTCCATAATGGATCTATCCAGATAAGGCAAATTTATTTAAAAGGTACTTTGTTATCATCTAGTAACCACTTAATTTTACAAATGAAGAGACTAACATCCAGAAAATGTAAGGCAGAAACTGAACTAGAACTATCATTCTTTCCATTACACCATTCAATTTTAGAGGGTTTAGATACAGTCCTGCCTAATGCCAAAAAGATTGGACAGATGACCTCCTGACATTGCCTTCATTCTTTTAAGATATGTTCGCTGATTCTATAATACCTGCCACAAGGTTATATACACTGATACCTAGTAACACTATAATATTAGCCTTTTTTTTCAGTTTTATTGAGATATAATTGACAAATAAAAATTGTATATATTTAAGGTGTGTAATGTAATGATTTGATATCCATATACATTGTGAGATGCTTACCACAATCAAGCTATCTCAGCCTCTCTGTGACTCTTTGTATCCTTTATCCTAAAGATTCATGCTGGCTAAGAATTCAGTGTATTAATTTGGCTGATTTGAGAAAAACTGAGTAATAATAAATAAGGGATGATGATTTTAGCTAAGATTGTAATAGAAAAGTTACAAGTTTTCCACAATCTCCTAAGTAATTTTCAACTGAAGAAACCTGAAGATGAGTTTAAGAACTGTAACTGGTAGGCAGTGCTTACTGAATTTTTTCTTACATTGCTGAATAATTTCTTATTACTTAGGCTGTGTCATTATGTATTTCTATCACAATGGGGGAAAAACATTAAACTAATGAACATCGTGCCTCGTTTGTCAAGATCTGAGTCACTGGCATGAAGCATCTTTCATTGTAAGTGCAATTTGGGAGATTCAACCATACTTCTGTTATTTGAAAATACCCAAATGGTTAGTACTGAACCATTTTACTAATACATTGAACATTAAAAATAATTTGACATATGGGAAAGCTATTTGAGACTAGATGATTAAAAAAGAAGACTAAATGAGAGAGGCTGCATGTTTTATTCGTACAAGCCACAGTTTATCCTTTTGCGAAGAACAGCAAGGCTTTTCTGAAAATGGGTACTTATATAATGTCATATTGTTTAAAAAGTTAGGAAGAAATCAAGTTCCATTTTTCTAGACACTTCTTTCAAGATGCTGCTCTTGCACGCATTAAGTGGGTGTCCTTCATCATAAACTCCTCAGGATATGAAGGAATCAATGGACACAGAGTTTAAGACAATGAGCAAGCTGGCTCATCCATATCTGGAGTTACAAACCATTGAGGCCAGGAAAAAGTCCAGGGCAAGAGAGGTAAAAAACAAAACCAAAAACACTGAAGAAAGAAGCAGGTGTCAGACCTCCCTTTTTCCACCCCTGTTTATGAAATTAGGATCTCTAACCTCCATTAGGTGGAGAGAAGAGAAATTAAGCCTGGGAAAATGGGAAGGGGCAGAGGTTTTACAGGATTCATGAGGTAGTCTTTTCTGTCACATATTGGGCGTGAACTTTCGAATATTAGAATTTACGCCTAAATCCTAGAACATTATATATAGACCTGGAAGTAAATGGAGTTGAGACCTGCCTGGACATCTACTCACCATGGCTGGTGGCCTGGCTATAATGACTGGTTCTTTAGTGGCACACTATGCAGTGAGGTACAAGAGTCTCATGTTAAAAAGAAACCTGCCTTACCCTAGGGTGACCTCTAATGATTCCCACCACCTGGTATTCATGCCTTTGTATAATCCTGTCCTCTTAAGGGTGGGCACAACCTGTGACTTGCTTCTAACCAACAGATTATGGCAAAGGTGATGGCTGTCACTCCCATGATTAGGTCACATTATACGGCAAAGGTGATGGGATGTCACAACAGTGATTATGTTACATATAGACTCTGTTTATATAAGACTCCATTTTAGCAGACTGGAATGAGAGGCTCTCTTTGTGGGCTCGAAGTAAGTGGCCTCATTGAAGAAGCCCATGTGGGAAAGAACTACAGGTGGCCTCTAGGATCTGGTGGCAGCCTCCAGCTGATAGTATATATCCAGGGTTCTCAATAATACAGTTTCAAGAAAATGAATTCAGCAGATGTCTGAATGAGCTTGAAAGTGAATTCTTCCCCAGTCAAGACTCCAGTAGAGATCTAAGTTCCAGAAACATTTTGATTGCAGCTTTGTGAGACCATGAAACAGAAGACCCAACTAAGCCATACCCATCAACTCCTGATCCGTAGAAACCGTGAGATAATAAATGCGTGTGTTGTTTAAGACACCAAGTTTGTACTACTTTCTTAGGCAGCAGTAGAAAACTAATACAATGCAATATATGCGTTCCTAGAAAACGTCTGAGTTTGTAAATTCATGCATAGAATATAAAAGCGTTTATGGGAAAAATAGAGTTGTGAAAGACCACTTAAAAATCATGCAACTGCATTAACAGAGCACAAACAAAAACAATGACAACAAAATCTTGGGAAAATGTAAAGATATGGTAAATTACTAAGAAATAAAATAATATTTTAGTAAATATACACCTTAACCTCACCCAAAAGGGTTAAAGGTAACTTGATGGAAGGTGGTGAAAGGAAGGGTTAGGATTGCTGAGTTATGCGGACAAAGGTAAAATGCACCATGATCTGAGAGAACCGAAAGATAAGTACTTCCAAAGCAGAACAGGTCATCTAAGCCATTAGGAAGAGCAAGGTGGGGAATGGACATCATGCATTAGTTTGCGTGGGCTACCATAACAAAGTACCACAGATTAGGTGGCTTAAACAACAGGATTTCAGTCCCTCACAGTTCTGGAGGCTAGAAGTCCAAAATCATGGTGTGGGCAGGATTGGTTCTTTCTGAGGACTGTGAGGGAAGGATGTGTTCTAGGCCTCTCGCCTTGGCTTGTAAATGGCCGTCTTTTCCCTGTGTCTTCACATCATCTTCCCTCTATGCATGTTTCTGTGTCCAAATTTTCCCTTTTCATAAGGACACCAGTCATATTCAGTTAGGGCCCACCCTAATGAACTCACTTTATTAAAATGAGTTCTGTAAAGACCCTATCTTCAAATAAAGTTCACATTGTGAGCTACTGGGGGTTAGGACTACATCATATATTTTTTGGGGGGGACACAATTCAACCCAAAACATACAGTAATGGACTCCTCTGTGGCTTGCTGGATCCCTGTGTCAATGTACTTGCATTCAGCTGCTGTTACTTGGTGGTGCAAAAGTTTAATCTGCGATGGGGAAAAAAAAAAAAGAGCATGAGCCAAGTCAACTTCCCCATCTCACTGACATTATTACTAATCCCCAGTATAGAAATTTGCCCTCTCACAGAACAGCCTACAAAGCATCTACACTCTTCGCTTCACTCTTATGTAATCAACTTACATACATATACGTGTGTGTGTGTGTATACACGTGTATATAAAATGACGTTTGAGTGCTCACCACATTCAATTAAATAACTCGCCTGAGGTCACAAAGCCAGTAAATGAAATAGGTATAATTAAAAAAACAGGAAGCAAATCCAGGTAGCTTGGCTCCACAGCCTACAGTCTTAACCATTACACCGTGGTGTATCTCATGACACAGGAGAGTAGACATCCTCTGGATGTACTATCCCACCATACTGGGACTATAGGCATTGCTACAGGCTAGTATTTATTTAATACGGAGATCTCTATGAGGATTGTTAAATGTTTTATTTTCATGTTAACGATAACCTAAAAAATATTAATAGAAGCATATTCTGCATTAGTTGGATTATTATCTTTGAAAGAGTTCTGCCCATATATCAGTGTCCCTGCATTTCCATTTGTGTTTAAATGGCACTAAATGACCACCCAAACTGACATCCTTTAGATTTTATTGTAATTTTTCTCAAACTGTAATCCACAGACTCTTAAGCATTTATTTCTTGAGATAACTTGCCAAGTTTGTAAAATATTCACCTGGCCTAGGGTGAAGGACTATAATGAACAAGTCAGAAAAATAGGACATTATGTACCAGACTTAAATTCAGAATAGACTTACAGCCTACTGAGGACACGGGATACAGGAGAGGTACTTTGGTCAGAAGTAAGAGGCAAGGACCTATAATCACAACCTCCAGCCCCTGGGGTGCCTGAGTGAAAGAGCAAGCAAGTGAGTGTGGATCTACATACACACACACATACACATTTGTACAAATAAGTATTTTGATTATAGGGAGGAAGAAATGTTCCTGGGGGTAACTGGGAGGAGGGAGGATTAGGGATGTTTCTTAGGGACTCGGCCCTAGGTCTGATTGTCAACAACACTGAGGAAGCAATACAAGAGCCCAGCCAGCTTGCCTGGAACCCTGGATCTGGGAAGATGATTTAATTGTAAATGCCAGACCCTCTTTACTCAAAGCATGGTCCCTGGAGCAGCAGCAGCAGCACATGGGATCTTATCAGAAATGCAGAGTCTCAGGCCCCCACCACAGACCCACTGAATCAGCTTCTGCATTTTAACATGATCACCAAGTGATTCCTATGCACACTAAATTTGAGACACGTGGCTCTAGCATAGTAGTTCGCAGACTCTAGCAGTTGGAGAGCTTATTAAAAAACAGATTTTGGAGGTCTGACTCCAGTGCTTCTAATTTAATAGATCTGTGGTGGAGTATTTCTAAGAAGTTTGCAAACGATGCTGATCCTGATGCTACTGGTGTGTGGGCTATACTTTGAGAACCACTGCCCTAGTATATGAGGGCAGTGGAAAGTAAGATAGAGGATGGTGATACACTTCCTGCTTTATTTAGGATTCAAACACAAGGTGAAGTTAGCCTGAGCCAATAGGTGGAAATTATCAGTTGATTTGGCCTTGAAGAGCTAGCAATGTTGAATGTTATGAATGGAATTTCTTCCTATCTGTGAGCAAGCATTATACATTATTTTAGTAATTCCTAGACACCTTGTATTAGTCAGGGGTTCTCTAGAGAAACAGACCCAATAGGATGCATGTATATATTCTTATCTGTATACTTATATATGGAGAGAAAGAGAGAGATTGATTATAAAGAATTGGCTCACATGATTATGGAGGCTGAGAAGTCCCAAGATCTTCAGTCAGCAAGCTGGAGATGCAGGAGAGCTGATGTGTAGTTCCAGTCAAAGGGTGGCAGGCTGAAGACCCAAGAATAGCCGAAGATTCAGTCTGAGTCTGAAGACCGGAAAAGACCAATGCCCCAGCTGAAGCAGTCAGGCAGGAAGAGTTCCTTTTTACTCAGCCTTTTTGTTCTATTAAGGTCTTCAAGTAATTGGATGAGGCCCAACCACATTATGGAGGGCAAGCTGCTTTACCCAGTCTACCAACTCAAATGTTCGTCTCATTGAGAAATGCTCTCACAGACACACTCTGAATAATGCTTGGGCAACCAGTGGCCCAGTCAAATTGAGACATAAAATTAACCATCACACACTCCAAAGTTCTGGTAGCTACTGTGAATTTTCAAATCATTATTACCTTGTTTAATAGAAACATTTTTGTGTCTTGATCTTGTGTGTACAAATTGCTGACAAAATCTTCCTAAAATTTATTTTGTAGATGTTTTAGTATTTTCTATGTAGACAATCATATCATCTACAGATAACTTTCTTTCTATCTAAACAATAGACACCTTATTGTTTCTTCTTATCTGAGATTTTAGAAGTGGTCGTTAGGAGTGTTGAATTTGTAGCCAACTTCCTGGTTTCAATTACAGCTATGGAACTTATGGTGGTATAATCTTAAGGAAATCATCTCACATCTGTGTAGCTCAGTTTCATCATGGTAGTTTTACCTAGCATGTATCTTCACACTGGTTGTACCTTGGAGAATTGTTGTGAGAATTAAATTAAACATGAGAACTAAACAAATTTGATGGGAAGTACTTATAATTTCTCTGGCTTTTGTCTCTCTTTTTCTGGCACTAGGGTACATTCCCTTCTTTTAAACTCAGCTATATGTTAAACACATTTTTGTTAAATCTTAGCCAGCAGTTCTGTATTTGTAGCAGGATGGGGCCTATCAGCATTAGCTTCCTCCTCCAGATTTCAGGAAGTAGCCTAGGTCAGTTTTCCTCAACCTGTAGTCTAAGTTTGACCTGTACCAAGTGTCACTTGAGATGCTTTTTAAAAAGGCTGATTCCCAGACACCCTAGACGAGACCTACTGAAATAGAAGTTTGGAGTATGACTTCTGGGAATCTGCATTTGAAAATAAAACATGGTGCCTGTGCACATTAAAGTTTAATAGCCACCTTTTTGGGATTTCCAACTTAGTGCTCCAGGACAGAAAAGACAACCAAAGCCCTACTGAAGAGAAGAATACCAATTACATAGATTTCTTTACTTGATTTTCCATATGAATAAATTCTCATTCTCACAAAGGTGAGGGGAAATCCTCAAAACGCCAGAGTAATTGTGCTTTTTCCCTAAGTTTCAGAGAACTGTTGACTTGCTGATTCTGCCTGCCTTAATAATGAATTCCTAAGTGTTGGAATGTCTGTTGTGTACACTTCCGTAGCGAAGCTGAAACAAGCAAGGCAATTTCAAGCAGAGCAGAGAAACACTGGACCACAAATCTGGTTTGGTTTAGGTGAAGAAAAGGAGGAATTTTCCACTTTAAGCTTACTGGGGGCTGTAGTGACACTACATTCCATCAGTTTGAAAAACCTTCTTACACCAATTAAATGTGGCATATTTTAATTTAGCTTCTAATAAGTTTAGATTGTGTAATTCAAAGCTTTTTTTTCAGGAGATATTCTCTACCACATTACAGTTTAGTACCTAACCCAGTGAGTTCAGTGGTTGCTAAGGGACTATTCAATGCACGTTTGAACTATCAACTACCTTCAATGGACAAAGAGTTAAGGTTAAGAGATGCAGTCAGGCAGCTGGGAAATGTCCTTCTGAATGTAAGAGAATGATCACAAGGTTGACTGAAGAGGCACAGTGCTAATGAGTTCTCTTTTTTCCTCTTGCCGAATTGAAATAAAGAATCAGGTATGCTTAAAATTCAGCTAGCTAATTTTGAACTCCGGGAAAGAAACTCAACATCTTGTTACTGATTGTTTGAAGAACTGAGGTCTTCATCAATAGAAGGGAGGTTCCTCCTGCACAAGCAACAGCTGAGAACAGTGATGCGGTTAAGAAAAAGAGGCCAAGGGGCCTACCTGGTGGCATAGTGGTTGAGTTCACGTGCTCCGCTTCCGTGGCCCAGTGTTCGCAGGTTCAGATTCTGGGCGCTGGACTTACGCACCACTCATCAAGCCATGCTGTGGCAGCATCCCACATACAAAATAGAGGAGGATTGGTACAGATGTTAGCTCAGGGCCAATATTCCTCAGCCAAAAAAAAAAAAAAAAAAAAAAAGGCCAAGAAAGATCTCTGAGATGACTGGGGGATGTACAGGAGCCAATGATACTAGTCATACAGAAGGAAGATTCCACCTGCCACAAAATCTTGCCCCATTCTCATCTCAGAGAGGTTCTATATAAACTCCTGATTGTTCCCAAGTATTCTGAGGACTGAACACATGCCATGCCTGCCCACTCACTAGCTACCAGCAACTAACAAAATTCACACACACACACATACACACTCTTGAATGTTTACTAAGAGTCTAGGTGAATGAAATAACACTTTCCCAAGTGGAACATCCTTCAGTAAGACCAGTCCTTAGGACCACTTGACATCTACTTTTCAACTACAAAAGCTTTTCACAGAAAATTAGCCAGATATCTCAGAACTGAAACCATTCTTGCAAAGGTTTAAATTATTTTGGGGGCTGGCCCAATGGCACAGCGATTAAGTGCACGCGCTCAGCTTCAGCAGCCCAGGGTTCGCAGGTTCGGATCCCGGGTGCGCACTGACGCACTGCTTGTCAAGCCATGCCGTGGCGGCGTCCCACATAAAGTAGAGGAAGATGGGCATGGATGTTAGCCCAGGACCAGTCTTCCTCAGCAAAAAGAGGAGGATTGGCATCTGATGTTAGCTCAGGGCTGATCTTCCTCCAAAAAAAAATAATAATAATAAAAAGTTTAAATTATTTTAAGGAAAAGAGTAGAGTTGGAAGAAATGCTATGTTTAGGGAAGACAGTGGTTATATTAAGTAGTGGTAAAATTAATTAGTGATTTATAATAAGGATTAGTAAGTAAAATATGAAATTGACTCACATACCTAAGGTATGTGAGTTCTTTCAATCTTGCTTTAGATCATAACCTATTAGGTCAGTAGTGTTTATTAATGAAAAATTTTAATAAAGAAGCATTTGGATATTTTCCATAAAATATAAATCACAATTGAGTTCAAAAGTATACCAAGTATACATATTACACGTTACCCATTTATTAAATAGCTAGCGAAAGAGAAGTGCAAAATGGTAAAATTTCTTGCTTAGCAACATATAGATAGTTAAACAGAGCTCAGGTTCCCAGAGTTTCATTCCAGTGCCTACACTACACTATGTTTTTGGTTCTCTCATTCAATTTATTTTGCTTGTGAAGAGACTAGTTGTTTAGAGCTTGAAGCCATTACCAAGGCACTCCCATATATCATGGAGTATAATCTAAACATAGTCTGTTTACAAGCAAAATAAATAAAAGGGATCCAAATTGGAAAGGAACAAGTTAAACTGTCTCTGATTGAAGATGACATGATCTTATATAGAGAAAATACCAAAGACTCCACAAAGAAACTCTTAGAACTAATAAACAAATTCAGTAAATTTGCAGGACACAAAATCAGTGTATAAAATCAGTTGTGTTTCCTTGCACTAACAAAAAAAAAACTATCTGAAAAAGAACCTAAAAACACAATCCCATTTACAGTGGCATCAAAAAGAATAAAATACATAAGAATAAATTTAACTGAGGTAAAAGATCTGTACACTGAAAACTATAAGACATTGATGAAGGAAATTGAAGAAGACACAAATAAATGGAAAGATATCTGTGTTCATAGATTGGAAGAGTTAATATTGTTAAAATGTCCATACTACCCAAAGCCATCTACAGATCCAATGTAATCTCTATTAAAATCACAATGGCATTTTTCACAGAAATAGAAAAAATTATCCTAAAATTCACATGGAACTACAAAAGACCCCCAGTAGCCAAAGCAATCTTGAGAAGGAAGAACAAAGCTCAAGGCCTCATATTTGCTAATTTAAAAGTATATTACAAAACTGTAGTAATTAAAACAGTTTGGTACTGGCATAAAAACAGACACATAGACCAATAGAACAGAATAGAGACTAAAAATAAACCCACACATGTGTAGTCAACTAATCTATGACAAGTGTGCCAAGAATACACAATGGAGAAACAACAATCTCTTCAATAAATGGTGTTGGGGAAACTGGACAGCCACATGCAAAAGAATAAAATTGGACCCTTTATTATGCTATCCACAGAAATTAACTCAAAATGAATTAAAAATTTAAATGTAAAACATGAAACTGTAAAACTCCTAGAATAAAACAGGGAAAAACCTCCTTGACATTGGTCTTGGCAATGGTTTTTTCCTAATATGACGCCAAAAGCAAAAATAAACAAGTGGTACTACATCAAACTAAGAAGCTTCTGCACAGCAAAGGAAACATTAAAAAAAATGAAAAAGCAACATACAGAATGGGAGAATATATTTGAAAATCACATATCTGATAAGGGGTTAATATCCAAAATACATAAAGAACTCATACAACTCAGTAGCAAAACAAACAAACAAACAAAAAACAAATAACCCGATTAAAAAATGGGCAAAGGACTTGAACAGACATTTTTCCGAAGAAGACATACTAATGGCCAACAGGTACATGAGAAGGTGTTCAATATCACTAATCATCAGGGAAATGCAAATCAAAACCACAATGAGATATCTCTTCACACCTGTTACAATGGCTATTATCAAAAAGACAAGAAAGAAGTGTTGGTGAGGATATGGAGAAAAGGGAACCCTCCTACACTGCTGATAGGAATGTAATTGGTACAGCCTTTATCAAAAACAGTATAGAGGTTCCTCAAAAAATTAAAAATAGAACTACCATACCATCCAGCAATCTCACTACTGAGTATATATCCAAAGGAAATTAAATCAGAATCTCAAAGAGATATCTGCACTCCCATGTTCATTGCAGCATTATTCACAATAGCCAAAATATGGAAACAACCTAAGTTTCTGTCAACAGATGAATGGATAAAGAAGATGTGAGATATATATATATACACACACACAATGGAATATGTTGTAGCCAGAAACAAAAGGATATCCTGCCATTTGTGACAACATGGATGAAGCTGGAGGACATTATGCAAGAGTGAAATAAGCCAGACAGAGAAAGATGAATACTGTATGATCTCACTTACATGCTGGAATTTTAAAAAGCCGAGATCATAGAACCAGAGAGTGGAACAGTGTTTACCAGGGGCTGGGGGTTGGAGAAAGTGGTGAGATATTGATCAAATGGAACAAACTGTCAGCTATAAGATGAATAAGTTATGGGATCTAATGTGAAGCATGGTGACTATAGTTAATTTATACCATATTGTATACTTGAAAGTTGCTAAGAGAAGGGATACTAAGAGTATTCACCACACCAAAAACCAAAAAAAAAGGTAACTATGTTTTGTGATGCATATGTTCATTAATTTTATTGTGATAATCATTTCACAGTGTATACATATATTAAATCATCACGTTGTACACCTTAAGCATATATAACTTTCATTTGTCAAAAAAATTAAAAATTAAGTTCCTCAGTCATACTAGCCACATTTCAATTGCTCTACTAGTGACATGTGTCTACCATTTTGGACAATGTGGTTCCTGAGCATGTTTTCAAGGGATTTGCAATAATATCAAATGTGGAATCTAAGACTTCTATAGAGGGAGGGAGATCACGAAGAATAAGGATATAATGGTGTCAGTGGATTGGAAGTCTAGATTATAAAATATCTAAGATTGTGGGGACACAAGGCTAAGACTGTGGACAGGTAAGTGGGGGTAATGAGAGGAGGCATGTTTTAGAAGTAGAGCCATCAGTTGAGATCACAATGCCCAGAGTGTAACCATGGGAGTCTTGGCTGCAGTGGAATGTTAGCGAAGATCATTGGAAGTAAAGATGGTGAGGAACTGAAGTTATGGAGCTTTGGTTGGATCACCCACCATAGATGCTTAAGTCATGGTGGATGGTAACATGAATAGGGGAGGAGAGAGAAGCCATGAGCCAAGAGTCCAGGCCTCCAATGGAGGAAGAAATTTGAGCAAGATGTTGGTAATGACTGAAGAAGTAGCAGGAGTTAGAGCCTGATAGCATGGGCTACAAGGGTGCTGGCCGTTTTTTAAGGAGGAGGGAATTAAATGGAGTCTGACAATGTCAGGAGATGCAGAGTGCCCTGTGTCTGTAGGAGAGCAAACAGGAAAGGGAGAGAAAAATATGAAGGATGGCATTAGAAAGGACAAGTGTCAACCTAAGACTTTTTTCACAGTTGAGTATAGAGTGACAAGCCAGATATAACCTTGGCCAGTGGCCCCCGGGGCCTTGGGAAACACCTGGTAGGAAGAAGAGACAAAACATTAAATAAAATAGAGTTGCGGTGTTCCAGGGATGAATGCTGACTTGGGAAACTAGAAATAGAGACTGTAAAGGGTTTTAACACGGTTGATATTAGGATATTTCTCAGTTGGCATCATAAGGCCCATAACTAATGAACAATACAATTCTCCTGTTGAATATTAGCCATGGTGTTAAGGAGAACAGTAGAAGAAGCCAGCTTGGAAACCAGGTGGAATGACCATCTCTAATCCTCTTGTATAAGCCAGGACTCTCCCTGGGGACACAAACACACAGCTACATACACCAATACAAAATGCAAACACTTTTATTAAATAGTTTTCAATAAACAAGGACCTAACAGATGAGGTAGCAGAGGCAGTACAGCTCCCTGCATAAACACAAAGGAACAGGGCAGACGAGGCTCAGGAAGCATCTGAGTCCAGGGGCCAGTGCCCTCCTGAAGTGAGCCCGGACTCAGAGATGTCCCAGCCCTCAGCTGGGGACCACTGCTCTGAAGGCTTGGATCTGAGCAATTTTGAGGTCAGGTTCTGGGCTCAGTAAGGCATTTCCAGAGGAAATGAAAAAGCTACTGATGAGGCCTCAGGAAGAAGAAAGCAAGTCTGATAGTTTCCTTCTATCACTGCCTCCCTATTTCCCTGAATCCATTCAGACCCCTGGTCACGACCATATAGGCTCCTTCTGGTTACATCCAGACAGCTCAAGCCCAGCAACCATCACAGAGTAGCTGCCCCATAGATGCTTCAGGTGTGCCTGTCCTCTAGGAGGAAGCGTCTGTAGGTCTCACTGTGTGAGGTGTTCCTGAAGGGCAGGTTTCCCACCAGCAGCTCACAGCACAGCACCTGCATGCCAGATCCACCTTCTCACTGTATGTTCCACCCATGATCATTTCAGAGGGGTAGGTAGTCCAGAGTCCTGCATGATGTTTTTTCGGGAATAGGATATAGCAGTGAGTGCTGAGGAAAAGCCTCATAGCCAGGAAGGTACTTCCTCCCCAGCCTCAAGTGAGCTGGGAGCTGCGAGGCCCCAGGAAGCTCTGGACAGGCTCCTCCCCGGAAAGGATCCTCTGCTGAGAACAAAGTTGGGTTTTCAGGAGAGAGAGCCTCCAACTCTCCCACAGCCAGGAGGTCCGCTACAAGCACAGCCACAGCCACAGCACAGAGGTTCTCCTGAGGGAAGCCGGGCAGGGGCAGGGTCCTAACGAGGCACTGCTTTCTCACAAAGAATAGAAAACTCTGCACCTAGTCTTTACAAAACTGTACATATATAGACAAGATGTACAATATGATATGTGGATAAAGTACCACAGTAACAGCATGTGTGCACTCTGGTAATGCAATCAAATTGGCATGTAGTCATTGAAAGGGCTCTAAAGAGGGCTCAAGGTGAGGATATGATTATTCTTAGACCTTTCAATACACTAAATTGTTTAACCTGAGGTAACGTTGAGTATCTCAAGTGGTCTGAAAACTAGCCTCAAGATAATCACAAGGGAGGAACTCCAAAACACTCTGACCAGTGACAGCAGCATGCGAATAAGCCCGTGGTGCTCACTGTGCATCCCACACAGCCCTGCATGTATCCATCCTGGTCTGCCCATGAAAATTCTAGTCACTGTACAGCAACACTTCACACAATCTTTTACCAGAGTAAATTATAAGATTTCTTCTCCATGTTTATTTCTCTGAGTTGATCATGTGTGTATTATTTTGTTTTAGTTCTAATTCCATCCCTAAATAACTGCTGAGGTGGGCACAGAGAAGCCCGTCTATAGAGGATTAAGGAAGCTGAGAAACACCTGTCAGAGGAAAGAATTAGGGAACTTCCCTCGGCAGGGAAGCCCACACAACTACACGATCACCCCCATTCCACACAGAAAATGAAGAATAAACAAACAAGTGGACCAGGGTGAAAAGAGAGTGAGAGTGCTGAGCATTCAAAACCACATAAAGTAAGTTTTGTTTTTTTTTTTTAAATCAAAGCCCTAGATGGTTTTACACGGTGCAGTAAAATGTCCTTATTTGTTTATGGATCCTTATCTCCATAGCTATAGTAAAATAACTTCATGAGACACTATATTTAGTATTGTGATTTCTTGTAAGTTTCAGATATTTCATAAGTCAAGCCTTCATATTTCTGATCACGATTTATGCTCCTCAAGGGTAGAGACAATGTTTTGGAAGAAAGAAGCCTTTCAATAAATGTTTGTAGAGCTGCCTTCAACTAACACCTGTCACTGGGTGTCAGTGAATGTTTACAAAAGGCAAATCAAGGGCAAAAGACCCTTTCACCTCCCACCCACCCGCACCTTCTACCATCTGTATTAGTTTCCGATTGCTGCTATAACAAATTACCACAACTTTCGTGGCTAAAAACAACACAAATTTCCTACCATACGGTTCTTGTAGGTCAGAAGTCCAACAGGGGTATCATAGGGCTAAAACCAAGGTGTCAGCAGGGCTGCATTCCTTTCTAAAGAGTGTAGAGGAGAATGCTTTCTTGCCTTTTCTGGCTTCTAGAAGCTGCCTGCATTCCTTGGCTCATGTCTCTGAAGATACAGAGCCAGCAATGGCCAGTAGAGTCTTTCTCACATGGCATCACTCTGACATTGACTATTCTGGCTCCCACTTCCATTTTTAAGGTCCCTTGTGATGACATTGGGCCCACCTAAATAATCCAGGATAACCTCCCTATTTTATGGTCAGCCTTACTTCCATCTGCAACCTTGATCCTCCTTTGCCATGTAACATAACCTAGCCCCAGGTTCCAGGGATTAAGACACGCACATTGCTGGGGGGCCATTATTTGTGTACTACACCCTCTCAAAAAAAACTAACCAGTGATAAATCATCAAAGGCATGGCAGAGAAGACAGAAAGAAGTCATGCATACATTTTTTTGTCTTTATTGTCCTCATCTATTCCTCCTTTGTTGTTTAATATTCTAAAGAGAGCTTTCCAGTACAAACTAAAGGTCAAACTATGAAGGTTTTCCTAAGTTCACAATAACCACTGGGTTTCTCTCCTGGATGAATTCTCAGATATAGAGTAAGGCTCTAGGTTGGGTCATTTTCTAATATGACTCTTTAAAAGAAAAGTAAGTGATGATCTGTCACAAAAAGTTGTGTCATAGCAATGATACTTAGGGGGGTTTCTCTTCAATATGAATTTTGAAATGCCAAGGAAGATGATTCCTCAGGCCAAAAGAGTTTCCACAGTAGTTACCTTCAAAAGGTCTCTCCTTAGCGTGAGTTGTCTAATGTTGAATAAAGTGGGCTCACTAGCAGAAGGCCTTCCCCCATCTCTTACACGCATACTCCCTAGCACAAATCCTTTGGTGCTCAGTGAGGACTGAGCTGCAGCCAAATGCTTTCTAACCTTGCATTCCTAAGGCTTCTCACCAGTGTGATTCCTCAGGTGCCCTATTAAGGAAGAGCTGTGGCAAAAGGCTTTCCCGCATTCTTTGCACTCAAAGCGTGAATTCTATTATGCAAGAGAAAATTGAAGCACTGGGTGAAGGCTTGCCCACATTCTTTGTACTCAAAGGGTTTATCCCAGTGTGAATCCACTAGTGCTGCATGAAGTGTGATTTGCACTGGAAGGCCTTTTGACACTTGATACACTTGTGTGGCTTCTCCCCATTGTGGATGACGTAGTGCTGAATGAGGGATCTGTTCTGGCAAACAGCTTTCCCACACTCAATGCACCCATAGGGTTTCTCTCCCATGTGAATATGCTGGTGCCACGTGACATGTGACCCATGGATAAAGGCTGCCCGGCACTCAATGCTTTCATAGGGCTTCTCAGTATGCCTCCTGATGTTTCAACTTAAGGAAGAGCTGTCACAAAGGGCATTCCTGCATTGTTTGCATTCAAAGAGTTTTTCTCTACTGTGCATTATTTTATGCTAAATAAAAGCAGAGTGGCATGTGAAGGCCTT
Source organism: Diceros bicornis minor (assembly GCF_020826845.1). Lineage (NCBI taxonomy): Eukaryota > Metazoa > Chordata > Mammalia > Perissodactyla > Rhinocerotidae > Diceros > Diceros bicornis. The sequence continues at coordinate 130,686,307 of NC_080781.1, forward strand.
TCCACAGTCACTTCTCTCATTGGGCTTCTTCCTAGCATGGATGATAGTATCGAATGAGGTGTGCTCTGTCACTAAACTCTTTATGGCACCCGCTAGACTCACAGGGCTTCTTTCCAGCGTGACTCTGCTGAGGTCAAACAAGGATGAAATTCCTTAAACTCTTCCCTGCAATCCTTGCATATGTAGGAATTCTTCCCCAGATGAAGCATGGGGTCTTTACCTGGTCTGGATGAACCCCGTTCATAGGCAGAATCTCCTGGAAAGAATTGCTGCTGTAAAACCCTTGAGCGCATACTACGATCTGTCCCCAAAGTATGGCTTTCAAGGCTCATTTTCCTAGGGAAAGTCTTCTTCTGGAGGACTGGCCATGGTTTCAGCCACCTTTCTTGAATTTCTGAAGGTCCTTGCTTGCTGATCCCTGGCTCACCCCAGTCTGGACCCCCCTAAGGCTCCCTAAGTCAGTTGTCCCTGGAGCAAGGTTCCAACCTCAGGCAAGGCCAGCTGAGAAATGGTAGGCTCTGTGGTGTCAGGTTTTTCCCAGTCACCTGAAGGGAATCTTGTACGTAAAAGGATGCTATTAGGATATAGACAGAGAAGAAGCACAATTACCACTTCAAGGGAGAAACAAAGATGAAAATAGTGTCTCTGTGCCTGCTGTGTTCTGACATTTCTGAAACCTATGTTTGCAATTTCTTTCTTTTCTGATCCTTGGACTCTTGACACCTTTCAAAGGAAATCCAGGAAGGAAGGCTCAGGCAGGGGCAGAGGGACTGGAGTGGAAACCACTCCTTGCAGTGCAGAGTGGGGGTGAGGGTGCAGAGTAATGATGACACTGTGTGCGCTGCGTTTGATCTAAGAGAGGACTTCTAATACTGTGATGAGAGCACAGGGCAGTAGTGCAGAACCAGGCCCAGTGGAGAGTGAGAAGGAGATCGGGGGAGGCTTCCCAGAGGAGGTGTTCCAGAGCTGAATCCTGATGGGGAAATAGGAGTTTCCAGATAGAATACAGCAAAGGGGCACTGCAGTCTGAGGAGGCAGGGAGGGTTGAAAAGCATGGTTCTAAATTAATTGGCAAAAGGCATCCCACAATAGTCAGAAATCTGAGGTAGGCTGATGACCTAGGCAGGACAATCGTGCTGAAGAGAAAGCATTTTCTCTGGGGTGGGAGGAGGGGTAACGGGGGGGTGGAGAGGGTACTGCGCCAGTCATCCTGTGAGGGAGCCACCCTCAGGGAAAGACAGACATCTGTACCAGCAAGAACCCTTACACCCTCGATGGCACTACCAACAAGGGAGCTGCCCCCCTCGGGCTTCTCACTAGGTGAGGTAGTGAATGTCCTTCAGGGAAACCTGTTTGAGTGCGTCTTCTGTTGCATGTAGCCAAATACATCTTGATCAATGCAGGGAGGAGGGGGGAGTCATGAGGACTCTGTAGAACAGTAAAATGACAGACACCAGGGCCCACAGGCCATTCATTCATTCATTCATTTGTTCATCAAAGTGTTCCTGAGGGCTCACTACGTTTCAGACACTGTTCTAGGTGCTGGAGCTTCAGCAGTGAACAAATCAAAGGTCCTGGCTTTCTGGAATTTACATTTTATTGGGGAGAAAGACAATGAACATAGATTAGTGAATTATAAAGTTTATTAGAAAGTGTTGAGAGCTAAGGAAAGAAATAAAACCAGGAGAGGGTTAGGGAAGGGAGAAAGGGGACTAACCCCCAATAGGGTGGTCATTGAGGTATTTGCATTATCTTACACTGGGTGCTTGTCTTCAGACAGGCTTGGGGTGAGGTGCTTTACAAAAACTTTTTCACGTAATCCTTGTCTAAACCCCAAGGGGTACTTATCAGTCCATCTTATACATGAGGAAACTGAGGCTCAGAGGTGAGAGAGAGAACGTAAACCGAGGCCCCCCGACTGATAGGTGGCAAAGGGTGGCCTGTGTCCATGTGTTCAGCCTCCACTAACTCCCCAGGTTTTCCAGGCTGGAGTCAAGTGGATTCAGGAAACCATGGGGTTGAGAGCTAGATCCCCCTCAATGAGGAAGGACTCGAAATGCTGGCACACACCCCACTATTGCAGGGAAGGGGTAGAGCCCACCACTCTGACCCGCTGGGAGAGACTGTGTGGACGCTCAGGCCAGGGGAGCCCAGCCAGAGGGAGCCATTTGGCCATCTGGGACAAGGGAGCCCTCAGATTTCTGTTCAGTTCCTATTCGGACTGATTCCTTGGTAAATGGATGACCAAAGTTTGGGTGGGAAGATGTGGGATGTATTACTTACTTTATTTACCAAAAATGTAGATAGCACTTGCTGTGTGCCCAGTTCTTTCCTAATAGCTTTACAAATATGAATCTATTTTAATCCACGTAATAATTCTATCAGGCCAGTACTACTATTGTCCCCTTCACAGATGAGGAAACTGAGGCCTAGAGAGGTTCAATAACATGCTCCCTTCATTGATCCAAGGCTCACTTAGGGCCTCAGCAAAGTATTACACTGTTCTTCCTGCTGTAGGCCCCGTAAGAAAGAATAATTCTATTTCTGAGTTTCCTCACAGCATCCTCAGGAAGCGGGTGTCAGTGATGGTTATCCACAGAGCCACACGACATGGCTCCAGAAGGTGCCGAGGCCATGCACGATGATGATGATGATGCCGGTGATGACATCAGTTATAATCAATCATGATCACAGTAGGGATCATAACTGCTGACCCGCAGAGTCAGTGAGCACCAGGCTCTGTTCTAAGCTTTCTCATACATTAATCTATTTGCTCTGGCAACAGTCCTGTGAATTAGATGCTATATTACCCCATTTTACCAACGAGGAAACTGAGGCACAGAGAGGTTAAGTACCTTGCCCAGGGTCACAGAGCTCATGAGTAACAGAGCTGGGATTTGACACCAGGTAGTCTGGCTCCAGAGCCTGGGCTCCTGAGTGCTACACTAAGGAGGAAACATCTCTGACCTCAGTGACGGGCCAGCAGCCTTGGAGAAAGTGGGCTGTGGAGATGAAGGGACGTGAGAGGGCGGATTTACTCCTCAAAATATGGGGGTCAGTGGGAGTGGCTAACATGGTGATTCCCAGACTTGGGCATTTCATGAGCCAGTAAAAAATAAAACCTGGGAAACCTACACAGTCATTTGGTCAGTTAAGGACATTTATTCAGACATCACGGATCATCTAGCCTCACCAATATTTCACAAAAGAAAAGACTTTTAAAACCAAAGAACGCAGGGGGCATCATCTCAAAATCAAAGGCCATCTTCTAAATTGAGACTCACTGCACTGACCAAATTTTCCTTCATTGCCAAGGACTGAGATGCCGGGAGAATGAAAGGAGCAGCGCACAGACAGTGCCCAGAGCAGGCCTGACTCGTGGTCAGCACTCATGGCAGGGTAGTTCCTTCTCTTTATATTGACCCACAAGAGAAGGGGAAAAAGGAACCGCTTTCTCAGGCTGTCCACCAATGCCATTTGGCGATGTGTCTGTGCATCCTCTACAATCATCTCCCCCACCAGTGGAGGATCTTGGCCTGTCTTTAGGAAATAAGGCATGACCCTGTTAGCACCTGAGACCAACCAAGCTTTTAACCTTTAACTGAGACTGTGTTCTCTTCTGAAAGATACCAGGTGACAGTCATGGCAAATGTCTTCGGGGCACCTGTCTGACTCATCCTCCTCCTTGGAGAATAGCTCTTCACCAAGGGTACCTGCTGTGGGGGCTGTAGGGACCCCCTTACCCACCAAGCTGGGCCAGCCAGCTTCCCTCCTGTGGAAATCTGGGATAAGGGTCTCAGACGGAGGCCAGCCTGCAATGGGCACTGGGATGAGAAGTCGAGGGAAATGTAGGCTCAGGTGGCCATTTCCCGCCTCAAGGACACCCACGCAGGACAGTCCAACTGCAGAGAGAGGTTGAGAGTAAAGATGTAAAGCTTGAAGAGAAGAGTAGAGGCAAGGAATCTAGAGGCCTCAGAGAGAGCGGGAGAACGGGGGTGGCCAATCCTTGCCTCAAACTTACTGTGGCAGAAAGAGCCAATTAGCAGAGAGTGGCATGAGCAGACACAAAGCGAGAAGCCATTACAAGAGATCCAGAGGCCAGGACATATCATGGGTCCATTCAGTTCTTGATTTAAGTCTCTCACGGGGCCCAGCTGGACATTCTGCCCTTGACTTCTGCAATATATCCCCACTCCCTGCCAATAAATTATCCCTTTGTTTCAAATCGTTTTGAAGGGGACTCTGATTCTAGCCCCACCAATCCCTGGTAGAGACACAGGGAAACCAGGCAAAACATGTGAGACATAAACAAGGAAGGAACTGCGGGGAGGAGGGAGGCAGGTCCCCATGCCTTCTGGGCTAGCCAGGCCTGGTGTGCGAGGGCAGAATGAAGGAGGCTGCAGGCTCCCTAAGGGGGCATAGGTGAGGACCTGCCCAGTGAGAGCAGGTTGTCCAGGTCTGCAGCATCACCTCTTGGTACAGGGCCCTTTGGGCTCGGTCCTCCGGGCCAGGACCTCTGAGTGAAGGTCATGGCCACATCCTCAAAAGTCACCAATCCCTAGAAAGTAAAGAGAGGCACGGATATGGGCCTCGTGGCTACAGGATAGGATTAGAGTCTATCACTCGGTCACTGGAAAAGATCCAGAGGGACCCAAGATCCAAATCACTGGGCATCTCTTGAGGGCCGAGCTCTGTGCTGGGCCTAAGTAGGAGGTGGGTGCTGCCTTTGCACAGAATGCAATCAGGTCAGACTGAAAAGTCTTCTACAGGGGAAGCCATTGAAGAATGACACAAGACAATAACAAGTCCCCATGTCCTGAGAGGAGCAGACAGTAAGCACTCGAGGACGTCAGAGGAAGGAGGAAATAATGTTTACGCCAATCCTAACACCAATAACGGTAACAGCAGCCACAGCAGCAGCTGGTCCTCACTGCGTGCCTGGCTCTGTGCTGAGTGCTTTACATGCCCGATTAAAGTGATGAAATGTCCTCAGCGCTGGAGCCAGACTCCTAGGTCTGAATCCAGCTTCTTCAATCTGACACTTACCAGCTGTGCAACCTCGGGAACATCACTTCATTGCTCCGGGCAGCGATTTCTGCAACAATACACTCATAGTTCCCGCTTCATCAGGCTGTTGTGAGAATGAAAGAGAAACTGTTCATAAGCAAACACCGGAATACCTAGCACATGTCTGTGCTCAATGTGTTTTTGCTACTTGTATTAATCTTCCCACAGCCCGTGAGGTCAACACTATCATCATTTCCATGTCCCCATCAGCGCGCTGAGGCTCAGCGAGAGTCAACCAGAAGTCAACCAGAGTCACAGGTCTAATAAGCAGAGATGGGAACCCAGGTCCCTCTGGTTCAGGCTCTGTGTGTATACCTCCATACTCCTCCATCACCATAACGAGGGCGGGATGAACATCCAGCAAACGGTCTCACAATCTTGCCATCCAGGACATGTCTCAGCAGATGGCCCTCAGCAACCACACAGGCCCTCTCATGCCTCCCTGAATAATCTATATCCCTGCCTTTTCCCATGTGGTCCCCTCTGCCTGGAATGGCCCCCATGCCGTCCTCATTCCTAAGCCTAAACCCACTCGGCAAAGTTGACTTTAGGTGTCACTCCCAGGCCTCCCCAGCCCACTGTGGGTATTGTCACAGTTAAGAGTAGAAGCTCTGCTGGTTTACATACTGAGATTGAGTTTCTGCTACTTAAGAGCTGTGTGACCTTGGATAGGTAACTTAACTTCTCTGAGCCTCAAGTCCCCTTCTATAAAGTAAGTATAATAGCAGAATTTACTTGTAAGCAGGTGACAGTTAAATGAGGTGCTACATAATAACTGCCCCTCTGTGCCTACCAAGGGCTCAATGAAGGCCAACTCTTATGGTTATTTTGTTATTAGGATTTTTGCTATTTACTCCCTCAGCAATCTGGAAAAGCTCAATCCAGCCCGCATCTTTGCTTTTGTAATTGTGCCAAATTCCTGGCACAAAAATGCCAAAATGAGGGCAGGCTGGGACAGGGGCTATTTTAGCTAGAACTGCCAGGAAAGGCCTCTTCAAAGAGGTGACATTTGAGCAGAGCCTGGAAGGATGTGAAAGGGCGGCCAAGGAAAGATGTAGCGACAGTGTACCAGTCAGAGAGAACTCCGAGGGCGAAGGCTTGGAAGTGGGAAAGAGCTTGGCACATTCAGCTTGGCACAGCTGGGTGGCAGTGAGCAAGGGAAGAATAGGAGGGGACAAGGTCAGAGATGGCCCCCCAGACAGATCAGATGGGAACTTCCAAGGCATGGTAGAGAGGCTGGGTCTATTCTAAGAGTGATGGGAGCCTCTGGAGGGGAGCATCACTCACTCATTTACTGAGAACCTGTTACAGACCAGCACTGCTCTAGGCCTGGGGATAGAGCAGGAACAGGAGCTCACGTTCCAGGGATAGAGACAGATCATCCAAAGGAAATAAATAAATGATCAAGAGAATCCTAAAGACAACAAAATAAGAGTGAGGAGACAAGAGAGATTGAGGGCGATTTTCCACGGGCACTCAGGGAAGGCTTCCCAGAGGAGGGGACACTGGGGCGAGCCTGGAATGAAGTGAGGGATGGAGCCATGTGGAAAACTAATGAAAACATAAGGCAATTCCTGACAGCTATCAGGGCTATGATGCGAGTAAACAGGATGACTGTTAGAGAGTTAAATAGGCCTGGTGTATGTTTACATCCAGAGGGACACCTGGGTTCAAATTACCGTGCTGCCTCATGCAAGCTGCATGAACTTACAGAAAGACTCAACCTCTCTGTGCCTCGATGTCCTCATCTGTCAAATGGACATAATAATGGCACCCATCTCATAGGGCAGTTGTTGGTATCAAACGCTTTAGTACATGTCAATTGCTAAGCATCAGCCTTTACTGTCCACAGGATTAACACTTTGGTAGATGTTTTCAGTGTGAACAAGGTGACAAGCTTTTGAAAATACAGGTGGCTTTCCCACTTTTTAAGCATTTAAGAGAATGGGATATTTAAGACTTTTGATTTTAATCAAATGTTTAGAGGTATAGTAACTTTTCAAACAATTACTAAAAATGGGCATAAATTTAAATAGTTTAATCCACGAGTTTTAAATGTCTATTGTGTGTTTTTACTTAGATAAATGTTTAAAGAAGCAATTATTTCATAAATAAATAAGTCAATTCTGGGAGTGAGTCTGAGCAGGCCAGTGGGATGCAGCCTGCCTGCTGTATGCTCTCCTGAAGGCAAACCTGCTCAAGGAACCATCCATTGGAACACTGGATCATCCCTCCTGCTGAGGGACTCGAAGAGCTGGAGGAGCTGACACACCCTTGCCCGGGTCTGCTCCACTGGCACAGGTGACTCTTCTCTTGCTCACAGGGAGTAGACACAAGGTCCTGCAGAACTCACAGGATATATACACCATCCCCCAGCTCTGGCTCCTTACCCAGTACAGGCATCCCTTCCCTCAGATAACAGAGAGAACCCACTGGCAGTGAAGGCCCCTCCCCTCTGGAGGCAGCCTTAGGGATGCCCAGCCCCTGTGCCTACCCTCCAGCCTTTCTCTCCCTCTCTCACTTCAGGCCCATTTGAAATAACAACCTTAAGATTCCCTCTCCTAAATCTGATCCCAGGCTATGCCCTGGTCCTGATCTAAAGCCCCCTTGGACATCCCCAGTTTAGACCCCTCCTGGAACTGCAGACTTGCCTGTCCAGCTGTCCATGTGACACACACACACACACACACACTTCTGGAACATCTCAGAATCACCAAGCCCAAACTCCAACCTCTGAACTTCCTCAGCAGTCTGCTCCCTCCACCCAACTTCTCTATCTCCATTCTCTCAGATGTTCAGCAAAAAAGGAAAAAAAAAAAAAGGGGGGGGGCCAGCCCAGTGGGGTAGTGGTTAAGTTTTCCAGCTCCGCTTCAGCAGCCCCTGGTTCACAGGTTTGGATCCCGAGTGCGGAACTACAAGGGGACCTACACACCGCTTAAGCCACGCTGTGGCCGCGGCCCACATACAAAATAGAGGAAGACTGGCACAGATGTTAGCTCAGGGCCAATCTTCCTCAACAAAAATAAAAAGAAACAAACAGAAAAAAAATTTAGGATGATCCTTCACTCCCTACTTTCTTCACAGCATCTGATGCAGCAGGAAACCCTGAGGGCTCTATCCTTAACATCTATCTGGAATCAGATTACTTTGCCCTCCTCTACCGCCATCCCTCTGGTCTGGACTCCATCCTAACTCTCCTGGAGTCTATTACAGCAGCCTCCTCATTGGTCTCCCTCCACCCCGCAACCTCCCCTGAGCAACCTTTGGGAAACTTAAAATCCTAACCCAGACTGTGTCCCTCTTCTGTTCACAACTCCCCATGGCTTGTAGCGCCCTAGGAATGAAGGTCCAGTTGTTCAGGTTGTCACTCCACGTGTGACTCCTCCCCTCACGCTCTATTCCTTGCAGATGCCCCAGAAATCCTAGGTTTCCCTCGAGGTCTCCTCAATGCTCCCGACTCAGTCGCACATCCAACCCTTTGCACCTGCTGGTCCCTCTGCCTGCAACTCTCCCACATCTTCTCTCACCGGCTGTCAGAAATGGGGGCCCCACTCACGAGCACCCCACTGTCCTGGACACAGCCGCCTGGGCTTCAATGACCTAAGCAGGCGCCCTCATTGTGGGCTTTAGGAATCGGAGGTGGGGTCGGGTCGGGTGAAGACCCCAGAACGGCAGCACCCACCTGCGCCGGGTGCAACAGCGCAGCCGCCGCCATCGGAGCCTGTGGGCAGAGTGAGCGGCGGGCGACAAGGGCGGGGGCGGCGGGGAGACACCGAGCGGCGACACTGCCAAGCCTCTAACCTGCCTCTGTGCAATGGGGACAACGCTTTCTGCCCCGTCACCCCGGGTGTGACACAGTGCTACGGAGCCTCTGATCCGATGGACCAACCCAAGAACAGATGAAATGGCCGCCAGGAGAACAATGCCAGAAGTCCCGCCCCTGAGTGGCGCGTAATACACGGAAACGTCCCTCTCCAGTTCTTCATTGGCCCAGCGACACTGATGCTCACGGTGGAGAGCCTTCTGGGTAATGTAGTTCCCCCAGCGCCAGGAAAAGGCCAAGGGTCTGGGAGCTAACAAGCTTTACCTCATTCCATACAGGTAGCCTAAGGCGTTTGTCAGTTTTGTGAATGTCAGTATTTTCAGTCAGGGACAAGAAAAAAAGACTTCAGACAGGACTATGGTGGTGAAGATGGCGGAGACATGCCCAATAGTCCTGAATCAGGTAGTCAAGGTGGCTCCTGCCTCTGGTTCCTTCAAAAAGAAAAAAACTCTCCTATATGTAATTAGAGATTGTGTTCCAAACCAGCAAGCAACACTGTTTTATCCAGATATTTCTTACTCTATATCCTGAGACATATTCAATTTCTTTTAAGAATATGAGACCTATCTGAAAAAAAAAGTGCCTTACCAAGTGCCATTTCCTGTGGGGATAGTGGCTGCAGTGGTCACATTCAGCACATGTGGAAAGGAGTAGTCTGAACCTTGAGTAAATTTTGGGACGTGGTGATCTCGTCTTGCAGAGAAGTGATTATAATTTCACCTGAAATTTCAGTGACAGTGTCTGCGTAGGGGGTTGAGATTATCTCAGAAAAATTGTTGTGAAATATCTACTTAATTAAAGCTACTGATAATGATTATGTAGTTATTTTAAGATAGTGGCGGAAATAGCTCTGGGTAAACATGTCTGTGACATATAAAAAAGGTTCGGATCTCCTTGAAGCTTTACTAGAGAACACTGAAGTCTGAGAAGCTGAGGACATGGTTACACTAAAAACTTGGCTACTCTGAGGCTTTGATTTTCTAAAGTATGTTTTTTTTTTATTGTTCTTGAGAACACTGAGCAATACCAACTTGAAGACAGACACAAAGTGGGAATTCAGAAAGAGTTTTCAGAATGGTAATGACCAAGTGCTCACACAGTTACTCATAAGTAACCCACTGGTCTGACCAAAGGTTAATTAGCTTCTCTCCGCTCCACAGACCCCTAAGTTTTGGCTTACTCTTAGGCTTAAGCAAGCACTAAGATGCAGCTCATCCCTGGCTGTTCACAAGAGAAACATTTCCTGTTAAACTGCCCCCAATCATGCTGTCTTCTCACCCCCACAGCTTCCCACCGCCCGAAAAGTTCCTGCTAGCCCTACTTATCCCTCCCTATTAAAAAAAAGCCTTTTTCTGTTTGATTTTGAGATGCCTGTAGATTTTGTGGTCAGAGCATTCTCTCTATTGCAATAGTGTTTTCCAATAAAGTCTCTCTTTACTTAAGTCTGGATTTGTTTTTTTTTTTGTTTTTTTTTTTTGACAGTTGTATAGTGCCATGATGCGACTCAAGATTGGACTTCACTTATAGAACCCTGTCATCCCTGCCCAGAGAACTAATGGATTTGAACCTTGCAAATCCTTTGAACTCCTCTCTTATTCATGAATTCGGGAATGCTTTGGTGAATTCAATTCTCCAAACAGTGCTCTCGGCATCATCTCTGTTACAGCATGGTAAGGAGTTAACTTGATTCTGTTGAGCAAAGAAATTTTTCTTTGGCATTTTGCGTGGGGCATCATTCCATGACTCTTGAGTAGGAACCTTCCCTACTCTTCTGTGTGAGGACTCTTCTGTTTTACCTTGGGTCCCCTAGTGGGGATTGGGGGAGGGAATTTTCTTGGCCCTTCAGGCGGGGACTGTACAAGGGAGTAATGGAGCAGGAGTCTTTCCTGGCTCCTTTAAGGTCTTATTGCTGAAATAATTAACTAATCCCATGAGTAACTCTCACTCTATTGGGTGTCCTCCCTCTTCTTTCCCTGCTGACTATATGATCTATCATTATGACATTAATTCATTTCAATATCTTCAAAAGTGGCAGAATTTACTAAGGACAATTTAGAACTACAGTGATCTCTTTGGGAAACATGGGATCTCCCCATAGTGGCTCATCAAATATCTATCCCTTCCCATCACCCCACCCTCCACCTTCCTTCCTCCTTTTCATGACCCTTAAATGTTCCCTTCAGCTCCCGCAAATCCTTTGATCTGTTGTCTGCCTTCAACACTCCTACCTCCTCCATCCCTCTATCAACCTCTGCCAAACCTTTTCCATCCCACTTCAGCCCTTCAACATCCTAGAGTCACTTAAGCTCTAGGCCCCCCTATCCTTGTTGGGGGCTCTTGAGGGGCTCAAGGACCCCAAGAGCAAACGCTTAAGGCAGAAAAAGCTAATTGGAAACAGGCTGGATGTTATATCAACTCAACGAGCTTTAGAAACACCCAGATGGTCGTTTGGTGTATCCTCAGTCCCCCGCCCAAAATTCAGTCCACAGCCTCCATAAGATTACACAAGACAAAGAAAATCTTAAAGGTCTCCTCCATTAATATTGTTGGGGACACTTCAGCTCTCATATTGAGTAGGTAACCTAAACTTGCCCCATCTACCAGAAATGCAATCCTGATTTTTGAAAAAAATGTAAAGTTGGTCAAAGGCAAGGGCCAGCTCTGTTATATAAACCAATGAGTTAAAATTTTAAAAGTAAAGCTATTCTCTGTTTGCATCTGGCTGTATGTCTATGTATGTATGTATGTATGTATATTATGTGTGTTATTTTCCTACCTCCAGAAAGTATTACCATATTAGACTATAAAATGCCTTAAGGGAACTCTATCCTTATTGGCTTAGAGATAAATAAGCACTTCTATAAATTAAATATTCATAAAATGCTCAAAAATTAAAGAAATGTAACATCTAAGACTTTCAAAAATATTCTTATAGAAACTAATCCAAATAGCTTAAAAACTCAAATTCACATAATTTAAGTAAATCTTGGCAAACAAGACTAATTTAATATTATTGGTTGAATAAACTCAGCTGTGTCTTCTGAGTTACCAAGTTTAGGTAAAATATAAGCCTACATTTTAATTTTATTTGGGATATTCTCCCTAAATTTATACAGGTTTACTGATTGAATAGTATTATATCTATTAAATATTTAAGATTATAAAAAAAGTAAATTCATGTTTAACCAAATTAAATCAATATCCTGACAAACTTTATTTTAACACTAATTATGTTTTGTAATATGTCAGCTTGAAAACAGTTTTCAAGATCTTTTGGTAAGTTAAAGCCTTACACTTATGCTAAACTAATTAATGACTATTCATTAAATAATTAGATCATTTCTAAATAAGATAAAATATTGAAATATTAATTACTAAGCATACTTTTAAGGCTATGTATGTTTGGGTCTGTTAATGAACATATTGTTTTTGCCTCATTGAAAAGTTGTACTATAAGGGATAGTTATGGCTATAAAAAATTGTGAGATGTATATTCATAAGCTCTGGTGGTCTGCTACAAAATATTGATGTATGACAGACAGTTCACATTTATCTACCTCCCAGTATTCTTTAAAATAAAAGTTACTGTGAATAAATGTTATAATCAATACATGTGAATAAAACTCTACTAGGAGCAATGGTAGCATATAGGAACAACTTTCTATGCAAGGTATACAAGTTACGTTTTTATTAAGGAAAAAAAGTTTTGTCTTAAGGTAAAATGACTGGTTGTTCCAAATTTTTAAAAATGTAGGATAAAACTTAAATGGAATTTAAGGGGAATTAAACTTAAATGGAATGTAAAGGGGAATTTTATTTGTTGTGATCAAAACTGGTGAAGGATTAATGGGTTTATTTATAAATTTTTAAAATAAACCTTAATATTAAAGATTATACTAATGCAGAATTGGAATTTCTTTTTTTCTCTGTTAAATGACAAAATTTCCTTGGATTGTTGGTCTACTCTTAATAAGAAATTATAAACTTTTTCTTTGACTTCTAAGTAATTTGCCTAAGAGGTGAAAATACTGTGTCTTATCAGAGTAATTCCCTGGGCTTTTATGTTGATTTTATCATGTCCTCGATTGTATGAGAAACCAAAGTCTTCTTACTTTTGAAAGATCTAAAATTCTTTACAAACTCCCACATTTTCCATGCTTTGCTCTGGGAAATAACTAGGACTGTGAACAGTCTTAATGAAACCACCAACATGACTGCAATAGAGCTACATCAACTCCAGCAAGTGGCCTCTAGAATAGTCTGGTATTGGACATGATTCTGGTTCCCCAAAGGGGCACTTAAACAGTGGTCAGTGGTCAAAAGTGGCTGCTGTGCATGTGTTCCCAAAACATCACTGATGTCTATGCCATCACCAAAATATTCAAAAGGCAGATTGGAAAATCCATCAGATCACCACTGCCATTCTCACTCTGCCATCTAAGGACACTTTGGGTGCAATGTCCTGAAATCCTCTTGACTGACTCCCTTCCGACCTCAAATCCTGGTTTTACTCCCTTATTCAACCATTAATATTTATTCTTTTTATAATATTTCCAGTCAGACCTCTCACCAGTGCCTTATCTCTAAGATCCTCGAACAGCTGTCAGCTGACAACATGCTCAACATGTATTATAGCTAATCCTTCAAAGACAACAAGAACGTGAAGGCCAGCCCACCCCTGAAAACTACTTTGACCAACCTTAATCTCACCATGACTCTTACTCTGTCCATAATAGTGTTTAAGGACAGCCTTTGCCTATCTTAAACAACAGCAGGGACTGACCAAGTGTCATAATTATCCATAACATAACCACTGACTTGGCTTGACCAAATTTTAGTCAGGGTTCTCTCTTCCCCATAGGCTCTTGAACTTTGGCTCACCCCTAGGCTTAAGTAAGCACTAAGATACAGACATCTCCCCACCTTCCTTAACAGCTCATTCTGAGAATAGGCTAATCACAGAAACATTTCCTATTCCCATCATGCTCTCTGCTCACTTCCACCACTTGCCCCCCCATACAAAGTTCCTGCTATCCCTGATTACCCTTGCCTATAAAAGAAATACCTTTTTCTGTTCAATTTTGAGACACTTGCAGAACTTGTGGTCAGAGCATTCTCCCTATTGTAATGTTCTTTTCAAATAAAGTTGCTTCTTACATAAACCTGGATTTATTTTTATTTGACAGTAAAAATGAACAGGAATTCTGTGATGTAAGGTTTATTTCTCACTTAACAGATATTGATTAAAACCCTACTGTGTTTCAGGCACTGTTGTGGGTGCAAGAGGCACATCAGTAACCGAAGAGACATAGACCCCTGTCCTCATGTGGCTCACGTTCTAGTCAAGGAAGACGGAAGGTAAACATTAACAACAAAATAGAAAATTATGTGGTATAGACAGAAAGTTATGGGTGATGAGAAATAGGGAGTTGCCCCCCACCCCCAGAGGTTAGTAAGGGAAGGCCTTATTAATCCAGGGCATTTAAGCGAAGACTTAAAGAAGAGAGGGAATGACTTTGTGGATATCTTGGGGAATAAATTCTAGGCAGAGGAAACAGCCAGTGTAAAAGCCCTAAATTGGTGACATCCGTGCCCTTCTGAAAAAGCAAAAAGGCTGGTGCAAGTGGAACCAGGTGAGTGAGGAGAGAGTAGCAAGGGATGAGCTGCTGATGAGAGACAACAAGGCAGGAAAAGGAGAAAAGTAATATTCAATGTATTTTTCCATTTACATGATGAATAAGTTTACAGTACACAAACTGTAGTGTGCTGTGGTAGTAAAGAGGAGAGGCATTAGAGGCATTTGTCATAGTCTGAAGGCAAGGAGTTGGGGGAGGGGTGCTTTTAAGTAAAGTCACCTGAGATGAATCCTAAACTACCAGAAGTAGGTAACCAAGTGAAAGAGGAGGGAAGTGTTCCAGACAATGGTGGGTGAGAATCTGCAAAGGCACTGAGACCCAAGAAATCACTGGTTCTTTGCGAGCACGTGTTGAATAAGACTGGAATCTAAGGTATGATGAGGGAATTGGGAAGAAATGTGGCCCTTGAGATATAAAGAGGTAAGAACTTGAAGGGACACCTAGGCATATGTTAATTTAATGGCTGTATTACTCTGCTTTGAAAGAGCTTTATTAATGTTTTCTAATTGTAAATATATACTCAATGCAAAACCATTTGGAAATGCAAAAAACAGTATAAAAAATGAAATTAGAGAGCACCAATAAGACCATCTTATAGAACTATGTACTGTTAATATTTTGATGCTTATTGTTCTACCCTAAATGTTTATAATGTATATAGTGCATACATTACATTATATATTATATGTGTGTGTTATATAGTGCTAAAATGTATGTAATACACATATTTGCATGTGTGTATATACATAAATGAATATACATTTTTTATTTCTACAAATTGAATCAAACTGTACATGCTATATTATAGCCTTTCTTTTCAACACAACATACTGGGAAAATTTTTCCATGTCAACAAACACGTATCTGTCATCTTTTCTAATGATTAATATAGTGTTCAGATTCTTGCATATTCCATCCTGGATGCAAGTTCCATGAAGACAGGGCCCATGTGTGTTGCATTCATTGTCACGTCCCTAGTCTCTAGCAGTGCCTGGAACATTAAAAAAAAACTTAATCATGTGCTTAATTAAATAATTGTGGATTTTCAGGTTGTTTTTCAATCTTTGCTGTTATAAACAATGCTGCTGTGGAGAACCATGTTTATAAATGCTTGCAAACTTGTTGGTAGTATTTTTAGGTCAAATGCCTAAAGGTTAAAATGCTAAGTAAAAATGTTATGTTCTATTTAAGACTTAAAGACTTAAAGTCTTAAAGTCTTAAAGTCTTAAAGATTTTTTTATATGAATTTCCAAACTACATTTCAGAAAAGTTTTTATTGCCAATTCATACTCTGACTCAAAATAGATGAGAATGCCTTTTTTCCTCACACATTTGCCAGCCCAATATAGGAATAATATTATTCATTTTTCAAATATGATATGTGAAAATGTAATCTCACTTTAAAATATGTATATGATTACTAGTGAGATTGAATATCTTTTTATTCTATTGATCAGTTGTATTTCTTCTTTTGTGAATTTCTTTGCTGTTTCTCATTTTGTGTTTGTCTTTTCCTAATTTATGATAACTTTTTATTTATGAAAAGATTATTGGCATTTTGTCTAGGCAGTAAATATTGCAGCTGCTTCTGCAACATTAATTTTTCCCTTTCCCAGTTGTATAGCATTCACGTGGTTTGGAATGGATTAACCCCACTCCAGGCATAGAATCTGATTGGTCTACGCTACAGAGGATAATTCCATCTTCTTTCCTTGGTGATTAGTTCAGGCAGTAGCACGTAATTCAGGCCTAAGCCAATCAGTGATTAGTTCAGAGGTGGCCAGGGAGGAACACTAAACTCAGACAATTGGGATAATTACACCCTACTTTCCACAGGGATAGGCACCAGCCCAAGCTTGAGTGAATCAGATGATGGAAATACTCCCTAAACAGAGTGATTGGTTTTAAGAGTGATCTAATCAGAAATAAGCTTAAAACATTTTTTGGTGGTTATGGTAAGTAGAACATTTTCTCCCCTTGGAATGAACGAAGAATAATATAGCCCCAGTTGCCAGGCACAAACATCTTATGAATATGAGGGAAGCCAAACTGAGGATGAAGCCAACACTAGAAAGAGTATGGAATGAAGAGAAACACAATTAGACTCAGAGCTCTGATATGACCATGCCAGAAGTCTACTCAAACTGAGAAAAGAGAATTTTCTAAAAATATTCCAAGGCAGTTGAAGTTGTGTTTTCTGTCACTTGCAACTAAAACCACCTGGATATGGTATGTCATATAATTTTCATAATTTTTCCAGTTTTTCATTTATCACTTATCTTCATGATAATTTTTATAATGTTACTTTTCATAATGTTTTGCCATTTTTTCAAATCCATTATTCTTGATATATTTTTTTAAATAAAGACACTTGCCCCAGTTGGCACCAAAGTCAGTGATAAGTCTCAAGACCCAGGCAAAATTTCACAAAGGTGTCATTTCCACATTACTACTCTGCACACACCCAAACGTGTAATATTTTGTTTCTCAGCATTCATATGTTTCTCCTTAGCCAAAAGAGGTCACATGATTTCCACAAATCCTTACTTTTCCAATTCCGTTACTTTTATTTTATTGAACCCATTAGAGAATCTGGCTGTGGACTTCTTTTGAGACATCCTTGGGCTGTTACGCAGACAGAATACTATTTCTAAATAGTATTTAGTTTGTCCTATTCCATTCTGTATACAGTTGTTGGTGTTATTTTAAGAACATCTTCTACAATTCAACAGCATATCTTAAACATTGGTATGAAATGATGAACTGTTGAATATTTGTTTTTAAACAAATAACTTTCTGTGTATAGGTAGGCTTTAAAAAAATAAAAACAGGTGTACACAAGAAGTAAAGTAATCTGCCAAGAAAATTATATGAGAGATAAGTGTTCATTTCATCTCCAAGTAGAGACAATTAGAATTTCTTTCAACGTTAATTGTGTGAATGAAAAATTTCAGAATATTCATATCAATGGAAACAACAAATCAGGCACAAGGATAAATATAAACAAAGATAAAAATTGAAGAAAATTTTCATTACTTCCATTGATTTTCTAGAATTTAAACTATCCAAAGTGATTCTTAATAAAAAAAAATGACATTGAGGGCTCTGGGTTTCAGGTATGGCATGTAAAGAGCTTGAAAGTCAAAACTTCTATCCGTAAAGCAAGAAAAAAGCTGAATAAACTGAAAATAAGTGATTTTGTTGGACTCACCAGAGAATTGTCACTGGGTAAAACACACTCCAAAATCTGGCTAACAGGCAAATACAGAGAATCCTGGCTGAGATCAGTTTACCTGGAGTAGAAGACACGGGAGCCACAAAACTGCTAAGTACACTTAAACAGAAACTTCGATGAATTGCTAGAGGCTGAGTGTGGACCAGGGTGACTGTGAGACACTCCTCAGGGCTGTAGTATTTAGGAAGGCCCCATGCTTTCATGGGTTCCAGGAATTCCATCAGGTTCTCATGGTGAAGAGCCAAGAAAAATCCCTTTATGGCTCTGGCAGGGGGAGGAGAAAAGTATCCATTTTGAATTAGAGCATTCTCTACAATAAAGGCCTAATCTCCCAGGGAATAGATTTTACCAGAGTCTTCTCAGACACAGGGAAAGGGCAATTATTCAATTCCAGTCCCCTCTAGCTTTCCTGTCTCACTCAGTGGGGAGGGGAAGCTGAGAAATACTTGTGAAGGCCACAGCCCAGGGACACACTAGACTGAGCTGTAATGAGATTATAGAACACTGCTCCTCCCCATACCTTCCCATCACACCAACAGTGCTCCAGTGTCCTAACAGTGGATCATAGCTGAAAGAGCAGCCCGGTGCTTCTATTATTTAAGAAGGCATGTTTAGGGAAACCCAAAGACAACAGGAGAGAAAAGAACAAGGACTAGAACTAGAGGAATTTGAAGCCTCTGGCACCCACACCTATAGCAAACATTACACAAGCCCAACTCCCAGCTGGATTAACATAGAATCTGGCAATATTGAACTTTACCAGAGTCCTGTGATCCTGGAAAACAGTTATTATTCAAGAAATCCCACCACCCTTTGTGTCTGGGAAACAGTCTTTTGCAAAGTGTCCTTCATCCCCCCAGGACCTAGTTCAGACTTGCAGGTAACCCCGTTGATTACCTAGAACAAGGCCAGGCACAGCCCCTCCAAATTCCCATTCTTTGTCTTATAAGTGATTAATTAGCCGAACTGTTTGTCCCCACTGATCAATGAGAACAAAATACCTATTGACTTGACCAAATTTTAGTTAAGTTTCTCTGCTTCCCATAGGATCCTGAACTCTGACTCACCCCTAAGTTTAAACAAGTGTTGGAATGTGGAACAACCCTGCTTAATAAACCCTCCTGAAAATGGGTCGATCACAGGGAAACACATTTCCAGCTCCAGTTTCCAGTTAATTAAGTGCAGATTTGTTATTTATTTGACAAAACTCACGATAAAGGCCTATTTACCTCAGTCCCTGTGATGGTTAACTTTATGTGTCAACTTGGCTGGGCCATAGTGCCTAGATATGTGGTCAAATGTGTAGATTCATGTAACTCCCACCGCGGTCAGGATACAAAACTGTTTCAGCACCACAAAGGGACTCCCTTGCGTTTCCCCTTTATACTTGCCCTACCCCCTGCACCTCTACACCATAGGAGAATTTTAAGCAAAGGAGTGGGAAGATCTGAGAGTTGTCAGCTGGGTCAAGGACATGACGTATCCAACTTTGGCTACCTTAAAATCCTTTAGCAAAGTAAGTGCACTGTGAATATATATTGTTTTTTTGTTTGTTTGTTTTATTTAAAGACATTTTTTTAGAGCAGTTTTAGGTTCACAGCAAAATTGAGAGGAAGGTACAGAGAGTTGCCATATACCCCTGACCCCACACCTGCATAGTTTCCCCATTATTGACACCCCCCCCCCCAGAGTGGGACATTTATTACAGTTGATGAACCTGCATTGACATCATTATCACTCCAAGTCCAGAGTTTATATTACGGTTCACTGTTGGTATTATACCTTCTATGGGTTTGGACATGTATTCATCCTTACAGTATCATACAGAATATTTTCACTGACCTAAAAATCCTCTGTGGTCCACCTGTTTATCCCTGCCTCTCCCCTAACTCCTGGCAACCCCTGATCTTTTTACTGTCTCCATACTTTTGCCTTTTCCAGCATGCTTTATACTTGGAATCAACTATGGTATGTAGCCTTTTCAGATTGGCTTCCCTCGCTTAATAATATGCATTTCAAGTTCCTCCATGTCTTTTCATGGCTTATAGCTCATTTCTTTTCATTGCTAAATAATATTCCATTGTCTGAATGTACCATAGTTTATCCATTCACCTGCTGAAGAACATCTTGGTTGCTTCCAACTTTTGACAATTATGAATAAGGCTGCTATAAACATCTGTGTGCAGGTTTTTGTGTGGACGTAAGTTTTCAACTCCACTGGGTAAATACCAAGGAGCATGATTACAGGATTGTATGGTAAGAGTATGTTTAGTTTTGTAAGAAACTGCCAAATTGTCTTCCAAAGTGGCTGTATCATTTTGCCTTCTCATCAGCAACGAATGAGACTTGCTGTTGCTCCACATCCTCACCAGCATTTGATGCTGACAGTGTTCCAGATTTTGGCCAATCTAATAGGTGTGTAGTTGTATCTCATTGTTGTTTGAATTTGCATTTCCCTGGTGACATAATATGTGGAGCATCTTCTCATATGCTTATTTGCCATCTGTAGATCTTCTTCAGTGAATTGTCTGCCAAGGTCTTTGGCCCATTTTTTAATTGAGCTGTTTGTTTTCTTATTGTTGAGTTTTAAGAGTTCTTTGTATATTTTAGATAACAATCCTTTATCAGATGTGTCTTTTGCAAACATTTTCTCCCAATCTGTGGCTTATCTTTTCATTCTCTTGATCTTGTATTTCATAGAGCATAAATTTTTAATTTTAAGAAGTATCAATTACTTCTTTCATAGATCATGGCTTTTGTGTTGTATCTAAAAAGTCGTCACCATACCCAAAGTCATCTAGGTTTTCTCCTGTGTTATCTTCTAGGAGTTTTATAGTTTTGCATTTTACGTTTAGGTCTATGATCCATTTTGAGTTAATTTTTTTACCTATACATAGTATACATATTCTGTTTCTCTGGAGAACTCTAATATAGTTCATATTACCTGATACATCATTTGAATTTCAACAAAAATTTATAAGGCATCCTAAAGACAAGACAACAACACAGTCTAAAGAGCCAACTCAAACATCAGAATAAGACTCAGGTATGATGCAGATTTTGGAATTTTCAGACAAGGAATTTAAAATAATTTTAATTAATATGTTAAGGGCTCTAATGGAAAAAAGTAGACAATGTGCAGGAACACATGAGTAATGTTAGCAGAAAGATGGAAACTCTAAGAAGGTGTTAAAAGGAAATGCTATAAATCAGAAATACTGTAATAGAAATAAAAAATACCTTTTATGGGCTCATCAATAGACTGGAAAGAGCCAAGGAAAGAATCAGTGAGCTTGAAGATATGTCAATAGACACTTTCTAAACAGAAATGCAAAAAGAGAAAAACAAATGAAAGGAACAGAACAGAACATCTAAGAACAGTGGGATAATTTCAAAAGGTATAGCATACACATAATTAGACTATCAGAAGGAAAAGAAAGAGAATGGAGCAGGAGAAATATTTGAAGTAATAATGGCTAAGAACTTTCCAAAATTAATGACAAACCACAATCCAGGAAGCTCAGAGAACATGAAGCAGGATAAATATCAAAATAATACATACCTAAGCATGTCATATTCAGACTCAGAAAACCAAAGAAAAGGTGAAAACTTGAAAGAAGTTAAAGGGAAAAAATGTCTTACCTACAGAAGAACAAGAATTTTACAGGAGACTTCTCATAAAAAAAAAAACACACAAGCAAGAAGAGTAAAGTGAAACATAAAGCATTGAAATAAAATAAACACCAACCTAGAATTCTGTATCCAGCAAAATTATTCTTCAAAAGTGAAGGAGAAATATAGACTGATTCAGAAAAAAAAAGCAATTTATCTCCAGCAGAACTTCCCTGCTAGTAATGTTAAAAGTTCTTTAGGGAGAAGAAAGATGATATAGGTCATAAATTCAGATATAAATGAAGAAAGAAGAGCATAAGAAAAGGAATACATGAAGGTAAAATAAAATCTTTCATTTTACTTATTCTCAATTGACCTATTTTATAACTATTCAAAGTAATACTAATAATGTATTAGGTGATTATGGTATATGGATAAGCTAAATGAATGACAGCAATGTTATAAGGGACAGGAAAGAGGAATTGGGGACACTCTGTTGTGTTACCTTCATTATCCATGAAGTGATATAGTGTTATCTGAAAGTTGAGTTGGATTGATTGTAAATGTATATTGCAAACTCTTGGACAACCAATAGAACAATTTTAGAAGGAAGTATAATTGATATGCTAAGAGAGGAAAGAAAATGGAATCATATAACATGCTTAGTTAAAACCAGAGAAGGCAGAACAAGAAGGGAAAGGGATAAAAATAACCAAAGGACAAGTGCAGCTAATAGAAAATAATTACAAACATGTAGGTATTAATCAACTACAACAATAATCACTAAATGTGGATGGTCTAAATACACCAATTAAAAGACAGATATTGCCATAGTGGATAAAAAAAAGACCCAACTATATGTTGTATATTAAAAAAATGACATTGAAAAAGTGTATTACACTTCAATGGATGAGGAAAAATTGAAATGAACTCAGGGATAAATATCTGAACCACTAAAACACATAAACCTTTTAAAAAGTACATGTAGTTAACATTTAACCAAAATCAAGTGGAAAACAAATCAATTTATGAGAAGTAAAAGAGCTTTGTAAAATGATGCTAAGTATCTCCAGTCTGATACACAGATAAATAAAAAATAGACCTGTTTGCAACATTCATTCATGAAAAAAATTCCCCAGTATCTAAGCCTCCTACCTTAAAAACATCTGCAGTGCAGTAGACACAGGTGGCATATTTGAGGGGTAAGAAATATCTGGTAATGGCAAAACCATATGTTAGCTTATGAAAGTAATTGAAGAAAGTAGAAAATTTGGAAAAATACATGTAAGGATGCAATAAAAATAATTGTTCAAAAATCCTACCTCCTGGTAAAAATTTATCTTGTTTTTATTTTTGTTTCTTGCTATAAGCTCATTTTAAAATTGAGATGAATATAATTTTTGACATGGAGAGTTCCCCTTCATTTATATTTCAAGATTTTCTACTTGGTCTGATTTGATGTTTCCCATTCAAAACAACTAGCTTTATTGCGATCCCATGGCCTCCATGAAGTATTTTTGCCCATTTTTATTGTTGTAAATGTTTTTCCATATGTCTTATTTTTTGCTTTTTACTTAGTATGAAATTTGAAGGATTTAAAGCCAGACAAAATAAGGTCAAATTAATTCATTCGTTCACGAAATTTTTTTTGAATACCTACTTTGTGTCAAGTATTCTACTGGGCCCTTGGGATACATCAATAAGCACAATAGAGAAAAACTCCTGTTTTTGTGGAGCTACATTCGAGAGAGTTAATATCTTATAGGTGACACAACAGTCTTTTATTTAATCCTCTTGATAATTATGTTAGGTATTTTTAAAAATATTTTATATATGGAAACTGAGTCCTAGAGAGGTCAAGTGGCTTGTGAATATCACATGGCTAATGAAAAGCTAGGCCAAGTTTATAACCCAATTTTGTCTTTGACTTTCTGGGTAACTTCAGGAAATGGCATTGTTCATGTTACAGGAATGATGATGCTATATTTGAGTGAAGAATGTTTCTGACAGCAAATGGGAAAATGACCAAGCACAGCTACTGAGCCCCATCCTGACTGTTCAATCTTTTTGGATTTAATGGGCAGTCTCTGATTTCTGATAAATCTCCCTTTCTTACAGTACTTAGAACAGAGAGATCATCTTTAAATGCTGGAGTTTGTATGAGAATTGGAATAGTTCAGGCACTTAGACCCGATATTTGGAGGGGGGAGCTTTGTTTACAGAGATCCTAACATAAATAGATGAATATTTAAAATGGATCTTATATCATAAGGAAAAAGGCCTTAGGACCAAAATATATGAGAATAAAATAAAGTAATGCATTTTCTTGTCATTATAGGTCATGTTCTAATCAGAAAACAATTTTTCTAATAATCCATCCCTTTGGAGCTATGCAAAAAGTGTGTATTTTGGAAGAATTATATGGCTTTTTATTGTAGAGAAAAAGGTATCTCTATTTTTCTATGATTTCCTTTTTTATGGGGAGAGTTAGCTAATACTATCTTGATTACACACTGGGGTGGACATCAGTGAATAGTAAAAACAAAAATAAACCAAACATTCCCAAAGCAGGTTTTATTTTGTTCTTGATGCAGTCTCTTCTTTTTATGTTTTGTTTTATATGGCCTCCCTTGAATGATTTCTTTCACTCATATAGATTTAGCTTCTACTATACTTTAACAACTCCTATTCTGAATTTTCTTCTGAGCTCTGAGGCAACTAAAACTCAGTGGGACTGGAAGCACATTATCTTCTCCCGTACACATGTCCCTCGTTATATTACCATCACCCAGTTCATGTCTCCACTATCTATACTCCATCTCCCAGGATAAATATATAGAAGTCATCTTTAGTTCCTTACCCTCTCTAATCACCCATTGTCAATATGTCTTGTCAATTCCCTTCCCATGACTCAAATGCACCCCCTCTAATACATCCACAATGCTTTTATTCACGTACTACTGAGCTCTTGGCCAAAATTTTGAAATTTTAACCTATCATAGTTGTGATTTACCCAAATGAGTACAACAGTGCAGCTAGAAAGACACATGCATGCAATTAATGATTCTGTTAATTGACTATATAATGTAATCTGGATAAGGAGGTATCTGAGGATATAAGTGAGATGACAGAAAACAAAAGGTTGTAGGTCCAATGTATTAGAGATCCTAGAGGGGTCAAAGAATGTTTTAGATGGGGTGCTAAAGGGAGTGAGTTGGAAAGTTAGGAGGTTATGGTCAAAGAATGGCATTATGGAGGAATTGTGGTTATTGGAAATGATAAAGTCTAGAGTATGGCCAGGGGAATGACTGACTAAAAGAGTGGAAAACAAGCTCACTGGAAGAGAGGAAAAGGAATTGAGAGGGCAGAGGACTGGTAGGACCATCTGTGTTTATACTGAAATTGCCCAGAATTAAGACAGGAGTAGTGTTGCAGAAAGTGACAGGGAGCCAACGGTCTGTAAATGTCTGCAACAATGAGGAGAGACAATGGAGTCTATGCTGTGAAAAGATGAGATCTTTTGCAAATGGAGGGGTTTATGTTGATGGTGATAATTTACAGAGGGCCCAGCAAATGAGTTTCATGAGTTGAGGAGAGGTAGGAGAAATGGTCAGAAAAAAAGGATGTAGAATGGCTCTTAGAGTCCAGGAGATGAAGGATAGATGACTCAAGACTCTTGGCTTCTTGTGGTAACTAACATCAACATATACAAAAAGCAGGAGGAAATTTATTTTTCTTTTTTTATTGTGGTAAAAAACACATAACATGATATCTAACCTCTTAACAAATTTTTAAGTGTACAATACAGTCTTATTAATTATATGCACATTGTTGTACAGCAGACCTCTAGAATTTTTTCATCTTGCATGACGGAAATTCTATACCCATTGAACAGCAACTCTCCATTTCACACTCCCCACAACCCTTGGCCACCACCATTCTACTATCTGTTTCTATGAGTTTAACTATTTTAGATAGCTCATATAAATGGAATCATGCAGTATTTGTCCTTCTGTGATTGGTTTATGTTACTTAGCATAATTTCCTCAAGATTCATCCATATTATAGCATATGACAGAATTTTCGCCTTTTTAAAAGCTGAATAATAGTCCATTTTATGCACATATCATGCTTTTTAATCCATTCATCCATCAAAGGACATTTATGTTGTTTCCATATCTTGTCTATTGTGAATAATACTACAACAAACACGGGATTTCAGATATGTCTTCTAGATAGTGATTTCATTTTCTTTGGGTATATACCTAGAAATGGGATTGGTGGATCATATGGTAGTTCTATTTTTAATTTTTTGAGGAACCTCCATACTGTTTTCCATTGTGGCTGCACAAATTTACATTTCCACCAACATTGCACAAGGGTTCCCTTTTCTCCACATCCTTTCCAACACTTGTTACCTCTTGTGTTTTTGAGAATAGCCATTCTGACAGGTGTGAAGTTATATCTCATTGTGGTTTTGATTTACATTTCCCTTATGATTAGTGATGTTGAGCACCTTTTCATATACCTTTTTACCATTTTTATGTCCTTGACAAAATATCTATTCAAGTCCTTTGCCCATTTTTCAATTGGATTGTTTGTGTTTTTGCTGTTGCGTTGCATGAGTTCCTTATATATTTTGGATATTAACACATCATCAGATATATGATTTGCCAATATTTCCTCCCATTCCTTAGGTTGCCTTTTCATTGTGTTGATTGTTTCTTTTGCTGTGCAGAAACTTTTTAGTTTGATGTAGTCCCACTTCTCTATTTTTGCTTTTGTTGTCTGTGCTTTTGGTGTCACATACAAGAAATCATTGTCAAGACCGATGTTATGAAGCTTTTCTTGTATGTTTCCTTCTAGAAGTTTTATAGTTTCAGATCTTAGATTTAAACCTTTAATTGATTTTGAGTTTCTTTTTGTGTATGGTATAGGGTATGGGTCCAATTTCATTCTTTTGCATTTGAATATCCAATTTTCCAACACCATTAGTTGAAGAGAAGGCAGGCTGAAATTTAATCATGATAATCTCAAGGCAGAAAGGAGTGACTAGCCTGTAGAGAAGGCATGGGGATGAGGGCCCTTGCCGGGAGCCTCTAGAGTTCTGGGACTCTCATTTGATCCCTGATGATGGATGGGTCCTGCAGAGATGTATTCTCACTCTCAGCACGTGAGCTCCCTCTTGACCTCTGCTGAAAGAAGCCTCCAGGCCAGTAGCATGGTGCTCTTATTTTGAGTCCATGGGCACTCTCTTGGCCTCTGCCTTTGGTGTCCTGCAAAGTGGTGGTCTTAATACAAGGACATGGAGTTCTTGAGCTCTGATGAAAGAAGCCTCTGGTTTAAATTCCTTCCACCTCTTACTCACTCTCCAGTTTGTCTATGTTTTTTATTATATTTTCAAAACAGATTCTTAGATGTAGTCCTCAGAATAGAGTAATTCTCTCCCCTCATTGTCGTAGATAACTCTACTTCCGATAATATTTTATATCATGCTTTTGATTTCTAATAAAATTACCCCTCTGGCGTGTATTTCTGATAAGCCACATATTCAAATAACTATCATAAAGGCAGACTGTAGTAAACAGATAAGATAAGTGAGGAGTAGAGAGAATAGAAAAATTAATATTTAATGGGGCGATTGAGAAAAGGACTTTGGGAGGTGGCCGTTAGGCTGAGCTTTGAAAAAATGTTAGGTTTGGGGTCACAGAGGATAGCATGGAAACAGGGAAAGAGGAAAACAGAGGTTTTAGGGAAACCATTGCATTAGTCAAGTTTTTCTGGAGCGTAGGTTGCTTGAACAGAGGTTGTTACGGATGTGGCTAGAAAGGTACGTTGGAGCCTGTTCATAGGGCATGTTTAGTGGAAGTCTAAAGAGTTTGCACTATACTTTGAAAGTGCTAAGGAGCAAATAACAGCTTTTGCAATAGGAAGTGACATGTCTGAAGCATAATATGCTATCCTTTTCAAGGAGAATCACACCCCTCTGATATTGATCTTTTATTTGTTCTATTTGGATATATATTTTCTCTGTTCATGGCTTCTTTTCTTATTTATGTTTTTCTTTTTTAACTCTAAGTATCCTTGGATCCTTTTTAAACTCTATGTATCCTCAATTCTTTGTGGAATGTGGCAATATATCCATGCATATTTAAATATATACCAAGACTACTTTTGGGAAACCAGCCACTGTAATATTTGCCTTTGGTCAACCTCAGCTCTCCAGGCATAGAAATCTGTTACCTTCCTCTATAACAGCAAGCATTTCAGCAGGCCCTACATCAGAGCATTAAACTGCAATAGTGTTAAATGTTTGTAATTTATGCAGATCAAGAATAACAGCACTGGCCTATCCATAGACATAAGCTCTCTCTGTCCATATCATCCTGGTAGCTGCTTTAGAAAATTGATTTTCTGCAAACAAGGCATGAAAATGCTCTCACTTCCTTTGAAAGGACAGCACACTCAGGGTTTCTTTCATTCTTATTGATTTTAAATCACATTCAATGACTGACTTTGAATCATCAACTGGGTTTCCCTGGAGTTAAAGTGCCAGAAAGATTTAGTTAGAGAGCTGCAGTCCAGATAAAAGATACTGTATCATTGACTTAAAATCTGAACTGAACTTCTCTTTTGATGCCAATGGGTGAAAAAACTCTGTGTTTTAGTTTTTTTCTAAAATGTTTTCTGAGGTCATGCAGGCTTCTCGAGGTCAGAGACTATGCCTTATGTATCTTGACGTCTGCAAGGCCTAGCAGAGGGCCTGGTGTCGAGCGGGTACTCTGGAAAAGTTTTTGGTTTATTTGATTGAATAGTCCGTTAACCTTTTAAAAAACATTTAAAAATGAAAGTTAACACCAAATTAAATATTCCACACTCTAAAATGATTTACAAAATGTCTGGTTCCATAAGCGTATAAATATCTTGTCTTTAGGGCTTAATAAGAGCAGAAAGTAGCTTGTTATGTTAAGCAATTAGAATGTGAAACTATAAGGAGATTTCTGAAGTCATCAGGGGATGATTTCAGCTACAAACTTCAGTGATATTTATGGTTCTTGCCACATTGTGATATTTTTCATCCATAATGTGTACATTATGTGAGAATTTATGGACCTATGTGAAAATTTCTTTGGGATAAGTCCCCACAAACCGAATTGTTGGGTTGTAGGGTATGCATATATTCATTGACCAATTAGTGCTAGATTACTCACCAGAATGGCTGCACCAGTCTCTATTCCTATCAACAGTTCAATGTCCCAATATCTCAACCAGGACTTGGCATTATCCAACTTTCTAATTTTTGCTAATATAATAATAAGTGCATCATTATCTCATTTTCACATCAATTTATTGAAGTATTTTAGATGCCCTGGTTTACACATGAGAATGCTAAGGCACAGCAAGGTGAAGCCATTTGCCTAAAGTCACACAGCTGATGTGTGCTGTCAGGTAATAGAATCGCTTTGTTCATTTCACTTGGAGTCTGGGTGACCTCCTCAAAGAATTTCCTTCTGTGGGTAACTATATTCCACAGAATACTGCTCCAGTTCTTCTTCAGCTGTTAGCCTACCAGTTCTGGATTCTTTTGGATCTGGGAGCTGGATCAGAGTAAAGCTAGAACTTTGTTCTTGATCTTTGACCAATCAACATAGTCTGATTGGGTATAAGTATATAAGAACAACCATTTTGCCTCATTTCCCACATCTAATAGCCTATAAACATGAGAAACACACTCTGATGAAACTATCCATCTCATCACTAATAAGTTTTTACATGAGTGCTCTTCACATACTGGCACAGGATTTCTAGTTCGGTTCGTCATAACAGTTTCTGTTATCACCTATGCAATCCCCTGCTGTCCTAATTTCACCCATTAGCCAAGCCATTTTTATTTTTGTTTATCATGTAATTTTGCTTCTAGCCTTTTTCCAGCTTTCTTCTTTTCTAATCAGGAATTATGGACATGATCTCTATTTTCAATTAGTCTGTTCTGTCTGAACCCTTTTAGTTTACCTTTCACATTTCTCTTATACTTAGCAGTAATCAATGACAGCACCATCCCAATCCCCATCCCTACTCAAGCTAGCCATTCAGCATATACCAACAATTGTCATTCTCCTGATACGTTCAAGATCTTCTCACTCATTCTGGGATGGGATTCGCAAATTAGTACTTCTAAAACAACTGAGTGGAACTCTCCATTCAGCAGAGAAGGGAAAAAACTGGCTTTAAAAATAAGCATTCATACATATTTTAGCTGTTTGATTATGGGCAAGATAACATAACTTCTGTGCATCTCAATTGATCCTTCTGCAAAATGAAGACAAAAAAATCTAAATCATGGGGCCAGCCCAGTGGTGTAGTGGTTAAGTTCACGTGCTCTGCTTTGGTGGCGTGGGATTCTCAGGACCAGATCCCGAGTGCGGACCTACACACTGCTCATCACCCGTGCCATGGCAGTGTCCCATGTACAAAATAGAGGAAGATTGGCACAGATGTTGGCTCAGGGACAATCTTTCTCACCAAAAACAATATTCCAAATCATACAGCATTTGTGGGGATGAGATGCGTAAACATATGTAAAAACTACCCAGCACAATGAACATCTGATACATCATAAACAGTAAATAAGTGTTTTACATTGTGCTCATGCTGATCTTAATACCTTCAAGATAGTATCAGCAGAATAAATTTATTTTCCTGAAGAAATGTCCATTAATTTTAATATATATGTTAATCGCAAGAGTAAAGCATATTCATTATAAAGGTCTAAAATAATACAAATGCGTACAAATTTTTTTAAAAACTTCAGATAACTCCCCAGTCATATTTCTCAGAGGTAATCCTAGTCCCTAACGACATCTTTCTTTGCATATGTATATAGATTTCTTATTAAGAGAAATAAGAATATAATACGTGTATTTTCTGTGATTTGACTTTTTTCTTATCTATTTACATCTTCATTTCATAGCATGGTATTCTATGACATGGCTATACCCAGAGATGGGCTTGTAAATATCTAATAACTGGTTCTCCAGAAAATACAAAGGCCCTACTTTGTACCATTTTCCTTTTTCAGTATTGTAAATAGTCCCATGGCTTAATTCAAGCAACAAATGTGACATCACTGAATGCAGTATTAGAAAGAAATTCTCGTAGTCAGCTTTTGCAAAGCAGTGTGACAGGACTCCAGCACACCACTCTCTGTACCATCATTTTAAAAAAGAAAAGTTATGGTTTTATAAACAACTTCTAAACGAATACAGAGGTGTCATCTTAGGATAAACCAAAATGATTACGGTGTGGAATAGGAGAAGAGAATTTCTATTTGAACATCAAAGCAAGTACATGAATAACAAGACTATATTTTCTCAAAAACAATTTTTTATAAAATGGTATAAGAAGTATAAAGTATAAAAACTTATGCTTCATAAAAGCACATTACAAATACAGTATCAACACAATTTTATGAAAAGCTGAAGTATACACACATTTACATAAAGGCTCACACATGCATTTAGATAAATACCAATTAGATATAAAGTTGACTGTGAGAATTCTTGTCAATGGCTAATGGGATTATTGGTTATTTTATTTTTCCTCTTTAAACTTTTCTGCATTTTCAAAATATTTTACAAAATCTCATTATGTTTGTAATCTACAATTCAAGTTTAAACATAAAATCCCACTTTTATGATGAGATTGTGTAGTCCTGCTTTTAACAGCCTACTTTTACAGGTGTTCTGAACATAAGGCAAGCCAAGTAATGTAGGGACTCAATTTACATAAATTGTCACTGAATAATATCTAATTATTTAGCCACTGAATGTAAAAGGTCCATTGTTTAAATTTGCTAGCATCTCAAAGTTGTTTGGCTCCTGGTTTAGCACCAACACCACTACTCCCCACAACCCTCTCCTTATATACCCATAGAGTATAATTTCAAATAAATGCAATTTAATTATATATACGTGCATACTTTTAAGGACACTAAAATATTAAATCAAATAAAATCAGTGATGTTGAAAGTTAGCTAATATTCACTGAGTGATTTCTCTAAGTGTGCAATTTGCCTAGCAAACAGTAAGTACTAAATAAATGGTAGCTTCCATTTCTGTTATTACTTCATCTATTTCAAACGTTAGGCATATCTGTAGTCAGTGTTATATTAGTAAAACAGGAGCAATTCTAAGTTTTTCAGACGGGAAGGAATGTATCACAGTAAATTAATTCTCTTCAAAACCATTGTGAGGGATAAGACTCCCACTTCTGAGAAAGATGGAGTAACAAGAACTTCTTTGGCCTTCTTCCTGCAACACCACAATAAAAACAGACCAAATATATTGAACATCAGTTTTCAAGGCATTAGTCATTGGGTAATGAGGGACAGTGATATCGTTGAGACAGGATAAAAACCGGGTGAGACTTAGGAGGACCCAGATTACTGACTGGTGAGAGTTTCCAGGCTGTGGCACAGGAACAAGAATCCCAGGAAGACCCTGGTGGTCACCCTGAGGTGAAAAGACAGAGCCAGGAGTCCAGGCAGACCAAGGCAGCTGGAGTTCAGAGAGCAGAGCACCAGAGAGGAACAAGAGGCACAGAGAGAGAGAGAGAGAAAGAGAGAGTGTGAGCGAGCTTCAGAGAGATCTACAGACATCCCCTGAGTACTCAGCGGAGTACTGGTTAGTAAATGCAGGTGAAAAAAGTACCCTAGGCCAAGGAAAGAACTACCCAAGAGGATTGGGTGGAACAATCGCTGGGCCTCCAACAGGGCTGGGAATAGTGTACAAAGAATTCTATAGTACACAAGGTAGCGTACACAGAGGGTTTTGCATCAGGAGTGAGGACAAATTAGCCTTAGACTAAAGACTACTGTGGTCCCACCTAAGAAAGCTTGAAAGCAATACCCAAAAAGTATCAAACTGTTTCCTAGCAGCTCATTAAGAAGTTAATCCATTTGTGTTTTTACTTTAACATCTTTGTAATATCGTTTATTTAGAATCTACTGTTGAAACGTAGGATGTGTGCATTACGTACACTGCCTCAGGGATTGCAGACTGGAAATGCACAGGAAGTGATCTCAAACAATTCCAAACTGTTAAGAACTTTCTGTACAAGAAGCAATGGTAACTGTGCCAGCCTGTGTTGGGGCCAACTGTATAACAGGGACTTCTCCAAATTACCTCCCTCATAAAAGAAAATGATTTTTAAAGGATAAGTACTAAATGTGCTATTTTGAATATTACATAAACTTTTAAAAAAATTTTTATTATGGTAAATTGTGCATAAAGTAAAATTACCCCTTTGAACCATTTTTATATGTATATTTCAATGGCATTAATTTTGTTCACAATGCAACTATCACCATTATCCATTTCCAGAACTTTTTCATCATTCCAAACAGAAACTCTGTACCCATTAAACAATAACTCTCCGTTCCTCCCTCTCCCAAGCCCTGGTAACTTGTATTCTACTTTCTGTCTCTATGAATTTGCCTATTCTAGGTATCTCATATAAGGGAAATCATACAATATTTGTCCTTTGTGTGTCTGGCTTGTTTCACTTGGCATAATGTTTTCAATGTTCATCCATGTTGTAGCCTGTATGAGAATTTCATTCCTTTTTATGGTTAAATAATATTCCATTGTATGGATATATCATGTTTTGTTTATCCCTTCATCTGATCGACACTTGTGTTGTTTTCACCTTTAGGCTATTGTTATTAATGCTTCTATGAACACTGGTGTACAAGTATCTGTTTGAGTAGTGCTTTCAATATTTTTGAGTGTATAATTAGGAGTAGGATTGCTGGATCATATGGTAATTCTATATTTAACTTGTTGAGGAACCACCAAACTGTATCTCATAGCAGCTGCATCATTTCACCTTCCCATCAGCAATGTATGAGGGCTCCAATTTCTCTACCTCTCTCCAACACTTATTTTTTTTCACAATATAATGTGTGTGAATTAATGTCTCATGATTTTGATTTGCATTTATTTCCCTAAAGACTAATGATGCCGAGCATCTTTTCTTGTACCTATTGGCCATTTGTATATTTACTTTGGAGAAATATATACTTAAGTCCTTTGCCTGTTTTTTAATTGAATTTAGTTTTTTGTTTAGTTGTAGAATGAACCTTATACTTTTAAAACTTAAACCACAACAAACTTTTAGAACTTGGACTAATGAACGACTTTATTGAGGAAGATGTTTTACCACTGTAGTTGTTTAGAAATGCCGGGCTATGGTGATAATAAAAAAACCAACTTTCACTTGGTTGTATTCTTGCTTTAAAATTCTCTACAGAGGATGCTCCCCTTCACTGCCTGCATGGGAGGGGTGGACTACTCCCACTCCTCCCCCTTGAGAGGCCACTGCTCCACCCCAACTTTCTTATCAGGAAAGTGGCCTAATCAGTATTGAGTTTGTGCCCTCCAACCGTTATTTTAGTCTTTGGGAGTGCTGGTGGTGACTTTTAGTAGGGTGAGCATTTTATGCCTTCTGAGCTCCTTTAGCTTACAGCGTACAGTGGAGTACAACAAACCCCACTATGAGGTAGGTGGCCAGGAGGTGATTTCTTTGTCTGCCTCTTTGTCACCCTCTACACATCAAACCCTCTTCCCCTCTGGGTTCTGGCAATATAAACCCTAATGTCGCTCCCCACCCCAAACAAATGCAGTAACACCACACCCTTTTACTCCTTGCCCCTGAGATAAAGTGTTAAAGAGGTAAATTTATATTCAGTGCTCAGTCCTGACCCAGTCCTTACCCCTAATGTCTGGCTAACTGTGGACCTGAGGATCTGGTCCCCAACCATCCAGGACTCCACATCCCTCCTTCTCACACACCTGCCTTTTCTCTTCCTTCCCCTCACCATTATCAGAGAATTCACAAACACACAAAACATCACCTTTTTACAACTTGATGCTTATTTTAATCATAGCCATCAGTGTACCCTGTTGGTAGAAGATTCAATCTCTATGTGGTTGGCCATTTCTCAGAAATCAGGCCTCCGGAGACACAGCAGATATTTCTAAGGCCCCTCGCCTTTTTTATTCAGTTACTGGCTGTTCAGGTTATGTAAAGTGGTGGGCTTCTCCAGGGTCTCTTATTTTGATTCCTTCTCTTAATTTGACTCCATTTCTTATTCAGCATATGGTAATGGATGAATATTGTTGGTTTTCTTGCTTTTTAAAGCTTTTTTGAATGGGTGGTAGATGTTTGTTTGAGATTTTTTTTCTCCAATTCTTTTGAAGGAGTCTTTTGACCTTAAAGGTTGTCTTTGACACCTGGAAGGGCAAGAGAGTGAGCCCAGAAGGGTATTAGTTTGGAGAAAGAGGATGAGGACTGAATGGGAAGGGAGACTTCATGAAAAAGAAGTGTGGGCTGATGAGGAGTTTTGTGCCAGGCAAGGACAGGGTAGAGGTCTTGGGTGGCAAAGTCAATGGAGAAGAGGAGGAACTTGGTTGGAGTCATCTCACCTTGACATCATCTCTGGATCTTGGTTGACTGAAGGTCTTCCTCTTCTTCCTCCCTTTGATCCTTGGGGTTGGTTGTGCTATAACTGTTCTAGCCTCCTGAGGTTTCCCGACTACCCTGGTCATGATGATGCCAAGAACCAGGCTAACCCAGGACAATGAGGAGGCACACTCTTCAGTTTGATTGATCAGATAGGCACTACCCCAGCCAATGGTGGTGTGGGGGCCTTAGGCATCACAAAGCACCACTTCAGACATTCAACATGGGGTCGTGGATGCTGGGGAGGCCATGATATGGCTTTGACTTCAAAGTACCACTTCTAAAACCTTTGTGCAGGTGATTCTGGGGAGACAAATGTTCTCCAGTTGGACAAAAGGGGCTTTTCTTTAGCACCCTGTAAAGATCATTTCCAACCTGACCTGCTAACTTTCCTCACTGTTCCACATTCAGTTCTGGAGGCTCACATGGCAAGGAGAGGGTATTTACTCCCAGTCATTCCCCATAACCACCTCTATTCCATGGTTCGTTCTCTTCTATCTCACCCTTCATCATTACCTAGTATTTTTTATATCTTTCCTAAAATCCCTCCAAGCTAATGTGGCCATAGTTATGTCTTGGTGGAGATGTGGCTCATCATACTTCTCTCCTAATAGAATGGATAAAATTAAAAAGACAGACAGTTGCAAATGTTGGTGAAGGTGCAGAGCAACTGGAAATCATATACAATGGTACTTTGGAAAACTGTTTGGTAGTTTCTTCAAAAGTTGAACAAACCTTCTGTGTGATCCAGCCATTGCACTCTTAGGTATTTATCCAAGGGCAGTGAAAACATGTCTATACAAAGACTTGTAGGACTGTTCATAGTAGATTTCTTTGTAAGAACCAAAAAAACTGAAAACAATGCAAATGTCCAACAATAGGTGTGTGGGTGAAAAAGATAAATCCATATAATGGAATGCTACCTGATAACACAAACTAATGAAATCTGGTACCTGCAACATTGATGAATCTCAAAATACATTATGGTGAGTGAAAGAAGCCGGACAAAAAAGAGTGCATACTGTAAGATTTCATTTATATAAAACTTAAATATGTAAACTAATCTATAGTGACAGAAAGCAGATCATTAGCTGCCTGGAGATAGGGGACAAAGAGGAGGGAGAGGGTTAATTATATCAATTATAGCTCAATAGAATTGTTAAAACATTAACAAGCAACCGAGCAAACAAGAAAGCACTAGAAGAAGGGATAACAGGGGTGAAAGTCGAGCTGACTGCCACGAGCTTTCATTTTCACATATGCAGAGGCTTACAGAGATGCTGCCACCCGGGGTCAGGGATCTGCAGGAAATCACTGCCCACTTGATAGATCTTCAGCCTCAAAGCAGATTAAGGAGGTGGGGAATGCGGAGGCTGCAACAAAAAAACATGCATTTGGGGATCTATGTGTCTGCTTGCCACTTACAGAAGAAGAAGCAAAATTGATTGTGCTTCCCATCTACCTTCCAAACCTCACACTAATGCATCGAACCAAGGAATCTAAGACTATATGGACCTCAGCTGGCAAGGCAATCTGGTGCATGTAGCCCCAAGTTTTCATCCTCTGCAGTAGAGGGGAAGATATAGACGGGGATGTAAAAGGATACTGAATGCCAACAGAGAATATCAGGCCCAGCATAGGATTGGGAAGCCTGACAAAATTTATAGGGTTCTACCAGAAGCAACTTTTTGAAGAGCTGCTTAGGCGAAGCAAGGGAACAGGTACAACATTTCTTCTGCACTTGCTGTTTAATTTTGGATAGCCAAAGTCATCTGCATATAGATGACTGTATAATTTATCATAAAAGCTGGGACTTTTTTTAAAAGTGAAATTGGGGGTATTAATAATCACACCTGGATAAATAAGTAAACCAGGATTGCGCTGAGCAAACGAGGACAAATAGTCAAGCTATCTAAGTGAAAAGAGCCCTCTGGAACAATTATTTTATGTTATATATAGGACTCAGTATTCTCCAAGCCACAGTTTGACAGATGGTCATAAAACATCTTTGGGCTTCTCTGGGAATCCTCTAATTGTAGTGAGGCTTGGACAAAACTGTTTCACCTAAATTATCATGTTGGAAGACAACTAGTTTGAAATCATCTACCTCTCATTTGCTCCTTATTCACATGCCGTTATTTGGGCTAAATCTGGTCAGAGTGAGTAGTGATGACTTTATAATGAGACCTAAGAATCTACTATTTTAAGAAAATGTGAGCCTTAAATGTAAGAATCTAACTGATGTGAACTTCCCTAATACCTTTGAGGCACCAAACTACAGAATTAACCGGAGAAGAGAAATTATTATTGAGGTTCTGGGGGAAAATTTAGAGATGATCCTCAGGTAACAGATCAAACTTAGATTTATTTAAGCCCTCTGCTTACATCATCTCAGTCCATTCTCTTAACAACACCATGACACAGGTAGTATTAACCCAATTTTTAAGTAAAAGAAATAACAACTAGAAAGAGAAAGCATCTTGTTCAAGTTTACACAGCTAGTGGTGAGTCAGAAATTGATCTTAACTCTCTTTGACTCCAAGCTTAGTGTTCACTCCACTAAGGCCATGCTGTCCTCAATATAGTCATTTACCAATAATTTCTTTTATTTCTCATAATATAGAGACAGATCTGAGTATGGCCCTGTTGGGAGATTCATGAAACTGATTCTATTACTGGATCTGGAGTGTTTTAAGTGTTCTCTTACAAAGATCATAATGAAATAGACACTGGAACCTCATGGTCTATTGTGTTTTAGGCAGTGCTTCTCAAGCCTTAATGTGCTTACAAATCACACGAGAATCTTGATAAAATGCAGATTCTGATTTAGGAGGTCTGAAGTGGGACCCAAGATTTTGCATTTCTAACAAGCTCACGAGTAATACTGATACATCTGGTCCATGGGCTGCTGTTCGAGTAACAAGGTTATAGAATATGAATTGGTCTGGGTTATTTTTGAACTCCATTTCAAGAAAGTTTAATTGTGCCAGTGACAAGAAAACTCATTTGTGACGCTGTTTTATTTTGCCTCTAATGTGGATCCGTTGGCATTAGAGCAAACCTCCTGTGTATCTGAGTTTTTTAAAAAAATGTGACTGAAACTTGGCTGTTGATCATCCTTGGATTGTATTAGTTCAAGGTGGAGTAAGCAACCTATGGTGTTGGATGTATTGCTCCTCATCAGATGCACCTTTTCATTTTTCTTATATTATTTCTTATATCAAAGTATATATTCTCCTATTTCCTCTCTTATATTGACCAGTATCAGCACTTATATGAATGATAGGGCTGACTACCATGTTTTCTGAGTAGCCATAGTCCATATAAATATTAAAGAAGAATATCTATCTGTTTGCCTTTGTAGGAAATCCACACATTTGAAACACTACAGTTATCCAAGCTAGATCGGCATTGAATCTACTCAGTTGAAAAGATGGCTGAATCATTTCTTGAGTAACTCTCAAATATAATACACTTTCAGTGGGGCTTCTTCCTTATTGTGATGACATTATGTACAACTGAATACTGAATGAATTAGAACAATAAACTGGAGAGTATTCTGCCCTTTGATTTATTTAGGACTCTTGGGGGACTTGTTACCAAAGGGCAATTCAACAAGGCAGGCTTGCTAGGAGTGACTGAAGTCTCTTTCAAGTTATTAAAAATACCTACACAATTTAATTCTTTAAGGACAATCTCTGAAGAAGATAACCAAGAAATGGATGGCAATCTTAAATTAGGAGTAAAAACAAGTGATTTTTTGGAGAATGTGGAAACAACTGAAGGATTTGGAGAAGAGAGTTTTGTTTAGAAGAGAAAAGGGACAGAATGAATATAAGATTACTGGAAAGCCTCTTCTTGCCCTTCTTCTAATGATAAAAAGAGCAATATCACCAAACTTTAATCTCAGGGCCAGCAGTAGCAAGAGGGCATGGTCTGACTTCACGCTAGACCAGCCACTCCCTCTTGTTCCTTTGTTTCTACTCCACCACGAAGTAGTTCATTACTTTGAAAGGATCTTTTAAAAGTCTTGAGTCATTCTAGAAGTCTTTCCAATTGTGGTCTGAACAACCAATATTAGGAATTACTTTTTTTTTAATCTTTAGCCTCTTGGAAACAAAGAACATTCCAATAAATTGACATTGCTTGTATCATTTATTTAATACTCATTCCCTTATAAACGTTGTACTACTCAAAAGGCAGAACTCAGAAATACAGCTGCCCTTGTCTGCAATGACTTTCCCACAGTTCCAATAAATGTCATTGATACTCTCATTAAGAAAACATTACCCCCCATTCCCCTAGATTTTAAAATATTTACTCACTGATAACATGAACACACGTGTTTCACTTGGAGTAGATGTTTTGGTTCCTTAAAGGCTTTTCAAAAATGGATAATGTGCAAATTGATCCATGAGATCATGGGGAAATTCTGTTACTTTGAAATTTCAAAGTATTTTCATCTATATTTCTGATGGATCTTCAATTGTCAGAAGGCTCTTCAATGGCCCCCTTTTAGCCATGAGTAGTAAAGGACCTGTAAATAGCTACAAGGGAGAGGATAACAGAGAATTTAAAGGAGGTCTTTAAGTCAATCTTTGAGGCTTGTTCAAATTTTACTATATCATTTTGGGTTTTGGTAACACTCGCCTGTGTTTAGGTTGGAAAAAAATCAATAATGTCAGCCCACTAAGTCTTCCAAAATCCTCAGGGAAACAGTCTCAATAGAGAAGGGCTTTCTGAGTTCTTCCTCCCCCTCTCCTACTATTCACTTTTCAGCTACTTTTCTAAAAGCGTCTTTGAAATCACATATCCTTTTGGTCAGTGCTAGAAGAAGAGGGCTTTCTGACTGTGAAGCCAGCTCCTTCTTAGCAACAGATGACACACACGCACCCGGAATAGCTACAAGCTCTGTGCTCTCTGTGTGTCTCTTGTATGATCAGTGACAATTTGCTTAGTTTCCCCTCACCTGCTTCCTAGCTAGTAATTACCCAGAGACAGAATCTTTGTGTAACCCTGACTTACAGCTATTAGAATAGGATGTAATTGTACCCAGTGTAATTGGCTTCAGTGGCAGAGCCCCATTAACCTGGCACGGCCGTTCTTAAAGCAGCCTGTGATCTAGCTCATTAAATTTTATCTTCAGTAATAAGGAAAGTTATGACCTTTGCTGTTCCTGTCTTAATGTATTTACACAGACATGTCACCTAGGATATCAAAACATAGAGTGTCATCGAAATGCAGAGGCAGGCCAACCTTGTGTACTCAGAGTGACTACAAATTGAGTTCCAAATGTGATACAGCTGAAGGACATGACCCATACTTAGAGAGGGTCCTGAGAGGTCCAGTGCAGGAAAAGCATTCTGCTGGGAAAGTTAGCCTCATGCCCAGGTACCCTCCCTCTCCAAGAACACAGACAGTTCCTGGCTGCTGAGCTGTGTGCCCTAGTATGGGGAGTGGGGGAGCGGGGCATGCGAAGATTCCTCAGTACACATGTGTTCCCACAGTATAATGACTAGAAGAACAAAGCCAGAGAGTTCATCTGTTTTCTCAGTGTAGCCTAGTATGCCCCTTTGACAGTTGCCTGAGAGGCACTGTGGGAAGAGAACTGGGCTGGGTTCTCATCTCAGGTTGGGTCTGAATCTGCCAGGTAAATATGAGCAAGGTGTTTATCCACTCTGGGCCCAGTTCACCCATAGATAAAGTAAGAATATTAGCTTGGGTGCTATCTAAGATGGTTTCAAAGTAAAGATTTCAAAACAGCCAAATAGGTGTTATGTTTTATTTTTTAAAATATCTGAACAGAATTAAATTCCAACACATCAATTCTCCTTTCATTCAGACAAGACTGATAATGTCTACCTACCAGACTATGTCTGATAAAGGCAACTCAAGAAAATTTTGTTAATTAAGGAAAATAATGCCTTTGTATGCTGAGAGCTCTAGAATGTGCTGGAACATCAGAAAGTTCTTGACCTGACAATTTAATTTTATGTTTGTGATGGTTAGTGTTCCATGTCAACTTGGCTAGGCTATAGTACCCAGTTATTCAAACACTAATCTAGATGTTGCTGTGAAAGCATTTTATAGATGTGGTTAATATCTACCATCAATTGACTTTAAATGAAGGAGATCACCCTCGATAGTATGTGTGGGCCTTGTCCAATCAGTTGAAAGGCCTTAAGAGCAAAACTGAGGTTTCCCTGAGGAAGAAGAAATTCTGCCTGTGGATGACAGTCTCAGCTCCTGCCCAAGAGTTTCCAGCCTGCTGGCCTGCCCTACGGGTTGCAGACTTGCCCAGCCAGATGCTACAATTGCATAAGCCAATTCCTTGATAAAACAAACAAACAAACAAACAACAACAACTATATATATACATATATATATTTCCTACTGTTGTGGCTTGAATTCTGTCCCCGAAAGATATATTGAGGTCCTAATCTGCAGTCCCAGAATCTGTGAATGGGAAGTTATTTAAAAATAGGTTTTTTGCTGATGCAATCAAATTAAGATGACGTCATATTGGATTAGGATAGGCCTAAATCCAATGACCAGTGCCCCTTTGAGGAGAGGGAGGTTTGAAGACACAAAAGAGACACAGGGAAGAAAGCCAAGGAACACCAAAGATTGTCAGCAACCACAGAAGCTAGAAGAGCCAAGGAAGCATTCTTCCCTATAGCCTTCAGAGGGAGCATGGCCCTGCTGACACCTTGATTTTGAACTTCTAGCCTCCAGAAGTGTGAAAGAATACTTGTTTTCTTTTTTAAGCCATCCATTTAGTGGCAATTTTTTACAACAAGCCTAGGAAACTGATACACCTACTTAACTACTGGTTCTGTTTCTTTGGCCAAACTCTGACTAATGCAATGTTCTTTTGGTGAAAATGCATCTTTGTGAGTGAAATTATAGGACTTTTTTGTCAGGCTATCTCCATAACTACTTTTCCACAAATGGTACTACTTCTGAGAAATGTTTGCAGAAAAAAAAGACATGGTCAGATAAATGTGGGAAACACTTGGGGAAAATGTCACTTTGTCTTCTTTATTGCAGATCCACTCAGAGCCCTTAATATGATAATATATGTCAAGCGTCTCCAAGAGGGATTTATAGAATGCAGCATTCTCCAAAATTATATAACCTTGGAAATTCTGTTCAGACAAACATATTAATATCTCCCAGAAGAAAGGCTTCTTGAAAAATGCTTTGGGGAATGCTTGATTAGAACCAAATTAAGTTATTTTCTATGCCACTGCCTTTTTTAAGGATATGATCTGTTGATCAATATAGAGATAAGAAATGCAGAGCTGAAAGTGGGGACAGGTTTACATACAGAACAGCAGAGCCAAGTATGTAATATAGTGGTTCTTGAAACTTTATGAAATTATTGAGAAACTGATAAGACTCGTGGCCATCTATATTAGTTGGGATAGGCTAGAATGGTAAAGCCTATGCTGTGGTAACAAACCTGAATTCTCAGAGGCCTTACTCAAGGAAGGCTTGTCACTGGTGTCATAGTAACATGTGGATCAGACTACTCTCCAAGCAGTGACTCAGGATCTGTGCTCCTTGCAACTTGTAATGATGCCATCTACAAATCTGTCACTTCCAGTCATAGAAATTGGAGAGAGAAGGAGTGTGGAGAATGTACACAGACTCTTAACTGCCTTGGCCCACATCCTTTTGGTCACATTCCGATGGTCAGAACTCAACATATAGTCCTAATTCATTGCGGAGTCACTTCTTCCATTTTAGTGGGAAGTGAGAGGCAAAATATAGAGGTACATGTATAGGAGAGTGGCAGATTGGGTGGCAGGAAAACGAAGTAGTTCTTCTCTATTGCTTTTATTCCCATCTTTGCTTTTTAACTATAGGCTTATATTTACTTCAGGTTCTCAACTTAGCCTGGCATCAGCATAGCATTCATCCACTTGGGGTTGGAAAGGATAGACTTTAGTTGATAATGCTGTATTTTGGGGGTTCCATTTGGTGATTCAAATGATTTAAAACCATTGTTATCAATCCAAATAGAAGTTAAATAAAGTGAACAATGAGCATAACACACTATTTCCTTAATTCTCATGTTTTTTAGCAACTTTGATTTTTAGCAAAAATAGTATAAAACCATCTATCTCAAAGGCAAGATTTAGATTTATATACCATCCCTTTTCTATTAGAAAACTCAGTTTTAGTAGTTACATCAAGTCAGCAATTTCAGGATCTATTCATTATTTTCAATAAAATAAATAATTTAACAAATGATCCAGTCTTTTTCCTATAAAATAAAATATTTAACTAAATGCGCCGAAATTGCCTAAGCAGCAATTACTGCCAAGTAATTTAGGAATTCAATCTATGGAATTAGCAATCAATGAAAGACACAGTTTTAAAGCAAAGCATTCCTACATACAAATTATGTGTCTTCTCTTCCTAAACTTCAGTTGGAAACTATTTATCTAACAACTCAGTTTTTCTTGGAGACTTGGCTATAAATTCCCTCAGGCCCTTGTGCTGTGGTTACACTCTGGGCTGTGTCACTACAGTGCTATTTGCACGGCAGTTACAGAACTGAGTTTCCAAGCTGAGTTCTGTAGAACCACAAAAGTTTCAGGGTGGGGTGGAGTTGGGTGGAAAGAAGGAGAGAGTAGGCATCTTATCCCACTCCCCCTTCTTCCAGCAAACACATGATTTCCTCTTTTATCTTTTTAATACATTAGAATCCTGGGTAAGAGTCAATGGAAAATAAGTTACTACTGCTTAAAAACAAGTTACAAGTTGCTCACTTCTGACTTTTCACTGGCTGCCTGTACCTTATGAGTGATGGCACTGTTCGTCTTTTCAGCACTCACCTTTCTCTTTCTCTCCCGTAGCTTCTCTTATACCCCGTTGAGCCTTCTAATTTTGAAGCTTTAATCCTTCTGTCCTGTCCCTTTCGTACCCAGTTGAGCAGGAATACAAATAAAGAGAATGCACTACCTTTCCCTATGAGATGTCCCTCCAGCTGTGTGACTGTACTTTTGTATTCAGTGTTTCTCTGACAACTTGAGCACCTCAATAAATGGAGAGGAAAAGGAATTGATATTTACAAAATGTATACTGAGTGGTTTTACATAGCATTCATTCTCACCATGCTAGGCACTTCCTATACATTCTCTCATTTACATGTACCATCTTACTCCTCACCCCAATAGTGTACTAAAGGAGTTATGCATTTTTCTTTGTTTCTCGGAATGTTGAAAATAACTGTCACTGACTAAATTAATTCAACAAAATTCTAAGGTATTTCCTTCACATATATTCCCTATTGCCTGTGTAGAAACGGCCTTAATAAGGAATGCGGCAACAGGGCTGAACTCATGTCTCCCTGCACATAGCTAAGCCAATTACAAAAATATTCTGCCATCTAGAACTTCATAGACCACATCAAAAATGTGGTTTATAATTATTTGTTTAGAATGGTCTCTTAGGAAGCAGACAGCATTTCTCCTGATATAATAATTTTCCTCTCTGAAAGAAGACTTACTTTGAATAATTTTAAATATTATGCATTCATGCTCATACCTTTTTCCTGGCAACTGCCTTCTTTTTTGATGACCAGGAAAATGTGAGTTTTATGGGAAGAAAAATGCAAGAGAGTAAATGGTGTTTTTTAAACATAGTTTTCAGAAAACCATATTTTTCATTTCTTAGACAGAAACACTATTTCTATGATGCATAAATAATGCTACCAATGATTTTTACCTCAGACATTTCAAGGACATAAGCTGAAAATACAATTCTAAAAAAAAATTGCTGTACCGATAAAATACACGAAGAGCCAATATAAACTGTGGCTCTATTGTTATATGTTTTTCTGAGTAGGGAACTGAATAATAAATTCGTAACTGATCAAGTACCCAGACATACTAATGCATGTGTCTTATCGCATATTAACATCCTTCAACCTTGTTTATGACTATTTGTT
Source organism: Diceros bicornis minor (assembly GCF_020826845.1). NCBI lineage: Eukaryota > Metazoa > Chordata > Mammalia > Perissodactyla > Rhinocerotidae > Diceros > Diceros bicornis. The sequence continues at coordinate 130,731,162 of NC_080781.1, forward strand.
GAAAGCCTACCATGTGCAGTTGCTGACTTAGGGCCTGCAGTAAAATCGTGAACAAAACCAAATCCCTTGCTTCATGGTGCTTATTATCTAGCAGAAGAGATGGAAACCAAGCCAATCATCAAACAAATAAGTGTATAGTTTTTTTTTTTTTGATGAAGAAGATTAGCCCTGAGCTAACGTCTGTTGCCAATCCTCCTCTTTTTGCTGAGGAAGATTGGCCCTGGGCTAACATCCGTGCCCATCTTCCTCTATTTTGTATATGGGATGCTGCCACAGCGTGGCTTGATAAGCGGTGCATAAGTCCGTGCCTGGGATCCAAACCTGTGAACCCCAGGCCACAGAAGCGGAGCGTGCGAACTCAACCACTACGCCGCCAGGCCAGCCCCAAGTTTAGAATTTTAAGCTGAGCAGTTTCAATGAAGAAAATTTACATAGTATAAGAAAAACATATAAAAATTGGTAGCTGAGTGGATTTAGGAATAATGTGAAGGCTTCCATGAAGAAGTGACTTTTGAGATGAGATCTGAGGGATGAAGAAACATTGATTAAGAGAGAGGGGAAAGCAGGAATAACATTTCAGGAAGAAGGAGCAGCATTTCAAAGATTCCAAATCAGGCAGAAAGCCAGTAATGCTGGAGGGAGCTGAACAAAGAAGAGGACTGAGCAAGCTGTGATTAAAGAATTAGGCTGGGACCAGACCATATAGGACATGGTAGGCCCTGGTAAGGATTTCAGTTTCTGTCCTAAAAGCAATGAAATCCACTAAAAGGTTAAGTCCTGAGGGGAAGGGGCAGTAGAGGGCAGGGTGTAATAATCAGATTTGTTTTGAACTGATTTCTCTGGCTTTGGTGGTGTTCTGATTGGATGGAGACAAGTGTGGATGTAGGGAGACTGGTTAGGATACAATTGCAGTTGTCCAGCCAAAAGATGATGGTGACGCGGAATAGTCTCAAATGCTTTGATTCCCACCTCATCCTCCTATGCACAAGCAGAAACCTCTAAACGTATGCTGATTTGTTCTTCATTCACCCACTCCACCCTCCCCAGGGCCACTTTACACCTTTTTCTGCCTTTTCTGTGTACTGGAGATGGTACCTTGCTCCCTAGCTGGCTGTCTTCTGGATGGGCTTTAGCCCATTGGAGGCACCAACAGGACATTGGAGGATGGGAGGAGAGAAAGATAAGGGTAGTATTTCTCCCCAACTCCTTTTCTCCCTCTGCACTGCTTCTTTGGCAGTAGTTGCATTCTGTCACATTACAGCCCCTGCTTGGTGGCTTCTCCTCCATGGATCAGCTCTCAGTGAGCTCTGAAATGACTCTTACCTCCCTTCACCCCATTCAGCCCTAGAGATGGTAATGGCTTCTTGCTGTTGCTAGTCCCTGGGTACCTCAACATCCATTATTGGTCCCCTTCATCCTGCCTCACATCTCTAAGAAGTCTCTTCATTAAATTGGTCTCATTTGAACCATCTAAGCTGAAGGTTATTCCCTGCTGGGTCCATTATCATACAAAATACAATGGAAATAATCATATTAGAAAGATAGAAACCTAAAAGTACTGGGGGTTGGAATAGACCACACCCATAAAATGCCACGTGTCCATATAAAATGCAATAGTCTGTGTTATCCTAAACCACCCTGAAGTGAATTCCTATACTTTGAAGATGGGATTAGGTCGAAGTGTAGCTTTATACAGCACGTACCAGGGACAGAATACTGGTCTGCCTAAGTTTCATAAGAATATCTAGGTGCTTGGGATCTTTTAGGGACAGCAGATCTGGGTTAGTCCCTGGAGTCCCAACTCCTCCTGTACATGTTTTGGCCATGTAAATGGAATGAGTTCATTTGATCAGTTATTTCCTCTGGTTGACATATCCCCAGGCTGCTGAGTGGGAATAGAGTCTTTTTCTTCAGTTTATGCAGGGTGATGGTGAGTGAATGAAAAAGTAGCTTCTGATATAAGCAGTGGTATAACATTAGAAACATAATGACCCTGGGTCAGCCTTATAGACAAAGAGCAATAAATGGGCCAATTGTAGGCGTATAATGGGAAAACCATGTGAATAATCTCAGCTTTCAATTTCTATGTGCATGCCATTCACATTGCTCAGTCCCCTCATAAATGAGTACATTTCTTTTCTAATTCAGTGTATGTATATTCTCTTGGCACACACATTCCCAAATACTATACTAATTCCTTCCAAGACCTCACTAATTATCCAAAGCAAGACATAAACTGTTGATGAGAAAATGAACTGCTTTAATAATATATGCTCTATCTTTGGCAGTCCCTTTTGCTTGTCAATAGCTATACTATATCTCAACAGTAAACTGAGAACTCTAGACTGAGTACTGACAAGAGGTCAATACATGCTGTTCTCAGCATAGACTGTAAAGCAGTGTTCTTGCATTCCATTATAGAGTGGTAATGAAGGAAGAATATAACATTTGCAGAAGACCTTAGTCTCTATTTCACTACCAGTTGCCTGTATCTTTTCAAGAGACTTGATTTCATGCAAAGAAAGCTTTCTAGGGTCTTCAAATTCACTACTGAGTACTCAAGGACAATACAAAAGTGACAATGTCCTTGACAATTATGCGCCTCAGAAAAAGATTAGTCCCAGTGCAAATCAAAAAGCCATTGTTAAAGGCCATTATTCTTCCACGTGACAAAAAAAGTATGCTTACCCTTCAATTTTATGGAAGGAAATGAAAAGGCAACTATTAAGATGAGCCTTCTAATGTGATTTATAAATGCCACCCAATATACATGGACATTTGCTAAGGCCTCTCCCTGCTCGTATGCTCTCTATCTAGAGAAACTTTGTCTCTTTGGGAGATTTGCTCATTTGGACTTGCAATACTAAAGCTTGGATATGCTAAATGTAGGCTCTATTTTCTTTTTATCTATTTATGGTCACAGTGCCAACCCTTTATCTCCACATACAAAGTCATCTTCCAGGAGCAGAGGTTCCTAGAAATATCTGTTACCCCAAAGGAAGACTGACATACAATTAAAAATGAAATTCTAACGTATTCTGGGTCTGTGAGTTGAGGGTTATGAGCATAATGCAGATGGGGCCATTTACTTCGGTAAATTCTTTGGCTACCATCTGAAACTGCTGGCCCAGGCAAACAACTGTCAATAGCATGTGGGTCAGAACAGGAACCAAGTGGTTCTAGCACATCCTCACCTGCTGCACATACCCTAATAAGAGGCTGTCAGTTGTATCATTTTTAAAGTAACATGAAACTACTTGTACTAAAGGAGGAAATTTTAATTTTTGAAGTCCACTGAATGCCTTCTGTTGTATCTTGAGTGGGATACAGTATGGAACATGCTGTGTCAGTGAGGAAGAGAAGGAACTTTAGACTCATTAATGCTTACTCTTGGGAGAAACACACTGCTGTGGGGCCAGACTCAGAGGGAGTGAGTTGGGGATAGCATAGCTGGGAGTCTAATATACAGTTTATAAAAAAGATATGATGAAGGGAGAAAGAAACGAATCCATAACCATGGCTGGATGTTTAAATACTCCTTTGTTAGTAACTGATCGAACACATAGACAAAAAAAAAAAAGAAAATACAGTAATTATATAGAAGATTTGAACAGCCAATATGACATGATTGATATTTATACAAAACTCCAATATACATTCTAGGCCATAAAATAAGTTCCAATATATTTAGAAGGATTGAGATCATACAAAATATATTCTCTGACCACAATGGAATTAAACTAGAAATCGTTAATAATAAGATATTTAAGAAATGACTAAACATTTGGAAATTCCACAGCATACTTCTGAATAACCCATAGATCAAAGAAGAAATCACAAGGGAAATTATAAAATATTTGAACCTGAACAATAATCAAATCACAACATATCAGAATTTGTATGATGTAGCTAAAGCAATGAGTAGAGGGAAAAATGTAACTTTAAATGCACATATTATAAAGAGGAAGAAAAGTTTCAGTTTTAGTGATCTAAGTTTCCATCATGAAGAGGTAGGAAAAGAAGAGAAAATTGATCCCAAAGTAAGTAAAAGGAAGGAAATTAAGGTTAAGAAGAAAAATCAATAAAATAAAATAAAATAATCAATTACAGTTAAGAAAAATCAATAAAATGGAAAATAGACCAAAAATAAAGGAAGTCAAGAAAGTAAAAATTTGGTCTTTGAAAAGATTAGTTACAAAATTGATAAATACCTAGCAAGATTGATCCAGGATAAAAAAAGGAAAACAAAAACCAGTATTAGGAATGAAAGAGGGGAAATTATTACAGATCATACAGATACTAAAAGTGAAAATAAGAAAATATTATAAGCAATTTCATGCCACTAAATTCAACACCTTAAAGTAAATGGACAACGTTCCTTTGAGAGTACGACTTACCAAAACCTAATAAAGAAGAAATAAAAATCTACATAGCACTATATCTGTCAAAAATATTATGATGATACTTCTGGTTAAGATGGAGTAACAGAGACTGAATTTACCTTGCCACTTGAAACAACAAATAAAAACCAAAAAATATTATATGAAACAATGATTTTCAAGATGATGACTATCAATCAATGAAATACAGTGATCCCTGAGACACAGGAAACAAATGGGGTGAGTCCTATGATTGCCCCAGCTTGCTGCCTTGAGAAAATTTCCAGGCCACAGTGTAGGGAGAAGGAACATAGGCAGAACCTAGAGGAAACTCTGAGTTGAGGAGCTAGAAGTGAGAGTGTAAGTAGACCAAGACAGCTACAGTCCAGAGGACAGAGTACTGCAGAGAAGAGAGCTCCACAGAAGCAGAAAGCCAGATACTTGCAGAGTAGTCAGCAGAATACTGATCAGCACATGCATGTAAAGGAACTACCCAAGGGCAGAGAAAGAACCATCTTGAAAAGATTAATGGTAATAGTACTCAGTGTTCAGGATCAGGAATAGCTTAGTGTCCACCAGCCAGTCTGGGAAAAAGTCATAATTCACAGGGTAAGGGTAAGGTTAAGGGACTTAGAAAGGACTTGTCTCAGTAGTGAGGAAAAATTAGCCCTAGAGTAAATGCTGCTCAGGTCCTGCCTACAAAATATAAAAGCAAGACCCCAATGGATCAAACTGCTTCTAAGAAACAAATATTTCGGGAATAAAAAAATATTCAGCACACAAGAAGGTAAAGTTCACAATATCTAGCATCCAATTACAGATTACCAGGCATGAAAAGAGGCAGAAAAACATGACACATTATAAGGAGAATAATCAATCATTCAAAACCAACACATAACTGACATTGATGTTAGAAAAGCAGACTAGGACATTAAAACAGTTACAACTGTATTCTGTACGTTCTATATGTTCTAAAAGTTAAGTAGATAAATGAAATAAAAAGAAAAATTACAATGTCAAAGATGAAAAATAGAAATGAATAGAGGTGAAAAAGTACAAATTTCCAGTTTTAAGATGAATACATCATGAGGATGTAATGTACAGCATGGTGACTGTAGTTAATAACACTGTATTGCATATTTGAAAGTAGCTAGGAGAATGGATCTTGAAAGCTCTCATCACAAGAAAAAAAAATTTGTATCTGTGTATGGTGATGGATGTTAACTGGACTTACTGTGGTGATCATTTTGAAATGTATACAAATATCGAATCATTATGTTGTACACCTTAAACTAATATAATGTTATATGTCAATTATACCTCGATTAAAAAAAACCTGTTATAACTGTATTCTATATGTTCTAAAAGTTAAGTAGATACATGAAAAATAAAGAAAAATTACAATGTCAGAGATGAAAAATACCCTGGATGAATATAAAGGTAGATTAGACATTGCAGGAAAATATTGGTAAACTAAGGATGAGATATCTAGGAAGAACGGTTTTTAAGAGATTTATTGAGCTATCTTTGTAAAGTATGTAACCTGACATATGAAAGTCCTCAGAAGAAATATTATTAATGTTATTAGAGTGTTTGGTTCCAAAAAGATGGAATGAATTTCACGATAGGCCTTGCTTTCAGTCGAGAAATGAGGTGCTAGATGGGGAAAATGAGGGAGGAGCACAATCCCATGAATTGGGTCAACATGGAAGAGGTTCCATCAAAATACATTTTTATAGCAAGAGGACACCTAGGGCTTCCAGGATGCAGGAGCAGATCCAGCTGTGAAATGTTGGGAAAATTAGAGAGTGACAATAATTTTATTATTTTTTTAATTAAAGCTTATGGGTAGACCCCTGAGGAGGCAAAATTCATTTCAGTATCAGGAAACCTGTTTTAAACATTAATACTGCTCAACAATTCAATGGCAACCTTTTGAGGAAGTATTTAATCAGATGCTGATGAAGATTGGAAAGATATGGCACAGAGGAAACTGTTTTATGAAGTGAAAATTTTAAACTACATGGACCCTAAATTCAGTTCCAACTCTGGTGTGCTTTTATCTAGGCATATATTGGGAGAGAAACTTATGTTGCATTCCAAAACAGTCTGTCATCTATATTACTAATTTTCTCTCTGACTAATCATCTATTTAAATAATTCAATAAAAGACTAAATTTTTCTCAAGCAGGAATTAGAAATAAATATCTTCACAAAGGTCATAGGAATTATTTTTATTTAGACGTAGTTGACATTGTATAAGTTTAAGGTGTACAATGTGTTGATTTGCTATACTTATGTGGGAGATCAAGATTTGGCCACTCTGAAATCTATCTCTTTACCTTGGTTGTTTTCTCTAGGGACATTTCACCTCCCCCACTAACTGCCTAAAGAATTTGACATGGTGGCTCCTTCCTGGAACAGATCTATCATGATGGCTGTAAAGATAACGTAGGTTAAATGTTACAATAGGAAAGGCACCAACAAGCCCCTCTTATCAGAAGTTCTGTCTCTCTGGCCACATTCTCTGGATGGCCCTGCGAGGAGTTGCCAGACAATCATTTACATTTATAAGGGAAATCTCCATTTGTAAAGGTATCTCCCTCTCTGTTTTGAGAAGAGAGGGGGATGAGCTCATTTCTAGAGACTTATCAATGTGGAAGGTGAGGCCTTGGGGCTACATAATAATCTTACTCTTGTTTACTGTGCTTTAGTGGTAATCTCCTATAACTGACTCCCCCAACCCCCAAAAGCCTCCTTTGTCATTGGCTGAACATGGTATTTAAGATGAGAATTTCTGCTATTGTGTTGAAAAACACAGTGTCCCTGCTTTCTCCCATATATACATGTTATTAAACTTGGTATTATTTTCTCCTGCTAACCTGTCTTGTTGATTATTTGGCCAGCCATAAGAACCTTAAGGAAAAGGGCAGAGGGAGATTCTCTCTCTGTGCCCAACAGTTTTGGCGTAGTCGGCAGGATCCACACTGGCTGACAAGTTGCCTTCTCTGGCTAGAAGACCTGCCTTCTCCCTGGACTACTGCAGATGATGAGATACGGGAACGCCTGACAAAAGCCGGCAAAAAGGTAAGACTTCTTACCACGTCAGCCTCCTGGAATCTCTATCTGCAGAGTTGGGCAAAAGGAAATGGTGAAAATTTTTTCTCTTTCTAAATTTAGATTGGCAGGGAAAAATATTTGGGAAACTAGTTTCTTGTGCTTTTAATGACTCTTGGTTTAAATTTAGTAGAGTACTCTTGGTTTTGATCTTGATCCCTTTTCCTCCCAGAGTAGTCTCTGTCTTGTTCTGTGTCCTGAGAACTTGGCTTTGTGACCAGTGAGAATATTCTCCTTCGTCTCCACCATACGGAAGGTGCATTTACCAGGGTTCCCCTTGGTGGACAGTCGAGTAGACTGGGGTTCCGAACTGTCTCTTTGTCCGGCTGTGCCAAGCTCTCAGGGGAGTTTGTCATAAAAGGCCCAGTCCATAAGGGCTTTTGTTGTCTTAACCTTCATTGCTTGTTAGTACTAGAAAAATCCCATTCCAGTGTCTCCTGCCCGGTGTCACAGATTAGCGGGTCTGTGACTAGAGGCGTCCCACACTATTGTGGGAGACCAGAGACACCATCCTTACCGCCTGTGCAACGAAGGTCTTTACTTTTTCTAAATATCTTTGGGAGTAAATTCTGTAGATCACGGGGGCTACATCATCTGCGCCCTCACCAGAAACGCCTCTTGCGTCCATGGTAGATTTATTCTAAGCGTAGAAAGTTACCTCTGGGTCTTTCCTTAAAAAGGCTTATTGGTTCCAGTCACTATTGGAATAAATATACAAATAAAGATCCTACTCGTCAATGGCCAGACGACGGATCCTTTAAATTGGGAAAACTTCTAAATTGGGGGAAAAAAAAATTTTTTTTGAGATCTCTCACATAATTGTTTAATTGGTACCTAAGAAAAAAGGCCAAAAAAAAGGAAGAGAAAAATTTGACTAGCCTTAAGACCTTGACTCAGGTTACAATTACATTGAGAACATGTAAAAGTATAAGTGTTGATAAGATTATAAAGGTTAAAATGTTTGAGCTAATTTTATATAAAGAGGTTACATCAACTTTGCCTGAGTATGTTTTAAAATGTCTGACTAGAAATGCTTCCCTTGTCCAAAATTAGAAGACCAAGACCTACTGGTAAAAATCTTAATGATAACTATGTCTAAAGATATAAGAGGTGATAAAATTTACATAAAATTTTGTAAAAAAAAAACTGATGTTATTTCTATTACAGAACTGGTTAACAAAAATAATAATTTAAACGATGGCTAATTTTATCTAATGTCTTATGAAGTCTTATAGGCAATCTAAATAGTTAGTGAGAATAAGTAACTAAATAGTTGTGAAAAAGATGAATGTTGGATGAACTTTAAACAATAATGATGTGTTATGGTGGTTACAGCTTCCAAACTCTTTTTGGTGACTTTTAGAGTTTTGCTAAATTTTATAAAAAAAATTCTCTGAGTATCATCATTTCCAAATGAGATAAGATATTAGACATTGATTGCTAAATGTACATTTGTCTACTTTTGGCTTTTCATTTCAGGAAAACTAAAAGGTGTTTTGGGTCTATTGGTAAACATGTGTTTTATTAAAAGATTATACTATAAAGTAACATGTTTCTAGAAGTTATAAAGTGTTTATAAATTTTCCAAACCTCAAGATTCTGAATATAAAAAAAAAGTTATAAAAGGTTTGTCAAAGAGAAATTCTAGAAAAAGAGTTTTTACATGGTCAAGTTGGCTAAGATTAAAATGAATTTAAGTAAGTAAATGAGTTTTAATAGCAGAAATAAGCTGGTGCAAAATTAAAATTTCTCGTAAAAAGATAATTTGCTTAAACTTGATAAAGAGGTTATAAAAGATTTTTCTTTACCTTTGAGTAAGTCTGCCTAAAAAAAAACTTGTTAAAATAATTTCCTACGTTCAAAAGACTGAGGTCTCTCTATTAAGGCTTTTTAGACTGTTAATGCTCTGTTTGCTTTGACTTTTTATATTTTTGACAAGCTCCCCAAAATTCATATCTTAAATAAAGTCTTTTTTTCTTTAAAAATTTTCAAAAGGCCCTAGAACTTCTCAAAAAAATTTACTCTCTTCCTATAAGGGAAAAAATACTAAACTTATTAGGCTTATTCAGTATGTTAAATTACATGGGAAGCATTGTCAGACAAGTGATGATAAGCCTGCTTAGGTGGTATTTTGTGGGTAAATGTTATTGACATAGGCGTTTTAAAATTGTATAACATTACTAAAATGCTGATCTGTCCTGATTATCAGTCATAATTCTGGTTATTATTATTTTAAAATGTTATACGTCACAAAATTAACCAAATTTCTTTGTCAATTGCCATTTTGAGGTCTTGTTGTTTACAGACATTTCTTTGCTCTAATGCTTTTACAAAATGTTTCAACTTCAGAAAATTCATGAAAAAGACTCTGACATTTACACTGGAGTACAGGCTTCTGATAAACTTTCTGATCATAAAACTAAACTTGGTAAGAAATTACAGAAATCTGATGGAGAGACTGATAACTTCATGAAGCTGCTAATAAAAAGACTGGGATCGAGAATGGATTACACAGGACTGAATGAACTGATAAAGATGATTATAATTTTTATGATTTTTCATTTAAAGTATTGCTGAATTTTTAATATTTTGTTTTTTTCAGATTTAAAAAAAACTTTTTCTCTTTTCTCCTGAGCTAGCTATGACTTATAACAATTTGGTAAATGATATTTTTGTAAATAAAATTAAAATATTTATCTTTTTCTCTCTATCTGATCCCTCAAATTTAAAAACTCTTAGTGAGTGAATATTGTTGTTTTCATGGCAATATAGTTATTTACATAAGTTCAATAAGAATCTGTTCTCCTTATAACAGGACACAATTAGAAACACTGGTTATATTACCAAGGCTGTGACTAGAACATCATATTTACGATATAACCATATAGCTTTTGAGGAATAAGGATTAGACTTTATAGAATAAAGCCACGTAGAAATATTGGCCTGGTACCTTATGTTCCAAACAGCACTTACCAGGATAAGTAAAAAATGTCACTTATCTGACAAGTACGAAGAACCTCAAAATATTTTGAGAGAACCTCAGAAAAAAAAAATTCACCCAAATCTGTAGGTATTACAGGAAAAGTCTGATGACAAAATCCTTGGCTTGGCTTTCCTGGCCTCGAGAGGCTTTTAAAGTTCAATGTGAGATTCCTTACAAAAAGTTCCAGCAAAACAGATTTAAAAAAGCCTATGTGATCAATTGCTATTCTTGCTGTACTTATATAAATAATTGGGCCAACTCTATTAGAACTAGACTTATTTTGCAAACTAGTTAGTTTTAATTTGGCTATCTTTGATAAAAATGAGGGTGATTTAGAGAAAAAAAATTATATTTCAGTAAAAACTCTAATATACATTTACAGATAGATCCTAGTTTTGTTGTCTTTTGAGGTTTTTATTTTATATCTGTTGACTGGACTGAATCCTGATTTCTTCTAGTCTCCTGAAATATCTGGCTACAGACGTCCAAACTAATGTTTTTGATTTTTTCCATCATTTTCATTTAAAATCACTAAAAACTAAACCTGCCCTTTTTCCTGAAGCCTTACAAACTAAAGCTGATAGACTTGATATAAAATTAAGAGATGACCTGACAACACCATCAGAGACATTTAAACTGCAAAAGATGCTTTGATGCTGACATCTAAAATTCTTCTTCAGTGGCTGTCCTCTGAACTCAAAAACTACTTTACAATTTGCTCCAACCATTAACCTTGTTTTTCTTTTGTTTCCATAAAAATGCTTCTATTAAATACTTGATTACTTGCTTCCATAATATAGGCGTAACCTTGAGAGCCCACTTGCATCACCACCTTCCAAAATAAACTTAATTAAACCGATCTATTATCAGGACAAAAAAAATGTGTTCAGTGAGATGAAACAGCCTACCAACTCAGCTTCTAGACTATAAAACTTCTTTAAGTTTCAAAAAGACTGTGAAACTTTTAGTTTCAAAGGTGGGACTGTGGGAGATCAAGATTTGGCCACCCTGAAATCTATCTCTTTACCTTGGTTGTTTTCTCTAGGGACATTTGACCTCCCCCACTAACTGCCTAAAGAATTTGACATGGTGGCTCCTTCCTAGAACAGATCTATCATGATGGCTGTAAAGATAAGGTAGGGTAAATGTTACAATAAGAAAGGCACCAACAAGCCCCTCTTATCAAAAGTTCTGTCTCTCTGGCCACATTCTCTGGATGGCCCTGCGAGGAGTTGCCAGACAATCATTTACATTGATAAGAAAAATCTCCATTTGTAAAGGTATCTCCCTCTCTGTTTTGAGAAGAGAGGGGGATGAGCTCATTTCTAGAGACTTATCAATATAGAAGGTAAGGCCTTGGGGCTACATAATAACCTTACTCTTGTTTACTGTGCTTTAGTGGTAATCTCCTATAACTGACTCCCCCAACCCCCAAAAGCCTCCCTTGTCATTGGCTGAACATGGTATTTAAGAAAAAAATTTCTGCTATTGTGTTAAAAAACACAGTGTCCCTGCTTTCTCCCATATATACATGTTATTAAACTTGGTATTATTTTCTCCTGCTAACCTGTCTTGTTGATTATTTGGCCAGCCATAAAAACCTTAAAAAAAAGGGCAGAGAGAGATTCTGTCTCTGTGCCCGACACTTACATATTGCAATATAATTACCATGCAGCATTAGCTATCATCTCCATCACGTCACATAATGATCATTTCATTTTGTGGTCAGAACACTTCAGATCTAGTCTCTTAGCAACTTTGAAGTATATAATAGAATATTGTTGACTATAATTGCAATGCTGTACAGTAGATCTCCAGAACTTATTCATCTTATTACTGAAAGTTTGTACCCTTTGACCAACATCTCCTCAATTCCCCCACCCCTAGCCCTGGGAACTACCATTCTACTCTGTTTCTGTGAGTTTGGCTTTTTTAGATTCCACATATAAGTGAGATCATTCAGTATTTGTCTTTAGCATTCTGATTTATCTCACTTAGCATAATGCTCTCAAGGTCCACCCATGTTTCCGCAAATAGCAGGATTTCCTTTTTTCTCATGGCTGAATAATAATCCATTGTGGTATATATATACACCACATCTTCTTTATTCATTCATCTGTTGATGGACACTTAGGTTGTTTCCATGTCTTGGCTGTTGTGAATAATGCTGCAATAAACATGGGAGTGAAGATATCTTTTCAGTATCCTGTTTTCATTTCCTTTGGATATATATCCAAAAGTGGGATTGCTAGATCATATAGTAATTCTAATTTTAAGTTTTTGAGGAATCTCTATACTATTTTCCATAGTAGCTGTACCAATTTATAGTCCCACCAAGTACATAGGGTTCCTTTTTCTCCACATCCATGCCAACATTTATCTCTTGTTTTCTTGATGATAGCCATTCTAACAAGTGTAAAGCAATATCTCATTGTAGTTTTGATTTGCATTTCCCTGATGATTAGTGATGTTGTGCATCTTTTCACGTACTTGTTGGCCATTTGTGTGTCTTCTTTGGTGAAATGTCTATTCAGTTCCTCTGTCCATTTTTTAATCAGATTGTGGGGGTTTTTTTTGTTTGTTATTGTTATTGAGTTGGATGAGTCTTTATATATTCTGGATATTAACCTCTTATCAGATATATGGTTTGCAAATATTTTCTCCCATTCTGTAGGTTGCCTTTGCATTTTGTTGATTATTTCTTTTGCTACGCAGAAGCTTTTTAGTTTGATGTAGTCCCGTTTGTGGATTTTTGCTTTTGTTGCTTGTGCTTTTGGTGTCATATCCAAAAAACCCTTGCCAAGACCAATGTTAAGGAACTTTTTCCCTATGTTTTCTTCTAGGAGTTCTACGTTATCAGGTCTTATGTTTAAGTCTTTAATCCGTTTTGAGTTAATTTTTGTGAGTGACGTTAAGATAGGGGTCCAATTTCAATTTTTTGCATATGGTGTGCAGTTTTCCCAGCACATTTATTGAAGAGACTGTCCTTTCCCCATTGAGTATTCTTGGCTACCTTGTCAAATATTAGTTGACCATACATGCGGGGGTTTATTTCTGGGCTCTCTATTCTGTTCCATTGGTCTGCGTCTCTGTTTCTATGTCAATACCCTTCTCCTTTGATTACTATTGTTTTGTAATATAGTTTGAAATCAGGAAGTGTGATGCCTCGTTCTTCTTTCTCAAGGTTGCTTTGGCTATTGAGGGTCTTTTGTGGTTCCCCACAAATTTTAGAATTGTTTTTCCTATTTCTATGAAAAATGTTATTGGAATTTTGATAGAGATTGCATTTAATCTATAGATGGCTTTGGGTAGTATGAACATTTGAACAATATTAATTCTTCTGATCCATGTACACAGGATATCTTTCCATTTGTTTGTCTCTTCAATTTCTCACATCAAACTCTTGTAGTTTTCATTGTACAGATCTTTCATTTCCTTTGTTAAGCTTATTTTTAAGTATTTTATTGTTTTTGATGCTATTGTGAATGTGATTGTTTTCTTTATTTCTTTTGCAGTCATTGCGTTGTTAGTGTATAAAAACTCAACTGATTTCTGTATGTTGATTTTGTATCCTGCAACTTTACTGAATTTGTTGATGAAAATAATTTTAGTTATAGTTATTCTTTTGCTTACCTTTGCCTCAATTATTATACTTAGCCTGTTTTTGTTTGTTCGTTTAAGGTAAGCTACTTTAAATGATTCTTAAGTGACATAGCATGAGCATTAAGTGCATGAAAGATGAAAATTCTATTGAGTGGTTAGTGGGAGACATAGTCTAAGTAGAATGAACATATAAATTCATAGTGAGAGAGAATGAAATACTCAAAGACAAATGGCAGCCAAAGTTTGATTTCTTTTTACTCTGAACTCCGAGAGGAATTTCTCAAGTGTGTCTTTATGTAAAAATTTTAAACAACATAATAGATAATGTCAGAAGTAGTGTTGCAAAAATAAAAGTATTAGAGATATTCTGTATATAATCATTCCTTATATCAACCTTTAATAAAATCCAAGAATATAACGATGAAGTGTACTCTGAAGGCCTGTGGAATCATCAACACAGACAACACCATAAATTTTTCCCTAGTTGTGGAAGATTGGTCCTGAGATAGTGAGCTATGTTTATATGCATTAAGTAAAGTTTAGTTAAACAGTGGAAGCAAAATGGAATGGGCTTTACACTGCAATTAAGTACTTTTGTTTAAAGTGTCCTTTCTATATATCTCACGTGGAAACTATAGAAGCAGTCAGTGCTGGATGAGTAGTCAGAGTCCAATTCTGCCCTCATTCATCCAAGATGTGCCTCTTGCCTAATTACAAGCCATAAGTTCACTTAAAGGATACAGAATAATTCCTAGGGGCAACCACATTAACTCAACAAACAGTCATGTAGTATCACATTCTGTGTAGAATATAAAGATGAATTAGATGTGGCCCCAGTACTCAAAGAGCTTATGAATCAAACTATGACATGTTATTATCTGATATCAATCCACATAGTTATTTTTATACCATGCATTTATTGTATTAATTATGTCTTAGTTTCCACAGCATGGAATGTATGTCCTCCCATATATTTACTGCAGCGTATGAAATCATTTTCTGACATGACATACATTCCAGGAAGCTCTGTTTAAATCCAAAGGACATGAGAGAGCACTAGTGTATAGACCATATGTTATCTATGAGATAGAATTGCTAGTTTGCAAGTGTTTAAAAAGTATCTCCATTAGCTTTATGAGGAATGGAATCTTATATCTCGTGATTGGCACATGAATAGTCTCTAGCATGATAAAATAGGTTGGAGTGGTAAGCAGATGAACAAAAAGAGGCGCATATTGAAAAGGCACTGGAAGAGCACAGAGTTCATCTGTCATCCGTGCCAAGATGTGTAGAATGGATTCAGTCCATGTTCCTGAGGTTTCCTAACTCCATTAGAGGATTGTTACAACTGCTGGACTTTTTAGTTTGCATCTGCACATATAAGCTTTTTTTTAGAACTTGAGACAAAGTTGAATTTATCAGAATTCCAAAAACCTTTTGAAGTGCCAGTAATTTGAAATAAAATGCTTTGTCCACCCCTTTTCCTGAAGCAGTGTGGTTATGTATGCAAATATGTAATTAATATAAATACCTAGATTATTGAGTGAGTCATGCTATTAATATAAAGCAAAAAAGTAGCAAGAGAAGAATTAGTTTAGGTCAGTAAATAGTGTAATCTTGGGTACCAGTCTACCTCAATTCAAATCCCAGCTTAGTCATTTCTTAGCTGTGTGACTTTTTGCAAGTTGCTTTGTCTCAATTTCCTCATTTGTAAAATAGGAAAATAATGGTCTCTATTGTATAAGACGGGAGTGAGGATTAAATGACATAATTCATGTAAAGCACTTAATGCAGTGCCTGGCACACAGTATGAGTGCAATAAATGATAGTCATTGCTATTATTCCTTCCAGGAGACATCTTACCATAAGCAGATAATTATTCAGGTTATATGAGTCTTCATGGCCCTCATTGCTCTTCTGGCCCATGATTGTTCACATAGAGGCTCAACTTGGAAAGGGAGGCCCATTTTAACACTGCAACTCAACCTTCCCTGGTGTTAATACAATGGCAGTGATGGCATTTTATACTTATGGAATAGCAATCTGTGGCGGTTCCTGTCTTGATAGATTCCAACTGCTGGTTGGTGCATATGCTGCTGTGCAGGTTAAAACAGCAAACTAGTAAGATCTATTTTGATACAAAGGTTAGGGTGCAGTGTGCCTTTTTATTTGGCAATATAATAACTTTTTTCATTTCTTTTGTTGCCTTAATGTGTGAAGAGTTCCATATAGATATCGTGGAATAAGGAAGTAATTGTATAAATAGCTCTAAATCAAATCAACAAATATTTACAAAACATCTACTATACTAGGTGCTGTTGAGAATGCATAGATGTACATATAAGACATCCCTTAGGGAGCTAATGATCTTGTTGGAGAGTAAAGAGATATAAGGATTTATAGAAACTTAAGTAACAATTAAATATTGAAGTTACCGTGTCAGTCAGAAACAAGATAAATATTTCTAGCACAGGGGGCAAACTGGTATTGGCTCTTAAAAGAACTATGGGCTAGAGGAGAAGAGGAGAAAGAATCTTGAAGTATGGAGATATATGGGAATAAACATACCAGGAAATAGGAAGTGTGAGAGTTTAACTAGTTCTGGGCTTTTTTTTTAAGGAGATATATGAGATCTAAAGGTGAGATTGTGAAAGATCTTTCATGTCAGGATAAGAAGTGTGACCTTTGTCCCTACAATTGGGTGCCACTGAGGGCTTTATAGCAAAGGAGGAATAGGAAGAAAGTGAAATTTTAGAAAAAAATGATTTGAGCACAATTTGTAGGACTGACTGGAAGAAGGAAAGGCATGAATCAGGTTTATCAGTGTGGAGGTTATCAAAGGAATTTGAGGCCATTGGAAGAGAGAAAGAGGGAGGTTGCAATGGAAGAATCAACAAGATTCACTGACTGACTAGATGGGAGTGGCAAAGAAAGAGAATGAGACAAAATTCCCGATTTTTGGAGTTGGGAAAATGTTGAGACATTTCAAATAACTGGGAGAGTTAGAAAGTTTGAGCATTTTATTCTTTTTGAGAATATCAAAATTCAAGTTGCAGTCATATTAGCATGATGCAATAATTGGAAGTAGATAGAACTCATGAGAAAGTAGGACTTGGAGTTTGGCAAGTTACCCTCAGTGGTGGCATTTGGAAGCATGAGAGTGATGGAACCAAGCATAGGGAGAGAAGAGTCTACAGATGAAGACCGAACCTTGGGCAGTATCCACAACTTAGAGGAACTAGCAGAGGAGAGGGCCGTCGTCAGGCATTGTGGGTTAGGGATGTTCTCAGCCAGTTTACCTCTTCTGCTTGATTACTAGGAAGTCCAAAATTAATTTGATGCCAAAATAGAATACTTGCCTTATCCCAAATAGCTGATATATCCCTCTCATTCCTAATAATTTCAGATGTCTTTTTTCTTTTTCAGTTGTTTTAATCCTCTCTCTTTCACTTGTGGCTCTATATTTTAAGTTGACACAAACCTCTTCTGATGATAGGCAGGATATAAATGACAGATGAAGAAAAATAAGTAACATAAAACCATGTGAGGAGATAATTCAAAGATGAGATCTCCAATAGTTTCAGATACTGTAGGCATACAGGGTAAGCATTGAAAGACAGTCTTGCATTTTGCCAATTAGGAAACTATGTGACTTGAGAAGTAAATAAAATGTTGGAAAAGCTTGGGCTTGGGGTGAGACTGCCAAAGGAGAAGGGTAAAACATGAGATAAGGAATCAAAAATACATGAATAAAACATCATACAAAACATCACATGTGATCCCGGGCGCGCACCGATGCACCGCTTCTCCCGCCATGCTGAGGCCACGTCCCACATACAGCAACTAGAAGGATGTGCAACTATGACATACAACTATCTACTGGGGCTTTGGGGGATAAAAAAGGAGGAGGATTGACAATAGATGTTAGCTCAGAGCCGGTCTTCCTCAGCAAAAAGAGGAGGATTAGCATGGATGTTAGCTCAGGGCTGATCTTCCTCACAAAAAATAAATAAATAAATAAACATCACATGTGAAAATATCTTGGGAGTTCTACCTTAAAAATCATGTTTTCATAACATTGAATGCTTGCATATCGCCCCACACCTGTGAAGCAGGTATCTGGCCCCCTAGCTGCATTTGGGACAAGGCCTGCTCTGAGAATAGATTTAGAACTGCAGATATAGTAGAACAAACAAACTTTTCTACCTGCTGCTTATGTTCTGAAGATGGGCCAAACAGAACAGTTGGTAGGCATGCATCTACAGGAGCCAAACACACAGGTAGAAGGCTGTCTATAGGGAACCTCCATGCTTTTTCCAAACACTAAGACCTGAATCTTCACTGGAAACAAAGAAAATGATATTACAAAGACATATGATTGTAGAAGACAAAATTGGACAAGAAAATCCTTTTTGCTTTGGCCTCTCTAACAATCACCAGAGTGACTGGCTTAAAAACATACATAGACCAATGGGACAGAATCAAGAGCACAGAAATAAACTGACACATACATAGTCAACTAATATTTTACAAGGGAGCCAAAAATACTCAATGGGGAAATGATAGTCTCTTCAATAATCCTTTCATGATAAAAACTTGCAACAAATTTTTTTACATAACACCAAAAGCACAAGCAACATAAGCAAAAAAAAAATAATAATCAGTGGGACTACATCAAACTAAAAAGCTTCTGCACAGCAAAAGAAATGATCAACAAAATGAAAAGACAACCTACAGAATGAGAGAAAATATTTGCAAATCATATATCTGATAAGAGCTTAATATCCAAAATGTGTAAAGAAATTATACAACTCAATAGCAAAAAAAAACCCCAAATAATCTGGTTTAAAAATGGGCAGAGGACGTGAATAGACACTTTTCTAAATACCACTAGTCATCAAGGAAATGCAAATCATAACTCCAATAAAATATCACCTCACATCTGTTAGAATGGCTGTTATAAAAAAGACAAGAAACAACGAGCATTGGCAAGGCTGTGGAGAAAAAGGAACCCTGTTCCGTGTTGGTACGAATGTAAATTGGTGCAACCACTATGGCAAACAGTGTGGAGTTACCTCAAAAAATTAAAAGTAGAACTACCATACAATCCAGCAGTCCCACTTCTGTGTATATATCCAAAGGAAATGAAATTGGGATCTCTAAGAGGTATCTGCACTCCCAAGTTCATTGCAGCATTATTCGCAATAGCCAAGATAAGGGAATAACCTAAATATGCAGCTGTGGGTGAATGAATAAATAAGATGTGATGTTTCACCCCTTGAGGCCTTTGTATGTGCTTCATTTTCTATCTGAAGTGTCCTTTATGGTAGAGGAAAACTGGGAAAATGTTGATTCTCTTCTCATAAATATGGAGTCTTGAAGGGAGTTAGTTTAGAAGTGAGTTCAGATGGTACCTTCCATTAGGATTGTGTTGAATTTGCCATCTGATTGGAATATCCTAAGGGATGATGTCTTGTCACCACTAATTAGCTCAGTTTCTGTCAAGATAATTGAACCACGTTCTCTTCAGTTAGGATGTTTTAGCCATCTTATCAACTAAATGGAACAAACTCTGTATCACCAAAATGTTACTAACTCTGTATCCCCAAAATGTGGCTATATCATAAAGATTTGGCTTATGCTCTTTTTTCACCTATTTTTGGTCATAAATACTTCCTGGTTTTGAAAATCTAATTACAAATATCTTCATAATTGTTAAGCTATGAATATGTTATCGGATATTTTGTGTGCCAACACAGAATTTAAAAAAAAAAAAAAAGTCAAAGAGATGCCGTGGCTCTTGCCCTTATGTAGTTTATATCTGAAACTAAAAAGTTTGCAGGGGGCATCCTTTTGGGCCACTAACTTCTTAGAGATTAAGAATATCATAAAAGTAATAATTCTCTTTATTTAAAAAAATGCACATTTATAGACAAAATTGTGCACATAAATTTAGGGGACATTGTGAGAACCCTAATGTCTATATTTTGACTTTTTGAGAGTCCATATGCCTGGATGAATCATCCTTACTGAAGGGAAGTTAAATAGTTCTATGTTTCACCCAAAATAGCTCTGTAAGCCTCATTTTTCTCATCTGTAAAATAACATAATGTGGCACACTTTGTAAGGTAATTATGATAATTTGAGATAACGTGTGTAAATAATTTCTTATGTTGTTGTTCTTATGACAATTTACAAACCTCATAACCTTCCAACCATTGTGGCTCCATCAATAGCATGGTACCTTTGGATGTTATCCTAAGTAAATGATATCTATAATTATGCATTGTGTAAATTTCATAAGAATTACATTTTAAATAAATATAGTTACAAATTATATAATCAGATCCTGCTAGAGAACAATACTGGGAAAGATGTTATTTACTGTGTGATACAAGCATAATTTTAACTATTTAGAACATCTCTTTTTGTACTGACTTCTTAAAATAATGAACCCCAAGTTCCTTTACATGTTGTGGGTAAAGTGACATGGCAATACATGGATGATTCTTTTTAATTTTGAAAATCATCCTAAAATATTACTTATATTCGCTCACAGAAACTCGTTCTTTGTTCTGTTTAGATGTTTATGAATATGTTTTTGCATCACATGGTAGAGGCTCTGCATTGTAAGCTTAGCAACAGCCTTTGGACAAAACCATTCAATAAGGACCTGACCTGCTACCAGAAACATTGATTTCTTTTTTCCCTCCACTCGAAGAGTCAAGAAAGCTTACCAAGTTATCTAAATAAAGTAACATAGATGACACCAATAAATATCACAGTAATCGTTTAAAAACTTCTGTGTTTTTCTCTGTACAGGAACGATATAGAGAAAGCTAATGTCATTTTTTTTCAAGTCCCAGAACATCATGAAACTGCATGATTCAGATGAAACATATGTCCTTTAGTACTGAGACAAACAGAATATATTAATGACAGATTTTGACTTTGAATTTTCAGGGATTTTAAAGTCCCAGTTAGAATAATATCTTGTGTTTTTCCATTCTCAATTTATCAAAATGTGTTATAATAGTGGTTCAGATAGATAATAGTATTTGAAAACCATATATTTGATGCTCAGAAAAAAATCTCTCTCACAGTCAAATATTTATCAGTGCTGCTTTGTGTGTTTGCTTTTAAATTTAGCTTAACAACATATATGTGTGTATGTATATACAGAAAGAGGTTTTGGGTAGCAATATTGAATTGTATTCAATTTTCACTATGAAAATATGATATCCATGCCTTGTGTTCTCTGTATGATTCCAATTGTGGAGTCCCTTTAACATCAAATGTAGATTGTAAGAACCCAATAGTGGGATCTGAATTGTCTATTCTGTAGCCAGTAGTTCAAGGCATCTAAATTAGTCATTTTGAAGGGCAAAATAGCTAACTCTAGTAGACTTAGTATAAGCCCAGAAAACTGTTCAAATCCCTCTTTATTTTTTTTCTGTCTCTCAGAATCAGTACCTAGAGATTACATAGAAATGTACACGGTGGAGCTTCATTTCACAGAGGTTTATAGACTTAGGACATGAAATGCTGTTGAGAACAAAATGCATAAAAATAGAGAATATTCTTCAAACAACTATCTCAGAATAGACATGTGAGATTATAGATGTCTATGTCTTGAGGAAACACATGATGTTTAGTTTTCCAAATGAAAGAGTTCTTTTGGTGTTTTTGGTCAGATTTAGAGGTCAAAACTGATTGCTCTCAGCATGAAAGTGTGTTGTTTGACCTATATAGTTTATTTTTAAAAAACTAACATCTAGGGCCGGCCCCGTGGCTTAGCGGTTAAGTGCGTGCGCTCTGCTACTGGCAGCCCGTGTTCGGATCCCAGGCGCGCACCAAGGCACCGCTTCTCGGGCCATGCTGCGGCCGCGTCCCACATACAGCAACTAAAAAGATGTGCAACCGTGACATACAACTATCTACTGGGGCTTTGGGGGGAAAAAAAAAAAGGAGGAGGATTGACAATAGATGTTAGCTCAGAGCCGGTCTTCCTCGGCAAAAAGAGGAGGATTAGCATGGATCTTAGCTCAGGGCTGATCTTCCTCACAAAAAAAATAAAAATAAAAATCTAAAAATCCAGAAATTTCACATAAAAATCCCAATTTCTAGCATCTCTTGAAAAATAAAAATATTTGGAAATGCTGGGATAATATTTCCATGCAGCATTTATTAGGGGAAGCTGAGCTACTGCTGACTGCCCTTTAATAGGGGCATGCATTAGCCCTTTCCGGCTCCCCCACTTGCCTGCTCACAAATTTAAATTACCTGCCTGGCCCCTTTAAGCATTTAAGTTTGAGAGATCCTTGTCTAAATATTCTACAGGTTAATATACAAGCATGTGTATTTTAATACTTCCTCGAAATAAAACAATTAAAATCCACCTATTAACTGCCAGGACCCAGCCTATAAAAATTCACCTCTGTCTCTTAAGGGATGATCGGTTCCCTCAATGGAGCAATGGCTTCTGGGAAATCAACCTCCCTTGTCCTTCTAGATTGCAGTTGCTCAGCATTTTTAGTTTGTTGTTCAACATGAATTAACACCAAGATCCAGTCCCATTCCCAAGGACAGCTTACAGGGAGTCTTCAAGCATTCCGTAGGGACTAAGCCTTATTCTAGTGCACGGTATTTGCTATTCTCATAGTTCTTGCCAATGTCCGAAATTAACATGGTAATTGTCACTATCTGAAATCAATGTGTTGATTTATATATGTTTGTCTTTTCCTCCACTGGAACGTAAAGCCCCATGATAGCAGATATTGTTTTGCTCATCACTGTATCCCCAGCATCTAAAATTAGCCTACAGTAGCACATAAGGCACTAGTTACGTGAAAGTTACCACATATAGTTATCCTGGTTGTGCACTGCGCAACACCATGGGGTACCATAGAACCCATGGAGTAATTCAGTGCACAAACTACATAAGTATATAGAAGCTCTGCCAGTTTGAAAACAATGTTATTATTCCAGGTGGGAGATTAGTGGCTTATATTAGAGTGATAATTGTGAAGATAGAAGTCAGTCATCAGATCTAACATATATATTGGAGTTAGAGCCAACTACACTTGCTGATGGAGGGATAATGATGATGGTGAGTGTTAGAGGCATCACTTATTTTCCATTCCCCCTGCTTCCATTCGAGTGACATCCTTAGCCTCTTTCCACTCCCTCACCCTTTCTTCTGTTTCACTTGCTGGTCCTCAGGTAAGGACAATAGACGTATCTGATTAATGTAAGAGAACAAACTGGGCACACAAGCCTCAGTCCTATACTCTTGAAGTTTCTTCCTTAGGATGTACCTGTCTACAGAGAGGGTGAGTTTGGTCTTCACCCTTGGCCATTGTGATGAGGTTCTACTGCACATCCAATAGCCTCCCCCAGAAAGCCTTTGAGAGGAGTGTGTCCACTTCTGAAAGTGAGAGTAAGCCCGATTAGCTGCACACCTAAGCCACATCTTCTAACAGAAGTTTAATCAGTAATCAAGCTGAAATTTCAATCTCTGTCTCTTTCTGGTCTCTCTCTCTGTTTCTCTTTCCCTCTTTTTCAGTTCTTAACCAAGGAGGGGAAGGCAGGAGAGGTATTATTTACTGACCTTCTGAACCACGAAAGCTGGAATATTTTGAAAATTAGTATGATGTTGGCGGTTAGCTTCAGACCTGTCGAAATAGCCTTGTATGACTCATTTCCTTCTAAAAGTTTTTTTTTTTTTCATTTTCCTTATGAGACAATTCAGCATTAAGTCAACAAATATTTACAGAGTATATACTATGTGCCAGTCATTGTAGTAGGTGTTGGGTGGGTGTTGAATGTTATAAAAGACTTCACACATCTGTTATGTTAATGATGTGGACTTTCTTGTTGGAACTATTAGTGTGAGGTCTTATGTTACTGCCATCATACCTAACACCATCATTTAAATCAGTACACCAGCTTTAAAAAACTCTCTTTATGTTGCTTCTCGATCTCAGTTTTGCCTAGAAGCACACTAAAATGCCATGCCTTTATTTTCATTGGTATTCTGTTATTCTATAAGATAGCGATTCTAACTTGCAAGAACATATGTTCTCAGTGGAGTCAATAATGGTATTTTTTTAATGGTAGAAAAATCTGTAAACCTTTTTTATTTTCCCTATTTGGCTCGGGGTCTCGTACATAAGCTGCTCAGTGTTACATTGTAGGTGTCTCAACACTACATTATCCTTGTATTCTTGGGAAAAATCCTACTCAGTTGCAGTGAGTGACTTGTTTAATGTATTGAGGAGTTTTATTGGTTTGTAAAACTGGTGTTTCCTTAAGGTCACATTTGATAATACTTGAAATGGAGTCTGTTATAACACATATTTTGCTGATTCTCACCTGCACCTGATACTACAGCATTCCCAGCTCACTGTAATATTCCTTCTTACTAATTTGGAGATTTCCAAATGGTTTCACATATTAAAAGAGTCTATCATTTTATCTAAGACTTGTTGCTGTAGACTTTGCTTAGCTCTCTGAAACTCCAATGTCCAGTTCTCAGTAAGCATGTAAATATTTTTCTACAGGGTGAACCCCTTTAGCTAGACACTTTAGGATCTTCTCAAAGTCCAAGGTCTCTATAATGACTCAAACCTCCCAAGGCAGAATCTCTGAGCTACCAAAATATGAGAAAGAATCAATATTTCTCTTCATTATGATGCATTGCAATATACCAACAATATCTAATGGTTTGCTGTA
Source organism: Diceros bicornis minor (assembly GCF_020826845.1). Classification (NCBI taxonomy): domain Eukaryota; kingdom Metazoa; phylum Chordata; class Mammalia; order Perissodactyla; family Rhinocerotidae; genus Diceros; species Diceros bicornis. The sequence goes on from NC_080781.1 coordinate 130,755,978, forward strand.
AATTAAATACCAAATTAGATACCGTATCAATAACAGAAATTATAGCAACATTTATTAACTATTTACTATGTGCCAGATAAGGAAAGTGGAGCACAGAAAGATTAGGTAACATCTGAGGTTGGGTTTTCTGGAAACAGCACTTGAGACAGGGATTCACGTGGATGTTATTTTTTGGGAATGTGCTCTTCAGGCAAAACCTGTATGGTAGGGATGGAAACAAAGCAGGAAATAGGAAAGAGCTGAGGAAGCATGTGGTCTCAGGTAAAATGTAGTTATGGTTTAATCCTTGGCCAGACAGCTCTCGGTAGCCAAGAGGAATTCTGAAGAGCAGGTCGCAAGAGTAAGCCATTAGTCCCAGCACTCACACGGCTCAGGGATGGGTGTACCAGCCAGTTAAGGGGAACTGGTCAGGACACCACAAGAATCTACTACAGATAACCTGCCTGTCTTGGGATGAATTGTGTCCCCTCTTCCTCAAATTCGTATGTTGAAGTCCTAACCTCCAGTACCCCAAAATGTGACCATATTTGGAGATAGAGTCTTTACAGAAGTATTTAAGTTAAAATAAGGTCACTGGGTTGGCCCTAATCCAATATGAGTGGCATCCTTATAAAAAAGGGGAAATGTGGACACAGACATGCATAGGAAGAAGACAGTATGAAGACAGAGAGAAGATGGCCATCTACAAGCCAAGGATACATGATTGGAACAGATTCTTTCTCACAGCCCTTGGGGGAAGGAACCAACCCTGCTGACACCTTGATTGGACTTCTGGCCTCCAGAACTGTGAGAAGATAAATTTCTGTGTTTAAGCCACCCAATCTGTGGTACCTTGTTACGGCAGCCCTAGCAAACTAATGCATTACCCAAGATTACACAATTAATAAGTGGCAGAATCAAGATTAGAATCCTTAATACACTGGAATACTTATCCTGAGACAGGGAGAACCTGTGCACTTAAAGCTCCATCCCAGGACACAGCAGAGGGGAGTCGAGGGGCAGGGATCTAACAACAATGCTTTGCTGAAAGATATCATCTGAACTATAAATTTTCCCCAGCTGGCATTCCACTGCTCTCAACCAGTCACCAAATCTCACATCAGTCTCCTCTTCCCCGTACCACCTCCGCCTCCTACCTAGATTCCTGCCATAGCTACCCACGAAGTCTATATGCCTCTGGTCTTCTCTCATCCAATCTCCACACTAAAATAATAGCCCCTTAGGACCTTACTTAGCCCAACCTACTTTTCTAGCCTCTTCTCTCTCTGCTTCCAAACTTCATACACGTGTTGACCACTTGCAACTCTCTAATGTGCATGGTCACTCTGACCCCTCGGCTTCTACCCATGCAGACACCGTGGCTTACAGTAGTGCTTCTAGCTGCCTCTAATAGCAATGCCCAGTGTTGCACAGTCAGTCCTTTCATCCACAATGGCCTGAGGCAACTACAGATACAGCCTTTGCTTTCTGCCCAGTGGCCTGCACTCATCCTTTAAGACCAGCTGTGAGGTCTCCATCATTCTCTCATTTTCCACAATGCCCTCAAGCAGAGTTAGTCTCTCCCTCTTCACACTTTTATTATGTAGTTCTTGTCCCATGGCAGGATAATTTATTTATACATTGGTGCATCAATTCTCTCAGGTTTCAAGTTTAGATGAAACCTGGATTCAAATCTCAGATCTGCCATTTACAAGCTATATTTTTTAATTTGTCAAGTTTCTCAACTCCTGTAAGCCTCAATTTTCTCGTCTTTAAAATGGGGATAATGAGAGTGGCTACCTTATATCGTTGTCTTAGGAATGAAATGCATAAAATGGGTGATGTTTTTCTGCCTTTCTATGTTCTTAATTTTTTTAACGATAATATTTTATACTTCAATGGAAAATAGAAAGTTTATTTTAAAAAGAGCAGCATATTAAAAATAATTACAGATTCCCAAATAAAATCAAAGGTAAATATTCTAGTAAAACTAAAAAGAAAAATGAAATGCATATAGTGTTTAACACAATACTTGGTACATAGGTAGTAATCAATAAATGGTACCTATTATCATTATTTTTAAACTTTTTCTTTTGCATTCAAGATATATATATATAGAGTACCCACTTTGTTTCCATCTTTCTCTCTCCCACTAGACTTTTAGGTGCCTGAAAGCATGGTCTCTGATTCTCTTGAAAAAAATTGGAATTAAAGAAAAGCACAGAATGCATATGCAAATCAGTTGCCAGAAACAGCCAAAGGAAATGCACAAACTGAAATATAAAAAAGGCCTCACTTTTCCACCCATCTACATGGAGAGAGAGAGACTGAAATTTTAAAAGCATGGAAACTTCTTCAATACTCTGATACTCATACAAAGAAACTCACAAGTTAGAAAACATCAGCATAGACAAGAATAAAATTACAAAACCTAATTTAAATTGTGTTTTTGTGGAACTTAATTGAATGCAATGGTAAAAGAAATCCAGACCCCTGACAGGCATACCAATTTAGTGTTAGTAATATTCTGTTTAGTCAAAAGGATACTGGAAACAGATGTTACACATGGAAGTCATACAGTTAAACTCAAATAAGTGGTATGATTTTTGTGACAGACTAGATACATCTTGGGCCCAGCTTAGAGCAGAGAGACACCACAACAAAGACTTACAGAATTCACATCCACTATCATTAATGGCTTCCTCAAAGCTGTGGCAAAGCCCATCCCTTTTCCCCAAAGCAAACAATTTTGCAAAGTGCATACATGTACTAAGTATAGAGAAATGAAAACAAATGGTCAACCCCAAGCCAAAAAAAAAAGACTTATATCCAATTTAATAGATATACATAGGGGGTGGAGATTTTAATAATGGTCTAAAGCTTTATCATTTATTCACAGATTGTTGGACCTTGAATTGATCCTTGAGCTTATCTTGTGTCCTTTCCATTAGATTTTCTCCAACCCCTGCAGCAGTAATAGGACTTCAGAGCCAGTGATACTGCCATATCACCAACTGGAAATTCTCATTTTTAAACAATTAATCATTTCAAATAATCCATCTTCTCAAATAATTTGTCATTTTGACCAATTTCTTCTCTACCAATTTAGTTTTGGACCACATGATTTCAGAAAATTCACCTAGAACCTCTTATCCCCACTGTTATTGCTTTGAAACAAAACAAAACAAAACTTGCAACTCTGTCTTTGCAATAGTGATACTTCCATGTCTGGGTCAAGCATTTCTGTGCCAAGCACAAAGAGTCAGGCCCTAGCACTACTCATATACCTTTCCTTGTGTGGCCTCACCTCCTACAGCTAGCCAGTAGCCTTTCTCCTTCTTTCCTTCTAATCATTCATTATGAAGCATCCCCCTAGTTGTCAGGGAAATGCAGACAGAAACCATGATGAGCTAACACTTTTATACTCACTAGGATGGCTATAATAAAAAAGATGGATAATAACAAATGTTGGTGAAGATGTGGGGAAATTGGCAATTTCTTAAAATGTTAAATATAGAAGTACCATATGACCCAGCAATTCTACTCTTAGATCTATCCCCAAGAGGATTAAAAACATATTTCTACACATAAACTTGTATACAAATATTCATAGCAGCATTATTTATAACAGCCAAAAGTGGAAACATCTCAGACATCCATCAGCTGATGAGTGGATAAGTAAAATATAGTATATCCATACAATGGGATATTATTTGGCTATGACAATAAAAGAAGTACTAATACATGCTACAACATGGATGAATGTTGAAAACATTATGCTGAGTGAAAGAAGCCAGTCACAAAGAAGCACATGTTGTATGATTCCATTCATATGAAATGTACATAATAGGCAAGTCTATAGAGACAGAAAGTAGATTAGTGGTTGTCCAGGGCCAGAGGGGTGATGGGAGGTTTGGGGGTGATGACTTAGTAGTGCAGAGTTTCTTTTAAGGAAATGAAAAATTTCTAAGATTCATGATGGTAATGGTTGCACAACTCCGGGAATATACTAGGAACCATTGAATTGTGTACTTGAAATGAGTGAATTGTATGGTATGTTAATTGTCTCTCTATAAAGTTGTTATAAAAAGAGAAAAAATGAAAAAAAAAAGCATTCTGTCCTAGGGGACCCTGAGGTCAGGAACCAGACAAGACCCCCTATCTTGAGGCCTATTTTATCTTAGTTTACTTTTCAATCTCTAGCACATTTTGGATTTAATGACTACAGCTGGTTCTTTTGTGCCCCATTTCTCTATGCAGTAATGAGGAGATTTTGCCATAAAAGCTTCATGTTATAAAAACTGAATGCATTTATCAGGATATGAATTGATGAAAATTGTTCATCTGTATTAACATGATCTCTTGCAAGACTGTTTTCTGCCTTTGGGGACCCTTCCCAGGCCAAGGTCACAATCCCCTTCTGTGGCTCCTTTAGCCACACTTTTAAAATGTGGAGATAGGAAGGGGAGGGGTTGGTTCACAAATACAAATGTGGATTTCAGCTGCAGCTTAGTCCCCCCAATGGCTACCGCTGCCAATGGTGACTGCCCACCGTACTGGTCTGCAGCAAGCACCTCATGCTAATGTAACATAGTATAGAGCGGGCTGATTCCTGCCTAGTGGAAGCAAAAAGGGACATCAATTCTCTTTATATGGATATTTTTATTTAAGATGGATCACTATGTAGAACATGTTTTTTCCCCTAAGATTCTATAATCTTAAATGTATGACCAATTTCATATAATCTATGGTGTCTATAGTCTATGAATTAGAAAGTAACATTTTTATATGCATGGATTGAGAAATGAATGCAGAGAAAAATGATATAAATAATATTGCAATCAATTTTCTCTGAGCACTGATATAAATTGCATTTGGCTACACTTTTCTAAAGTCCTGATTGCATTGTCACACCTGAGATTTCTCAGCAGATATGCCTGCACTTCCAAATGAGAAGGCAAACCCAACAGATGGTCTCATGTATTTTAATATTTGGTTCAATTGGTAATTAAAATGAATAGGATATGAGAATAGGATTTAAAAATGGACATATCCATGCAACATCCCTATGGCCACTCATTTTTCTGAATTTCCTTTGTAATGTTTTAAATACTAAAAAACCTTTGAGAATTTTCAGTAATGGTAAATTCCTAACTTCTTTGATTCAGTGAAGTTATGTATAACTTTTAGCTGATTCTTGATTTTTAGCCATCAGGGAGAACATAAGATAGTAATAGAAACTGAGAAAAATAATCCAGTCCTCTCATAGGATTTTTTATATAAATGAGCTCTTAAATGTACATATTTAGTTGTCTTTTGAGAGCCATCTCAAGGGATCCCCACTGCTGCGATCTGCCACAGTTCTGGAGCCAAAGTTCTTATAAATCAGTGGTCATTTAGTAAATAGTAAATAGATACTCTGGTCTGCTTTTCTACCCATAAGCACTTCTGGCAGCAAAAGTGTGAGATTTTTTTTCCCCACACCAACAAATTCTCCAACTCTCCAGACACCAAGTGGGTGTCCCACAATTCAACTCTGACAATAACTACCTGGAGTTAGCATCAAACTCCACAGGTAAAGTGCTCAGTCTCACAAGACTGACCCCCAATTCAGACACCAATAGCAAGTCTTGCAGGCCTCCCATACTTCTAACGGACCAGCTATTACCATGACCTCCTCCTCAGGTTTGATAACTTGCTAGAATGGCTCATAGAAGTCAGGAAAACAGTTTATTTACTATTAAAGGATGCAAGTAAGGAACATTCAAATGGAAGAGATGTATAGGGCAAGGTAAGGGAGGAAAGGATGCAGAGCATCCATGCCCTCTCTGGGTGCACCACCCTTCAAGCACCTCATTGTGTTCACCAACCAAGAAGCTCTCAGAACCCCATCATTTAGGGGGTTTTATGGAGGTTCCATTACATGGACATGAGTGATTAAATCATTGGCCGTTGTTGATTAACTCAATCTTCAGCCCTTCTCTCCTTGGAGGTTGGGGCAGGGGGCGGGGGCGGGGGGGCAGGCGTTGAAAGTTCCAACCCTCTAATCATACCTTTGTCTTTCTGGCAACCACATCCAGAAGCTCTCTAGGGGCCACCAGCTATCTCATTAGCATACAAAGAGACACTCATTACTCCTGAGATTCCAAGGGTCTTAGAAGCTTTTGTGTCAGGAACTAGAACTAACACCAAATACTATGATAAATGATGCTCCTATCACACCTATTGCTCAGGAAATTACAAGAGTTTTTAGGAGCTGTGTGCCAGGAACCAGAGACAAAGACAAAATATATATTTCTTATTATATCACATCACAGATACCAACGTTGCTTCTTTATTTGTTGAAGCTACAGGATCCATGGAAGCACTTTATGGCCAAAATAAGGTCAACAGATCATGTGTTTGCCTCACTTTGGAAATTAAAGTGAACTGTTCTAGGTCCTATACAACATAAATTAATAAGATCTGGATCTTTACCCCTCCTCCCATGCAATCCAGTGGGAAAAACTAATGTGATAGGTGAAATTATAACATGTCACAATTAAATGAACACTACCATAGAAATATAAGGAAAATACTAGCTACTGTAATTACTGACTAGAATGGAGAAACTGAACTAATGCCATCATTCTTTGCTGTTGTTGATAAGTGTTTATCTTTTCCTATCTCAGATGTTGGAGTTATCCAAAACCAAAGAATTCCCTTTGTCCATTGGAAATCTTTTGATATTTGAATGGTGGCATATTTTCCCATGTGCCTAGAGCAGCAAAAGGCCAAGAGACAGCCCTATATATGAGAAATAATAGTGAATGGGATTTCTAATGTGAGCACCCAAAAGAAAACTCATGGAGAGGGAGCATGGTAGAGATTCTGGTTCAGGGCAAAGACTAGTGTCAGACAGCTTGAATTTAAATCCAGATTCCTCCTCACTAGTTAAAAAATCTTGGACAAGTTAATAAACCAGTCTGTGCCTCAGTTTCACTATCTGTAAAATGGGTATAATAGTAGCATTTATTAGAATTAAGTGAATTAATTCATGTAAAGCAATTAGAATAATATTTAGCACATAGTAAGTGCTCAATAATCTCAGCCACTATCATTATTCATGTTAAAGACAAAGATCATCATATTTTAATTCATAACATCTCAAATGTAACTATCTAGTCAAAAGAATACTTAAAGGAAATAGTTGCATAAATATGCAAATAAATAGATACAATAATGTTCAGCAGAGTGCTGTTTATTGATGGCGGGGGAAAAAGAAAACCTAAATGTACAACAGCAAGGGAGTAACTAAATTAATTCTGGTTCATCCACACAATGAAATGTTATGCAGCTATTAAAAATGACAAAATGTATGAAGATGTGTATATTTTTAAACAAAACTATATATTTATTTACATGGAAAGAGAAACACAGTAGATTACAAACAATTATGCTGGGTGATCTCATTTTAATATATATGTAAGTGCATGCATGTAGAAAGGAACTTATTAATCGTAAAGGACAAAAAAACTCTAGAAGTATATATAACAAAATTTAACTGCAGTTTAGGTGGCAGGATCAATAGCAATTTTTTCCTTCTTTTTGATTACCTGTATCTTATCAATTTTCTATAATGGACAAGGAAAACTTGCAATACTTTAAATATATCTTTTAAATTTTACAAAGGAAAAAAGATGTTTTTGAGTTTTCCACTTAGATGACTTGTGGGAGAATAATGACAACATTTTTTGTGGGGAACATAAGAAATTTGTTTAGAATCAGTTAGTAGGTCCAACATTACATGAATTAGACTCGAATGAGAAGCTCTGTCTATTTGGACACAGTTTTAGCTCAATTCATGTCTCTTTAAATATAGAATTCAGCAAAATGTTTTTGTTTGTTTCATCTGGCTATAAGGCAAAATTAATAGTTGGACTAAAAGTTTAAGTATTGCTAAAACTTTTATATACCTCTGGGTTAAATTCTTTTATTTTGATTCCTCCTGCAACTATAAACCCTAGAACCCAAGGATGCACTGCTTCCCTTTTAACACCCAAGTCAACCTGTGGACAAACTCCTTCCTGGGAATCCACTGAGCCCAAATCAGGCAGAGTGGGATTTTCCAAAGGACCTCACCAACTATAGGTGAGAATTCAAAGAAGAGGAGTGTGCGGGAAGTAAGCAGTGCCTGACTAACACTGGCAAGTTTTGCTTCCTCCAACAGTTGGCTTGCTTTCAGAGCTCTCTATCATGTCTGATCTACCTGTCCGCTACACTGTTTCCAGGCGGAGGGTTCAGACCAACCACCAGCTAGCTGCCTCCTAAACACCTGGACACTCTCATGGTGTAGCCTCTGCTGTGCACTATGGAGGACACCAGCCACATGTGGTTATCTAAACTTAAGTGTAAATTAATTCAATTTAAATAGACTTTAGGGGCCGCCCCGTGGCATAGCGGTTAAGCGCACGCGCTCCGCTGCTGGTGTCCCGGGTTCAGATCCCAGGGGCGCACCAACGCACTGCTTGTCAGGCCATGCTGTGGCGTGTCCTACATAAAGTGGAGGAAGATGGGCATGGATGTTAGCTCAGGGCCGGTCTTCCTCAGCAAAAAGAGGAGGATTGGCATGGATGTTAGCTCAGGGCTGATCTTCCTCACAAAAAAAAAATAAAATAAAAAATAAAAAATAAAAAAATAAATAGAATTTAAAATTCAGTTCCTCAGTCTCACTAGGCGTATTTCAAGGGCTCAGTAGTCAAATATGGCTAGTGGCTACTGTATTGACAGCGCAGACCCTATCTATCATCATAGAAAACTCTACTGGACAGTGCTGCTCTAGAGTCTTCACCAAGAGTTGGGCTCCGTCCTCAGGCATACCTAAAACCCTCTTACAGTTCTGTTTTCTGTTAGAAAGATTGTATTTTTCCTCCAGATAATTTGATCAGTGCCAGGAATTACTTTCCCCTTCAGGTGAAACACTGCTCCCTAGATCCATACTCTAGCCTCAACTTGGTACTGATTCATTTTCTATCCCTTCACCATAGAGCAACTGCACCTGTCACTCAACTGAAGTTATCCACTTCAGTAATAAGGCTGTTATCTCACAGCAGGTTCCAATTAGAGACTGAATCCCTCCCTTTGGAGTGGAATTCCACAAACAGGAGGCTTGTGTCATTTCAGTAGCACTGAAGGAAATTAGGTGTTCATTCATAACTAAGGCATCCTGGTATCTTCCTTTATTTTTCTAAATGAATCTTGCTGCACACCCGTTGCTCTGCGATGATTGTGCAATCATCACTTCCTTGATTCTATTAACTTCCTCTGATTCTTCGTCAGATTTTGCATAATATGGGGATTTCACACTAAGCCGATCACCTGGGTAATTGGAACTCTTCTGCAGCTTATGAGGCTGTAGCTACTGAAAGGAACTTCTTTCTGGGCTTTTGGTTTCCAGTCCTCACCAAATTCATAAGCGTGAACTATTCCACAGAGTGTCACTTCGGGGAGAATATTTTGCTTCAAGTACAGAGAAGTTTCTTTAATGACTCAACCTTTCTCCAGGTTTTTTTCAGCTCCCACATACCTGGGGTGCTCATTAAAAATGAAACAATCTAGATCTGATTTCTTACACTGTTCAAGTGGCCCCACTGAGTCACAGATTCAAATGCTTTGGTGCCCTGGCTTTCAAATTTTTTTGAGCATGACCCTCCAGTGACCCATTGTGTGCATGCATGCATGCGCTAACACATACACACACACACACTCCCCCCAAAAGTGTCAAACCAATACTTGCCCTCACTTCTTGTGATGCACTCAAAAGTACTCTATTTATTTTGTCCTAATTATTTTTTTAAATTTTTTAGTTTTTATTTCATCATCGAATAATGGATTATAAACTGGCATAATATATTAGTCTGGACTGTTATGGTTGTTAGGCAAGAGAAGCCTAATTTAAAGTAGCCTAGGTAAAGGGAGTATGTTTTAGAAGGCTGTGAAGTGTTCACAAAAATGAATGAAGAAATGAACTACCAAGCTTCCAGAAGGCAATAACCAAAACACTCTGGAACTAGAAGCAGAGGCTTGATCACTGTCAGAACCTGCCACTCTTGCTTCTCTCTCTCTCCCTTTCTCTCTCCCCTCCTCTGTCTTTTCTCTCTCTCCTTTCTCTCATTCTATTTTGCCCATCACTCACTTTTGCTTCTGAGTGTTAACATCCTTCCCTGTGAAGCTAGATATATGGCTACCAGATGAATTTGAAAAATCACAGGGAAAAAACTCTGATTAACTTGAGATATTGCCCTCTCCTCAAACTGACAACTGACCCTTATGGCTGGCTTAGTAAAGTCACGGAAGGATACAGAAGCACTCATTTGAACATGGACAGTACTAGGGGTGCAAGAAGAAGCAGTTTCTGCAAGGAAGAGGTGATAGCAGAGATGTCACAATTAAGAGAATCATTGGAAGCCGGGCAGCCGTTTAAATTTATGAAAAATTTATCTTGATTGCCTATCATACACACACCTTCTTCCTACAATATGCTTGTAAAAATACCACTCTTCCCATTATCATTAGCACCAATAATGCAATTTTCCCATGTGCAACCAAAACCATTCCCAGGCCTCCCTCATGAGAGACAATCCAGAGTTGGTCATACATAGCCACAGCACCATCTCCAAGTCCAGAATCTCAAAATGACATCTGTTCCTCTTGACCAAGTTCAAACGTCGTTCCTTACGGTCATATACCCTATGATTAAATAGCAAATTTAACCACCCACAAGATAACCAACATATAATAGTGGACTAAAAACAGAATAAAATAGCAATAAAAACTCCCATTTAAGAAAGGAAGAAAGAGAAAGTAGCACACAAGGGTGCATATATTTCACCCTGATGGACAGCGATAGCAAAATGAATTGAAGACATTCCTTTGTTGACTGGAGAAGGAATGATTTGGTCAGTCAATCTCGTGGTTCTAGGTTCTGCTCCCATTTTCCAAGTCCTCCAAGGCTGTTCCTCATAAGAGAATTAGGGTTAGTTCTAGGTTACATGCTTTGTTAAGGTTTGGTCAATTTCTCCCTCCCTTGATCACAAACTATGACTAAGGGGGTGTGTGAGATAAGAAAACAGTAGATTCCATTTAGACTATATGTTGGGGGCAGAGAAGAATTCCTCCAAAGGAAGGAGGATAACACAGGCATGGTCACTGAGGGAACTGTTGTGAGCCAGGCAGTGACCCCATTTTATATCCACTACTATTATGAATGAATTCAAATCAACAAACATTTATTGAATGCCCATTATGTCTGATTCTTCCTCTTGGGGACTGGATTAAGCCAATAAGAGTGGATGCCAGCCACGGGAGCCAACTCTGAAGAGAATTATGGCATTTGGTGGCCTTATCAAGAAATGTAGTTACTGATGGCAGCCAGAAAAGACTGGCCAGACTACAGGGCAATTTCAGCACTGCCATATGAGTTTCAAAACAGGGTTCAAAAATGAGAAGTAATGCAAGAAATAAGAAACCAGGAAAAAGGAGAGCCACGTCAGGAAACAAAGTGAAATCAAGGAGAAAGGGTCAAAGACGTTAGCCACGAACAGGGCTCAGGAGGTTGGAGCTCTCTCTTGGTGGCTGCCAGCTGTAAGGGGATGAATCAGTTAAAGTCATAGTCATGGGTAGACAGTGTGCCAACATAAAATCCAGTTTTACAAACTATGCTGGTGCCAAGGTTCTGGCATAAAACACAGCAGTATCCTCCCTCTTGGGAATTTTGCCACATGCCCTGTGAAATGAGCAAGAACACAGTGCTTTAGGGCACAAAGTAATATGGTATAGTGAAAAGAATCAGAATCTAGAAATCAGAAAAACTGATTTCTTTGTTAATTTATCAATTCAACAGATATTTATTGAGTGCCTGTTATATTCCAGGCACTGTCCTTGAGGCTGGAGATACAGCTGTGAACAAGACAAGGCTCCTGCCCTCCTGGCTTAGATTCTAGGTGAGTGAGTATAGGACAGACGATGCATGCAGTTATCTCCCCAGGATTTCAGCTGAAGGATTCCCTTTAGTCAGCGCCCCGGCTTCTCCTAAGTTGCTCACCGCCTACTGGGGTACTCCTAGTTAATAGACAACTCAACTTGGTATGCTAAATGGCACCATGGATGTTTGCATGGAATACTGGGGGAGATGAAGGAGTAGGGACTGATTTCATTCTCCTCAGCACTGCAGTCTATATGGGAGGTAAGCAGCTGGATGTAGTTTGGGGACTAGATTCTAAATTCTTTGAGGGCAGGGACTTTGTCTGGTTCATATATGTATCCCAGGGTTTAGAGGATTATCAAACACTTAGTAAGCAATCAATAAAAATTTATTGGATGAGTGAATTAATCCATGGAGATGAGCTAATTGTGATATTTGCTTGCACTGTATTTATTGTAAGACAGCCCACTAGTGAAAAAGGGAAACATTAAGTCAAACAGGCATTTGATGGCCAAGGGTTGTGAGTGGAGGGGGTTAAAGATTTTATAGCCACACTCTGGTAAACAAATTACATTTTTATCTATTTTCAACAAATTGATTCATTCCTTGATGTGACCAAAAATACCAGTTGTTTTAGCATCATGTCATGTCATCTTCATAACACCAAACAAAAATATATATATATATTGATGTTAGAGGTCTTTCTGAAACAGGTCAAGACATCAGAGAACCTGTCTCTTGGCAGTGACAGCTCCAAATGATTCATTTGGGTTCTTTTCAATCACTGCTGACACATCATCTAGTTAATCTTCTTCATTTTTTCTTCCCTACTCTTGAAATGGATTGAGATGGTATTTTTAGCAATGTTAAAGCAAGAGTGTTAGCAACGTGCTGTTTCCCAGGGACAAACCAGCGTCGCCATTTGCTACCTTTGGAGTCTCTCTACTGTCCCTGTTCTATTATTTGGATATTTTGGAAAAACGAAGAACTTAAATCTAAAGTACACATTTATTTGAATCTTGTTTGTATGCTACTTTTTTGAATGCTATTACCACGTTTATTATTGTATCTGTTAATAGAAGTCATCAGTCAGTTTTTGATCATAGACTGTCCTAGATCTGTCAATCTGTACCCAGGCCTAGCCCCAGACATTCCCCCACTTTGTAAAATCAGGAATAGGAGCCTAGCCTGACAATGTATTAGAATGATTCACCTGCAAAGAGAAAACGGCAATATGCTGTTGTGTGACTCACCAAAGTCATAGAACCCAGGAATAGCAGCGTGCATATACCTTGAAAAGTGTGTAGTCCTCACGACTGGCTCCCGTTTGCCCGGGACGTCTACAGATAGGTCCCTTATCTATTGTATGATCTCTGATACACAAGGCTACCCAGCCCTGTTTCTGGCCTCATCCCTGCTAGCTAGCTCTGTTGCAAGAGGCTGCACCTGATTCTCTTCATTCCTTCCTTAGAGTCAACTTTCCCTACAGGAGTTCTCCTGCCACTGCTGTCTTTGTTCTTAGTCTTGAAACTTTATTCCCAATATTGTTCTCTAGGGTTTCAACTCCCTCGGATTCTAACGTTACTCTACTTCAGATTCTACTGAAATTTAATATTCGCAGAGGTCATTTTGTTGAGAATTTCTGGCCTCTGACTCCTAAGGGAAAGGAAGGCTGCCAATTCCACCAGGGGAGATCTCTCTCCTTCTTCCCCTGAGTCAGCCCCCTATCCCACTCCTCTACTCCACCCTGCTCCAAGCATTTTATATGGCCAGTATTGAGTCATGGTTTATAATAACTTCTTTTTAGCAACCATATCTGACTTTTTCACCATATCATCATCTTTTTCTTTCATTGATATTACGTAAATATGGTTGCCTATATTATCACCATTTTATAAATGAGGGAACTGAGACTCGAAGAGGTAAAAAAAAATAACATTAATAATACACAAATAAGCTAGTGATACAGTCAAACTTTCCTTTCTCCTACGTTTTTTCCTTCAACCCTATTGTAGATGCTGATGTTTCGGTTTTGTATTAAAAATATCCATAACAGTCAAATGTGTATTAAGCTTTATTGTGACTTTTAAAACTACATAAAATGACCCTTATTTATTTTGAAGACATACTTTTAAGCAAATGCTTATTTAAAATTTATTTCCAATTATGTGATATGCTGTCTAAGGTGTTTCCAAGGTGTTTTTTTCCATCTGTGTAGTAAGGCTAGAGCCCAGTGCCTTTAAGAAAACTGACCGTTGTCTGTTGGCTCTATCTCATGAGAAGAGTGAGAGAAAGCTCTTTTCTGTTATACAAAGTAACTGAATGGAACCTTCTAAAAATTAAGAGAGAGAACAAGGTCAGAAAAGGAGCGTGGGACAGAGAATTCTGACTTCTTATAGGGCAAGATAGAATCCTAATAATGAAATCAGATTTCTTCTGTACGTAAAGTTTATGAATTTGATATAAAACATAGTTCTTAACTTCCAAGAGTGTATATTGGATTAGGAAAATAATACGTGCAGAAATTCAATATTCATCATTTTAATAAACATTTATTGAGCACCTGCTATACGGCAGGCATTGTTCTAGATGGAGTGGGGTGCAGGGGATACAGCAGTGAACAAAGCAGACAAAATCTCTGCATTCATGGAGCTTATATTTTAGTTGAGACAAACAAGAAATAAACAAAAACAAAATTATATATCAAGTGGTAATAAGTGTCAATAAGGAAAGGAAAGTAATGAGAAGGAATATGTAGAAACAGGAAGGTATGGTATTTTATTTAGGGCACTCAGAGGGGGCATCAATGATTAGATGACATTTCATGAGAAACTTGAATGAAGCAAGGAAATCATACATGAAGATTGGGAGATGTGGTTTGCAGAATAATGGCCCCCAAAGATGTCCATGTCCTAATCCCTGGAACCTGTGACTATAGTACCTCACATGGCAAAGGGGACATTGCAGATATCATTAAGTGAAGGATCTTGAGATAAGGAGATTATTCTGTGTTATCTAGGTGGGCCCAATGTAATCAGAAGGGTTCTTGTAAATGAAAGAGGGAGACAGAAGAGTGGATCAGAGAGAGATTTGAAGATATGTTGCTGCTGGCTTTGAATCTGGAGGAAGAGGCCACAGGTAGGCAGAGAAATACTTATAAAAGATATGGTCTGAAAGATAAACTGGCCAGATCAGGTAGAGCCTCCTAGGTGATGGTAAGGGTCTTGTATTTTATTCTGGATGACAGGGGAAACCCTTGGAAGATTTGGGCTGGAATGATCAGGGGAGGTTGACTGGAGGAGTTAGCATTTTCACTGACTGTGAAAAACAAGAGTCCATGCAACAGATAGAATGTCAGATATAAGAAGATAGCATGAGTAAAAGAATGGTTGCAGGCATTTCATGGAAGGTTCTGAGATACAATTAAGCTAGTTTACATGGTGAAGTACTATAGAGGCCAGGGTGGGGGTAGCCTGCAATGCCAGTAAGAAATCTGGGCTATTTATTAATAAATGAGGAGCCATTAACTGAAAGGGAGGAGAGTAGAAAGAAATATAATCAAATAGGTTTTAAAGAAGATTTAGCTGGTATATTATGAATTCAATGTGGATGACACTCGACTCAAGGACACAATTTAGGAAGCTATGACCATAATGCATATGAATTGAGTGCAGGGTTAAGGTAATTTTCTTGATAATTTGAGGGAAAAACACAGTGCTGTTAATTCTGAAAAATAGATTGAATGCCTATACTGATAGCCTTCTTCCATTTTACCTGTGTAGATCAAAGCAGCCAAAAGAACATGTTGTTTTTTTCTCTTAAAATGAAATTTAGAAACTCTAGTTTCTAATTAGAAACCCTCTCATTATCACTGATCAGACATTTAAGTTAAAACGTACCTCCACTGTTGCTTAATATAGTCCCATTTGGGAGACAGTAGAAAGAAAAATTGCTAATGTTGTTCACAAAGATATTTGTTCCTGTTCTATACTGCTATGTAAAATGACTTTTCCAGGAATATCTCACATTTATAACAGGAAAATATCAAAATTGATGGAGGATGTAAAAAACGTCAATACTTATTCCACTTGAATTATAAATTAAATATTTTAATTAAAATAGATATTGGACATCCATAGGCAAAAAAATGAACCTTACCTAAACCTCACGCCTTATACAAAATTGACTCAAAATGGATCATGGTCTTAAACATAAAATGTAAAACTATAAACTTTTAGATAACGACATAGGAGAAACTCTTCAGGACCTAGGGCTATGCAAAAAGTTCTTAGACTTGGAACCAGGAGCATGATCCATAAAAAGAAAGATTGATAAATTGACCTCATCAAAATTTAAAGGTTTTGCTCTGTAAAATACTGTTAAGACGATGAAAAGACAAGCTAGCAAGTGGGAGAAACCATATATCTGACAAGAGACTAGTGTCTAGAACGTATAAAAATTTCTCAAAACTCAACAGAAGAAAAACAAGCAATCCAATTAACACATGGGCAAAAAATATGAAATAATATTCACCAAAGAGGATATACAGATGATATATAAGCACATGAAAAGATGTTCAACATTATTAGCCATTTAGGGAAATGCAAATTAAACCCACAATGAAATATCATTATACACCTATCAGAATGGCTAAAATAAAAAATGTGACAACACCAAATGTTGGTGAGGATGTGGAAAAAATGGATCACTCATACACTGCTCGTGGGAGTGTAAGGTAGTGCTCTGGAAAACAGGTTGTCAGTTTCTTTTTTTTTTATGAGGAAGATCAGCCCTGAACTAACATCCATGTCAATCCTCCTCTTTTTGCTGAGGAAGACCGGCCCTAGGCTAACATCTGTTGCCAATCCTCCTCCTTTTTTTCCCTTTTTCTCCTCAAAGCCCCGGTAGATAGTTGTATGTCATAGTTGCACATCCTTCTAGTTGCTGTATGTGGGACGCTGCCTCAGCATGGCCAGACAAGCAGTGCATCCAGCCCGGGATCTGAACCCCGGGCCGCCAGTAGCGGAGCATGTGCACTTAACCGCTAAGCCACGGGGCCGGCCCCAGGTTGTCAGTTTCTTTAAAAACTAAACATGCAACTACCATATGACCCAGCAATTGCAGTCCTGGGCCTTTACCCATGAAAGATGAAAACTTACGTTCACACAAAAACCTGTACACAAATGTTTATAGCAGCTTTATTTTTAACATCCAGGAAGTGGAAACAACCCAGATATCCTTCAACAAGTGAATGAATAAACAAATTGTGGTACCTGCTCAAATATCTTACATCTTGAAAAAATAATAACCATACCTCCCTTGACCCCACTTAGCCTGCCTTCCAACTACCGTCTCATCTCTCTGCCACTCTTCACAAAATAACTTGTCTAAAATGCTATCTACACTCTCTGTTGCCACTTCATCATCTGCTCTTCTCTCTTCAACCCTTCCAATCCTGCCTCCCGTTCTTACCATTCCCCTGAAACTGTACCAGTCCTCGTCACCCATGGCTTCCATTCTCCAATGGCAATGATCACTCTTCTGTCCTAATGTTGCTAGACTTCTCAGCAGCATTCGACACAGCTGACCATCTCCACCCCCCTTTTAAAAAAAAAACTTTGGCTTCCATGATATTGCACTTTTATTTTCCCCAGCTCCCTGGCTATTCATTCTCAGTTCCCTTTTTGTCTTCTCCTCCTCAGCTCTACCTCTTAATGTCGGAGTACCCCATGCTCAGTACTAGACCCCCTTTTCTTCCACCATTAACTTAGTCACTAACTACATTCCAGCCCCACTGGATTTCTTTCTCATCCTGGAACGTGTCAATCCCATTCTCACCTTAGGGTGTTTGCCCTGTGCCCTAGAACACCATTCCACTAGACCTTCATGTGGCTCCCTCACCATGTCCAATCTCCCCTTCTATGTCTCTCGATCCTCAGATCTTCTGCCATTCATATTTTAGTTCGCATACCCTCATTAAGGGTATCCCTAACTACTTAAGTCTAAATTAGCTCCCCTCCTCCAGTCACATTCTATCACACTTCCTCTAATTTCTTTTCTTCCTAGTACCTCTAACTAACTAAATTCATCTTGTTTATTTATTCATTTGTTTTCTGCTATCTGACCCACCTCACTAGAATTTAAACTCAATGAAAGCAGAATGACTTGTGTCAATATCTCAGAACCTAAGAGTGCCTGAATCATAGCAGGGACTCAGTAAATATTTAAGGAATGAATGAAAGAATATATTACAAACATACCTTTTTAATGGAAATTCTATAAAAATTAATAGATTAGCTGGTCCTTAAACATGTGCTTCATTTTCAGCAATGAGTAGGTAACAAAAGTGGAATTATATTTGTATGGTCTTCTTAAGTATCGTAGCCACTATCACGTTTAATGAATTCAGTTATTACCTCTTCAATATGTCAAGTTAGAAGCTTTACAATAACATTAGAGAATGGACTCTCCCTTTGTAATTTTATTAGAAAGTCTGTGTTCAACCAAAGACCTGGTATTTGAACTTTAATTGGATTTAGAGTGATCATTTGGGGGCTTGTTTATTTTTTGGTCAAAAGGGAAGACTTTGTATGGTTATTTTGTTTCCCATTGCAACCTTGAATATCAATCATTGAGCTTAGTGACCAAAGTAAAAGAAAGAACTACAAAGCTAATAATCATGGCTTTAAAAGTGAATAAGAAAAATATACATAACAAATTAATCAAAATGTAATACCATGAAAGCAGTACTAAATCCATCAGCAGGGAGCATGGGGGTCAAAGAGAGAGAGAAATATTATATTATGAAATTAGAAAAAAAAACAAATACTGTACCTTCTTATTCATCCACCATCATCTGAAAAATCATTTTTAAGATAAATGAAACTTAACTATTGATGCGTTGATATTTTTATTTGCTGAGTGAAATATTTTAAAAAGGCATTGAACCCTTTTTTTGTTTTTTTTGCCTGGCAACCTCTTCTTCACTTGTCCACACTCACAAACAACATATTTTGCTTTTTGAAACCTCCTAAGCCTGTCTTCTCAGTCATAAGCAGTGGCTTCCTGACACCCAGTCAGGAATGCTGAAGAAGAAATGTCACAGCCCAGTGTCAGCTGGAAATTTTTAAGATTTAAAATATTACGTTGATTCATTTTGATTCTGATGACCTTTCAGATAAAAGCATCAATAATCCCTGACAGCTGACCAGTTGAATAGGCGGCATAGTGCAATGGGAACTGTATAGTTGAATTTAGTCTTAGGTTTGACACACTTTCACCTCTTTAGCTTCAATTTTCTAATCTGTAAAGTGAGGTAGTTAGCTGTTGTTATATTTCTAAAATAACTTCTCACTCTAAAATTCGATGATTCTATGAATAGGCTTCAATTAACAACAGTATTATATAAAAATGCCCTGGAATCTAGTGATGGTTTTACATGCAACCTTTATTATATTGTCAACATTTTATTTTCTTTCCATATAAAAATTGTAGAAACTCAAGAGCATGCACAAAAATTCATCCACAGTAGACTTATCTTCAGACTTTAAGGACAGTGTTTGCAGCCTAGAAAACCAGGAACTCCATGGAGATGACCATTTGGGTTCAGTAATCCTGAATTTACTACAAGGAGCTTTGAAATTCTTTTCTACTGGTATTATGTTTACTCTAAATAAATTGAAATTTAAAGTTTAAAAACTAAAAAAGAGTAATTAAGGTATACGAGTAATATAGGGAGATGTAGTGATGAGCTGATGAAATCTTCTGCATTTCATAGCTGTGTTTGTTGTTGTTATTTATTCTTGTTTTGTTACAGGATATAGAGCAACTATGAGCACTGAATTTGTTACCAAGACACTCTCAGATGCTTTCAGAAAAGAGATGAATCCCTTTGCTGTCCTCGCCTCTGCTTTTTCTAAGAATTAATAAACTTGGCTATCTGTTCCAATGCCCACATTTTCTCTCTAATTCTTTATTATAATGGAATTTCTAGCCAACCCTATACTTTGTCCTTCCATTTACTTTATCCCTCTTGCTTCTCCGTTAGACAAGGTTAAAATAAAACCCATCAGCTTGAGTAATTCAAATTGAGCTGCCAAAGCAGCTCAGCAGAAAGCAAAATGAGAAAACCACCCCCCAATCCTCCCTTTCTCACTTTTTACTTGTGTAATTTCAGGTGTTCCTGGAATCAAGCCCTGTGGTTTCAACAAGGAAAGAAGTGACATTTAAAAAATAATGGTTTTGATTTTTCTAATTGCAAAAGCAAAAGAAGTTTAATATGAAGAATTTGGAAAATACAGCAACATAAGAAAAAGGAGAAAAAAAGGATTCCAATCACAAAGAGATCCCATCATTTTATATAATTCCTTAAATGCTTTTCCTTCTGCATGGGAACACACTGTGAATCAAATTTTGCATCCTTTTTTTAACATTTAAGATTATATCATAAGACTGTCAGTTGTTATGTATTCTTCAAAAATATGGTTTTATTGGCAGCATGTCATTCCATCATATGGATATACAAAAACTGACATTTAACCAAACCAACGAAAGAGCTGATTGAAACGAATTCTTAAAGCTGACTTTCTCTTCTTTCCACCATTCTTGATGGTAATGAAGCAGTCAATGCAGTTTGAATTGTGTCATTTCTCCTCTATGGGCCATAATGACAAGAATCCCATTATCATCAGTCCCTGGTAACAAAAGTGAAAATCACACTGTCCTCTTAACCCCTTCTCAAATGTTTATGTCACTTGTTATATCTTCAGGCCCTCTCCTTTGTGTGGTGTGGAATCATTTAGTAATCAGTAGAGGGGAAGTGACAGGGGCTTGGGCAGAGAGCATTTGATGTTGACATCTCCACCCCCACCCCCAGACCACAAGACAGAGAACAGAGGTCATGCTAATAAAGTAACTGAGCCACAGCATCATACCTGGACCAAGCAGCACATCAAGAATGCTGTTTGCCTCAATCTCTGGATGCCCAGAGAATACATATTTGGAAAATGGGGTGATCTCAAGCTCTACTCCCCAATCCATCAGTCCTCAGGATCTAGCATCAACCATAAGAGAAAATCTGACATCTATTGCCAGGAAAGTTGCAGAGAGTGCTGAGGAATAATAATAGCTCATTTGATAGCACATTACATATTGTTCTACTTTTAATGGGAAGTGAATTTCCTTCTTCTGGTTCCCAGAGGGAAGTAATAACCCTCAAACCTCATCTTCACCATATTATTACCTGGATAGAGCCCAGGAGGTGGGGTCTCATTTAGGTATCTGGTCGGTCTGGGTTCATCCATCAGCAAATATAGCCTAGCCCGTGTTCCATCAAAGACTGTGTACACTCACAACAGCTTCAAAATTGAGGTTAATCCAACTTGAAATCTCTCTTGTGTCCCACTTTTCCAAAGATCCAAAGACTTACCAGGGTAGCAGCCCAACACCTACAAAATGGAAAAAAGCATTGAACCAAATTTCCAACTGCTTCAGCTGCTTTATTGAGATATAAGTGACAAATAAAATTGTAATATATTTAAAGTTTACAACATGATGATTCGATACACGTATCCATTGTGAAATGATTCCCACGATCAGGTTAATTAACACAACTGTCACCTCACATAGTTACCTTTTTTTTTGTTTGGTGAGAATGCTTAAGATCTACTCTCTTAGTATACAATACAGTATTATTAACTATATCACCATGCTGTACATAGATCCTCAGGACTTATTCATCTTATAACTGTTTTCCATAATGGCGGTACTATTTACATTCTCACCAACACTGTGCAAGAGTTTTCCCTTTTCTCCACATCCTTGCTAGCATTTGTTATCTCTTGTCTTTTTGACAGTAGACATCCTAACAGGTGTGAGGTGATCTCTCATTGTGCCTTTGATTTGCATTTCTCTGATGATTAGTGATGTTGAGCACTTTTTCATATACCTATTGGCCATTTATATATATTCTTTGGAAAAATGTCTATACAAGTCCTTTGCCCGTTTTTTAATGGGGTTATTTGTGTGAGTGTTTTTTTTGTTTGTTTGTTTGTTTTGTATTGAGTTGTAAGAGTTACTTATATATTTTGGATATTAACCCCTTATCAGATATACAATTTGCAAACATTTTCTTCCATTCTACAGGTTGCCTTTTCATTTTGTTGATTCTTTCATTTGCTGTACAGAAACATTTTAGTTTTATGTAGTCCCACTTGTTTATTTTTGCTTTTGTTGCTTGTGCTTTTGGTGCAAATCCAAAACATCATTGCCAAGACCAATGTCAAGCTCTTCCCCTATGTTTTGTTCTTAGAATTTTACAGTTTTAGGTCTTGTGCTTAAGTCTTTAATTCATTTTGAGTTGATTTTTATGTGTAGTTTAAGGTAGGGGTCCATTTCATTCTTTTGCATGTGGATATCCAGTTTTCCCTGCACCATTTTTTGAAGAGACTATCCTTTCCCCATTGTGTATTCTTGGCATCTTTGTCAAAAAGTAGTTGACCGAATATGCCTGGGTTTATTTGGGGGTTCTCTATTTTGTTCAATTGATGTATGTGTCTGTTTTTAATGCCAATCCCATACTGTTTTGATTACTATAGCTTTGTAATATAGTTTGAAATCAGGAAGCGTGATGCCTCAAGCTTTGCTCTTCTTGCTTAAAATTGCTTTAGCTATTCAGGGTCTTTTATGGTTCCATATGAATTTTAGGATTATTTTTTCTACTTCTGTGAAAAATGCTATTGGAATTTGGGTAGGGATTACATTTGATCTCTAGACGGCTTGGGTGGTATGGGTATTTTAACAATATTAATCCTTCCAATCTATGAATGTGGATATCTTTCCATTTATTTGTGTCTTCTTCAATTTCTTTCATCAATGTTTTATAGTTTTCACTGTACAGATCTTTCACCTCCTTGTTTAAATTTATTCCTAAGGATTTTATTCTTTTTGGTGCTATTGCAAATGGAATTGTTTACATAATTTCTTTTCCAGATAATTCTTTGTTATTGTTTAGTAATGCAACTGATTTTTGTATGTTGATTTTGTATCCTGCAAATTTGCTGAGTTCATTTATCAGTTCTAACACGTTTTTAGTAGCGTCTTTAGGATTTTCTATATATGAGATCATGTCATCTGCAAACAGATGATTTTACTTCCTCTTTTCTGATTTGGATGTCTTTTAGTTCTTTTTCTTTTCTAATTGCTCTGGCTAGGACTTCCAGTATTACGTTGAATAGAAGTGGTAAGAGAGGGCCACCTTTGTCTTATTCTTGATCGTAAGGGAAAATTTTTCAGCTTTTCACTATTGAGTAGGATGTTAGCTGGAGGCTTGTCATATATATGGCCTTTATTATATTGAAGTGCATTCCATCTGTACCTATTTTGTTGAGAATTATTAGAATGGAAAGATGTTGAATTTTGTCAAATGCTTTTTCTGCATCTATTGAGACGATCATATGATTTTTATCTTTCAGTTTGTTAACATGGTCTATGATATTTATTGATTTGTGTATGTTGAACAATCTTTGCATCCCAGTGATAAATCCCACTTGATCATAGTGTACGATTCTTTTCAAATGTTGTTGAATTGGGTTTGCTAATATCATGTTGAGAATTTCTGCATCTATGTTCATCAGGGATATTGGTCTGTAATTTTCTCTTCTTGTATTGTGCTTGTCAGGCTTTTGCATCAGGGTAATGCTGGCCTCGTAAAATGAGTTGGGGAGTGTTCCCTCCCTCCCTCCCTTCCTCATTTACTTTCCTTCTCCTTTTTCTCCTTCCTCTTCTTCCTCCTCCTCCTTCTCTTCTTCCTCTTTTGCTACAACAAAAGCACTGTGATAAATATCTTTGTTTACATATTACACTCTGGTTATTTTATTTCTACGGAATAGATTCTGAGCGACCCATCTCACTAGCATAAATAGCCTAATCAGTGTCGTGGAATAGCTCCAGTCCTTACCAACTCTTGCTTCCTTGTGTGGGTGCATGGAAGTCAATGACGTGGGAAAATGGAAGCTGAGGGCAGTCAACTGACTAATCTAATGTGTTAATTAGGATAATGTTAATTGCTGTAATAAAGAAACCCCGAAGTCTTATTGGCTGAAACCAACAGAAACTTATTTCTCACTCACATACCAGTCCAATGTTGCCATTTGTGTTTGGCAGACTCATCTTCCACATGGTGACTCAGGAACATAGGCTGCTTCCATATCTTGACTCCACCTTCCCATAGGAACTCTGTGTCACCTAGATTCAGCCATCAAATGGAAAAAGAGAGGTTAGAGAAAGCACATCTGCATAAGTGCCTTGGCCTGGAAATGTCTCACATCACTTCCACTCATACTCCACTGGCAAGAACTGTTCACACGATTCCTGCAGATGCAAAGGGAACTGCAAAATGTAGTCTACAGCTAGACAGCCACCTCCGAGTAACAATTCTAAACTATGTTAGGGAGAACGTTAGTTTTAGGTAGAGCACTCTGCTACAACTAAGGTCACATAAATATTAAAGAAAGAAGTCATGATGTAGACCTTCCTCTTTTTGCTATTTCTATTCCCGTGTGAATTGGTCTTTAGAGTTTTTATGCTATCTTTTCATTTGAGCATCATGGTTACACTAGTCTCATAAAATGAATTGGAAAGCATGTCATTGTTTTCCATACTCTGAAAAGTTTAAATACGTGGAAATTGTTTATATCTTGAAGGTTCGAAAGAACTTACTTTTAACATCATCTAAGTTTGGTGCTGTTTTTTGCATGTAGGTCTTTGATAATTTTTTTCTGTGATTATTGTACTATTCTAATTTCCTACTTCTTAATATACTTGTGGTAATACTTATTTCTCTAGAAAATTATTCATTATGTGAAGATTTTGCATGGATTAGCTTGAATCTACATATATAATGTTTCAAATATTCTCCAAATCTGTAGTTATATCCTTTCTTGATTTCAAGTATTGTATATGTGCATTTTCTCTTTTCCTATTTTGTTCTTTATTAGTTTTATCAGAAGATGGCTGATTTTATTGATTTTTCCAAAGAGCCCAGTTTTAGATGTACTTATAGATTTTATTGCTTTTCTCTGTTCTAATTTAATTCCCACTTTTGTCTATAATTCCCATGTTTGTCTATGTTAGTTACCTGATAGTTCCCTCTCCCACTTTCCAAAGTAATTACACCATCTCCCCTCAAACCTCCAATATCCTCTCACTCTCCTCACTCTAAGCTGATGAACTTTCTTCTTAATTCACTGAGAAGTTTGAAATAATTAGAAAAGAATTTGAACAAACTCCCAAAACCACATCTGACCCCCTGCCTACATTTGGGCATATACACTCTACTTCTTTCTTGTTGGCATGGATAAACTGTCCATGCTCCTAGCTAAGGCCAAAACTTTTTCTCTTTCTTGCATCATCAATTTTTCCTCTCTACTGTAGCCTCCCAATCAACATACAGACATAATTTAGTAACTTCTGTGTTAGAAAACAATCCTCTCTTAACTTGACATATTTTCCAGCTGCCAACCCCTTTCTCTGCTCCTCCTTGCAGAATAATTCCTTTAAAAAGCTATTGATTCTCACTGCTTACACATCCTTACCTCCTATTATCTCATCAACCCACTCCATTCAAGTTGCATTTCCCATCTGTTATAGACTGAATGTTTGTATCCCTCCAAAATTCATATGTTGAAATCCTAACCCCAATGTGATGGTATTAGAAGGTGTGGCCTTTGGGAGGTAATTAGGTCCTGAGTGTGAAGTCCTCATGAATGGGATTAGTACTCTTATAAGAAGAGACATGAAAGCTTGCTTTTACTCTGCTCTTTCCACCATGTGAGGATACACGAACAAGTCAATAGTCTGCAACTTGGAAGATGGCCCTCAGTGAGAACCCCGCCATGTTGATACCCTCATCTCATACTTCCAGCCTCCAGAACTGGGAGAAATAGATTTCTGTTGTTTATAAGCCACCCAGTCTATGATACTTTGTTATAGCAGCCCAAATAGACTAAGACACCAAAATTACATCTGTCAGGGTCATCAGTGACCTCTATATTCTGCATATAGTGATCAATTCTCAGTCCTCCTCTTCTGTAACCTATTAAAATTAGATTCATTAGTATTCCTTCCCCTGTATCACACTCTCTATTTTTGGCTTCAAGAATAATTGCTGTTTGTTTCTTCTTTCTCATGTATCACTTTTTTTCTGTCTCCTTTGCTGGATCCTTATTTTCTTATTGATCTCTTAACCTTTGAGGGCTCTAGGGCTCTAGGGCTGAAGACTCAGACTTGTTCTATATAGACTCCTTCCTTCAGGGATCTTATCCAGATCATGACTTTAACTTCCATCTATATACTCCTAGCAATTCCCAATTTCATTCCAAAAGTCTTATGTAAACAGCTACCTACTTGACATTTCCACAGAGATGATTTTAAGAGTAAGGATGGCTTAGGTTATATGGCAGTAACAAAAAGTATGAAAATGCTTGTGGCTTAAAACAACAACGTTTATTTCTCGAGTATGCTACATACCCACCATGAGTCAGCAAGGGGTCTCATGGACCCTGGTTGATGGAGGCCCCATCTTGACACTTGTTTCCATGATCATAGAGGCAGGAAAAAGGGAATAGGGCAAATCAGGCACACTGATTCTTGAAGCTTTTGCTGAGGAGTAATATATGTCACATTTGTCCACATTTCATTGGTATTTAAATATGCCTTCTCCATTACCCTGCCTTATTGTTATCCGTAGTACTTACCACCTAACACATTATTCACTTCATTGTTTATGTGTTAGTTTTCTATCTCTCTCTTACAATGTAAGTTCCATGAGTGAGTAGACTTGGTTGCCTTTACTGCTGTATCTTTAATACCTAGCACAGTGTCTGGCACATAGTAGCCATTCAAAAGATATTTATTGAATGAATAAATTAATTCCTCCTGCTTTCCTTATATTTATTTACATTTATTTTTATTCTTTGTAATTGAATTCTTATTTTTGTTCATTTGTGTTTAGGAATAAAACATATATGGCTGTAAATCTTCTAAGTTCCTCTTGGTCTACAATCCATATATTTTGAGATGTAGTGTTCTCATTGAAGTCGTATTCTCAATAGTCTGTATTTGCAATTTAGAGTTCCACTTTGACCTAAGCATTATTTAGAAGAATGTTTTAAAATTTCCAAATGGTTGGATTTTTCTATGAATTTCAACTGTTTGTATTTAATTTCTAGCTTTATTTCATAGTAGTCAGAGAAGCAATGGAGGAGGGTGCCAAAATGCAGAATTTCTACCACCTACATACTCTCCCCACAGTTAAAAATGTGCAATTATAGCAAATGAACATGAAGTACAGGATAAAATACCAGATCTTTTGTATTTCCATGCCATCTTACCATGCTAAATATTTCATCTCCTCTATGTTGTCTTCCAAGATTTCAGCATGCTGCCTCATGATTGCAAGTGCCTTTGAACAGGTTTATAAAGTCCTAGCTTGTTATTCCAGATGAGTATAAGTTAGCTTGTCCATGGGAGAGAATATTAGGTTGTTCCTGATATTTAAAAACTCTGTCCCTCTAAATTCTTCTCAAAAAAATTATAAGATGCTCTAGGACCCACAAGCTTGTGAGAGATTGATGGCTGTTTCAGTTCTCTGACTCCCCATTAGTCCTTAAAATTTCAATTGCTAGTCACTTTTCTCAGGTGCCATAATCAAAACCGTTTCCTTTCTCATAGTGATAGTCCCACAATTCTTGGCCTCTCTCTGTTCCCAACTGGCTCACTATAGAGATTTCAGCTTATTCTGCAGCTAGGATCCACTAAAATTTGATGCTGAAAAAATGCCCCCGGGCACTGTGAGAGCTTAGGTGCTCAAAGTACATTCTGCAACAGGAATGCCATCTCGGTGGCCAAGGGAAATGCTGCTGCCCATGGTCACCACATGTGCTTTAGCAGCACCTGTCAGGGGAGAAAAGGGACAGATAATTTGTATCTTCGATCTAAATGTCTTAGAAACTTAATGTAATTCTTTGACAATTTATGGTCATAAAAGTAGGGTGAACAAAGAGATACTAAAATGAAAAAAATTGCATTACATCAGAACTGCTCCAGGTCATTGTAATAATAGGATTAAACAAATTGATCCTCAAGTGGATTGTAATGAAACCTAATAATCGACCTTATGAGAATTCAGGCTGTAAGAAATCTCTTAGTGGATAGAAAAGGAAGGAAACTAATATTCTTTGAATATCTATTATTTTCTAGGCAAGTGTGGCTGTGTATTCTCTGAAATATTGTGTGCTAGATATTATAGAGATATAGATATAGATATTATAATCTTCATTTTACATTTAAGGTTACTAAAACTAAAAATTGTCTAAGGTAATATAGCAAGTCATTGGCAGTCCTGGGTTTACAGCTCATTTCCATGGGTGAGTGGCAGAAAGGAAATGCATAGCCAGGCCAGTTTGCCTCCAAAGCCTGTGCTTCTTCTCGTCCATTCGTTTGATACTATGTGCTTGCCTTCCCCGACCCAGCTGCCTCCAGGACGAGGTTAGATACTTGGGTCTGCACATGGGAGATCCAAACATCTACAGTATTTAGGTTTTTATGGTTGCTGTTTTTTTAATTGGCAGTGTGTTGATATCACTCTGTATACTATGATTACTTCTTTTAGCTTCTCACTGGATAATCAACACTCACAATTCATTGTGACTTCCTGATTGGTTAACACGGGAGAACCAGACCCCTCCCCTCCTCTCCTCTCACTTCATTATCATACTCTTTTCAGTATTTATTACAAAATAATTCAGATATATACAAAGTGTAGAAAATAATATAAAAGCGGCCATGTACCCACCATCTACTTAAGAAATAAAGCATTGCAAATACAGGTCAAGCTCCCTGTGTACCTCACCCTGATTGCATTCTCCTCATCCCCCCAACACCCCCCCACCCCCCAAAACACACACCTTGCCCAGACTTAGCCTATATCCTGAATTTGGTGATTATCATTCCTATTCAGTCTTTATAATTTTACCACATATACATATATGCTTTAAAATAGTATTGTTTTGTAAGTTTTTTGTAAGTATTGTTTTGTAAGTTTTTAAACTTTATATAAATGATATTGTGCTGTAAATACTCTTCTGCACATCTGATTTTTTAGGCAACATTGTGTTTTTAAAAATAATCAATAATATTGATATGTAAGCTATATAGTTCATTCATTTTCATTGCTGTATATTGTCTATTTAAATCACAATTATTTTATTCACCCTTCAATTGATAGACTTTTAACTTCTTTCCAATATTTCACTTTTATAAACAACTCCAGAATTAGCATTTCTGTTCATACCCCATTTTGGACATGCATAGGAATTTCTCTAGGAGAGATAGCTAGGAGTAGATTTGTTAGGTCATAAAGTTTATGCATCTTCAACTCTACTAATAATGCCAAATCAGTCTCCTTACTCTTTTCATTTCTTATGCATTTCTAAGTGTGGACTATCTACTACTACTTAATGGTCCTGTAAGATCAGCCTGACCTCAGAATTTGAATTGCAATTCATCCTTGTTCCAGTTGGAATCTTTTATAATCTCCCTCCTCCCTTCTTCCTCTCTCCTCCCTTTCTCTTTCTCTCTCTCTCCAATATATTATATGATTTCTCTTGAAGAAAGTTTGAACTAGTTTGTTGACCAGTAGGAACATGGTATCTGTACAATTCATTCTCTGTGCAAAATTAAAAGAAATACTAACTGCCTTAATAATAGCTACTATTCAACAGTCACCTATTTACCTATTAATTGTCAAGTATTTTCCTTACACTGTCCCATTTAGGCACTCAAAATAACCATGCAAAATAGCTATTTTGATCCAATTTCATAGACAAGGACTTCAGAGATATTAATTAACTTGTTCAAAGTCACAAACCCAATAAAGTGCTGAGCCAGATTTCAAACCTAGTACTAAGTGATTGCAAAATCCATGGTCTTTCCACTATCCCACTTTACCTTAATAGTTACAAGATGCTTTCATATCTTTATCAAGTGTCATTTATTGCTCACATATTGCCCTATGGGGCTGGGTTATTATCGTTCTTATTTTACAAATGAGGAAATGGAGGCTCAGAGAATTTATATGCCCTGCCAAAAGTTAAACAGCTAATGAGTGGGAGCACTAGGACCTGAACCCAGGGCTTTGGACTCCTGGATCAGTTCTTTTCCTACTACCCAATACGTCCTCTGAAGTAATGAGATTGTTAACATACTATCAGGTCAGGGCACATTGGGTAGAGAATATCTAATTAAAGAATTTGCAACATGTTCTGCAATGGATAGAGAGCCTTAAAAGTTCTTGAGTATTGGAGGAGCTTGGTCATAAGCATGATCTAAGAAAACGACTCAAATGGCACAAGACACAGAGATGGAAGGGTTGGGACAGACACTGGAGTCCAGGAGGGCACTAGCAGGTTTTTCTTTACACAAGGCAGAGATTTACATCTGTTTTGTTTACCAGCATATCATCAGTGCCTACTAGCATAGTGCCTTGTACATATTAGGCAATAAATACCCATTGAATGAATTTAGAATTTTGGCACTGGAGGAGAACTTGGAGTTTACCTAGCTCCATCAATTTGTTTTATCACTGAAACAAAGGAGACACAAAGGAGATAAGTTTCACAGCCAGTTTCTTGTAGGGCAAACACTAGAACATTCTCTTCAGATAAAGAATACTTTCCACCCAGCAATACTATTCAACATTAATATATTTAAAGTGCAATTCATGTATAGTTTTCAGGCATTGCAATACTCAGTCACTTCAGTACTACAAATATACATACTGTGATGTCATATAATATTTCCCCCTCAATTTATGCAAAACTTCCCCAAATAAAAACCCCAAATTTTCAATAGTTTCTGTATACAAATACAAAAAATTAGTTAAGTTATTATGAATTGGAAGAACTATCTACAAAACAGTATATAGGAAGCATCTATGTGGGGAGAATTATTTGCAATGCATATGAGGATAGGTTAGGGTCATTATATTAGAGTACTCAGGATTTAATGAAGGCATTTTCAGAATTGAAGACAGCTATAATTGTAACTCCGCCATAATTTTTCCTCATCCAGGATTGAAAATGTCTATGTTGCATTTTTTTCCAATTTTACTTCTTTAAAGGAAAATGAATTTTGCCCACATAATCATGTAAAAACAAAAGATCTAGTGGATATATTCAATTTTCATGCAGTCTACATAAGCATCTATGACTTGCCCAATAAATCTTGGAGAATTATGAAGCAGATTTGAACCTTGTGTGGAATGTTAATCTTTCTTTTGAACTGTATGAATGCCGCAGGTTTTAAGTTGAGAAAACAGCTAAAGTCTTGCTAAGCTGGACTTACCAAGACTTACAGAATATTACAAAAATAACTTTTATTTTTAAAAAAATATTCAGTGATTGGTACTTGGCTAATATGCTTTGATATAATTGGCCATGAATAGGCTGACACTTCAAAACTACCCACCTTCCAACACACACACACACACACGCACACACACCATTGAAAGGCCTATCCAGAGCAGTGTATCATACAAGAGAAACAGTTATCTGAAGCCAGCCCTGTTTTGAGAGGGAAAAATGTAAAGTTTGATCTAGTCATAAAACTGCACATACTCTTCTTAGATTTGAACCCCCACTATGCCCAGAGAAGACAACTACTTATTTTATTACATCCCAGTTCAACCTCATAATGCTTCAGATACTTCTCGTTTAAAATTTAGTATTTTTTGGATAAATATGCAATCAGATTCAAGTCACTGTCAAGTTCACAATCTCTTCCCCTTCTTACAGGTATTTTCCCCTTCATCTTCTCACAGTTCCGCTTCAACTAAAAAAAAAAAAATGATTAAAGGTGCCTGCATTAGTTTGCTAGGGCTGTCATAACAACATACCACAAACTGGTAGCTTAAACAACAGAAATGTATTGTCTTACAATTTTAGGAAATAAAAGTCTGAGATCAAGGTGTTGGCAAGGTTGATTCCTTATGAGGGTTGTGAGGCAAAGATCTGTTCTACTCGTCTCCCCTAGCTTCTGGTAGTTTGCTGGGAATCTTTGGCATTGCTGGGCTTGTAGAAGCATCACCCTGATCTCTGCCTTCTTCACCTGGCATTCTCCCTGTATGTGCATGTCTGTGTTCAAATTTCTGCCCTTTAATAAGGACACCAGTCATATAGGATCAGGGGCCCAACCTACTCCAGTATGACCTCCTCTTAGTTGATTGGACCTGCAATGACCCCATTTCCAAATAAGGTCACATTCTGAGGTACTAGGGGTTAGGACTTCAGCATACAAATTTGGGGGGGGGGGCTAAATTCAACTCATAGCAATGCCTATCTCCTGGAAGTAGTTGACAGGGCAGGGGTGGGGTGAGAGTAGAAGAGGTAGTTGGTGGAAACAGATGAAGTCTTTCTACATCCCCAGTCTGATGCAGCCGTAGTACATCTACAGATGTCTGTAATTATTGCTCAGGGTGTTCTATACAAGAATGGAAAAAACAAAGCTTGTCCAAAGCCATTAATTTTATATGGAACAATCAATGGTTTGCAGGCACCTGCTAGGCACCCCCTCCACAGCCCTCTGATACCAATGATCCTACAGACTCACAACTGCTACCCCAAGTTTGTGCTTTACCCCACAACTTCTAACTGAAATCCCTTCACCCCACTGGGTGGATTCTTGGAAGGATCTGGCAAGCCAGCCAGCGCCCCTGGCTACTTCCTGCAGCCCTCCATGCCAAATTTTGCAGAAATGGGGAAAATCTTTGTCTTCTCTTGATTTCTTAGGCTGTCTTCTCTATGCTGCCCTTATCCCACAGCTGGCAGTGCTAGGTATACTTTGTGACTTCTGAGGGGGTGTTAATTTGACAGAGATTGCAGGTGCAATCCCTCTATTCAGAAAGAGCTCCAGATTGTTAAAGGGATTATTTGGTATTGAGGAGAGGAGTCATTCAGAGAGGAGGAAGAAGACAACATTATATTTGCTATTCTCCTTTCTGGAAGCTGTCAAACAAACTTCCTTTCATTCCCATTTTGGGGAGGATTAGAATAATCTGGCCCTCTAAATGACAGTTCTTTGAATTCAGAAGCTAAAGGATATAACTTTTTTCACAGCTCTCAGCATTTTCCAAGGCAATCCAGCACTTCAAATTTAGCCAGCAGATAGAGAAGAATCTAGCTCAGTGTTTCAGCTCAGGGGCAGCGATGAGTATTTGCTTGTCTTCCCCAATACAGCAGAACATAGCTGGAGAAAACACAAACCATGCAAAGTGGTCTCACTTTGAACTCATGGCCATAAGCTTCAAGTGGGCCCCTAATGCTGCTGGACAACC
The DNA here is from genome assembly GCF_020826845.1 of Diceros bicornis minor. NCBI lineage: Eukaryota > Metazoa > Chordata > Mammalia > Perissodactyla > Rhinocerotidae > Diceros > Diceros bicornis. Next base: position 130,789,307 of record NC_080781.1, read on the forward strand.
ATACTATGCATCCCTAGTTCATTCCCTCCCCCTCGCCCTCTCCCCTAGATGAGTATTTAACACTGTCTCCTCTCCACTCAGACCTCCAATATCTCTCCAATCCTCACTCTTCATCCATTGCCTTAATTCCTACTTCAATGAGAAAATTGAAGCAATCAGAAGAGAATTTTCAAAATCTCCCACAACGACATCTACCTACCTATCTACCTGCCTACCTACCTACCTACCTACCTACATTTGGGCCCCTTTGCTCTCCCTTCCCTCTGGTTTCCATGGATGAGCTGCCCAAACTCCTAGCTAAGGCCAATTGGGCATTAGATCTCCAAACTTCTCACCTGTTCAAGGACATTGCTTTTCTTCACTTGCGTGCATCATCAACACCCCACCCCCTTTACTGGATCTTTCCAATCAGCGTACAACCATGCTTTTATTTGTCCCGCATTAAAAAAAGAATAAAAGAATAACTGACCCTCATTTGACTCCACTTTCCACTCCAACTACTGGCCTTTCCTTAAAAAAAAGAAACTCAGAAGATTCGTTAATACTCACTATCTCCAAATTCTCTGCTCTCATTCTCTCTTCAACCATTCCAACAGGCCTTTTCCCTTACCACTCCACCTAAACTTCCCTTGTGAGAGTCAGCAATAATCTCCACATTGCTGAATCCAACGGTCATTTCTTGATCCACATATTATTGCTACTTGCAACAGGATTTGACACAGCTGATCACTTCTGCTCCTGAAACAATTTTTTCGCATGGCTTCCGGGATCCCACACTCACCTAGTTTCCCCTCTACCATACTGGACACTTACTCATTCTTTATGTCTTTTGCTGGTTCCTTAAACTTTCTCCAACCTCTAAATGTCAGAATGCTACAAGGCTAACTCCCTGGACATTGTCTGTTTTCTATATGCATCGACTCCCCAGGTGATATCATTCAGTTTTGTGGGTTTGATTAGCATTTATTTAGTGACTCATTCCAAATTGATATTTCCAGCCCACTTCTTTTCTCTTGAACTCCAGATTCATACATCCAAATGCCTAATCAACCTCTCCAATTAGACACTAATAGACATCCCAAACCAAATTCCGATTCCCATCCACATTCCCACTCCTCTTCTGATTCCCACTTCTCTCCCCGTCTTCCCCATCTCAGTTAATGTTGATTCCATCCTTCCACTAGGAGGTTAAGCTAAACTGTCAGAGGACATATCTGAGCCTCATATATCTCCAGAACTTTAAGGCCCTTGGTTATCCATTATTGCTAGGCTCTTATCCCCATGCTACTTTTTACATTTTCTTATATGACCCAACCCCTGTCCTTGTTATATCTTCCTGGTGAATTGACCTTTTTATCATTGTGTAATGTCCTTCTTTGTCTCTTCTGACAATTTTTGACTTAAAGTCTATTTTGTCTGATATAAGTATGCTCACCCCTGTTTTCTTTTGGTTACCATTGGCATGGAATGGAATATCTTTTTTCCATCCTTTTGCTTTCAGCCTTGTCTTATCTAAATGCATAACTTCCATTTTAGCCCTGTCAAGCAGATACTGTTTATGTCTTTTTTTTGTTGTTACTGCTTCTTTTTCCATGCTGTGGGCACCTCAAGAATGGGAGATGGGGTAGCTGGCTCCCTTGCTCGCTATTACTAATTCCTGGTAATTTGTTCTCCTACCCTTGCTGCTTTGGAGATCATGCCATTCAAGCACATCACTCTCCTTTCTTGTCCCTGTCATTTCCCATTACTTCCTTGTCAATCCACTTTTTCAGGGAAGCTTTTAGCTTCTTGTTCACTATCTTCCTCTCCACCTCAACTCTTGTCATTACTCTAGGTAACTTCACTGTCTAGCTATGTGGATAACCCACATAACACTCTGGCCTCAAAATTCCTTGTTCTACTCATCCCAAATTAACTTTATTTTAAGTCCTCTTTAGTCAGTCTTTCCATAGTCATACTGTAGAACCTATACATTGCCAGAAGCAATACTACCTTTAAAATCTTGATATCATGCACCCCACTTTCTGACCACCACCTCTTAACCTTCCAACTCACGTATATAAGATCACCACTACATCATAATTTTTCTACTTCTTTAAGACCACCAACCCAATAATTCCACCAATTTCACTCTCCATCAGCACCGATCTGTGTTCATATTCTTTTATATTCAGCCTATTCTTCATTTCATAGACTCATTGTTATAATCATTCCCTTACCAATAACTTCAAATCCTTTGCTCCCCCTCTTCTTCTGTCCAACTTGTATGGAAAACACCAGACTCTGGATGAACTTCACTAGTTTACCTTTTTTATACCTACATCTGTGTAGTTGACCATTTCTAGAAAAAAATACACCACTGAGCTGATTGTATTTACTTTTATTGTATAATAAGAATATTTAATGAGAAACTGCTGACCAATAATCCTACCAGGCTTCCTAAGAGTTTGTCTTTCCACAACTTAAAATTACTATTTCATAACTTCTCTTTCCTCAGGCTTTTCATACCTTCTGTTATACTATCACTTTTAGCTATTGACACCACCACAAGATAAACTGAGAAATTGAAGGCATCATCCAACAGCCACCACCAAATCCACAAGTTGATCTGTTTATGTATTTATCTTCTCATGTTACAGTAGAGAAAGTACCACTCCTCCTATAAAAGACAAACTTCTTTTCACTAGAGCTCTGGATTCCATCCCCTCTCATTTTCCTGAGACTTTTCTCCTACTGTTGTCCGGCAAATTAGGCTCTGCCTCTTTACTGGACTATTCTCATCACCTTACAAACATGCTTTAGTTCATTCTCCATCTTAAAATTGTTAAATGCAGCAAAAAATCTCTTGAGCCCAATAATAACCCTGCTACAATCTATTTATCCAGCTAATCACTGTGGCCAAAATTCTGGAGTTGTTTATAACTCCTTCATTGTCATTATAGTAGAAATTAATAGTGCCCATCTTCCTGTCTGAATACTAAATAAATTGAGCTGGGGCAAACATATGAAGATGAAAATAGCATCATCATTACTGATAAATGCTGAGTTGAACTTTGTAGCTTCAGTATTCAGCAACAATTTTCTAAACATTGAATCCCAGAATTAAGAATTTCCTTTCAGAATTAGAGGCAGTGCATAATAATCAGATACCACTATCACCACCCCCTAATCACCAGTACCAAGAGCAAGTGTTTGCCACTAAGCACATAGCATAAATAAAACAGTCCAAAAAATATTATCTTTGCACTAAGATCCAAAAGAGAAAGAATGGAGAAAGGGATTAAGCTACCTTTGCACTTTCTTCTGTCAAACTCATCATTCAGGTAACTCACTCTATTTTCATGGAGGAGAACAAAGGAGGGGACAAGAATACAGGAGTGTTTAAGAAAAGACTCTCCTCGAGGAAACCTGAGGTGTTGGGGAAAAAGTTTATTTTCCACCTGTACATCTTTGGTGAGATGTCTGTGCAGACCTTTTGCTCATTTTTAAATTGGGTTGTTTGCTTCCTCATAGTTGAGTTTTAAGAGTTCTTTGTATATTTTGCATACACGTCTTTTATCATAGATATGTTTTGCATACATTTTCTCCCACTCTATGGCTTATCTTTTCATTCTTTTAACAGTGTCTTTCACAGAGCAGAAGTTTTAAATTTATTTTCTTTTTTGGATCATGCATTCAATGTTGTATCTAAAAACTCATCATCAAATGCAAAGCCATGTAGATTTTCTTCTATGTTTTCTTCTAGAAGTTTTACAGTTTTGCATTTTACATTTATGTCTATGATCCATTTTGAGTTAACTTTGGTATAAAGTGTGAGGTCTGCATCTAGATTCCTCTCTTTATATTAATGTCCAATTTTTCCAGCACCATTTGTTGAAAAGTCTGTCCTTTCTCCATGAATTTCCTTACACTTTTGATAAAAATCAATTGACTATTTGTGTTTATCTGGGCTCTCTATTCCATAGACTGACTTATCTGTCTATACTTTTACCTATACTTGTGGTCTTGATTATGGTAGCTTTATAGTAAGTCTTGAAATCAGATACTGTGAGTCTTCCAACATTCTTCTTCACTATTGTGTTGGCTATTGTGAGTCTTTGTCTTTCCATATAAATTTTAGAACAAGTTTGTCAACATCTACAAAATAGCATGCAAGAATTTTTATTGACATTGTGTTGAATCCATGTATCAATTTGGAAAGAATTGACATCTTAATGATATTGAGTCTTCCAATCCATGAACCCAAAATCTCTCTCCATTTATTTAGATCTTTAGTTTCTTTCATCAGAGTACTGTAGTTTTCCACATATAACTCCTATACATATTTTTTCATACTTTAACCAAATAATTTCTTTATTTTATTGTTAATACAAATAATATTATCTTCTAATTTCAAATTCTAATTGTTCATTGCTTGTATATCAAAAAGCTATTGACTCTTATAAATTTACCTTGTATCCTGAGGCCTTGCAGGTATCAAAGGGACTAGATCAGTTCCTGAAAAGCTTCCCCAGGCTGCAGGCACTAACGAGGAGACCTGGGCTTTAGCAAGACACTTGACTAAAATTCTTCTTTTTAGGATAGAACAGAACAACAACAACAAAAACACCCGAGAAAGATGTTCGTCTTTATATTTGGAGATTTAAATTTATCTGTGAACACAGTCATTGGAATTGATAATAAATGAAGACGGTGTTAAATTTCATAGATTTATGATACATTTTGGACATTATAATATCAGTGATATGGTACATTGCAACCTAATGCACATCGTGTAACCTCATGTGTTGAATGTAACTGGCTAAACCAGCTGAGCATAATTAATGAATAGAAAGAACAGAAGTTGATTTTTTACTTAATATGCATTTTGGCCTTAGGAGAAAACTTAATTATAAAAATGTCTGTAATATTTCAGAGACTTATTGGAGAAATATGTCACCAAGTAAAGACCTTGAGTGGCTGAAATGCCTTTCATATTGGTCTGAGGTAGGTTCATAAGAGCAACACTAAAGAATGAAGAAGTAGCTTCATCAAGAGGCAAGCAGGACTTTTCTGATAGTCTAAAAATGTACCAGATTGATCACAGATCTGATTATAGGCCATTGAGCTAACATATAAAACAAAATGTGAAGGTTATGTGACAAATCTAAAATTTTGAGGGAGCTCAAGATTTCTTATCCCCATTTCATCCTTTACAACGAGGAGTGAGACATAGATATGTCCAGGCCACATACTTACTAGAATTTGGCGTTGCTCAGAAGTCAAAAGCACACTTTTCTGTATTTAGCTTCTGTATTAGTTTCCTAGGGTTGCTGTAATAAGTACCATACACTGGATGGCTTAAAACAACAGAAATGTATTATCTTATAGTTCTAAGCTAGAAGTCTAAAATCGACTTGTCGGCAGGACCATGACTCCTCTGAAACCTGTAGAGAATCCTTCCTTGACTCTTCCTGGCTTCTGGTGATGGTGACTACCAATCCTTGCATTCCTTGGCTTGCAGCTGTATCACTCCAGCCTCCACCTACTTCAACACATGGCATTCTTCCTTTGTGTCGGTGGCTTCACATGGCCATTTTCGCTTTTTATACACCAATCATATTGGATTAAAGGCCTGCCCTAATGACCTCATCTAAGATTGATTACATCTGAAAGACTTTATTTCCAAATAAGGTCACATTCTAAAATGCTGGGGAGTAGGACTTCAACATATGGATTTTTGGGGACACAATTCAACCAATAAGAGATCCCCTTGGATTCTCCTCTCTATCTCTTCCTTCCTATCCAGTCAATGTGATAAAATAGGCCTGGGGCAGCCTCTGTGTTAGAAGGGTACTGTTCCTACACTAGAAAGACCTTGTGGTAGGAGGCAAGCTCTAACAAACTGGGGTCACCTAGCATGATTGGCTTTGGCAGGCTATTTCCTGGGCCTTAGGAAGAAAGACTCATGAGCCCAAGGGTAAGAGACCAAGAAACAGTCTTTTTTTGTTTGTTTGTTTATTGCAGTAACATTGGTTTATAACATTGTAAAAATTTCAGGTGTACATCATTATACTTCTATTTCTGCATAGATTACATCATGTTCACCACCAAAATACTAATTACAACCCATCACCACACACATGGACCGAATTATCCCTTTCACCCTCCTCCCTCCCCCCTTCCCCTCTGGGAACCACCAATCTAATCTCTGTCTCTATGTGTTTGTTTATTGTTGTTATTATCTACTACTTAATGAAGGGAATCATACGGTATTTGACCTTCTCCCTCTGACTTATTTCACTTTGCATTATACCCTCAATGTCCATCCATGTTGTCACAAATGCCTGGATTTCATCGTTTCTTATGGCTGAGTAGTATTCCATTGTGCATATATACCACATCTTCTTTATCCATTCGTCCCTTGCTGGGCACTTAGGTGGTTTCCAAGTCTTGGCTATTGTGAATAATGCTGCAAGGAACACAGGGGTGCATGTACCTTTACAAATTGGTGTTTTCAAGTTCTTTGGATAAATACCCAACAGTGGAATAGCTGGATCATATGGTAGTTCTATCCTTGATTTTTTGAGGAATCTCCATACTGTTTTCCATAGTGGCTGCACCAGTTTGCACTCCCACCAGCAGTGTATGAGAGTTCTCTTCTCTCCACATCCTCTCCAACACATGTTGTTTCCTGTCTTGTTAATTATAGCCATTCTAACAGGCGTGAGGTGATATCTCATTGTAGTTTTGATTTGCATTTCCCTGATAGTTAGTGATTTTGCACATCTTTTCATGTGTCTGTTGGCCATCTGTATATCTTCTTTGGAGAAATGTCTGTTCAGGTCTTTTGCCCATTTTTTAATTGGGTTGGTAGTTTTTTTTGTTGTTGAGATGCATGAATTCTTTATATATTTTGTAGATTAAGCCCTTATCAGATGTATGGTTTGCAAATATATTCTCCCAATTGTTAGGTTGTCTTTTCGTTTTGTTGATGGTTTCCTTTGCTGTACAGAAGCTTTTTAGTTTGATGTAGTCCCATTTGTTTATTTTTTCTATTGTTTCTCTTGCCCGGTCAGACATGGTGCTTGAAAAGATGTTGCTAAGTCCGATGTCGAAGAGCGTACTGCCTATGTTTTCTTCTAGAAGTTTCATAGTTTCAGGTCTTACATTCAAGTCTTTAATCCATTTGGAGTTAATTTTTGTGTATGGTGTAAGGTAAGGGTCTACTTTCATTTTTTTGCATGTGGCTATCCAGTTTTCCCAACACCATTTGTTGAAGAGACTTTCTTTTCCCCATTGTATGTTCTTGGCTCCTTTGTCAAAGATTAGCTGTCCATAGATGTGTGGGTTTATTTCTGGGCTTTTGATTCTATTCCATTGATCTGTGTGTCTGTTTTTGTGCCAGTACCATGCTGTTTTGGTTACTATAGATTTGTAGTATATTTTGAAATCAGGGAGTGTGATACCTCCAGCTTTGTTCTTTTTTCTCAGGATTCCTTTAGCTATTCGGGGTCTTTTGTTGTTCCATATAAATTTTAGGATTCTTTGTTCTATTTCTGTGAAAAATGTTATTGGAACATTGATAGGGATTGCATTGAATCTATAGATTGCTTTAGGAAGTATGGACACCTTAACTATGTTAATTCTTCCAATCCAAGAGCACGGAATATCTTTCCATTTCTTTGTGTCTTCTTCAATTTCTTTCAGAAATGTTTTATAGTTTTCAGGGTACAGATCTTTCACCTCTTTGGTTAAGTTTATTCCTAGGTATTTTATTCTTTTTGTTGCAATTTTACATGGGATTGTATTCTTAATTTCTCTTTCTGCTAGTTCGTTGTTAGTGTACAGAAATGCAACTGATTTTTGTATGTTGATTTTGTATCCTGCAACTTTACCATATTCGTTTATTACTTCTAAATGTTTTCTGGTGGATTCTTTAGGGTTTTCTATATATAAAATCATGTCATCTGCAAATAGTGACAGTTTCACTTCTTCCTTTCCAATTTGGATCCCTTTTATTTCTTTCTCTTACCTGATTGCTCTGGCTAGGACTTCCAGTACTATGTTAAATAGGAGTGGTGACAGTGGGCATCCTTGTCTGGTTCCTGTTCTTAGAGGGATAACTTTAGGTTTTCACCATTGAGGATAATATTAGCTGTGGGTTTCTCATATGTGGTCTTTATTATGTTGAGGTACTTTCCTTCTATACCCATTTTATTCAGAGTTTTTATCATAAATGGATGCTGTATCTTGTCAAATGCTTTCTCTGCATCTATTGAGATGATCATGTGATTTTTAATCTTCATTTTATTAATGTTGGTATATTACGTTGATTGATTTGCAAATGTTAAACCATCCCTGCCTACCTGGAATAAATCCCACTTGATCATGGTGTATAATCTTTGTAACGTATCGTTGTATGCGATTTGCTAGTATTTTGTTGAGGATTTTTGCATCGATGTTCATCAGTGATATTGGCCTGTAATTTTCTTTTTTTCTGTTGTCCTTGTCTGGTTTTGGTATCAGGGTAATGTCAGCTTCACAGAATGAATTAGGGAGCTTCTCCCCCTCCTCAATTTTTTGGAAGAGTTTGAGAAGGATAGGTATTAAGTCTTCTTTGAATGTTTGGTAGAATTCACCAGGGAAGCCGTCTGGTCCTGGACTTTTATTTTTGGGGAGGTTTGTGATTACTGTTTTGATCTCCTTACTGGTGATTGGTCTATTCAAATTCTCTACTTCTTCTTGATCCAGTTTTGGAAGGTTGTATGATTCTAAGAATTTATCCATTTCTTCCAGATTGTCGAATTGGTTGGCATATAGCTTTTCATAGTATTCTCTTATAATCTTTTGTATTTCTGAGGTGTCTGTTGTAAACTCTCCTCTTTCATTTCTGATTTTACTTATTTGTGCCTTCTCTCTTTTTTTCTTGGTGAGTCTAGCTAAAGGTTTGTCAATTTTGTTATTCTTTTCAAAGAACCAGCTCTTGGTTTTATTAATTTTTTCTATTGTTTTTTTGGTCTCTATTTCATTTATTTCTGCTCTGATTTTTATTATTTCCCTTCTTCTACTGATTTGGGGCTTTGTTTGTTCTTCTTTTTCCAGTTCCTTTAGGTGCATTGTTAGATTGTTTATTTGACATTTTTCTTGTTTGTTGAGATAGGCCTGTATTGCTATAAACTTCCCTCTTAGAACCGCTTTTGCTGTATCCCATAAGTTCTGGCATGTCGTATTTTCATTTTCATTTGTCTCCAGGTATTTTTTGATTTCTTCTTTGATTTCTTCATTAACCCAGTCGTTGTTCAGTAGCATTTTGTTTAATCTCCACATATTTGTGGCTTTTCTGATTTTCTTCCTATAGTTGATTTCTAGTTTCATACCGTTGTGGTCAGAAAAGATGCTTGGTATTATTTCAGTCTTCTTAAATTTATGGAGACTTGTTTTGTGGCCTAATATGTGATCATTCCTGGAGAATGTTCCATGTGCATTTGAAAAGACCCTGTATTCTTCGGTTTTTGGATGGAATGCTCTGTATATATCTACTAGGTCCCTCTGTTCTCGTGTGTCATTTAAGGCCACTGTTTCCTTATTGATCTTCTGTTTGGATGATCTATCCATTGGTGTAAGTGGAGTGTTCAAGTCCCCTACTATTATTGTGTTCCTGTCTATTTCTGTTTTTATGTCTGTTAATAATTGCTTTATATATTTAGGTGCAGCTACATTGGGTGCGTAGATATTTACAAGTGTTATATCCTCTTGTTGGATTGTTCCCTTGATCATTATGTAATGCCCTTCTTTGTCTCTTTTTACAGTTTTTGTTTCAAAGTCTATTTTGTCTGATATGAGTACTGCTACCCCAGCTTTCTTTTCATTGTCATTTGCGTGGAGTATCTTTTTCCATCCCTTCACTTTCAGTTTGTGAGTGTCTTTAGGTCTGAAGTGTGTCTCTTGTATGCAGCATATATATGGGTCTTGTTTTTTTATCCAGTCAGCCACCCTATGCCTTTTAATTGGAGCATTTAGTCCATTGACGTTTAAAGTAGCTATTGATAAGTATGTACTTACTGCCATTTTTTAACTTTTTTTTTTCTCAGTGTTTTAGTAGTCCTTCCCTGTTCCTTTCTTCTTCTATACAGAATTGAGGGTCACTTTAGTTTCACCTCTGTCTGAAAGCTGTACTCTTTAACTCCCCTCCTCCCTCCTTTTATGATTTTGATATCATATCTAACTTCTTTTTGTGCATTTGTATCCATTACGTTCTTATCATGGAAATAGATAATTTTTCCTATTTGTGGTCTTCCCTTTTCCCCTTAAATCAGTCCCTTGAACATTTCTTGTAGCACTGGTTTCTTGGTGAGAAACTCCTTTAATTTTTGCTTGTCTGAGAAATGTTTGGTCTCTCCTTCCATTTTGAATGATAACCTTGCTGGGTAGAGTATTCTTGGCTGTAAGTTTTTTCCTTTTAGCACTTTAAATATATCATACCATTCTCTTCTAGCCTGTAAGGTTTCTGCTGAGAAGTCAGCTGATAGCCTTATGGGGTTTCCTTTGTATGTAACTTGACATTCTCTTGCGGCTTTTAGGATTCTCTCTTTATCTTTAATTCTGGACATTTTGATTATGATGTGTCTTCGTGTGGGACTCCTTGGGTTTATCTTGTTTGGGGCTCTCTGTGCTTCCTGTACCTGGATGTCTGTTTCCTTCCTTAGGTTAGGGAAGTTTTCATCTATTATTTCTTGAAATAGATTTTCTGCCCCCTTGTCTCGCTCTTCTCCTTCTGGGACACATATAACACGGATGCTAGTGTGCTTGATGTTGTCCCAGAGGTCCCTTAGACTGTCCTCACTCTTTTTAATTCTTTTATCTTTTACCTGTTCACCTTGGGTAATTTCTTCTAGTCTTTCATCCAGCTCACAGATCCGTTCTTCTGTATCCTCTACTGTGCTTTTGAGTCCCTCTAATGAATTTTTCATTTCCAGTATTGTATTCTTCATTTCTGATTGGTTCTTTTTTATATCTTCCATTTCTTTGTTGACATTCTCACTGAGTAAATCTATTCTTCTCCCCAGATCAGTGAGCATCCTTAACACTATTAGTTTGAACTCTCTGTCAGGTAGGTTTCTCATTTCTGTTTCACTTAGTTCCTTTTCTGGGGTTTGTCCTGTTCCCTTACTTGGAATGTATTCTTTTGCCTCCTCATTTCCCTGTGCTTGTGTCTACGTATTAGGTAGGTCAGCTACGTCTCCTGCTCTTGGATAGGTGACCTTATGTAAGTGATGCCTTAGGAGGCTTCCAGTGTGCTTCCCTCAGTTCTCAATGTTCCAGAGGTGACCCCTATGTGGGCTACGTGTATCCTTCTGCTGTGGCCTGTTTGTTCTCCCTGTAGGCGCCCAGGGAGGCCGACTTATGCTCCTGGCCAGCTGTTGTAATGCTCAGCTGCTTGTAGTTGTTGTGGGTCCTTCAGTCTCTTTATCAGGTGTGGGGAGCCCCAGCACAGTTGGCTGCAAGTTCTAATACCACATTTGTGTTGCAGTATTTCTTTTAAGTGAGTAGGCCCCCAGCGTGGCAGGTTGTTAGGCTCAGGGCCTTACAATTGCTGTAAGCCTCTAGCCTATTAGGTCTCTTGTCAGCTCTCTGAGGATTGCAGCTGGGTGGGGCTGGCCTCAGGCACAGGAGCACCCAATTGTTTCAGGCTTTGGAAGGTGGGGCAACCCCCCATGTGGGTCTTTGAGAAACACAAGTCTTCTGCAGCTGACAAGCCCTGCCGCCCACAGGTCCACACACACAGTCAACACAGTACTGCCCCGTGTGCGCGCCCCGACCTCCCCAATCGGACCCAGTCTCTCCACAGCAGGAGCCCCACCCACTCCGCCACAGCCCCACACTCTCCACCTGCTCCTTGTGCACACCCTGCCCTGCTAAAGTCGGCTCAGTTGCCAGGCTGCAGAGAATCCAGTCCCCAATCTATGCAGGCCCACAAGTTGCCTGAGGGCTTGTTGTTGGGTGGGGCCAGTCTCTAGGGTGGGCTGCCTGCCCTGGCTGAGCTGTATTAAATCGGTGCTATAGCGGGTGGAGCAGACCCTGGGCTAGCAGGCCTCAGGGAGAACTCCAATGGTGTCTGTGTCAGCATGCCCACACCAGGCCACAACAATGGCCACCGCCAATGTCCCAGTCCCTGGAGAGGTCTCACCTCTCACCGAGATGCACTCAGGGCCTATTAGGTGAGTCTCTTTTCACCACAGCACTGTGCACCTTTCTTTCTGGTGATTTTAGGATGCTTTCTCAAACGGGTGAGTTTGCGCGCGGGCCCTTTAAGAGCCAGTTTTCGTTTCTTTGTGAACCGGGTTTTCTGGGGGTGCTCCCCAGTGTTTTAGTAGCAGGCACAGTCAGATATTATGCCGCTGGTCTCGATTGTGCTGGGTCCACAAAATGCCCACAGCGGGGGCGCTCCCCGGCTCAGGGCCCGGCGCCTCCAGGGAGGCTGCGTACCTGTGAGCTGCTCCCGGCGGCCGTGAAGCTGGCTGCTTGTGAAGGCGGCGTTTCCTCTCCAGAAGGGAGTCTCTGCCTCTTCCACCTCAGTTAGGATTGTCCGTTGTTGCAGGAGTTCCTCTTACCCAGTTTTCAGTTCTGTCTCAGGGGTAATTTTTCCACGAGTAGTTGTAAATTGGCTGTGTCCACGGGAGGAGGTGAGTTCAGAGTCTGCCTACGCCGCCATCTTGAGTTCGCCTCCTCAAGAAACAGTCTTGATATCATGGAAAGGGTCACTTTTCACAACTCATATATTGACCAACTGAGCTGACTATAATAGGGAAGAGTTCCCTTGGCCTTAATGTCAATGTTCTACATAATATAAGGATATTTTCTTCCTTTTACAATCATCGTTTCTAGAGAGAGTGGTTCCAGCTAAATGGAAAACTCTGCTGTTTTGCTTAACACTGATAATTTTGGATGAGCAGAGGTAGACCTGAATTGGAGTTAGCTTGTAATAGCAAAATAGAGTCGAAATGCTATATGTAATCAAGTAAGACAATTTTGAAGTTATCTAGGGAAATCTGGGAGAAGAGATGGGGTGAAGAGGAAAGCTGAAGGGAGGAGGAGAGGAGAGGGGAGCTATTAAGATGCTTGAGGCTGAGGGACCACATAAATTGAACAGGGAGTAAAAATTCTCTGGCAGTAGGAAGGTAAAAGAACCTTTTTACAATTTTCGTATCCCTGTGGTAAACAGAATAATAGCCATCCAAAGATGTTGACATCCTAATCCCCAGAACCTGTGACTATGCTACCTTACATGGAAAATGAGACTTTTTAGTTGTGATTAAGTCAAGGGTCTTGAGATGGAGAGATTATGCTGAATTATCCAGTGGGCCAAATGTAATAACAAGAGTCTTTATAACAGGGAGCCAAGAGATTCATAGTCAGAGAAAGGAGATGGGACAAAAGAAGCAGAAGTTGGAGTGAAGCACTTTAAAGATGGGGAAAGGGATCATGAGCCAAGGAATGCAGGCAGCCTCTAGAAGCAGAAACAGACAAGAAAACGGATTATCCCCTGGAGCCCCTAGAAGGAACCAGAGGTGCTGACACCTTGACTTTAGAGTATAAGATAATAAATCCTTTTCTTTAAACCACTAAGTTTGTGGCAATTTGTTACAGCAGCAACAAGCAATAGGAAACTAATATTATCAAGGATGACTCAATGTTGAATTTGACATTTTTTGTGTTGCTGTAAGGTATGCCACTCCTCTGTGCCCTCCCAATCCAATCCCATTTGTGAAATCTAACATACCAGTACATATTTTGTGTGAGTAAAGTTTGTATGTATACATCTATGTGGCAATTGAGGAAGAGGCTGAGGTTCATTACTAGATCAATGTTATACAGAATGGAACAGCAAATGTGCAGGCAGGAGCTCTGAGGCAGAGATGACTCTGAATGCATAAGACCCCATCAGCAGCCCAGAAATATCTAGGAGGAGCTTGGGAAGCGGATGTCATGATAGAAGCCTGGCTAAATCTTCTCAACCTCTCTATAAAAGACATATTTAATAGGAAGTTCTCACTGAAAGAGAAAGTCTAACGTGGAGAGGGGCAAGAATTGACTGGATCATGATTTTCAGCTACATCTAAACTTTTATGTTTTCATCGATTCTCTTTGTTGAAAGCATTTTTCTGTAGGTAGTAAGTAGATTTGATGGACTGATTGACTGATGTATGCAAACATGAACTTCTCCTCATCAAAGATAACTAATTATCTTGGGATATAAAAAATCTCCAAATCCATTTGCACCTTGTGTAAAACTGTGTTTTGGAATTCTGCAGTAAAGAGCACCACAAATGGATCTACATTCAGCAGGAATTTATACACACTGGAAAGAGACTTCAGAAGTTATATGTTTAATAGCAATTTTAAATTCTCTACATAATGTATGCTATTTTAATTACCAGAGCATTTGAGGATAAAGATTTTAGTACCATGGTGAAATATAGGCTAAAGAAGTTAGAATAAATTGAATTCTGTATTATAATAGTGAATGAAAGATGGGCATTTCAATATATAGAAATATGATTGGAACTTGGTTGTGGGTAGTTTGCATTCATTTAGGGAAAGCATAAACTATCCTGTTGAATATGAATGTGTATGCAGTACATTTCTTGTGTGTCTCGGCTGACCTAGAGGTTGTGTATGATGAGACGAGGTTTTAGTACTAATCTCCCTGATGCCTATTTCGCATCCCCCATTTCATGCTATTTCCTCTAATGGCTAGCATGGTGCCAGCACATGGTAGGTTCAACAATTTATTATTTGTTAAATAAATTAAGAAACTATAGCTATGAGAGATTGGCATTTTTACTATTTGGTATAACAAATTCATTTTTTTCCATAGATTTAGAATAGTTTACAATTACATATTTTGCTCTGAGTTAACATGCTAACTCTAAGTAAATATACAGGTATAATGTTGAATTAACTTCTATATAACTTTCCTATTGCTGCTGTTAACACATTATCTGAAACTTAGCGGTTTAAAACAACACAATTTTATTATCTTACAGGTCTGTAAGGAGGGCAGAAGAACGAAATGGGTATCAATGGGCTAAGATCAAGGTTTTGGTGGAGCTGCATTTCTTCCAGAAAATCTAAGGGGAAATCTATTCCCTTGCCTCTTCTAGCTTCTAGAGGCCACCTGCATTTCTTAGCTTGTGGCCTATTTATCTTCAAAGCTAGCAGCATATAATCTTCAAATCTCTTTGACTCTGACCTTCTGCCTCTCTCTTATAAGGACCCTTCTCATTACATTGGGCCTACCCAGATAATCCAGAATAATCTCCTTATATCAAAGTCAGTTAATCAACAACCTTGATTCCATCAGAAACCTTAATTTTCTCTTGCCATATAACATAACATAGTCACAAATGCTAGGGATTAGGACATGGACATCTTTAGGAGGGGGATTATTCTGCCTACCATAACACCTCAATTTCTCTCTCTTTCCTGGGAACCGAATCTCAGTATTCACTCAACCACCCACACCACCTCTCATCCACATAGTTACAGTACTAGGGCTCCTGGCAAACCTGCTCATAGAACACAACACTTCTACCCCAACCCTCCTCACAGGCCACAGTTGATTGAACCAGAGATGGGCTTCTGATACCATTTGTGCAAAGGATTGTTTCCTAGTTAAATCAGAGCTGGGAATAAGGTTCTAATTTCATTTTGACTAAATGATACAGACATGCAGAAAGTTGTAGAGCCACAGGCAGAGAGAGAGAATTGTCTGAGAGTTTTTCCAGCCCCTAGTTCTAGGTCATTGCTGAAGCCTGGTTGCAACCAGCCCTTTGGCTCCAAGAAACACTCTAAAATTCTTGTGATAATATCTCCTTTTTTGCTTAAGCTTGTTAGAGTACACCCTTGTTACAACCAAAAGGATTTAACCAAAAAATTTATACAATATTATTATTACTAATACTGTCTAGTGTAGGTACTTATTAATGACTGGATGGATAGATGAAAATATATAAATGAGTGAAGTAATTTGCCCAGCATCATATATGGTTCATGGCACTGCTGAGAGAAGAAGCTAGCTCTCGCACCTTCCAGTGCAATGCTGTCTCCTCTTCATTATAAAATGATTAGGTAAAAATAAACAGCAGCATAAGATCAATACTATGTTTTGAATAAAATCCACCCATGTTCTTAAATTATCAAGAAACCAATAAAATATTCTGAAGCAAGTTTACATTATATTTCAAATTTGGCATTTTTTTCAACTAGATAATTTCTACTTCTCTTAAAATATATCTTTCACAGATTTCTATTGTCAAGCAATTGTTCCCTTCTCTGAAATGGCCTTCTAACCTATCGGATGTATTATTCTTCCACTGCTAACCTGGAGCCAATGGCTCAATATCCTCCACCCCAAAGAAAAGGTAATTCCTAGCACTGTGGCAAGGCCCAGCAGTTTGCTTTCCAAGTCACTACCTGCTCGATGAGACACTTATTTGATTCAGAGGAATGACAGATTATTTACAATTTCCACTGTTTCAATAGCATTCTTTAAAATCTCAGTGTAACATTATACACTTTAAATATCTTACAATTTTATTTGTCAATTATATGTCAATAAAGCTGAAAAAATCTCCGTGTAGTATGCCTTATCCATAGCCAGGAATTCTGAGTGTTGAATATAAAGGACAATAAATATGTAGAAGAATAAGGAGAAAGAAAAAATATTGGTCTTACACTTGGTTTTGATTAACAGTGCAGCGAACCTTCTTTATAGTAAGCCAATGTATAGCAAGTATTCTGCCAATAAAACACTCATATTGCAGTGATTATCCACTGTGTCTCTATGTTGGCTCTTCTATAAACACCACTGAAAGAAGGTATCTTATTATAGTCTGTGGTGACAATCCAAATTCAAACTCAACAAAAATGTTATACGACACCAGTAATTGGCAGAAGCTAGGAGGTATGGGGAGAAAATTTGATTTAGATCAAGTTCCTGCCCTCAAAGAGGTAACAGTATAATAGATGATACAGCCCCATGGATAAACAGGACTAATCGCTAGTACATGTTTGGACCTGTAATTTATGATCTATGGGCCTAAATTTCCATCTGTAAAATGGGGGTTTTGAGACTGGAAAAGTGGTTTTCAAACTGTTATGCAGATCCCTAGACGTATCTATTGGAAGTGTGATGGGAGCTGTGGAAAGCAGTTTGAGGAAATTGAGTCAACAGAGCTTTAATAGAAAGTTAGATGTGAGAATTCCTGTAGTTGATATATAAACAAAGAACTACGGGGGCAGCAAAGATCAATTTCAGACGTAGGTATTTTTGAAGGCTTTATGGAGAAGGTGTCATATGAGCCTGATCTTGCAAAAGGGGCATTTCAACTGGAAGAGATTGAGGAAGAGGGCAATCCAAGCAAAAAGAATAACATGAAGAAAGTTGAGGAGATGTGAAAGTACAGGCACATTTTGAGAATGTGAAGTTGGTCTCCTTTAGATAAAGTGCAAGGATATGAGAAACAGCAGGAGATGAGACTGGAAACATCAGAGACAGGCATGACCATAGCTGGGTTTAGAAGATTATTTGGGAATCATTTCTTCCAGACTCAGGGCTTTAGAGCCCATCTAGATGCTTATGACTCTTAAATGTTTATCTCCAGTTCTACCCTCTTTCCTGAATTCCAGACTCACATAGCCAACTGTCCCATAATCATCTTCACTTGGATGTCTAATAGGTTTCACTAATTATAACATGTCCAAAATAAGAGCCTGTTCTTCCCTCGGTCTGTCCTATCTTTGTAAATGGCGCTCTAGGTGCCAGTTGCTCAAATAAAAAACCTATGAGTGATGCATGATTTCCTTATCCCCTATATCAAATTTCTCTTTAACTCCTGTAAGCATTATCTTTAAATTATATCCTAAATCCATCCATTTCCCACCACTTTCACACTACCTCCTGGCCCAAATGACCATCATCTCTCAAATGGACTACAGTGATCGCCTGACACATTTCTCTGTTTTCCAACTTGCATCTTGCATAGACTGGATTTTTGGTAAGAAAAATTTTCACTTCCATCTCCTTCACCTCCATGAGAAGCATGTACTTCCCTACCCTATGTGACTTGTTTGGTCCATAGGCTATTAGTGCATGAGACAAAAGTAGAAGCTCAAAATATGTTTATGTGTTTGATCTTGCCCTCTTTTCCTTCTGCCATTTCCATGAAAAGAACATGCTTTGAGTAGCCACTGATTCAAAGACCACGACAGACATGGAGTAGACGTGAGTCCAACCCATAGCCAATCCACAAATACTTAACAAAGACGTTATGTTAAATTTTGTATGCCCCTGGGTTTTGGAGTGGTTTGCTTCTCAGTATTATTGTGTCAGTGGCTGATTGATATATATCCCTACATTCTGTTAACCACACAGACATATTTTAATGCTTAGATCAAATCGTGGCACTCCACTGCTCTCAATTTTATAATATCTACATTCATGCTTAGAATAAAATTCAGTGCCTGTACCACTATCTCCAAGATCCTACATGACTCTGGTTCCTGATGACCTCTTCCCACTACACACTAGGAACATGGCTTACACAAAACAGGCTCCCACCTAAGGGCATTTACAACTGCAGTTCCCTCTGTCTTGATGTCTTTTTCCAGAGATATGCACATGGTTTATTCTTTTACTTTATTCAAATGTTACTTCTTCAGACAGACCTTACCTGACTAACCAATCTAAATCTCTCCTAACTCACACTTCAAGGAACTCCTGTCTATTTGTTTACCCTGCTTTATTTTTTCTTCCTACCACTTAACACTGTTTTAAAATATATAATATAACACAAGCACCGAAAGCAAAAATAAATAAGTGGGACTACATGAAACTAAAAAGCTTCTGCACAGCAAAAGAAATGATCAACCAAATAACAAGTCAACCTACAGAATCGGAGAAAGTATTTGCAAATCATATATCTGATAAGAGGTTAATATCCAAAATCTATAAGGAACTCTTACAGCTCAATAGCAAAAAACAAGTAATCTGGTAAAAAGAATAAAAAATGGGCAGAGGAACTGAATAGACCTTTTTCCAAAGAAGATATACAAATGACTAACAGATACATGAAAAGGCGCTCAAAATCACTAATAATTAGGGAAATGCAAATCACAACTACAATGAGATATCACCTCACACCTGTTAGAATGGCTATCATCAGAAAGCAAGAGATAACAAGTGCTGGCGAGGATGTGGAGAAAAGGGAACATTTATGAACTGTTGGTTGGAATGTAAATTGGTGTAAGCACTATGGAAATCAATATGGAGGTTCCTCAAAAAATTAAAAATAGAACTACCATATGATCCTGCAATCCCACTTCTGGGTACTTATCAAAAGGAAATGAAATCACTATCTCAAAGAGACATCTGTGCCTCCATGGTCACTGCTGCATTATTTACAATAGCCAAGACACGGAAACAACCTGAGCACCTACCAATGGATGAATGGGTGAAAAAAATGTGGTGTGTATATATATAGATACAGTGGAATATTATTCAGCAATAAAAAAGAAGGGAATCCTGCCATTTGTGATGACATGGAAGAAACTTGAAGGCAGTACGCTAAGTGAAATAAGACAGACAGAGAAAGATAAATACTGTATGATCTCACTCATGTGTGGAATCTGAAAAACCTGAACTCATAGAAACAGAGAATAGAATGGTGATTGCCAGGAGTGGGAGGGTGGGGGAAATGGGCAAAGGTGGTTGAAGTGTACAAACTTACAATTATAAGATGAATAAATTCTGGGGATCTAATATGCAGCATGATGACTGTAGTTAACAAAAAGAATTTGGTAACTGTGTGAGGTGATGGATGTGTTAACTAACCTTATTGTGGTAATCATTTCACAATGTATGTGTATATCAAATCATCACCTTGTACACCTTAAACTTACACAATGTTATGTATCAATTATATCTCAATAAGGCTGGGAAAAAATATGATATATTTGGCTGTTGATTAATTTGAGGTCTCTCCCAATCAAATGAAAACTCCTTGAGAAGTTTTTCCATCTTGTTCACTGTCATATCTCCAGTGTCTAGAAAACTGCATGGCAAATAGTAGTCACTCAGTGAGCATCTGTTGAATAGGAGAGATGGAAGGGAGGCTTTTACAGATATATTAGTGAGAAGAAATCATATTTAATCACAACAGTTAAGAGGCCATTATAATAGTTTGGGTGAAGGACTCGACAAGGGCAGAATGATTGGAAAGGAGGGGCCTATGAAACATTTTAGAGGTGGAATCCATGGAATTTTGTGGTTGATTGAATGCCATAACACACAACAGTGAGAAATCAAATATAGTTTCAAGGGGTCAAGTTAAGGAACCTGGAAGGATAATTGTGATATGCATACATGAACTCACTTCCACAAATACCAGCTCTATGTCTATATTATGCTAGGTCTTAGGAGCACAGAGATAAATCAGACATAGCCCCTGTTCTAAAAGTTGTTAACTGCTTATAGAAGGAGATAGAATTTCAATAGAATGTGCTGAGTGCTACGATAGATATTTGCACAGGGGGGCAACACACTTCCACATATAGAAACGCAGATAGAAAACACAGAAATAGAAGCATGTTTGCAAGAAAATGTTATGGTTCTAGTTATGATGGATTTGTTCTAGTTGGTTCTAGTTATGATGGATTTGAGACTCAAAATGAAGATGCCCAGCAATTCACATCATCTGAGATTCGAGGGCAAGGTCTTGTTTAGCTGTGTGGAGTCATCAGAGCCATCAATAAGGAATTGATTGGGTTGGAAGAGACCATCTCAGGAAAGTATTTAGAACAAAATAATAGTGGCCTAAGACCAGGAGACTCAATAGTTAGGAGATGAGCAGAGAAAGAAGCCTATAAAGAGGACTAAACAGACATTATCAGATATGGGACGGGAAATAGGAGAAGGAAGTTTGACTGGAGACAAGAGAAAAGCAGTTTTGAGTAGGAAGAAATTGTTAAAATTGGAGGAAATCTTCTAGGAGGTCACTCAATTTGTGGTTGAACTAAGATAATAATATAGCTATTCACCCATCCATCCATCCGCCAAGCATTTATTGAGCAGTTACTACCATGTGTCAAGCACTGTGCTCAGCACTGATGACTATAAAGTTCTTTCCCTCATATGGTCTTCGGTCTAGTTGGAAAGAGAAGCATTAAACAAATAATCAAAAAATACATATATAATTACAAATTGTGATGATTCATATGAATAAAGTAAAAGTGCTATGAAAATATCCCCCTGCTAATCCTAACAAATCTGCTAATCCTTCTGGCCGTGTGTTTTGCTTTTGCATTATAAAAATAACACTACTCTGGGGGCCGGCCCGGTGGCGCAAGCGGTTAAGTGCACGCGCTCCGCTGCGGCGGCCCGGGGTTCGCTGGTTCGGATCCCGGGCGTGCACCGACGCACTGCTTGGCAAGCCATGCTGTGGCGGCGTCCCATATAAAGTGGAGGAAGATGGGCACAGATGTTAGCCCAGGGCCGTCTTCCTCAGCAAAAAAAGAGGAGGATTGGCGGATGTTAGCACAGGGCTGATCTCCTCACACACACAAAAAAAATAAATAACACTACTCTGGTTCTGCTTCTGAGCCATTGGGTAGTTTCCACAAGTACCCTGATTTCTAATTATTATCATGAGATATGGTGCCTGGTTTTGTCCACCATCAGTACTTGCAAATTCTTAATTTTTTCCTGTCTAGATAGGCTTCTGACATTTCTCCTGGCCTCTTTGTGCTTCTATCAACTTAGTACTTATTTATGACGTATTTCTGACTCTTGATGCCTAGCTTGTTTCTCAAGTTTTGTTTTGTTATCATTTCAGCTCCACACAATAGACCATGAAACTGGAGTACCATGGGATAGAAGCTGATGAAGGGTAGATAAGTCAAAAACAAAATGTTGGAAAATCACCAAGGGCAAAGGCAGGAGAGAAAGTTTGCTTCAAACCCTCTCTCCTACAAACTTGTATCCAAATATGAAACTATGGCACCTGGAACATTTCTGATACTGTTAATATTGATGAGAAATGAATATATAGACTTGATATCACATGGTGTCATGCGGGGTGAGATCTTCAGAGTAGAATAAGAAAGAGTTTACTTGATTTCTGTGGTAAAGACTGGCCAGCTATTCACCAAAACATTTCTTCTTATTTCTACATTTCCCAGCCTCCCATGGAGGTAAGTGTAGTGGTATGACTGAGTTCTAGCCAATGAATTATGAGAGGATGTCATATGCACTCCTTCCAGGACTGGTCCATAACATCTTCCACACTGGATTCTCCAGATTCTTTCTCTCCTGACTTAAGCAGCAGAGCCTGATGACCATGAAATGCATTTATTAAAGGTGGTAGATCCATAAGATGGAAGGATCCTAGATCCCTGAAGCACCACGTGAAAGAGAACCACTTGCTAATGAGAAAGACCTGTTTGGGAATTTATGTCAGCAAGCTTCTACCAGGCTTGAGCCATCATATACTTTGGGATTTGTTTATTACAGGAGCTAGTATCAACTTACTTAATAAAGCTACTAAAGAAATAGCAAATATTTATTGAGCTCTGAGTATAAAACAAAATCTGGAAATAAAAGGCAGTGATGGAACTTGCTGCTACAGCTAGTAAATAGGGTAGAAATAGGGTTTCAAACTTTGATGCCTTTTCACTACACACCCATTGAAACATGCCTCATGTAGTTTAGAAAGAGAGCACACTGTGTTTAGAACAAAAGACTGGGAACAAGATGCCCAGGTGAATGGCTTTAGATCCAGCCAGTCTAAGGGACCATGAAAATAGTTGGTTTGAGTCAGTCTTAAATCAATGTGATTTATGCCTGAGTCTGTCTCTCACCGATACAGAAGCCCTGTATTATTCAAATTTGCATCCCCTCCTTCCCCAGCGCCTTGTTCAGTATCTTGCATATAGTAGATGTCCACTGAATGACCTCACGAATTGGTTTGAATACAAAGTACAAAGCTCAGGACTGTGGTAAATTGGTTTCATATCCCTGTTCCTCTCTAGACTCATCCTCCTGAAGATTGGCCTGTGTAGAAGCTCAAATCTGAAACTTGCATTTAAGACATTTAAATTACTTTTTTAAAGTGACAGTTTAGTTTATAACACTTATAGCTTTCTGTGCTTTTAAAATCAGATAACCCATATACAGCTCTTAACACAGGGCCTAGAACATGGCAAGCTCTCAATAAAACAGTAACTGTTATCATTATCCTCGAGTTTCATTGTGAGCTCTGTTTCATATTCTCCCTGTGGACATTTTTCTTGCCTGGTGCTGCTGTTTTTTTTTTTTTTTAACTTTATTGGGGTATAATTAATATTTTAAAAGTTATCATATTTAGTGTATACATTTTGAAGAGTTTGGACATATACATACCCCTGTGATACCATCACCATAAACAAGGTAATAAACATATCCATCACCTATAAAAGATTTCATGCATTTCCTTTTGTGTGTGTGTGTGTGTGTGTGGTAAGAACACTTAGCATGAGATGTACCCTCTTAATGAGTTTTGAAGTGCACAATGCAGCATTGTTAACTATAGGCACTACATTGTACAGCAGATCTTTAGGGCATATTCACCCTGTATAATGGTAACTTTATCCCTGTTGATTAGCAACTCCCCACTTCCTCTTCCCCCAGCCCCTGGAAACCAGCATTCTATTCTCTGCTTCTATATGTTTGACTATTTTAGATACTTCATATAAGTGGAATCATGCAGTATTTTTCCTTCGGTGTCTGGCTTATTTCACTTAACATAATGTCTTCCAGGTCCATCCATGGGTAAATAAAATGTGGTTTATACATACAATGGAATATTCAGCCTAGCACTGGTGTTTCTAATGCATGACTGCTATTGCTTTGCTTTATCTTCTCTAGTTTAAGTTATTTGCATGTTACAGATACCAGACACCCTGCTGGGCACTCTACATACATTAACTCATTACTCCTCACTAAAAAGAGTTGTTTTGTTTATTTGTTTTACAGATGAGAAAACCAGAATCCATAAATTAATTTTCTTGTCCAAGATCACGTAGCTCTAAATGGTGAAGCTGGAATTTAAGTCTGTCCAACTACAAAGCTCAGGCTCTCTCCACAGCATCAATGACTGACTTTTTCTTTAAAGAAAAGGTGCTAGCATTATTAATTCATTAATTGCATAAAATGAAATATAGAAAGTCAAGATTGGAAGAGTTCTAGTCAGTGGTGAGCTGGAGCTGGTTTGTACCAATTTGCAAGAGTAGATTGTGTGCATCTCTTCCCAACTCCATGTTCAGTGACATCACGTTGATTGATAGCTTGAAAGCAGCCGTGATAGGTGGGATTATTTGCAACATGAAAATTGGCAAATGCTACAAACACTACAAATCAAGCCTTCTTTTTACCAACACACTACTGGGTCTATTTGTTTTGTGTATGAGGAAACTGAAGTAAGAGGAAGGTAATGACTTATCCAAAGTGACAGAGCTGGTGTGTGGCAGAGATGGGGCCATAACCCAGGTTTTCTGACCATCAGTATAATGATGAAGCTGCTATTGCCTCCCCTATTTGGATAGAAGTGTGTGTGTGTGTGTGTAAGAGAGAGAGAGAGAGAATCATGAAGTGTGTGGTAATATAAAACATTATAGACTCTGCATTGGAAGGAAAGTTGAACATCATCTAATCCAGAAATTCCCAACAGTAGCTACATGTTGGAATTACATAGGGCAATTGTTAAAAGTAACAATTTCCTGAACTACCTACTGACTGAGACACTCCAGACGAATCTGCATGTTTAATATGAATCTCTGGGTGTTGTGATGCAACCACAGACTGGCATTCGGGAATTGCTTTATATAGTTGAATTTTATATCACATGTGTGAAACTTCTCTACATAATTCATGCTTTTCATCTTTATGAGTTTAACCTTAACCTCCAAGCTTTAAGCAGTTCATTCCCTTAAGTCATTTTTGTGTGTGTGTGGCATAAGTTTTGAACATCACAATGCAGAAAAAATTTCCAGTAACTAACTACTTATAGTTTTTTTAAAAGAAAAAAAATGTAACAAGTTGGTATAATAAAGAGTACGTTTGTTCTTGGGGCTTTATATTCATTGTCTTCTTTGGGATGCAGGAGAGGATTATCAGAAAATGTTTGTGTGTGCAGAATGGGAAAGAGGGTGTCCTCGAGAATGGCCTCATTTCAGGACCCTATGAGGAGCTGGGAGTGCTCAGGGGATGCCCTGCTTTGGCACTCAGAGCAAAGGCATGAAATGTCCCACTGAAAGAAGCCAGTCGTGATCACTGGCAGAAAGAGCAATAAAAACAGAGACTTTGTTCTCAAAAGCTTGCTGAAAGCATAACATTGGGCTATTGAGACAGCTCAGTCTCTCACACACACTCCCACTCAGCTTTGCCAAGGTGCAGGACCGCCCTGCTCAGCCCAGCGCACAGAGAATTGCTCCCTCTGAATGGAACCAAGTAGCTCACAGACAGCAATAAAGTTCTTGAAAGAATGTGCCAAAGAAAAGTTTTCAGTCTTTAATTTGTTTACAACTTAAGCCCAGGGTTTATCAGCAAAGATGACTTGGAGGCACTCAGAATTAAGTGAGAGTAGTTTTTTTAAAATCATGCCAAGCTCAAAGGATATCAGCAGCTGCAAATGCATGGTTTTCTCTGGAATTCTTGTTTCTTTTGAAAATGTATCAATGGAAGGTATCATATTTATAAAGTTGAGGCCTACAGCCATGGAAGAAGGCTCCCAAAATACTCCTGGTGGTTGGGAGAGCTGTACACCTTGTTGTTATAGCAAACAGTATGAATTCAACTCTGGAATCTCAAGTTTTCTAGATAGTCTAATGAATGAATAAATAAATGGACGTTCTAATGAATGAACGTAAATCAGTCATTTACCTGTTGATAGTGCCTGAAAAGCAAGCAAGAAGAAACAATATAGCACAAAATCCTCACATGGAGGGGAAAATACTGATTCATTAATTCATTGATCAAAAGTTTACTGAGCACTTACTACGAATTAGACCATGTAGACTGCTAGGAGTGCCTGTCTCAGTGGTTCTCAAACTTGGGCGTGCATCAGAATTATTTGGATGGCTCACTAAAATACAGACTGCTGGGCATACCCCCGGAGTCTCTGATTCATTAGGTCTGGAATGAGGCCTAAGAATATGCATTTCTAACAAGTTCCCAGATAATGCTGATGGTCCAGGGACCACACTTTGAGAACCACCCACCAAGTACAGGAGACCAACAAGTAAATGATAACACTGTACAGTGATAAGCAGTAAGTGTCATGAAGGAGGCTGTGGCAGCAGAGACGAGGGGCACTTCATCTAGCCTTGGGTTGAAGGGACCAGAGGAGGTGGTCAGGAAAGGCTTTCCAGAAGTGGTAACATTGAACTGAGTCTTGGAGTCCGAATAGGCTTTTCTGTCAGGGGAGGAAGAATTGGTAAGGTACTCTGGATGGAGGAAATAGTATGTATGAAGGCACAGAGGTGAGAAATGGCACAGTGGTTTTAGGTAATGGCAAATAGTCTGTGGCAAGAGTCAGGGTGGATAACAAGTATCCATCTATAACATCTGGCATGGGATGTAGTCAGAGGAAAGGTTGTGTAATAAATGGAATTGCCTGGCACTAGACTAAGTACCTTGGGAACTCTAGAAGAATAACATGGGATCCTAAGATCAGACCTCAAAGAGCTGTCAAAATTGCTCAGGAGAGGAGATATTATACATGCAAAATGAAGTAGCAATTCATGAGCGACCACAGGTCAAGGTAGTATACACCAACAGGAGGCTGCCAGGACCACAGTGATTTCCTGTCTCCTCTGGAAATGACACACAGCTCAAGGTCCCCTATGGCAGGGTCTACGTTAAGTGATTCTGCCCCAGGCCATACCAGATTTGTCTGGAGATAGGTGTCTAATGCAAGCAGGCCAATCAGAGTACTCCTCTAGAATTATCTGATATGAAATTGAGGAGAGAGTGTAAATCGTCCTCTGGTGGAAAGCCTGTGAGATGTGCAGAACAGGAACTGTTGGTTGCCATGTCTCCCAGAATGTGAAAGAAACTGAGAGAAAGAAGGTACCATGCCAAGGGAAGCAGAGATGAGAGAGGGACAGAGTACTGGCAGCATTTGAGCCTCTGATTGCAAATGTCCCTCAGGCCAAGCTGTCCTTGGTCTTCCCACCTTTTCTTGGTATATTAAATTCCTCAATAGCCTTCCAGTAAATTTCTCTTTTTGCCTTAGCCAGATCACGTTTAATTTCTGTCCTTTGCAATCAGAACAGTCGTGACTGCTAGTCAGCCATCAGAATCCGATGCATGAAATAGACACCGAATGGGCCTACCATCCATGGGCTGAACCTGCAGTAACAGCTGCACGGGGCCAGTGGGACTTTGCATCAACACTCCTGGGCAGGATTTAGTCAAAGATAAGGGAAAGGAGTCCTCGTCAAATGGAGGGAATAGCATAGGAGAAAGTGTGGTATTAAAAATAAACATGGTTTCAGGGGCCCGGCACCGTGGCTTAGCGGTTAAGTGTGCGCGCTCTGCTGCTGGAGGCCCGGGTTCAGAACCCAGGAACGCACCGACGCACTGCTTGTCAGGCCATGCTGAGGCGGTATCCCACATACAGCAACTAGAAGGATGTGCAACTGTGACATACAACTATCTACTGGGGCTTTGGGGTGAAAAAGGGAAAAAAATAAAAAAGGAGGAGGATTGGCAACAGCTGTTAGCTCAGGGCCGGTCTTCCTCAGCAAAAAGAGGAGGATTGACATGGATGTTAGCTCAGGGCTGATCTTCCTCACAAAAATAAAGAAATAAATAAAAGTGGTTTCAAATGCTGGAGAAGAGGTCGGCCTGACTGGACTGAAGAGTTCCTTTTGGGTTAAGTATGGTGAAGCATCAAATATGGAAGGACTCAAATGTCAGGTTCAGAGGTTTGGGCTTTCACCTCGAAGTCCTGGAGAACCACTGGGGAAACAACAGGAAGGAATTGGGTTTTTTTTAAAGAGCATTCGTCTCATGAGAGATTTTCTTTTCTTTTGCTGGTGAGAGTTTTTTCCTCACTCTCTCTTTCTTTTTCTTTCTGAGAACATATTTTTTTGGGGGGTATGCTGATTGCCAGCCGGCACAGAGCACAGAGCAGAGCCACAGCAGAGGATTGCTGGGGACTGAGGATGGGCAGTAGGGCTCACCCTGGGACACAGAGGTGACGAGAAGAGCAGTGTGGGGCATGGCCACAGAGAGACTAGAGGCCTCTCAGTGCTGTAGTGGAAAGAGCACGGTGCTGGGAGTCAGAAGGTCTGCCCATAGACAATTTATCTTGTCTCACTGAATCCCATTTTCCTCATCTCTAAAATGGGGATATTAATTCCTCGCCTTGTATTCCTCACCGGGTGGTATGCAGAGAATTGAGATAAAATGTATGACAGAGCTTTCTGCACTGCCAAGTATTGTGCAAGGGGTTGTGAAGATTGCTGCACGATTTAACCCTTCTTTTCAGGAAATCCGTGCCAGAGCTTTCCTGAATCATCACTAGCACTGCACGTTTATTGGATGCCTGCAGTATTTCCCAAGCAGCCATCTCACTTTAAAGAGACTGCTTTCCCCTACATATCCTGGGCCGGCCCATCTTTTGTAAGGCTCTTCTTTTTTTCAGATCAGACAAGCCGCAATTACAAATTACTTTCAAGACATTTTAAATTGACTGGGAAAGTATGCACATGCCCTGGTCCACAGAGACCATGTTTGCTTATCAGGTTGTCTCCTCTTTATTAATGCTGTCCCAGGTTCCCTTTCTTTAAGCATCTCCTTCTCTTTTATGGGCGGGAGCCCTGTCTTGCAACTGACAATGTGTTTCCAGGAACCATTCGTCTTTTCTTTCACATGCACTGCATTTAGCATTCTCTCATGTCGCAGACAGGAGAGTGCACCGACTGCAAATCCGCAGGGGCCAGGCCTGATGCTGGGAGCAGAGCGCACCTGTCTGGCACTGCCAGTTCTGCCCTGATTTATTCAGAGACGGAGCTGAATGCTCTGAACATCTTCAGTCCTAGGAAGTCCTTGTCAATGCTGTGATCTATATATGCCTTCAGGGAAGCATCCAAGAGACCCATCCAAATCAGGTGTCTTCCTTTACATGGATGAAGCAAGAGGGGGCTCCAGCTACAGGATGGCTACAGCACCTTTAACCATAATGGGGATGTGAGGAATTCTGTTACTACCACACTTTACTGCGTGTGCTCTTCTCTATGCCTTGTCATTGGCAAGGTTTCCGACTTCCTCGCCGTTTTAAAGCTTTATAGCATGCAACAGAAGAGACATTTCAATTGTAAAGTAAAAAGGCACTCTGTCACTCTTATCTTCACTGATTCAAATCAGCACATGTCTAGAAACTTTTCTGTTATCAGGCCTGCATTTTGATAGGATGATTCCAAAAAGTGCCCATTTTCCTAACTATTTCAGAATTATGTGGACAGTAATTACCATCTTCCATTAGCAGCACTAGTGGTGGTTAAGACAAATTTCAAATGCGTCCAGCAAGTGCTTTACACTAATGTGTCTGCTTCATTAACTTCAATCAAAAGACAGCAGTGGCTCCTCATAGCAATAAGTTTGCTTTGACACATTCTCATCAAATATTGATCTCAATAGTCTGTAGGAGTGCTTAGCTGGGCTGTGTGAAATTTATTTACTGAATACATTATTTCTATCCCTAAAGTGCCAGTTGCTATCTCAGAAAATCTATTTTTTTCATGTTAAAACTTTATTAACATTTAGGAAATCACTATATTTTTTTGGCCATTAATACATGTCTGTAAAAATGTTTTCAGTGAAAATCTTCAACAGAAAAGAAGAGGATCCAAAATTGTATCAGAAAATAGATTTTCTTCTCTACTTTGTCCGAAAAATATTTTTTTCAGTGAGCCAAATATATATCATAGTGACTGGCAGTCGACCACCCCCTTCTCCCAAGCAGGTTTACCCAAATGTGACCTGTATGGCTTGAAGTTACACAGAGATTTTGTTAAAAAGAAGACCATTTGTAATTTTTTGGAAACTCTTTAATAGAGAAACAGACTTCTGGTGTTTAAAACGTCACTGATGCAGGAAAGGGTGGATATTTCTCTTTGAAATGTATGCGTCATGGAGCTGACTTCCCTGTTTCACATGGACTCTTCAGTTGCAGCTGAGGCCTGTGAGGGTGGCTCAGCAGTGAACGGAATACAGAGCAGGAAAAAGAGCCCGGCTGAAGAGTTCCGAAGGAGGAGATAGGCGAGGTTAGTAAATAGGTTCTGACAGTGCTGTAGAACCGACAAGAGACAAAGCACCGGGCATGAAATGGGAATTAGAAGGCCATTTAGCAATCCAAAATGGCAACCCAATCAGCAACTGAGAGTTGGCAGGAAAAGAAAAATCCAGAAGATGCTTCCCACCTGATTTCACTGGAGATTTGAAAGTGAGGTCACAGGAGAGTACAAAGGAAGGCTGTCTCTGAGGGAGAAAAAAAAGAAAAGGAAAAAAAAAAGACAAGTGAATCAAGTCATTTTCCCAGGAATGAGACAGAAAATCTCCATTAAATGCTGTGTGTAGTGACTGAAAGGAGAGTCAATTGACTCTGTCATTAGATGTATTGGGGTCACAAACCTTGAGATTGCCTGGAATTCTTTGACAAATATTTACTGGTCACCTACTGTGTGCTAGGTTTTTGTTGCTAGATGGTGATGATCAGAACATGATTTCAAGATTGTGTCTGCTATCCCTGAAAACTGGTACATTCAGCCCTGTTGCCTATAAGAGTCATCAAAAAGTCTACACCACTACCTTCTCCTCTCCATTTCCAGTGCCCAGATGAGTCCTTTCCCTGATTCCTGGGTAAGACACACCTGGACATAGCCTGCAACTGTGGCAGTCACCCCTCAAGAAACAGAATGGAGACGCTTAACACACACTGGGTCAGAGGCTGTTGTCAGACTCCAAGTCGAAGACCAGCACAGGTTCCAGATGCAACTCAAAAGGCCATTTGGGAGAAAAGAGTCCTACACGAATATTCTCAGCCACACACAGAGAGGGCCTGCCTCTGGAACTGCTTCTCCAGAGACAAAGGATACAAATAGGATTTTACACTTTCATATTTTATACATATAAAGAACTTTACACGTAGCAGCCCGTTTGCACGTATTAGCACACTAAATGTCCAGGATAGGTAATGTGGCCCCTATTTTGCAGGCACTCTTTCAACTATTTCATATTTCACATATGGCCAATATCTATGCTTTATAATTCAAATGTGTATAGCATACATATAATATTGTATGTTTACACTACTTATATATGTCGATATGCCTAATATGTCTATGCAGCTATTTGGTAATTAATAGAATGATTGCCATTGTTTATTGAATGGTTACTTTGTGGCAGGTGTTGTATTAGATATTTTAGAGCTTTATCTTATTTAATTCTCAACAGCCCTACAAGATATGTATTCTGATTCTCATCTTAGTGATGAGGAAACTGAGGCTCAGAAGATTAAATATTTGGTTCAAGGACACATAATGAATGTGAAAGTCTATGTCCTTTCTATTATATAATACTGCCTCATTTCTCTTTCTCTCTCTCTTTTTCCTTCGCTCCCTTCCTCTTTGTCCTTCTGTCTTTCTATCTGTGTGAGTATGTGTGTCTCGCTCTCACTGCCATGCAGACTGTGTGCTGTGCAATTTTATGCTGTAATCCAATAAAATATCAAATGCATATATAGCATGATGTAGTAGACAGGCAAACACAGGACAGACAAGGGTAACAGTGTCCTCTCTCGGCATTGTAGTTATTGAGCTGAAATCATCCTTCCTTGTTTACTCTTAGCAGTTCTGAAAAAGGTCTTGTTGAAAAAAGAAATTTGAAAAGAAAACTTTGGGAGGAGACAGACATTTTGCCTGCCTGATAGAGGCAGTTTGCTTCAGAGCTGTGGAGAACAATGTGTTCAAAGGTGGGAAGACAAGCTAAGATTGACAATGGCACCTACATATTTGTCTAGAGAGGAGGGAATTTAAAAAAAGCATGGGAAATGACTATAATAAAAGAATACTAGTAATTCAGTATAGAATTGTGCTGTACATTGTGGAAAATTAAATGGGAAACATTGCTTGTTACCTTGCTGTTAGTTTGGAATTACACTGAGACTCTCTTGAAGGTTTATAATTATAAATCCAAGGATCATTATACTGCATTAGGGCGGATAATTACTGACCTGATTTGGATCAAGGTGAATTCACCTTCTTTTCATCAAAGTGTAATTATTCTTTATTCAAGCCCTGTCCAGATCTAGATTCCCTTTGATAGAGGGGGAAAGAATGCATTCTTTCTAAAATACTACGTAAATTTATTGAGTACCACAGATCCTTAATTGTAAACTGAATTTTTGCTTTCCTGGGGTCACTGGAGGATTGCACTCCGTAATTGAACAATGCCTTAATGAATGTAATTTGGTGGCTCCACTTGCTAATGTGACTAGTTCCTACTGTTTATTTCATTTCAAAATTGGACGCGATCAGATATGGAAACATAATTACACTGTGTAGAAATAAGCCCCAAGATTTCCAGACCTGACAGAAGAAAGCTTGTGGGCATGTAATTAAGAGAGAGGGGAGAGGTTGACCTATTTTTTCTGAGTTTCAGGGATCAACCTGTATATCTGACTGTGGATCAATTCATCTCCTTGTCTATTCTCCTCCTAATAATCCTGACCTCATTTTCTATTGTTTGCACTAATGAATTAATTTGTAGTCTAATTCTGTTGATTTAGAAATCCAAATAAATGAGAGATTTGGAAGTGTCAATTAAGCAATCTGTGGATGCCTGCCACAAAGATTGCTTTGTTAACCTCATTCTGCATTCAGTATGTGAAATTAATTTGGGGACAGGGGTAATGGGAGGGAACAGGTGCCAGTTACTGGGTCATTGCAAGAGATGATTGAACTTAGAAACTGTCAAATGCCACAAATGAAAACTAGGAGTCTTCTTTATTTTTAAAGAACTATCAATATTGAAATTAATCATCTGGAAACAGTCAAAGTTCTTGCTGCCTCTCGCCTTCATAAAGATTAAAGATTAGATTCCTTATCTCTGCATCCAAGGCCCCATTCTAACTTCCAGGAAAGGAGAAGTTTAGTGGAAATAATTTGTCTGTGAGGCCTATGGAATATCCAAATAGAGATGTCCATTAGGTTCTTATGAGTCCGAGGCCCCGGAGAGATGTCTAGACTAGAGATCTATCTGAGTGTCATTAGCATACAGAGCGACATTTTCTAATAGAACTCTGTGATGATATAAACATTCTTTGTACTGGCCATGGCCACATGTTATTATGGCTATTGAGCACTTGAAATATGGCTAGCGTGACCGAATTTTTAAATTTTATTTCACTTAAATTAATTTAGATTTAAATAATCATACCTGACTAGTGGCTACCATAACGAACAGCACAAAGATAGAGGAAAATTGAAGACAGTGGAAGATGAGATTGCTCACAGAGATTGTGTAAAGTGAGAAAGGAAGAAAGCCTAGAATAGAACTGTGGGGAATAAGTGAGCATTTCAGGGATGTGCAGGGAAATGAACCCACAAATGAATCCTATTAGGAATAGTCACAGAGCTATACTGGGATCCCAGCAGGTCAATAGACAATGGAGAAAAGACTTGCAATATAGGGAGGCCAACAGTGTCAAATGCTGCTGAGAGGTCAGGCAGAATGAAAATTTTACAAGGACCATGATTTACTCTTGGAATAGTTGCAAATAGGGTCATTAAAGATACTCAAAGCATGTCCTCCTCAAAGGGACATAAAATGCTTTGGAAATTACTATTTGTTTTTAAAAGATGTCTAATATTTTGTTTCTGAAAATGAAAATTCTCTTCTATTTGATTTGGTCTGCCTATGGTACATTTTCAAACAGGTGTTTGAAAACAAGCAACTTAATTCAGTCAATGCCCTGCTTGCTGACAGGATGCTAATGAGTAGTTTTCAAAGTAACCACTTGTTTGATGAAATTTAACCATTTGAGGTCTTTTCAAAGCAGTTTATGTGCTGTGTGGGGCTAGCTATAAACTTGTCTTGAGGATGGATGTGGAAACTGTATTCAGCAAAAAGCCCAGAGCAATAACATGGATGTTTTCTTGACCATCTATTGAAGTCCTCAAGGCCTAGGCTATGCATTTCTGAAAGGAAAGTGCTTTGAAATCAACCCATGTCTTTCAAGCATTGCCTGAACGCTCTTCTAGTTGTCCATCTGCCATTTCTTTCCTTGACTAGTTTGAATTCTTTACAATACCACGTAAAATCCCCACGGTTCACTAACTTTTAAAGAGCAATATTTCTTCCCCACCTCATTTTGTGACGACTCACACAATGAAGCCACACAACTGGAATATCTTGTCTTGAGCTCTAGAGCTTTCAGTTGAGTAGAAAATAGGCCATATAGATCTCTACTCAAAAGCATTCATTGTGCAACAATCATTCAAGGGGAAATAGGAATACAGACATTTTAATTCACTATCCAATCATTCCTAAGCGATATGTCCAGAGAGCTCTGTTTTACATAAGCGCAGCTCAAAGATCTGTTTTCTCATTTCCCAAGTGTATGCACTCCAATAGCTTCTCCCTGCCACTCATGGTCTTCCCTGGTGATTTACTCCAACTGCTGTCTGACCCTGATGAATTCAGTCTGCTTTCTTAAACACCAGCTTCACAAAAGCACTGGGGTTTGACAATTTGAAGCTCTTCTTTTAGCAGTATTGCCATGCCCTCTGCAGTGTACAAACCAGAGCAAGATGTGTGAATCTTTCTGGAAAGCAGAACCTTATTTCCTGGAGCCTTCACACAGAGATGCTAGTGGATGTAGAGATTTAAAGATAAAAAAGATATTCATTCCAAAGAAGATGGAGGGACAGGACAGAAGGTCAACAAGAAGCTACTGCTGCTTTGGAATATACAGTTCTAAAGCCGTGCATTTAGTCTCTCACTAAAGGTTTCTCAATGTTTCTTGCCTAAGAATGTCTAAAATAATATTATCAAGCTCAAGTGTAATTGGTATGAGCTTTCACCAGTGCACTTCAGGGCTAGCAACTTTTCTTTTTCTTTTTTTCTTAAAATCAGATAAATCTAATTTAGCCCCCATCTCTTACAATTGATAGGAAATTCAATCTCAGCACTGTTTTGGGAAACTCCTCCTCCCCTTAGGATTATACAGGAGACAGAAGGGCTATTCAGTCCAGAAAATGTGATGATGGGCCTCTGGTCTTCAGTCTATCATGGCCCTTGCTCATGACCAGCCTACTTCATTTGGACTCAAGTGGCTCTATTCCCTTCATGTCAAGCTTAAACACAGAAATTTTCAGTGCTCCCAAGCTGAAACATCTAATGTCTAGCCCCTCCATTCATACCACATAGTCATCCCCCCTTTGGAGATTTGCATGGAAGAAGAGAACAAGTATCTTCCATTCAAGGAATTCAGTACCAAAACTAAAACCCAAACCCATTTGCAATCCCTAGGTGAATCCACTGAGTATCGCAGGTCAGGTCACTCCTCACTTTTGGTCTAGGCAACAGCTTCCCTCTCCTCAAGTCCAGCATGATCACTTAAAGGATCTAACATTGAAACTTACAAATTCTTAACTCAGAGGAGGGTTGTAGTAAGGGAAGTGCAGCTATTGGACCTCACCCATATCAGACTTGGTGCTCCCTTTTCTAACAAATATTTTGTAATGTCCGTTTTACTATCCTGAAAAGAAAGTCACACACAATCAAATCTACATACTCACATAATTAAGATAAAGAATATTATTTAATGCTAGAACTGTATCATAAAGGGGAAATTAAATAAGAGAAATTAATAATGAGTGAAAACGTGTTAGAATAAGTAATAATGGTCTAGACAGATTTGTATATGATAAGGGCAAAAGGAGAAACAACCTTGATTGTAATGGGAATAATATGCCAAACAAATTACAGGTTCCAAGATTAGAAAAGGAGCAAGGACGTTATTCTCACAAGTGAGTTGGTCCTCATTTTTAAGTATTATGAGATGGTATATCCCTACAGGGTACTAGTGAAGTATCATGAAAAACACGTCTCCTAATTTGAAATCCCATCACATTCCAAGGTCTACATTGCAGTCTCTAATACATAAAGAGACCTTGGAGAGCATGTCTTTCAATAGACAATAGGGGAACAGAGGGAATATTAGAAAAGA
Source organism: Diceros bicornis minor (assembly GCF_020826845.1). Lineage (NCBI taxonomy): Eukaryota > Metazoa > Chordata > Mammalia > Perissodactyla > Rhinocerotidae > Diceros > Diceros bicornis. Next base: position 130,825,621 of record NC_080781.1, read on the forward strand.
AAGCTAATACAAGAAGCTTTAGAGAGGTTATGATAGACCTCAGGGGACAGGGTCAGAATAAGATTGAAAAACAAAAAGCAAGCCGATAATTAACCAAGATTTTCTATATGAAATGTTTATAACTAAGATGTCTAATTGGTCTAATTATTGTATTACCATAATAGTATTAATGATATACTTAAAACAACCTTTATTGATGAAATTCAATGTGATCACTACAATTCATGTATCTGCTAATTTAATAATATTTACCTCTATGTCCATTGAAAGGACTTAGAAGTAAAAACTTCCTTTTACCAATTTGCATACAGCAGGTATAAATGCTGTTAAAGGTAACTCAAATACGTCTAGCAGAATTCATATTAGTGTCTTAACTTGTGATGTGGTGAACAAATCTTGACAAAGTTCCAAACAAAACTAAAGACAGGTTCCCCCATTTTACATGGAATTTGGCATCTTCTCAAAATTTTAATGGTTATTAAAATACACAACAAGTATTTTAGGTTTCTATGTAAAATTGAGTTTGGTTCAAAACTCTGATAAGTACAAACAGTTTTTATACCTACAATAATGTCTAGTGGGACATTCTAAAATTGTGCAGAAAATGGCATTAGTCTTCTTTTTGCAAAGCCTGTTCCAGCATTGCAGATCTAGGCTACCTGGCCACTCCTCACTGAATACCAGTGGTGCTCCTTAATCTTTATGGCAATCAAAACCACTCCAGCCTACTTCCAAAGTGCCTCTCAGGGTGGGGGGGCGGTGCAGGCGGTGATGTACTGCTCTAGCTTAGACTCTGTGGCCTACATCCTTAGAACACAAGGCTTGAGTGTCGGGGGCAATATTACCTTTTGATTTTTCAAATTTCCTACAGTAAGGACAAGACAAAAATTAATATCTCAACAGACCACAGATTATCTCATTACAAGTTACAGAAATAATGAAAGAAACAATGGAAATACCCAGACTTTATGTCAAGTTTAGCATATCTGGAAAGAATTAAGCTGTCTTCTCTACTCCAGCTTATCTGCCACTCCCACGTTCACACCATGGACTCTGTTATTGCCTGAAATTATGCTGCTGCTAAAAGCTTTGATTCAAATATATCATTCTTGAACACTGTCTAACTCTTCAAGCTGGCTTAAAGCATTCCCATTGTCAGTGTTAAATTAGCCCCACTCCTTATGACATTCAGGCCATCAACTTCTCTACTTTCTACCTATTGATCAGCCCTCGACTTTCTTCACTGCCCTCTTTATCCAGCTTAGATTCCACATTCTATCACGTCAATAACACTATTGTCATTATCCTAATCTCCCTCACCCATCTGTCTTTCATTGCACTTATCTGGCAAATCCCAACAAGAGCTAAATTCAAATATCCACCTTTTCTCTCCCTGCAGTGAAGAGTCCCAAGGCTGCAGGAGAAAATCTTAAAATAGTGCAGGTTCATATTACTATAAATTCATGGTCACAAACCTTAAATAAATCTTGAACACTGCCAAGCAATCCCATTATGTTCCTCTTCTCAACTGACTCTTCCACTCTCTCCAAGGTCTATTTCAAGCATGATCACCCTCTTCCAATGCTCTGACCCCACCTCCTCTTTTCTCTCTATAAGATGATCTTGTCTCTTCCTTCGTAAAGGAAATAGATGCCATCAGACAAAAAGTCCCTCAGTTTCTGCCTATCAGATGTTACAAATATACCTATATCTGCACCAGTCTTTTCCTTCTTCCTTCTTGTTTTAGTAGAGATCCTCCTCCTTCTTCAATTAAAAAAAATCCATACAAAAGTTCCCTCCAAAAGTGTTTCCTCTGCTCCTTGTCTGTACTTTTCATGTATATTCACTCCTTAACCCATTCCAATCTGTCTTCCATTCCTACTACTCCACTTACATCATTTCTGTCCAGATCACCAATGTCCAGCCAGTAAATTCTGGCTCCACCACTTACTTTGGATGAGTTAGTTAACCTCTAAGCTTTAGATTTTTCATTGATAAAATAATATCTATCAACTAGAGTTGTTAAGGAGATTGAATGATATAATGTAAATGGAATTCTTAGAAAAACACCTGGAACAGAGTACACAAACTCCATAATGTTCTCTATTGCTAGTAATAATGGTAGTAGTAGTAGCAGCAGCAGCAGCAGTAGTAATATTAATAAATCCAATAAGCAATCCATAGTCCTCCTCCTATGCGACTTTTCAGCTCCCTTGACTCAGTTAACCATGCAAAATACTGGCTCCCTGCTTTATTGATCTATGGGAATGGCTTCATAATGCTATTATATTTTCTTTTTAGCCCAAATGATATATGCTTGCTCTGCCAGATATGTTCCTTCTATTATATCTGTGTTCTCTGAGCAAAGTGGCAACATAGAGGGTGTCTTAAACCTGCCTTGGAGAAAACTGCACTTCCTATTTGGGTCTTTCTGGAAACCGGATATGAGTAGTGCCATGGTAGTTTTTGTTTGACTCTGTTGTACTCTGCATTCTCAACTCACCTTGAGCAGCTCGGACTTGAGAGTTTAATCATTTGGTGCAAAAGACATGTAAGGTGTACATGATATATTGCAAGCTCCTTAAGGGTAGGAACTGTGACTCATTCACCTGTATGCCCCATGGCATGGGACAGAGTGCTTGACATAGACCAAGCCCCAATAAATGTGCTTTGAGTCAAACTTAAATTGGCGAGAGCAGACTGAATACTCAACTTGACATTCACTAACATCCGTTTCATTCTTAAGATTTAAACTGATCTTTAGAAGACTTTCTCTTGCTGATTAAGCATCCTATTTGCTAAAATGCTGTCTTTACTTTTCTTGGTAGCTAACATTGAAAGTGTTTCCCATCAGTCGTCTTTATAGAGTATCTATCTCCTGAAATAATTAGTATACTCATAAGTCTTGTTTAGATGTTGCCATCCCTGGTTGGCAAGTTCCATTTTAGGGCATCTGCAAAAGGCTTTAGATGCCATTACAGATTAAATGGATGTGGGGTTAGAAACTCCAGGATACATCAAGTTCAGGCAATGGGGTAAAGAAACATATTTTTCCTTTGAGTCAGAATGAGGCACTGAAAACAGCATACCTCATACTGTCTGAGATCTTCACATACAATCCTCAATTTGTCTCTACAGAGGACTTATGTGCTGGAAGCAGACAGTCAGATATCTGAAACTTAAATTAATACCAACAGGTTTTGTTTCTTAGTCTCAGGCTCAGTGCAGCCATTGGACTAGACCAGTGTGTGTTTGTGTGTGTGTGTGTTTGTATGTACACATAAATGTGGGTGTGTGCATGAAAAACACTGTTTCAAATGAAATATTACATGAAATTCCAACAATATAAACCAGAGAAAAATGGAGATAGCCTCACTGAAACGCAGCAAGGGACCTGGGGTCCTATCAACTCAGCCTTCTCCTTGATTCACCAAAAAGTGGCCCATGAAGCACCTTCACAGAAGTCAAGGGCTCTGCAGATACAGTTTGAAAGCTATTGACCTTAGAGGGTGGATTGTGAGAAGTCTGAGGTAGAAATTTTTTCACCACACTCCTACAACCAAAGCACCAAGAAATTCAGAATACAATAACACAAGATACTCCATTTATTTATGGCATCCTCTCTTGCCAAGCACAGCACCCAAATTGCAGAGAAAGGGGAAGGTTGAGTTTTGGGATTAAGGTGAATGAAAAGAATGCACCTGCCAAGGAGGCAGAGAATGGGGAGATAAGACATGGAGAAGGAAATAAAGAAAGGGTTGTGTCATGAAAGCTTTTACTTTTTTTTTTTTTCCAGAAAATACAGAGTGGTCAACAGATGATTGAATGTAGATGAGAGGTCAAGGAGAATGAGGATTTTAAAATGGTTTTTGGATTTAGTGATATAGAGTCCATTAATGACTTTAGTGAAAGCTAGTTTGTGGCACAATGGGGGGGCAGCTGGATTATGTTTGGTTGAGGAGTGAATAAGAGGGGAGGAAGTAGAGGCAATGAGTGTAAACAACCTATCTAGAAGTTTGGCTGTACAGGGGAGAAAAGAGGTCAGTAAATGAGTGCTTATTTTGCTTTCTATGAGAGAGAATTAAGCATGTATAAAAGCTGATATAAATCCTCTATTTGAGAAGGAATGGTTGAAAATAATAAAGAGAAAGGGGTAAATAATAAGTTTCTTTAATGTAAAAGTCCTGGGAAAGTGGAGGTGATGAGATCTGAAGCTCAAGTTGAGTGTCTGGCCTCAGATTGAAGGATGGACAGGTCCTGTATTATGACAAGTATGAAGGAAGATGAAGCGGATGCAGTTCAGTTATAGGTAGACTTGTGTGTTTGATAGAGGGAATGCAGAAGTTCCCTTCTGGTATCTTCCTTTTTCTTGGTAAGACAGGATAAAAGGTCATCTACAAAGAGTGACTTGAGGCAGGACTCAGGTTTGAAGAAAAGTTTTTAAATAACCTTTGTGAAGAGAGAGAGAACAGATTGACCATAGAAATATAATAAGTTTGTCAGAAAGAATAGAGTGGCCAAACGATCATGAATTCATATTAGAACTCATCTGTTCTGTTGAATCACAATTTTTTCTAGAATTCAGCTGCCTATTGGCATGATCAGGAAAGTGAACAGTTGGATTGATCCAAGGTTGGGTTTTTTCAAGTTCAGACAATGAAAAGACAAATAAGGTAAGGTGTTTGCAGTATTGACAAAAATGTTATTGAAATGATTAATTACAAAACTAGGCTCATTAGAAAGGAAAGTGAAGAAAGGAGAAGGTTGATTGGGAGAAAATAGAGGAGTAAGTGGTTTGGATGTCTTAAAGAGGTAAAATAACAATCATTATAGGAGTAGTTACACTATAAAGTTAGAAGGAGAGGCAGTTCTGATAATAGAATGAGGTACTGAAATTAGAGATTTTGGAGGTGGAACAGTCATGGATGATGATAAGGTCCAGACTGTAGCTGTGGGGAGGTCTAACTGAAGAGGACTAGGGAAGAAGTTCATTGGAATTAGGAGGCCAGGATATTTGGATGGGTCATCCATGTAGGCATTGGTGTCATCCTAGGATGTCTGGGACTTAGGGTGGAGAGAATGACTGTGAACCAGGTGCCAAAATCTTGGATGAATGAGTAGCGTAGTTGACAGCAATATGGAGGAGAGGTTTTAAGAGCTAGATGATAGAAGAGGCCACGGAGAGCAATGGTGACACTATTACTACTTCCAGGTCCACCACTTGAGCAGTGACATGTCAAGAGTAATTGATGCTCAGGTGGTAGTGTAATCTGTTTGCGCTTTCTCTCCCTATTTCATGCTAAGATTTTCCTAGAAAATGATAAATTCATAGTGAAACTGGAGTGTGTTTCTGCATTCAGTTTTCAAAATTTGCATTGATTTTAACTGAGTGCAAAATGCTAAGAAAAAATATTTGACCTATGTCTTTTTGGCATCCCCATAAACTGTATCTGGGAACATATGATGTTTCCTTTACTCTGCCTCTTCATTTGAGAGGGCCCCAAGGAAAGTAGCGTCCATAGGAGAGCCAGGTTTCACTTAAGACAGGAGGTGGGGGAGATGCTCAGAAAGAAGTTGATGTTATAGCTAACTCATTATGGAAAAGCAAAAATCTGGACATCATCTTTTACTCTCAGTAAACCCCCACATCCAATAAAGCACCAAGTACTTTCAAATTTACCTCCTAACTATCGCTTTAAAGAGTATACTTCACCACCCCTGCTGCCACCATCCTTCTCCAAGCCACCATCCTCTCTCACCTGGTCTATTGCAATAGCCTTCACACTAGGTTCCCTGTTTCCATTCTAGTTAACCTGCAATCCACTTTCCATTCTGCAGCCAGAGTGATTGTTCTGAGACAAAAGTCAGTCTATGTTGCTCCTCTCTCCCCAAAGGGTTCAGGACAAAAGGCCTTGCCCCAGTACCGCTCCCACATACAGATACACCTCATGACCCAACTGTAGTGGGCTACTTGCCCAAACATGCCATACTTTCCTCATACTTGTGCACTTGTTCCTCTCTACTTAGAATGCCTCTCTACAGTCCTTGACTTCTGTGCTTGGCTACCTCAGGCTCTCCTTAAAGATTCAGCCCTGGGTAGTCCCTCCTTCAAGAAGGCCTCCCTGACATCCCGACTCTAAAGGCCAAATTAGAAGTTCTCATCCTCTGTGCATTGATAGAACCATATGACTCCCTCCACCACAGCACTTATCAAACCACATAATGATAATCTATTTACTTGTCTGTGTTTCCAACAAGAATGGTGCTTTCTGAATAGAAAGCACTCAATGGTTGATTGATGAATATAAATGCATTGCAAGATCCATTTTTGGCAATCGTGGGAGATAACATTAAATACATCTGGGATTCTACTGAAGCAATTACATGGATTTTGAATATAGGAATGGACTTGGAGAGAAGAATCTACAGTTTCAGACTGTAGTTGATACTAAATGCATTTCTCCCCCAGGAGATGGGGAGCACTATGGATTTTCCAAGAGAGGATTATGCAACCATTGCATTGCCTCCAAGAGTACTCTTTGTTTCTCTCTCATACAATATCTTTCCTCTATGTGCAAATTATAGCTACTGAGCACACAGTCTATCATATGATTGTTAATGGCTGTTAACAAAATGTAATTTTCACAAGATAGTAAGAGGGGCTTATCAAACATACTGTGCTACAGCAGCATAAGGTTGGAATTTATAAAAACATGTTCTAAAGAATACAAACACACATTTTTTTTTTAGGAATAAGGTTAGGTAGGAAAGCCATTGGTACATTTTAAAATGCCACTTATTCAAATTTTTAAACCTTTTTAATTTGAACTAAATTTAGATGTACAGAAAAGTTGCAAAAATAGTATGGAGTGCCTTTACATCTCTTGCCCAGATTCTGCTAATGTTAAAATCTTACATAGCCATAGTACAATGATCAAAACTAAGAAATTACCATTGTTTAATTTTGAAATTATATTGTGAACTAGCTATCTCATCATCTGAAGATGCTATTCTATTCCAATCTATTCTATTCTATTCTATTCTATTCTATTCTATTCTATTCTATTCTATTCTATTCTATTGGTGGGAGGGCAAAGTTTTGCAGGTCTAGTTGAAATAAGAGGGCACTGAAGTAGATGACCCTGCAGAAAAGTTCTATTCTGTGTGTACAAAGAAATCAGATCTTGAACTACACTATACTTGCGTGGGAGAGGAAGAGCAATAACACTTTCTGAAAGGAAACTAAATCTCCTCTAAAAAGAAGAGAGATTTTGAGGAAAGAATGCCAGACTGGGACACAGGAAGCCTGGGTTCCACGCTTGACTCTATCAACTTGTGCAAGTCTCAGTGCTTCCCCAGACCCCACTGGGATCACTGACTTCTAAGATCCCTCCCAACTCCAAAGCTTGATGCCAGAGTATGGAGTTGTTGAAAGACCAAGAGATAAAGCTGGTGTCACGCTAATGTTTAAGAAGCTCTGCACTTGAGTATATTGAACAATAAAGTGAAGAGGTCACTTGTATATCTAATTGGAACAGAGTCACCAAGGGGAACAATTTTATTTATTTTATACCACTGAAATAACATATGTCATGGTTCTCTGTTATCTTTCCTAGATACTGGCTTCTGCTTTGATCTTTGGCTGGTACAGCAAAAAGAGCCCAGGTTTCCAGTTAGGATTCAGATAAAAGGATATACAGGTCTCAGTTTGGAGGGGAAGGACTAATGAGGAAATAATCCTTAATGTTTTCAATAAAAGCAAACTGAGTTTTTTTTTAAAAATGAAAGAATGGGAGAGTTCATAAAAGTAATCATTCCTTTACCCCATCCACTTTCATCCTCTAAAACAAATCTAATCTACAAGTGCTGTGTTCAAGACCTCCATCTCTGCCAATAGACAGGAGATGGGGGATAGAGGGTGGAGGAGGAGAGAAGGATAGATGACCTTAGTTAAAATCTAGTCAGTACATAATACAGGTGAAGGAGAAGCACTGTGCTGAAAGCAGTGCCATCAAGGTCAAGGTAAATAAGTCAGGCAAATAAATAGCACATAATGATAACATTCCATCTGAACAGTTGTCTCCCACAGCCTGTTGGCAGCCCTCAACACCAACTGTTTGCAGAAGAGAAGTGTATTAGTTTGCTAGGGCTGACGTAACAAATTACCACAAACTGGGTGGTTTAAAACAACAGAAATTCACTGTCTCACAGTTCTAGAGGCTAGAAGTCTGGAATCAAGGTATCAGAAGGGCCGTGCTCTCTCTGAAGGCTCTAGAGGAGAACCTGTTCCATGCCTTTCTCTTAGTTTCTGGTGCTGCCAGCAATCCTTGGCATTCCTTGACTATTAGATGCGTGGCTCCAGTCTTCACCTCCATGGTCACATAGCGTTCTCCCTGTGTATCTTTTCTCTTCTTCTTCTAAGGACATCAGTCTTACTGGATTAGGATCCATCCTAATTGAGTATGACCTCATCTTAATTTGGTTACATCTGTAATGACCTTATTTCCAAATAAGGTCACATTCACAGGTACTGGGGATTAGGATTTCAACATATCTTTTTAGGGGACAGAATTAAACCCACAACAAGAAGGTTCCAAATTTTTTTGAGTATGAGAACTTATCAATGGCTTCAATGACTTATCAATCTTCAATGATACTGACCTCTCCACAAGGGGCATTGTAATCTTAGTGTTTATTGATTGGGGAAAAAAATACATTGATTTTTATAAACTTCCTCTAAGTTCAGTAATGCTTTCAAATACGTTTGTGTTTTATCCTTTTTCACTAATAACAGCACCTATATGCATCTGGAAACCAGTCATACACACAGGGTCAAGACAGTCTGATGGACATCAGACCTGATGGTCTGAAGGTTAATGACTTTGAGTCTTGACTCAGCTCCAAAGATGCCATGTGACCATAAGCAGGTTCCTTAACTACTTCTCTGTAGGTCTTTGTTTCATCTATGCCTAAAAGGGGGCTGGATTGGTTGACCTTTAAAATGTTATCTCTGATATTCTCATAAGTTTATATGGGAAGAAACAGTTTAGGCAAGAACATTTCAGAAGTTGTGTTCTTGCCAGATAATTTCATATCCAATTTCACAATCAAACTTCACCCCTGCTAAGACGATGTGTCAGCTTTCAGTATTTGGCAATACTCTCACGGTGCAATTTAAAAATAACTCAATCAGGTGAATAGTTCAGGGAAGTAAATGCTTCATTTTTTTTTAAAGTTGTCCAACTGAAAAGTTACAAACTCAGTTTGTCTGTAATTGATTTGTAAATAACAAGGACAGAAACTGGCAAGGGACAATTAATAAATCCTCAGGTTATCATTATGTTTACAAAGTCTTACAACTAGTTGTTGCTTTAACTAAAAACTTCCTGATTAACACCAGGAGTGAACATTAGTAAAATAGGATTTCTTCTTTTCATATCTGCAAGTTGCTACAATTGTGTCTGGCATTTCTCACCAGAAATTTAGGCTCACCCAAAGTTTTCAAATTCTGAATACTCTAATTAAGACGGATGGTATCCTTAAACAATTACCTTCATTGCATAAAACCTTTTAGAAGCTACTGAGAGTATCAATAACTATGTAGATACTCTTTTTCCAAGGCACTGTTGGTATTGGACAAAAAAATATATCCCCGTCCAGATTCCTGGGATGGTCTTTGAGCCTCTCTTCTCCCTTTCCATGCCCTCATCTAATCAATCACCAGTACCAACAGATTATATCTCTTCATTATTTCTCTAATGTTTCTCTAATTCACCCACTCTTGAATATGTCTATTGCCACTGTTAGGTTCAGGCCATTATCATTTCTCATCTAGATTAATGCAAGAGACTGGGACTCCTATTTGAGGTCCTTGATATTCCTTGTGACCCCCCACCACCACCGCCTACAATCCGTTCTGCACACAGCAACCAGAATCATCTTCCTAAAGTAGAAAAGTCTGATGGTGCCATTCCCTTTCAATGGTTTTTCATTGCTGTTAGTATAAAAAGTGAGTTCCCTAGCCATACACACAATACTCTAAATGATCTGACCCCCACCTCCCTCTTCAGCTTCATTTTCTGACCCTGCTCCACTCCATTCGTAACACTCAATATTCTAGTCGTGTCCAATTTCTTACAAACCCCCAAATAGGCCCTTTTCTCTCTCCCCTCTAGGCTTATGCTCATGATTCTTGCTCTACTGGGAATATCCTCCTTTCTCCTTCCTCCCTCCCCTTCTTTACCTAGTTCGTTCTCATCCTTGAAGACCATGCTAAGGCATTACTTCTTCTTGACAGTCTTTCCTGAACTGCCTATCCCTCCCATGTGCCTCCTCTCCTCGCACATTAAGATTATCCCTACCATGTCATTTAGTGTCTAGTATAAGTAGGACTCTGTTACTGTCTGTTACTGTCTCTCTCTTCAACTTCTTTCTACTCCTACTGAAAAGAAGACAATACTAAAAGAAGAGAAAAGAAGAAAAACTAAGTCAATTTCAACAATACCTGTCTGGCTATGTTTACCATTGGATGTGGTCACTGTGCACTGAAAGGTCATATCCATGGGCATAGTTCTCTCTTCTGCTTCTTGCCTCCTTGAAACAGGTGAGAGTCAGTCCGAAAATAGGCCTCCACCTTGATCTGTTTTTGATGCTTTCTTCACCATGTAAGAAAGCCTGGGGGTAGGTCCAACCTCATAAACCTCTCTCTTCCAGCTCCTTTGGTCTCTCCTTGACTATGACCTTCGCAATTATTTTTTACCTTTTTTGTTCTTTCCTTAGGTTAGCCAGGAAGGCTAAAGGTAGCTGGAGTCAAGTAAATGTCCTTCCACAGATGGGATAAGGTTCTGGCGAAGTCTTTCCTTTGTCTAGTTGGCCTTTTTCTGGCCAACTGAGAGTATTTCACAATGATTTCTCTTCCCCTCTCCCTGCCAGATCCAGGAGAAGATCTTTCTTGGTTCTCCTGTGTGATAACCTGGTAGGGTTCCCCACAAAAGAGTGAGGCCCTACCTTCAAGACTGCTCCCCCATGAGTTTCTCACTGTCAAGCGAGTCCACTCTCAACCTCCAACAATCTGTCAAAATTCCCATTTAAGTCTGAGAAACTGGCACAGCCAAGAGGAGCCTAAGTAGGCATGACCAGTAAATATAATCTGCTATTCTAGATGGGATCCGGGACCAGAAAACGAATCTTCGAGGGAAACTGCAGAAATCTGAATAAAATATGGACTTTAGTTAATAATAATAATGTATCCATATTGGTTCATTAATTGTAACAAGTGTACCATAAAAATATAAGATGTTAATAAGAGGGGAAACTGGATATGGAGTATATGGGAATTCTGTACTTATCTTTGCAATTTTTCCATAGATCTAAAACTGTTCTAAAAAATAAAGTTTATTTTTTAAAAAGTAGAACAGGGTAAGAGTCATTGGAGCATGGTGGGGGGTGGTGGACTACAATATTAAATGGTGTGACCAGAATAGCCATCATTTGATCAAAGGTTTAAAGGAGGTATGGTAGTCAGAATTCTACGATAGCCCCCACCATTCCTACCTCCTCCTCTTGCTTGCAGTCAGAGCACGTGAACATGATGGCTGTCACTCCTGTGATTAGCTTACGTTGTATGGGAAAGGTGAAGGGACTTCTGCAGATGCAATTAAGGTCCCTGATCAGCTTGACTTTGTGGTAATTAAAAGGGACATCACCCTTGGTGGCCCTGATCTAACCAGGTGAGCCCATTAAAAAAGCACCTAAAAGTCAGAGACGTGAAGTAGCAGAGACTCTCTGTCGCAGTTTCTGGCTTTGAAGACGCAAACTGCCGTGAATTCTATAGCTGCAAGGAAATAAATTCTGCCAATGACATGAGGGAGTTTGGAAGTGGCCCTTTCTCTATTCAAGCTTTCAGACAAGAGCACAGCCCAGTCAACACCTTGACTGCAGCCTTGTGAGACCTTGAGCAGAGAACATAACCAGTAGTGTCCAGATACCTGACTCACTGAAACTGTGAAATAATAAATGGGTGTTGTTCAAGCCACTGTGTTCACAGTGATTTGTTACACACAGTAGCTTATTAATATAGGAGTTGAGAGAGGTAGCCATGCAGCTACCTACAGAGAAAAGGAGGAAATAGTAGGAGAGTAGAAGAGTGACATGACCTGACATAGGTTTTAACAGGGTCACTGAGGCTGCTGCGTTGAGAACACACTGAAGTGGGGCAAGGGCAGTTGAGCAGGGAGACAAGTTAGCAGGCTGTTACAATAATCCAGTTCAGAGTCAATGGTGGCCTGGGCCAGGGTGGTGATGAAAAAGACTCAGATTCTGGACTTATTTTGAAGGCAGAGCCAAAAGAATGTCCCAACTGATTGGAAGTGGAGTGTACGAGAAAGGAAGGAGTCAAGGATGACTCTAAGGTTTTTAAACAGTAACAAAAGAACAGAGTCCACCTCCACTCCGCCAATTTTCCTCTCATGAGTTGTGATCTAATTCTAGGAAATAACTTTTAAAGTGAAAGTGCCCCAGGCAAAAATAATCATAGTAATCAATCAATCAATCAATCAGTCAAGCTTGTGTGTTACCACCTCTCGTGATCCTGTCTCTTCCTTGGTCAGCCTAGAAATACTTGAACTCACCACACTTCTCATCGGGACTAACTCATAGGCCTTTACTAATTTACTTTGTGGTTTTGTTTTAACGGCTTTATTTGAGGTATAACTTACATATCATAAAATGTACTCCTTTTAAGTGTACCATCCAAAGATGGTTAGTAAATTTTCAGAGTTGTACAACCATCACCACAATCCAATTTTAGAACATTTCCATCCTTCTAGAAAGAAACTCGTTCCCATTTGCAGTCATTCCTATTCCCACTTCTAGCCCCAGGCAACCACTAATCTACTTTCTGTCTCTACAGATTTGCCTATATATTTTTTTATCACATTTTATTTAGCAAATTAGCTGATTTTGACCCAAATGGCTCAATTTTTAGTTATATTGTTACTTCAGTCATGTCTAAATGAGCTTTGAGCAAGTTCATGAAGATTCGGTCTGATGTAGGATATACGTGTGTGCATGCATGTGTATCACATACATAACACAAGTCCCTTAAAGACTATAGCACTTTTGTATCCATTCACTCATCTGAGCATAACAACTTCGTGAGAAAGGCAAAATTCTAGGGTATAGTGACTAGGATACGGGCTTTGCGATCAGCGCTGAATTCTATTTAAGCTCCATGGGAACAGAGACTATGTCCATTATCTTTACCACTATGTCCTTAATACTTAGCAGAGTGCCTGGTATGTAGTAGAGTCTCAGTGAATGTTAGGAGGTTAAAAAAAAAGAATAAATGAAGTCTAACTCACTAGCAAGCCAAACTATAAACTTGGGAAGGTCACTTAGGTCCACTGAGGCTCAATTCCATCATCTAAAAAATGGGGACAAGATCCACCTCTTGGAGTTGTGAGGATTGACCGAGATGATGTGTGGTAAGTGCCTGACACACAGATAAGGATAGTGAGGTTCAGAAGGGTTTAGTTACTTGTCCAATATGGTAGTGCACATTAGTTTTGGAAGGAGAGTTCAAACCCAGGCCTGCCTGCCTCAGAAAGTGGTTAAACAGTCTCACTCACAGAGTGCTTCCACAGCTTAAATAAGCACAGATCATTGTGCTATATTATTAAAGAAAGATTCAGTGATGGTAGAAAAAGCTCCTAAAATGTCATTTTTCTTCTCAGTAATAGTGGTAGAAAAGTCTCTGAGTGCAAGCCTATGTCATTCCAGAGTCCATCCTTTATGGAGAATGCCCTGCTTGTCTATTACTTATCTACAGCCCATAAAATGATGTTTGATCACTTTAAATCCTCTGCTCTGCCTGGCTCTGATTGCAAAAAGTGGTCAGGTTAATTGGAACAATTAAGGTGCTCCTGGGGGATAATTACCCCTTTTACTTTTTGTGTGTGAAGAGGAAGGAGGATGGCTGGGCCTGAACATGGGATCCCTGTGGCACACGGGGACGGGGAATTCAAATCACAGTGAGATGGGCTCAGAAAGCGTTTCCTCTTGTATTTAATATAATTAGTGAAAAAAGCATAGGCAGTCTCTTGTATATTTTTTTTTCCCATTCACACACCTTAGAGGATGCAGAAAGACGTGATCTGGCATCTGAGCCAAGGGAAAGGCACGCCTGAGTCAAGGAGGTCAGGGTGGGCTTTTGCACTTCCCCCACCATCCATGCCCTGCTTTCCCCTGGACACACTGCCACGCTGAGATTATTGCCAGGCCTCTCCACTGAGCTTTGAGAAACAACAGCCACTGAAGAAATCCCTTTCTCTTTTTGGGCTTCAGCCCTTGATACAAGAATCTCCTTTTAGGATTCTGCCCAATGAGATGTCCTCACCAGTGGGATTTACAATCCACTCTGGAAAATGGTAGAGGATGTCCTCTTCTGCTTTAAAAGTTGTATGAACTGCAGTGTCTAGCAAATTGGATTAGGGGGCTGAAACTGGAAAGCATTCTCTTCACCCTCCAACTTGTATAACAAGTGCATTATGAAACTCCCTTGTATTCAAGGTGAGTGACTTGAGCCCGATGTGATTCAAAGACAATTTAGGTGTCAAAGTAAATGTGCTCATTTATACAATGGATGCATTTCTCACAACCAGTCAATAATTAATGTTGCAAGTTAGGTGCGAGAACCATGTTGGGATTGGCATCCTTTAAAATGACATCCTGCTGTGTTGTCAAGAGGAAAGAAAGCAGAGAAACTTCGCCAACAGAATCCTAAGTAGATGGCTTACTGGCTTCTACTAGAGCAAGCTAGAATTGCCCGCCCACTGACTTCTCCAGTTATGCTAAAATACTTGAATGTAGACTGTCAAATCATAGAAGGAGTTTTGAAGCAATTTCACCTTTTAGGATGCTTAAATTTATAGTTAAAAAATAAGAAGTGGAAGAGGTGGCAGAGGAAAACTGGCTTTGGAAACAGAGCAAGCATCACCACTCCTGTGTGACCTTGAGAAAGCCACTTCATTCTGTGAACTTCAGTGTTCTCCTTTACAAATGAAAGTGATAAATCCTCCCTTTTAGGGTTATTATGAGGATTGAATGAGCCCCCAGATGTAAAGTGCCTAGCAGAAGGCCTGTCATAGAGGAGGTGTGTACTAAAAGTTAGTTCTCATGCCTCCCTGTAAAAGAGAGGCCATATTCGAAATGAGTCACAGAGTGCTTTATGCATATGAACTTTCCTAGCCAGAAGATCCATACCTTTCATCCAATGCTCAAAGCTCCAAAATGTTAAGAACCGCCACAGCAGACTGAAAGTCCCAAAAGCAGGAAAGCCCCTTACTCATTTCTGTACACACAGTGCCACATTATTTTCAGACACGAGTGAAGTAACCCTCCTGGAACCAGATGTCAATTCACACATTGCAGAGCAGCCTGTTAGTGTGATTTCTAAGGAGGGTTGATTTTGCATCTATCATGAGCTGTTCTGGCTGCAAATTATAGCAACAACAGCAATAATAATAATGATAATGGTAATAACCATTGAACTCTTTATGTGTTCATTGAACTCTTTATGTGTTCCTTGAACTCTTTATGTGTTCCAGGGATTGGACAAAGTATTTTATAACTATTAATTTATTTAATCACCAAACAATCCTATGAGGTAGCTATCATTATTATTATCCCCTTTTCTATATGTGAGAAATCGAAGAACAGAGAGGTTATTAAGAATCTTTCGTAGTGTTACACAGCCAGTAAGTGGTGGAGCTGGGCTGTAACCTAAGCAGTCTGGTTCAGAGCCTGCCCATGCTATAAAATAAATAAGTCTGAGAAACAACCCTATCCTGAAGAAGCTTACCATCATCTTCCTTGGATTTTTGAAATGACAGACTCTGGGAAATTTGGACTCGACACCAAGTGGTGTGGCCTTAAATAAGTTATTTCCATTCTCTAACTCAGTATATTCATATATTTAAAAAAAATCTGGTGAGAATGTAAAATTTTGCAGTCACTGTGGAAAACAGTCTGGCAGTTCCTCAAAAGTTCAACACAGAGTTAGCACATAACCCAGCAAGTCCACTCTTGGAGCTATACCCAACAGAAGTGAAAACATATGTCCATACAAAAACATGTACACTAATGTTCATAGCAACATTATTTATGATAGCCAAAAAGTGGAATCAACCCAAATGTCCAACATCTATACAATGAGATATTATTCAGCAATAAAAAGGAATAAAGTACTGATCCACGCTACATCCATGGATGGATGAACCTTGAAGACAATTAGCATTATGCTAATTGAAGTAAGCCAGACACAAATGACCACCTATTATATGATGCCATTTGTATAAAACTCTGGAAAATGTACACTAATCTATAGTGACAGAAGGCAAATAAATGGTTGCTTGGGCAAGGAGGGACGGAGGGATAGATGACAAGAAAGTAGGAGGAAACTTCTGTGGGTGATGGATATGTTCACTACCTTGATTGTAGTCATGGTTTCACAGATATATACATATGTTGAAACTTATCAAACTGTAGACTTTAAAACTTACAGTTTATTGTATGTCTATTGTGTTTCAATAAAGCTACTTTTAAAAATGGGGATAATACGACCTACATCCTAGGGTTGTAATGAGGCTTAAATAAGATCATTTACATGAAAGTGCCAAGTACAGTACCTGACATAGCCATTACTTAAAAAATAACCACAAGAAGAAACTAACATAAAAATTTTAGCATACAAACAACACTGAAGAAAATAGGAGTTCTAACAATTTTGAAGAATAGGGAGCCAATTGTTCGTTCTTGAGCAGAAGCATAACGGTGAGAATCTCATTTAAGCCATTATAGCAGCCCTATTTTAGTTACTCTCACTCCATATGTACCTTAACAATGAGCTAATAATTAAGTAATCCAGTGTACAAGTGTGTGTGTGTAAATATATATATATAAAATACAGAGTTTACATATATATATGTGTATATATACCAAGTATAGTGTATAGACCATATACAGAGTTTGTACATGTATAGTGTAAAGAAATATATATATACACATTTATATTTAGAAATTGCTGAAAAGTTCTTTCTACATTATGCATTAGAAGTCATTCACTTTTTCTCATTTTTATTGATATAAAACATGACAGGACTGTTTAGAATCAACACTTTTTCCTCTTTTCAATAAAAGTGAAAGCTGCTATGGCCTTGATGTACATCTCTCCTGGGAGGAAAGTATTATCAGCCCCATTTTACAGATGGGAAATGAAGGATCACTAAGATGAACAGATACATTCAGAATCACACAGTTAGTACGTGGCAAGGTCGATAATCGTATTCAGCACTATCTAACCTAAAATCTCATGCTATTTGAGCTCTTCTAGGCTTTCTTCCAAAATTGCTAAATCCAGGATGTGACTACATTGCTAATACTACCTCAGCATTCACATGTACATACAAATTACTAAAATTAAATTAAACCTGGTCTCATGACTAGTGTCACTTCAGTGTCAGCGAACCCAAGGCTATGGTGAAGAGAGGAAGTAGAAACAAATTCAGTGAGGCATAAAAAATAATCATTAAATGTACGATTCAAAGTGAAATTACAGATATTTTAAGGCCAAGCTTATACCCATGTGATAGGAATTAAAATGTTGAGACATTCAGAAATCTTAGAGCTATATACAGATTTCTATATGCAGTCATTTTATTTTGAATTCTCATTTTTGTCAGTGTTCTCTGCTCTTAAACTAAAAGTTTAATTTAAAGAGATGCTACATAAGAGGTAGCTAAGTGTATCAAAGTAATTTATCAAGTACTATAAATTGAACAGTTTAATCCTGAACAAGGAATTTTAATAATAGTGCCTTAATAAATCTTTAAGTATATGAGGAAAAGTAACTTATAATCATTTTTCCTTAAAAGAGATTTTCATAGTCTTTTCTTTGAAGTCAAAATAGACATAAGACTCCTGGGGAAATACAAAAATATAAGGAATAGAAGGCTATTTTTTACCATTACTGCTAATATTACAATAATCTCAGATCGGGTATGTTACAGCTCATGCTTTGAGCCTAGATAGGCTTATGTTAGATTCCCAGCCCTGCCACTTACTAGATTATCAGGTAGCACTAGGCAAGTGCTTACCCTTTCTGTGCTTCATTTCCCTAATCTATAAAATTGTGCTGATGACAGTGCCTATCTTTAGAGTTGTTCTGTGGATTAAATGAAAATTCGATCATGTATGTTTGGAACCAGGAATGATGCTGGGTGCACAGAAGTGCACTGAACAAATAGGAGCTGTTATAGAATTAGAACTTGGGCCATATGGGAGTTTAGCCTTACTCCATTTTCTGGCCCCAGGCAGTGGTGGCAGCCTTGGGCAGCTACCTCGGTGCTTAGTGTATACAATGACCTGAGGAAGGCATTAGAACTGGGGTGAGGGATCACAGTCCCAGTTCTGGATAAGCAATGCTAATTGCACACTTTACTGAGGATCCTCCAGGCCATCACCTTGGCATACAAAGTATAGCAATGACTTCACTTTCATAAACTGGTCAGGCAACACCTTTACAATAACAATGCAAATGAAGGTTTTCTACGAATCCCTATGTGCCCTGCCTGATGTGAAGCACTGTACAGGCATTCTCATGTTTCCTCCTCAAAAGTAACCATATGAGATACGTGCTATGATTATCCTTAGGTTACAGATGAGAAAACTGCTGTCTCAGCTGAAGGGAAGGTACCGTTTGGTGTCCCTGCTGCCATCTCCATCCCTAGGAATTCCATACCAAACAAGCTGCCTTCCAATTAGCAGTGGTCTTTGTGTGTGTATGCAAGAGTGTGCATTTGACAGCATTATGTATGGGCTAGAAATCTATGAATTGTTCTGTGAAGTCTTTCTCTGATTGGGCCCTCCTCTATTTTGTGGATATTGGTTTTGCATATGAAAGGACTGTCGTGAGCAACCCAGAGATGCTTTTTCTCCCAACACCCATGGAAACAGCCTTTATTTGTGAAATAAAATAAGTTTGATGTGAATCCTCAAACTGGAGTTTTGACAGGTAGGTAAGAAAAACAGATCAGTGAGTACATTACACCCACTGTGCTGTAAGATAACCATTTTCTTACATAAAACATCATTGCATTTTTTCCTGGCTTGCTTTTAATATTAGCCTGCCACAAAGTGCCTGGCTGGCTAGGGTCAGTCCCCTTTCCCCAAAGGGCAAACACACCACGGGGTGGCAGTGAGTGGTAGCACCTGCAGCGCGCTGGTCAGTGGCCTGTAGGCATTCTTTTTCTGACACACCAGCTTCTCCCTGGGACTGGGAATGTTGAGCAGTCTCTAACTCCCTAGTGATACCAAGCCTGTCAAGTCCAGAAAGAGGTTCCAGGTTCTCCCCAACTTCATCCCACTTGAACTTTGGCTCCATATTTCATGAGACTGAAGATTGTGTGCCCAAATTTTATGAAGATGGAAATTTAGAAGTCCACAGGAATAAGAGTAAGGATAAAAAAAAAGTAAAAAGGAGGGCTTAGAAAGCTGGTGTGCAGAATGCATAAAAGAATGGATCCCATAAATGTATCCTAAAGCAGGAACTCAACATTCCAGCTCCAAGAGAAATGACCCAGGACATCTCAAGACCTAGGTTGATACAAAGGAGTAGGATGAGCACAGTTGGGCACAGAAGGGGCAGGCCTAGAGGTGGGTACATGTGACTAAGTCAGGGGAGACAGATATTGTAAAAGTAATTATAAGGGAGATTGTGGTTAAGAAGGAGAATGTAGAAGACTGTGTAAACATAAAACAGAGAAACCAAACAGGACAATAGCATGTGATGAAGGCAACAGCAAGTACATAAATCTAAAAAAAAAAATGCTAATAACTATGGTTTAAAATATATGTCCGGTTTGCTGATGCCCACGCTTACTATATGGATGTAGGAAACTTCTGGAAGGCAGCAACTCCATTCTGATTTGCCCTGCTATGGGAGCAGAAGGCCTTTGTTATGGAGAGAAGGTGTCTTCTGAACAACTTCTCCTCCATGATGTCACAGGTCCCCAGAGGGCTTTCGATACAGGTCAGGAAATCTCTCTGACATAAGAGGCCTGAGGGCTTCTCCTAAAACTACTGTCTCCGTACCCCAGAGGATCAGCTTACAATTAAAACACCATGATTCAAATGCAAAATCAACTCGGACCCCTTGGGGAGAAGTGTGCTAAAAGGGAACCTGGAAAGAGGAGGCCTGTGGAAGATTATACTGTTCTTTACATACTCACTGCTCACCCCACAGGGTTATACACCCCTGCCCTGTCAGGCTTAACCATGCCACTTAGTTTGGCCAATAGAAATGAACAGAAGCGATCCATACCCCGTCAGAACAGAAGCCTTGTAAGCCATCAGGCCCTTTGCCACTGTCTTCTTTTTCTTCTGCCATGAGATGAGCAATATCCCAGCTAGGGCTGTTCCACCAGTATGGGTGAGGAAGACATGCAGTCAACCTACAGTGGACACAAGGTGTGAGCAAGAAATCAATGTTGGCTAGTATAAGCCACTTAGATTTAGGATTTTTTTTGTTCCACAGCCGAAGCTGACTGACACAAGTTCTTCTATCAGGACACTATGGAAAGCTCAGTATAGAGAAAAGTTTTCTATTGCTGATCTAAGAAAGACAGCTAGTAATTGAGCACATAATTAGTCATGAGTTTTGACGAAAGCAAAACCAACAATTTGGCTCTGAGTCCAAGGATGCTTACTACCATCTGCATATAACAAGGTTTTATTTAAAATAACAACAACAAAAAAATAAAATGATGCTGGTTGCCTTTATTTGGTTACTAGTAAGGAAGTGTCAAAACAAAAACTTCAATGATATCTAGCAACTAAGGAGAGCAATCTAAAGAAGAAAAGATAATGCACTCAGACAGAATCTGACTTCTCATTTCACCTCTAACAATGCCTGTCCTCCCATCCTCCTGCTTAATCATCTGGCCAAATGTCTTTATAAAGTTGGAAATTTCAGAATGGTTTTTGTTAATGGTGAATATACAAAGGGATGGGATTTTAAAATATGAATGAAGCCAATGATATTAACCCAGGCAAACTTCTAAGGAGAGGCTTTATAATGTTAAATTCAAAACGCTGCATGTTCAAGGACCGTTTTCAGGTGCTCTTTCCACACATGGATTCGCAAACTTAAGCCTGCCGCTCATATCTAACTCTCCCCTTCTGCCTCTTTGCTATTTATTCTCTCTGAGAGTTTTGCCACCATGGACAGCCACCACACAGTCAACTCATTTTAGAAACTGTTTGGTGAAATCCTTTAATATGCTAGACACTATAGCGAGGAACAGGGGGACCAAGGCTTCGTCCACCCTTGAGGGGCTCATGCTCTACGGAGAATGATAGCTATTGATCCAAGTGACTGTTACATGGGCTGGAATTAAAGCACTGGGGATAAGCAAAGAGCTGTGTGTGCTGAAGAAGAAACAGCCATGTTCCTGCTGCTGGTCAGCCCATGGGTGGGCTTAGCGTGAGGCAGGGTCCAATGGCCCCTCTCAGAAAGCCCCAAGTCATGGTGGGTGAGGGAGAGAAAGTGTCCAGTTTCCTTCCATAAATTGTGCTTCACTGTAGCAGAGTTCTGGGGCGAGTGCTTTAGGGCTGTGCAGACTAAAGCCCTGACACATGTCCAGCCACTGCAACTGGTGGCATTTCCAAGTTAACCATGGAGAAGAGGCTGGAGTGCAGTCATCAAGTCTAAACGGGAAAGACAGAGAGAAAGGACAACTCATGATGGCATTACTGGAGACTGACACCTTGAGGAAGCAGGAGCTGGAGAAAGGAAGGCGAGGCTGGAAGTGGTTTTCTCAGTTGACCAGTCCCCAGCTGCTGAAGCTTTTTATAAGAATCCTGTGGGTGCAGGCGAGGGTGTGTGGGAGGGCTCACAGCACAATGTCGGAGCAGAACTGAAGTGTCCCCATGGAGCACAGGCCGAAAGCCCAGATGACAAGTCTGCAAAATGGACGAAGATCAGGGCTAGAAAAATTAGAACATGATGTTTGCTACTGGCCTCCATTTAAAGGTGAGCAAATACAGGTGGAGTAATGTATTCGGCCTGAGAGGTTCGGGGAAGGCTTTAGAGCTGCAGCATGGGTAGGAATTGGTAGATGGGAAAGCCCCTCGGAAGCAGCACTTGTGCAGGCCTGGAAATAGACCAGACAAGCTTTGCTTTCTAGGAGCGTCTGGTTAACAGGGATAATAAGAATGTGCAAATAAGCTTGCATACCAAATGGTTAAGATTCATAGGATGAAACTGTGCTGACAGCTTCCCTTGGGTGCCCTCTGCTCCTCACAGGTTCTTTTGGCTTCAGAAGCTCTGAGGTCCCTGAGAGAATTCACCTGATGGAGAAGCAAATGCTACTGCCCTGTCTTCACATTTAGAAAAGGATGACACGGACTGAGTCCGGCTATTGGCAATGAAATTGCCATGCCCCACCCAGCTCTAACTTGGTTCCCCAGAAATGCACATGGTGGGCGTGGAAGCCTAGTTAAAGGAGATCAGTGTGGGTCATGAGACTGAGCTGAATGCTCTTCTTAGCTGTACAGACTGTGGTCCTGGCAGCACTGGCGCTAACATTCCAAAGGAACACACTTAAATGCACAGACAAGGTTGGCAACCTGGCCCTCAACATTTATTTTCATTTTACTTTCACAGTTTAGAGGGTTTTATTTATTCCCAAACTGGAGTGACTCATTTTAAATTAAAGTGTTGCATGCAATTAATTAATTGCCACCAGGAAGTTCTTCCTTAATCTCCAGAATCAGCAGGGCTCCTTCAGGGGAATGCTTCTTAAGCACAGAATGAGATGGACTCTCCGACTTTCACGCCACTGGGATCGCATTGGAATTTAGTCCAGCTAAAGAGAGACCTCCTAATTATTATGGCTTCCAACAATGCTGTTTGCTTTAGGATTCTCATTCTAATCCTGTGAAAGGAACTATATAAATCACCAAGCGAATATCCTCAGCCTTTTCCTTCCCCCACACTCACACCCACATCATCAGCAGATCAAAGGATCAAAGCCAACTCCCAAGTATAACTGCTATTTGCTGCGCTAGAAAATTAGTTGTCAAAAAATTTTCACTGAAGGGCCTAGATATTCACTAAATATTAACAGAGATTCCCCCTAAAAAAGCTAACACTGTTTGAAATCACAGGTTTTGACAGAATTTAAAAGATTATGTAACTGTTGGGTGATATGCAGAGCTATAACCTGATACATCTAATGTAATTTACACTTAATTAGCATAAAGGGTTATTTAAATATTGGAAATTTGAGTATGTCAGTATGACTTTGAATTGTTAATTTTTGGTGTATCAAAAATAAGATTGGAAACTGATACTGCAGTAAGGGACTGGATCTCAAAACGAAGTAAGGCAAGATTCTCTGCATTCTTGAAGGGTTTTTTTTAACCCAGTGATGCTGCAATTAACAAACCCTGGGAGAACAGAGCTCCTTTTATGACAAGCTCAGCTGTGGGAAAGCAACCAACAAAACACCACTTCTGAGAAAGGGGAAGCAATGTCAGGGAGTGTCATCTGCTGATGTCATTTGTTCCCACTCTTGATCTCCTCCCACTCACAGAACTAGGAACCCTCCTGTCCTCTGACCTCTGAATTCCAGAAACAGGGCACGGGCTGGTGGGGGCAGGGGCTGCTGCGAGTCCAATGTCTAGGGCGCACATTGGAGAGGACTGAGTGGATGGGCTGTGGATTAGACTTCCCTCCAGCAGAGACATTTGTGAATAAGGGACCTGCTTAAATCAGTGAGGCAGGCAGGGTGTCAGAGGATAGGGAGACTGAGACAGACATATAGGCAACAACAGAAGACACTGGGGTAGTGTAGCTGGAAGAAGAGACAAGTTGGAGGCTACAAGATAGATATCTTCAGATAAGGAAAGGACTGTTGTGTACAAAAGGACAATTTATCAAGGCAACAGCACCGGAACTTTGTGCTATATCTAGCCATCCATCTATCCATGCATGCATCCATCCATCCATCATCTATGTGGCAGTGTTTATAGCCAAGTATGAAAAGGAGAGCATCATGATATGTGATTTCAAGCAACAGCCAGCAGGTGGAGAAATGTTTTAGGCCAGCAAAGGGTCCCAGAAATCACACTGATTTCCCTCTTGTTCGGAATCTCCTCATGCCTCAAATCCAGTACTTGATTTTCCTGTGCAGGTAGAAAAACGGAAACAACAATGAACAGACAAAATTGGTTAACTTTTAATGTCACAGACTTGAAGACAGGGAATCTGTTTCACAAGATGTGCCTGCAGTGTTCATTGTTAGGAAGCATAGATCCAGGTTTCCATGTAGCCCCAATTTTGATGAGGGAAATGCAAACCATTCCATATTCTGCTTCTATCCTCAGTCTTCAAATCAACCTAATGTTGTTCTGTTTCAAATAAATTGTATTTGTGTCAAGTGCAGGTTTTGCAGCTAAAACCTTGATGAATGAATACAATTGAACTGGGAGAACCAATCCTTGGAAGCCTAGATTCATGATAGCCAATACTGCAGAAATAATAACTGCCAATTACTTCAACCATACCGAAGCTTTACCTGTTTCATCTCAGGTACTCCTCATGATAATCCTCAAGTTAAGCATTATCTCAGTTTACAGCTGAGGAAACAGAGGCTCAGCAGGGTTAACTAACCCGTCCAGTCTCGTGGATAATAAAGTACAACATTGACTCCACAGTGGCCACTCTCCATTATATCACCCTCCCCACATTCCTCCTGCCCCCTCCCAGATTCATTACAGTGGGAATTCCCCCCTATTTCAATAGAGCTGTTAATAGCTGCATGGGAAAAGGGTTCAGTGCTCAATACATTGGGGAAACTGGTTTAAGGAACATTAAACAGGTTTCTTTACAGCAACATCTCTCAACGCCCTTAATAGACAAAAGGGCATAGGCCTTATTTGTGTTGTTGCTGTTCTTGAAGTGGATTGCCAAGGCCAGGGCAGGAAACATGCCCTGGGGAAAAGCTCAAACTGCTTTAAAATCTCCATTGCATCAAGCACTGTCACAGTAAGCAGGGACAAGCCCTTCTGCAGCCAGGGAGCATGAAGGTGCTGTGTTGTTTTGCATTTTGACTCCAGTACGGGAGAGATGCAGCCTGCCCACGTCCCGTTGGGGGCCCAGAGGTAGACAGAGTTTACATCTACGAGACCCTCCTAGCAAATGCACTGAAAGCTCCGCTGCCACTAGGACAAGCCATGACCTCCTAGACAGTAGGGCAGCTGAGCATGATGAGGAAGGGCACTGTCTCTCTGATTCCCAGGGCCTGTCATTTCCCCAGGGCTGGTGGAGCCCAGGGATTGGAGGGCAAGAAGCCCAGCCATAGTCTAAAGGGATGATACTGAATGGGCCCTGTGTGCTGAGCAGAGAGGAAGGGTAGCTCTCCTCACTGGTCCCTGGCCACTTGCCAAACCTGAAGTAAGTACTGTATATGGTGAATCATTGTCAGCACCTCTATTGCCAGATGCTGGGCAACGCATAGAAAAGAGCCTTCGTTTGGAGTCGTTCATTTCCTCAACAGAGCTCTGCTCTCTCCTCTCCTTCCTGCCTCCAGCCTTGCCTGCTCCAGCCCACTCTCCACACAGATGCTCCAGCGATCTTCCTGAAGCAGATATCCGACTATATCTTTCCTCTGTGTACAACTCTTCAGTAATTCAGGAAGTGGATGCTCTGAGAGGTTAATTAACTTGCCCAAGGCCTCATGGCTCCTAAATCCTGAAATAGAGTCTTGGCACAGATCTGGCTGATGCAAAAGCTGGTTCCCTTAACCACTATTGCTTTAATCTACAACTGCCACTCTGGCTCCCACCTGGGTGGCTTTTTGCCCTCTTATGAGGACCTCAGCTACAGATGTACACTCCCTGCTGGATTTAACCCAGCTCCAGATCTCTCTCAGAATTCACTCCCCATCTTACACTCATCTGTCTGTGTTCCTTCTCTCCCATTAGACCGTATGCTTGTTGAGCCAGGGAATATATATTATTGAGTTTGTATCCCAGCCCCATAGCACAGGGCCCAGCCCGTAGTAAATGTGTGTTGAATGGATAATATAAAGTTTCCCAGGGCCCCTGTCCTGAGTTCTCCGTCAAAATCTGTACATTGGCGTTCAAAGGTGTTTCACTTTGGCTAATCCAAAATACTGATTTCTAGCGTTTGTGGTTCTTAAGACCCAAGCCAATAAAACAAAATTGATATTGAAACCAGAATAAAAAAGGCACGATGGGGATTAAAATGACTC
Organism: Diceros bicornis minor; assembly: GCF_020826845.1. Taxonomy (NCBI): domain Eukaryota; kingdom Metazoa; phylum Chordata; class Mammalia; order Perissodactyla; family Rhinocerotidae; genus Diceros; species Diceros bicornis. Next base: position 130,851,954 of record NC_080781.1, read on the forward strand.
AAAGTGGAGATACAATATGGAATCCTCTGCCTGACTCTGAGAGAAGTATGATACATTTTCCAGATAATAGCCTGTATTCCCCTGGAGAAGGAGTTCCCACATGGTCCAGATGAAATTTGTTTTTCAAAAGATAGTGTTTTCTTCCCTCCTGTTGCTATCATTAAAAATTGGATTTTCAGTTAGTCATCATTGAACTTGAAAGCAAGAACATTTTAAAGATCTATTTATCTTGTTCTCTATGTAAGTTTATAATCAGCTCTACTTCTAACTAATAAAATTATGCAATAACACTAAGTATTTACCATAATAAGGTAGCAACAGACAAATACAACTGGACATGTCTTTTCATTTAAAAATGTACCTTCTAGTCCTCTGCTGATTCTGATGTACACTGCCATAGGAGGGTGCAGACTGATACTCTCAAGTTTTCACAAGCAAGGCCATTTTTTTCTAAGGTCAGTAGTACAGCCACAGATTCTCAATTAATATGCTTGCTGTCAAATTAAATTCCTTGGTTCCAGGAATTAAATATTTCCAGTATGAATTCCCTTTCATACAATGGCTGAATTGTATGCCATTATACACCTATTCTGGCCAATCTCAACACAGAAGGGACTCAAACCAAAGTCCTAGCAGTTCTGAGTCATGAGAGTGGGTGAAGTTTCTCTGGATTCAATATTGACCTTTATTAGGAAGCATGTGCAGTTTTTAGCAATAGAGGAGGGGCAGGGCTGGAGTCCTGAAGGGGACAGGTGGGCTGTCATTGCTTTCTCTAATCTCAGGAGCCAATTACCAGTCCATCTATATTGGTATTAGAAGCTTGTCTGTCTTCTTCACTGCTACATCCCCAGCATCCAGCCCAGTGCTAAACACGTGGGAGGTTCTCAATAAAGATGTGGTGAATGAATAAGTGCTATTGGATGAAAGGAAACCTAGGGAATGAGTAACACTTAGAGAGCTAGTGCATGTAGAAGTGAGGAGCTCAAACTCTGGAGCCAGGTTTTCTATGTTCCAATCCTTGACTAGGTATGTGACCTTGAGCAAGCTCTCTAAATTTTCCATGCTACTGTTTCCTCATCTGTAATATGATGATGCTAATCATACCTACCTTAAAGAGTTGTTGTGAGGATAGAATGTTTGAAAGCATGAAAAGCCCTTAGAACAGTGCCTGATCTACAGTGAGTGCTCGATAAGAATGTGCTATTAGTATCAATTATTGCTAGGCAGCCAGGATGCCAGGCAATATGAGCACCCACTGTGCACCAAAGTCTGTGCAAGTGTGTAGAATCTCCTTTTCTGTTGCTCCAGGAGATATGGCTTGCTTATCTCTGTATCTTCAGTGGCTGACCAAGAGAAGGTTCTCAATAAATGGGGACTGTTGAAATGGATGGATGCTTATTCAGCAGTCTGAGCTGACTGGCATTCTTATAAATCCACACAATGCCACAGCTACTCTTTCCAGTTCAACAATCCCTCGAGACTCTGGCTTCAGCCCTCCACTTGGAACCTTCTTGCTCTTTGCCAGTTCCCTTGGCATGATGTTGTATCTGGAGTCACCATCTGCCGAGCCCCTTCTGTTTGATGGTTCAGTGGGACTGTCTGCCAATCTCTAGCATCATTTCTCCACAGGGTAATGTTTCTAAGAAAACACCTCCCTGGTTTCATGGACCACAGCCTAAGGACAAATGATAGCCCATCCTAGATTGCAGTGGTGACAGGGCCAAGCCTTGGTACAGTGTCCCAGGTCCCTGTTTTCCTTGGAGGGGTGATTCGGATACCAGAAGCATTATCCGTAATAGTTAAGGGCAAGGGCTTTGAGGTCCGAACAACATAGGTCATATCCCCACTCAGCCACCTACTTGCTCTGTGACCTCAGGCATTTTTAACTCTATGATTCTGTTTTCTAATCTGTAAAATGAAAATGATTATAGTAACTACTTCATAATTGTATGGGATAGTGCCTAGAACAGTGCCACATACAAAAAGCATCCAATAAATGCTAGCTATTAGGCATTCAATCAGCTTATAACACTGGACACCTACTATATGCCAGGTCTCATATTAGGTATTAGGGCTTTAGTGATGAAGAAAAGTTGACTGCCCTCAAGAAGTTTGCAGTCAGATGTAAATGACATACAAGTAAACACACTGGTGCATGACTATGTGAGAGACACAATATAGGGGGGTTCGTGTGCAAGGGAAACCTGGACTATGTACTCATATGGGCAGCTGCCCAAGGATTTACATAAGTTATTTAAATATGGTATACGCAGATGAATCCTGATAAATCAAAGATTGTTTAAGATAACAGCAAAGTTTCATTTACCAAAAACAAACAAACCAAATGAGTATTTACAGAGTTTTGAAAGTTGGTGGGTATTTCTTTAGTCTTGATGAGTGAGTCTCATCTACTGCCATCTGGGTCCACCAGTCAGAGCACCTCTGTGGGACTGAGAGAGACCAAAGGAACCGTGCTAAGCTACTGTCAACTGCCACACACAACTTCCAAGCCAGCATATTGTCATCTGAAATGACATCTCTGCATACCTGTGAGTCTTAGCTTCGGGATGCAATCTGATAACCTGTCTCTTACAGGCTATGAGAGAAGTGTACCTAAGAGAGTCACCTCGCCTAGACCTTAGGGGATCAGACAGGGAAGGAGCAGAACAGGAAGCCTTTCTCTGAGCTTTATAAGAGTAGTAGAAGTGAGCCAGTGAAGAGTAGCAGGAAGGACAGTCCAGCCAGAGGAGGACACCCTGCACCACATTAGCTTAAATGGATGCATTTTCTGGTCAGGGAGCAGGGGTAAAACTTATAGCCTAGTTAATGGACAAGCCCTTAAAACTAGTGCCAGGAATAACTAAAATAATAAGGTTGGTATCATTCTGTCCATAGCCCAACTTCCATTCATTTAGATAAGATTAAACACAAGGCAAAATCATAATCAGATGAACCAGGCAAATATGGTTTACACTAACGAAGCAATTTGGTATGAACCAATTTAACTAGTCCCAGAATTGAATGTGCTTAATTGGCCTAATTTCACCTGTCACATTTCACCTTTGTGTAATATTGCTGCTACGCTGAGCTTTAGCCTATGAATCACGGCACCCCAGAGAGCCATATCTTCAGTGGGTATAATGAAGGTATAATCACAGGGCCTGTGAATAAGTCTCCAGCAGCCTGAATATGCCAATTATCACCATTACATTTGGATGTAATTTTATTTTTGCATTGGTTGTCTAGTCAGGTAGTTGATGCTAAGCCTTTTTAATCCTCTTACTGACTGATAATAAAACAACCAAGGATGTAATTTCTAGTGGGTTTTCACTTCTATATGTTTCCAGCTTACACTTAAGACTCAGTTAACATCAAGAAAACAAGAAAAGCCAAATCTTATTTTAGAAAACTTTCAGCTTTCCTTTGAGCTGAAAGCAAAGAAAATGCTAACAATAATTATAATACATTTCCTATAATGATTACTCAATTTACTTTTACCTCTTCCTAATTCTAGTACGTGAGTAACTGCATTTGAACCCATTAGAAATGTGCACTAGTACCCTTAGTGCAGTTCACTGAGTCACACCCTTACATCCCTGAAATTTTCTAACCTCTTGCTTTTAGGAGAAAGTAAGTGAACATGAAGTGTTTATTGTTAAAAAGCAGCTTCATATGGCTATATCGAGATGAATAGAGATGTAATTGCTAATTTGTGTCTTCACTTATAGAGGTCAGCAATGAAAAGTATGTTAACCAAGATTACCCTGAGTGCCTGAAAGGCATGAGACACACAAAGTCATGGCTGTAGTCAAGGAGAAAATAACACATACAGTCCATGATCCAAGTGATGGGGTCAGAGACAGGTACTCAAATTGATCCTGTTCACCTCCTCTCTCAGATGACAGCTAGGCAAAGGGTGAGCTTGGCTGGTCAATCCAACAGGGCTTTAAATGGGGTATGGGGTACCTCTTGCCCAGGGCTTTCCTTGAGTGAAGCTAGGCTGCAGATACTGAAATCCATGCTCTAAAAGGGTTTTGACATAATCAGGTACCAGAATTCAAATTGCATTGCTTATCCCCAGGGCAAGGTGGAAAGCAGGAGATGATACCCAGAGTCAAGATGAAAAGGTCTATAAAGAATGATAATTGAGAAAGTGTAAATAAAAACAAGATGTGGACAAGTGGCCTGGATTCCTGCTTTGGACTCTTAGTTATCCAGAAATGGACTTTGGATAGTGGTAGGTTTTATCTGCTAATAGCACAACTTTGGTGAATGATCCAGTCAATTTAAAGGGGCCTAAGTGAGATGGAAAGAGTCTAGCTTATTTTGAGGGCTGAGTCTTGAGCAGAAGCCAAAAATCAGGAATCAGAAAAAATAAGGATTCAAGACAAATAAGAGAGAGAAACATGGAAAGAGTGGTGAGAATGGCCCAACCAGTACCATCAAATTGCACTTTTTCTTTTCATTTTGCTTTAAACAAGTCACACGCGTGTGTGTCTTAGAGACACGAACCAGAACCCCCTGACACAACAACGCAATCAACAATATGCGGCTCACTAAGGTAGAAGAGGAGACTGATGGGTTTTCCCATCAGGGTGAAGCAGAGAGGATTTTTCTCTCTAACCTTCAATAAACTGTAACATTAACTCCACTGATCCTTAAACGTTCAAGCTAGTTTAGATTCAATTTTAGTTTCACTATTTTATTCTGCTTACTTAATTGAAAACTTCTGTCTATACACTTACCAAGCATAAATATTGATGCTTCCTGCAATAACATTAGGTCCCTTGATCTGTTCTCTGTGTGTGTACACAAACGCATATGTGCATGCCTGAATTTAGCTATTAAAACAGTTCAATTTGGAAAATATTCACCATTGCATAAAAATAATTAATCCATGGGCATATCTCAGTACCTGACTAGGGAGCTGAATATTAAGAATGCTAGCCAGGAAATTCAGTAGAATTGTAATACCATATATAGAAAACCTCTTTAAAACTCACCCAAGGTAATTCAACTAAATGCTTACTTTTTTGCCTTTGGTTAAAAACATTTATTTTCAAGCTAGCATAATATGACAGGAAGCACAGAATAGTGAGAAAAATACAGGCTCTACAGGTATCCACATTTGCATTTAGATCCCAGCTCTGCCTCTTACTAGCCAGCACAGAAAGTTACATGACCTCCCTACATCAATTTTTTCTCAAGGAAAATGGGTATCATAGTAATATCTGCCTCGTGGGGTTGATGTGAGGATCTGATGTATATAAAGAGCCTAGTGGAGCACCAGGTACACACAAATCCTCAGCTAATGTTAGTTCTTATTGTCTGTCCAAAGATTGCAGACAAAAGTTTCTGAAATGATTTTCAAGGCTTGAAATCTGCACGGATGCATGAGTGGATCACAGGAGGTGAAAACTATTAGGAGGAAGTGGGGACCTGGTGTCCCCTCCATCTCTCTAATTCAGTTATGGATCATGCTTGGTTTGTCCTGGCCTCAAGTGTGCTAAGGAGAATGCCCCTGCAGCAAGCAAGCATTCAACCTTGTCTGTATCCTACTTCTGTATAACCCAATACTCACAGAATCCTATTTCAATATTTACCAATTCTTTGTTCTATAGATGAAACTACTTTGAAGTCCAGCAACACAGCTTGCTCAGTGTTGCTCTGATAATCTTTTGTACTAGATTTTTACTAAATAAAAGTCCCCTTAATATTGATGTCCTCAGTAATCTTTTTCATACAGGAAATGGGCTTATAATAAGGATTTCGCTGAAACATAGAGGGAAAAAAAACATAGAGCAGGTGGTCCAGCCATTCCACTACTAAATAGCCCTCACCATCAAGAAATACACGTCTGATAAACTTTCATTGTGTTGGTCACCTTCATTTCCCCCAAGAATCCTCTATGTACTTATAACCATTATTAGATTGTTTTCATTCTCATGGTTAAATCACACCGATATATTTATCTTTTTTTTCCCCTTTGTATTTGATCTTTCAACTTTTAAAAATCTTTTAGTGTTATCAGAAGATAACCATATTGATTTTTAGCATTTTTTTCTTTGTTTAGGCAAGGGCATTGGCTAGTCACATAAATTGGAATGGCTGCTTCTAAGTTTCATATTATTTAATGCCACTTATCACTTAATGACATGGCAAAGGATGATACGTTTTATTAAGAGTAGCAATGGAAAATGCAGCTGTAAATGTGCATTGAACTCCAGCTTACAGAGCCTTGTATATTTGAGGGCAGAAAATGCATATGAGTTCACATCGTTCTTATGTTTTCACCCACCACCACAGGAGTTTGAGTCAAACAAAACCACAATAGTGGTTTAGATTTAAATCAAGTCCCAGCTTGAGTCACAAAGACCAGATAGGTATGTTTTACTTAAATATGAAGGAAGGAGAGGCAGGAATAAACTAGATACTCTCTTTCCTATCTCAGTGGTTTGCTGTTTTTACCTAACAGGTTACACCTGCTATTGGGGATTGGCAGCGGTGGATATGGCCTGTCAGACATATCACTGTATACTTGGTCCCTTTGGAATATCTGAGTGTTCATCCTATCCTCTTCTCAAAGGGAAACATAGAACATAAAGATGACAGCTATCTTACACTTTGTGTCCCAAGGAAGGTCAAAAGCACTGGGTTTAGAGTCCTTCTATGAGCGTGTGTGCTTGTCAGTTTCCAATTTGGCAACCCTGTTTTTAAAATAAACAGAACACAGGAGGCAGTGTGGTGGCCTGAGTTCTAATCTTGCTTCTGCCTCTAACAGTTAGCCCTGGCAAGGAATTGGATCTCTCTGGGTAGCAGTTTCTCCAATTTGCCAGATGAAGGCACTAGATTAGCAATGATCTTAAATGCCCCTCCCAGCTGTAATGTTGTGTAAACACATGCTCTTCTTCGTTTTTCTGTTTAAAATTTTCTCAACCAAGTATTTGAAAGTGCATTCAAACATTGTATGCCCTATACAGATTAAGTAAACAACATATTGCAAAAGCAGTTAATGTAAATATTTATTTGAGACTGTTCATCATTATTGAAGTAGCAGAAAAATATGTAGAAATAAAATGGTATATACTAAGAGAAAAGGTACTTTAAGAGAAACATTTCATAGCCTCATGATGGTTGTTTTATCAGTATTCTTTGCTTTTCTGCTGAATTTATCACATAAATGTATCTCTATCTACATTTTATTCATATTTAATATGAGAGATGATTGAATATGCAAAGCCATAATTTGTGACTCCATAGCAATTCACACATTCATAACTTTAACTCCAAATCTACTGTTTCACATTAATAATGAATATCATAGCAGAGAATATTTGAGTCTCGATTTTGAATCATTAAAAGATAAGGGCATGGTTATTTCCCTCTATTAGAATGTATGTAACTCTGGAAGAAATTAACATCCCTTTGGAAGCCAAGTGTTTTATCGACTCAGAGAAGAATTTAGCTAACCACAATAAATTCAGAAAGAGGTGAGAAACTCAGTATCTGTGTACATTGTAACTATAAGTAAAAGTTATGAAAGTAGGATGATTTAACCCAGAATGTTTAACATAAAGGCACACTTGGTTAAAGGGCATTGTGAGAGTCGCTGAATCCTCTAAAATGATTCATCTCTTTTCCTGCTCTTTAATTTTAATAGTTGCCTTTTATTTATAATTTACCATGTGCCAGGCACTGTGGTCAGTGACTTGTATATTTATCTCTCATTTTCTCATCACAACAGTGCCATGAGGTAAGTGTTATCCCATTGCCTTTCAGAGGTTTACAGGGCTATGAAGTGACAGAGATGGGACTCAAAGCGATGTCTTTCTGATTCCAAATGGGTGCTTCTTCTATATAATGCACCCTTTGAAGGGCATAAATGTTTAAGATTATGCTAACATACATTTGCAGAAGACTACCATCCATATAGGCTCTCTTCCTCAATGCTGTACTTACTACCTAGCCCTTTCCTCTAAAATTCCCAAAAAGCTATAAGAGCAACTATTATCTCCTTTTTGCATGCAGGGGAATGATGTGGAGAAAGGTTAAGTTACATCATCAAATATGCAAAGACAAGTCAGGATGAAGGGAGGGACTGAACCTAAATGCTTGCCACAACAAAAGGGTTAGTTACCAGCACACCTGGATGCTCTTTAAAATATCCTGCCAAAGAGTACCTTTGGGGATATTGTTTCCTATATATTCTTTATAAGGAAGCAGATGTTTTCTGTCTGGAATGTGAAGCACTAAATTGCAAATTATTAAGTGTCATTAAGCGTCCTCTAAAGTAACAGAGTCTGACACCTCCCCAAACTTGTCTTGCTCTGACTCTCAGTCTCTTAACTCTGCAGAATTTTTCTGGACTCTCTACCACAGCAAGAGTCAGTCTATAATGAACTTTCTTGCATCCACATGGGGTCATAGATGACTCCACTTTTTCTCAAATGTATGTATACTCCCAAGCCAAAGAAAGGAAAGGCAGTTGTACCTTTGAACCAGGAGAGAGATGGGGAAAGTGATTAAAAACAAAGCAAGAAGAGTGCCATTGAAATATGTTCTATCCATATATTTTGGTAATCATTAGGGATATTCATAAATATCCCAGTTTTCTCTTCGTTTCAGGCAAATGATAGAACTACTCTTTCTTGCCCCCTTTTAAATTAAGTACGGCCATGTGACTTGGTTTGGCTGATGAGATATGAGTGGAAGTGAGGTGTAGTAGAAGTGGGGTGTGTGTCTCACTTCTAGGCAGAAGCTTTGAGAACCAGGGGATAATTTCCAATGTTCTCCTCCCCCTGCTGCAGTGATGTGGAAGTACATGTTGAGATGAAGCCTCCATCACCCTGGACCTTGAGTGACCATGGGAGCAGAATCCCCTGCTGCGCTGTTTTGCATGTGGCATGAGTGAGAAATTAACTTCTGATGTGTTAAGCCACTGATGTTTGTTGTGTTTTTTTTAAATCACAGAATAACCAAGTCTATCCTGACTAATTCACTTATTCACTTGCCAAAATGTTTAAATCATTTTGTGGAGAAGTTCACTCTAGAAAGGAGTAAGCATGCCTATTCTTCCAAGACAAAATGAAAACATGGTTGAGGACCTGGATAGGTTTGGAATTGGGGGGGAACAGAATAGTTGAGGAAGCCTCTACCTGATGATCTCTATTTTTCTAATGGTGCTGGGGAGCTGGTGGGGAGATGTCTTAAACTAATACCTGGTTCTTACTGGGGCCAAAAGCTCGTGTGTGTGCTTCAGTAGAGACCAAAACTTGGGCATGGGTGTGGATCGAGCCCTCAAGTTGCTCACGGACTAAAAGAAGTGATAACATAGGGACATAAAAAGCTGTGATACAAAGTTGAATATGGTAAGAGCCATCAAAGAGGTAGGTATGCAATGCAAGGAGAGGTCAGAAGAAGGGGAAGCCACAGAAGGCTGCATGGAGGAAGTGGCATGGAACTGGATCTCAAAAGTATAATTTGAAGCTACAGAAATGGGAAAAAAGGCATTCTAACATACAGAAATAGCACAACTAAAAACAAAATATTTGGCCTGTGGAGTGTGTATAAGGAATAAAAAGTAAGCAGTTTAGTGTACATGAAGCAAAGGGCATGTGAAGAGGGGCAGTAGGAAAGGTGCTTTGGGTCAGATCCTAGATGTCTCTCAATGCCGGGGTAAGATCTTTAGATTTCATTGTGATCTCACTGGTGATCCTGCCAGGCAACTGAGCAGGGGGTGCTGTGATCAGAACAGCGAGTTCAACATTGTATATAACATCTCCTCCAATATAAAATGTTTAGACAATACTTCAGTACTAGGTTAAAGAACAGGATTAACCAAGGTAGAGATCCAATCGTCAAATAATACTCAGAAATAAGACGCAGATATTCGAAGTATTTCCTAAACTAGCCTGCCCATAAGAATTGCCCAGTCTGCTAGTAAACAAAAAAAAGAAAAGAAAAAAAAGATTTCTGCACCACTCCCAGGCTTCTCTGCCTAATAGTCTATATTTTTAGCAAGTACTCCAGGTGATTTTTATGATCAGGCAAGTTTAGGAAACACTGGTCTAATTGAACACAGAAGACACCAGGCAAGGTTGCATAAGAATCCAACATTTGCATCCATGCATCCATTTTTTATTTGAAAAACAAAAGCATTAAGTGAGTGTCTTGCATGCCTGGCACTGTGCTAGGAACTAGAGATGTAAGAGCAAGCAAAGCCCCTGCTCTCTCAAAGTTTACATCCTACTAAGAGAAAGTGAAAATAGGAATTATATAATAGTTCTTTATAATTATGTGGAATGCTACTGAGTATTTTAGTATGCTACGAAGGTGCATACTGGGGAGATCTGACTTCCTTAGGGGAGGCTGAAGGCTTATCTGAGAAAATACAATTTAAACTGGTATTTGAATGATGAATAGGATTTAGCTAGGTGGTGAAGAGATGGAAAAGATAATTCCAGGCAAAGGGAAGATCACTGGCATCTGCCTGGACAGAGAGAGTCCAGAAGAATCTTAGAGAATTCCATTGAGACTTGGCTACGGAAAAGGAGTTAAACAGTCAACATGAGCTATAGCCCACACTGGTGACACACTGATATATGCCCCGTCTAAGTATGCGCCAGCCAGACGAGACTCAGACCTTGGCATGAGTCCCAGATTTGACTTCCGAACTTCCCCAGCCTTGTGACCTTTCCCATGAAACCGATATGCTTCAATACCAGGAGAACAATATTCTATTATCTTGTTCACATTTCTCATTTGAACATTCTAAGGCAGTGTAGCATAGTGGGAAAGTGTGTGGGTTTTAAAGCTGGCAGAGAAATTAAATCCAGCTCTATCACTCACTAACTATATGGTTTTAGGTGATTCACTTAATCTCATTGAGCTTGAGTTTCTCTAACTGTAAAATGGGATTAATAATCATTTCTACCTCATAGGATGGTCTGAGGTTTCACAGATAAGGCATGTATAATATGGTGGCTAAGAGCTCCGATCTGCACAGACCTGTATTTGAAGCCCAGTTCTACCACTTAACTCCTGGATGACATTGGGACATGCTGATTTACCTTTCTGAGCCTCAGTTTCGTCATCTGCAAAGTGGTGATAATAATACATACAACAAAGAGATGTTATGAGGAAAAGAGATAATGTATAAAAACTGCCTCATGCAGTGCCTGACACATAGGCTATACTCTGCAAATGGTAGCCATCATTAATCTTTTTTGGTATCAATTCAGCATTCTGCCTCAAATGAGTTCAGAATGAATTTTGGAACATGCTAGGTAACACGCCTGAAGCAAAGGCCAGGAGCCCTTGGGAAAGTCACTTCCCACTCTGGATTTCAGTTTCCACAGGTAATACATGAGGGAGTTATGCTTCTCAAACTATCTATAGTGAAAGATTAAATTACACTCTGGGATGTCACCACAATGCCAAATTGCTTTAGAAGTCCATAAATGCTTACTCTCACACTCTGCACTTAGGACATTGTGGACAGATAGCAGTCCAAGACCCAGCCCCCATCCAGGGACCACATATTGAGTAGCATTGGCCTAGAAGATCTCTGAGGGCTCTTTCAGCTCAGACACACTGATGCTGAATGGAACTAACATCACTTCATGAGAATGGTCTGTTCTAGTGATAGAATTGGCATCTGAAGACCAGGAGGCCCAACAGCGTTTCTCCAAGGATGGTAAAAGTGTGGTGGAAAGGGGCCAGCCCGGTGGCGCAAGCGGTTAGGTGCACACGTTCCGCTGCGGCAGCCCGGGGTTCGCCGGTTCGGATCCCGGGTGCGCACCGCTTGTTAAGCCATGCTGTGGTGGCGTCCCATATAAAGTAGAGGAAGATGGGCATGGATGTTAGCCCAGGGCCAGTCTTCCTCAGCAAAAAGAGGAGGATTGGCATTGGATGTTAGCTCAGGGCTGGTCCTCCTCACAAAAAAAAAAAAAAGTGTGGTGGAGATTAGGCTGGTAATGGTTGGGATGTTCACCTTCAAGTACTCACCACTTGATGGGCTCCTTCAGGATGAGGCCTTCGTCTCATTCACTTCTGAATCCCAGGGCCTGCCACAGTGGACACTTCATAAAATTTTAGTGGATGGAATTCAATCAAGAGTCTTCCTAAATGTCATGAGATCCAGGCTATTTTTGTCCTACAGAATGCCTACAGGTTTTGACTCTATGTAGCAAAAACAATTGGTTGGGAGAGGAGGGAAAATGAAGTGAGTGCAAGAGGTGGGTATAATGGCTATGCATACATAGTATACTTGCCTGAAAGCTTCTGAGAGAGTATGTGCTAGTGATTGAGAGGGCATGGCCAAGTATGCATGTGGATGTGCAGGGGAAGCAGGAGCATCTTAGGCCAGCAACTGCAGAGTGTGTATACAACAAAAGCAGCCAGCCCAGATGGGCACACACATATACGTGAGCAAGTATGTCTGTGCATGTATGTGTGCATGTGCATATGCATAAGCATGTGTATTAACAATGAAAGTGTCCTAAGCTGGGAGTTCAGAGTAAAGTTTTCCCATCTTGCCTTTTCATTGACAAATTGTTTGTCTCTCACCATTAGGTTGTAAACTATGTGAAAGCAGGAGCGCATTGTATCCCTGGGACCTAGAACAGGGCCTTGCACATAGTAGCACCTTGATAAGTATAAGTTGAAACAACAAATCCGTGGAAAGCATTTAGCACAATACCTGTACATGGTAAATGCTCAGTAAATGTTAGCTGTTGTGATTATCATAATGCCTCATGTGTAGGAAGAACTAAACCAATGATAGTTGAATCTTAAATTCTAAATTAGATGGTTGCCTATGCAGAGTAATTTTATTTGTTCTTATTAGGAGGGTTCCTCAGCTATTTTTTTTAATTTTTAAATCAACTGTATTGAAATATAATTTACATAAAATAAAATACACTCAATTTAAGTGACCAGTTCAATGTGTTTTGACACATGTAGACACCACCACAATCAAGATACAGAATACTTCCATTATGCCAAAAAGTTCCTGCCTGCCCCTTTGGGCTCAGTTTCCCCACCCCAGCCCCAGGCAACTACTGGTCTGCTGTCTGTCACTCGCTATAGGTTAGTTTTGCCTGTTTTCAAGTTCCACAAAAATTTCATACATACTCTTTTGTGTCTGGCTTCTTTCACCCAGCATAATAGCTTTAAGATCCATCTAAATAGTTGCATGTATCAGCACTTCATCCCTTTTAGTTCTGTTGTATGGATATACCACAATTTCTTTACGCATTCCCCTGTTGATGGACATTTTGGGCGTTTCCAGGCTATTAGAATAAAGCTGCTGTAAACATTCGCGTACAAATCTTAGCATAGGATTATGCCTTAATTTCTCTAGGGTAAAAATCTAGAAGCAGAATAACTGGATCATATGCTAAGTGTATGTTTAACTTTATGAGAAACTGCCAAATATTTCTCCAAAATGATTGTACAAAATGAAATAAAATTACACAGAATTTCTGTTTGTGGCCATGATGGAATAAATGGTACCATACTTGCCTTCACACAGGAAATAACTAGTAAATGGGACAAAATAAGTGAAACAACTGTTTTCAGATGTTAGACATCAGGCAGCACTGAACTGAGTTCCCTGAGAAAAGGGAAACAGGAATTCAGCCCTATGATCACTCCGATGTGGCACATATTAGCCTTTGGACAAATATCTCTGGAATGTTAGCCATCATTATATGTTAGTCATCATTATAACTAGCATAATGGCTTGCACACAGTAGGTGCTCAAAAAATGATACCTGAATCTCAAACAAAATTGAGCAGTTTCTTATATGAACTTACTTTATTACTTTAGTGCCTTAAAAAAAAAAAAAAAAACTTTGCATTTTGAACAATGACAAACCCACACAAAAGTAGCCAGAGAAAATTGCGAAGAATTCCCCTATACCATTTTCCCAGAGATCCCATTTAGGTTTCACCAAATTGTCCCAATAGTATCTTTCCTAGCAAAAGGGTCCAACACAGGACCACCATGTTGATACATCCTCCCAGTCTCTTTTAATTTGGAATCGTTCCTCAGTCTTTCCCTGATTTTCCTGGCCTTGATGTTTTTAAAGATTACAGATGTCATTTTGGAGAATGTCCTTCATTATGAGTTTGTCTAAGGTTTCCTCATGATGAGACCCAAGCTCTGCATTTTTTACTGAGATATCATGAGAGTGATGCTATGTTCTCTTTCTGTCCTGTCGGATGGTAGATGATGCTGATTTGTCAGCCTAAGGTGGTGTTAATCTTGGTCACGTGATTAATATGGTATCTGCCCTGTTTTTCTATTGTGCAGTAACTTTTTTTCTTCATAAGGAATGAGTATTTCAGGGGGAGATATTTTGGAACTATGTAAAATCCCATCCTTAATCTCATTTTCACCCACTAGTTTTAGCATCTGTTGTTATTTCTTACCTGAATTAATTATTTCTGTGATAGTTGATTTTGAGTTTGATAGAAAATGGTGATTTTCTAATTTGATCATTCCTTCCACGTTTATTGGTTGACTTTATACTGTAAGGAAGAGTTCTTTTCCTCCATTTATGTATTCATTTATTTACATTTGGATGGATCCATGAATTACTATTTTTACTGGGTTATAATCCATTACTATACACACACACACATACACACACAAATTGTCCTGGATTTGGCCAGTGTGACCCTCTTTAAGCTGGCCTTTGTATCCTTTTGACATATCCCCGTCATTCTTAGAGAACTGCCTTATTTGGGGAACAATAAAAGGTTCCAGGTTCATCTGGTGCTTTTCTTGCCCCAATTCTAGATGTAATCATCTCTCAAAGGCACTCTGGCTCCTTTTATTGGATAGTGAGTGGTCTTTAGAAACGAATAATCTGGACACTAAGTGTGCTTATTGCTACCAGGGTATCACTGCTCCCAGGACTGCTCAGTGAACAGTTAGGAGATACATGTGTGTATATGTATATGCGTGTCGGGGGGGTGTATGTATACATATACATATACACACACTCACATATAACATATATGTATACACATTGACATCTACATTTATTTCTACATTGTATATATGGACTACTGAGTTCACTTCAATACTCTAATTCCCACCCAACATCTCAGGGTTCAGTCTAGCTTTACCCCTTTACATGTTTGTAACTCCCTTCTCAAACAGTAAAAAAACTGGCTCCCGTGGTCGTCAATATATTTACTTATTTCCTCAAAATATGTACTTAATATAGTTACTCATTTGCTTCATCTCTCTATACATATCAAATCTCCCAACCCTGCAGGGCCCCTGCACGGCTTTCACATCCTCCCTGAATGGGCCTCAGCTACTACTAGAGTGCCTTCCGATTACATTCAGGTCTGCCTAGTTGCTTTTTGACAATGGCGGAAGAAAAGAACAAGAAAAAGAAGGAAGGAAGGTAGGAAGGGGGAATTCATAAATGTAATTTTAAGGTTACTTGAAAGAATCGTAAAGCACAGTTACAGTGAAGTCACATATTACTCAAGGAGAAAGTTATAAAGTCAGTCTAAGGTGAAAAGTACAGTCAAACTCACACTTGAAAATCTGTGTGATGGTACCCTCTTGGAGACCTATCTACCATCTCTCATTAAGTCCAGCACAACCGTTTTTTTCCCCAGTGTTGGAACACAGCTATGTTTCTTTGAACACCAGAATAAGTCGTTTGGCTTCAATATAAGAGCTATATTATCAAAAATCACATACAACTTAACCATATCCTCAATCCATGTGCAGCAAATAAGAACTGAGACCAACTAAGGATCCAGACTCCCAATTCACACTCACTTCTGGACATAAACTCATTAGGTGGAAATGGTGGGCACAACTACTCTTTAAATTTCTTCCTTATCAATCCCACTTCTCCTGACTCCTCTTTATGATTCTTTTAACTAATTACTTATTAATTTACCAAACATTTGCTGAACTACTACTATGTGCCAGGCAATAATCTAGGTGTGGCGGATACAAATGTAAACAAAACAGACACAAGTCCCTATCCACATGGAGCTTTCATTCCAGTGGGGGAGACAGGCAAGAAGCAAACAAACAAATGTAGAGTGTGGAAGATGGTGATAAGTGCTATGGAGAGAACTAAAGAAGGTGACATTATGGAATAACTGGCTGGCTACTTTAAATTAGCTGTTCAAAGATGGTGTCTCTGAGCAGGTGTTACTAAGCTGAAATCTGAATGACAAGATGGTATCCATCACTTGAAATGTCACTTGAAAGCCATAGTGAAGAGTGTTGCAAGTAGAGGGAACAGCAAGTGTGAAGGCTCTAAGGCAGGAAGGAGCTTGATGCATTCTAGAAAAGGAAAGGAGACCAGTAGGGCATAGGAGAAGGTGGTGTGAGGTGGTGGGGATGGGATGGGAAGAGGTAAACCCAAGAGCACTGGGCAGCTGAAAAGGAAATGGAAACAGAACAAAATGCTGACTGTCCACCTCCATCATTTTACCAAGGGCCTGAGGCATCTGCTAAGGCAGTGAGTCTTAAACTTTAGCATACATCAGAATCCCCTGGAGGGCTTGTCAAAACACAGATTGCTGTGTTCCAACCCCAAGGTTTCTGATTCAGTAGGTCTGGGATGGAGTCCGAGAATATACATCCCTAACAAATTCTCAAGTGATGTTGGTGATACTGGTCCAGGTACCTCACTTTGGGAACCACTGTATCAAGGTCTTACTCTTCAAACTGAAATATATGGACACCTAGTGGCTCATCAAAGACATTTTTTATCAAAAAATGTATTGCATGGCTCCTTGCATGAAGGATATTGAGTACAATTTTAGACAATATTTGTGAGTACACTTTGATAAAAGACACAGGTGCTTTCTTCACATGGATTTTTCTTAGCCAGACCTCTATAAAAATATAAAAAATAACATTAAATCGTAGTGAAGCCATTTCTATGGGGAGCTAAGACAATAGAGTCCAGGTACATTTTTTTTCTGATTATCTAAGATACGTAGTAAACAATCTGCAGGACACATTTCTTGGAAAAATCAATATCCCTTGAGGACTTGAGGGAAAACTTTATTTCATGTTAAAATAAATAAAGATATATAATGAATAAGAATGCAAAATTTGCATAAAATTTTAAGATAAAGTA
This sequence comes from Diceros bicornis minor, assembly GCF_020826845.1. NCBI lineage: Eukaryota > Metazoa > Chordata > Mammalia > Perissodactyla > Rhinocerotidae > Diceros > Diceros bicornis. The sequence goes on from NC_080781.1 coordinate 130,869,089, forward strand.
GGAGACTTTAAAAACATTTCGTGCTTAAACTGAGTTGCTCTAGGCTCAGCCCCAATCCCTTGCTTCTGCCATTAGGGATATTTGAAAGAAGTTTGAAAGGCATTGTTCTAAGGCAACCTTTTTTAGGCATCGGGCAATGGCTAATACATTTTTATGGTTCAATGGAAGTACCAGTTTTAGTTGATGGCATGACTGAGCTGGAGTGAGTGTCTGTGAACAGTAGTTGAGGAAACTCACTCTCTCAGGCCTGTGAAATAGAGAAGTGAGTGGTAGAAGACACAGGCTGAGGGGCTGTTGAGATCATTGCCATGGGGCAAGGGAGCTAAGGAGGGCCTGGACCAGAGTGGTGGTGGTAGTGATGATGGACAACCAGTAATTACGACTATGAAGAGAGGAAATGCTACGTGGAAGATGAGAGATTGGGAAATGAGTGGAGATCTGGCTAAGGCAGGAATACTTTCACTGTGTCCCTCAAACTTTGTTTACTCACAAATGCGCAGACTTTGCTGTTTTAAGCTCTAATAAATATGCACAGCTTAACCTAAAAATCACAAGCTTTTCACTTAACAGAGTAGGTTTTAGCTGAGTCACCTTGTGATAGGTCTCCATCTCATTTAGGGTAAAAGGCAAGGTCCTCCCAATGGCTGGCAAGTCCCTTAACGACTCACACCCCCTTCCCCGCTCTGTTACCTCACTGACCACCAGCCTTCACACTGTCCCTCAAGAATACCAACACACTCTTGCCTCAGGCACTTCTTACTTGTATTACCTTTGCCTGGAACCTTCCCCCAGATATCCTCATGGCTCTGTCTCACCTCCTCAGTGAAGCCTTCCTTGACCACCTATTTCAAATTGTAACCCTTCAGTCCTGCCAGCCCCCTTGCCTCCTTTACTTTTCTCCATGGCATTTCAGACCTTCTAATGTGCTGTGTAATGTACTCATTTTGTTTGTCTCCCCATCTGGAATGTAAGCTCCAGAAGAGAAGGTATTTGTCCGTTTTGTCCACTGATATATCGCCAACACCTAGGTCAGTGCCTGGCACTCAAATATTGGCCTGAGGTATGAGAAATGTCACAAATTTGGACTACTGAAATCATTATTTGGAATATTTGTGAGAGGAAATTATAGTTCTCCTTCCTCAGATTACAGACAAATAATAGGCTTCTCATACTGCTCCCAACGTCTCACCACCACTGTTTACAAAATTTACTTGTTCAAAGGGATTCTGATAATTATGCTGGCATTGTTGATATATGGGGAATAGGAAGTAGAAATTATGGAGAGATATTGATTATTACTCAACCAACAACAATTGCTAACTGGACCAGACAGAATGGACTAAGTTATGCTACAGTACAGACAACCTCCAGAACTCAGTGGTTTCAATCAATAAAGGTTGATTTCTCCTTCAAGCTATATGCTCAATATATTTTGGCAGAGGTGAGGGGCTGTATTTTTGCTCTATTCAGTCATTCAGGGAGCCTGGCTGACTGAGGCTCCACCATATGATTCTGCCATATCAGCATGGGATTTCAGGATTTGCCACAGCAGAGGAAAAGAGCATGGAGAACACTGCAACTCTAAAATGCTCCACACAAAAGTAAAACAAATCACTCTGCTCACTTGTCATTGGCCAGAGAAAGTCACATGGACATGGCTAAATTCAAGAGGCATGGAATAGACTAGAACCAGGAATCTTGGTTAGACTAGTACACCCATAAAATGCACCATCTCATTCTCTGTGCCAAGCCATGTGCTAAGCATTAGGTACAGAAATGAGGAAGACTCCATCCCTAATCTTAAGGAGGTCATAGTCTAGGGAAGAAGACAGAGAAGCAGTATAACGTAATAAGCACGATACTAAAGAAAGCTATCCCTGAGCTCCAGACCAGCATGTACACATGGCCACACTGAGAAACCATGGACAAGAGAGGATAAGCATACAGACAGCAATTAGACTGTGCTGATACAAATCCTGGCTCTCCTGCCTCTGTGACCCTGGGCAAGTTAATCGCTATGTGCCTCAGTCCTCAGCTGTAAAATGGAGACCAAAATGATACCTATCTGGTTGAGAACTTGTGTGGACTAAATCCCATAATATATGTAAAGTGGAGGACCTGGGACCCAGTGAGTGCTTGACAAATTTTAGCTTTTATGCAGCATCTCCACTTCAACATGAGTACCTCAAGCTCAACAACAGTACTAATAATATGCAATAGTTTATCCAATATATTGTATATAACATGATATATTTCATCATTGTATGCATTATCATTATATACAATACACAGTTATATATAATAATATATGTTGCTTCTCCAATTTTCTCTATCTCAATCAGTAGTGTCATATATTATTGTCCCATTGAAAAGCTTATCATATCACTTTACAAGACAAATTCCACCCTGCCTACCATTATACCTCATCTCCTGCCTCTCTCCCCACATCATACTTATGTTTCAGTCATATAGAACTAATGGAATTTCTTTGCATGTGGTACGTGTAATGAATACCTATTGGTGTCACCCAGGCACTTTTCACCAGGAACTCCTCTCACTATCCAGGGGTTTATGACCCAGAAATTATGTTTCTGCTGCACGACCCTGACCCCTAGTTGTGGCATACTGGATTAGGGGTACACATTGACGTTGTACCAATCAGTAGGGCCAATCAGATTTTCTTTTCCCAGGAAGCACTCTCTGAGTGAGGCTGTAAATTCAAATGGCCATATTTTACTGTGGATAAGCTGAAATATTGATAGCTGGTTGAGAGAGAAAAGGGGAAAGGGAGGGAGATAGAAAGAGAGAGACTGAAGCCAACTCTTCAAAAATAGTAGAGATGAAAAGCATAAAACAATCCTGCCAATATTTCAATTTCTAGTTTCAGTTCCCTGTTCTTAGAATCCTTGAGACCACTTTTGAAATCTTATAATAAGTTATTTTTGTTTGCTTAAGTAAGATCAAGAGTTACTTTGCTCACCTCTCCAGAAAAGTCTTCTGTCATTTTCCCAGGCAGACTGAGGCACTTTTTTATTATTACACTCTGTAGATACGTCCATGAGAGCAGCATCTCACACTAATGTTTTGGGCTTATGTTCATGTGTTTATCTTCCCTTCTGCACTGTAAGATCCTCGAGAGCAAAGGTCTTGTCTTTTCATCTGCTTCCCATAGTGCCTGGCATAGGGAGGGGCCCCTAGAGGTGTTTCTGACTATTACCAGAGAGGTTAGCAAGGCTTTCACAGTGGAGGCCATTTGAGCTGGGGTCTAATAGATGAGGGGGATTTTGCCAAGAAGGAAGGGGAAGAGCTCTTATTCTGTTTAAGGAAAGAAACTGGTTACTTTTACCCCTCGGGCATTTCTCTTAAGTTGCTTACTGTAATAGAATTACCTAATTTCTTTGTATCTGACTTCTTTGTAAGGAACAGGGAAAGACACACATGTCCTGATATAGCATTCCTCTTTTGCATGGTTTCTCCAGTTACTTGTGCCAGAGTTGGAGATAATATGGCTTGGAGAGGGGGCTTAAATTAGTTACACTCAGAACTTTCAAAGGATATACAGAAAAGGATGGAGTGGACGTTCTGAGAATATCCTCACAAACCACGTGCATACCATCTAGGTGCCTTTAACACATATTGACCACTCCTGGGAGAGGGAGCAAATGTTCTCTAAATATCCTGTGAACTATATTCTAGCCCCTCAGGGGATCTCTTCCAACTCCTCTTGATATTCTTCTTTATGAAAACATTTGATCTCTCCTGCAGCCTCACTCCTCTGGAAGGTGATTCAGACAAACTAACCCAGGAGCCTGCAGTTCCATTTTCAATCAGCAGCTGTATCTAGCTGTTGCATCCCTGAATAAACATCTGGGTTGAACCAATTTTACTAAACATACCTTTACATTTTAGATGATATCATTTGAATTTCTCAGTGGGTTTTGTGAACACAAGGAAAAAAAGACTCAGATATTATTTCGAATAGAAAAGGTCATAGTTTGATAGAAAATATTTAAGATGCATTGGCAGTGATACATTTTTTTTTTTATTATGTTCATAAAAATGTCATGTTTGTGAGAATCAAAAAGACAACTGGTTTACAAAATCTCAGGCCAGGTGGGTTGATATCAAAAAAGAAAAAATTACTACTGAAGGATTTATGCATGCAATAAATATATTTTGCATTTTTCAATCAAGAGATTGAATAACTAAGGTCAAGACATTATATTGATAATGTCACAGGGCATCCTTTACAACACTGTTCAGTTCTGCTGTGTCTTTCTCCCTGTACTTATAAAATACCAAATTTCCTGCTGAGTTTTGTTGAAATTGACCATCAGAATTTGATATTCTTGAAATGGGAAATTAGACAAAACTGATAGACCTCTCTTAACAGCAGACAGGAAGTAGATATTCATTTTTGCTATTATCTTGACCATGGATATGCCTATGCTGGACAAATATCAATTCCATTTGTCTATATGGGAAGCAGCAGCAACACAGGTCTAGCCATTCTGATCACCATTATGGTCAAACTGTTCAAGAGTTGTCTATTTTCCCTAGAGAACAACTGACTTGCCCATTTCTCTGCCAATCACACTGTGATTTATTGTGGACTGACTCAAATTGTTTAGCATCAGAAGGGCGTCAGTGAGAATAAGCATATCCCTTCAGCACAGGTAGAATACCAGGCACTGTGTGGGTCCAGTCTGCCTTCATTTATTCACTCAAAACCCATTCACTGAGTTACAGTCATTGGGCTTCATACACATTTCCTGTATTTCAGGCAGCCTAACAGGGAAGGCAGATACATAAACAGGTAATTATAATACAATGTTCGAAGTGCACAGGATATCCTGGGAGCCTGAAGGAGAAGCTCCTAACCCTGACTGGAGGTGCCTGGCTGAATATGCTAATTACAGCAGGTGGGGATTAGCCTGATAACTCAGAGCTACTATCATCTTGGAGAAGTCCAGTATTCATTCCACAATCAACAGACCTTTCTTCTGAAACTTTGTATACCAGGCACTCTGCTAGGTGATGAAAATTGAGTGATAAATCAGACATAGTCCCTGCCCAGAAGGAACTTTTGGCCTGGAGAGAGAAGACAAATCTATGAACAACTGTAATAGAAGGCAGAATGAAAAAATACTATATTAGAAATAAATGCAGAGTGTTGTGGGAACATAGAAGAAAATGCCGTGAAGTCTGCCCAGGAGGCATTGGGGAAAGTTTCATGAAGGAAGTAGCAATTAACCTGAGCCTGAAAAACTATAGGATTTTTAATAGACTAAGAAGGAGAAATGTGTACTCCAGGCAGAGAAAGCACAAGCACAATTACAGGGACGCTGTAGTACCTAGAATATTGGGAGGAAAGCAGTCATCTGGTTAACTTGGAGCATGAATTGTCAGGGGCAATTAGACGGCAGATACAGATTAAGAAGTAGGATAGGGTTAGATTATTATCTCCGAATGCCAAGATTTAAAAGTTACATTTTGCAAAGGGATCTGTGCTCTAAGAAGATGTATGAGAGGCGTGTATGAGGTGGTGCAAAAATCATGCAACTTCACCTGCCACTGTTTAGCTGAAAGACCTAGAGCGAGTCGCTTCACCCCTCTGAACTTTCTTCTGCATTGATAATATGGACTATTACCAGTCCTGTGCTCAAAATGTTGTTGGGAGAATTGAATGAATGATAAAGGTGACCACCTAAAACAATGTATGAAAGACAGTAAATGCTCAGTGCAAGATATCAGAATAACCAGCAGCAGTGTGAATGTCAGATTACAGGGGTGGGGAGACGAGTTAGGATGCTATTACCATAGTTCAATGGAGAAATGCTGAGGCATGAATCAGAGCAGTGGAGATGGAAAGGAGGTGACACAAGCAAGCAACCCTGATGTTGGAAACGAACAAGAGGAGACACAGGGAAGGAGGAAGGGATCTAAAATGCCTGAAATTTCTCATGTGGGTGGCTGGAAATGGTGCAAAAACCAAACCAGGGTGGAGCGTGTGCCTGCACTTGGGGACAACATCTCAAATGGCTGCTCATGATAGGATATCATCGGAACTTACTTATACTCCTCGGCCAAGCCCTGAAGTTGGAGCCTGACATCATTATACCCTTGGCCGACTCCTGTTGGTGTGTCCTCTTTGGCAATGTCTAGCCAGAGGGCTATATTCTTTATTTCCCTTGGTACACTTGTCCTTATGTTTGTCTTTACTTGCCTCTTCCTGCCATCAGAAGGTTAAAGTTTTGAGGGTCTATATTTGGGTGTGGGACAAGGTGGCCACTTGGCCAGCTTTCAGTGTAGGATTAGGCCTGCCTTTAATCTAGGCAAAAAGGGATTTCCAATGATCACACATAGTTTTTTGTAGGTGATCCTTCCTAGGGATTGTTGGCTATATGGAGCAAATATTTGCTCCATGCTCCATGCTCTCTATGCATCAGGGCCTCCACGTTATCCATATATTATCTTTTTATACTATCCCTGCAAAATCAGCACTAGTGTAACCCTGGCATGACTGATTATGGGTATATCAAATTCCAAGTGCGAGGGAGAAAAAAAGAAACCAAGAAGGATATAAAGGGTTGAGAGCAAGTTGCAATATGACATCGATACGCGATACCCAGGAAAGGCCCCATTAAGAGGATGACAGTTGAGTAAACGAAGTGAAGGAGCAAGCCATGTGCTATTGCAGGGAGGGACACTCTAGGGAGAGGGGGCATCAAGTGTCAAGGTCTGAAGCAGGTGCTTCCTGGCATATCTGAGGAACAACAAGAGGACCATTGTGGCTGAGGTGGCACATGAGAGAGGGGAAGAGTAGCAGAAGGTGAGGTCAGAGAGGTAAAGGGGGACAGATTGTATGCGACCTGGTAGATTTAAGGACTTGAGCTTTTTCTCTGAGTAAGATGGGAGGCATTCGAGGTTTTTGCAAAGAAGAGTGATATGGCCTAATTCCCATATTAACAGGTTCATCTTGGCTGCTGTATTCAAAATACACAGGGATGCAGGGGTGAGGGGAGAAGCAGAGGGACCAAGCACCGCAAAAGTGGTGAAAGCCACAGCCCAGTGTGCCACTTATCAATGTTTTGCCTCTCAGTTCCAAAATCAGTGTGGTTTCTGTCTCTCGATTGGATCCTAACTGATATACTGAGGTTAGTTAAAGGACATTAATTTGTTTAAAATACTAGTCCCTCTCGTTCCACCCCTTCCAGTCCTGAATATCTAATCTTCTGGGGAAGGTGTGGGAGTAGCTGATGTTTAGCCCAAGATTCAGCCATCACGGGCCCCATCATTCCTCAATCACTCTCTATCGGGAGATACAACTAACAGGGTTTAGCCATTGTTTAAAGTGTTCTCCAGCTAAAACTAAATTAATTCATGATAAAACACATTTAGATGAAGGCATGATAGAGAAAATAATGTGGTGATAATGAAAACTAGCTATGGAAAAATCAACTAAAATATTCATAAATGTTAATTCCAGCTAACAGTACATAGATTTTTCTATTGCTTCTTTTGCAAAACTTTTTTTCAGACCTGAGATTCTTACTAGATATGAAAATGAATGCTCATGAGAATAACTAAGAGTAATTATGTGCTTTACAAACACATAATTGAGAAAATAATTTCAAAAAGGATTGAGAAAAACTGTTGGTTTTGCTTTTGGAGGAAAATTCAAATGATGCTTCACCCAGAAATACTTACGTAATCAACACTTAATGAGCTGCAAAATGCAGTCCTCCTCTTAATTTCCATCAGGTATTATAAGCTCATAAAATCATGTTATTTTAAGCGAGGAAAAAAACTCGTAACTATTACAGAGAGGCAAACTCTGTACTATTTTACCATAATAAGTTTTTTCCCCTTCCTGACATTCTAAATGCCTATAATTTTAGTCACCAAGACCCTACATAAAGTTTTACTATCAGAAGGCTGAGGCACCTTATTATCTTTTCTATTTATAGGGCACAGATTCACCTAATATCTGGTTCTCTGGCATCCTTGTTTCTAAAGCCGATATCACAAATGCAAAGAGACAACATCCTATTTAATCAGAGCTTATAACTGAATGTTGATGGAGTGAACAGCACAGCTGAATTAACTTACATCAAAATTGCTATTTTAAAGTGAAGAAAGGAATTGCCACACAATAGAGGATAAATCCAATTTATAATGGAAAGAGTTTTAAAATACATAGTTAGGACTAGGGGGCAGAAATGTCTATAGATTGCATCGTTGTTTTTTTTTTTTTTTCCTAAATTCTGTCCACAATAGATGTGGCTGATTTCAAGAGTCTTTGAGGTGCTTACTGAAAGTTTAATGAGGAGAGGCAATACGGCTATTAATCTCAGTACCCAGCTAAGTGTCTGGCATGTAGGGGAGGCTCAACAGATAGATTGAATGTGTTGTATCATAGGATAAATATGTTATATGATAAATGTGTCAACAGGAATGAGATGGGAGTTGAGCAGCAGGGTGTAACATACTGTTTCCAAGAGTTCAGTGATTCCTAGCACATCTACAGGCTACTTACAATATCCCTTCTACCACTCACATTGTTGACTTAACATTGTTCTTTTAATTGACTCAGATTTTCTAGTCAAACTGTGTTTCATCTTAGTTCATAATATCCATGAAATCAGAGGTGTTCTACGCTAATTATATTTTGACACACATGAAAATAAATGCATAACTTTAAAATGGAAAAGGTTCCTATACATACCACCCCAAAACATACCTCACCAATTTTACATGTGTGACTTCACTTCGGGAAATACTGGTATAATGCAAAGAGCACAGAGTCTGGAATGATACAGCACTCAGTTCTAATTCTACCGCAGCCACTTCCTGGCTCTGTGCCCTTGGGAAATGCACTAAACCTCCTGAGTTCCACCACATAGCAAGGTGCCCTAAGTGCAGGAAATACTTCTTTTCCTTTGGGGCTACATGGTAGATGCTGGAAATACAAATATGACATGGGTCCTATCTTCATCAGGTTCACATTCTAGCTAGGAAATTCAACACTTAAAAGCATTTACCTACAACACTGTGACACAAACATTATTTTGAATTGTTATGCAGTTCAGGGCTCAAGAGAGAGGCGTTTTTACATTGAAGTCAAGTTTGGTTATAATATGCTCCATCTCTCTGTAGATAATGGTAGTAAGAACTGGAACATATTCTGAGTTAGTTATAATCGTGGTTCACATTTTTATTTTTTCAGGATTCAATATTTGGACTATTTCCCAAAATATTTGAGATAGATTAGAAGTTAAAAAAAATGAAAATCTGGACAATCAGGGGATTAACTGTAACAGGAACTATTTAAAGTTAGTAGAAAGAGAAAATTCTACTAGGCAGCTGAGTTAAGTAAATGACTATAGTTTGGCATTGAATTGGGTACCAAGATTTCTGGAAATGAAAGTCCAAAAAGTGAAACATGGTGGATCTTTTCCTTACTGTCTGAAGAAAGAAAGCACACACATTAGTCTACAGAAAAAAGGTTTGTTTCTGTAGAAAAAAGTCTGATGATATCATGTGGGTCCCTATGTAAGAAGCTCTGAGGAGCACAGTGGGCAATATTTTCAACTCTACAAAAAACACAGAAACACTGCTCAAAAATCGGCCATTCTTGTCTAGACCCTTTAAAGAGCCAGATAGACTGTTCCATCACAGTTGAAGGAAGGCATCTCTGCAGAGCAGAAAACAGTCTGAGATACTAAGGCGTGAAAAGAGATTTTGGTAACACACTACTGTGATAGACCTAACAGAATCCAGAAATGACTAAATTGCACACCTGTTACACCATTTCATTCAAGCTACAGCTGTCTTACCTCAGCTCTAGATATTCTGTAGTTACCTCGAATGAGAGCCTTATACTTGAGAGACCATATGTGCTAAATCATATTTCTATAATATTTGCTGCCCCCAATGTTGCCCAAAACCTCACTCTTAAGTCATCCTTGCAGGAGAATTATACTCCTCATCTCATTGACATCAGACTTAGGCATGTAACTTGGTTTGGCCAATGAAATATGAGATAAAGTGTCATATGCCACTTCTGAGCAGAAGCTTTCAGAGCCATCATGTGGCATGTGGTTCTTATCTTTCACTTTTCCCTCTGCCCTGAGACTGGTGTCTCAGAAAGGGCCTGCTCCTTCAGCTCTGTTCTCAGAATGAAGAGGATATAGAATAGAACTGCACTTGACCTGTAAAGATTGTGAAAGGTGAGTGAACAATAAACTTTTATTGTTGGAAGCTACTGATATTTGGAGGCTATTTGTTACTGTAGGATAACTTAGCAGAAGCTAACTGATATGCAAAATGTATTGGAAAGAAACTTACTTTGCTTTCATGAATTAACTCTCAGTTGAGCTTGTGTCCTACCAGAATGTTCTGTGCTACCTTACGTGGAAAATACAACTTCCATCTTATAATTTTTATTTCAGGGATAGCCAATGGACTCCCTCAGTTCACAGAGCAAGTAATTTTAACAACTGTTCCTGGGCAGCATGTCAATAATGAATGTTGAGCTGGTTGCAAAATGCCCAGAGGGATAGGTGGGGGAGAGAAAAAGACTACTAACATTTATTGAGCATCTTCTATGTGCTGGACACTTTACATACATTATTTCAGTTACTGTTCATGGCAACCCCATGGCAATTGTTGGATAAACTGGCCACAATCAAAGAGCAACTAAATGAGATAGCTGGAATTTGTGCATAGATCTGCCTCTAAAGACTTTACTCTCTTCATTATCCTCTTTCTATTACAGGCTTTCCACTGCACAAGACAGGATGAATTGACAACATGGACACCAAGCATCATTCCAAGGACTACTAGAGAGTCTTTGGAAGCCTAGTCTCACACTAAGTTTAAAGAGAAAGGAGTCAGGTTGTAAAGGATTGTCCAATATGTTTATAGGTCTATAATCTGGGCTTAATATTAATTCTAATATTAACTATATTTTATTATTTTAATTCTAAAGGTAATTGACACATAAAAATTTAGAAAATATAAAAATCACAAGTAAATGTTTATCAACTCTCTTGAGGGTCAAGAATTTATAAACTTAGAAGCAGAGGAGGAAATATCAAAAAAAAGACATATTTAACTACACAAATGTTAAACAAATTCTGTATCTCAAGTATAAGCTTTAAATTTTGGTGAATACATTTCTTTTGATATATTCAGTAGGATTCTATTAGTGGGCAATCTGATATTTTTATTCATTCTTGTGATAATACCACACTTCTAGGTTACTTTTTAATAGTTTCTTATATATGTTACATATTAATCAATATATGTAGTATTATACAATATTAATTAATAGATTATATATTATTTAATATATAATATCAATTAATAGATTATATATTATTTAATATATAATATTAATTAATAGATTATATATTATTTAATATATAATATTAATAATAGATTATATATATTATTATATATTTATATTATATATATATATACTATGCCTTTTTTACATATTTCTTTAGTTATGAACTACAACTAGAAATTGAGATTGAGGGATACAGTAGAAATATACCTGAGGAATCTAACGTCAAGAGAGGTCATGACTATTGGCCTGAGGTGACATTACAGAGAGAACAGGCAGCATTGGGACCTAGCTATGCAGTCACTGAATGGGGACAAGGATGCAGGAGTGTTTCTCATGGACCAAATGTGAGATGTGGGCCAGGTAGTAGAGAGAGCCATTCACCTGAAGCCTTTTTTAAATCTGCCCAAGCCAACTGCCTAGCCAGGTAAAGTGACTCCACAATGAATTGTCAGGATAAAAGGGAGATCAGTAGTGTTGACTGATGATTGCCATTGGGGGATCGCCAAAGAATACACATATATGCTCCTAAGGAAAGGAGTCAGATTTGATCATCCACCAAGCCCAAAGAGAGGCAGCTTTAAACATATGCCAAGGACAGAGGCACAAACACCAGATATCTTAAGTTCTGGTCAAGATAAATATTTCCTGATCCCGCTCTCCCCGCCCACCTGTCTTCTACCCTGGAGAGGTCAGAAACTGTAGCCACATGCTTGTGTGGAGGGTGGGGAGTGGAGAAAGGAGATGTGTAAGGGAGAGACATGTACATGGAGGATAGAATCCTTAACTTTGAAGTCCAAAGTTTCTTCTTATTACCCTGGACTGCACATATTCATTACTAAAATGAAACTATTACAAGTGAAAGTAGCCAGAGGACTTTCCATCAACTAAGACTGAGTGGATAAGCTATGAGGACTGTCTGAAATTTCATTCATGAGCTCAAAAAAATATTCCACCAGACAGACTTAAAGGAATAGTGGAAAAAAGAAAAAACTTCTTATTGCACCTTACTAGTATTCCTGGTTCATTGTATTTAATACTATTGCTTTCATCTTCTTCCATGATTTCAAAGCTAGGCACCTACTTTTTGTAACTAGTGCTCACGTAGGCATTCATCATTCATTTTTTCGACACACGTATTGAGTACCTACTATGGGCTGTGCTCTAGGTATTGAGGAAACTGCAACGAATAAAAAAGCAAAGAACCCTGCCCAAAATGGAGCTTACACTCTGGTGGGGGAGAAAAAAACAAAAATTATTTAAAATACAAATAAAAAATAAAATATCAAAGATAATTGTATTGAAGAGGATTAAAACAAGGCAATGTGATAATAACTAGGGGGAGATTGCTATTCAAATAAGAGTTTCAAGGGTGGTCTGGCTGAGGAGGTAAGATGTAAGCTGAGACCTGAATGATGAGAAGTAGACAGCCATGTAAAATTTTTGGAGAGGCGTATTGTTGGCAGAGAGAAGAACTAGCAAAAAAGCCCCAAGGAAAGGACTAGATTGGCTTGTTCAAGGGACACAAAGAAGGCCAGTGTGGCTGCGCATAGTGAGCTAGGGAGAGAGTGCTGGGAATTGGCATTGGAGAGGCAGAGTATCCAGGTCACGCAGAGGTTTTTGTAAGTTAGAGTAAAACACTTGGATTGTGTTCCAAGTAAAATGGCAAGCCACTGGAGGATTTTAAACATGGCAGTGACATGATAAGAATTACATTTAAAAAATATCACTCTAGCTACTGTGAGTAAGTGAGACTGTGGGGAATGGGAGCAGAGAAAGAAGCTAGGAAAGCATTATGAAAGTCTGGTCAGAATATGATAGTGACTTAGACCAGAGTGGTGGGGGAAGAAATAGGAAGAAGTGGACATATTCAGAAGCTATTTTGGAAGCAGAGTTGAGAGGATATATTGATGGACTGAATTCAGATTGTTGAGGAAAAATGAGAAATCAAGGATTATTCTGAGGTTTTCAGCTTAAGCAATTAGATGAATGGTGGTACTATTTGCTGAGATCTAAAAAGACTAAGAGTACAGGTACAGGCTTAGAGGGAAACCAAAATGTCTGTTTTTCACGTGCTAGACTTGAGACACCTATTCGGCATCCAAACAGAGACATTGTGTAGGAGTTGAATATGTCCTGATAAGGCAGAAGCTCAGTGACATCAGGGTAGGATACAAATTTGGGGTCCCTGGAATAGGCTTGTTATTTAAAACCATGTAGCAAAATGAAATCACCTAGGAAGTGAGTAGAGTAAGAACAGAAAAGTGGCCCAGGATTAAATTCTTGGGACAGTCCATTTTCTAGAGGTCTAATAGAGGAGGAGAAGCCATGAAAAGAGACAGAAAAGATTAGCCAGTGAAATAGAAGAAAAAACAGAAGTGTGTGGCGTCATAGATGGCAGAAAGAAAAAAAAGTGTTTCAATAAGTAGGGAGAAGTCAACTATGTCAAATGCTGCTGAGCGATTAACTAAGAGGAAGATAATGAAGTGACCATTGGATTTGACAAGTAATGCCAATAGCAAAATAATATATTTGACTTCCCTTTATGGTCCTTATTAATATATTCTGTGATTCCAACTGTCAACAAACATTATTGGAAAATGCAATCACGTTTGTAGTATTCATCAGCTTTGTAATTTGTTGTGCTTTATTAGCCTAAATAAATATTCACATTCATACCTAAATTTGTATTCTTTCTCCTAAATGGGTCCCTTAAGTTGTAAAAGCTTCTGGCTGCAAAAATCCTGGATCTATACATGTTCAGGATAGATAGATAGATAGATAGATAGATAGATAGATAGATGGATAGATAGATGGATAGATATAAAGATATATGCCATTTCTTTTAAACATATTCAAAGACAAATGAATTTTTGATACCTTGGTCTAATTTATAATTCGTAATTGACACCCTTTGCCGTCTGAGCTCTGCAATTGGTGATCTACTGTCTTCTTCAATTTAGTATTTTGAAGAAGACTAAGGAGAGTCTGATTTTGTTCCTTTGGGGATAACTATTATTAGGTTAATATGTTTATTTTTTATTTTGGTGGGCTATACAGGCTTGGAAGCTAGGATTCTTTGTGACATTTAATATTTTTATCTGATGTGAATCCGTTTTTATTAATTTCTCATAGATCATGATGAACCCTCTTATTTTCTAGATTTAATGTCTTTCTTGAAATCAGAAACATCTTTCCCATGTGTTTTTCTTCAATATTGCTTCTGGGTCATATGTTCTCACCTGTCTTCTAGCTGTCTTTATTTGTAGCTCCTATCTATTAGACCTCTCCACCATATTTAATATCACCACTTTCATTATTTTCATCTCTCTTTTTCTCTGTGTTCTAGGAGTTTCTCAAGTTTGTCTTCTTATTTACTAATTCAATTTTCTGTGGTGTCAATTTCACTCATTACTTCCACACAGTTATTTTTTCACTGTGTTATTCATCTCTGAGTAGTCTTTCCTTATTTATATTTACAAAAACAGCAAGGGAAAATATGATAGGAGCTTGAATTTGGTCACAAAATATGACAGAGGTGCTGGCCCTGTACATTATATCCATTCTCATCCCAATCTCCCCAAGGAAAGAAGTCTTGAAAGTTATCTCTGAAATTCATGCTAGTGTTGCTAATATATCAAGAAAGCACTGAAAGGGGGTACTTTGGGGGGAGTTGAGAATAGATTTCTGACTAATGTTGCATTAGGACTCTAGGGCTTAAGAAAGACTCTGAAGCTCTGGCAGGCCCTGGCACTCCATTGTTCATCTGTGAAGCCAGGGAAAGACTTAAAAGGGAGGAAGTCCAGGAAGCAGAGAGCTAAAAACATTACTTGACACATGATTACATTAGTACCCCAGCATTGTTTGGGGATGCAAGAAGGTAGAGGCCCCAGAACTATCTGCCCAATGACTCCAGCAGTCAGCCCGCCAACAGACATCACCGGGTGACCCACCCACAATCTCTGAACAGGCTGACTGGTGAAGGGCTTTGCCTGCTGGAGCCAGTATGTAAAGACTGGAAGAGGTACCTACTTCCTTAAAGGCACAGACACTAACACGAGGCCTCAAGGAGCATGAAAAATCAAGGAGTCATGACATGACACCACTAAAAGAAACTAATAAAACTCCAACTACTGAACCTATAGAAATGGAGATCTATGAACTATCTGACAAAGAATTCAGAATAATCCTCTTAAAGAAATTCAGTGAACTACAAGAAAATACAATTAGACAACTTAAATAGAATCAGGAAAACAATGCATGAACAAAATGATAAGTTCAATAATGACATAGAAACCATTAAAAAAACAAACAGAAATCCTAAAGTTAAAGAATACAATGAATGAACTGAAGAATTTAATAGAGATCTTTAGTAGCAGACTTCATCAAGCAGAAGAAAGAATAGGTAATTGGGAAGACAGGTCATTTGAAATCATCCAGTCGGAGGAGCAAAAACAAAAATAAAAGAGTGAAAAAAGCCTACATGAATTATGGAATACCATTAACAGAAACAATCTATGCATTATTGGAGTTCCCAGAAGAAGAGAGGTAAAAAGGTACAGGAAGCTAATTTAAAGAAATAATGGTTGAGAACTTCTCAAATCTGGGGAGAGATTTGGATATCCAAGTTCATGAAGCTAATAGGTCACTCCAAAATTCCAACCCAAAATAATCTTCTCCAAGACACATTAAAATAAAACTATCATCTAAAATCAAAGACAAAGAGAGAATTTTAAAAGA
This sequence comes from Diceros bicornis minor, assembly GCF_020826845.1. Classification (NCBI taxonomy): domain Eukaryota; kingdom Metazoa; phylum Chordata; class Mammalia; order Perissodactyla; family Rhinocerotidae; genus Diceros; species Diceros bicornis. The sequence goes on from NC_080781.1 coordinate 130,885,182, forward strand.
AACAAAAGAAAAAATATTCTCACATATAATGGAATACCCCCATAAGGCTATCAGCATAATTTCTCAGCAGAAATCTTGCAGGATAGGAGAGAGTGGGATGATATATTAAAAGTGCTGGAAGAAAAAAACTGCCAACCAAGAATGCTTTACTGGGCAAGAAATGAAGGCAAGATAAAGACTTACCCAAACAAACAAAAATTGAGGGAGTTCACCGCCACTAGACCTGCCTTATGAGAAATGCTGAAAGGAGCTCTACAAGCAGAAATGAAAGGACAATAATTAGTAACATGAAAATATAAGACATATCAATAAAGGTAAGTATATAGTCAAATTCAGAATCCTCCTCTTTTTTTGCTGATGAAGACTGGCCCTGGGCTAACATCTGTGCCTATCTTCCTCTACTTTATATGGGACACCACCACAGCATGGCTTGACAAGTGGTGCTTGTCAATATTACAATACTGTAATATTGTAGTCTGTCAATCACTTAACTCAAGTATAAAGGATTAAGTACAAAAGTATTGAAAGTAACTATAGCTACAATAATTTGTTAAATGATACACAATATAAAAAGAGGTAAACTGTGACATCAGAAATATAAATATGGGGAGGAGTAAGCAGATAGAGTTTTTGTATGTGATTGAAGTACAGTTATCAGCTTAAAGTAGACTGTTTTATCTATAAGATATTTTATGTAAGCCTCATGGTAACCACAAAGCATAAACCTACAGTAGACACACAAAAGATAAAGAGAAGGAAATCAAAGCATACCATTACAGAAAATCAATTCACAAAGGAAGATATAAAAAGAGGAAGAAAGGAACATGGCAAAAGAGCCTGAAAAACAATAAGATGGCATTAGTAAGTCCTTACCTATCAATAATTACTTTAAATGTAAATAGACTAAATTCTCCAACCAAAAGGCACAGAGGGGCTGAAAGGATTAAAAAACAAGATGCGAGACTGGCCCAGTGGTGCCCCAGTTAAGTGCGCGTGCTCCACTTCAGTGGCCCATGGGTTTGCAGGTTTGGATCCCAGGCGTGCACCGATGTACCACTTGGCAAGCCATGCTGTGGTGGTGTCCCATATAAAGTAGAGGAAGATAGGCACAGATGTTAGCCCAGGGCCAGTCTTCGTCAGCAAAAAAAGAGGAGGATTGGCATTGGATGTTAGCTCAGGGCTGATCTTCCTCACAAAAAGAAAAAAAAAACAAGATGCAACTACAACTATATGCTGCCTACAAGATACTCACTTCAGATTTAAGGACACACATAGGCTCAAAGTGAAGATATGGAAAAAGATATTCTATGCAAGTGGAAACCAAAAGAGAACAGTGGTAGCTATACTTATATCAGACAAAATAGACTTTAAATTAAACCTGTAATAAGAGACAAAGAAGGTCATTATATAATGATAAAGGGGTCAATTAATCAAGAGGATATAAAAAATGTAAATATATATGCACCCAACATTGGAGCACCTAAATACATTAAGCAAATATTAGCAGACCTGAAGGGAGAAATGGATGATGGATGAATAGGTAGAAAAGACGTGGTATATATATATATATACAATGGAATATTATTCAGTCATGACAAAGAAGGAAATCCTGCCTTTTGTGACAATTTGGATGGACTTTGAGGGCATTATGCTAAGTAAAATGTCAGAGAATGACAAATACTGTATGCTCTCACTTATATGTGTCATCTAAAAGAGCTGAACTTATAGAAAAAGGGAGTAGAAAGGTGGTTGCCAGGGGCTGGTGATGGGGGAAATGGGGAGATGTTGGTCAAAGGGTACAAACCTCCAGCGATAAGATGAATAAGTTCTGAGGATCTAATGTACAGTATAGTGACTATAGTTAACACTACTATATTGTATACTTGAAAATTGCTTAGAAAGTAGATCTTAGTTGTTATCATCAAAGAAGAATGGTAATTATATGAGGGAATTTAGGTGTTAACTAACCTTATAGTGGTAATCATTTACATATATATGTGTGTGTGTGTGTGTGTATCGAATCATCACAATGTACACCTAAAACTTAAATTTGTTATATGTCAATAATACCTCAATAAAACTGGAACAAAAAAGATCTGCAAATGAAAAAAGTGATAGCAAAGGAAATAGAAATGATTCTGAGAACAGAAGAGGAGAAGGAGTAGGAAGAGGAGAAGGAGTAGGAAGAAAAGAAGAAAGAAAGGAGGTAAAAGAAGAGGAGGAGGAAGAGGAAGATAAGAGGAAGAGGAGAGATGGAACGAAAAGGAGCAGCAGCTACAGCAACAGCAGCTGCAGCCAGCATACTCAGTCTGTGAGGGGTGGAGGCAGCAGCCGAAGAGGGAAGGGTTTTTCATCAAACAAACAAACAAGCAAACAAGACAAAGATGTGAAATAGATATGATCAGAAAGAGTGCTTGAAAATTAAAAATATGATTGCTGAAATTTAAAATCTAATTAAAATATAATAATGGAAATCTCCTTCAAAGCAGAACAAAACTAAAAGAAGAAGGAAAATGTAAGGAAAAATATAAAAGATAGAAATTCAGTACAGGCTGTCTAACATACAACAAACAGGTGTTCTGGAAAGACAGAACTGGGGGGGAGGAGTTGATAGAAGGAAGAAAAGCAAATTTCCTGGCGCTAAAGTGTTCCAAATGTCGAAGCCCACTAAGTGCCCAGCACAGAATAAAGGTTAAAAGACCTCGACACATCATTGTGACATTTCAGAACAGCCAGGATAATAAGATGCCATAACCCTTAAGAGAAAATGTTAGGTGACCTACAGAGGAATGATAAGCAGACTTATATCAGATTTCTCATCATCAACAGTAGACGCTAGATGACAATGGAGCAAAGCCTTCAAAACACAGGGTAAATTTTTAAGCTAGAACCCAATATATAGCCAAAGTATTTCTCAACGTTGAGAAAAGGATAAAATGAATTTTTAAACATGCCAAAACTCATGTTCCTCTTAGAAAGCTAACAGAGAATATATACGGGAGTAAGCAGACAAAGGAAAAAATGGAATCAGGAGGCAATGTAATCAACCCAAGTAAGCAGTGAAGAGATTTTCCAGGATCACAGCTATGCAGCAGGCCCACCAAGCATCATCTTACCAGATGAATAGTTCAGAAATACTGTCTGAACTTGTTTGAATGTACAGTAAATTGTTAATATATTACTTAAACTTACAAAGGTAATCAAGAACGGAGCTAAAAAGAGTGAAAAAAACAATACTAGGGGCAGGTTGGGGACCAGAAAGTAAAGATGTATAATGTACAACACCAATAAATCAAGAAACAATGATGTGGGCCGGCCCGGTGGCTTAGCGGTTAAGTGCACGCGCTCCGCTGCTGGCGGCCCGGGTTCGGATCCCGGGCGTGCACCGACGCACCGCTTCTCCGGCCATGTTGAGGCCGCGTCCCACATGCAGCAACTGGAGGGATGTGCAGCTGTGACATGCGGCTATCTGCTGGGGCTTTGGGGGAAAAAAAATAAATGAAATATTAAAAAAAAAAAAAAAGAAACAATGATGTATACAAATTATTTAGAAATTTATCAATAACCAGAAGCAACAGTTAAAAGAGCTAAAAAGTGTGTCCTTCTGAGGAACAGGGTTGATAGCTGAGAGATGAGGAGCAAGGGAAAGTTGCTTTTCACTTTAAGTTGACAATTCGGTGAGGGATGGACTGGATCAGAGTTGAGACCAGTCAGGGGCTATTGTAATTGTGGAGCCAAGAAATGTGGAGGTCCCGAAGCAGAGCGTTGACAGTGGGCAAGGAAGAGAGGACTTTGAGAGAACCTAGTGTATGAGTCGAAGATGACTTCAGTGTTTCCAGATCAAGTGATGTTAATTAACAAGTAAGATTTCTGGGCAGTAAGCAGTTTCTTCTGTCTATGTGCAGCCCTCTTGTACAAATACAAAAGTGCTATATCAAGTGGAGAAGACCTCATTGATCCATTTTAATTAATTATTGATATTTTCCAATATATCGTTTACATTTCATAGCATCAGATTGTGTAACTCAAAAATTCTTTGGGCGCCCACAGCTTCTATCAATCACTCCAAGTGGAATGGGGAAATAGACAGAAAGAAAATGACTTCATAGAATGTTGGAGAAAGAGCATTTTTGGCGGTGGGCAGAATGGGGATTAAATCAGCGTGGCTTTATCTGTATGTCCAAAAATAATCACTATTGTAAGGAAAACAAGCGCTTTTTTAATGGAGATTTCAGCTCAACTTGCCTTTAAAATCTATTGACTTCAGTAATGATGGATGTTCCACACCTCTGTGTTCAACAGAACAATAATGAAGCAATGGTAGGAAAATTGATGGTGTTATGACATTTTTGTGCTCAAATTAAATACTGTAGCTTATCTCCGTAATTATGATATTTAGAAAGGACCTCACCAAAAAGGATGGGGCACAAATTACCAGAGAAAGACATGGAATCAGTACCTGACATGAGTGAGGAAGAAGTCCCATAGAGCACCCACTGAGCTCTAAGAGAGGCTGATGGAAAGGCCATTAGCTCAGATGATGATTATGTAATCAGATAGGTTAGCTGGTAATTTGTGTAAAGTGCTTAGGAAGCTCCTTAAACTAGAATAGTTAACAAGGGTGACTTTTTCTGTCTGATAGATAAGGCATGAAGTACATTCCCACTAATAGATGATTTTAAAAAGAGATAAAGAGAAATCTGGGCTTCAAGTTTTAAAGATGGATTGAGCACACATCTACTTCTCTTCCCTCCCAAGGTCCTCTTGAAATTATTGAAAAATATTGGTGGGGGGGTGCGGTGATCAGAGAGGCAGCAGGGAGAAGACTAGCAATTTCAAAGAAATCATGGGTGGTAGAAAGATAGTAGAACACAGATGAGATGGGATTGATTGAGGAAACAAGATTGAAAATCCTAGCCCAAATAGCAGAGGGAAAAGAGGAAGGGGCAATAGTGATAATAATTATGGAATGGAGCGCATTTGGAATAGCTGAACCCGTCTGCCACTTTCTTCCAGTCTCCTTCAGCATTCTGCCCAATGTGCTGGTGTCCGGGGCTCAGGCTCTCAGAGTCCTGAGAATCCTCTCCAAATGAGCTGGGTAGTCTGCCCAGAGCGGGGTCTTAGTGTTGATGTTAGGGGCTGAGAGAGAAGGAGAATTTGAGGTAACTCTGGATCTTCATATGAAGCACTGGGGGACAAAAATAAATGACAAGACAAAACAATAAAAAGCTTCACCCAGGAGGGCAGTACACTAAGACCCTCCTCTCCCTCTGGAGAGTCAGGCCTTGCTTCTTTTGACACTTGTGGGGCATTCTGACAATGTGTCAGTGGAGTCTTTGAAAGTTAATCAAAGGAGATGGGCGGTTTAAAAAGCACTGCTAGAATTGGGGTACTATAGAAAGTTTACTCAGGCAGGAGAGTCCATCGGCCACTTAACTAGCTAAGAAGAGGCTGAGAAATAGCCAGGACAGGATTTGACCTGAGAGTCTGTCATCCATTACTTCACAGTACACATCCACACCCAGAGCAAACATACAGAACATACAGGTCAGGACCAAGTGGCTGGCAACCTGAGTATTCATTATCTTTAGATTAGGAGAACCCCTTCTTCTCCTCCCTCTTTGCCATCAAGAAGCACAAGGGTGTGTTTTAAATATGTGATAGTATAAAGGAGAAATTATTATTCTTGCTCAAAATTTAGTTTAAATAGCACCATGCTCAAGAATTCCTCTTACAATATTCTTTTCCTAATAATGAATGTGGTCCAATGACCTTCTTTTCTTCTCCCTTAAGCACACTTTATTTCTGGAAATGCAGATAAAGCGCAATGCAGGGAAACTCAATCCTAATTTTTTTTTTCTTCAAGATAAGGAGTTCAGTAATCAGAAGTTACCTGTCATGGCACATGCAAACATTGGCAGCTCAGGGTCAAAGAGTCAAAAGAGTGAACCTGAAGGCTTTCTTCTCTCCTCTCTCTTGGCATGCCTCTAGGGAGTGCACGCTCTCCAGGGAACACAGGGAAGGCTGGATGTCGAAATTTGATAAGAAGAGCTTGTGGTTATTTATAAAATCCACTTGTATAAAACAGCTTCTGGAGTGCTCGGGTGTGTGTATTTCCTGTGAGTCCTGCTTCTGCAGCTGCAGCTTAGCATAAAGGTGGAAAGCTGAACAGCACACAAACTGAATGTTTAGGTCAGCTAGCAATGATTAGCCCTGCTTTTTATGAAACTTTGCATACAAATAATCAAGCACCTTAAGAGTAACCCACAGCGCCAAGGAGGGAAATATCGCTTCCAGCACTGATTAGGGACTGCTTTATGGGATGGGGGCTGGATTTAAATGGGACCTTCCACAACGAGTAGATTTCAGTCCCTAGCACTGTCTTAAACATAATAGTCAGTTGAAAATGCATACAGCATTCTTTATTCAAAAGCATATTCAGTACTCATTGGCTGATATTTGTCCCTTGAAGGTAAATTTTCAGAAAAATCTAGATGCCATTAGAAGCTAAATCTGGTGAAAAAAGTGAATGATCCACCTGGGTATTCTTCTTTGAGTCAGAAGCAATATCTGATAAGAAAATAATGAAATTAGTTTCATCTGCTCTTGGAAAAATGGTTGGGAAGGTGATTCCAAAGTAGAATGGCTCAACATTGCTAGAATACGTGTGTAGTGTCCACAAGGAATAAAATAGAAAGATTTGCATTATTTGGGACAAAGTGGTTCTTGTCAAGTGTCACTCTTAAGAACAGAAACACATTATGGTGCATTACTGGTCACCTATGAGCAGGGGAGATGGACTATAAGGGAAAAGGGATCTGGGAATACTGGCAGGCAAAGGAGGTGGAATGTAGATGCAGCACTGGCCCCAGGGCAAGACTCACATATCAGAGATAAAGTCCAAAAAGATTTATGAAAATTTAACACAGTTATAAGCTGAGAATGATGCTAGGTTGAAAATCAGAAACAATTGTATAGAGTATGATTTAAACTACAATAAATATTACATATGGAAAAATCTGTCTGTCTGTCTATCTGAGAGAAGGAGATGCCTACAAGATAGCTGAATTTCACAGGTACTCTCACCGTTGTGCAAACTGGTGTTCCCAGATGCCTGGGAAGATTGGGACAAAAGTGCTGTAATGTTAACTGAGTAGGATTATGCACAAGAAGAAAGGAAAAGGATTGTACCTCAAACCTGGGCAAAAGAAGGTTTACACAGACGTTGCTGCGCATATGAGTATCAGGCTCTTGGCCCTCTGATGTAGGAGAGTTAAAGGTCTTCCCAAATGCTTTCAGTGGTTATTGAAATGTTTCCTCCTACCCTTGTTGGATGCTGGTGATGAGGGAAGTAAAATAGATCAAGCTGTGAACATCTGGGATGGACTAAGACAGAGCACAGAATGACAGTTCTAGTTTCTTGAATTAAAATGTCTCATTATTGGGTTGTCATACTCAGAGAAGAAATGCCAAATGCTTAAGTTAACGTGCCTGGAGTTACACAGCAAATCACTAGGAGATTAACTAGAGATGCCCAGGAAATTTGCAGCCATTTTGGTTAATGTTCATTATTTTTAAATGGTACAAATACTAATGGAATTTTATTTTCACTTCACTATTTCATGTTTGAAGAAGGTCTCCAAACTGAATTCTCTTGACGTCTACTCCTTTCTCCCTGGCTACTGTGGTATTGGCTTCCTACCAAATAGCCTTACCTCTCCCTCCTTCCTTGCTAGTACAACCCAGGTTTTGTTTAACCTCCTCTGAATTGCAATGTCCTTCCCCATACTTAGGTGATGAGTTTTGATTGGACTTTCTAAGCCGAGCATTCTTCTTAGTAAATTCTTGGTTTGGCATGGGCAAGTGATGTAATTCTGGCCAATGGGACTTTAGAAGAAATCTTCTGGAGGCTTCTGGGAAGAGTTTCTTCATTCTTAAAGAGGAACATAAGAGAGATTCTTGTTTCAAGAATTAAATGAGCTAACATATATAAATCACTTAGAACAGTGACTGGCACATAATCAATAATTGACAGGCACATAACAACTCAATAATTATTAGATATCGTTGTTGTTATTGTAAGTGTGTAGCATCCTAGAGTGGCCACGATACCCCAGATATGGTATAAGATCTGTACACTAGATATGTATCATTGTAGCTAAGACAGACACTAACATACAATGGTGACATACACCCACAGGATGAGTTCTGACAAAAGCTGGGAAAACCAAGCTCTCTAAGAATTTTTCAACATGCAGAAGCTGGCTCAGAGCTAGCAGGATATAGGTAGAGAGCAACAGTATTCATCCCACTGTAGCCATGGAGAGAGCTCTGATAACCCCTCAGTAGGAAAGGAATAATCTCCCAGAACTTGTATTTATTTTTCTTTATTCTCCATTTGCTACCCAACTCCAACTCCCCAAACCAAATATTTCCCTTTGTATAATTTATGTATTATATATTGACCACAAGGTAATAACAAGATTATAAGATCTGAAACCATAAAATAATATATTCTATAAAATGAAAACCTCAAATTTAATGCAGAAACATTTCAATTTCCAGATAATTTTTATTTTCACTCACTTATCTCTAATGGGAATACTAATGGAAAGGTTTGGGGATGAGTAAATGGGGATTTACTGTATATGCAGGCATATGCAGGATACACATGTCATTTCCTCTCTGAACTCTTTGACAATATATTAAAGTATAACAAGTATGAATATTAAGTATTCTAGTTTTATATCTCATACATATTTTCCAAAAATGCTACTTAATGTGAACAAAACTCATTAATGAGCAAAAAAATTTTCAGCAGCATAAAATGATATAATGCCACACTGGTTCAAGACTTGAAAGATAAAACCAATGTTAAAATATTAGCAAATTACATACGTATTTATCTCGGCATTGGTAAATTTGTACTTCTCTTCATTCTTTAACTAAAATAATTCAACTTTTCATTAAAGGGATGTCAGCGGTGCTGTTGATGAGGTTCCGTTTTCCACTAGGCAGAAGATTGGTCCAGATGATGCTACAAAGGGCCAGAACTAACCCCGATTGCTATTTAGATACTAGGTGTTAGAATATTGGCCTGGCACTTTCTCTACAGTCTTGTGCAAGGCTTCCACCACAACTGTGCCTCAGTTTCCGCTTCTGAAAACTAAGATACTGAACCTGAAGGTCTCTTCCAGATCTAAGGTCTAAAAATTCTCTTCACAAACTGTGGCAGAGACAAATACTATGTGTTCACCACATAGTTTCATTTTTCTCCAGGGCACGCAGGAAGAATACCTTTTCCAGCCTACCCTTACATATAGATGGGACCACATGACCCAGTTCTGGCCAATGGAGTGTGGTGGAAGTGATAAACACCACTTCCAAGCCTGGCCCCTAAACTGCCCCTCTCTCCTCCATCTGCATGGGTGGAAGTGAAGCAATCCAAGATGATGGAAGAAACCCAGTCTCCCAGTTCGTGGCTGGTGGTAGGGCTGCCCAAGAGAGCTTCCTCACCAGGAACATCCACATCAGATTTAATGCAAGTGAAAAATAAACCCATATGAAGTTAAGGTACCACAAATTCCAGGTAGTACGCTATTGCCAAAATAAGCATTAGCTAGACCAATGCAACACATATACACACTAAATACGCAAAGTCAGATCTACTGTCACAAATACTGACAGCAAAAGCCTGAACACTGGTCAGAGTACCTCCTTTGGCTGGAATTGTGGATATCATTAAGAGCAACAAGGCTCTGGGAAGAGATAAAGTAAGGTGATAGCACAGATGTAAAACAGCATCTGGATACTTCACAACGGATCTATCAAGAAATTAAAAAATGCTTTCTTCATTGTAACTCATAAATTCTAATGAAAGTGCATACAATTCAAGCATTTTCTACTTTAAAACTATGCATCCTTGGGTTCAATAGTGTATAATGTCAATTTCACAATCTACACATGTATCAAATCATCACTTTGTACATCTCAAACTTACACAATGTTGTATGTCAATTATATCTCAACAAAGCTGGAAAAATACAAGGGAGACTGTCTTAAAATATAAACTACAATCCAAACATGGGGTTTGTGTACATGTATAACTTTCTAATATATCATGGACTTAAAAATTGTAAGCTCTGACAAAATTTCCTACAAATTTGTTTTCAGAAGTATTATTTTATACAAAGAGATGTCAGAATATTAGGTTTTTTTATCCTTCCTACTTTTCATGATGTTTAAATACAATATTCTGCTCTAAGGGTATTTAGACATACTGTTTCATGTCATTTATAACCATTATGAATATTAAATAAAGTCTACAAAATAACTTTTAAACAACACTGTATAATCTCAAAGTTTATACAACAAGAAATGGAAATAATGTAGAAATAAAGTTGACTAGTATTCACTGTATAAAATAATATTCCAACTACTCCAGAATAACCGTCAAAAATGAACTAAGTCCAAAGCTTGGGGATGAGTAAATGGGGATTTACTGTTCTCTCTCTCTCTCTCCTTTTGTGCATATTTGAACACTTTTTTGGAAAGTTTTTAAAAGGTGTGGGGCAGACTACAGGCCCCACAAGGATGTCCACGTCCTAGTTCCTAGAACCTGTGACTATGTTAGGCTACATGGCAAGAGGGAATTAGGGTTGTACATGAAATTAAGGTTGCTGACAACCTGATCTTGAGATGGGGAGACTATCCCGGATTATTTGGGTTGGTCCAGCGTAACCACAAAGGTCCTTGTGAGTACAACAGGGCAGCAGGAGAGTGAGATTCGGGGAAGGAGATATGGCGCTGGAAGCAGGGTTATAATAATTCAACATGAGAATGATTCGACCACACATTGCTGGCTTTGAAAATGTAGGAAGGGGCCACAAGCCAAGGAATGCAGGTGGCCTGTAGAAGCTGGAAAAGGCAAGGAAATGGATTCTATGCCAGCACCTCCAAAATGAATGTAGTCCTGCTGACACCTTTATTTTAGCCCACTAAAACCCATTTCACACTTCTCACCTACAGAACTGTAAGATAATAATTTTGTGCTCTTTAAGCCACTAAATTTGTTGTAAATGTGTTACATCAGCAACGGGAAACTAATACAGGGAGAAACATGTGTCCTCCCCACTCTCTCCCTCCCACTTGTAGAGGGGTATGGTAGTAGGCAGAATAACGGCCCTCCAAAGATGTCCATGTTCTAATCCCAGAAACTGTGAATATGTTATGTTACATGGCAAGAGGGAATTAAGATTGTTTAATCAACTGACCTTGACATGAGGAGATTATCCTGGATTATCTGGATGAGTCCAAAGTCATCATAAGGGTCCTTAAAAGTGGAAAAGAGAGGCAGAAGAAAGGTCAGAGTCAGCGAGATTTGATGATGCTGTGCTGCTGGCTTTGAAAATGGAGAAAAGGTCCATGAGCCAAGCATTGTGGGTAGCCTCTAGAAGGTGGAAAAGGTGAGAAAATGGACTCCCCTCTAGAGCCATCAGAAGGAACACAGCCCTGCCAACATCTTGATTTTAGCCCAGTAAGACCTATTTCAGACTTCCGACTTTCTGTAAGATAATAAATTTGTGTTGTTTTAAGCAACCTAGTTTGTAGTAATTTGTTACAGCAGCATTAGAAAACTAATACAAAAAATTCGTATTGAATTTCTCTTTGTGCTTAGCACTGTGGCAGTCACTTAGTGACATGCCAAAATGGTTTGGTCCCTGCCTTTGCGTTACTTGCCATCCACTTGGGGAGACAAGGCTTACACAAGGAAAGCTTAGGGGGCAATAAAAGATGACAGAGAGCTTAGAGCTAAAGTGAGGGATACAGAGGTTAAGTGCTCCTGGAATTCTGACCACATAAACAGACATAAATCACTGGGCCTAGCTTGCTCCTAAGGAAGAGTTCTGTAGGTACAGGAGGATGGCATTGGAGAACTGCTGACACAGTTGGGTTATCTGTCATTGTACTGTGCTGCAGGCTGGCATGTTACAGATGAGATGCCTGGGCATCTGAAGGGAGCCTGAGGTGATGGGTGGCTCTCATCTCCGCACTGATGTGCTGTCATACAGAAAAGAATCACTGAGCACGGCAACAAAAATAGTGCATTAGCCCATACTCTCCTGGCCTCCCTAAGAAACTCTTCCAGCCCAAGAACATCCCACCTGAAGGTGTTGCCACACCGCCTGTAGAATTCAACTATATCATCCGTCATTCCAGCCCACCCCTCCTTGTTTTCAAGCTAACTGATACTCCCACTTACCTTATCTAAGTCCCTGCAATTTGTCTCTGTGCAGGGGAATTCAGCCATGGGAACTTGGGCAAGTTCACCTTTCTATGCCTTGGGTTCCTAACCTGTAAAATGTGAATGATAATAGCACCTATCCTATAGAGTAGTTGGCTGTGAGGATTAAATAAGATACTTTAAGTAAACAGCTTAGTAAGTGCCTGGTAAGTCTTCAAAGTGCAGTATGATTATTATCGTTCACTGCTACCGGGTACTATTTGATCATAAATTGAGTGATCATAAGTCCAGTTTGCATGGGACAGCCCAGGTTTATATCTGCTGTCCTACATTAGTTATTAACAACATCCCTTTTTACTCACAAAAATGTCCTAAAATGGCACCTTAATCATAAGGAACAAGGCAGGAAGCCAATTGTTAAAATTCAGTTATCAGATCAGTATCAATAGAAAAGCTGGTTTACAGTCAAACGTCTCACTCAGGGCTTCTTCAATCTTCCCTGCCTAAGGAACAGGATTGGTGCTAGAACCAGAGATGGGACTGAGTCCTTGAAATAGGCCAAGGGTCTAGACAAGGCTATGGACCAAAGACTTCAGAGAGATATTAAATTTCTCTTCTCCTTGAAGAATTTCTTCTTCATCCTCCCTAATCCAGGGAGGAAGCAGGGATTAGAAAGAGCTAACTCTACTGCTATTTCATTATTTCAAGCAGGCATTTTCGTCTGTCTCCCCAGAAAGAAGAAAGTCAAATACTTTTGATATAGAATTGCCTCGATGCTTTAAAGTTCCAGAGCTGTGATTATGGTCTGAAAATAGCTCTTGACATAAAACGAAGATTAAAGATTCAGGTGAGCTTAAAGATGGGTTCTCCTTAGTTCTAAGGAGGCTAAAAGCAGGGTTAGACCCAATGACAACTTATTACAGGGATAAGATAAGGAGTTGTATCTGGGCATTTCTTCTTTCCAATAGCTTTTCCTTAGAATGACCTCTTTCAATCTTTACATTCATGATTTTATATGCATATGGAAATATCTATATCTATCTATCTCTGTGTGTACCTATATCTATTTATCTATAGAGAAAGAGACAGAGAAAGAGGGGCGTCTATAGGAGTTGACATGGAAGAATGTCTATATCCATGCTGCATTGCAGAAAATAAGTGTAAAATATAAAAATAAACATATGGAAAATGTGCCTGTATATGCTTAATAAAAAATCTAAAAGAATATCTCTGGGGAGTGAACTACGGGGGCTGGAGGGAGGTGGGTAAATTTTACATTTTACTGCGTAGTCAATGTGCCTCTGTATCATTTTACTTTTTTTATCAATAAGCATGTGTTACTTATGTACTTAAAAAATTAATGTCAGAAAGTTAGCATTTTGATTTTTAAGCATAATTAGGTTTCAAAAGCATTAAAATATTCCTTTTAAGACTATGTATTAATAGACAAGATGGTTGGACCAGAAGACCAAGGTTTGTTTTATTTTGACATCACGTGTTAACTGGAGGCCAAATAACTAAGAGGAAATAAACAGCCTCTTGAAAGCATAACAGCCCCACCTGGTAACTTCCATACTCAGAAAACCCATTCCTTTCTTAAAACATACAGAATTGTGGCAGGCAGAATTCTAAAACACCCCCTTGATGTATAAAGCCTGTATAATCCTTTCCCCTTGAATGTGATCAGGACCTGTAAATATGATGTGATTTCACTTATGTATGTTAGTATGCTATGTATGTGGCAGAGGTGAAGGGAGTTTGCAGATGTTAGTAAGGTCCCTATTAAGTTGCCTTTAAGTTAATCATAATGGAGATTTTCCTGGGTGGACCTGAGCTAATCAGGTGAGCCCTTTAAACTGGGACTGGAATTCAGAGACAGGAGTAGCAGCAGCAGATACTCTTCTGTTGACCTTGAATAAGAAAACTGTCATGTTATATAGGGGGCCATGGGACAGGGAATGGCAGGCAGACTCTAAAGGGCAGGCAGACTGGGGCTGACGGCCTCAGTTCAACAGCCTCAAAAAAATTGAATTCTGCCAATAATCAACAAATTTGGAAGAGGATCCCAAGCTTCAGATGAGACTGCAGCCCTGGCTGACACCTTGATTGCACCCTGGTGAGACCCTGAGCAGAAGATCTAGCTAAGCCCTGCCTGGTTTCCTGACCCACGTAAACCGTGAGATAATAAATGTGTATTGTTTTAAGTTGCTAATTGTGTGGCAGTTTGCTAAATAGCAATAGAAACTAATACAGGGATTAAGCCCAGTTCCCTGCCTGGCATTCAAGACCAGCATTCACTTTTTGTTTTGGTAAAATCGTCTTCTACTGCTCTTTGTTCTAGCCCAAGACAACTCTCTATGTAAGGACTCATAAATATGTAGTTGCCCTCCACATGCTTGCTCATATCATTACCCCAGGAAGAGATGGTATACAGGAATGGTTAAATACATAGATAGTAAATAAGCGGGGTCCACCAGAAAGTTCTGGGAGGAAGGAGTTGTTCTCTATATCTGTGCTGTCCACTATGGTAGCCATCGGCTACATGTGGCTATTGACCACTTGAAATGTGGTTAGTGCAACTGAGGAACTGAATTTTAATTCTATTTAATTTAATGCATTTATATTTAAATAGCCACCAGTGGCTACCAGATTGGACAGTGCAGTTCTAGAGTTAGCCATCTAGGTCCAACTCCCAGCTCCACTACTTAGCTGTATGACCTTGCACAAGTTCCTTCACCTCTCTGTGCCTCAGTTTTCTAATAATTTGATCTACTTCATAGGGTGGTTGTGAGCACTAAATGAGTTACTACTTATGAAGTCTCGGAATAGAGCCTTGCATATAGTAAGCATTATACACGTTTGTGAAATGAGTAAGTAGATTCTACTACCCTTTTTTCCCATCTCAATCCTACCCATTTATTTTTTAAATCCTAGAGATTTTCCCCTCTTATGTGAAAACTTTGGGACAACTCCAAATCACAAATTACTTATTGGCTATCAAATTAATCTGGCACCTAATTGCATACTGACTTGAATTGTTATTGAAATATTTGTGAGTGCATTTTCTGTCTTTCTCCAAGATTGAACGATCCTCAGCGGAAATCACTATATCACATGTGCCTCTTTGTATCCATCACAGTGCTCAATACACATCAGTTTATCAAAAAGACACTCTAAAGATTTGTTGACATTTGTACAAGGCCTTGAATTAGAGATAGAGAAGGCAGAGATGATGACCAGAGATACTGGCAATACATTTCTTTTTTGTGAGGAAGATCAGCCCTGAGCTAACATCCGTGCTAATCCTCCTCTATTTTTTGCTGAGGAAGACCGGCTCTGAGCTAACATCCATCGCCAATCCTCCTCCTTTTTCTCCCCAAAGCCCCAGTAGACAGTTGTATGTCATAGTTGCACATCATTCTAGTTGCTGTATGTGGGACGCGGCCTCAGCATGGCCGGGGAAGCAGTGTATCGGTGCGCGCCCAGGATCCGAACCCGGGCAGCCAGTAGCAGAGCGCATGCACTTAACCGCTAAGCCACCGGGCCGGCCCTGCCAATACATTTCTAATGTAGCTAAGGTGTTCACCAGGCTCAAGTAACATAGCATCTTAAAAAACATACTGCCAAGAGCCTAGCTGTCCAAACCTGAGAAGAGGAGGAAGTTAGAATCCTGGGCTGAAAACTTTGTAAAGAAGAGGATGGCAATGACCCTGAGAAGGAATTAGTACCCAGATAGCACACAAATACTCCCTCAAACCAAGCCCAGTCCATAATACACCCAGAAAGTGTGGTATCATCATGTGCAAGGGGCCCTGGGGGCTTCTCAGCGTACAGAGATCCAGCCTCCTTCCCTGGAAATTAGGGGCAGGCAGTCCAAAGAGGCTTTGGCTCTTTATATCCTGGGATGCTGACTTTGCTGTAAGCTCCTGGAACATACACAATACTCATTAGAAACCAGTCTCTTTGGAATCCAGACTCTAATCCCCAAATCTGATGCCTGGCCTGCTTCATGCCTGTCTTATGCTCAGCACGACGGCATCCTCTCCTGATCCTGCCCAGACTTGTCTTTGGGATCATGCCTCAATCTGCCAAATCATTTGAATCTGCTTCACCTCCTGCCTAAGAACAGGACTTTGGTTTGATTTCTGTCAGGCCCTGTGCCCCCACCAAGTCTCTGTGACTGTACCTCTAGTGTAAGCTCTGGCCATACTATGGCTGATCTGGTCTCCAGGCAGCCTGACCACCTCTCTCCCGCTTGAATCCTCATTGACTTGGCAGGCCACAGTGCTGCCTTACGCAGGACATACACCTCCAGAGGCTCCCTAAGACGTTCTTTAATGTGGCATTAGAAAGTACTGGGGGCAGGAGAGTGATAAGGATACTATAGCCACCCTTTTCCCAAATCATACCAAGTCACTAGCTCAATTCTGTGCCACTGTGCATATGACAAAGTGACAAAAAGGTCCTTCAAGGAGCTTGCTTAAGCTCACATTCTCTTTTGTAATCAACCAACTCTGTTTTTTGAATGGCTATAAACATTTCTTCAATTTTAGGAAAGGCCAATCAACTTTTACTGCCAGGCATTTTCTCTTACACTTGAGTACATTTCTGCGTGTAATCTTTAACCATCTAGTTGGGTAAGGAAGAAAAAAGAAGAAATAAGTGTTAAACCCTCCATAGTAAAACAGTAGTAAAGCAGTAAAAACAAAAGAAAGACAAGCAGCAGCTTCAGCAACTGTAATATTGCTCACCATTAAGAGCTTCTCTGAGTTGATTATCCATTACTAATGTAGCCTTTTATTTTTGCTGCATTTCTTCATTAGTAAGTCTGCATACAGTATACTGTAATAGCAACAAACACTCTACTCATTCTAGAACATGGCAATAAAATTTAAATCATGAAGTTAATTAGTAAATATCAGTAACTTTTCATCATTTAATACTAGAATATTAAGCACAATATTCTCATTGTTATTTTGCATCATGATTCAAAACAAAATATACAGTTATAAAAAAATAAGTTTAGTTTAACTTTAATCTATAAAGACTCTTTTATTACATATTTTAAGCATTATTATTATTTTTGAAAACTCTGGAATTGCAGAAATATTTCCTGGAAATGAATCGTATTGATCAGTAATTCATGAAAGTTGTATTGTAATCTGACTACCAAAATGTCACCAATTCATATTAACTGCAAGGAAGACCAGTAGGAATGAGTGAAAAAAAAGTAAAGGAAAATACTTTCATTACAAGAACATAGAATAAAACAAATTTCCAATTAAAATATTTCTAAGCATTTGCCTCTTCTGGTAACGAAGATAATACTGCCTTTCAGGTGTTATGAGCAATAAATGAGATCATGTGTATCAAGTATCTTACAGAGGAACTAGAACAGAGTAGACATTCAAAAGACATAGCAGTTGTATTATAGAACCCTAGTGCCCCAAGTTTTCTAGCCTTCTAGGAATCACCTTTCTTGAATATCTAAATAAAATAACTTGAGACCTCATCCTAGATGACCATGAGTAATAGAGTCCTCTGGTGTATTTCAGATGATTCCTGGGGAGTATAAATCTATCTCTCCTGCTTGTTCCTTGTGACATTTGGCTCCAAACTTCTGCCTCTAGTTTGTCTGGATCACTGCTGACTTTAGTTCATCTAGTTACCAGTAAGCCAAGCCACTCCAGTTCTCAAAAAGCTCTGTCTGAATACAGAAACAGAGCCCCTACCTCTCCTCCCCAAGGTAGTGCTAACACAAATCTGAAACCAGGTTGTGGTGGTTAACACATTGTGCTGGAAACTTGAGAATTTCATAAGAATATTACAATGCAGAAAAGGAAAATTTAGCTCAATATCAGACATTGTTGCTCCCCAAATCCAGAGGACACACCCCAACATGGAGGGTCTCTTGCAGGCCAGCTGCCAGAGTTTCTTCTCCCATCATCTCTCTCTCCAGTTCCAAGGCTCTTAAGCTTTTGTCCCAGGGCATGCCAGAGGAGATAGAAAATCCCTAGATATCCATGAAGACTTAGATTTCCATCCCTCCATCCCCCACCAAAAGTAAACTTTTGCATTGTTAGAATACATTAGCATTTCTACTCTGAATCATTTACACTTAGATTACTTCCAATATCAAAGGACAAATAATAAGTACTTAGCTTACTTCTGCATGTCAATAAAGCTCACAACTAATCCCTTCCAGAACAAAGAGAAAGACAACCTACTCTCAAGGGACATTACTACTTTCACTCTTCCAGCCCCAGGAAGCAAATTTCCTGCAATTTTTGAAAAGCAGTTTTATCCCTGCTGCCAATCATCAAGGAATCAGAAATATTGAGGTTCAGTCTTGGACCACTTCACTACAATATAAGTAACATTAATAACATCTTGCCAGACTATTTTAGTAAATGGATTTTAAAAAATTATTTAAAATTAGTACTTTAACTGTTTTTATGTAAATAGAAAGCTGCCAAGTTTCAATTAAAAAGCAGTTGGTTTCTAAAGTAAGCCAACAATTACCCTGCAGATTTGTTGAGAGATTTTTTTTTAGATAGCACAAAGATAAACTTCAGCCTACCCTGCATTCAAGTGATCAAAAAAATCCCGATTACTGAGCTTGTGCCAGACAGGCTTCATTTCTTACTAATGCTAGTTCAACAATCCAGAGTGATTATATTTAGATATGGTCACAGGATTCTCTAGCAGACAAAGATCTTATACAGTCTTAAGCTTATCCAGTTGTTTTGTAGAAGAAAAAAATTAGGCCCTGAGAGTGAGTTGCTCAGGTTTAAACAGCTAGTAAGTGGCTCCTGTGCCAGGGCGTATAGATATTTATTCTTAAATGGCAAGATATTTAGGATGGTATTGGTTTAGCTAAATATATCTCTTTGGATTAGTATCACCTGAATATAGAAGTTTAATTCTCACATTAAAAAAAAAGAAACAAACAGGTAAACAATTGAGGGCTGGTATGATGGTGCCACATGGTTCTTAGGGACCTAAGGACCTTCTGTGAATCTGTTCCACCACCCTAGAGGGTAACCTTGATTTTTATTGTCCAAAATGACTGTAGGAACAGAATCAAAATAGGGCAGAATAAAGGGATTTGCCTCCCTTTTAAGGAGACTTCCCAGAACTCCCAAATGACACTTCCACTCTCATTGGCCAGAACTTAGTCACATGGTCATACTTAGCTGTAAAAAAGTTTGGTAATGATAGTCTTTATTCTCAGAAACAACATGCTGGAATAAAAATTGGGCTTCTTTGACTAAGCAAGCAATGGAGAACAGACACTGAAAGGCTACTAGCAATGTCTGCTGCAATAGCTTTTGCTTGTCTTAAGGTCTGTCTTAAGACTTCTGAGGACAACTTTATATTTACAAAGAATGACAGTCACTTCTATTACCAGTGACTCTAGGATTCAGGGAAATGACATGTCTATATGGTGTCTGGTTTCTTGGTAGATTATGCCACATGTAGCAGAAATCTGATCTTAAATCTAAGCCACATTTACCACAGGGCACCAGACAGGTCTGGGTATTTTTAGCTAACCCACGGAGCAAGCTTGCCAGAAATCTACTTGTGTGAAGGACTGAGGAGATTCTAGGCAGAGAATTCACCTTAAGGAAAGAGTCGTTCATTCGTTGTTTTCATTTCATTCATTTATTCAAGAAATATTTCTTGAGTATACACTCTGTGCCAGTCACCAAACATACAACAGCAACAACAAACACAGTTCCTACATACAGACCCTCCAATATAGTGGGGGAGGTAGCCGTTGAAAAAAAAAGGAAAAGGAAATAATATATAAAATAACTAAATACATTGTTATAAATAGAGTTAGATGCTACGGGGAGAAAAAGAAGCAAGAGTCTGCAAGATAGAAGAAAAATGAGCACCTACTCAGAACACTGAAGACAAGGTGACAAGAAAAGGTGTTTATTACAAAGATGTGGCTTGTTTTTATTGTGGGAAAATTGAAAACAACTTAGATGTCTATTAATTAGGGAACTGATAAGTATAATTTGGTATATTTATATGATGACTACTATATAGCAGTTAAGCTGAATTAATTAGATTTCTATGCATCAGCATGGAAAGATCTAAAAGAAATGTTAAATTAAAAAAACAAAGAATACACATACAGCGCTTTCTCACAAGACAAGCCTATATATTGTCCATCGAAAAATATGTCTATGTAAAGGTATACAAAGCAGACTGGAAGTCTACACATCGATGTATTTCCCTTTGGTGAGAGGTGGAAGGAATGCAACTGGGATGGGATGCAAAGCTGACTTCCCCTGCATCTTCACATGTTTATGTTTATGTTAATAATATTGTTCATATTGGCTTTAGGTCCTACAGGATCAATTGGAGTGGTGGGAACAAAGGTGTTGGCTATGCTATACTCTGTATTCCTCTTCTCTCTCTCTTTCCTTTTTAAATCTTTCATCCTTTTAATTCTCGAAAAAAAAAGCGATAAAGAACTTTTTAGCCTACCCAGGACCAAGGATTCTACTGCTAATATTTTCCCTTGGACTCATACATTTTTGTTATGCCACTGTCTATATTCATGTCACAAAGTATAAAGGACAATTCAATTCACACACACACACACACACACACACACACACACGTGCACATTCTCACAAACCAGGTGAAGCTACCACAGGAACATTGGTCTTGCTATGATAAAGATTGTTACCTCATAAAACCTCTAAATCCAGTTACTTTTGATATATCAGACATTTTCCGAGTTTAAAAAGAATGCATACAATTTATGACTAAGCAGAATTGACCTTGAGGAAGCACCAAATGTAGCATTTCCTCTTGCTTTGAAGTTGTTAAAAGAATTTCAATTTTGACAAACCATGAGCCAGATCATGCTACTCACTTAGATAAAAGATACTGATGGTCAATTTTTCTCTCAATTCATTAATAAAGAATTAGAGCCTACAGCAATGTCCCATAAGGAGTTCACTAGGTTACAGACATTTTGTGCTTTGAGTAGATCAAATTACTACGGAAAGAACGAGGGTGCAGTCAAAAGCTCCGATGCTAACAGTAGCTATAATTGATTGACTGTCTACTGTTGGGATTTGGGGGTGTTAGCTGTTCACTCTTTTAAATCCCCTGTGGGTTCAGAAGTAATTGAGAAGTAAATGAAGGTATCAGATAGATAGAGATCAAAATACCGGCTTCATAATGTTAACCTTGAATTCAATAATTTGGTTAGGTCCTATGGCCACAGTTGATGTGGTAATGATGGTATTCCTTATTTTCTGGACCAAGCTAAGGACCCTGGAAGGAGAACATGGTTCCTTTTTCATCTACAAAATATCAGGCACACTATGAAACATTTTATATCTGTTGTCTATGTTTCGCACAGCAACCCTCACAAAGTCAGCATAATTATCCAGACTTTACAAAAGAGGAAAGTGAGACTCAGAGAATTTAAGTAACTTGCCCGAACTCACTCTCTTGGTTAGATGGTTGAGCATACAGGTCTGCATGACTCCAAAGCCCACATACTTTCTGCTATCCACACTTCATACCAATTAAATCACCTGATTTCCCTTGAAAATAATTATAGTAATGTAGATGGGGCATGAAAATGTCACGAGTCCTTTCGACTTTCTTGGATAATTGGTACTTGTCAATCACGTGCATTTGATTCAGTATTAGATTATGCCAAATGAAATGTCTCTTCACAAAAATTTATTGTTTAGTTTTAAGTTAATTCACCTTTGTAACTCTGAAAGGCTAAGTCCCATCCTGCCTTGGGTGTGTACACACAGTACCTATTAGCAATTAAAATGAGTTACAAATGTGTCAAGAAGAGATCCTGCTACTGAAATCCAGGTCAGGTTACTTGAAATGGATATATATCTTCCTCTTCTAAATGTTAATTAGATTTTCTATTTTATCTTCAAAAGTTTCTAGCAGAAATTTTCTTGAAGTTGACACTTATAGGTCAAGAGAGCTTCAAGATAGAGTCCTCAGCCCCCATACTTAACGAAGCCTATTCTGAAGGGTTTATGTAACTTTACCTAAAATTTTGAAAAGAAGAAGAAAGCAAAATGAAAAAAAAAAAAACTATTATGGACCCTGGTCTCCCTGCAATATCCTCAAAATTATTCAGTAGCCTTAGTAAATGATAACATGAAAAGTAAGCTACTTCAGATTCCATTAAATTTGACATTTTACCATCTATGTGCCAATGATAAAGTAAACCTTTCAAACTCAGCCGAGGTCTGTGCTCATTTTTTTTTCAATTCAATAAGTATTTATCAAGCATTTTATTCCATTTTATATAGTTTTCACCCAAAGCACAAATAAATAGCAATAAATTTTTAGTCAACAGAGTTTGAAAACAAAATGCTATTGCTTCATGTGGCTGACCAACAAGCCACTTTTTATGGGCATATTGTAACATGGTTCATGAGCAGAGTGTATTGTGCTGCATTGAATTTTAATGCCGATTGTCAATAAAAAAAATTCTAAAACCAAAGTGTCAAAACATCAAACAACCAAGCAGAGGCATTTATGAGAGTTGGGAGACCTGAGTTTTACTCTTGGCTCTGCCTGTGTGACTTAGAATAAGTCATTTCACCTCTCTGAGCCTGAGGCGAGTTTCCCCATCTATAAAATGAAGATGTTGGACTAGAACTGGCCCTGCAGGTTGCATCAGGTCCCCTTGAGAGTCCTATAAAAATACCATTCCCAGACTCGACCTCTAGAAAATTCCATTGAGTCTGGAGTGGGGTCCAGAAATCTGCCTGTTTACCAAGGGCCCAGGGAATATGGCTGCTGGAGGTGCACACAAACCACACTGTAAGGTACACTAAACCTAAATCCCCTTCCAGCTCTACCATTCTGCTAGTCTATAGAAAATTCAGTAGAAACAGCAATCATGATGGCATCTTTTTTGCAGAAACTTTGATGTGGTGTTGGCCCATTTCAATTAATCATTTTCTCAGGATATAGACTGCTCCTGTGGTGTTTATAGTTTTCTTTAACAAAACATCTAATTGCGGGGCCGGCCCAGTGGCCTAGTGGTTAAGTTTGTGTGCTCCACTTCGGCGGTCGGGGTTCGGTTCCCAGGCGCGGACCTACACCACTCATCAGCCATACTGTGATGGCAGCTCACATACAAAGTAGAGGAAGATTGGCACAGATGTTAGCTCAGGGCAAATCTTCCTCAACAAAAAAAAATAAAAGACATCTAACTGTGAATGAAGGAATTCCCAAATCAACTTTAAAAAAGAAAAAAGGAAGGAGGGAAGAAAGCAAGGAAGAAAAGCAGGCAGGCAGGCATATACACAAAACACAAATTCTCAGGCTGTCAAGTGTTTTTAGTCAACATCTATACCCAGAATAATCACTGACATTTTGCAAGTAGAAAATTCTTAAAGATGACCAATTACTTTGGTATTTCAATGAAAGATAACAGTTGAACATGTGTGAAAGAAATTTTGTAAATCTGCAGAGTTTAATTGTAGATCACTCCTTCTACTCCCCTGTATTTTGAGATCTTTCTACATAGAATTATTAGTGATATTACTATATCATAGTAGTTTTTTTAATTACTTAAGGTTATATTGCATATTAATACTGAAAATGGATCAAGAATCTGGATAATTTAACTCCATATAGGTATTATGGTTCATTAGGGTTCTAGGACTCTACTTTAGACAAACCACTTAATAATCAGTGGAGAAGCCCGATTTGATGACCAGGTGGCCTATGATCAATAACACCACTACAGTTCGATTAAATTTGGCTAATGGCCATAGGAAGGGTAACAAGTGAACAATTTCATTGTTGCCCAATACACCCCAATGTTGTCAATGTAAATCACGGTGGATCTGTTCAGACCCTTGAGTAAATCATATATTTGAATTCCAAGCAACTGGAACCTTACAGTAGGGACTCAGGGTTATCCAATATTATGTACTATTTGTTTGTATTCCAGAGATAGGGGTTATCTTAGGTTGAGTTATTATATTTTATAAAAATTGTAAGCAGAACATCGATTCATTAATTTGACTATTGTCCTTCCTTGCTGCAAACAATAACCAGTATTCATCATTTAGCAATACTGTCCACGTCTTCTTAAATATTAGTATTTCTATTGAAAAATACATTAAAATAAAACCATTCAATATATTTAAATTATGGCAAATAAGTTGTCTAGTTCAAATAGTGTCATTTCCTGTCCTGTACCAACTAGATCTCTATATAAAGGGCTAAAGGATCAGCGTGCTGAATTCATTATTCTGAAGCAATGATGTGTAGCAAAAAATGAGCTTGCTTTTGCCTCTTTTCAAAATATTAGTAAAGTGACACTGATCTCACTACTATACTTGAGTTGCTGTGGTGATGCCCAGAGTGGAGGACAAATCTGGTAATGATTATGCCTCCAGTTTTGTCATGGTTTCCTGCAGTTGCCCCAAAGTGCTTTTGAGAAACTCCATATGGTTCCGCCACCCCAGATACACTTCGGGCTATTTTTCTGAGAGAACTTCAGGGATATTTAGGTTATCAAAAATGTCGTGAAATTTGAAGATTTTTTATTCCTTTTTAATTTGCCTAAGAACCACACTCTAACCGCATACAGATGCAAACGTTGTTTGACATAAGTCCTGGGGCCATTACATTTGACTCAGAGGTCACCTCACCCGCAGTAATCAGGTAAATAGGGGTGTGTGCTGGTTGTCATTGTAATGGCACCTATGAAACTTCCTGGAAGATGAAAAATGGAAGGAAAAGAAAAGAACTGATATCACATCTGAATAATAAATCTTCAAGATTCAAGGTAAAAAAAAAATTTCTCCACTCATTGATTTGCAATGGTGGTTAAATGCTGCAGCCAGCTACTACTCGGAAATGATTTTATTTACTTTCTAGATATTACTCACCTCACTCTGAACCCATGATTTCTAAACCCTGCTTCATTTTGTGCAAATCACAACTTCAGGATAGATCTGGAGTGTGTCATCCTTGCTATTTTTCAATATTAATAGCCTAGTCCTTTTCACAAATGGTGACTTTTTTAAAAATCAGGAATACTTAATGCAAATCCTTAGTAGCTGTTCTTCTGGCTGTAACTTTAGAACTGGGAGTCTTGTGTGCAGACATTTTTGAATGTTCCAGCAGAGTCAGCATTAAACTCTCTACCACAGCACATACTTTACCATGTATTTATACTAGCCAAACAAAAACACATAAATAAAATCAACAGAACTTAGTACAGAGGCTCAACTGCATTATACCATTCCAATAATGTGCAATGTCAAACCCAATAAATTTGGTTTCCTGCTGAACACATTAGGTCGTAACTCCAGACCAAAACATAACTTCCAGCTGCAGTGAGATTAATAGGCTGGAATGTGTCGGGATAAATGAAATACCTACTCATGCCGTTCTAAGGCTTACCTGTAAAATCTGTGGCTTTTGCCGTATATTTTCATTCCCCAGTCCACTAAGCTTAAATACAGGTCTTACTGATGAATCACTAGACTCAATCAACAAGGAGGGAGCGCTAGACTGTTAGGGAGCAGGTGCCATCACTAAGCGACACTTGATACAATTGGTTGAACACCAAAATTTTTTCTATAACTTTGCACCAATGCACATCTTTCTTTCTCTATTTCTATTCTTCCCCTTTTTCTTTACTGCCCCCTTTCTCTGTTCTGTGCCATTTTTCCTTCCTCCCCTGCCCGATCCAGTATGTCAGTGTTTTTCAAACTGAGAGACAACCTATTAGTCACTCATAAAATCAATTTAGTAGTTCACAGCCAGCAATCTTTTAAATCTACTACAATGGAATATTTCAGGATGCATGGCTATGACAAGGGTAATACTGTTTCAGAAACTTGTGTTTCAAGCCATGACTGTGCGCTGGGTCACGATGGCAAATATATTTCTTCATGAAGAGCAGCACCAGTATGCATTGCCTGCCTCCACTGATGGTCCTTGGGGCATAAGAGGTGGCAGGCTGCACAGGGTAGTAGATCACAAAGCAGGGCATCAGGGAGCCCAGGACCTTGCTCTCGTTCTGTCCCTAAGTCATAATATACATTATGTACATTGTTTTCCTTCAATTTGTTTGTGTTAAATAAACATAAAATGTTTATACACAAATACACATACAAATACATATACTATACATACATAAAACAAATAACATATATATATATATATATGGCATATATATATACACACATACATATATATGGCATGCTAGTGCTACTGGAGAGAGGTGGAGGCCAGGGATGCTGCTACTCCTCCAACAGTGCACATGACAGCCCCCCACAACAAATAATTATCTGGTCCGAAATGCCAATAGTGCTGAGGTTGAGAAACTCTGATATATGCAGATGTCCAAATATTTGGAAAAATCTAGGGAAAAGATGGAATGTTTTTAAGTTTTCATTTGAATGTCTGACATCATATCGCTCCAATCAGAATCATAAGTAACTTTCTAATCCTGATTCTATTATCCAATTTAAATTAAAATGTTGCTTTCTCACTAAACTCATTGTTTTGTATAATTTACTGATTTAAGAAGTGAATTTAGGAATCCCTCACTTCAAGATCTCCCCCCACATATGTGTACCACGGCACAATTGTCAAGGGCTTTTGTATGAATCCTGTCCTTACTGACTCCATATGCAGGAGCTAGTCCCCAGTTTTACAGGTGGGGAAACAGAGAGAGGTGCAGTGCCTGCTCAGGACCCTCTGCGAGTAAGAAGCAGAGGTGGGACTTGAACCCAGGTCGTTGGTCTCCAAGGGTTTGGATACGTGTTTGATTAAAAGACAAACTACTCTGGGTCTTGGCCCAGCACTATTCCAACCAGGCCAACATGCTTGCCAAAATAATTAAAATAATTGAATTGGATTTAAAAATATCCACACTTTCAATAGCATCAAGAACCAAAGTCTACAATATCCTTTAAACTATAATTACTGGTATTAACGGCATGTCCTCTGTTGCATTTCTTTATTTAGGAATTTGTCTGTCTCTGTCTGAACTCTTCTTTGCCCTTTGGTTCAAAAGGGACAGTATTCTCTGAAAACACCTTATATCTGTTTTAGAATTACTGACTCTGCATGACGTTTCTACTTTGTCTTCTTTCTTTTTTATTTTTTAAAGCTTTCCAGCTCTGGGTAGGTATGACAAAGGTGGAGGCAAGCTCAGGCAAACTATGTACTACATAGTAATCGGGCAACATTTGCTTCGTCTTAGAAATGAATGCACATTTTTTAATTCACCCTAGATGAAATTTCTGATTTTCTCCTATTCTTAGAATGAAATTATAAAAATCCAAGCAAAATTTAACTTTATTTCTCTATTTCCCCACTAGCATTACAGTCAGGGATCTCTAAGCCCTTTAAGTAATAAGAACTAATCAATAGAGAACAGCAAACAAACATAGAGATACATTTACAATGCCACTACACCAAAGGATTAATCTTGCCATTTTTATTAATTACAAAGTGCATTAAAATGCATGTCTTTGATATTCAATTATTTCAGGAAATTTTCTCCTAACAAAAACTTTTAGAAAAATCAGTATAAAGCAGCTTTCAAAGAAATTGGTACATTTAAAACTTTCACACACTTCAAGCTCTCTTCTACTGTAATTATCTATGCAACAACCCTCACAGAAAGTTTTGTATTGCTCATCATTTTTCGTCTGTGTGCATTC
This sequence comes from Diceros bicornis minor, assembly GCF_020826845.1. NCBI lineage: Eukaryota > Metazoa > Chordata > Mammalia > Perissodactyla > Rhinocerotidae > Diceros > Diceros bicornis. The sequence continues at coordinate 130,913,142 of NC_080781.1, forward strand.
AGGACACCCTTCGAAATCGCCACCCACCTACTTAAACATTTTATGCTGACAAAAAGAAAAGTCTGCTCTTTCTCATTGTATCTTACTCTCAGTGTGGTCTCGTGTGGGAAGCAGGCTGCTAAATGCTTCTCTGAGAGCTGGTAAACACGTTAGCTTTGCTTATAAGGCTAACTACAATTGATGCATGCCATATTTTACATGTTTCTACTGGAGCAAACTAAAATGTTGGTTTTTACCACTGATACCGTGTTCGTCATCTAATCTGTGTACATCGCTTTTCTGTATGTTCCCTTTGGCTAGGGACACACCACGCTTCCCAGTAAACTGTCTCCTGTTTTCAGCGTGACTGTCTCATTATTTCTGCCTTTGAATGGCTTCTTAGCTCTGGGTTGGGTGATTGTTGATAGCATCCATTAAATAACTACACGAAAAGATGACACAGTCAGAAATGAGGTAAAGACAAAGAGGAAACAGCATTAACTGTTCCCAGTTAGTAATAATATGATGTGCCCAGGCCACTCCTAGAGTCTGTAGCAAACAGCATGGTGGATGTTTCCCACAAATGAGGATCTTAATAAAGCGGGGCAATGTTTCTGAACATGTACCTGTAAATACCCTGCTCATGTGCACACGTGAGAACTGTGTGCTTCTGAAAATGCTTATTTGAAAGGCAGGGAAATCTCAAAAAGGCTTTCTCAAGAATGAAGTAAAGGGAACAGTAATGATCCTTAAAACCTCAGAGATACTATAAGAGATAATTCTTTGGACTATTACTAAAGTAAACTCTGCCTATGTTCATAATATGAGATTATCAGTAATTTTCTTTTAAAAATGCCCAGCGTGGTCTCCTTAGAAAACCATGATGAAAAGAAAGCCAAGAAGAGAAGGAAGGAACACAAAATATTCCCCAGAGTAAGCACAAGAATGAAGCGGAAGTCAGTGCTGTGAGAACCTGGTTTAAATGTATAGGAAATAACCTTGAAAACAGACAAATCCCAGGGCAGATTCATTAGCAGGTGAGCAAATTTTTGCTCATAATTTTGCACCCCTCTCCTCTCCTCCCCTTCTATTCTCTACCACCAAGCTTGTGGGTATTCCAAAGAATTGGGGATTTTACAGACTCTGGAGTGGGTATGAAAAGGACAGGGGGCAGTGACGACTTGAACTAAAGCCACTCTCCTCCAGGATTGAGGGGGGAAATGTCTTGATGCCATCAAATAAACACCCTACTCCTGGATTAAATTAGTATGACTCTAACTTTGTCCCGAATCCCCTGGGAGAGACAGGGGAGGTCCTAGGGAAAGCACGTCCTGAGGGGAACTTCAAAGCTCTTGGCCCAAACTTCACCTCCCTCTCAAACTCCAGTGACTCTTTCACTGAGCGCCTTCCTTTAATCGAATCACAACCACCTGGACTACTAATAAGAGGAAAAAGAAAGGAGGAAAGGGAAGGGAGGATGACAAAACCTATGCTCTAGTAGTTCCAGACAATGACGTGAAGAATAAAAAGAATCAAACGAAACCAGGGACTGGAACGCTGCTAAGGGCATGCTTTTGTTAACACACTTGCACAATTCTAGCTCAGCTCTATATTATATGGAAATTCCTTGTTTACCACCCTCGTAGGAGGTCCTTAAATATCTGCCTGCGAACTCCAATGATTGGGCGCTTACTAGTTAGGGGAGGCAGCCGTCCCGAGGGTGTCCAGCTCAGAGGGCTGGCTGCTCTCTCGCTTGTCCGTAAACTTCCACCCAGCGGTCTTAGCCTCCCCTCGGATGTAGTACCGACCGAGTGCCATCCTTATTTCACTTGACCGAGTCCGAGCTGCAGCCCACGGTGGAAGCTGCAAGCGCTGGGCAGAGTTCCAGGCGAGAGGGGCCAAGAGGAGTGAGCAGCGCTCCGCGGCGCTTGTCAGAGAAATGGAGCAGCGGCTCCTTTGTGGGCTGGTACATCCCCCTCCCGGGTGCACAGCGGGGACATTTGATCTGCGGGGTGATTGATAAGTGCGGGAGAGGGACCCCCGTCCCTCCCTCCTTCTCCTCCTCCTCCTCCTCTCTCCCGCTCTTCTGCCCTCCTCCCTCCCGGCGCCCTCCCTCCTTCCTGCCAGAAGCGCTGCCCGGTGGCGAGCGGCTCCAGTGGGGATCTGACTGCCCTGGGGGCGCCGCCCGCGCTCGCCGCCGTGCCCTCGCTCCTGGGCCGCGCCGGGCCGAGGCTGTGCCGGCTCCCGCGCCTCCTCGGGTCGCGGATGCTGCGGGCGCCTCCGGGGGAAGCTCCGGGCGGCGCGCTCGCTGGGTAAGTTCTGAGCACTCGGGAACGCCGTGACGACGCGGCCGGCGAGCTGGCTCCGCTCGGCCACTGCCTTCCCGGGCCTCCTCCCCTCGCGGAGGGCATGGGCTTGGGAAGACTGGGCGCCCTCAGCCCTCGCCTCCCATCCCCTCCCGGGCTGCTCGCTCCGGGACGGTCCGCGCGGGCGTGGTCGGGCTCAGGGTGTCGCGCAGCCCCGCGGCCACCGCCGCGGAGGACGGCCCCTGCGCCCGATGTGGCTGCGGCTCCCGAAGAGAAGGCTCCGCCGGCCCGCGGTGCCCAGGCCCGGGACGAGGGCAGCGCGCGTGGCCGTCGGGGCTGCGGACCCCCGCGCCGGGCGCCCGGCGTCTAGCAGCGAGGGGGAGGGCAGATAGGGCTGCGCTAGCGGCCGGTGCCCGGTGCCCGGCGACGGGGTACTCGCCGAGCTCCCTGGTCGCCCAGAAGAGTCCCTCAGGAATGGCATTCACCCGGGAATGGGAGAAGGCGGCCGTGGACAGGAAGTTGACCCCCGCCCCCCACCGCAGCCCGGCTGGACTCCCGTAATCCCCATGGTGGCCTGCGGGCGGCCGGGTCAAAGGGGGGCTGTCCGCCCGCCGGCACTCACCGCGCCCCGTGGAAGCACTGGCGACCCGAGCCAGGCTCTACTCGCTTAGATGCCAGAGAGACTGAGGTGACGAAGTCCCCGTTTATGCCTCCCTCGCCCCAGCGAGGACAGGGAGCGTGTGCCTTATTTTAGCGTCCGCCTCTGCCTCCCTTGGGCTCCCAGTTCACCAAGAACCTTCCCACCGCCTTATAAGCCCGCTCTGCTAGCGGCGTGCTGCGGCGGTTCCTCCCGAGACGCCAGGCCAAAGGAAACTTCCTTCAAGTGCTTTACCGGGGTTGAGGTTGATTCGTTCCCAATAACTATGTTTGGAAAAGCGGCTGTGGAAGCTCAGCCAGCTAGCTTACCACCGCATTTCCTTCACTCTATAACTGTCAAGAATTTCAAGCGCCCCCAGCTTCCTCCCCAATCTCTCTCTGAAATTCCTAAGAAAATAGCCTCTATCCTCAAGGAGTATTGACAGCATCATCTATGTCTTGAAGGAAATGACTATATTTGAGAACTAAAACTAATATTCGATATTTCACCTTCAAATACAATTTCTAAAAAAGACACATTTCGGTAAACCACCACCACCACTATTTAAGTTTGGGTAGATAGTTCTTCTCTAATTCATATTAAGCAGCAGTGAGCTTTTTGGAAAGCTGCTGGACTGGGACTCAGAATCCCTGGGTTCTGTTTCTAATTTTATAGATTCTTGAACTTAATCAAGTCAGCACTTTCCCTGGTTGAGGAATGTCCTCATCTATAAAATGAATGTGATTTCAAAGGTCTTGTCCAGCTCTCATGTTGGCTTCTACTTCAATGAAATATTAACCTAATTAATAAACGGTTGTTAAATGAATGACTGAATAAACCATATCTCTCTAGGAACTATGTATATTTAATATTTGGAGATATGTAGAGACAAATGCCCCTTTGCTATGAAAGGAAGCTTAATAGTGCTCACACTGCATCACTCTGCTTGCATTTAATGATGCAATTGCAATGGACAGTAGGAGGCTATCACAGGGCTGCCCCCTCCCCCTCTGAGGGAAGCTCATCTCAATGTTGCCCTTTGGCATAGAGAAGGAAAATTTGAGGCCCCAGAAAGGAAGGATCTTGCCCAAGACGGAGCAAGAATACAGGATGGGCAGGGGGCTCATGATGTCTGGTCCAAGGCTCTTTCTGGAAGGAGAAGGAGGGGGAAAGGAGAAAGCTCGAGAAAAATTCCAGAAGAGACAACCAGAGCCACAGGTTGCCTTAGTGCCTAAGTTTATAAACTATCTCGAGTCCTTCTTGGGGAGGAAAGAGCTTGTGCAAGCTGAACAAGCCTAGCACTTGAGCTTAACAGGGAAGGAGGAGGGGAGAAGCAAGGGGGCTTTCAGTTCTCAGACGGCTCATTTTGCCTATGTGATTGTCTCTATTCCGCATTTGGTCTAGCAATGGGACCCTGTGTTGACTCTGTCTGCAGCAGCCTGGGACTGAAGAGGAGGGGAAAGCAAGCTGAAATGTTTTACAGGACAGGCACATGGCTTGGTCAATTCCTTTTTCCACTCTCTTGCATTCCCTCCTTTTCCTGCCTCATTTCCCCCATCCCCACCAGAGGCAGCCCCTGACCGTTCCGGCAACAGCGGACATTCACATCTAGCAAATGGACTCCACACTAGGAGACTCCTGGGTCCAGGGGACCTTAAGATAATTAAGAAAAAATGAGATAATGAAAGCAAAAACGAAACACCTGGCCATTAATAATGATATGGAAAGATTATCTGAATCCCATTGAATCTCAGAGCTGGGAGGGCCCGTATACTCCACCCTCTTTTGCCAATGAGGACGGGAAGATCCAGAAACAAGTGACATACCTGGCAACAGAGCTAGATCAGAACCCAGGCCTATTGGGTCTCAGGCCAGGACTCCTTTCATCTCCCCTTTCTGTCTCGGGAGCCAGTCTTCCTGCATTGCCACCTTCTGTTCTCCTAGCTCCCCTGCCCCTGGAGCCTGGAGGGCTTAGGCACCCTTCTGTGGGCTCCCACTCCCAGCTGAAGCTCAGCCTGGTAGTGCCTTTCTGACACCCACTCCTCTTCTCCTTCCTTCAGGCAAAAAGCACACGTTTAAACCTCATTATCTGACTAAGTATAAACCTCAGGGGGGGAAGGGTTTTGTTGTTGTTGATCTCAGTCTATAAGCTAACATTGAGCTGGCTTTCCGAATCCAGGCAAATATCTATTTGGCCAGTCACCACCCAGAAAGTAATTCTCTCAGCACTGAAACAAAGCTCTGTATGTAAAGCATAAATCCCCTAGGAGAACTCCTCACCCTCCTACACAGACATACTGGTGCGCACACACACCCCACTCTCCGCACCAAGAGCATCTGAGCTAGGAGGCTGGCAGGCGGGCCCTAGTTCTGTAGCAAAGAGGCAGTCTCCTACATCTCTACACAGACACACACACACACACACACACACACTCACACACACACACACACACACCCCTTGCTGGGCAGATCTGGACCCCTGCTTGGGAATCTGGAATGAGACCTCCCAGGAATGGCCAGGAGGGAGGGGCAGGTGGAGAACCACTCAGAAGGGCTGGAGGAGTCCAGGCGGTGCCGGCCCTTTAGCGGGGCCCCTCCTGGAGAACCCCTCTCCAGGAGCTTCGCCAGCCTCTCGCCACCCGCTGGGTTGGAGGTGGAGTAGTTCAGAATCAACTGACGCAGCCCGGATTTGAGCTTTGCAAAGCCACTCGCAGGGAAAGGAAGCATCTGCCCCTCCCTCCCCCACAGCGCGCCCTCAATCCACTGCCTGCCCCCTCCCCCTGTGACGTCACCCTAGCCCTGTCCCGGGGAACCTGCAAAGCCTCTCAAATTCAAACTGCTAGGCGCACTGCTGCCGCTGCCACCGGATTGGAAGCGCGCGCCCAGGCTCGGCCGTCGCCGCCGCCCGCCGACCGGGCCGGCCGGCTCCCCCACCTCCCTACGCAGTCGCACCCCGGGTTCCCGTCGGCTCAGCTTCGCGCCGCTCCAACCCTCCTCTTCCTCTCCTGCCGCCTGCCGGATTTCTAATTTCGGCGCACCCCCCAGCCAAATTAAGTCAACGGAAAGCAGGGCATCCCCCCCGGACGCGGCGTCTCCTTTTACCTTTCCTTCTCTTTCTGAAGATGCTAAACTACCGGCGGACTGCAGAGGAGAGGGGTCCCGTCTTCTCCTGATGTGTGAGTAACCCCCACACCGCCCTATCTTTGCTCTTCCATTCTCCCCCCTCCCCCGCCGCCAGTCCCCTGATTTTCCCACCCCCTTTTTGCGCAGTTAAAAAAAAAAAGTAAAGCAATTTCTGCTGCGAGCCCAAGAGGGGCGAGCCGCCCGAGATCTCTTCAAGATACCCCAGGGGAGGAGGAGATGGGCTGGATTTAGTAGGACAACTCTGTTACTAATGACTCCGCGGCTGGCTGCGACCCGCCGGGAAATCAGGTGCAAGCATGTGTGTTCGGGGACGTGTGTGTGGGTGGGCTGGGGCGGGGGAGGGGAGGAGAGAAGAAACCGCTTTGAAAAACGCAGTGATTTCATTCTGCCTTGTGGCCCACTCCTCGCATTCTCCATCCCTCCCACTCCGCCCCCTTGCTTTGCCATTTTAATCGGGCTTCCTTGTTTCTTTCTCCCCCGCATCCTGCTCTCTCCCGCCTCCCCCCCACCAAGGTTTGCCTGTAGGTACCTGAGCTGACACCGACGGTGCCTAAAGATGCTGAGCGGCGTTTGGTTCCTCAGTGTGTTAACCGTGGCCGGGATCTTACGGACGGAGAGTCGCAAAACTGCCAAAGACATTTGCAAGATCCGCTGCCTGTGCGAAGAGAAGGAAAACGTACTGAATATTAACTGCGAAAACAAAGGATTTACAACTGTCAGCCTGCTCCAGCCCCCCCAGTATCGAATCTATCAGCTTTTCCTCAATGGAAACCTCCTGACGAGACTGTACCCGAACGAGTTCGTCAATTACTCCAACGCGGTAACTCTCCACCTAGGTAACAACGGGTTGCAGGAGATCCGAACTGGGGCGTTCAGCGGCCTGAAGACCCTCAAGAGACTGCACCTTAACAACAACAAGCTCGAGGTGCTGAGAGAGGACACCTTCCTGGGCCTGGAGAGCCTCGAGTACCTCCAGGCTGACTACAATTACATTAGTGCTATCGAGGCAGGGGCATTCAGCAAACTGAATAAGCTCAAAGTGCTCATCCTGAATGACAACCTTCTGCTCTCGCTGCCCAGCAATGTGTTCCGCTTTGTCCTGCTGACCCACTTAGACCTGAGAGGGAATAGGCTGAAAGTGATGCCTTTCGCTGGTGTCCTTGAACATATCGGAGGGATTATGGAGATTCAGCTGGAGGAAAACCCATGGAACTGCACTTGTGACTTACTTCCTCTCAAGGCTTGGCTGGACACCATAACTGTTTTTGTGGGGGAGATTGTCTGTGAAACTCCCTTTAGATTGCATGGGAAAGATGTGACCCAACTGACCAGGCAAGACCTCTGTCCCAGAAAAAGTACGGGTGAGTCCAGTCAAAGGGGCAGCCATGCTGACACACACATCCAAAGGCTGTCACCTACAATGAATCCTGCTCTCAACCCAACCAGGGCTCCAAAAGCCAGCCGGCCACCCAAAATGAGAAATCGTCCAACTCCCCGGGTCACTGTGTCGAAGGACAGGCAGAGCTTTGGACCTATCATGGTGTACCAGACCAAGTCCCCTGTGCCCCTCACCTGCCCAAGTAGCTGTGTCTGCACCTCTCAGAGCTCAGACAATGGTCTAAACGTTAACTGCCAAGAAAGGAAGTTCACTAATATCTCCGACCTGCAGCCCAAACCTACCAGTCCAAAGAAACTCTACCTAACAGGGAACTATCTTCAAACTGTCTACAAGAACGACCTCCTAGAATACAGTTCTTTGGATTTGTTGCATTTAGGAAACAACAGGATTGCAGTCATTCAGGAAGGTGCCTTCACAAACCTGACCAGTTTACGCAGACTTTATCTGAATGGCAATTACCTTGAAGTGCTGTATCCTTCTATGTTTGATGGACTGCAGAGCTTGCAGTATCTCTATTTAGAGTATAATGTCATTAAGGAAATTAAGCCACTGACCTTTGATGCTTTGATTAACCTCCAGCTACTGTTTCTGAATAACAACCTGCTACGGTCCTTACCTGATAATATATTTGGGGGCACGGCCCTCACCAGGCTGAATCTGAGAAACAATCATTTTTCTCATCTGCCTGTGAAAGGGGTTCTCGATCAGCTTCCAGCTTTTATCCAGATAGATCTGCAAGAGAACCCGTGGGACTGCACCTGTGACATCATGGGGCTAAAGGACTGGACGGAACATGCCAATTCTCCTGTCGTCATCAATGAGGTGACCTGTGAATCTCCCGCTAAGCATGCAGGGGAGATACTGAAGTTTCTGGGGAGGGAGGCTATTTGTCCAGACAGTCCAAACTTGTCAGACGGAACCATTTTGTCCATGAATCACAACACCGACACACCTCGGTTGCTTAGTGTGTCTCCCAGTTCCTATCCTGAACTGCACACTGAAGTTCCACTTTCCGTCTTAATTTTAGGATTGCTTGTTGTCTTTATCTTATCTGTCTGTTTTGGGGCTGGTTTATTCGTCTTTGTCCTGAAACGCCGAAAGGGGGTGCCTAGTGTTCCCAGGAGTGCCAACAACTTAGATGTAAGTTCCTTCCAGTTACAGTATGGGTCTTACAACACCGAGACTCAGGATAAAACGGACGGCCACGTCTATAACTATATCCCCCCACCTGTGGGTCAGATGTGCCAAAACCCCATATACATGCAGAAGGAAGGAGACCCGGTAGCCTACTACCGAAACCTGCAAGAATTCAGCTACAGCAACCTGGAGGAGAAAAAAGAAGAGCCAGCCACACTTGCTTACACAATAAGTGCCACTGAATTGCTAGAGAAGCAGGCCACACCAAGAGAGCCCGAGCTGCTGTATCAGAATATTGCTGAGCGAGTCAAGGAACTTCCCAGTGCAGGACTAGTCCACTATAACTTTTGTACCTTACCTAAAAGGCAGTTCGCCCCCTCATATGAATCTCGACGCCAAAACCAAGACAGAATCAATAAAACCGTTTTATACGGAACTCCCAGGAAATGCTTTGTGGGGCAGTCAAAACCCGACCACCCTTTACTGCAAGCTAAGCCGCAATCAGAACCAGACTACCTCGAAGTTCTGGAAAAACAAACTGCAATCAGTCAGCTGTGAAGGGAAATCATTTACAACCCTATGGCATCAAAGGATGCTGCTCCAAACTGTTGGAAGCACTGCATTTGCTTTCATGTCTGCTTGTGTTCGCCCTTTCCCAGCATCACTGGGGGACTTTGCAAATGTTTGGGGGATGGGGTGAAGCAATGATACTGCTTTGTCAAGTTTTCCTTTAAATTATTTCTCTCCTGCTCTCCCCTCCCACCTTTTTTTCCCTCCTCTCCTTAGGAATCCTCATTGAATATGAATGTTTCTACAATGCATTTTTTCATATATTTTGTTTCTTTTTTCTTCTTTTATTTTTCCAGTGTGGGAATGGGAAGAACAGATTATAGTGAATGAAGAAAGAGTAAGCAAACTTTTCAGATGAAGATGGATATTTTGTAGAAGATCTCCAAAGATCTTTTGAGACTATAAATTCTTTTGTAAATAATGATATACGGTATTTCCGTCTTCAGTTACCAAGTATAGCCACTAGGCATCACTTCTTTGTGTTAAAGTGCCTTTGCACTTTAAGTACATTACTTAAATGTTGCTTTTAGCTTTGATAAATTGAACATATTTTAATGTGTTGTATTTTTGAAATTAAAAACACTGTAAAATAGATCGAAATGTCAGCTATATTAAGTCAACGTACAGTTTGCTTGAGTTATAGAAACCAGCCTGTCATCAAATGATTCTAGTTCTAGGACTTTATAGATTTAACTGTAAAATATCTCCTTTCCTCTGGGTTTGTTCTAAGTAATTTTATTTAAGTCAACTAAGGGGATCTAACAGTGGACTAGAGGTAATAAACCACCTCAGTTGGGATTAGTAATTCATTAATAAAATATATTTAACCCAATATCAGAGTGAATTGAACAATTAATGCCCTTCCGTAAATCATTATTTTACACTAACATGGTCAGTGTTTTAGATTATTTTCCTAATTGAGTACATTACACAACTTGTAATATATTTTTTCTGCATTAAATTAGATATTTTTATATATTTAAATGAAAGAGTCTGTATTTCTAACTTTTTAATTGAAATTAATATTTTTTCTGCCTATTGAAACATTTTCTATAAACATACACCAGTAGAGGCCGCCACACACCTCATTTAATAAAGACATAGGAGCCATTAAATACCTTGAAGGAAGACTTCAAAGGTGAGAGTCAAACTTCCCAAGTAAGTTCTCTGCAAATTCAAGGCAGCAGAGACAAATGTATACATTACTTTCTATTTCTTTTAGGATTAAAGGTTAGGGTCAGAATCCTTCTCAATTTTCACATTTTCAGACAAAGCAGCGTTTTCCTCTTGAGTTTATTGAAGCGTTAATGGGGTGCTATCACATCATGTGCTATTTGCATTTCCGAATCGATTAGTAAGTCCCTAACCCCAAGACAGCACGCATCTTGCTTCTTCTGCATTCTTGAGGCATGTGTTACTTGAATTTTTCCTTGTCAGCTTGAGCAAGCCTTTCTTTTTGGTCTTAGCATTAAAATGATTTTAACTAACCTAGTCTATATAACATTTCTGAAGCCTTATTAGCCTGTAAATAATTTTCAGATGCAAACATTATTGTGTGATTTAAACAAACAGCCCTTCTTTACAACAAAAAATAGTTTTGTTTTGTCTATTGTAAATCCTTATGCAACTGGGATGGTGATCTGCATATAAAGTAGTCCAGCTTTTCAAATCCTTATTAAAGCAATTGATGGTGTCTGAAAGAAGCACACTGTTTCCTTTTCATAAATAGGTTACTGAACATAATAATCCTTTATTATCATGTGGAGATTGAAGTGGATCCTGATATCTTACTTTTAAAGCTTTAAAATGACCAATAGTATGTTGTCTGTCACTATAAACAATTCATGTGATAGGCTTTCAATTAGAAATTACTTAAATCCAAATTATTTGGATTAATAACTACTGGTACAAAATAGTTTTTTTTTTTTTTTAACAATAGAAGGTAATTGTGTATATATAAATGTAAAGGGCGTTCAGGAAAAAATGCCTCTAACAAGCTAAAATCTCTGAATATATACAGTGACAAGCTAACGTGTTCATTCTTTGATTAGAGATCATAATTCCTCTTAAATCTATTAGATCAAAGATGAAAATGGTGGGCTGAAATGATCTACAAGACAGTTCATGTACAGAGATTTTACATTTCATAGAAGAGGAGCAAGAGTATTATGCTAGTTGAACTTGGAGATAGCTCCTGGAAACCATTTTCTCTCTCCTCTTTGAGTGAAGTACTTATATATATTATATGTATAAAAGAGTTTCAAAAACCCTCTTGTGGCTGCTCTCATTTGGTGCAATGATAAATACAGAATACAGAGGTAGGTATTTTGGGAAGTGATTATGAAGGCAAATTTAGTATATATATTCTATTAAAGATAGTTTTTAGGTTTAAACTATATGACTAGAACTACTGACATAGTGATTCCACTTCAGTGTTTGTTCTTATTCTCCAGAAAGTAAAGTCATTCCTGTAAAATACCATTATCCATAGAAAAACTAATTCATTAATCTTAAATAGAGATAGCTTAATATTCATTTAGTTACATGATTTTAAAGAGGCCTCCTGGAAGAACAATTCATAAACTCTTTCGCTTAATAATTATGGTTTAATTCTAGATTCTCATGCTTCTTAGATTTGTACTTTATTTGTATTAGATTTTAAGGTGACATCGTTTGAATGTGGTCCAGACTATTTCATCTAAAGGCATAATACACCATATACTTTGAAGCTTTATTTTCTAATGCAATCACAAACACTGAGTTTACTAACTTATTAGCATACCCACTGACTATATTGTTTTGTTTTATCCACTCAAGTGCTTTCAAACATATTTTATTTTAGGATTTTTATTTTTATCTCCTACAGCTGGATTTTGCTATTTCACTTTTATTTCACATGCAGCTTGTAAAGGGTATGAGCATCAGCACAGCGAAATGGTTCCAGCCAACAGAATGCGATCTCCCCTGGCCCTGCCTGGAACAGATCTATATGTCTGGCCCTACAAATGACAAATGGTAATTCCCTTTGATTCTAGTTCTTAATTAGTTTCTTTCACTGTTTCTGAATATACCTGTGGCTAAGTTTGTATTGAAACACTCAAAAGCACCACTTCTCAGTCTGGACACAAATGCCAAGAGTCTAATTTGGTTCTGGACTTTGTTCAACCTGTGTGCCTTGTTAGTTTCCTCCAGCAGTTGGTGAGTAAGGAAATGACCCTTCAATATCCTCTGCTTTGTCCTCTGACCTCTAAGGTGATTTAATTTTTCTAAATATTTCCATGTCATCAAGGGCTCAATATTTTATGGATTTTACAAAAAGTGTATAAGGAACGATAGCGAGGGTCTGTGATTTTTCAGACTCTGGAAATTCATTTTAATTGTACACCTTCCAGAAATATACTGGATTGGATGCTAGAGTGAAGAAAGCCTTCCAGACAATTCTCCCAATCCAATCACTTCATTCATTCATTCATTAAATAAATATTTATTGAGTTCTTACTTCCTAGGTGCCAGGCTCTATACTGTGTGCTGAGGGGGCACAGAGATACAGTAGACAGGATCTCTGCCCCACTCCTCCCCTCAGACCCTCCACAGTGAGCATAGTGCTAATAAAGGAGAACCTTATCTGAATGACAATCACCCAGAGTAAAAGGTGGGAACAGTAATGAAGTGCAGGAAGTTGGGTTTTTAAAGGTGATTCTGTGCAATGAAGTATAAAACTGGTATATTATCAATAGACTAGCTACAATGTAACCACCATTAACATCTCTTTAGAGTTACACAGCTAAAAAGGAAAAAAAACCCACAAACATAAAATAAAGTAAAATAAAACAAATTTCTGCAGAATAGGGCCCAATATTATGGCCTGAAGATAGCTATATACTTGTGCTATCTAAAGATCTACATTGTAAAGATGAGTCCCAAAATTGTAAATACGAAATCACAAATGTACTTCAACTTTCTGGAATATCCATATTTTAGAGGCAATATTTACTTTATATTTCAGTGGTTTAAAAGATAACATTCTGGCTTAAGTGTCTTTTACCGATACAATAAGACATTAACCTAAATCCTGAGAGAGAAAATTAAGTATTGTATATAGGTGTACTTTGCTTCTCCCAATGGTTGTGCAAAAAGTCACGTGTAAATTGAAGTTTTGTAAATCAAGTTGTATTTTAAATGCATTAGGGGAGCTGCCATTTAGAGGAAACTTGTGAATCCTTTTATAAAGCAGAAAACCATTTTATAATACAAGTAATCACTCTCTAACTTCTCTGTTTTGTATGTTTGGATTTTCAATACCGACTTCGCTTAAAACAGAGCCCACCTGCATAATGAGTGTGTTTTGCCAATGCCGCTTGTGCTACCAGTATCTTGGTTGCTAAGGGCTTATACTTGAAAATCTGCTGCAGTTTTGTGCGAATTGAGCTACCAAACAATTCTATGGCGGCGCAGCAGCATTCCTGAACAGTCTGAGTAGGTAACCCATTTCAACTCAATTGAACACAGGACTCTTCTGCTCAGCAGCGTCTCCTCGCTCAGATGTGGCCATGTTTCATTAGAGGGTAGAGTGACTCCTGTATTCACATCCAATAAAGTGCTTAGAGTCACAGGTTTTATAATAAATATGTTATTATGTAAACATATTGAATTGCATGTGTGTTGGAATTTTTTAGCAGTATTTTAGCTTGAAAATACTTGTACCAATACTGTTAGATTTAGTCGCAAATAACTGTTCTCAAGTTATTGGAATAAATGGCAAATTAAACAAGCTCTCGTGTAAATAGACTTCTGTGCCAAATAGTGACATTGTTTCAAAAAATGAATGTCATATTTTGGGCTATTAATAGGCAAAATGAAATACTGCAAACTGATCAAATGATATTGTGTTTTATTTGATAAACTGTTTACACAGTTATTTTATGCTGTAGTTAGCTTTTAGTTAATAAATAATTATTCACAAAAATGAACATCTGAATTAGGTAGAAAAATTCTTTAAAATCTTAAGAGGAATTAATGACAAAGTATCACTGGAACCATCCTCTTTGCCTTGATATATGCTGTTTTAATGTTTACAAATTAAGGTCTTTTATTCTTTATATGATAATAATTTACATATTAAGGGTACAATGAGTTTTTAAAAAACATATTAATACTTTTCCATGAATGTCCATTAGTATCAGACTTAAAATATTAAAAGTAAAAAGAACAAAAACAATTCAAATAAAGATGTCTCTCTAGGAATTGAAAGAAAGTCTACTGATTTCCCACTCCCACCACACACACTCACCCACACCACAGCCAACCATTTTTTATTATAAAATTCTATCTAATACTGTAAGTGATCTAATAAATTTATATTTTATAAGAGTCAGATTGACATGCAAAGTGAAGGAATAGAAATTATGAATTCATTAATGGAGATGCTATCACTATATTCCCAAAGACTAGAGTTAAAACAAGTGAGAGAGGGAGATGCATTTGTTGCTGTAATTGTGGTGATATTCTAGCAAAGTGACTTCTTTGGCTATTTGCATTTGGTTGAACATCAGAATATATCTTCCAGGTATGCTCCATTTGAAAACATATATGCATATAACAAAGGATTTGAGATTTCTGTGGTGGACATGAGGACTTTAAACAAATTATCTTCTCTTGAGATTATTAATTTGCTATATTCACAATATATTCACTTCATTCATGTAGCCTTCACAGGGTAGCTGAAACAATTGGAATAGCCTCATTTTAAAGTGTTTTGTTGAAGAATAAGAGTTGGTGCTTAGTACAGTAGATTATCTGATCCTTTAAAACGATTAGTTGGAATGGAATGGGAATGAAAGTAATGCACATTCTGAACACATGTAATGTAAAACAGTAAGTCATATGTGTCTGTTGATACTGGAAAAAGACCATCAAAATAGATGTTGTCATTCTCGAATGGGGGCTAGAAATGCACCTGATCCATGTTTCCCTGGGCAACCACTTTGTAATTAGTTACACATCATTTTCGTTAATTTGATTTTCAAATATTATTTTATGTTTGCTATCAACATTACTCTAAAAAGGAACATTGGAGCTAATTATCTGTCAGATCCAGTTACCTGGCATTTTTGGACATATTTGATCTTGACAGAATGTTGGCTACAACATGAACTATAAGGTACTTTCCAGCTCACAAAGTGGCTGCTCGGCAGACAGGATAAGTGAATGGAGTCTACTCTGGGTAATCCTTGGCCAAGTCCCTCACTTCTCAAGCCCCTTTCACCTTCACATCATTAACACCTTAAATAGTGTTTTGGAACACAAGTCTCCAATAAATATTTCCTTCATGAAGAAATGAATGAATGATTAAGACTCTGGCTCTCCTATGAGCACAAAAGAAAGTGTTGAAATTTGGGGGTTTCAAGTTCAAAGCATTATTACAATGGATTCTTAGCTGTTCCAGGAAGTCTTAAATCTTTCCCATGAGGATGGCAGAGAAGTTATGGTAACACGCAGCCAAGATCCAAAGTTTAGTACATGCAGGCAAGCCCAATTTGAAGTGATACTTGGGTCTGTCTATTGAACCCAATGATCTCATTCTAGAGTTAAAAGTAGCTTTACTGCTGAGCTGTGAGATTTCTTTTGTTATTGGCTTTTGGAATTGGGAGATTCTGAGTTGACAGAAGATGTGCTCCCTGACAAGCCTGAATGATGAATTCTTCCAGAGCTTATTATTTAGTTCTTCCTATGGCTCTGTGTATTTGATTGGTTTGTTTCTTATGTCTTCCAGATAGGAGAGAATTTTTTTTTGGTTCAAGACCATATTAAAATCATATTTCTGTTAGAACATGGTTGTCTCATAAGTCCAATTTATACGAAATAAAAACATACGGGTGGCATTTCCTAATGAAGTGTCCCAGGATCTGAGGTTCTGACCTTTGTGCAGCTACAAAGCTGTGAGAACAAATCATAGCTCTCACTGGGTCTCAGTTTCCCCATCTGGGAATAGTGTTGACTGAATGAATTCAGTGGACATATCCAACTTTAGTACTCTATGATTCTAGTCTATTTTGGGAGTGGTTGCTACACACAAAACAAATAGGGCATTGAGACAATTATCCAGGTGATTCAAGCCTGAAAACCTCTTATCCCCTTTTCCTTTCAGTCATGTAATTTGGACACAGCCATATTCTGATTTTATTTTTACAGGATTTAAATGCACCATTTGTCTTGGGTTAATTTCTCTTCCTGAACTTGACTTAAAAAAAAGTTTAAACCGCTTATCTTCTTTGTAAATCACGATATCCTACTGCTTTTGTTGGTGGTGGGGCAGGGGAGGTAATGGGAGTTTTCATTTAGCTGTTTTGCAGAGGAGTTGTCTATGGAGTTGATGAGTTTGATTATTCTATGTGATAATTAAGAAAGTTAAACTAGGAATCTATCTAGGAATGTCACATTATCACATTTCAGGTCACAGAGCAGTTTTCCCATTTAGTTGTTCATCTCCCGGCCTTTTAGCCAACACTGCCAAGTTTCTTATCATCAGGGAAACTGATAGACCCTTGGACAACTCAGATGAGCTTCAGAAATTCAATGATTCATTCCAGTGAGCAAAGTTCTTAGCTGACAAAGTGGTGTTTGGCCTGTTCCTGATCATAAACTTCAGCCATGGTTTTATTGCTGGGCCACTGTGTCTCTATCTGGTCAAACAGATTTTATCTGGAAACAAAGAAAGAAATAAAGCCCTCAATCTTGTCATATTCAGCTGACATGATCTTTGCAAGAGTGGAAAAGAGGAAAAAATATCCATTCAAAAACTTCTCCTTTCCAGAGATTTCTGAGGGGCTTATTAAAAGCATTAGTGAATGAAAGGAAAATCCAGCTACACTTTGCTGTGTGTTTTCTTCTGTCATGTTACAGAAGGTTATGAAAAAGGAAATGTAGGTTATCCTTGTCCAAGTCATCATCTTAAAAAATAAATAAATAGGATGCCATTGAGATACTGAAGACTTAGGTTATGATTACATTTCAAATGGTTAACTTGAGATTTTGGAACAAAATATATTTTATTTACTAAATCGATGTCTGAAAAGCAAGCATATTTTAGCAATAATCTGGGTAATTGGAGAGAGGGGCTTGTTGAAGGAAATTCATTAGTTTTTAAACTGCATTTATTCAGATTTTGTTTTCTGTAAATTCATCAGAAAGTTTTTCATTTCTACTATGCAAACAGTTCAAATGTTCTGAAATTTCAAAAATAAGCAATTAATATGATCTTGCAGATTAAAATGGGGGGAGGCTCTGCCTATGTTGATGCAGTTTTTTGGTTCTTAATTGGACTTTCTGAGTTTCTTTCTAGAGAAAAATCTAATATCCAAGGATGGATATTTGTACAAAGACAAGGTAAAGTCTTAGGAAGAGAGGGGTAAATATATACTTTCTCAAATGATTTATAACAGAAGGCCAGCAAACAGGAGTTTCACAAAATCCTCTTGCCTTGCTTCTTCAAGAGAAATCTTCCTCAAGCCTTGATCCTTGACCAGGAGACAAATATTTTCCAATGTGAGTAAGACTTTGGATTTTACTGGGTTCTATGTTGTTTTGGTCTTCAGTGTCACTGACTGCTTCTGATTTGTTGATTGAGGAGGCTGTGAGGACAGCGGGGGGACCATACAGCAGAGGACAAGGAGCCATAGGATTTACCTTCCATATCTCTGCTAACTCATCATGTGACATTGGACCAGTTCCTTCTCATCTCTAAGCCTCAGTTTCCTCATCTGAAAAAGAAAGTAGTTAGACTTAGCCTTCCCAGTCAAGAAAGCAAATGAATAAAAATGAACTTGTTACTGTGAAAACCTGGAATCCACTTCAATTCATAAAAAAATAGTAAATCATCTATAAACTTGACACATTAACTATCATTAATAACAAATTATTTTCAACAAACCCCACACCTGTTCTGTGACACAACAGTGAAAACATTTGGACTAGAAGGTCTATTATTCCTTTCGGCTGAAAAAAACAGCCTCATGATTTTCTTTCCCTCATCCTTATTCCAGCTCCTAAACATTATAATTGTATAAATCCATTTACACAAAGAGCATGAGTAATTTCTGGTAGTCCTTATGTGGTAACAGATTGTCTCTAAAAATACAATTTATGGAGTGCTCATTGTGTGCTGAACACTCGAGCAGATGCTGTGCACATCTAAAACAAATCCACAAGTGCTCCTGAAGGCCCAGCATGCGCCCAGCACTAGGATGAGACTGGGGGGAAATGGAAAAATCACTAGTCTCTGTCTATGTGTCAAGGACCTCTTATATGTTGGGGAGACATAACGTATACACTCAAAATGAGACATGGCACCTGCCCTCAGGGAATGTATAACCAAGTTGCGAAGATGAGCTACTTGTCCTTGAAAGGGATGTGAGAGGTTGAGGTCAGAAAAGAAAAAGATCAATGCAGACTAGACTGGCATTATCTGAGAAGCCTGCTTGGAGGAGCCAGGACACAAAAAGAGCCATGAATTGGGGAAAGGCTTGGGGAACCAGCAAGCTTGAAAGCGCAGAGACAGAAATCAGCGTGTCAAGAACAGCGAAGAGCATGGAACAACTGGCTTGCTTTACCTTTTGTTGCCTTTGAAAGCCAGAGTAAGAAATTTGGACTCAATTCCATAAATAATGGTGGAAGGTTCTTCAAGCAAAGTAGAATATTTGTTAATATTGTTAATATTTGTAAAGGTCCTTATAAGGTATTTCACATGCATTTCTAATGTTAATCCCTGTAATTACCATTTGAGTATTTTCCTATGAGCATCTATACCTACATACATATGGTCCCTGACTTACGATGGTTCAATTTAGGATTTTTTGACTTTACGATAGTGGAAAAGCAATACTCATTCAGTAGAAACCGTATGTTCCTTGAATTTTGAATTTTGCTCTTTTCCCGGGCTAGCGATATGCCGTATGATCCTCTCCCGTGATGCTGGGCATGGGCAGAGAGCTGCAGCTCCCGGTCAGCCACGCGATTAGGAGGCTAAACAATCGATACACTGACAACCATTCTGTATCCAAATGACCATTCTGTTTTTCACTTTCAGTACAGTATTCAATAAAATACATGAGATATTCAACGCTTTATTATAAAATAGGCTTTGTGTTAGATGTTTTTGCCCAACTGTAAGCTAATGTAAGTGTTCTGAGCACGTTTAAGTAGGCTAGGCTAAGCCGTGATGCTCGGTAGGTTAGGTGTATTAAATGCATTTTTGACTTATGATATTTTCAACTTACAATGAGTTTACTGGGACATAACCCCATCGTAAGTTGAGAAAGATCTGTATTTTCATAATAAGATATATTTGTTAAACAAAATAAAAAGTGGCAAAGGTGTAATTTGAAACCATTTTGACTGACTTTAAACCCATGTCCTGTCCATTCCATCACTGGGTCTCACTGGATAAACAGAGAAGCAATGAGTCACCGGGCAGAAAGAATGATCTGAGCATTTGGGCAGAGAAGAGACTGGGGCCCAGGAAGCTGATTCTGGATTAAGGAAGTGAGCCCTCATGATTAGGGAAATGGAGAGAAGATGAAGCCAAGAGACCTTGCTCTTATGTTCAACCACAGACTGTCAACAAGCTGAGAGTACAGATTGATCTTTTAGAGACCTATATTTAGTAACACATCCATCTTTTATCATCAGCAGATTCTTAGTCTGATAATATTCATATTCTCTAAGGAAAAAACATAAAGCAAAATGGGTAAAGAAAAAAAGGACTTTTTTCTTCACAGATTCTGAAGGGAAGGGAGAGAACCTTGAAGGAATTTGGTTATGAGAGGAGAAACCTGAGGCTACCTGGGGAGGAATTTCAGGCTTACCTGAGATTCACATAGGCCATCTGGGTCTTAGATCTGTGCAGGGCTGACTTTATGGGCATGCAACCTGTGCAGCTGCACAGGGAATCATGCTTAGAAGTGTCCCACACTTGATTTAATGCTCTGCTGCTCTGACGGTTCTTGAAATTATTAATAACTTTTGAACAAGGGACCCTACATTTTCATTTTGCACTGGGCCTCACAAATGATGTAACCAGTCCTGGGTCTATGACACCAGTGACTCAATTAACTTGCCGCAAATTCCTCTTGCCTGAGGCAGATCCATTTCTACTAAGACCGCTACTTTGTGAAGATCCTGAAACCTCTTGTTTTTCTGGATACGTGTCTCCAATTCCATTGTCCTCTCATATGAGGTCTCATAATAAATGAAAGTGTGGATGCTTCTTCTTTTAAACACATTTTATTTATATTTTACACAACTTTTTAGCTAATTCAGAATGTGTGTGTGCGCGCGCGCGTGTGTGTGTGTAAGAAAAATAAAAGCATCCAGTTTTGAAGCAATCCCAGTGGGTGATGCAGTGTTTCTCTTCTGCGCACAGCCTGTTGTTATCTCTACAGTATATAGCTGCTGAGAGCAGGGGAATGATTTTGCAACATGAGAAGAGCAATTTGGTTTTTGTAGGGCAGGTAAAAAAAATGACTTTGTATGATATGGGTAAGCTTTGTAGGAAAGGAGTTGTGTACCCTTTTAAGTTCCATTTGACTTTCTGTCATCTAAGCTGTGGTCACAAGAATAACTTCCAATAGCCCCAGGTTTCATTCATCAGAACAGCCTTAAGAAGAAAGGAAAAAGAAGGGAGCAGAATTTTCTCCATTTAAGAACATAAAGTAACAGAAGCATTTTGAGGGGAAAGGAACTTGGAACAGTTGACACAGTAAGTTAGAGCAAGGGAGGATATGATGAAAGCCTGATTCACAGGATCAGGATATTTCGATTACGTTCTATTGCTTCATTGTAAATGAAATTGTTTCAAAAGCCTTTGAGGATTCCCATTAAACGGAACCCAGATAAATTTTCACAGTTATTCATAGCAAAACTCT
Source organism: Diceros bicornis minor (assembly GCF_020826845.1). Taxonomy (NCBI): domain Eukaryota; kingdom Metazoa; phylum Chordata; class Mammalia; order Perissodactyla; family Rhinocerotidae; genus Diceros; species Diceros bicornis. Next base: position 130,934,235 of record NC_080781.1, read on the forward strand.
TTAAATAGTAAATGAGAAAGATCACATCATGACAGCATTGTACAAGCAAAAATCCCCAACGCCCATGCAAAGATTTCCATCAAGCATTTGTCAGGCACGTAGGAGGAGCTCATAGGCAAAGCTCACAGCTGCCTTTGAAGCCTGGGGCTTTCAGAAGCCTGAGATGTTGGGCCACATATCAGTCTTTTGTTTACATCTGACCCACAAACTGTGGGTCTTACTTAAAATGCAAATGAATGAGCCATAGGGACAACAGTGTCTTTGATTGATGTATTTGGTCTTTCTGACCTGAAAATGCATCAGTTATTGAAGGGCTGTGTGGGCACTGGTGTGACTTAGGAAGTTCAGACTGTATGTCGGGCTCAAAGCTTAGGGCCTACATTCTTCTTTTTTTTTTCTTTTTAAATAAAAGCACTCAGCACATTGCCCATTGATTCTTTAGGCTGACAAAATCCCAATAGTGCCAAGTAGTGCAGAGGCCCTGAGCCCTGAGTGAGGAGAGGCAGGCTCTGCTGCTGGGCTGGCTGCCTTGCTTCCTCAAGCATGGCAGTGTGGATTCAGGCACCACAAGCCTCTCTCCTCAAGCTCTGGCGCTGATCAGATGTCTACAGATTCAGAAAGCTTTGCGCTGCAACTGCTAAAAGTTGCTGAATCACAGTAGAGAGCTAGCTTGTGACTTAGAAAACTTCTGGCATTATTTGTTTTGTTTTGTTTTACCCTAATAACCTTAATGTTACTGAATTCCATTCATGATTGTTATAAACAGTCAAACCAAGTAAAGATTATAGAAATAAATCTTAAAGACTAATTTGGTAAATAAGTACCTAGTTCTCTGGCTTAATTCTTGAACAGACAAATCAAGAATGCATTACATTTATTTTTGGTTATCTCTAGAACTGGTAGATTAAAAACTGCTGTGTGGCTTTCTTAAACAAAACATCTCTTACATTGCCAATGGCTATTTTTTTTTCTTTTTGGTGGGAAAGATTAGCCCTGAGCTCAGATCTGTTGCCAATCCTCCTCTTTTTGCTCAAGAAGATTGGCCTTGGGCTAACATCCGTGCCCATCTTCCTCTATTCTATATGTGGGATGCCTACCACACATGGCTTGATAAGCCGTGCATAGATCCACACCTGGGATCCAAACCTGCGAACCCTGGGCCGCCGAAGTGGAGTACGTGAACTTAACCACTACACCACTGGGCCAGCCCCAACCAATGGCTATTTTTTTTTTGTATAAGTAGTAATGACATCAAAATCTCCCCAAATATGTCATCTACACTGGACAAAAATGGTCCTAAGACCTCTTTTGATCTAAAAATGCATGATTCTATAGCTTACTTTCAAATTGTGCCATGATTCGAATTATACTAAAGTAAACCTGTGAATTATATTTTGGATGAAGAAATTTCCACAGTTTTGTAAATTGAACAAATATTTTTTACCTACAGTAAGCAATTTAATTTTTATTTTTTACTTTTTTTAATTTTTTGTTTATTGCAGTAACATTGGTTTACAACATTGTAAAAATTTAAGGTGTACATCACTACACCTCCACTTCTGCACAGATTAGAGCATGTTCACCACGAAAACACCAACTACAACCCATCAACTCACACATGTACCGAACCATCCCCTTCACCCCCCCCTCTCTCCGCCCCCAACCCCGGCAACCACCAATCCAATCTCTGTCCCTATGTGTTTGTTTATTGTTGTTATTATCTACTACTTAATGAAGGAAATCATACGGTATTTGACCTTCTCCCTCTGACTTATTTCACTTTGCATTATGCCCTCAATGTCCATCCATGTTGTCACAAATGGATGGATTTCATCGTTTCTTATGGCTGAGTAGTATTCCATTGTGTATATATACCACAGCTTCTTTATCCATTCATCTCTTGATGGGCACTTAGGTTGCTTCCAAGTCTTGGCTATTGTGAATAATGCTGCAATGAACACAGGGGTGCATGTACCTTTACAAATTGGTGTTTTCAAGTCCTTTGGATAAACACCCAGCAGTGGAATAGATGGATCATATGGTAGTTCTATCCTTGATTTTTTGAGGAATCTCCATACTGTTTTCCATAGTGGCTGCACCAGTTTGCACTCCCACCAGCAGTGTATGAGAGTTCCCTTCTCTCCACATCCTCTCCAACACTTGTTGTTTCCTGTCTTGTTAATTATAGCCATTCTGATGGGAGTGAGGCGATATCTCATTGTAGTTTTGATTTGCATTTCCCTGATAGTTAGTGATTTTGAACATCTTTTCATGTGTCTGTTGGCCATCTGTATATCTTCTTTGGCGAAATGTCTGTTCAGGTCTTTTGCCCATTTTTTAATTGGGTTGGTAGTTTTTTTGTTGTTGAGATGCATGAGTTCTTTATATATTTTGGAGATTAAGCCCTTATCAGATGTATGGTTGTCAAATATCTTCTCCCACTTGTTAGGTTGTCTTTTCGTTTTGTTGACGGTTTCCTTTGCTGTGAAGAAGCTTTTTAGTTTGATGTAGTCCCGTTTGTTTATTTTTTCTATTGTTTCTCTTGCCCGGTCAGACATGGTGCTTGAAAAGATGTTGCTAAGACCAATGTCGAAGAGCATACTGCCTATGTTTTCTTCTAGAAGTTTCACAGCTTCAGGTCTTACATTCAAGTCTTTAATCCATTTGGAGTTAATTTTTGTGTATGGTGTAAGGTAAGGGTCTACTTTCATTTTTTTACATGTGGCTATCCAGTTGTCCCAACACCATTTGTTGAAGAGACTTTCTTTTCCCCATTGTATGTTCTTGGCTCCTTTGTCAAAGTTTAGCTGTCCATAGACGTGTGGGTTTATTTCTGGGCTTTCGATTCTATTCCATTGATCTGTGTGTCTGTTTTTGTGCCAGTACCATGCTGTTTTGGTTACTATAGCTTTGTAGTATATTTTGAAATCAGGGAGTGTGATACCTCCAGCTTTGTTCTTTTTTCTCAGGATTCCTTTAATCTATTCGGGGTCTTTTGTTGTTCCATATAAATTTTAAGATTCTTTGTTCTATTTCTGTGAAAAATGTTGTTGCAACTTTGATAGGGATTGCATTGAATCTATAGATGGCTTTAGGAAGTATGGACATCTTAACTATGTTAATTCTTCCCATCCAAGAGCACGGAATATCTTTCCATTTCTTTGTGTCTTCTTCAATTTCTTTCAGAAATGTTTTATAGTTTTCAGTGTACAGATCTTTCACCTCTTTGGTTAAGTTTATTCCTAGGTATTTTATTCTTTTTGTTGCAATTGTAAATGGGATGGTATTTTTATTTTCTCTTTCTGCTACTTCGTTGTTATTGTACAGAAATGCAACTGATTTTTGTACGTTGATTTTGTATCCTGCAACTTTACCATATTCGTTGATTACTTCTAAAAGATTTCTGGTGGATTCTTTAGGGTTTTCTATATATAAAATCATGTCATTTGCAAATAGTGAGAGTTTCACTTCTTCCTTTCCAATTTGGATCCCTTTTATTTCTTTCTCTTGCCTGATTGCTCTGGCTCGGACTTCCAGTACTATGTTAAATAGGAGTGGTGACAGTGGGCATCCTTGTCTGGTTCCTGTTCTTAGAGGGATAGCTTTCAGTTTTTCACCATTGAGGATGATATTAGCTGTGGGTTTCTCATATATGGTCTTTATGATGTTGAGGTACTTTCCTTCTATACCCATTTTATTCAGAGTTTTTATCATAAATGGATGCTGTATCTTGTCAAATGCTTTCTCTGCATCTATTGAGATGATCATGTGATTTTTATTCTTCATTTTATTAATGTGGTGTATTACGTTGATTGATTTGCGAATGTTAAACCATCCCTGCCTACCTGGAATAAATCCCACTTGATCATGGTGTATAATCTTTTTAACGTATTGTTGTATGCGATTTGCTAGTATTTTGTTGAGGATTTTTGCATCGATGTTCATCAGTGATATTGGCCTGTAATTTTCTTTTTTTGTGTTGTCCTTGTCTGGTTTTGGTATCAGGGTAATGTCAGCTTCGTAGAGTGAGTTAGGGAGCTTCCCCCCCTCCTCAATTTTTTGGAAGAGCTTGAGAAGGATAGGTATTAAGTCTTCTTTGAATGTTTGGTAGAATTCACCAGGAAAGCCGTCTGGTCCTGGACTTTTATTTTTGGGGAGGTTTGTGATTACTGTTTCGATCTCCTTACTGGTGATTGGTCTATTCAAATTCTCTACTTCTTCTTGATCCAGTTTTGGAAGGTTGTATGATTCTAAGAATTTATCCATTTCTTCCAGATTGTCGAATTGGTTGGCATATAGCTTTTCATAGTATTCTCTTATAATCTTTTGTATTTCTGAGGTGTCTGTTGTAACCTCTCCTCTTTCATTTCTGATTTTACTTATTTGTGCCTTCTCTCTTTTTTTCTTGGTGAGTCTAGCTAAAGGTTTGTCAATTTTGTTGATCTTTTCAAAGAACCAGCTCTTGGTTTTATTAATTTTTTCTATTTTTTTTTGGTCTCTATTTCATTTATTTCTGCTCTGATTTTTATTATTTCCCTTCTTCTACTGATTTTGGGCTTTGCTTGTTCTTCTTTTTCCAGTTCCTTTAGGTGCATTGTTAGATTGTTTACTTGAGATTTTTCTTGTTTGTTGAGATAGGCCTGTATCGCTATAAACTTCCCTCTTAGAACCGCTTTTGCTGTATCCCATAAATTCTGGCATGTCGTATTTTCATTTTCATTTGTCTCCAGGTATTTTTTGATTTCTTCTTTGATTTCTTCATTAACCCAGTCGTTGTTCAGTAGCATTTTGTTTAATCTCCACGTATTTGTGGTTTTTCTGGTTTTCTTCCTATAGTTGATTTCTAGTTTCATACCGTTGTGGTCAGAAAAGATGCTTGGTGTTATTTCAATCTTCTTAAATTTATGGAGACTTGTTTTGTGGCCTAATATGTGATCAATCCTGGAGAATGTTCCATGTGCATTTGAAAAGAACGTGTATTCTTCGGTTTTTGGATGGAATGCTCTGTATATATCTACTAGGTCCATCTGTTCTAGTGTGTCGTTTAATACCAGTGTTTCCTTATTGATCTTCTGTTTGGATGATCTATCCGTTGGTGTAAGTGGAGTGTTAAAGTCCCCTACTATTATTGTGTTACTGTCTATTTCTGTTTTTATGTCTGTTAATAATTGCTTTATATATTTAGGTGCACCTACATTGGGTGCGTAGATATTTACAAGTGTTATATCCTCTTGTTGGATTGTTCCCTTGATCATTATGTAATGTCCTTCTTTGTCTCTTTTTACAGTTTTTGTTTTAAAGTCTATTTTGTCCGATATGAGTACTGCCACCCCAGCTTTCTTTTCATTGCCATTTGCGTGGAGTATCTTTTTCCATCCCTTCACTTTCAATTTGTGAGTGTCATTAGTTCTGAAGTGTGTCTCTTGTATGCAGCATATATATGGGTCTTGTTTTTTTATCCAGTCAGCCACCCTATGCCTTTTAATTGGAGCATTTAGTCCATTGACGTTTAAAGTAGCTATTGATAAGTATGTACTTACTGCCATTTTTTAACTTTTTTTTTTCCTCAGTGTTTTAGTAGTCCTTCTCTGTTCCTTTCTTCTTCTATACAGAATTGATGGTCACTTTAGTTTAACCTCTGTCCGAAAGCTGTACTCTTTAACTCCCCTCCTCCCTCCTTTTATGATTTTGATATCATATCTAACTTCTTTTTGTGCATTTGTATCCATTATGTTCTTATCATGGAAATAGATAATTTTTCCTATTTGTGGTCTTCTCTTTTCCCCTTAAATCAGTCCCTTTAACATTTCTTGTAGCACTGGTTTCTTGGTGACAAACTCCTTTAATTTTTGCTTGTCTGAGAAATTTTTGGTCTCTCCTTCCATTTTGAATGATAACCTTGCTGGGTAGAGTATTCTTGGCTGTAAGTTTTTTCCTTTTAGCACTTTAAATATATCGTGCCATTCTCTTCTAGCCTGTAAGGTTTCTGCTGAGAAGTCAGCTGATAGCCTTATGGGGTTTCCTTTGTATGTAACTTGACATTCTCTTGCGGCTTTTAGGATTCTCTCTTTATCTTTAATTCTGGACATTTTGATTATGATGTGTCCCTCTGTGGGCCTCTTTGGGTTTATCTTGTTTGGGGCTCTCTGTGCTTCCTGTACCTGGATGTCTGTTTCCTTCCTTAGGTTAGGGAAGTTTTCATCTATTATTTCTTGAAATAGATTCTCTGCCCCCTTGTCTCGCTCTGCTCCTTCCGGGACACCTATAACACGGATGTTAGTGCGCTTGATGTTGTCCCAGAGGTCCCTTAGACTGTCCTCACTCTTTTTAATTCTTTTATCTTTTACCTGTTCACCTTGGGTAATTTCTTCTAGTCTTTCATCCAGCTCACAGATCCGTTCTTATGTATCCTCTACTCTGCTTTTGAGTCCCTCTAATGAATTTTTCATTTCCAGTATTGTATTCTTCATTTCTGATTGGTTCTTTTTTATATCTTCCATTTCTTTGTTGACATTCTCACTGAGTAAATCTATTCTTCTCCCCAGATCAGTGAGCATCCTTAACACTATTAGTTTGAACTCTCTGTCAGGTAGGTTTCTCATTTCTGTTTCACTTAGTTCCTTTTCTGGGGTTTGTCCTGTTCCCTTACTTGGAATGTATTCTTTTGCCTCCTCATTTTGCCTCTTTCCCTGTGCTTGTGTCTATGTATTAGGTAGGTCAGCTACGTCTCCTGCTCTTGGATAGGTGACCTTATGTAAGTGATGCCTTAGGAGGCTTCCAGTGTGCTTCCCTCAGTTCTCAATGTTCCAGGGGTGACCCCTATGTGGGCTACGTGTGTCCTTCTGTTGTGGCCTGTTTGCTCTCCCTGTAGGCACCCAGGAAGGCCAAGTTATGCTCCTGGCCAGCTGTTGTAATGCTCAGCTGCTTGTAGTTGTTGTGGGCCCTTCAGTCTCTTTATCAGGTGTGGGGAGCCCCAGCACAGTTGGCTGCAAGTTCTAATACCACATTTGTGTTGCAGTATTTCTTTTAAGTGAGTAGGCCCCCAGCGTGGCAGGTTGTTAGGCTCAGGGCCTTACAATTGCTGTAAGCCTCTAGCCTATTAGGTCTCTTGTCAGCTCTCTGAGGATTGCAGCTGGGTGGGGCTGGCCTCAGGCACAGGAGGACCCAATTGTTTCAGACTTTGGAAGGTTGGGCAAACCCCCTATGTGGGTGTTTGAGAAGCAGAAGTCTTCTGCAGCTGACAAGCCCTGCCGCCCACAGGTCCACACACACAGTCAATACAGTCCTGCCTGGTGTGCGCACCCCGACCTCCCCAAGCGGACCCAGTCTCTCCAAGGCAGGAGCCCCACCCACTCCGCCACCACCCCACACTCTCCACTGGCTCCTTGTGGACACCCTGCCCCGCTAAAGTTGGCTCAGTTGCTAGGCTGCAGAGAATCCAGTCACCAATCTGTGCAGCCCCACAAGTTGCCTGAGGGCTTGTTGTTGAGTGGGGCCAGTCTCTAGGGTGGGCTGCCTGCCCTGGCTGAGCTGGATTAAATCTGTGCTCTAGTGGGTGGGGCAGACCTGGGCTAGCAGGCCTCAGGGTGAACTCCAATGGCGTCTGTGTCAGCAAGCCCACACCAGGCCACAACAATGGCCGCCGCCAATGTCACAGTCCCTGGAGAGGTCTCACCCCTCACCGAGATGCACTCAGGGCCTATTAGGTGAGTCTCTTTTCACCACAGCACTGTGTACCTTTCTTTCTGGTGATTTTAGGATGCTTTCTGAAATGGGTGAGTTTGCGCGTGGGCCCTCTAAGAGTCGGTTTTAGTTTCTTTGTGAACCAAGTTTTCTGGGGTACTCCCCAATGTTTTAGTAGCAGGCACAGTCAGATATTATGCCTCTGGTCTCGACTGTGCTGTGTCCACAAAGTGCCCACAGCGGGGGCACTCCCGGCTCAGGGCCCCGCGCCTCCAGGGAGGGCTGCGTACCTGTGAGCTGCTCCCGGCGGCCGTGAAGCTGGCGGCTTGTGAAGGCGGCGTTTTTCCTCTCCAGAAGGGAGTTTCTGCCTCTTCTACCTCAGTTAGGATTGTCCGTTGTTGCAGGAGTTCCCCTTATCCAGTTTTCAGTTCTGTCTCAGGGGTAATTTTTCCACGAGTAGTTGTAAATTGGCTGTGTCCACGGGAGGAGGTGAGTTCCAAGTCTGCCTATGCCGCCATTTTGACTTCTCTCCCCCCAGCAATTTATTTTTTAAACCATGCTACTACATTTGTAAATCTCACCTGATCTTCATAAAATTATGAAAATCAAGAATAATTAACACGCAAATATTTCCTTTTCACTTTTCTGAAGACCAAAAGTCTGGTTGAAAGAACATGATGTCTTTTTTCATATGGTAAACACTGGCAAGAGCAGGTGGGGGGAGGGGATTGAAATAGGGGTTATCACCTTCCTGTTCCCAGGGTTAAAGGAAAGAACTTGTCACTCTTAGCTATTATACAACAAACCGTTTTCCAACATTCTTGTTCATAATGTTCTCCGGAGTATAACCTCTGTCTTTAAAAGGTTTAAGCTAATGCCCACACATGCCTACTTAAAAATACTTTCCCATTTATCACATTTTCTTTTTCCAGGCCTCTGGTAAACTTAAGAGGCCTCATTATACTATATGGAAATAAAGAGATTCCCTTGTGGAAAAGGACTGTTTTGAATGCTGACCAATGTCCATAGCAGGGGAAAATAATTAACTCATTAACTCATTCATTCATTCATTCATGTAATAAACATTTATTAAACACTGTGCAAAACTCCAGCTCTAATTCTGCAGGAGTTCACAATCAAGTGGTGCAGAAAGTCATGCATAAAACAAATGCTAATGCAGAGTTGTAAATGCCTGATAAAAGGATACATGGAGTGCATGAAAAATAGAGAGGAGGTGGCCACTAACTGGGCAGGAAAACCTAGCAAAAGTTACACTAGAGCTGGACCTAGAGAGGTGAGTAGAATTGTGTTGGCTGCAAAAGGTGGGAAAGGGAACAGCAGATTGAAAGGCACAGACCCGTGCAAGTGCATAACATGTTTTGATCTTGGTGAGATATCTGGTGTAACCATATACAGGATAGGGTATAAGGGAAGAATGGCTAGGATGAGGCTGATGAGGTAGGCTACAGTCAAATCATGAAGGGCCTCAAACATCATGCTAAGAAGACTGGAGACATTGTGGGTTTGAGCAGGGTAGTAACACGATCAAATCCGTATTCAGAAAAATCACATTGGTGCCTTGAATAATGGACTAGGGTAGGGAGAAACTAGAGATGGGAAAAACAATGTGGAAGTCAAAAGAGGAGCTGGAGCAGCAGAAACTAGAGGTATGGAAATCCTAATGAGAAAAGGAGGTAAGGAATTGGAGGACCTATTATCAGTTATCTTTGCAAGATGAGAAAAATGGAAGGGTGAAATCCGCCTAGAATCTTGAATGTTTATATTATATGGGATGTTCACAAATATTTAACTAAAGCTTTGTATAATTAATAAAGTCTTGGCATAAAAAGCATTTACTAAGCCCATATCCCTGTTTGTGTGGAATTCCAAAGTACCTATGAGAAGCATAGATATTTTCACTTCTTCATATGCACCAAAGGCTTTTGTAGATAAATGACTTGCTTCAAACAAATGGCTGTACTTCCAACAGAAACATCTATAAATGCCCTGATTAATGAATGTGCTAACAGTTCCTCCATATCGTGAACATTAGCTGGTATCTATTCTTTAGTATGGACATGTGTGTGGTGACTGTATGAGCAAATAAATTCCATATAAAATATGGGAACTCTGTAACGTGAATTTATTGTAAAAGTGGGATTACTTTTAGGTGGAAGGTCAATACAATTTGGATGTCAGTCACGTCTTACACACAGCGATAGTTGGAAAGCATTCAAGTAGAGAATTGTAACTGAGTTATTACATGTGATTCTCAATTTTGTTACTTAAAAGGGCTAGTGTATTATATATTGAAAAGGGGCCATCCTAAGACCTCTAGGTCGGCTATGGTTGCTTTACTAAATGATTTCTATAATGTATTCATTATGCCACCACACCAATATTCAAGTGCCTACAGCAAGCTAGGTACTGGAATCTTGCATGGATGAGTCAGATGGGCAATGACCCTTATAAAGGTCAAGGGGGTGTGGGAAAACACTGCCTGGGAATATCTTCTTCTCAGTTTCATTTGAAATCACAGCCACATAGCTCTCCAAAGAACTGGAGAGAGAACTGTCATAATCATTCATTCACTCAACTGACTGGGCACTTCCTCTTTGCTGGGCACACAGTGGCAAATAATACAGACAAGGCTTCTGCCTTCCTGGAGCTTCCTGTGTCCTAGGGAGCACTTGCAGTGCAACGCACTGAGTGCTAAGGTGGGGTTAGCTAGAGACCGAAAGTTCCCAGGAGGCAAAGGGCTCTTGAGGTTTCTGTGCTTGGATGTATGAGAGAGACAAAGAGCAGTAAACATATGCTTATCCTAATTTTACCTAAATATAACTGCACTCTCTGTCATCTGTGAAAGGAAACAATAAAGAATGAAACAGAAAGAGGGGAAAGAAATGTGAAAGTTGCACCTCCTCCATGAAGCCTCCACTGCTTCCTCCAAACAGAAGTGACTCCTCAATAATTACGGCTCTCAATTCTGGACCATTTCCTCCAATTTATGGGCATATTCTTTCTTGACTAAAAATAATCTCACACAATATCAAGTTATTTCCTATTCCTACTTTAAAATAAATCCGAAATATTTAACGTTCGTTCTTCCTAAATGCTCTTCCAAAAAAGATTTAGCAGAATGCTGTGTAAAGACTGAAAAAAAGATGAGGACCATAACCTGTTCAAGCTTCATTTTCTGTGATTATTTATGCTGCTTTCTCTCCACCTTTGCCTTCCCTGTAATCAGCCTCATCCTGTAGAACGCTAGAAAGATGCTGATTACATACAAGTCACAGGGTAATTTACCCTTTTGACCTTCCTTGAGCTCTTATAAATCTCTCCACTGCTGGGAGGCCAGGGTTTTGTTCTTCCCTCAGCAACAAAGGGCTGTTGCTTTATAAGCTGCCTCATGCAGCAGCAGAAAGGAAACAGTGAAAACTGTGTGTGAGGCTGGCTGGGGGAGGGGTGGCTATGACCTTGGCCTGTCTGAGAATGTGGGGAAGAGGAACATTTCCCATTTTCCCAGTGTTAGCAGCCCTAATCATGCCAGAAGCAACATTGGTGACAAACTGGAATGCAGTTATCAGTTGTGAGTGTAAAATGAAGAGGTCAGACCATTTGATCTCAAAGGCCCCTTCCGGCTCTCACGTTCCAGGATTCTAAATATGTCTCAAGCGTGATAACTTGAAGAGAAAATTGAATAGGGCGATGAATTAGGCTTATGTGTGAGAAGCACCCTGGTGGATAAGGCCATTCACAAATCACAGCTATAGACAGGCCCACCCGAACCCAGATGTCGAACAGGGAAGGTTCAGTCTATGTTGTGTGAAATAAACACAGACGGCTTGACTACCATACTAACTAAAGTGGGGGGAGAGGGATTCTGACCTCCAGTAGAAGGCCAGCAGATAGGAAAATGATTTCAGCATTTGGTTTCTATAAGCCTGGGAACCCTTTCACCTCTGCAATAACATGGCTGCTCACAAGACTCCTAATATTCAAGGGAGGGTGTGGTTCTGAAAAGGTTTTCTGAAGTCTGTCTGGTGATCTTATTTGGTTAACTGATACCTATTTTTCTCTGAGATTCTGCTTAGGATATTTAGAATTCTTTCTCTTTGTTTTTTATGCTTAGCATGATTCTAATTGCTCCCATTATTTCTTTCATTTATCTTTCTGTATTGATTTTAATGTGTAAAGTTGAGTCCTCTTACAACAACCTGATACATTCTTGCCGAGACTTGACTGTGAAGCAGGTATCTTGAGCAACTTAGCGTGTTTTATTCCTTTGATTGATCCAATATGGATGTAGTTCCCTCTAAATACAGGTAATAGTTAATAACAATTATATAACACAATTTGTGGCACATAATATTCGAAGTGCTCTGCATGTATTAATTCATGCCATGTTCACAACCACCCTATGAGTGAGTATGTGTGTGTCCATGGCTGGGGGGGTTACCCCCCCCACCGTGCTGGTTTGTATTTGTAGTAGTTCATAGTGTCTTGTGTTTTATTTTTAGTTTGGGGTTCTGAGAAAGGAAAAGAGAACTTCCCTTCATTGGTTCATTTCTTTCCTCTCTTACCATGGCACTCAGCCCTGGCTTGGCAGCCTTTTATGCCCAAGAAATATTTTGGCAGTGCCAAGAGCCCAAGCTGCCGCGCTGCTGGGAGCAGGAGCAGCAGCGCGCACCATGTGCCGCTCGGAGCGGCAGTGGGCCCGATGTGTAAGATCCAGCGGGCTTCGACGAACACAGCACATTTGCTGTTCCTATTTTCATCTTGCTTAGGGAGACGTACGACCCAGGGAGAGATCATTTTACAGGAGACAAGGAGAGTTGTTCTCCCGCAAGAGCCCGAGAACAGCTTCTCCCTGAAAGCCTTCAGCAGTCCAGATATTTACCACGAGTGTGTGAAGGCGGCATCGCAGTGACACAGCGCTTCAGGGCAGTCCCAGAGCACAGCTATTGTACAATTCTGGAAAAATGCACCATATTTTTTAGTTTTCTGGGAACAGTTTTCAGCAACCTGCATGGTGCCCTTGTTATGGTCTTACCGAGCACTTTTTAAAAGCACTTGTATCAACACAACGCTTATAAAAGCCCACATGCTTGATGATGATGTTTGAAATCTGTGAACAGAATATTAAAACTAGGCCTGAACAGCCACTAGGAAAGTGAGAGGAAACTCAAAATTATTTTGTTAAGATACTGATGATTCCTTATCTGCCTGGGCTTCAGAAGATCAATTTGACTATCTAATTTGCTCTGGCAACCAGAGCATGGAGGCCTCCTCCTTCTGCCAGGAAGTAGCATGAAACGATAGTTGTTGTTTGTTCTAACAAGTTTTTTTTTTTTTTATGATTATGATTACATTCCACCCACCCCACCCCTGCCTAAGCATGAATGACTTTGGGGGATATGGTAGAATTCGCATACGCCACTGCTCCCCAAAGTCAACCGTGCAGTATAAACTACGGATGTTGCAAGATTGGGTCTGTCTTCATTTGGGTGTGAATGTCTTGGAAGCCACTGTGTGTGTCAGCATGTTTTTATTCTAAAAAGCTTCTCATTCAGCGGCTAGTAAACTTTGTTGATAAGTCACAGTGGAAAGGGAAGCTGGCACGCAAGTAGTAGCATCTTGCAGGCAGCATTGTGACATTTACTTTTCCCTTGCAGTACCCATAAAAATCCCAAGATTAAATTTGGTTTGCCTTTTATTTCTTCTGACACCCTATGCTGGCTTTTCATTGCAGAGACTTTTCACAAGCATGAGCACATTGGACATGGGAATGGGCTGCCAACAGATGAAACAAAAATACTTCCACCATCCTTCCTACCATCTCCAAAAAGTAGGTGAAAACACTTGCAGGCCAGGATTCAGATCTGCATAGGATGTACATAGCACATAGTATGTCAACTGGTGTGCTTTCTTTTCATTCTTAAATGCAGCCAAAACAGACAGGCACAGTATAGTTTGAAATTTTTGGTTACTCAAGAAGAAAGTAAATACATATTTTAGTTTTCAACAACAAAAGAGCAGAAATGTGTTCAACATTGTCTTGCTAATTTCAAGCCATTGTAGAGAAATGTTTGTTTGTGCTTGCTAATGTTCAGTATAGACAGAAACACAGCATGCATGGAACTGGTTCCACAGGAGTCATTAAAAGGCATGCTGAGAATATGTGCTAGGAATGAGACACAATTCTTTGTGCCTGTTCTCTGGCAAAACTCATTACAAGGAGTGATTTCAAAGTCATAAGAGATGACATTTTCATACCTCTTGGAAGAGAGAGGGTTGAATGGCAGGTGTCTTTCTTTTTTCTATCTTTCGTGACAGCACCTTTGGCTGGTATGGCAGGAAGACATACTGGAAGCAGGCAGGGAAAATGAGGAGACCAGAATCAGGGTGGGAAGAGACCAGTTTAACATGATATTGATCAGCATCTTGACTATACAATTTAAACTACATATGACCTAATAATTTCAGAAAATTATTTCATAAAACTTCATGACCTGTTTATTTCATAAAAGGGCTTCTCCTTTGCAACATGATATGGTGGAAAAGGGTCTTAGAGTCAGAGGCATATGTTTAAATCTTGGTTCTGCCACTTCCTCTGTGATCTTGAGCAAGTTCATCTCCTTGAGTCTCAGTTTCCTCAATTGGAGAATGGGCATAATAATAATAATTAATTATAATAATTAATTAATAATAATTAATTAATAATAATAATAGCACCTTCCTCACAGTGATGTAAGGGTTAAATGCACTCATATATGTGCAAGTGCGGAGTATATTACTTGGCACCCAACAGGTGATTCATAAATTTAAAACAATCTCTCAGTACAAGGAATGAGAAAGTACCCAATATCATGCAGTGTGACTTGACCCACTCAAGTGTGTGCTAAGCTACGAGCTCCAGTTTAACATATTTCGGTTGTTCCTGGAGCCACTGCCTCTCCAGCTAGGCTTTCTTTAACCTGTAACAGCAATTTCCTGCTAAGCCTTAGCGTTTTGCATTAGCACTATCCTTTCTTACTCTATGCGACTACTGCTAGAAGGACTTGCACTTAGAACAGTGGTTACCAACTTTAGGGGCACATTACAAACACACGGGGCACCACAGATGCCCAGGGCCTATTGCAGAGATTCTTATTCAACTTGTCTAGGGTGGGTCCTTAGACAAAAATTAGCATTTTAAAGAGTTTCCGAGGTAATTCTAGTGTGTAGGCAAAGTCAAGAACTGCTGACTTACAGGATCCCCCTGCTCTCCCCTACTCTCCCACTCGTTCCAGTAAGAGTGATGATGGGTTGTCTGAGCCAAGTACAACCTCCTGCTTATTTCTTCTCATCCCAGGACTTTGCACAGTGCCTGGCACATGGTAAGTGCTCAATAAATATCTCTTGAACAAATGAATCAACGAATGAATCACTAGTGGTACCTGCTTGCGAGGTTGCTGGCTGATGTTAGTAAATGATAAAGTAGAAAGAGCACTGACTTAGGAGACAGAGAAGCTCGGCTTTTTTTCTGATTCTGTCATAAGCTTGGTGGGTTTTCATGGTTAAATCACTTACCCACTCCTAGCCTCAGTCTCCCCATGTGTAAAATGAGAGGAATAGACTAACGATGCCTCAAGGCCTTCATAGCTCTAACATTGTTATTTATGAGGCTATGAAAACCCATGGCACTAATAGCTATATTTCTACCACCCTCATAAAATGACATGTACACGGGAAATGGGAGTTTAACGAATCTTGTAAAAAGCACTTTCTGGAACTAGAGAAGGCATTTTCATAATGGAGAGGAATTAATGACTTAGCTTGTAAAGAAGCAATTTAGTAGCTTCCGTCCATTTGGAGTTGTTGTCCACGCTAAGCAGAAAGAAGGGAGAGGGGAACGAATAATCCTGGAGCATCCACTTTCTTTCTGAGACGGACTGTGGCCTCTGGAATCAGACTCACTGGATCCCGGCCGACTGCTTTCTAGCTGGGTAACTTGAACACGTTCTTTGGGGGTTGGGAAATATGAAGTGAAATAACACATGTAAAGCACTTAGAACACCACCTGGCAAATAGAAAGGACACAGTAAATGTTAACGGAGAAACAACACAACAAAACTGGAATAAAACCCCATGAGTCCGGTACTGTTTGTCTCCACCTTCCAATTGCAGAAATTGGAGCTCAGGGAAGTCAAATAAATTTGCCTAAGGTGACATAGCTGGTAAATCACAAATCTGGGATTTCAAGCGAGTACAGGTGACTGCAAAGCCAGTGGCCTTGCCCTTATTCCTCACTGCTCTATTGGGATTCCTAACAGGGCTAGATCTGCTTGCAAACCGCCTGCTGCCGCTCACGCTTTGCTCACTCCAGTAGTCAGTGCTGGGGGTTTGCTCACTTCAGCAGCCTGTCCTGGGCCTTACAGACTTGGATTGGCTGCTGATACTCAGCTTTTCCTCATGGCCCCTCTTCAAGTGTCCTTTACCATGAAAGAGTGACAGTACTGCTGCTTTTACAGATGTTGCTGGTTTCAGACATACACCTCTAGCCTTTAGCACAGAGAAAACCTCTACACAGGCAGAACTGTTTCTTACGCATCAAGCCATAAAGGCCCTTGCAAAGGAGAAGCTGGTCTTGGAAAACGTAACTCTATATCCTCCATAGCACCTAGCCCACAGCGGGTGCTCACTAAGTTTGGGACGGGGCCTGAGCAATGTGCTTTAGAAGTTTCCCAGGTGATATCACTATGCTCCCCTGGCTAAGACCTCTGACATTCTAGTTCAAAACCCTCATTGTACAGTTGGGGAAACTGAGCCAAAGAGGAGGAGAAATTTACTCAAGAAGGACTCCTGATTTCAACTGCAGATCTCTTTCACTTGCCTGCCAGGCCAAAGTGGAGTTTGGTCTTTGGGAGTGCCCGCATGGTTCTACTCGGGTAATCCAAGGTCAGCGTCAG
This sequence comes from Diceros bicornis minor, assembly GCF_020826845.1. Taxonomy (NCBI): domain Eukaryota; kingdom Metazoa; phylum Chordata; class Mammalia; order Perissodactyla; family Rhinocerotidae; genus Diceros; species Diceros bicornis. The sequence continues at coordinate 130,950,869 of NC_080781.1, forward strand.
AGCTGAGCTGTCTTTATGAAATGCCTCGCTGTCTAGTGGCCCTCCGCTCCTTTCTGAGATATCATTTTGGGGTAATGAGAAAAGCTCTCTCATAAGGAGGTAATATATTATGGTGGTTAAAAATGTGGAATCTGCAGGGATACCAGCTGGTTTTAAATTCTGGCTTCATCACTTTCTAGTTGTATAATGTTAGGCAAATTTCTTAACTTCTCTGATCTTCAGTCTCCCTAAATGGAAAATGGGTATAATATTAGTTGATGTGGCAATTAAATGAGATCATGCACATAAAGTACTTTAAACAATGCCCGACAATAATAAGTCTTCAATTAATCTTTACTATTACTATTACCTTTTGTTTTATAACTTACTTCAACAGAGCTTTTATCTCGTCATTCCTCAAGTTTCAAGAAAAGGATGTTTACCTTATTCCCAGCTCTACTGTCTGTAAAAACATGTAGGTCCGGTTTGTACACAAGTTCAACTGCAACACAAAGCAGCAGAGCTCTAACTGTTTACCAGGGAGAACAATCCCCAGCTCTCTGTCACTCAATCTCTGTCAAAAGCTGAGTTGAAAAGAACAGCTCCTTAAATGGGAGAATTGCTAGGAGTAGACGTGACCCATCCACTTTTCCAATACATCCCTGGATTCAGGCATGTCAGCAGAAAGTTAGGCACATAAATTTAATCATACTGGTCCTCCAGCAGAATGGCTTTTCCCAAATTACACTATTAACCTCTATTAAGGGTCATATCAAGCAACAGCCCAATGAAACTCATTGTTACATATAGAGATAGTGTTAGAGACCTTAGTCATTATACTACCGGTAGTATTGTTTATATGGATGCCTGGGGAAACTTCCTGGCCTCTCTACCAAGAATGATTATACATCCATTGTATAATTGATGTATTTGTACTTCCCGGATATTGTGGCTTTTACAGCATAGAGATTCTCTCTTTTCCTACTCGCTGCCAGGACTCTTGGAGACAATTTTGTGGCCATATCCTTGGCAGATGTGTAGAATACCATGGTCTGCAATTTTAGTTCACACCTAGATCACTTTATTTCTACTTTTTTCCCATTCATCTTTCGTGCCTTCTTTTAATCCCTCTTTTAAGCAACCAAGTCATATTTTATGCATTTTTATTTCTTTTCCAATATTTAATATCTGACTATGTAAGATGGGAAGGAAAAAAGAAGGAAGAAAGATAAATAAATATATAAAGCGCTGTCTAAATCCTTCAAAACTCAGCCCAGAGACATTTCATACATCAAGATTTACGCACAAGCCCAACTCTCACAATATAAAGATGCATTTTCAAAATACTCATATAGGCATTATATTTTAAAAGTCAAGAGCAATATTATGACTTATAAGAAAGGCCAATCAGGCCAGCCCCAGTGGCCTAGTGGTTAAGCTCGGCACACTCCTCTTTGGTGGCCTGGGTTCGGTTCTCGGGCCCAGACCTATACCTCTCATCTGTCAGTGGCCATGTGGTGGTGGTGGCTCACATACAAAAAGAGGAAGGTTGACACAATGTTAACTCAGAGTGAACCTTCCTCAGCATAAAAAAAAAAGAAAGGCCAATCTATTGTGTCACTTCAGACTCACAAGACAGACTCATTTCACAGTGTGTATTCCTTTGTAGGCAGTTAACGCCCTTCGAAGACCACGAAGTGAGAGCCATCCACAGTAGTGGCGATTCTCTTTTCCAGTGTCTGGAGCCTTCTACACTTTCCAGTTTCTGTGATTAATGGAGATTTGAGGAGGAGATAACTTAGCACAACCCATATTTCCTTGCATTTTATTTGTTTAAGGGTGCTTATGCTCAGAGATATTTTGAAAATAAAATCAGAAGCATGACATGTCTTCCCAAATCAATAGTTTAATATCTTGGTTATAGATACTCCTACCGTTAATCTTGGTCTGCTTATAAAGCTATGGGTCATACTTGATGGAGCAAGTAAATAAGCATGCCTTTTCATTCGTTTGGGCTCAGAGAAATAAACATATTTTTAGATGTGCTTTATTTTAAGGAGGTGAGTGTCATTAACCATTCAAATAAACCTTTTTTGCTCAGAAATATAATTTCCATGTCACTCTTTAAAAGTAAATGAAACATTTGCAGCTAGCTTTATGGTGTGCTCAGTATATTCTGACATATGACAAATTCAAATTAAAATTTAAATACATCAGCTATAGCCTATATCTCAATTCGCTCGTACTTAACCTTTAAGATATTCATCTGTACAACAGAAATCTAACCCTTAACAGAATCCTCTAGGCTATGCCTGAGAACTTATCAACGTGGAGTGGATTTTGTAAATGGCCATAAATGTTAACCATTAATTTCCTTATCACAATGATAATCTTCAATTTAGCAACCCAGCAAGCAAATTGCTTCTTTAAAAGCTAGGTGCATGAAATCATATTCATTATCAAAATGGCTCATCTCATTTCCAGGAAGTGATTTTTATAACATTCATCAAACTTTCTTTCCCAGAGTATAGGTTATTTTAAAAGGGAAGTAGCAATGTGGATATTAGTGTCATGGTTATTCATAGACTTTGAAACAAAGAATGTTAGAGCAGGAAGGGGACTTAGAGATCATTTAGTCTTCTTCATTTTACAGAGAAAGAAAGTGAGGCCAAGAGAGGGGAAGGAGTGTGTCTGCCTAAGATTGTCCAGCTTAAGTGGAAAGAAGCCCCGTGTGTATGTGTGTGTGTGTGTGTGTGTGTGTGCGCGCGCGCACGCGAGTAGAGAGAAATAGAGACAGAGAGAGAGAGAGAGATTGAGAGAGAGAGAGAGATGAAACCAGTGGCAGCCCTTTCTTTCATCTGGGCAGTTAGTGTTTTGGTGACTTGGGGCTTCAATGAATATAACCAAATCTATTTGGCTGTAACTAGAATCTGCAGCTATTAAAAATGTGGGGGAAATGCTGTAAAGCTATTTATATGCATTTTCACATCAATATTGGCATGGATACAGATTGATCCAAATTTTAGTATAGACTGAAATTAAGATCACGGAGAAATTCAAAGATCTATGAAGCCTAAGGGAGAAAACAACCCAAGAAAAATCCTCACTGAAAACATTTGCCTTTTTAGATGTATACCTGTAATAGGGTGGAATTTATATGACCACTGTTTCCATTATTTAGTATAGTAAATGCCTTAAAGATCCAAACCAACAATTAATCTTAAGAATAAAATAACTATTTGAAATTTGCTTTTATTAGCAAGAACATTCAATCTGTGTGTTCTCTGTCTATAATACTTCATTGTGACCTAATGAGTTTTAGAGTAATTCTGAAGTATCCATTTGCATGGGTGAGGGAGTCTAAGGATCTTTTAGCTTGATGTCACAACCTACTCACATTGGCTCTCTCTTTCAGAGCCATCACAGAGCTGAGCAATGGTTGTAACACCTGGGGGTCCAGGGCAGGCTGAGGTATGGCAAGGCTAAGGAAGGCATGAGTTAGGAAGATAGAAAAGGGGGGGAGTTGACTTGGAAAGGAGAGTGAGAAATATAGATGAGAGAGAAAATAACGAGGGGATTAAGAAAAGGCATCAAATGCCAGGACATGATACTATAGCACACTGAAAACCCTTGCACCAGCCTGCTATGAACTTTTTTTTTTTTTTGGTATTTCCAAAGTTTCTAAACTGTCTTCTATAAGAAAAATGAAATGTTATATTTCAAACCATAAGCTATTTTGAAAAGTATGAAATATCCATTGTAATGCTATTAAAGCACCACTTTTCACTGATAATACCCCAAAAGCCTACAGTATTTTATACATCTTTACAAGGTAAATCTCCACGTGACTCTATGGCATTTACATCATCAAAAGTACGAAGTTATTAAGTGTGTCAGGTGTTTTAAGAGAGAACCTGCACCATTGGAATTTTATTTTAAACTAACGATTATTGCTGTAGTAAAAAAAACATATTATCAAAACCACAAGTAACTAAACAAATGCATTAAATGAGTGCTGTATCCCCGCTTCCCACCAAGTAGCAATTATGCCATGTGGCTTTTCTTGTTACTTTTGTTATTTGCTCAGAAAGCTAAACTGTCATGAATAGGGCCTTCATGGTGTCCCAGAAACTTTTCTCTAGGACACAACTTTGGCAACCCAGATCTAGATAGTGTCCAGGAACCATCTGGTTTTAATTCAGCCATTGTATTCCAAGTGTCCATCAATGGATGAATGGATAAACAAAATATGTTATAAATACACACACACACACACACACACATACACACAATGGAATATTATCCAGCCTTAAAAAGGAAGGAAATTTTGACACATGCTAAAATATAGATGAAACATGATGACATTATGCTAAGTGAAATAAGCCAATAGCAAAAAGACAAATATTGTATAATTTCACTGATGTGAGGTACCTAGAGTAGTCATATTCATAGAGACAGAAAGTAGAATGGGTGTTGCCAGGGTTTGGGGGGAGTAGAGAATGAGGAATTGTTGTTTGATGGGTACAGAGTTTCAGTTGTACAAGACGAAAAGAGTTCTGTGATGGATAGTGGTTATGGTAGCACAACAATGTGAACGTACTTGATGACACTGACCTGTACACTTAAAAATGGTTAAGATGGTATATCTTATGTGTATTGACCACAATTTTAAAAAATAAAAAGAAATAGGTCACCGTAGCACCTCAAGGACTTGTGACCCTCACATCTATTTTCCTGAACCCTTCACGGTCCCTTTAAGATGTTGTGAATCTTAAAGAACATCCCCTAAACTCCTCAGTAACAAGTATGCCCTCACTGCCACTTATAGAGCTCTCCTTATATAATGTGTTCTTCCCTGGAGGATAATCATTAAAATCGAGCCTATTAGAGCCCTCCTCAAGTTGGACCTTTCTCAATTAACGTGCTCCTTTTAATTACACATTCTCTCAGGTTAGAGCCCTTCCTTGCTGAGGGGCTGGGGCATTAATGGATGCTGTGGGTGGAGTAGAAGTTTTCCCACCGTAAGGAACAGTGTGACTCTGAGTCATCTGGTATTTGATTGCTTAATGGAGTTCAATGGATGACATTTAACCTTTGGAAATAGTTGTTCATCTGCTTTGTTTCTGTCTGTAGAAAGCATTAGTCACTGTCCCCAATTTGTTAGATCAGCCCCTTGAAATTTTGCCTTTAAAGAAATAGTCCATTTGCCTGCATTCTGTTCGGACCCTACAGGTCATGCACAGATGAGTGCCTTGATACTGGATCTGTCCATTGTTGAACTGTCATGGCACATGGCGCAGAGACAGTTCTACTCAGGGACTTGAAGGGGTTACAGAAGCTGAGTACCTAGAGAGTTCCCATTTATCAGCCCTGTCATTCAATTATTTCCTATTTATTGAGGCCTAAATGAAATCCTTGAATTTTTTATGAAAATTCCCATCAGCACAGAAGGATAGAAGTGTTATTAAGCTAATAAAACAGATTTCCATTGAAACTAACTGGGAAAGTGAGAGAAATTAACATAAGAAATATAAAACTAATTAATTCTTGGCTTGACATAGTTAAGGATTGTTTAGATTAGACAGAGCAAAATGGGAGGTATCTGTTTTTTTAGTAATAAAATAAGCCTACACACCAATATCCATTTTAAACAAACATGACAGAATGAGGGCATTATGATTTAGATACTTTGAGGATACTTGGAAGGATAATTTAGTAGACTTGAAAAAACGGCCTAGAGTTCTCACAGTGAGTGTCATATGGAAGAGACAATAGGGGGCACCTGCCTTATGGAACTAAGAGTGAAGCAACAGCAACACAACTGGGCTGAATAAAGACCTGTGATCTTTTCTCTTAAGAGTTTGCTCCTCATTCCTGCAAAGGGGAAGCCTTTTGAATTTCAGTTGGCCAGAATGGTAGGTAAGGATTATTATAAAACTGTTGCCTCCACTATTTTTGAGGCACTCTGTAATTTTAAATGAGGATAGAATGTTACTGAAACCAGCTTTCTACAGCCTTATTTCCATTACAGATTAGAGTTCTGTACGTTTGTACTGAAGCTGAGCAGGATGTCTTGTGTTATGTTCATAAAAGTGATTGGCCTATATAAACGTTAGTTTTAATTTGGGCACAAGAGGGGCCAGATATTTTAGTGCCAAATCCAGGCACTTAGAGAAGTGGCACTCTTTCATGTCTCTTGGGACATTTTTTTAAAAGATTAAATCAATGTAGTGATTTTCAAACAGATCTGAAGGAAAAGGCATGACTTTGCAAAGTGCCAGACATCTCCTTGAGGCAGCTTTGGGTTGCAACTCAGTCACACCAGGAATAACCCAGAACCGAGAGCTTTGCACATCTAGATTTCAGCATCCTTCTCTCCACAGAGGAAATGCAGCCCAGCACAGCTGGCTGGAAATCAAATCTCTTATTTATACATTCTATAAAATCAGATCACTTTTTGACATAGGAAAAAAAATCACAAATTATATAGAAATTATTTGGCAAAGGAGGGCTATGATAGTCTCAGCTCTGCACCCCATATACTGCAGGAGTGTCAAAGCAGTTGTGGGCCTTCAACAATTCTTCTCTGTGAAATGAACCCTTGTTTCCTACTCACTGAACCAGTCTTCTGCATCTCTACCCACTAACACGTACTCTTCTTCATCTTTCATTCTGGATTTTTAAATTACTGTTCAATGGAGTCACAAAAATGTTAGACCTTGGAATTGTACATTACAACATAGTTCAAGCCCCTCATTTGGCAGATGGCCAAATATATGTTAGATGAAATGACTTGCCTAAGGTTGTATAACTAGTTAGTAGCAGATCTCTTTTCACTATACCGTGATTAATCAAGTTGTGCTAAGGCACCACTGTGTAACACAGTCAAGCCCTCAAAATCACCTATGAAGGGTGTTTTCTAATGGAAAATAAGTTTACAATGCTCCAGAGAAGCTCTTGCTGTATGTTTTGTGTGTTTCTTTGCAATTTTTAAAATAATTGTAATACATGAACCTGATTGCAAAAATTTAAAACTATGCAGAAAGATTTAAAGTAAATCCCTATTCTTCCCCCAAAATTAAACCTCTTAACTGTTTTAGTCTGCCTTTTCTATAGGTTAATATGTATATTCCCAAATTGTGTGTGTATATTTAAAGTTTTACTTGTTTTGTTGAAATTAGTTTAAAAATATATCGTATGGAAAAGGGAATGTCAATTTACAAATAAGACGCATGTCAGAAAACTTTTGGAACATGAAAAGATAAACTGAGATCGATTATATTCTATTTTCAATTAGATAAGAGGGAGAGGTTGAGAGTTTTAGTAAAGTTTCTTTTGTTTGTTTTTTGCTTTTAAAGATTATTAAGTAATATATGTTCGTTTTGGAAAGTAGAAAATGCAGATTATCAATAAAAGAATAAAGAATAAAATCACCCCTAATTCCATAGCCCAGAGATAGTATCATCCTTTTGGATGTCTGTATCTCTCTATATATATTCTTTTAAACCTATAAATACATGCAGTGAGATAGTAAAGTTAACTACTTTAAAAGCCAATACTGGAGATTGTTTGGGAAAGGAACTATCTGATTAGGTAAATGCCTTGATAAGCACTTGGGGATAAGAAAGATGAGGTCCTATGCATGTGATTGGAAGAAGGAAATGGAATAAATAACTAAACCGTTCTGGGAAAAAAAGGAAGGAAGGACTGGGACTGGGATTCAACATGAGAAAGAGAGAGAAGAAATTGACGAGCAGCCTGGGAGGAGGACACACCTGTGAGGAGAGGTGGCTGTAAAGCATTCCCTGTGGTAGAGTGGCCAGAGAAATGTAAAGCACAAGGATGTCAAATGGCTCCCCCTGCATTCACTCAAGTCATCAGCAGCACACCTACTAATGCCTTGGGTGAGAACGTAAGCTCCGTGTGAGTGGGGACCTCCTTCTTAACCACAAGAAACTGAGTGTCTGTAACAGTATCTGCTGAATGGATAAAGAAATGGTTTGCGGGAATAAAGGAATAGGGGCTGAGTTTGGGCCAGGGGAGTTAAAGCAAAAGGGTTAAAAAGACGCAAGAACTCAGAATCAGAAGTGAGCGTGGAAACATAAATTGTCAGGAATTCACAGAAATATTGGGGAAGATACTGGACTTCCCACAGGACACAGGATGGGAGATCAAAAAATTTTCTTCAGGGGCCAACCTGGTGTCGTAGTGGTTAAGTTCACGTACTCCGCTTTGGTGGCCTTGGGTTCACACGTTCAGATCCCGGGCCCGGACCAACGCACTGCTTGTCAAGCCATGCTGTGGTGGCATCCCATGTGAAGTAGAGGAAGATGGGCACAGATGTTAGCCCAGGGCAAATCTTCCTCAGCAAAAAGAGGAGGATTGGCATTGGATGTTAGCTCAGGGATAACCTTCCTAATAACAACAACAAAAAATTTCCTTCAAATCACAGATGTTAGACTGACTTTATCTGACATTGAGACCTTTCTGTCTTTCTCTGCTTATATATAAAATTTTACAAAAATGTTCAATCGTCATCAGGCTATGCCATAAATATTGGCATATTTATGCTATGCCAAAACCAGGCTTTTTTCACTTAGAAATAAATATGGATTTACCTCATATTTAATGGCTATAAATAATTTATTTAACCTTTTGTTAGTTTTCAACTTTTCACAATGAAAAACAATGCTGCACTGAACATTCTTATAAAGTAAAATGCTCACATAAATATAAAAATGGAAAAATTCTGTACCATTGCTGGAAAACAGAAGGAATCCATCAATAGGCAAGAAACCGGGGACGTTCTGAAAGGTGTGGTATGGACAGGAGAAGATCACGGGAAATTCTATTCTGTTCTTCCACACATGAATGAAAAACACAGTTAAAGCATTAAGAGGTGAGGTAAGTGGATGGGATCCTTGAGCAGAACCACCCCAAATTCTCACACCTGGTGTGGTAAGCTCCTGGACCTGTGGGGCAGTGGTGGGGAAGGGGACAGTACAACAATTGGAGAACTACCCTACTACACAGACCACCAAGTGGCAGGCTGGAGTGCTCATTTGCCTACTTTATTCCTCTAGCATAGATAATGTGCTAAGGAGAGAAAAGAAAGTGCTGTAACAGGTTCAGAAAGGACACTGATGACAATTTGGGAAGGGAGAAGTCCTCACGCTAACTTTATGCTTCCATCACAGAGAGAGAAACTGCTGGGCACAGCACTGTCCACAGGAATCCCCTCCATTTTAATTTACAACCAACTAGATCATCAATCTAGCAAAAAAACCCTACAAAAATGTAAAACTCCACTTTTCATGTCAGAAATAAAACTATTTGTACAGAAACCCATCCCACCTAGCAGAACTTAGTAGAAACCACTCTGTTAGGATGTGAAAACAGAACAGCTTCCTTGACATTTGAAAAGAGTTGGTAGTCCCAAAGAAAGAGGCTAGTCCAAGGAATTAGGGCAGATTTCTCCCAATGAAGGATATTTACTCAATGGAACTGGAGAAAACATTAGAAAAATTCTATTTTGTATTCTCCAAGAGTTTTGAGAGAACATTTCATAGGTGAAGACAAAGAAATATGAAATCAGGCAAGATTGCTTTCAGATGAAAAACACAATTACAGAATGAAAAAAATACCATGGAGGCAGTGAACAGTGGACAGATTGCTGCAGAAAACCTAATCTGTAAAGTAGAAGAATTCAGAATATTATTCCAGAACCTAGAAAAAAAGAGTTGGAAATAAACATGATATGCAAAGATATAAAGGCCACGAATTCTTAAATACGTAGGATTGAAGTTCTTGGAAGAGAAAAAGGAACAAATGAAGGGGAAGCAATAGAGAAATAATAGGAAAAAACCCTCTGAGCTTAGGCTAATTAAGTTTTAGCTAGTTAAATCTTCTCCTGATTGGGGTAAAAAATACAGGATGTTCATTCATGCTGCTGAAAGGAATACATAGTGTAGCCAGTCTTTTTCTTTTGACATTTGCCAAATAGCAAAGAGGAAATCAGCATTTTTCCCTTGGGCAAAGAGACAGGAAGCTGAAAATATCAGCTGGCACTCCAAAGGACAATTATAGTGATTCCTTGGATGAGGTGTAAGGAGGAAGATAAAGAAAGATCTGAGAGTAGGACGAAAGCCTGAATGGAAGCTTGCTGGTTTCCCGCCAAAGGTAAATGTGACTGAGGATGACCCTTCACCTGAGACAGACTGAATTGTAGGCTCCACCTAAGAAGTAAACAGTCCCACAGATGCCTTCTTGGCCAAACCAAACCAACAAACTAACAGATGTCACAGAATTTCTCACTATATATCTATAAATAATAATATATAGATATAGATGTATACATAGACATATATATACATATATATGCTAATCACAGGTGATGAACCACTTTCTCCCACATAAATGCTTAATTGATGTCACATGCCTTTGTGGGTTATATACTATTTGTCATGTAATAATGTCTAAATTCCAATTAAATTTAATTTAACACATATCAACTGTATACTTACTATATGCAAAACACATGTATGAATTCTGTGTTTCATATTCTTTTTCCATGTGGAAATCAGTGACAGGCTGATGCCAGGAGAATAGAGTCTCATCAAATGTCAGTGTGGAATCAGATCATCTGGCTGTAATATATAAGGGTAGCACATTTGTTCTCATTCCAATGAAAGATATTTCAATGGTTACTCTTGATCCTCCCTCATGAAAATGATGAAAAAGCATTTCTAATGTTCAATTTGAAAGGATAATTACACAGGAAATCAAAGATACACTTCAGATGTCCATTTAAAGTCTCTTCACTTTAAGAACAGGATAAGATTTGCTTGACTCCCCTTTTCTATACCCTGTCGAAGTTCAAGATTTTCCCAAAAGTGGGGTTGGAAGGAAGTAGGGGTGTCTCAAATTCTCATGGTGCCGAAAGGTTCCAAGCCCCTGCTCTATTTGACCAGTTGATGGGTTGTCTCACTTTCCTAGAGAGACCGTTGCTACTGACATGCAATGACAACACACAAGGAATTTAGCCTCTTCTTTCCAAAAGGAGAAAAAAGAAAGACCTAGTCACACAAAACTTCCTGCAGCATCTTTCTTCCAAAAGAAGGATGTGGAAAGGGGCTTGACTTCCCAGGTCTGGGCTCTTCTTAAGAACTCAGGGATCACCTTAGGTCACTTCTGCCCTGTGGAAAAGGGAGTGAGAAGGCCAGAGGATGAGAGAGCTGGGAGTCTACCCTTAACCCAACTCCCGCTGCTCAGAAGTGGGACTGGGTACCCAGCCAGAAGAGCAATTGGGTTTCCTTGATTTCCATAAAAAAACTGCTTAATTTCAAAAGTAATTTTCATGTCTATTTTAACACTTGGCATCTAACATATCTGAAGATCTGGGGCACCTCAGTTTCTTCTTATGAAGATTTTCTCCCCATGATAAGTGACTGAGAACTTGAGCTTTGAGGTTTTACAGAAAATTCTCCTGGCCTTTCATTAGACCTAGAGCCCATGAATGGTAATTTGTTGGGCAGAGATGGACACCTTCGTTTTATTTATTTAGATTTTTTAATTGTCCCTTGGGTCCATTCAAAATTACTCTTCTCACTCCCACTCCTCCCAATGTGCGGCCACTTGCAATGTCTAAATATTAGTTGTGCTGACAGTGTTGAAAAGGATTTCAAACCAGTATGCATGCTCTATCATGTGCCCAAGCTGATGGAAACTCCATAGCTACTCAGTACCATTCCTCCCAAGACCTGTTCAGCTGGTATCTGCAGGTGCAGCTGGGATTACACTTGAGTCAATTTTGGCCACCCCTGATGCTTCCCTAACATCTGTGTCACACCCTTATTCGCTGACTCCAGATGGCTTGGTTCCACTTCAATTTCGGATAAATCATTCAGTTTCCTCACTATATTTGGAGCTCTATCATTAATCCACATCCACTGAGAACCTGAAAGACTGCAGAGCCCTGACTAGGCTACTTTTTCTGGAGGCTGGACCTGAACTCCAACCAGACAACCAGCACTGTCCTCAGCTCTCTCTCTACTCATCTGAAAGCCCCCAAGGGCACTCAAACATTCTGCCCCAGCCTCTGAGGGCCTGTTTGCTTGGGTGGCACTAACAATTTCAAAGACTAAACATCTCAGGCATTCCATCAACTCACAGCAATTCTCAGACCACGTGTCATAGTCATTATTGAAAGACAGCCAACCCAGTGATCCAATAATAGTCCCCAAAACTAAGCTCAACTTTATATAATGGTTTCTCCTAGAGATGGGAAAATAATTTCCCCAGGAGTACATCTAAATGATAAAACCTACTCTCCAGACTGGCTGCAAAGGATTCTGACTCTGTATGGTATCCCCTCAATAAACCAGACTGACAAGCCATAGTCAGTTCCTCTCCCAAACCTCTGCCCCTAGTATACTCTTCGCACCTTACTTCCACAAATGCAATCAATTTATTAACTGGACTGAAACTGATAAGACACAAATAGGAAATGGCTTTATTTTTCTCCAATCACTGTTCTCTTCTCTGCTCTGAAGGATCTCCTTGCTCCACCACTGGAAGCACAGATTCCATAGTTTTGGTCACATAAAGTTATAAAAAAAAAAAATTCCCATGGCTCACTTTCAGGGATTCGAAAGTCCAGCCCAGTGCAAACTACAACTTCAATCTCACATCCAGTACAAATCTTCTCCCCTCTCCTGTGCTCATCCTGCTCTCCAAGATCAGGCCTGACCTCTGGCTCGGGTTCCTGCAGTTGAGCGGAGGAAGCAGCTTGTGTACTTGCTTTTTCTCTATTCTTTTCCATTTTCTTCCCCCAGGATCAGGGTGGGGGAGGTGGTTGAAAGGAAAGGGGAGAAAGCCTATTTGCTTAGCTTGTGGGAATTTTAGTTTTCTCTTAGTTGTAAATGTCCTTTGTGGCTGGTGACCAAATGTTAGCTCCTCTGTGGGGACACACAGGCTCTTAAGAAAATGGGCAGCAGGGACTTCAGCACTACATGGTTTCCTAAAATATGGGCAAAGCACACTCTGGCTAAAACTTTGTTAACGCTCTCAGTTCTTCCTCCTGAAAGTATATCCCAGGTCCCATTTCCTTAGAAGACCACCATCTTAGGAGCAAAGTGGCTCAAGCCTTACTACCTTCTATGGCATCTATTAGTTTGGGGAGAAACCTCCACATCCTTGCCATGCCAAGTGGTAAAATTGTAGGCTGCTTCACTAGTGCTCTCTCTTCCTGCCCTGCCATTCCAGGTAGGGCCAAACGACTTTCTCTATTCTTCAGGCCAGAGCCAAACACAAGAGTCTATGTTCACCTCTTCCCCCAACACAAGAGCTACATGTAAGTTCCCTAAGAACTCTTATCATGTTCCACTCTGGTGTCAGCATGAGGAGGGTTAATGCTTTTTTGTAGCTCAGCCAGCATCCAGCTGGGAAACCCTGTACAAGCCTCCCGATTGCAGACAGCCTCAACTGCTCTAAGTGGGTGTCTCAGAGTTCCACCCCCTGGGCTGGGCATGGGAAGGGGAAGTGAAAAGCCACAGGCCTACCTCTCCTTGCTATGAATTCCCCTATGAAAACGGATGCACCTAATTCAATGAATTCAGAAATTTCTAGTTTCTCTCTACAGGCTGGTAGCAGTGATGAGGCTCGCAGAACCAATTTAGCCAGATTTTGCTAAGTCTCATGGAGATGTGTCCAGCAATTACTCTTTGGAAGGTGAATGTATTTATCACCCATGGTCCTCAGATTCAGGGTATTAACCAAAACAACAGTTCTACGGCCTTATAGAAAAGGCCCATTCAACATCCTGTTGCAATAGGAAGAAAGAGAATAAGCATACATAGTGAGGATATATCTTATGTGCATTTAACTTAAACTGTAAACACTTGAGACAGGGAAAGGGAAGTGGGGAATGGAGGGAGGAAGGAGGAAAGGAAAAGGGAGAGGGAATGAAAAAAAGAGCAGAAAAGAACAATTAAAATGATGAGGGTGAACCTCCATATCATTTATAAGTAAATTTTGCAAGCCTATGTTCCCAGAGTGAGCAAGAGATGGTACACATGACTTGAATATTCTCTCAGAATCCCAGTGCTGTGCCTTCTGAAACATAAGCAGCTCTCTGTGCAGAGTGTGATTCCAGTGTCGAAAGATATCTTTTTTTCATTCAGTATATAGCTACTGTGACGGTTACTTTTATGTGTTAACTTGACTGGGCCACAGGTGTCCAAACATTTGGTGAAACTTTATTCTGGGTATGTTTGTGAGAGTGTCTCAGATGAGATTAACATTTGAATCAGTAGACTGAGTAAAGCAGATTGTCCTCCCTAATGTGGGTGGGCCTCATCCAATCAGTTAAAGGCCTGAATAGAACAAAAAGGCTGACTTTCCCACAAGTAAGAGGGAATTCCTCCTGCCTGCCTGCCTTGAGATGGGACATCAGCCTTTTCCTGCCTTCAGACCTGAACTAAAAATAAGCTCTTTCTGGGTCTCAAGCCTGCTGGTATTCAGACCAGAACTTAAGATCTCAGCTATCCCGCTTCTCAGGCAGGAACTATACCATCAGCTTTCCTGGGTCTTCAGCTTACTGACTGCAGATCTTGGGATTTATCAGCTTCCATAACCACGTGAGCCAATTCCTTAGAGTAAATCCTCCCATATATATATATATATATATATATATATATATACACATACATATATATATATGTATATATAATATATATACATACTCAAATACTTTCTATACACATTCTCTCTCTACACACACACACGTATCCTATTGGTTCTGTTTCTCTGGAGAACCCTGAATAATACCGCCCCTAAAGGCAAGCCAATTCATTCATCTAATGACCAATTGAAGAAACAATCCACTTCAACTCTGGAGGAAAAACTGGCCATGCTGAACTTAGGGATGTTCTGAACTGTACTTTTGGGGGCAATTTAAGGAATTTCCAAGGTTAATTTGATTTTAGGCTTATTTGCTACCTTTCCTCAAATGGTTAAGTTTATTAATGTGTAAAGTTTTGGAACATACTAATGTCTCTCTGTACATACAAATACACACATATTTGGCAGGAAGAGCGGAGAAGGGGGAGGTGGGAGGAGTGGGAAGAAGAAGAAGGTTATTCTTTAGGCCTTATGATCTAAACAGGGAATACAGGCGGAATCAGCAAACCTAAGTGGTAGGCCTCACAGATTAGTTCTAGCTTCTACCCTAGTTGGTCTGTGTCACTCCAAGTATTGTTTTGCTAAAGTGGAACAACTTCAGCTATTTCAGGGGTTTAGCTATGTCACTCTAGTTGATTAGCAGTTGTAACTGCTCAACAACACATGCTTTTCCCTATACCTGTGAACTGAAGACGACCTTGGTTAAGTCCGCTGAATATTTTGAAGAGTAAATAGGGGTAAGTATGAACATGACTTTTTCACTTTTGTCTTCTTTGACGTTGAAGGAATGCCTAACTGAATCTTTTGATCATATGCCATACAAACATGTAGGGTGTTCAAGAAAGCATAATATCTAATCAGATTAGTTAACCAAAGTTAAGGCCATGATTGCAGAAATTAGATTGCTAATCCAGGTATGGCCCCAAGGATTCTCCCTTGGTTCTACTGGACGAGGGTATGATGCCATGATAGAGTACAGACTCTGGAGTGTGATTACCTGGGTTGGAATCCTGGCTTTGCCTGTTTACCTGTGTGACCTCGGAAAAGTGACTTCACTGATGGGCCTCAGTTTCTTCATCTGTGAAATGGGACAATAATAGCACCTACATTTAGGTTTCTGTGAGGATTAAATGAGTTAATAATACACATATTAAATGCTTAGAACAGTGTCTGACAAAGAGTGGTAGCTGCTATTGTCATCTCGGAGGGAGTTCCCCACCAGAGTGAAGCCCCGGGAACTGATGACTCGAAGTGAGATCACTGCTGAAGTACTTTGCCACTGCCCCTGTCATTGTATACACTAGAATATTTGAGCAAGTGGCTCCATCACATAATAGATGTGTGATTTTGGATAAAGTCCATCATCATCAGGTCCATGTTTGTAAAACTGGGATAATAACAATACCTGCATCACAGGATTGTTAAGATTTGATAAGATAACGAATGTATGAATGTTTTACAAATCTTAGATATGATTGACATTAGCTGCCATTTTTGAAAAGCCACAAAGAAATCGAGAGGATATGTTAGGATTGAAAAAATATAGGGCTTAAATTGTGACTTGAAGGACTGAAGTTTAAATAATGAAGAATCTTGTAATAATGAGAATCATTACTGAAATAGAAACTTCTCAAAATTGGTAGAATTGACTTTCTTAGGACTGACATATAATTACTAAAATCCTTTTACAAGACAGTGGATTTGACATCTTTAAGATTATATGAAACCAGGGCCTGCCTGGTGGCATAGTGGTTAAGTGCGCGTGCTTTGCTTTGGCGTTTGGGGTTTGTAGGTTCAGATCCCGGGCGCGCACCTATGCACTGACACAGCACTTGTCCAGCCATGCTGTGGCAGCATCCCATATAAAGTAGAAGGAAGATGGGCACAGATGTTAGCCCAGGTCCAATCTTCCTCAGCAAAAAGAGGAGGATTGGCAACTGATGTTAGTTAGCTCAGGGCTAATCTTCCTCACACACATGCACAAAATGTTATATGAAAGCATCTTCTTCAATATGCTTAATTTCTCAGAAATAAAAAAGTTCAATTGCGTGACCAGTTAAGACAGTTTTTATCAAAAATCTTTAGCAATTTCTGTACCCTGGTTCTGGATATCCTGGTTCTGTCCCTTGGACCTTGAAAATTCATTGGGGAGGTATTATTTAAAGCTTTGATACTTGGGATATGTTCTTTCTAAAGTAACGCAAGGCAGAGATTTCTAATTTCAATATTATGAGACTGGGGATTTTCAGAAAATATTTTCTAAGGGCTCTACTCTGGAACACCTGCTGTGATTATTCAGAGAAAATCCTGAGAGATATTCCCCAATACATGGGGAATAATTTGAGTCTCTTCCACAGCTAGGCATTTTTTTGCATAGATTCTTTGGTTATAATGGGAAAGTAAAGAACCCCAGTGCAGATGGCTTTCAGTTATCCATAACTAAGGTAGTAAGGGTTGAGTAAGGCATGTTAGAACTTACCACACAACACACTGGCTGAGGGGAAAGAAAAGCTGACATCCTAAGTGATGGTTAAAGCCATCTTATTACTGGTATTCTTTCAAATTATTATGCCCTTATACTCGCCCATCTGATTTACTGTTATCCTTTCCCTTAATCTTCTCAGGACTCCAAGCCCCTGGCTTTACACTATATCTTCCTAAACCCATCTTAAGATTCCTCAATTTACCAAGCCATAGCATGCAATTCTTTCACTTTACAGAACTCATTCAGGCCTCTGCACTCTCAACTTGGCTACCCCCTTAGCTTAATGCTCCAAAAGCTGCAGATAGCAGATGCTACTGACACTAGCTCTAGCTCTACAGGAGGGAGAAAATGAAATAAGGCTGGGGCAAGTGAACTATAAATAATTTTGCACATTATGAGAAGCAACTTATGTCATCTTAGTTACTTCTAAGAGTTAGTGAAATTGGTTATCTCTTAACTGTGTCTAATAATTAGGGCTATCTGAATTTGCTGACCATTATTTGGAGAAGCACACATGCACACACATTGACAGATTTACAGAATGTCTATTAATAGTCATCAAAATAGAGTCATGAAATATGTTTATACAATTAACTTACTGAGTATGAATTGTTAAAACATAGAGCATGGATAATTATAACTATATGTATATAGTTATACATATAACTACATATAGTTATATATACAGATATACATTCTATATATCTGTCAATGTGTGTTTCTCCAAATAACAGTCAACAAATTCAGATAGCTCTAATTATACATATATAGTTATAATTTTTGGA
Organism: Diceros bicornis minor; assembly: GCF_020826845.1. NCBI lineage: Eukaryota > Metazoa > Chordata > Mammalia > Perissodactyla > Rhinocerotidae > Diceros > Diceros bicornis. The sequence continues at coordinate 130,968,797 of NC_080781.1, forward strand.
AAAGAGGATAAAATCCCCAACTTTTACAAACGTGGATCTTATGTGCAAACAAATCCTATATCATTATTTTCCATTAGTAGTTCACCAAGAGTTAGTTGTCTTCAGAACACTTAATTGCTCATCTTTTTTATTTGTCCCCTGATGGACAGTAGGTGAAGTACATCTCTGTGAGTGTACTCAGAGTCTTATTTCAAGCATAAGTTTTTTCTCCTTGAAACAAATTTAGAAAGCAGGCCAATAACTGTCCTTTTTACTATCTTCAATTAAAATGTTCTTCAGTTGTACTGATGTAAGACAATGTATACTTTTTATACATCCATAAAAAGATTTGTCAGGTCAAATGTACATGTACTTAAAGAACTGGCTCTCTGAGTAGGGTCTCCCTAGTGTCTAAGTAATTTCTTGTTGGTTAAGAAAGCATATGAACTTCCTATCTCTAGCAAAACTACTTCATCCATTGCCAAATAATCAGTTATTTGAAAAAAAAAATCTGCTAGTGAATTTTTCAAACAGAGCACAGTTCTTTAATGAGTCCCCAACGATAGGGACAAATATAAGCAATGATTTCTTAGTGAATACCAAAATCTCTAGAAAATTCAGCTGCTTAGACTTTGTTGTATTTCTTATAAGGATATTCATTCAGCTGGCCTCAGTGTAATGGGTGCAGATGATGTCAATTTAGCTGAATTCAAGTAAATTAAACTATCTATTAAAATACAGTAACCACTAGCAATGCACTTCTTTCAGTATTTGCACCAAGATTTTTTCCTAAGTTGTTTGTCAGACAAAATGTGAGCATCTATTATTCAGCCTCGATTATTCCCAAGTCTAGAGTAACATTCAAATGGCCCTTCTAGCCATTAAAAACATTCAGCTGCAGAATTACTTTCAAATCAGCACTATTGACTTTTGTATAAAAGGTTTGTAAATACAATAGATGAACAAGCAAAACGGCAAAGTTTTGCTCTGGATCCTTAACTGCCTGCCCAGTGGGGGTGCTTCCTGTTTCAAAAGAAATAGTGAAACTTTGCCCAAGGTCAGCCATTGTCTGTTCCACTATGAAGACTGCCAGTTAAAAATTCTAAGGTTAATATGTGGGAATGAATAAGACATGAGCTAGTTTTATTTGTCCAACTCGACTTACGCTGTTACTATGAACTTAAGTGTGCTTAATTGCCACTGGCAATAAGAATTTGTCTAAATGAGATAAATGATTGAAGAGGAGGCTCCAAGCTATGCAAATGAAAACACTACCTTAGATGAAAACAGTACCTCAGATGAAAAGAGGAAAGTTGGCTTGTACTTCCAGGAAAAACTTATTTGGTGGATAATTTTGCTTTCTTTTCTTTTCCTTTTTAATTATGAAAACGTATTTTGAAGACACTTAAGCCAATAATTTTTAAACTGTGCTCAGCAGAGGCCCTCATTGGCCACTTCATAGGAGAGGGCCCTAGAGAGCAGGGACAATCTCTTCCTCAGTCCTCCAAGCAGCTTTTTCTATTCTTTTTACATAGTGATCTTCTGTACACTAGTTCAATGAAGTCCATTACTGAGAACAGGGAAACCATCTCACTGAATAACTTCCCTTGCTAGAACTCATGATTTTAATTTACTCAAAGTTCTCTTAGTTGTGAATCATTTGTTCTCATTATGGGCTGTGTGGAAATTAGTGGACATAATTAGGATGCCCGCTCTACAAAGAAGCTATTGCTTTTTGCAAAGATGAGACTTGAATTCACACTGAAGTTTTCGCTTTTGGCATTCTGCATAATCTGTCTGAAAAGCCTCTTCTTTAAATTCTGGGGAGGCATTTCTAAATGACTGGAATGCCTCAAAAGAAATTTTGGATATAAAATATCACTTGGGTTTCCTCTACCAATAAAACTACCAGACAGTTGAGTGAAGATGTGTGTCTTGAATAATCTGCTATTTAATTCCAAGGCTGGCAAGTCTGTCCATGTTCTAGGTTTACTGATAAACTACATGAGCTATTTAATTTGCCATGACCTTAGTTTGCTAAAAAACAAAGTCCTTTGCTCATAATTTTTAAATAGTTTTCATAAAAGAATACATTGGAGGGTATTTGGAGCTGCAAATTATATTAATCCCTGGATCCAAATATGTTCTTTGTTCATTTAAGGGTCAAGGAAAGTCAGAGCAGACATTGTCTGCTTCCTGCCCACTAGGTTGGGCAAGTCCTATGGGAACATTGCTCACAGTGTGGATCTTAAGGTAGAAGGAGTCTCACTGAGTCAAGCCTGAAGGAATGTTTTACCCAAGTCAACTTGAGACTGTCTAGTTTAGGTGGAGAACCAGAATCCCTGTTAAGAGAAGCCAAGGTGAAAGACAAGAAAATGGTGCAGACTCTTAACCTGGAGGGAGAAGCGAAGACAAAAACAGGAGACCAGCAGGAGAGCAGGTAACCTGGAGGGGAAGGTTAGAAGCAGGATCAAGTGTGAGTAATGGGTACAGTACAGATGTAATGCAAACTAGATGAAGAAGGAAGCTGTACAGCCTCTTTCAAAATTGTAGCTCAGCCACTACTAACGGTGCAGCTTTAGGTGTGTATCAGTAACTCCTCTGTGCATTGGCTTTCACATCTTTAAAATATGGATACTGATGCCTACCTTACAGACGGGTAGTAAGGAGTCGACATGTAAAAATAACTACCATGATGTAAGCACAGAATAGACATTCAATAAACAGTCGTTGTTATGATTATAGTAAGCTTTCTAGAATGAAAGCAAAGACAAATATTTTTTTCTGTTTTAAGCAACTTTGCACTAACAGAGTCATACATGTAAAGAGGCACTAACAAAGCAACATAAAAGTCGAGTACAATCCTTAGAGAGTGGACTAAGGTTTCCCAGTAACAAAAGATAACATTTATTCAGCGCTTCTTTTGTATCAAGCATTGTGCTAAGAATGCACTGCACGCACTATCTCATGAATCCTCACAACCACCAGTAAAACTGGTGGTTACCAACCTCATTTTACAATAAGGAAACCCCCTTATGGAGATGTTAACTTGCCCAAGGTCCATACTAAGTGGCAGGGAGTTGGGATTCAATTCCAAGTCTCTGTGATCCCAGAATTTACACTTATTTTATTAGACAACACAGCCTCTCCATGACCCAGTGTACCTAGAAACACAAGGTTTTTCTTGCTTTAGAGGCTTCAGACATGCCGTTTACTCTGTCTTGAATACTCTGCCTGGTACCAGCTATTTGCATGTCCAGTCTTAGCTAAAATGATATTACTGCTTGGCCCTACCATCTGCCTAAACGGGTCCCCAAAAGTATTGTTTCCTAACATGCCTTTCTTCCCCTACATATCACTTAACAATTTACAAACAGATATACAACTGTGTACCACTTAATTATCTGTCTTCCAGAATACTGGAAGCTCCATGAGGACAGGGACCGTATCTGTTTCATTCACCACATTTTGCCCAGCACCCAGCACAGTGGCTGGCACATAATAAAAGCAGGTTTCCAGGAGTCAGGAGAATGGTGTCAAATATTTGTTGAGTGATTACTGATGGCTAATACTAACGGGCACCAACAGAACAGAATAGCTAAGTGAGTTTTCTGGGGGAAGCATGTTTTTTTATAGATAATAATAACATCTATGTGTTGTCATGCACTGAAAATGTGCCAAGGATATGTTATGGGCCTTATGTATATTATTTCATTTCACACTCTAAACAACCCATCAGGGAGGGACTATTATTATACCCACTTTACAGAAGCAGAAACTGAGGCAAGTAGGATTAAGTAACTGTCTAATATTACACAGCCTAGTAAGTGGCCTCCCCACTCACAAACAAAAGAAAAGAAATGTGAAACACAGAATAAATTACCAAGATCTGTTCAGGACTTGTATGAAGAAATCTAGAAAGCTTTCCTGAGGGATAAAAAAATATATATACTTGAGTGTCTGTTTCTAGATAGAATGATTCAATATGATAGAGATGCTAATTTTCTCTAATTTATAATTAGAGTAATTATATTAAAATCCCAGTGTGACTTTTAAATTTTCTTTTTAACAAAGTGATGTTATAGTCCTTCTGTAAGAATGAGCAGGTGAGAGTATTTAGAGCAATGTAAAAAAATAAAGAGAAATGAGAGCATATCTGCCATACCAGATATTAACGGGGTATCGTGAAGCTAGAATAATACAAATATTGTGGTATTGGCTTAAAGATAGACAGAGAGACCAATGGAGCAGGACTGATAGCTGGAATCTTGTTGGTTATGATAAATATATTTAGGGGGCATAGAGTTAAATTTTTACTTTATCCCACAATCCCAGATGAATTCCACATGAGTTAAAGAAACAAATTTTAAAACATGGGATCACTAGAAAAGAACCAGGAGACAATATTGATTAATATGTTAAAGATCTGATGGCAGAGCCTTACTAAGCCTGAAAATATTTCATAAAAAATCATTATACTTGACTAAATAAAAATTTAAATCTTCCATAAATAATGAAGCATTGCACGGAGAAGCTAATATTTTATGGGGGAAAACACAGAACAAGCCATATGTGTGTGGAAAAATATACAAATGGGAGAGATTATTAATTTGCCCTGATGTTAAGATATAGCTTTCTTTTAAATAAAAAAATTTAAAGCACTATGAACAAAAATGACAACAGACCAGGAAAAGAGTTTTAAAACATGTTAGATAGAGGGGTAAATATAAAGACCTATTGCTGATTAAGTGCTACATTACTATCATCCTCTCCCAAGTTGGGTTCCCCAGGAACCAGATTCTGAGGTGGGAATTTTCATGCAATAAGTTTATTGGGAAGTGCTCCTGAGATCAACACCTGCAGGGTGTGAAGAAAGCATGAATAGACAGAAGGAGGAGTTCACTGCCTGCTTCTCCTCCCAGGAGAGCTCTAGTCTGGGGATAGCCTTTCAGAGATGTCCGTCTTTAAGGCAGGAAGCCAAGCCTTTACCCCTGCATTGAACAGTCACTGGATGAGGGCCAACCCTCGGGAGGAGGTATGACCTTGTGACTTTGGCGAGAGAGTTACAGAGTTAGTTGAGAGTCATCAGACATCAACATCCTTGGCAGGTGGGAGAAAAGTGCCTTGGTCCTGAAAGGAGGATCTGGGTGGCACACCATGGCATCCACTACATATCCCAATGGAAAAATTGATGAAGGGTAGGAATAAACTAATCCCTCCAAATTAAACTCATAAGAGCAACAAAAATGAAAATACAAGTAACAATATCACCATTAATTAGACATGCAAATCAAGACAGCAAGATACCTTTATTTATTTATTTAACCACTAATTAGCAACAATTTTTAAATAATATATTCTAGGCTTTTGATGGACAGACCCATATACTCTTTAAAGTGAGAATAAGTTGGTACAATTGGAAAGCAATTTGGATATATATGTTAATAGGCATGCATTTAGCTCATATACTATAACCCATTTTAGCAACAAACCTGAAAGAAAATATAGGTAAGGTTATGTCATTTTCCTGCTAAAAATCCTCCAATGGCACACCAGTGTACCTAGAATAAAACCCAATCTCCTGACCATGATCCATGAGGTCCTAGATCACCTGCCCCTACCTACCTCAACCCCTCCCACTCTCGGCTTTACCCCCTATGCTCCAGTTCACCAGCCATCTTTCTGTTTTTAAGGTTTCCAAGTTCCATCCAACCTCAGAGTCTTTATCCTGATGTCCCCCTTTGCTTGAAACACTCTGTTTCCATAGCATTGCATGGCTGGCTTCTTCTTGTCACTCACGTCTCAATTCAGATAGTGTGTGCCCAAAGAGGCAGCCTTGATCACCCTATCTAAGGTAGTGCTCCATTCCCTAATCCCACCTACTTTCTAAGACAGCACGCTGTTTAATTTCTTTGCACTGTTTATAGATAGACAAACGTCTTGATTTGTTTACTTCTTCGATTCCCTTGCTCCCAACCTCATCCCCATAAAATAATGAACTCCAAGAGAAAACGTTTTTGCCAAACTTGTTCACCGCAGTGTTCCTAGCATCCAGCAAAGTGCCCAACACACTGTACCAATTCAATAAATGATTGGTGAATGAACAAGGGAGAAATAATGTACAACAGCAGGAAATACTATAATTACCCAGAAATCACCTTGGCAAAAAGTGTGACATCAAAATCTTGATGAACTTAAAAAATTGTATAAAAGCATTTGAAAAAACATTAATGAAAATATGCTCATCATTTGAGAGTAGGTAAATTCTCATTAAGACACAAAAATTTAAAAAGAGGAAAATAATGAATAAATTAATAACAACACATTGAAGATTTCTATAAAGTAGGAACCACCATAAACAAAATTTACAAAGAATAAAATGGGGGGGCCGGCCCGGTGGTGCAGCGGTTAAGTGCACACACTCTGCTTAGGCGGCCCAAGCGTTCGCAGGTTTGGATCCAGGGCGTATACCCACGCATCGCTTGTCAAGCCATGCTGTGGCGGCATCCCATATAAAGTAGAGGAAGATGGGCACAGATGTTAGCCCAGGGCCAATCTTCCTCAGCGAAAAAGAGGAGGATTGGCATCAGATGTTAGCTCAGGGCTGATCTTCCTCACACACACACACAAAAATGGGCAGAATGAAAGACACTATTTTTTTTTTTTTTTTTTGCTGGGAAAGATTTGCGCTGAGCTAATATCTCTTGCCAATCTTCCTCTCTTTTTTTTCTCTCCAAAGCCCCAGTACATAGTTGTATATTCTAGTTGTAAGTCCTTCCAGTTCTTCTATGTGAGCCGCCGCCACAGCATGGCTACTGACAGATGAGTGGTGTGGTTCTGTGCCCAAGACCCGAACTCCGGCTGCCGAAGTGGAGTGCGCCGAAATTTAATAACCACTAGGCCATCAGGGCTGGCTCAGAAAGAAACTATTTTGTAACAATTATAAGGATTAAAATCCAGAGTATATTAAGAACACCTATAAATCAGTAGATACAGAACAATTAAGTAACTTTCTGAAGTAGTTACAACAAAACAACGCTATATGTTTCCAATGAGTGGTGATAATAATAATAATGGTAGATAACATTTATTGGAAGCTTGCTATGTGCCAGGCTCTATTCTAAGTAGTTTGCATATATAATATCACCTAATTCTTATGAAAACCTTAAGAGGTAGATATTATTATTCCTCCCATTTTATAGATCAAGAAACTGAGGTAGAGGATGGGAAGGAGAGGACACTAGCTGGGAGTACTATTCAAAGGGGATTTTAGCTTGATCTGGAATGCTACAATTAAAAAATAAAAATAGAATCACGTATTGCTTCTAGAATTAAAAAAATTAAACTTTAAGTAGCAAAGTATTGCCTACTACCACCATTAATACTCCACATTGTATATTGTCTTTTAATGCAATTACAAAAGAAAATTAAATAATCAGAATAGATATTGGAAAAGAAGAAAAAAATTATCTTTATTTGCTCATGATATGGCTCTATACCTAGAAAGCATATGAGGGCAAAAAAAAAAAATTCCAACTAGAATTTATATAAGATTTTGATAAGGTGGTTTTATACAAAATAAATGCACATAAGTTAATAATTCTTCATATCACTGAGAGCTATTCATTAACAGGATGGAAAATTAATCTTATCCAACAGACAATGAAAATTATAAACATGTAGGAATAAATTTATCAAGAAATGCAAAGGATCTATGCACAGAAAATTATAAAATTTTAATGAACAAAATAAAACAAGACATGAAAAAATGGGGATATATACTAGGTTCCCAGAAAGAAAAGACTAATATAAAATCTCAGTCCTCATAAAATTAATACATAAATTAAATAAAATTCTGGATCAGTATTCCAATGGATTATGCGCTAGATATACTCTGCTTCTCCAGATGTACCCTCTACCCTTCTCCATCCTGATCTGTACCCCGGGAGGCTGACCTGTATGTGCTGCATCAATTCCTCTCTTGCTGTCTGGTTCCTGGTTGGGTTTGGCCAATAGGAAGCACTGGCAGGAGTTCTGGAGGTAGGAAGAGAGTAAGGTCAGGACATTTATCTCCCTGGCTTCCTTCCAACCCTGCCATGGGTTGGCTGTGACTTCTACAGAAGGCTACAACTCCTGTTGGTAACCCTTTCCAATGCAGACATTCTCTCAGGGCTCTAGTAATCTCTGCCTTCTCTTCAACTTTCAGACCCAGAGGTGGAAACTGCTCCTGGCTATAGTTAGCCTGAAGGTGCTTCACCATCCCCTTTCAGGACTCCCTGTCTCATTCACACGTCCCTTTATTAAACTCTTCCTATTTAGCTAGGTGAATGTGTCATTTGTTTCCCACCAGGACTCTGACTGATACAGATTTAGTTTTGAAACTTGATAAAATGATTTTAATGTTTACAAAAAAGAATATTTGCCCAAGAATAGCTAAGACCTTTATGAAAAAAATAGTGAAGAGATTTACCTAATCAGATATGAAAACTTACAATAAAACTATATTACTATGGTACTGACATAGAAATTACAAATAGATGACTAAAAGAGAACTGAAAGTCCAAAACAAAAGGTTCAAGAATGCATAAGAACAAGTTTTTACTTCAGTGAGGAAAGGATGATTTATTAATTAACGGTGCAAAAGCAGTTCTAACGAGGTAGAGAACCAACGTAGACTCTTCTACCAAAGAAATGAATGCCATATGGATTAAGGATCTAAGTATAAAAAGTAAAATAATAAAGTAACAGCAAAATTTAGAATAATATTTGTATGAATCTGGAGTAGGGTATACCGTCCTAAGTAAGGCAAAAAAAAAAGAATACAATAAAAATTAAAATAACATATATAGAAATTAAAATTTGTTAAATGGAAAGAGATACAACATCAGAAAGACAAATGACAGATGAGAAAAATATTTGCATCACATACGACAGGTAAAAATATAATAACCATAGTATATAAAGTGTTCCCAAAAATTGCTTTTTAAAAGACACTAGAAAAAAGTCAGCAAAAGTTATCAGTGGGGATTAATAAGAAATATCCAAATAGCTGATAAATATGAAATGCTGCTCAACCTTAATGATAATCAGGTAAATACAAATTAAGATAGCAATGAGACATCATTTTTCACCCAAATGACTGGGTAAAATTACAGAAGATTGATAACATTCAGCTCCTAGAGAGAATGCTGGGAAAATGGCACTCATTTATTAATGGTAGACTGTGAATAATTTGAAAAATGATACAGAAATCTATTAAACTCTAAAAAATTGACCCAGCACTCTCACACTGGGGAATCTATCCAAGAGAAAGAAGAGCATCAGCACGTGAAGGTCTATGAACAAGAATGTTTATTGCAGCACTGTCTGTGTTGCCAAAAACTGGCAACTGCTAAATCAGTTCATCATTAGTAGAATTGAGTAAATTGCAGTTTCTCACCATTATGGAATACTGTACAACTACTTAAATAAAGAGTTAACTGCAGCTCTACTGACCTACAGCAGGATTTCTCAACCTTGACACTATCGACATTTTGGATGGGATAATTTTTTGTTGGGATGGGGGATGGCTGTCCTGTGCATTATAGGATGTTAAACAGCATCCCTGACATCTACCCACTAAATGCCAGTAGCATCCTCCCTCCAGTTATGGCAACCAAAAATGACCCCAGACACTGCCTTCTGTTCCCCTGGGATTGGCAGGGGTGGGCTTGGGGGAGTGAGACCTCTTCCTGTTGAAAACCACTGACTTAGAAGGGATATTCTGAAATATTTTGGCATGAGACAAGCAAGTAGCAGAGTAATGTATTTAGGATTAAAAAAATTTGTGAAAGCAAATAATAATGAACATCCTACATATGTATGTATAAGTCTGTATTTGTTTGAGCTGGAAAAGGAAAAACTACTACAATATGCACCAAGATGTTGGCATTCCACCATCTCAGGGGGATGGAAACAGAGAGGGTAAGAAGAAAGATTAGCAACTTCTTTATATTTATCTGCCTTATTCCACTAGTTACAACATGCAAGTATTACAGTTGTGAATAAACACAATTTAAGGAAGAAAAATAATTTCGTAATCTAACAATAAAAAAGAACCCAGGCCACTGAAGTGTTATGCCTACTGAAAGAAACCACTTAAAGTTTCAAAGCTTCAAGTTACTATACCCATAAAAATAGATAACAAAACCACTCAAGTAATTGTTATGAGATTTTATAAGAATTATATCATTTAATCTTTATGAGAGTTCTATTATTACATCAAACTCACAAATTTCTCATGAGGCTCAATTGAAAAAACATGGAAAAATACTTTTGGTGAAAACCAACATGAACACAAATGATACAATGTCTATAGCACATTATGTATTTAACAAAGTACATTTTTTCATATTTCGAATATATGCACTTAACTACCAAGATGTGAATAATGTGTGTAATCTGGATACTAGACAACTTCAATCCTCACTATTAGACTGCATTCTTTTTTTTGTGTGTGAGGAAGATCAGCCCTGAGATAACATCCATGTCAATCCTCCTCTTTTTGCTGAGGAAGACCGGCCCTGAGCTAACATCTATTGCCAATCCTCCTCCTTTTTTTCCCTTTTTCTCCCCAAGGCCCCAGTAAATAGTTGTATATCATAGGTGCACATCCTTCTAGCTGCTGTATGTGCGACGCCACCTCAGCATGGATGGACAAGCGGTGCGTCGGTGCGTGCCCGGGATCCGAACCCGGGGCGCTAGTAGCAGAGCGCGCACACTTAATTGCCAAGCCACAGGGCCGGCCCCTAGACTGCATTCTTAAGAGTTATGATTAATATCATTAATGTGCATTTTGTACATTCTACGTGGAAGGCACTGTTCTAAGTGGTTTACATCTATTAATTCACTTAATCCCCATTACTATTATTATCCTCACTTCATAGATAATTTTATAATTATATATAGAGAGATGATTATCATCCCCATTTTATAGATAAGCAAACTGAGGCAGAGAGAATTCAGCAGTTTATAAGGTCACACAGCTAGGAAGTGGCAACACTGGGATAGGACTGAAATGCACTCATCAGGCTATGCTGCCTTTCTCTGTGAGCAAAAGATTTGCCTGTAAGCTTACGGCTACTCATGTTCTACTCTGTCCCTCCACCTAGATTCACAGGCACCATGGTGGTCCTCTTCTGCGTCCTCCTAGGCTACAGGGTAGAGACATACCACCATCTTATTTCTGGCCCATTCCAGATGCTTTTGTTCTCTTCCACAGAATTGATTTCCCATCTGAGTAAGGCTTTTCTTTCTTTGTTTTTTTTTTTGTGAGGAAGATTGGCCCTGAGTTAACATCCATTTCCAATCTTCCTCTTCTTGCTGAGGAAGATTAGCCCTGAGCTAACATCTGCACCCATCTTCCTCCATTTTGTATGTGGGATGCCACCACAGCACGGCTTGATGAGCAGTGCATAGGTCTACGCCCGGGATTCAAACCTGCAAACCCCAGGCCGCTGAGGCAGAGAGCACGAACTTAACCGCTATGCCACTGCACCGGCCCCTGAGTAGAGCTTTTCAATCAATATTCTCCCACCTTTTAAATGCCTTTCTAACACTTTTCTCCGTATAGAAGGAAGCCCATTTGTAACTATTTATCTACCTGTCTACCTGTTTTCATTTCTTTCTTCCCTGTTACCATTTAGCTTCTAAACTACTATGATATTGTTAATTATTAAAATTTCTCACACAAAACTATGCAAAATACTAACGACATTTCCAATCTTCCAAAAGATATTACTAGCAAAGCCTGCACTTTACAAACTTCTATCTAGACCAAGAGGTCTTCAGGCTGCATTTTAGATTGTTAGAGTTGCTGTAACTCTATTTTTTTTTAGAGTTAATAAATTCTATTTATGCAATAAATAAATAGAATATTTATTTCAGTATTTAAATAGACTGTTCTATGAAACAGAGAGTCAAGTTTCATTGATCAGGTTAGATAAGACAACTCCAAAGACAGTTTTAAGAGGGGTGTATCAGTAAGGGTTCTTCAGGGAAACAGAAGCAGGACAGATGGACAGATAGATAGATATAGATATAGATATGTAGACATAGACAGAAAGAAGATATAAAGTCTATACGGGAGATTCGTTTTAAGGAATTGGCTTCCTAGATTGTGAGGGCGGCATGTTTGCAGTCTAAAGCAGCTCCGCAGGCAGAACTGCTTCTTCTTCAGGAAGCTTCAGTTTTTGTTCTCAAGGCCTTCAATAGCTTGGAGGAGATCCACCCACATTATGGAGGGCAATCTACTTTCCCTACAGTCAACTGATTGCAGATGTTATCCACATCTACTGGGGTACGATGGTAAATACTAGTGTTAGTAAACCATGTCAAAAATACTATAGTTTGTACTTAGGAAGGAGGGGGCTTGGACAACACATACCACTTACTGATTATGACAACAGTCTGTGGCTTGGTTTTAACATTACAATGGATCTGTGACATAGATGACATGACCATCATCCTAGAATCAGCTGACAAATGATGAGAACTAGTAAGATAGTTCAGTTAGGTGCATAAGCAAAAATAAAATATACTGAAATCAACAGCTTTCCTATATAACAGCAATAAGAAATTAAATGGTACAATGGAAAACTATGTTCATTTGCAATAGAAAGAAAATTTGTAAAATATCTAGAAACAAAATTATCAACAATATTTTAGAGATTATGCAAAAAACATTAATGAATTTGCTTAACTCTGAACAATAAGATCAGTTCAGCTATCTGTCAATTTCTGTGCCAATGCTGCATTCTTTTATTCATTATAGCTTTATAATACCGTTTATTTGATACTTTAAATATCCTTCATTTATCTTCTCGTATTTTGTGTTTTTAAACATCCTCATCCATTTAGTCTTACAGATGAACTTTAATATCACTTTGACAAATTCCCAGAGACATAATAGAATGTTAAATTGAAATTGCCCTAACAATGTAGATGTATTTGAGAAAAGCTAACATGAATATAACATTGGGTTTTGCTATTCAGGATCACATGTATATACCTTTTCAATATTAGCACTGCGGAATAGAAAGGATGTGAGAGAAGATTATTAACTTCTTCAGTTTATGTCTTTGTGATTTTTCACAAGTTAGATTGAAAAAACAATTTTTATTATTAAGTAACTTGGGCCTTTTGATGATTGAAACAAGAGTTTCTCCAATCTTGTTGTCCATTCTGTACAAAGGAGAAAATAAAACGGGTTCTTGGTACTACTGCTACTAATTATTATTAACATTTACTTATTTAATAAGAATAACTTACTTATTTCTCAGACAGTATGTTGAGTAAATTTATACGGAATTTCTCAATCTTTATAAAAATTTATACCATAGACTCTATTTATGGTTTCAGGATTCAATGAAGTAACAAGTGTTAAAATACTTTTTGAAGTGAAAATCAACATGGAAATATAAGCAAATATATTATTCAAACATCTGATTCCATGTCTAGCAAAACACATGTGTAGATGTTTGCTTTCCTACTTAGAATCTATATTGTTACCTGCCACTGATATGAGTACTTTGAATACACTTTCCTTCTAGCTGATTTTAAACTCTACTGTTAAATTGTTATTTTATATGAAAAGGCCTCTTGTGATGGCAGCAAATCCACCCCAAAAGTTTACTTGAGGGTGTGGACCTACTGCAGAGTTGCAAGAGATAGAGGTGGAGGAGGTGGAGGGAGGAAGACCCAAAAGCAAAGGTATTATCTGACCTGCTCTGCACAGCAACATGTAGCCCTTACCGACTGATGATATGTAATGCTGCAGTGTAAGTCCTATAAGACACTATGATTAATGTAGATAATCCAAAAGAATCTAGTGAAGAATGATGAAAACTCACATCTTAGTGAGCAGACAGAAAACAAAAAAATACAATAGTAGCTTTTCTATATAGCAACAATATTTATTTTTAAAAAATTAGACAAAAATCTATTCACAGCAGAAAATATTTTTAAAATGAAAATAACTAGAAATCAAATTAGCAAGGATTAGTCAAAACTCCTTTAAAAAAAACTTCCAAAATGTTCTGAATATAAAAACCAGCTAATAAATATTTATGAGCCTGGGAGATCCAATATTGGAAAGTTAATTATATTAAATGTTCCAAAGTGACTTTATTTTTTTTAATTAAAAAAATGACATTCAGTTGCATCTGAACAACAACCAAAAATGGTAAAACAATTAAAGGAAAATCTCTAAAAATTGGAGGATATTTGCCTTCAAATTTTATTCTATAACTCTAATAATTAAAACAATCATGGCATCAGCTCAAGAATTGTGAGAGAGAACAATGTTACAAAATCAACAGTTCAAATGCTATGAAAAAATTTTATAGTCGCAGGGAATAACGTTAAAACCTCATCCATAGCATACATGCAAATGCTTTCCACATATGCCATAGAGTTGAATTTTAAAACATGAAACCTTAATCTAAAGACCTACAAGAATGTGCACTATATGTTGTGAGCTAAGAAGAGCATGATGAAGAATACTTTGGAGAATATAACAAATACGATTACATTTTAATTCTAAATACAATATATTATATATATGGAAAGATGTAACCAGGCTATTAACATTGGTTTTCCTGAGGCTGCAGGGAAGCGGAGGGAAGGGACAGTTGGTCAAGGTGATACACAACTGCTTTAACGTGACAAAGTAGAAAATGTAGAGATGATAGACTTAACTACATAGAAACCTCAAACTCAAGAAAATAAACGAAAAATCAATGAGTAATATGAGAACATTGAGGTAGGTAAGGAGTTTCCCTCAAATTCATTTCTATTTTTATGTTAATTAAATAACAATGTGACATTGCTTTTTTTTTTTTTGTCAGGAAGATCAGCCCTGAGCTAACATCTGCCAATCCTCCTCTTTTTGCTGAGGAAGACTGGCCGTGGGCTAACATCCGTGCCCATCTTCCTCCACTTTATATGGGATGCCACCACAGCATGGCTTGCCAAGCGGTGTGTCGGTGCGTGCCCGGTATCCGAACCGGCAAACCCCAGGCCGCTGCAGTGGAGCGCACGCACTTAACTGCTTGAGCCACTGGGCCAGCCCCAACAATGTGACATTTTTTAAACATTCAAAACAAAGATATTAAAGTTCATTTGGAAGAATAAATGACCTTTCCAGAAAAACCCCAACTAGGAAGAGCAATGTGGAGTATTTATCATAACAGACACTAAGAGTTACTGTAAAGATATAACAATGAAGTGATTTAGTATTGATCCAAAATCCCAGACATAAACTGAAACCTCAAATGACCTTGGGAAAATTCATAATTTATGGATTTAAACGAATTTAAATTTACACTTCACAAATGCATTCTGCATTGTGGAAATGCTGAATTTTAGAACATAAAATCCTTAAAAAAACACATTGACAGAGCTATTAGGTAAGAAAACCAAGTTATGGAGAAATCCACATACTACGATATCACTTTTCTAGAAATAAGCAACGATCAAACTCTCTCTTCTCTGGTTCTCAGCACAGTTATTATGCATTTGTTTGAGCACAGAAAATTGTGAAAGAATGCTGCTGGCACATTTAACATTAAGGCAAGACAGTGGAAACAGGGAGTTGTAGGAGGATAAGATTTTTAATTTTTATGTGCAAGTATTATGGTTGTAATTAAAAAGTAAAGAAAATATTTAAAAAAATAAAAGCAAAACAGGCCACTTGATTGTTTTGTGACCAACTTCTCATGCAAATTTTCCAAGCCAAAGGTCTTCTCCATATAAAAGAGATAAAAATATGTTCTTTTAGAGACCAGCCTGAGGGCGTAGTGGTTAATTTCGAGTGCTCCGCTTTGGCAGCCTGGGGTTCACAGGTTTGGATCCTGGGCCTGGACCTACGCACCACTCATCAAGCTATGCTGAGGTAGCATCCCACATAGAGCAACTGAAAGGATGTACAACTATGACATACAACTATCTACTTGGACTTTGGGGAGAAAAAAGGAAAAAAGGAGAAGGATTAGCAACAGATGTCAGCTCAGGGCCAATCTTCCTCAAAAAAATGTGCTTTTAGAATAAACAAGACTAATAAGGAAAACAATAATAAATGTTTACTGAGAGGTTGCATCCACATACTAAATGCCTAAACATGGACTGGTTTATTTAATCTTCAGAATTAACCCAGGGCGTGTATTATGTATTATGACTTCTGCAGATCAAATGAGCCAATATATGTGAACATATTTGTGAAAATTAAAACTCTATATAGAAAGAAGATACATAGTATTACAAAGAAACTTCATTTTACATTTGGCAAGTATTTTAATATTTTATAATATAGTATATTCCTTTTGAAAAAATCTACTTACAGACCAGCCAGGATTTAGGTTCTCTGAATACTCTTTAATTGCTAAGATAACTTCCACTATTAAGTTGCAGTTTCCTACAACAAAACATGAGTGAATTTGGTATTCACATTGTGGCAGGAGATTAACAAATTTTCTTTACCTATCTGCTCTTTTTTGCTATTTAGTATAAGTATTACTTTTTTTTTTAAAGATTTTATTTATTCATTTTTTCCCCCCAAAGCCCCAGTAGATAGCTGTATGTCACAGGTTCACATCCTTCTAGTTGCTGCACGTGGGACCCGGCCCCACGTTGGACGGGGAAGCGGTGCCCTGGGGCGCACCCGGGATCCGAACCCGGGCCACCAGCATCAGAGCGCGCGCACTTAACCGCCAAGCCACGGAGCCGGCCCTAAGTATTACTTTTGTAGTTAAAAATATTGAAGCTTTTTTATTTGAAGCAAATAGAGAAAAACTGATTGTTTTCTAACTTTGCCTTATCACTTACATAATGATCACAGCTTCAAAATTTCCTTTTTGTGAAAACCATTAACTTTCACTGTCTGCTTATTTACATGTCCAGCTAGCAACTTGCTAGTTGCTTCTATGTAAAGTAGCCCATTTAATCCTGACAACAAACCCATGGTGCAGAGAATATGATTACTTCTGCATCATAGATTTGTCTCAAGAGTTAAATGAGCCAACAAAAGAGGGAATAATTTAGTGATCTGAAAATGGTCAGAAAATATAATCTATTTTATTATGACAAAATTCTGTTCCATGTGTAACAAAACACAGTTCCTTAGAACATGCATGTTGAATTTCCATTCAACATCTCCTTACCTACCTAACTAGGGTTGAAGTGCCTTGAGTAATACATCCTTGTTAAGGGTGATGATTAATTTTATGCATCAACTAGGCTAGGCTACAGTGCCCAGCTGTTGGTCAAATACTAGTCTACACATTGCTGTAAAAGTTACTTTTTAGATGTGATTAATACTTAAATACTAGACTTTGAGTAAAGCAGATTATCTTCCATAATTTTGGCGGGCCTCATCCAGTCAATTGAAGTCCTTAAGAGAAAAGACTGACGTTTCCCGAAGAAGAGGCAATTCTGCCTCAAGACTGCAACATAGCAATCTTGCCTGAGTTTCCAGCCTGCTTGGCCTGTCCTGCAGATTTTGGACCCAAGGCTGTAACAACTCTTCCCTGGGTCTCTAGCCTGCCAGCCTGCTCTACAGATTTTAGCGTTGGGCCTGCTAACTCCCACAACTGCATGAGCCAATGTCTTAAAATTTGTCTCTCTCTCTCTCCCTCTATCTATCTCTCTATCTCTATCTCTCTCTTATTGGTTCTGTTTCTCTGGAGAATCCCGACTAATGCACTAAGGTTAACTTCCACTATTAGGTTGGAGTTTGTTCCAACAAAAGATCTCTAGTGAGCCGAGTTTCAGGAAGCTGCCCAGCAAACTCTTGAAGAGCAAAATCCATATAACCATGTAACTGAAGAAACAAATTTCACAGATGTTAGAACAAATGTAAACATTTCTCATTTAAATAACAAATACTGAGGGATCACTAGGAGAGATAGTCCCCACAGTAAGGCTATTGGGTAATTTCTTGTGTATGGTCTTGTGCAGCACATAGGGATAATAATGAGTATGTTATGTGACTTCAACTTATATCCATGAGGCATCAGATCTATGTATATTATCACAAGCCTGAAATTAATTGATAATTGTAAAAAAGATACATGACTGGGTAAACATAAATATTAAAACTTCACTATACTTAACAGTTTTTATTTGAAAGGATATTAGGTAATGAATCCATTCATAACAGAAACAAATTTACAATATTGCTGAGAAAAGCTTAACAAGAATTTTTGAGGACCTATGAAGAAAAATATAAACATTTCATGAAGGATATAAAAAGTAAACTAGGGGCCGGCCCAGTGGCACAAGTGGTTAAGTGCCCGCGCTCTGCTGTGGCGGCCCGGGGTTCACCGGTTCAGATCCCGGGCACGCACCAACGCACTGCTTGGCAAGCCATGCTGTAGCGACATCCCATATAAAGTGGAGGAAGATGGGCACGGATGTTAGCCCAGGGCCAGTCTTCCTCAGCAAAAAAAGAGGAGGATTGGCAGATGTTAGCACAGGGCTGATCGCCTCACAAAAAAAATAAATAAATAAATTAAATAAGTAACTATATTCCTAGGACCCCCAAGTGGCAATATTTAATATTATAAATTACATTAGAAACTCCTGGGGGTGGGGAGAAATCAAATAGATTATGTTAAAGTTGCTCTGCATAAATAAACTGCTGAGAGTTTTTAAGAAAAGCTTTAGGAACCACAAGAAAAAGAAAACTATAGGCAAATATCTCTGAAGAACATAGATGCAAAAATTCTCAATAAAATACTAGCAAACCAAATTCAACAACATCAAAATGATTATACACTATGGCCAAACAGAATTTATAGCTGGAATGCAAGGTTGGTTTAACATATGCAAATCAATCAATGTGGTATACCATGTAACAGAATGAAAGATAAAAACCACATGATCATCTCAATAGATGCAGAAAAAGTATCTGACAAAGTTCAACATCCACTCTTGTTAAGAACTCTTAACCAAATAGGTATAAAAGGAAATTTCCTCAACACAATAAAGGCCATTTATGAAGACCACAGCTAACATCAGAATCAATGAGCAAAAACTGAAAGTTTTCCTCTAAAATCTGGTACAAGGCATGAATGCCCACTAGCCACTTCTATTCAACATAGTACTGGAAGTACTAACAAGAGCGATCAGACGTGTAAAAGAAATAAAAGGAATGCAGATGGTAAAAGAAGAAGTAAAATTAACTGTTTTTAGATGACATGATTCTATACGTTGAAAACCCTAAAGACTATACACACATACACACCCACAAACAGAACTAACAAACAAATTCAGTAAAGTCACAGGACACAAAATCAATATACAAAAATCGGTTGTATTTCTTTATATCAGCAAAGATCTATCAGAAAAGGAAATCCAGAACACAATCCCATTTACAATAGCATCAAAAATAATAAAATACTTAAGAATAATTTTAACCAAGGTGAAAGATCTGTACACTGAAAACTATGAGACATTGAAGAAAGAAATCGAAGAAGGTACAAATAAATGGAAAGATATTTCACGCTCATGGATTGGAAGAATTAATACTGTTAAAATGTCCATACTACCCAAGTGATCTACAGATTCATTGTAATCCCTATCAAAATTCTAATGGCATTTTTCACACAAACAGGCAAAACAATCCTAAAATTTGTATGGAACCACGAAAGACCTCAATTAGCCAAAGCAATCTTGAGCAAGAAGAACAAATTTCAGACATCAGCATTACATTTTCTGTTTTCAAATTATATTTCAAACATATAGTAATCAAAACAGTATGGTACTGGCATAAAAAAAGACACAGAGATTAGTGGAGCAGAATAGAGAGCCCAGAATTCAACCCAAGCATATATGGTAAACTATTTTTTGACAAGGGCGCCAAGAACATACAATGCGGAAATGAGAGTCTCTTCAATAAATGGTGTTGGGAAAACTGGATATCCACTTACAAAACAATAAAATTGGACATTTATCTTACACCATACACAAAAACCAACTTAAAATGGATTAAAGACTGAAATGTAAGACCTGAAACCATAAAACTAGAAACCATACAACATAGGGAAAAAGGTCTTTGACATTGTTCTTGGCAATGATTTTTTGGATACTGCACCAAAAGCTCAGGTAACAAAAGCAAAAATACGCAAGTGGGACTACATCAAACCAAAAAGTATCTGAAGAGCAAAGGAAACAATCAACAAAATGAAAAGGCAACCTACTGAATGAGAGAAAATATTTACAAACCGTATGTCTGATAAGGGGTTAATATCCAAAGTACATAAGGAATTCATACAACTCAATAGCAAAAAAACAATCTGATTAAAAAATGGGCAAAGAAACTGAATAGACATTTTTCCAAAGAAGATATACAAATGGCCAATTGAAGAGATGTTCAACATCACTAATTATTAGGGAATTGCCAATTAAAACCACAGCTGTTAAGATGACTATTATCAAAAAGATAAAAGATAAGTATTGGCAAGGATGTTGAGAAAAGGGAACAGTTGTACACTGTTGGTGAGAATGTAAATTGGTGCAGGCATTATGGAAAACAGTATGGAGGTTCCTCAAAAAACTAAAAATAGAACTACCATATGATCCAGGAATTCCACTTCTGTGTATATACCCAAAGGAAATGAAATCAATACCTAGAAGAGATATCTGCACTCCCATGTTCATTGCATGGATTAGTCACAATAGTCAAGATATGGAAACAACCTAAGTGTCCATCAACAGATGAACGGATAAAGAAATTATGGAATATATATACAATGGAATATTATTCATCCTTAAAAAAGGAGATCCTGTCATTTGCAACAACATGGATGAATCTTGAGGACGTTATGCTAAGTGAAATAAGCCAGACGCAAAAAGGAAAAAACTGCATGAACTCACTCATATGTGCACTCTAAAAAAGTCAAATACTTGGAAGCAGAGAGTAGATTGTGGTTTCCAGGGGTGAGAGAGGTGGAGGAAATGGGGAGATGTTGCAAAGGGTGCAAAGTTGCAGTTATGTTGGATAAATAAGTCTAGAGATCTAATGTACAGCATGATCATTATACAGTCATGAGTCACATAACAATGTTTCAGTCAGTGACAGACTGCATATACAATGGTGGTCCATAGGATGAGTACCATATAGCCTAGATGTGTCGTAGGTTATACCATCTAGGTTTGTGTAAGTACACTCTATGATGTTCGCACAATGACAAAATTGCCTAAGAATGCATTTCTCAGAATGTATCCCTGTCGTTTAGTGACATATGGTTGTAATTAATAATACTGTATTGCACACTGGAAATTTGCTAAGAAGAGTAGATTTCAGGTGCCCTTACCACACACAAAAAAGGCAACTATGTGAGGACATGGATACTTTATTAGTTTGACTGTAGTAATTATTTCACTATGTATATGTATATCAAATCATCATTTTGTACACCTTAAGTATACACAATTTTATTTTAAAAATAAAATAAAATAAAGAAAAGCTTCAGGAAAGGAAGGTAGAGGAGGAGATTTGTCATAGTGAAAAGTATTATTTTAATGAAATTACTATAACTTAAACCATCGATGTGCCTCAAAAATTGAATAAGTCTTCAAGGAACAAAGTTATCAGCTCAAATGATATCAGTCAACACGAATATTTGTGTAAACGTATAAGTTATTCAGTTACTTCCCAAATTGTACTAAATACTTTTATGTTAATTAAAAGATTAAATACTAAAGCATAAACCATGAAGTTTTTGAAATGGATACATATAGTTATCCATATTGGGAAAAGGACAGACAGTATCTATCCGTATCAAGCAAAGGACAACAGAAATGTAAATACAATGATTGCATCTTTAAACAAAAACCATCAGGGCCCGCCCTGTGGCTTAGTGGTTGGGTGTGTGCGCTCCGCTACTGGCGGCCCGGGTTCGGATCCCAGGCGCGCACCGATGCACCGCTTCTCTGGCCATGCTGAGGCCGCGTCCCACATACAGCAACTAGAAGATGTGCAACTATGACATACAACTATCTACTGGGGCTTTGGGAGAAAAAAAAAAAGGAGGAGTTTTGGCAATAAATGTTAGCTCAGAGCCGGTCTTCCTCAGCAAAAAGAGGATTAGCATGGATGTTAGCTCAGGGCTGATCTTCCTCCCCCCCCAAAAAAAAAAATCAATTCCATGACATATGCATTCATGTATTTATACATATTTTGCTGCGTACAGAAAAAGATGCATCAGGCATTTGTTACAAATTAGCAAGGAGGTAAGAATAAAGGGGAATTAAGGTAAATTATAAACTTTTAACATTCATCTTTGCATAATTTCCCTATTTAGCATGACAAAGTGTTGCTTTGATATTTTAAAATACTAATGAAGACAATGAAATAAAAATAACTTTAATTTAGGTTCGTTACCTTCTGTGGGTCTTGAATAAATCCCTGAATATTCTCAATTCTGAAGTTTCTGCACATATCATAAGGAGATGATAATGCATAATATTAGTAATAATAATATATAGAATAACAACAACAATAATAAACATATGCTGATAAGAATTATTAGTTTAATAATTAGTTTATTTAGTTTAATAATTTATCAGGCATTTTGCTAAATGATTTCCATTGATTTACTTCATTGGGCTTCACTATAGTCTACCGAATAGATACTCTTATTGGTTCTCTCTCAAAAGATTTCTCTTGAGGATCAAATAACCAATGCAATAAAAAATATTTTTGTAAAGTTTAATTTGAGAAACAGAGGGATTATATTATCATTACTTCTAAATCTATGTCCAAGAAAACACATTCATAGAGGAGATATTGGCATCCTATTTAGAATATAGAAATCTAGATCTAGGATTTTGACTTATAAGTAGTTCTGCTTGATAGCTAATTTTGCCTACCTTTCTCATCCTACAATCATAAAACACTGTATTTGTGTCCAAATGTCAACACTGAATTTGAGTTTCATATGGCTGTTATTCCATCTCTGGCTGAGCCTGTCTCTTTAAATTTTCTACCTGAGGGCCCAGATCCCATATTACAGATAAATGTCCCATGACTAAAAGATGGAGTGGCCACGTAGCGGCCAGGTCTGGACCTAGACCAAAAAAAAGCAACTGTTCTGATTTGTTCTATTTGGGAGTGCATTGTCACTAATCAATCAGAATGGAGAAGCATTCTTAACCTTGGTTTAAGGTTGCATCAAATACACAGTTAATAGGATTATATACCTAAACGTATCTAAGAAGTATTAAGTGAGTTAAAGTAAGATGAACAGTCAGAAAAAAAGTAAACAAAAATCAATAGTTTCCTGTTATACCAGTAATAATCAATTGGAAAATAATCCATTGATGACAGCAAGGATAAGAATAAAACACCTAGAGATAAAAGGGTCAAGAGTTATTCTAGTAGTACATGAAATGCTCTACAAACCTTTTCTAAATGGTATCAAAGAAGGCTTGATATTGGCATGTATACACTTCACTCTGGATGGAAGACTGGATATTATAAAGTTGTTAGTTTTTCTCAAATTATTTACATTTTTGTTCATCAAAAATTCCAAAGTGACATTGTTTTAAAAAGTGGAACACAGGAGCCAAATCTAGATGTTAAATTTGTTAATATGGACAATTTCAAACATCAATGAAAGTAGAGGTAATAGTTTACCTATCACCCATCTGTAGCACTTATCAACTTATGGCTAAACATTTCCTTTATACCCCATCTACTGCCCTCCCCCCTGCCCCCACCATCCACTGAATTACTTTAAAGCAAAACAATTCTATCATATTATAACATATGTCACGTTTTTTGTTTGATACTTTGAGAAAATGTTGTTAAGTTTATTTTCAAAATAAAAGGGTTTATTTAAGAAACACAACACAACAGAAAAGTAATAAGGAGCATTTGTCATGTCAGATTCTAAATGGCACTATAATCATATATTATTTTAAAAGCCTGGTACTGCCTCCAAAATTGACAGAAATTTCACTGAAACAAAATTGTAACCTGCTAAAATTAGAGATTTGCACATTTTAAAAAGATAGAACCCTCACTTCACAACATAAAACCAAATGCCTTCCATGGGAATTAAATAGGAATATTAAAACATAAAACAAAGGAAATCTATCGACCTATGAAATGCCCATGATGTATTGTTATATGACAAGAAGAAGTTGCAAAATAAACAATTTATTTTAGTAGATCCCATTTATTTTTCAAACAACAACCCAGGAAATGCCCCTGATATAAGTATGTGTTGAACAGTATTTGCTTAAGCCAAAAAAAAAAAAAATGCTCAGATGTTTCTGTAAATGTCATTAGCATTTTGGGGAAGACTGTCAAGGGATCAGGAATGAAGCATTATGAGGGGAGATTACTCAATTATTCTTTATTTTTGCACTGTTTTGCTAATTAGGATGAGGAAGCATCACTTTCATAAAGAAAAATTATAGAGGAAAACATTTTAAAAAGAAAAGCTAACCTGGGCCACTCTTGAGCTGTGATTAAGATCACACATATGTCACACATGTCACTTAACCTCTAGCAAGGTTCAAGTTTTATGACCTGAAAAAAAATACTACATGCAAATAGTGTAAGTAATAACAATAATAGAAACAGAAATATCCTTTCCTGAGTGATTACTTACATGTCAGGCAGTGACTAAGTGCTTTTACGAGCATCATCCTATTTAACCCTCAGAAAAAACCCTCGGCAGAGAGAGGATGTTATTACAACGCGCCTCCCAGATTTGTTGTGGAGATCAGATATGCCAGCTTGCACCAAAATATTTTGGCGAATCGAGTTATCAGAGCAATGTAGGCCATTTATATGGCAAAAATTCAATCTCATGTCCAATGACATATTTACTCATAATGTTAATTTCCTATTTGAAATCTACTAGCCAGTACGTCAGGATGTAAGAGCTTTAAGTAAATCTTCTTGTTACCTAAGATTAAACTCCTATTTGTAAACTGCCATTTTTTTACACCAGAACTTGTTCAGTGAATTTGAGTGTCCTGCTGCTTTCAGGGCAACCTTGGAGAAGCTGGCCACAAAATCCCTACAAACTGTTTTCTTTAGGGCCCAGATGTTAAAACTGATTTTTGAATCTTGTTTCCATTGCTATGCTGGTCGAGGGAGGAGCTTGCTACTCAAAGTGTGGTTCAGGGCTTAGCAGCAAGGCATCCTCTGAGAACTTGTTAGAAATCTACAGTCTTGGGCTCTCCCCCAGATAGACTTAGTTAGAATCTGCATTTTTAAGAAGATCCCCAGTGATTCCTATCCACATTAAAGTTTAAGAATCAGTGGTGTAAATGACCTAAATACATACTCTTGTCTTATAAACTTAGAAATATGGGATAAAACATAACAAAACTCTTTTTCAATGTAGTAGAGCTGAGCTCATAATAGAGCTGAGGTCCAAATCCACGAAGGAGATATAATCAGAAGGGTAAATGGAGATGAAGAGGTGGATGGTGGGAGGACTCATGCCAGGCTCAGGAACTTAAAGCCTTGGGTTTTTACAGTAGTGAGCAGGACAGGCGCATGGCTGTGAGCCCTAGAAAGGGAGGAAATTAGATTGTTAACTCACACAATAAAGGCATCTAATGAAATTAAACATTCAGTCCTAATAATACTCTTACAAACTAAGAATAGAAGAAAACTTACTTAATAGTATATCTGCCAAGAACCTACAGCAAATATATCTTTTTAATGGTGAAATATTAATTTTTAGTATTAATAACAAGAAAATTGTGAAGAGATATTCCACATCATTAGTAATCAGAGAAATGCAAATCAAGACCACAAGGGGATACCATCTACCTCCATTTTATTGGTAAAAATTTAAAGGACTGACAACCTAGTGTTGGTTAGGATGTAAATTCACAGCATCTCATACACTGCTGGCGGGAGTGTAACTTAGTGGAATTAGTTTGGGAAATGGCTTAGCATTAACTCCTAAAGTTGAATATTTGCATAACCTGTGGCCCATTGATTTCACTCCTAGGGAAGGCGCAAGAGAAACTCTTATCCATTACAACAGGCAACATGTTTAAGACTATTCATAGCAGTACTTCTCACAATACCAAAAACCTGGAAACATGGTAAATACACACAACGGAATGTTCAATAGTAGTCAAACATAATACACCAGAGCAGCACACAAAAATAAGGATAAAACTTTATGACAAAGTGAAAAAAATTAAGCTCCAAAGAAGATTACATACAGCAAGAGAAAAGGAAGCAAGGGAATGTTGAATGGGAATGGGGGTGATGGTTACTTCTAGGGGAAGGAGGCCAGGGATGAGTTGGCAGGGGCAGCTATATAGTCAGATGGAGCTTATTACCAATGTCCTAGCTTTTATTTTCAGTGATAGGCTTGTGTTTCTTACATTATTAAATAATAACTAATTAAGTAAATAACTAAATAAAAGCAGGACAAGCATGGACTTCTATTGACAGCATGTCATGCATGAAGAATTACGACCAATTTAATTCTTTGCACCTGAGGTACGATTAACACTATTACTTTTTATTTAAAATAAAACAATAAAGATTATTAACATTTAATGAATTCTTGTTTAAATGTGAGTCAGTGTGTTAACTGCTTTTATAGAGATTAGCTCTTTTAATCCTCACAATAAATGTCTGACGTACATGACATTAATTCTACACAACAGATTTGTCATGAGGATGGAATAAAGTAACCTATGTAAAAACACTTTTGAGGACTGAAAAGTGTAACAAAAACATAGGGGATCATATACTTGCAACTTTCCATCCCGCCTCTAACGAAACTCATTTTTGGATAATACACTGCTTTACAACTTAGAACATATATACTAGATTATGAGTACTTCAAGCAATTCTCCTAATGAGCTCAGATTAACTCTCACCTAATAAGTTTTCATTCTTTATACCAAAAAGACTTTGGTGTGTTTGGGTTTCATGTGGTTACATGGATAACTAAGCAGGAGCTGGCAGCAAAGTCTCTGTCAATAGTTGACCTGAAAGCCCAGGTCCTAGGGAAAAAGTAAATCTCTCAGGTTTAAAAAATGAGAGTTGAGGGGAACTCAACTCTTTTATACCACACCTGATGATTTTGCAATGCATGAAAGATGCAGATGCGCCAGCGGAAACTGATGTAGCAGAGAGAGAAAGCCGCAAGCAAACCTGGTAGTGGGGAAGCCCAGAAGCAGCGCGATCTGCAAGTCTCCAAATCTAAAACTCCCCGGCAATTGGGAACACCAGGTACTTGTGACAACGACGGTAAAGATGGGCCTGAAAACAGGAATACTGGCTGCATGGCTATATATAAAGTAGATCGAACCTAGATCCACTCAACCTCCTATTCTCCCACGAGCAATAAACCTAGAGAACAGCATTTAAGGTTAAGAGTAGAGTGACAGAGAACTCCAGAAGGATGTCTCCAAAAAAAGTTGAAAATGAGAGATTGCTGGATGTGTTTGAAAGTATTGAGAGGAGATTTATATTTCTACTGAGAGTATGGAGATAAACTAGCGACAAATACCTAAAAAACGATGACAAAACAGTTAACTTTGGAGAAGAAGTACAAGTCCTATAAAAAGGAAATGTAATCACAGAATATGACCTGGTTGGGCTCTGAATAACGTTTGCATCACTGTAATCAAAACACACTGCCTCATTCAAAAGACCAAATAATGAGACAGAAATAATACTAATGTCAACACAATGTCTTAGGTCTGTTAGGATCTAATGAAAATAATTCACCTAGAAGTACTTAAAACTCTACTGAAGAGGCAAGTGGTTCATAAATACAAAAAAGCACAATCATTATAGTTATTAGTAGTATGAATATTATTTGAATGGGAAATTAGAAACTGGCAAAGGTTATCTGTGCTGCTTAAAGACCACACAGCAAGTGAGTATCTGAACTTCCTTTTACTTAAAAATAATTGTTGCCTTGATTCTTCTTTTGAATGAGGCAGTGTGTGTCAAAATACATTTTTAAAATGAAAATCAGCAAAGAAACATATATGGATATATTTACACAACATTCAGTAACTTCTCCAACAAAACACACTTTGAGATAACATGTTGTTTTCCTATTTAAAAACTGCATTCTTACCCAGCAGGATATGAGTTCGACTAATCCTTGTAATTAGTTTACTTTAATCCCTATTGTTAAATTGCTATTCTTGATACTAAAAGGTCTCTAGTGAATTGAGGTTTCAAAAGGCTGCATGGGCATCCCTGCAGGAGCTGGCAGCAAAAGCCTCTAGGCAGTGAACCCTAGCTAGGCTCAAATTCCAGAGCTGAGGTCAAAGAGAAAGAGGGCATAGAGAATTGAGCAGAGAGCCAAAAGCAAGAGGTAGTCTGATTTGGCCTGCATGCTTGTGTGGCACACACTGATTATGATGATGATGATGATATTTCATGGGCAATTCTACAATGCACAAAATATATCATTGCTTTTACTAACCTAGATAATTCGAGAAAATTACCTCAAAAAGATGATAATTGTAAGATACTTAGTAAGGTGGAGATCCAGAAGAGAGGTCTATCAAATAATAGCTGACTTTTAGGATGAATAGTTAATTTTAAAAAGCAAATGACACATATCAGCTACTAATGATTTAATAGTTATTCACAAATTTAAAAAATATATATTTAAAAAGAAAAGATGCCATGAGCAAGCAGAGCCAAGGGAATTCTGAAAATGTAGATAATGACGAGGAGGATTACCAAAACAACAACAGTGACAAAAATGACAACTCTATTCTGAATATTCAACAAACAGAACCAATACAAGGTCCTTGAAATAAGCTTTATAATTGTTAAGGTCCTTCATGTAGAAACCAGCTCGAATAAAAGGTTTTAAATACATGATCTGACCCTGATGGGAAGACTCAAATTTAACAATGTGTTAAATTGTTACAATTTACTTAAGTTTTTATAGTAATGAAATGTACTCTTAATGAGCATTTTAGGGTAATTTGAGAAAGTGATGACAAATTACATTTATAAGATTATTGATTAGAGGAGAATTTCAAGAGAAGCTCTAAAAATAGTAATGGTGAATATTTGCTGTACTAGAGACTGACTGTATTCTGCAGCTACAATTACAACATAACGTGGGCTCCAGAATTGAGAGTTATTCCTGGAACAAATGTGATGAAAAGGTGTTAAGGTAACTTGATATTTGAGAAAAAAATTTCAAGTCTTACATCACCCAACATACACAAGTATATTCCCCATTGGCAAAAGTGTTGAAATATAGAACTTGAATCCATAGAACATCTTGTCTTAGTGCATGCCACTTATTATTGTTAGGTGAGAAATAAAGCTGCAAAGTAAAATTCAGTGTATGTGACCCTGTGTTGTATTTCATAAAAAAGAAACAAATACTGATACAATGTGGCTGTTTAGAGCATTTACTGATCACTGGTGTTATTTTTAATACAGAGAAACAAAAAAGAGCCAAGTACAACCTAATGAGAATTGAAAGGACAGTTTAGTAATTTGGGTAGACAGAAAAGAAACATAAAAACAGATAATTTTACTGCATATGAGCTATAATGTATTCAAAAAGGCATTTAGCACTATGTGGCTTGGATTGTACAGTAAAGAATGAAAAGGGGATCCTTTGAACTAGAATGTAATCTTGAACATAAATCATTAGAAATAATTTTGAATCAATTACATTTATGCAAAGTATTTTCTATATACATGTGAGATTGATATCTGTATGTCACATAAAAGTATTTAGATATTAAAAGAGGTATTTGAATTCAGTATCCCCTCAAATATAAGTAGATGAGAATTATCTAGAAATAATCATACTAAGAATTGTTTACTATCTGCTTAAAAAAAACTAGAAAACCTTCTGAGACCTATTCCAGGTGATTTGAATAAAAAAGATATATGCATTCATGATCTCATGGAAAGATTCAATATCAAATAGAGATATTTTTCTCAAATGCATTCTTAATATATTAAGGCAATTAAGTAAAAAAATTCCCATGTGCTCTTTTTGGCTAAGTATTTGTTGGTATGCAACTTTGGAAGTTCCCTGGGAGAAATCTGAAATTGGCCCCCATACATAGTGGGCAAGGAGAGACTGAAGAACGAGGCAGGCCACTCCAGATTGCCAGGTGGCAGTTTTAATAAGCAAAGGAACTTACCTACGAGGCTTGGCTTGGGCGGCCGCAAGAAGAGTAATCTCTGAATCTGCCCGTCAGAATCTTAAAAGTTTACACAAGCATACCTCACTTTGTTGCTCTTCGCTTTAGTGTGCTTTGCAAATATTGTGTTCTTTACAAGACCCTCCACCACCAAAAGATTATCGCTCACTAAAGGCACAGATGATGGTTAGCGTTTTTTAGCAATAAACTATTTTTAATTATGGCATTAACATTGTTTTTTTTAGACATAATGCTATTGCACACTTAGGCTACAGTATAGTATAAACATAACTTTATACACACTGGGAACCCAAAAATTAATGTGACTCGTTTTATTGTGATATTTGCTTTATTGCAGTGGTCTGGAACCGAACCTGCAATATACCCAAGGTATGCCTGTACAGAGGCTGTAACTGGGTTCAGTCACGTATACTGTCCAGATGGTCTCAACAACACATTACTATCTCAAGGCTGCATCCTTGAAATGGCTCCTAGTGGGGGAATGGTGAGTGGAGAGTACATTCCCAGGACAGGGAAGGGTTAAGGAGCCTCCAATTGCCTGGGTCCGGCTCACAGGTCAACCAGTGGTCATGTACTCTCGATGATGTCCTCCAGTAGTATTTCAAGCACTGACGCAAGACTTAACTGCAAGAAAATTTTGTACAATAGGAATGTAAGAGAAACCTCAAAAAAGAAGAGTAGTGAGAGACATATTTCATACTAATTATTAAATATAAAAGTACACTAAGTAAACTAATGTGATATTGATTAAGAATTGATGAGGGAATAGTATAAAACAGAATGAATTCTTAAATAATGTTTGACATATTCAGCACATACTATTACACCCATGGGTTACTAATTAGAATATTAACACTTAAATCCATAAAATCTCATTGTTAATTTGGAATGTTCACTCAGCTGTTTCCTCCCAGGTAGAAAAATAACAATTTTGAAAAATTCATAAAGAAAATTCTGCCCCTTGTCCCTTTTTTTTTTTTTTTTTTTACAATCAGTGACCAAAAATACCTTAATATGTGGGTCCAGTTAATCTGTAAGTGATTGTGAAAAGTGGTGAGGAGGTATATGCCCTCCTCAGTGAGCGCTGCTTATGGCAGGGAGGAGAAAGGAATCTAATGTGAACCTAATTATGCCATTTTTCTTCTATCTTTGTACTGTTTCACTTCAACAACCTGGCATCATTTCTAATGATATAAAATTAAACAAAGTAAAATTTTAAGAAAGAAAAGCTAATGCTGTGCATCCCTAAGCAAGTCACTTAAGTGTCATCAAACATCAATTTTCTCTGTCTATAAAAAGGATATAATGGGCATTATTAACAACAGCAGCAATAATAGTAACAATTAAAAGATATTTATTATATATCTTATATAATAGATATCATATATATCTATTAAATATCTTTCTAGATATCTAATTATCTATATATCTATTTAAATATCTTAAAGATATCTAAATTAAGCATTTAGAGAGTGCTAACGTACTTTCCAAAAACTGTGCTAAGCATGGATTGTCTCCTGAAATCCTCATAACAAATCCAGGAACTATACTATTACTTCAAAGAGTGTCAAGTGAATCAAAACATGCAAAAATAATTTTGTTAAGTGCAAAGTCACATAGGAATATACATGTTTAGGTAAAGATAACCTGATTCCATGTATGATAAATCCATTTATATAAATCATAATTCCTATTTAAAACCTTCTCACCCAATCATCAGATATAAATACATAGAATAATTTGTTCTAATAACAAATATCAACACACCCGTTATACTTGTCATTATTCATATCAAAAAGTTTCTAGTGAGATTATGTTTCAGGTTCCTGCTGGGGCAGCTTTGGATGATCCTAGAGTAAAATCCACAGAAGGGCCTGCCCAGGTCCCAGAGCAGAGGGAATAATCTATGTCTAAGAGATTGGGCTAGACAAGGATAGACGAGAGCAAACCACTCACAGCAGGTTTCTGTTTGACTTAGTCTGTACTGTAAGGTCCAGGAAGAATTTCCAGTGACACCTTGAAGTTGTAAGACGATTTTAATACTGGAACACTTCAAAAAACATAAGTTATATACTTAACCATTTGGAAAATCCTAGAGAAGAAAAAAAGAATGATAGGAACTGGTAAGACTATTCAAAAAGGTAAGTAGAGGGGAAAAATATACACAATAAAATTAACAGATTTCCTATACACTAGTACTAATCAGAAAAGATAAAGGAAAAGTAATCTATGTACAATAAAGGAAAAAAATTCTAATACCAAGGAAAAAAAGTATTATGAGCTTTTCTGGATCTATATAAGACAAATATGAACTCCTCCAAGCAGTAAATAATAGGCTTCATTAACAACAAACATATTCATGGTCTTGGATGAGAAGAATCAATATGGTATAGACGCGAACATTTCAAGATTTATTATAGTTATAATATAATTAAAATGAAATTATAAGATTTTATAATAAACCAGATTCATATTAAAATTCATTTGCCATAATAAATAAGGGGGATTGGCCAAGAGGTATATACATATATTAAAAAGACATAATGTGGGGGCTAGCGAGGATTATGAGCAGCGTGTTTAATTACAAATTGTAAATGGTAGGATACAACTACAATCATTAAAACCATAGCTATTGGTTTAATAACTGAAAGAGAGATCTACAGGACAAAATTAATGGATAAAATTCTATTGGGCAAATTGAGAAAGAGGAGAATATAAAATCAACTGAGATATTCAGATTATACCTA
Source organism: Diceros bicornis minor (assembly GCF_020826845.1). Taxonomy (NCBI): domain Eukaryota; kingdom Metazoa; phylum Chordata; class Mammalia; order Perissodactyla; family Rhinocerotidae; genus Diceros; species Diceros bicornis. Next base: position 131,001,721 of record NC_080781.1, read on the forward strand.
CCCAAAATATATACCTCATGGTGGATCAAGGGTTAAATTTGAAAACACAGTAATATAAAAATAAAATTTTTGACATTCTTTATTGTGAAAGAGAAAAGCAATTTGCAGGGTAATGTGTATAACACTTTCCAGTTTTTGCCAAAATAATCAACAGCATGTCTAAATACATATATGAGTATACTGTTATGTGAAAGGACACTCATGAGGCTGTAGTTTTCTTAAGGGGAGGGGGTTGTGGGACCAGACAGACGGGGTGTGTAGGGGAATCATTTAACTTCATATAACGTCTTCAGCTATAAAAAATATAGTTTGGTAAAACCAAAATAATAACAAATATAAACAGATTGATAGCTCTAATGCTATTGGTTGAATGGGATATTCTCTGGAAAGTTTTTCAACTTAACAGTCATGTCACAAAGTATTATTAATGTACAACATATTTCTTAAAGGTAGAATTATTTGACAAAAGAATTTTAAAAATAATCAACCTAGGGATTGGTATTCATTACTCAATATTGTTGAGGGGAAAATAAAAGCAATTTGTAGAATGGTGCACATAGTAAGTTCCAAGTTTTAGTAAAAGGATACATGTATACATGTATGTTTATGGTTGAAAAACCAGTGGAAAGACATGTATCAAGATTTGGACCTGGAAGGGGAAATTAATGAAGATCTGTATGTTGAAACATCCTTGCACTATTTCTTTAGATTCAATTATCATATATTAATTTTCTAGTTAAAAATAATTAGATGGGAAAATGCCTAATCTATAGAGAAACAAGAATAAGAATTATATTGGACTTAGCATCAGAAACCATGTAAGCAAGAAGAGAGTGGACTAAAATATTTAAAGCATTTAGAGAAAAATCCCCACCAACCTAGCATTCTGTATCACACAAATTACATAAATTAATTGAAAAGGGATTAAAGTCTTAAATATAAGACCTGAAACAGTAAAACTCCTAGAAGAAAACATGGGGGAAAAGCTCCTTGACATCGTCCTTGGCAATGAATTTTTGGATATGACACAAAAAGCTCAGGCAACAAAAGCAAAAATAAACAAGTGGGACTATATCACAATAAAAAGCTTCTACACAGTAAAAGAAACAATCAATAAAATGAAAAAGCAACCTACAGATTAGGAGAAAATATTTGCAAACCACATATCTGATAAGGGGTTAATATCCAAAATACATAAGGAACTTATACAACTTGTAGCAAACAACTCTATTAAAAAATGGGCAAAGGACCTGAATAGATATTTTTCCAAAAAACACATACAAATGGCCAAGAGATAAATAAAAAGGTGTTTAACATCACTAATCATTAGGGAAATGCAAATAAAAACCACAATGAAATATCACCTCACACCTGATCGGATGACTAATATCAAAAAGACATGACATAACAAGTGTTGGCAAGGATGTGGAGAAAAGAGAACGCTTGTGCACTGTTGGTGGGAATATAAATTGGTGCAGCCACTATGGAAAACAGTATGTAGATTCCTCAAAAAATTAAAAATAGAAATACCATATGATCTGGCAATTCCACTTCTGAGTATATACCCAAAGGAAATGAAATCAATACCCAGAAGAGATATCTGCACTCCCATGTTCATTTCATGGATTATTCACAATAGTCAAGATATGGAAACAATCTAACTATCCATCAACAGATGAATAGATAAAGAAATTATGGAATATATATAAATGGAATAGAATTCAGCCTTAAAAAAGGAGACCATGCCATGTCACAAAAGTGACATGGATGAACTTTGAGGACATTATGCGAAGTGAAATAAGGCAGAAGGTAGAAAGAAAAATATGCTTGATCTCACTTACATGTGGAATCAAAAAAGTCAAATATATTGAAACAGAGCATAGAATGGTGGTTACCAGGGGCAAGGAGGTAGGGGAAATGAGGAGATGTTGGTCAAAGGGTGCAAATTTTCAGTTACATAGGATGAATAATTCTAGACATCTAATGTACAGCATGATGATTATACTTACCAATATGGTATTATATACTGGAAATTTGCTAAAAGAGTAGATTTCAGATGCTCTCCCACACACAGGAAAAATGATAACTATATGAGGAGATAGATATGTTAATTAGCTTGACTAATCGTTTAACTATGAGTATATATATATATCAAATCATCATGCTGCACACCTTAAATATGTACAGGTTTATTTTAAAAAACAAAAGCGGGGGCCAGCCCTGTGACCTAGTGTTTAAGTTTGGCGCACTCCGCTTTGGCAGCCTGGGTTCATGGTTTCAGACACTGGGCGTGGACCTACAACACTCATCAGTCATGCTGTGGCAGCGACCCACATATAAAGTGGAGTAAGACTGACACAGATGTTAGCTCAGGGCTAATCTTCCTCAAGCGAAAAAAGAGGAAGATTGGCAATAGATGTTAGCTCAGGGCTAATCTTCCTCAGCAAAAAAAGAATAAATAAATAAATAAATTAATTAATTAATAAAATAGAAAAACAAAAGTGAAGCAGAAATAAAGACTTTCTCAAAAGACAAAAAAATATTAAAGGAATTTGATGTCAGTAGATATGCCTTGCAAGAAATTTTAAAAGAAGTTAATCAGACAGAGGGAAAATGATACAGATCAGAAATTCAGATCACCATACAGAAAGGAAGAGAATTAGAGAAGGAATAAATAAAGGTAATAAAAAATATTTTATTTTTCTAGTTCTTAACTGATCAGACAGGTAACTGTTCAAAGAAATAATAGCAATAATGTATTGAGTAACTGTAGTATATGGATAAGTGAAATGAATGACAGTAATGTTATAACAAAACAGATAGAAGCAATTGGGAATACTCTGTTATAGGGCACCTGCAGTACCCAAGAAGTGGTATAGTATTATTTGAAAGTGGACAGAGATTAGCTGTAAATGTGTAATGCAAATTCTAGGGCAAACACACAAAAAATTTTAAAGCAATATAGTTTGTATAGTAAGAGAGAGGAAATAGAATGTATAAAATGCTCTATTAAAACAAAGAAGAAAAGGGGGAAAGATAAAGAAGAGATGAACTCGTGTAATGAGTAGAAAATATTTACAAACATAGAAGATATTAATCCAACAGTATCAATAATCACTATAAATGTGAAAGGTCTAAACATAACAAAAGACAGAGACTGTCAGAATACACAGAAAAAAAAAGACCATGGGCAAAAGATCTGGACATCTCACCAAAGAAGATACACAAATGACAAATAAACACATGGAAAGACGCTCAACATCATAGATCATCAGGGAACTGCAAATTAAAACAACAAAGAGATACCACCACGCACCTACTAGAATGGACAGGATCCAAAACAACTGACAACACCAAATGCTGGTGAGGATGTCGAGCAGTAGGAACTCTTATTCATTGCTGGTATAAATGCACAATGGTACAGTCATTTTTGAAGACAGTTTGGCAGTTTCTTACAAAACTAAACACACTTTTACCACACGATCCAACAATTGTGCTCCTTGCTATTTACCAAAAGGAGTTGAAAATGTATGCCCACGTAAAATTCTGCACATAAATGTTTATAGAAACTTTATTCATAAGTGCCAAAACTTAGATGCATCAAGATGTCCTTCAGCAGGTGAATGGACAAATAAAATGTGATACATCCAGATAATGGAATATTATTCAGTACTAAAAAGAAGTATGCTATTAAGCCATATAAGGACATGGAGGAACCTTAAATACATATTACTAAGAGAAAGAAGCCAATCTGAAAAGGCTACATAGTGTATGATTCCAGCTATATGATATTTTGGAAAAGGTAAAACTATGAAGACAGTAACAAGATCAGTGGTTTCCAGGGGTTGGTGGGGGAGAGAGATGAATAGGCAGAGCACAGAGGATCTTTACAGCAGTGAAACTATTCTGTATGATACTATAGTGATGGATACATGTCATTATACATTTGCCCAAACCCATAGTATGTACAACACCAAGAGTGTACCATAATGTAAAGTAGTGACCTTGGGTGATTATGAGGTATCAATGGAGGTTCATCGATTTAAAAAAAAATGTACTACTCTGGTGGGGGATGTTGATAATGGGGGAGACTAAGTTTGTGTGGGGGCCAAGGGTATATGGGAAATCTCTGTAAATTCCTCTCAATTTTGCTGTGAACCTAAAAATGCTCTAAAAATAATAATCTTAAAAAAAGAATTATATAATGTACCATACCAATAAGCTAAAGAGGAAAAAATAATCACATGATCATATCAATTGATGAATTTGATAAAATCCAATATCCATTAATGAAAAAAAATTCTCAGCAAATGATAAGGAAAACACGGCCCCCCAAAATGGAAAATATGTCACTGATTCTTTGAATAGACAACTCACAGAAGAGTAAACACAAATGTCCAACAACCAACTGAAAAATTACTCAGATTCTCTAGCAGTTAGGGGAATTCAAATTAAGTAACAAGCTGATATCACTTTCCACTAGTTTGAATGACACCAGTAACAAGAAGCATAACAGCAATTTCTACTGGGGATGAAGGGAAAAGTGTCCTCTTAAACACTGTTGGTAGAAATGTAAAGTGTTCTACATTTTTAAAGGTAGCCTATCATATATATTAAAATTATAAATACAAATATATTTTGACATATCAATGATATTCCTGGTAATTATTCCACTGAAATAAAAGTAAAACTTTTTAAATACATATGCCTAAAAAATTTCATTATAACGTTTTTCCAAGGATGAAGAAATGGGGAAAAAAAGGAAATGTCCATAACTCGGGACATAGATGACTGAAATGTGGTATATTCTTACCATGGACTATTACCCAACCATTGAAAAAATGAACTGGAGATATACCAGATGACTAGGAAAGATTATTCATGAGGTATTCTTAAGTGATAAAAGCAAGATGCATAAAAAGTAATTACAGTATGATGACAGTTTATAAAACAGTGACAAAAACTTAATACTTTTACATATGAAAACATATACTTACATGAAAAAATAGGATTGTGGAGGATATGCATACAGAGAAAAGTATGCCAAAATATATACTATATTGTTAACCTGGCTTACCAGGGACAGGCAGGGAAGGGTGAAGAAGCACTGATGCTGGGAGGGGAAGATGAAGACATCTACAGTAAAAACAGCATGTGGCATACCATGCCATTTAAGTAACGCATATGTACAATGTATATATTATAACATTGTATATAATATATGTATAAAAAGATATATGAAAGCGTGTCTTCCATTATAGCAAAAGAGTCATCTCAAGAGGATGGGATTCAAAGTGACCTTTAATTTCTTATATTATTTTTATACTTTATTCAATTAGAGATAAGGAACACCTATTAGTTAAAAAATTGAAAAAATGCAACATATTTGATACAAAAAAAAAGAAAGGAAATGAGGACTTTCTACTTCCTATGTGACATTAACCTCTCTAAGTTCAATTTGTCTCACGTGCAGCAGGGAGGTACTAGCACCTAGCAAAATATAACAATAACAAGAAAGATTACCATAAACGTCTACTGAATACGTACTTCATGTTTGACCCTGCGATTTTTGTATGGAAGATCTCATTAGATTCTCAGGAAAAACACGTGTTAGTCTTTTTTTCCCAACTACATGAGATTTGCTTCAAAGATAAAATTACTCAATATGAGAGAATATACAAATAAAATGTAAAACTATTTATAGACATGACAGATATTACCATGACATGATATTCCGTAGAAACAAATTAACCAAAAAAGAAGTACTATAAAATATCTAGAGATAAATTTAGAAGAAATATTAAAAAAAAAGTCTCTCACACACAGACACATACACAAATTATAAAGTTTCTGTAGGGAAAAAAGCACTATTAGCTATTTAATTGCTATTTGACCTCAAACAAGACAGACTAGGAGACTTTTGACTTGGAGAAGTTAGCTGTTGTTTAAAATTTATTATTGATTGAGATAAATACATGAAAATATCTTGACAAATGAAAAGAAACATAAAATCCTAAGCAATATTTTATATCATAAAATTCAATTTCAAGTTTAACAAAATATTCTAACATGCTGGTTTCCTATTCAAAAACAAATTACCAAACAGTATATAAAGATTAGGGTAAGCATTCTTAACACACAAGATTAACCTACTCCATTAAATTGCCAATTTTTAATAACAAGAGATATGTTTGGACTTCTGGTGGATGCTAGGAAAACCCACAGCTAAGTTGGCAGCACAGTCCATACAAACTCCTTACGTGGCACCCGTATACCTGAATACACAAGAGCATCATAGGTGTAAGGGATCAATTGTCAATGTAAAGGGCATAGTCTCTAAACAGCCTTCAGTATTGTTGATTGGCTGGTTTGAGTCTGCAATGAAAAGGACTTACTGATTATAACGAAATGATATGTGACTTCATTTTTACATCTCAATATATTGAGAGTAGGTATTGTTCATTTCAAGACAACTGAAAAATCACCTGGAAAATGATGAGAGTCAGAAAAGGGGTCAGTAATTTACGCAAACAGAAAGTACATATACAGGGCCGGCCCCATTGCTTAGCGGTTAAGTCCGTGTGCTCTGCTGCTGGCGGCCCGGGTTTGGATCCTGGGTGTGCACCGACGCACCGCTTCTCTGGCCATGCTGAGGTGGCGTCCCACATACAGCAACTAGAAGGATGTGCAACTATGACATACAACTATCTACTGGGGCTTTGGGGGGAAAAAAGGAGGAGGATTGGCAATAGATGTTAGCGCAGAGCCGGTCTTCCTCAGCAAAAAGAGGAGGATTAGCATGGATGTTAGTTCAGGGCTGATCTTCCTTACAAAAAAACAAAAACCAATAAAACCGGAAGCTCTTAAAATTATTCATGGCAAATCCCATTAAAAAAAATTTATAAATTTTTGATATGCCAGCAATAGTTAAAAGATCAATTTTAAAATGATCCCATTTACAATAGAAAGAGAAAATGTATACAACCTGTATACAAATTGATCAAGTAATGTTCAGCACAGAAATGAAGAAAACTACAAAACTGTTCTGAGAGTTATGAAACAGCTTACATAATTGGACTCATACACATGGTGGTGGAAGAGAAAGCCCTACTGCAAAAATAATGATTTTACTCAAATTCTTTGTAGTGTCAACATGATAGACATTTCAACGGGATATTTAGTTAAATTTGAGAAACTAATGTTAATACTGATCTCAAAGAATAATGAGGTGAGAGTATGCAAAAAATAAAAGACTTCTGGGCTAGCCTGATGGCGTAGTGGTTAAGTTCGCGTGCTCTGCTTCGGCAGCCTGGGGTTTGCAGGTTTGGATTCTGGGCGCAGACCTATGCATCGCTATTCAAGCCATGCTGTGGCAGGCGCCCCACATATAAAGTAGAGCAAGATGGGCACGGATGTTAGCCCAGGGCCAATCTTCCTTAGCAAAAAGAGGAGGACTGGCAACAGATGTTAGCTCAGGGCTAATCTTCCTCATCAAACAAAAGAAAATGACTTTTGTAAGAAAAGTGCCTAAATTGTATTTTCAAGCTATAATAATTAAAATACCAAACATACAAAGAACTCTTAAAATTCAACAATAAGAAAACAAACAACCCAATTAAAAAAATGGGCCAAAGACCTTAACAGACACCTCACCAAAAAAAATATACAGATGGCAAATAAGCATATTAAAAAATACTCCGCACCATATGTCATCAGGGAAATGCAAGTTAAAACCACAAGATACTACTCCATACCTATTAGAACGGCCAAAATCAGGAACACTGACGACAGCAAATCTGGTGAGGATGTGAAGCAACGGAAACTCTCATTCACTGCTGGTGGGAATGTAAAATGGTACAGCCACTTTGGAAGATAGTCTGACAGTTGCTTACAAAACTAAACATACCCTTACCACATGATCCAGCAATTACATTCCATGGTATTCACCCAAAGGAGTTGAAAACTTATGTCCATAGAAAAACCTGTACACGGATGTTACAGCCACTTGTTTCACAATTGCCAAAACCTAGAAGCAAACAAAGTGTCTTCCAATAGGTAAATGAGTAAATAAATTGTGGTACATCCAGACAATTGAATATTAATCAGTGGTAAAAAGAAATGCGCTCTCAAGCCATGAAAAGACATGGAAGAACCTTAAATACATAAGTGAAAGAAGCCAATCTGAAAAGGCTACCTACAACTACATGACATTCTGGAAAGATAAAGCTATGGAGACGGTAAAAAGAGCAGTAGTTGCCAAGGGTTGTGAGCGGAGGGTGGAATAGGCAGAGCACAGGGGACTTTTAGGGCAGTGAAAATACTCTGTATGATACTCTAAAGATGGATACATGTCATCATGCTTTTGCCCAAACTCAGAATGTACAACACAAAGAGTGACCCCTAATGTAAAGTATCAACTTTAGGTGATTATGTCAATGGAAGTTCATCAATTGTAACTAATGTCCCACTCTGGTGGGGGATGTTGATAATGGGAAAGTTATGCATATGTGGGGGCAGGGGGTATATGAGAAACCTCTGTACCTTCTGCTCAATTTTGCTGTGAACCTAAAACTGCTCTAAAAAATAAACTCAAAAAAAAAAAAAAACATGGAAAGATCTCTGGCGAGTTTTTATAGATCTAAGGAACAAAACTAGTAGGGGCAAAATTTTGTTTTAGGCAGAGGGAAAATATAAAATTACAGATCTCAACGTATTATAAAATTCATCCCTTATGGTTTAAAATGCTGGATTTCAGGACACATGAATATAAACTAGGATATGAACAGAACTCTACAGATATCTATGATGTATTGTTATGTGAGAAAAGCAAATTGTAGAATGTTTATTATAAGATCCAATTTTGTAAAATACAACCCCAAACACTATGTAAATATATATCTATGTGTATATATTTTTAAAACACAGAAAAGTCACACATGTCATCTGCAAAGTTAATGAAGTCAGTTTACTTCTAACTTCAAGTTTCCCAAGCAATAAAAAAAGAATAATATCTGTTCTCAAAAATGGCAGTAGTAGTAGTAATAATTTTAATAAAATCAATACATTTAGGATTGACAGAGGGCTGAGAATGAGTCAGATGATGTGCTCAGCGCTTGCATGTAGAACTTGTATTTTAATCACATCATTCCTATGAGGGAGATTCTCCCATTATTCCTTATTTAGAAGCTTACTTCAAGGATCAAAGGAGTCAACGTGTTTGTATAGACATAATAAATGACAATACAGTTTTTTTTTACGTAACAATGCAAAATTTAGAATTATTATTTTGGTATTTTTAAATTGCAATGTGGATATATCTACACACATGTCATGTGCACACACCCAAGGCTGTGCCTGTAGTGAGGAAGTGAGCTTAATAGCTAGGCTGAAATTTTATTTGTAAATCATCTTTCTTCAAATCGAAAGTTTTCTAGTGAGTTGTGCTTTCATGCGACAGCCTGAACAACCCTGGACTGGCTGGTATTAAAGTTCCTCCAACCACATTTCCTAAGAGACTGGGATTCAGAAAGAAACTCAATTTCCTGGGGCCCCAAGTGAAAGGCTACTGACTGATCTGTGTGCTTGACAGGTCAGGGACTTTCCAGATGTGGTGTGTGTCTTTGTTATGATGATATAATATATCCAAATTATAAAAAAATATTATCTACATAGGAAGTGAAATAGTCAAAAATACTGCAGGCTCACACTTATATGTGGAATCTTAAAAAGTCAAACTCACAGAAGCAGAGAGTAGATCAGTGGTTATCAGGGCCTGGGGGGTGAGGGAAATGGGAATATGTCGGTCAAATGGTACAGACTTTCAGTTACAAGATGAATAAGTTCTGGAGATCAAAAGTACAGCATGGTGAATTTGGTTAATAATATTATTGTATACTTGAAATTCGATGAGAGAAGAGATCTTAAGTGTTCTCACCACATACAAAAAAAGGTAACTATATGAGATGATAGATATGCTAATTTGCTTGATTGTGGTAATCATTTCACAATGTATATGCATATCAAAACATCACGTTGTACACCTTAAATATACACAATTTTATCCGTCAGTCATATCTCAATAAAACTGGAGGAAAAGGGAGTAAAACAGTCAAATGAGGAAACTGGAGAATACAGAATATATTCTTTTAAAAATGAACCAAAAGTATAAACTGAAAAATATCAGTATAGTCCTTACATTACAGAAACAAGTAGAAAGCAGAAAAGAAAAACAAACAAAAATACAACAGAAAGACACAATGTAAACTACTAAAAGTACATATTGAGAAAATTTCAGGACCTATAATTAAAATGCAAAGCTGTATTATATAATATAAAGGAGGGGTTTAAATAACAGATACATACCCATGCTCCTGAATATGACGTTGATATTGTAGAGATGTTGAATTTTCTCAATTTCATTTATATTTTTAAGGTAATCAGATTAAAATTCCCAAGGGAAGTTTTTGGTAATTTGACAAATAGCTGTTAAAACTCCACCTGTAAGAATATATTAGTAAGAAATAACAACTTAGGAAAAATACTGAAGGCCAGTGAATTAGTTTCCTAGGGCTGCCGTAACAAAGTAGCACAAACTTGGGTGGCCTTAAACAATATAAATTTGTTTCACAGTTCTGGATACTACAAGCCCAAAATTAAGGGGTGGCAGGGCCATGCTCCCTCTGAAGCTTCTAGGAGAGGATCTCTCCTTGTCTCATTCTGCTTCTGGTGGTCCAGGAATTCCTTGGCTCGTGGCAGCATGACTCTAATCCATGCCTCCATCTTCCCTTCACCTGTGTCTGTGTCAAAATTTCCCTCTTCTTATGAGGATATCAGCCAAACTGGATAAAGCGTCACCCTACTCTAGTATGACCTCATCTTACCTAATTACATCTAGAATGATCCTATTTCCAAATAAGGTCACATTCTGAGATACTGGGGTATTAGGGCTTCCACATATCTTTTTTGGGGACACAATTTAAACCACAAAAGCTAATGAGGACAAAAGTTACTAAAAAGTAATACCAAGTTATATAGATTCAAACAATATGGTATTAGTTTAAAAACTGAAGAAGCAAGGAAATAAATGGCTTTCCTAAAACTCTATTGTGTACATTGGCTCTTTTCAGGAAAATAGAATTTGATTCTTTTTTGGAAATCATATCACCTAATGAATTCCATTTGGGTTTGAGTTGAATTTTAAAACATAAACAATATGAAGTACTTCTATTTCTGCATAGATTACATCATGTTCACCACCAAAATACTAATTACAACCCATCACCACACACATGTACCGAATTATCCCTTTCACCCTCCTCCCTCCCCCCTTCCCCTCTGGTAACCACCAATCCAATCTCTGTCCCTATGTGTTTGTTTATTGTTGTTATTATCTACTACTTAATGAAGGAAATCATACGGTATTTGACCTTCTCCCTCTGACTTATTTCACTTTGCAGTATACCCTTAATGTCCATCCATGTTGTCACAAATGGCTGGATGGCTGAGTAGTATTCCATTGTGTATATATACCACATCTTCTTTATCCATTCGTCCCTTGATGGGCACTTAGGTTGCTTCCAAGTCTTGGCTATTGTGAATAACGCTGCAATGAACACAGGGGTGCATGTACCTTTACAAATTGGTGTACACCTGAAACTTTTACAAAGTTATAAACCAATGTTACTGCAATAAACAAAAAATTAAAAAAAAAAATATGAAGTATACTATGACCTAGAGGGATGTCTATGAAAATATGCCCAAGAATAAAACCAATTTTCAGAGAAATGTGTAGGATAATACTAACAGTTTTTATAAAATAATCCTGTTATAAAATGAATAAAAAACAAGGAAATATATGGAGTTTTCTACATCTGTATATGTTTTTGTCTGTTTTTGTGCATAGAGGGAGATGGATCACAAGCTTAATAAAGATAATGGAAAAGATGTGGAATGAATTAGTTTTGGTATAGGCTATTGAATTTGTCAATTTATATCTCTAAATTCTTTCCTTAGGTAAACTGTGAAAGTACTACTTTTAATATTAACAATATTGGCACAGAACACTCACATTTTTAAAAATGAATGAAAACCTCAGCTATTCACTTGGCTTTGTGTGCCAAGTGAATACACATCATTTAGTTTCTCTAAACACACATTTCCCATCTAGAATCAAAAATGAAGTAACTGCTTTTAATAATAATGATAGCTGCAATAATAAGAATGATAATGAAATCATTAACATTCACCAAAGGTTTACTCCCAGGTCAGGAAATGTGGAAACACCCTTGTATATATTACCTCATAATAGACCTGAGTCAGATACCATCATGAATTCCATGTCATAGGATTGACGTTAGGATTGAATCCTAATTCAACATTGGGAAAACACTTCTGTAAGTTAAAAAGCCACTTAGAAACATAAAAGATTATATTATCATGACAATTGATTCCATGACTATTAAAAATTAACCGTTTTATTTAGAATCTGTGCCCACTAACCAATATGTGAGTACTCTGTGCTATTTTTCTCACTAGCTAAGTTTGCCTCTATTGTTAGAATATTCTTTATATTTTTATTCAGCAATTATTTAATGAGCACCTACTATGTGCCAGGTGCTACTGTTGGCACACAAGGTATTATCTGTGAACAAAATAGAAAAGAATACCTCTCTATTGGACCTATGCTCTATATTGGGGTGGGGTGAGACAATAAAAAAACGAATAATTAATAAAGCAATAAAATAAGGTTAGAAGATAATCAATATTTTGCAAAAACTAAAGAGCTGATCAGAATAGAGAGAATAGAATTAGTGTAAAGATGGTGGGCAGGATGCTCCCTTTAGGTCCCATCGGGATGGTTATATTTGAAGAAAGGCTCGAAGAATGTAATGAAGTGATCAATGACACAAAACTGATTCCTAAAAGTTTGTGATGTACATTAGCTACTTAGGAGGAAAACATCAAATTTGATTTAATTTGAAAAAATAAACTCTAATGAATGGGTCAGAGAGCTATATTTTAAAAGATGATGTATGTATGTATTTTTAAAACATATAATACATTATATATACATTCTTATCTTTTTTTGATTTACAGATACACATGAGGATCTGATTAAATCTATGTTCCATCCACTCTGAAAAATGTATTTATGTTCATATTCATAAATTTATTTTTTTATTTCAGAGGGTTCTCAAATTTACTAATGCCCATCCATGAACTCTGACAATTGTTCATGATGTGTAAAATCTGCCTACTTAGACAATATGAAATGAGGCTTAATTGTGATTTTCCAATACAAATACATGGATATCTTTTATGTTGCTAAATCACTGTTAACAGCAAGCCTCCAAAACTTTGAACAGTGGTAAACATTGTAGTAAGTTAGGCACCAAGAAATAAGCAATTAAAAACCACTGCTTTCCTCTATACCAACATTTTATGAAGATAATCCAATTTATAACTAATTGACAATAGCAAGAAAAAAAATTACTCAGCTATACCCTCCTGAAGACTTATTCATGCCCCATATAAAGAAAATGACAAAATTTTTCTAAGGAATTTATGGGACAGCTTTAGAAGAAGACCCACCACAGACACAGACACACTATCTGAGAGAGTAAGTCAATATTAATTGCTCATTTTCTCAAAAAATATTCTCATGCTATGGCAAATAACTTAGAAAGCCAAATGTGGTGTTATAGAAATTTGAAAAGTGAGGTTCAATTTTAGCTGTAAATTTTCAGTAGGTGATATTATACAAGGGAAACCTCAAAAGAGAAAGGTAATGAGGGATATTTGTGATTGTAGATATTAAATGGTTCATTAATTAAAAGAGTGTACTATTGCAACATTAACTTAAAAAGTTAACACTAAAGCAAAATTGATTGTTTAATGGTGCTGGGCCAATTTGGCATTTCTGAGGTGTGGAGCAGGCTGGGGAAATGAATGAAAATTTCACTACATCATACAATGCACCCAGATGAATGCTGCATGGGTTGTAAAGCTGAATTTAAAAATATAACAAAATAGAGTCCTATTACCCTAGATGGAAGGCGTTGATGCACTGTTAGGAAACAAAAGAAAGCTGCAAGTAATGTATCAATTATGGTCCCCATATTTGTACAAACAAATAAAAATAACCTATGTGCCTACACAGATGCAGGGAGATGCACCAGGCTATTGACATTGATTATGAAAAGCATATTTAATGAAACTGATATGAAATGTTGGGGGTGGGTTAAGTTGTACATATTTTCATTTTTCCAAAAAAAGAAAAGAACAGAGCAAGGGGACAAGAGAAATCTTTTAGAGATGATGGATACATTTATTACTTTGATTGTGGTGATGGTATCACAGGTGAATGGATAGGCCCAAACTCATCAAAATGTATACATTGAACATGTGCAATTTTTTTGTATAATAAGTATACCTCAATAAAGTGAGAAAAAAAGAAATCTTTCCTTGGTTGCACTAAGAGAGAATTGCATTTGTATTGAACAAATTGAAAAAGAAAATCTTTAAAACATTAGCATCAGCCACTCACTTGCTTTGTGACTTGAAACAAGTCACCAATCTTCTCTAAGACTCAAATTTCTCATTCTAAAAAAAGAGGCCAATGACTATCTCAGTAATAATAAAAGTAACAATAACGATAGCAATAGTAATGAAGTTAGGAAAATCCACTGAGTGTTTACTGAGTGTCAGGGAGTGGGGAAATGCCTTTATGGGAATGACCTCTTTTTACCCTCACAAACATCTGATGCCATAGATATTATTATTCATTCTATGCTGCAGGACTGCCATTAAGATTTAATGAGGCAGGATATGGGGAAATAACACTTTTGTGAACTAAAATGTGACTTAGAAACCTAAGTAATTATTAGTAAATTTGATTCTGTCCTCCCAAATAACATATAGCAGGTTCATTTAGAATCTACATGCCTAGCTACCAGGATGTAAGCACTGTAATTCTTATTCTTTAGTCTTTCCTTCCTTCATTCAGCAAAGATTTATTAACTGCCTACTATGTGTGAGGCACTGTTGTTGATGTGCTGGATAAATCACTGAACAAAACAGAGATCTCCACAGTTGTGAAGGTTTCATTCTGCTCAGAGGAGAAAGACAAGGAAACAAGGTGGCCAATTCATCTCAGTTTGTCTGGGACTTTCCTGGTATTAAAACTGAAAAGTCCCATACCCTGGGAACCCCCTCAGTCTCAGATGAACCAGGACAGTTGTTCTCTCTGGAGAAGACACAATGTGTAAAGGATAAACCATGCTAAAATGCGACAAGAGATATGAAATACAGAAAATGTAGAGCAGGGTAAGAAGTATGGGAGAGCTGAGGACAGGGATCAGGACGCTGAATTAAATAAGAGGTCAGTATAGGCCTGGTTGAGTAGATGACACTTGCTCAAAGATTTGCAGGAGGTTAAGGAGCCAACCCAACTGATACCTGGGAGGAAGGGAATTCAGGCAGAGGGAACAGCCAGGGCAAATGCCTGAGGTGGGGCTTTACTGTAGGTGTCTGAGGAACAGCAAAGAGTCCAGAGTGGCTGGAGATTCAAATATCTCTCAAGAGTTTTTATTTCAGATGTCTGACTTTCCAAATCTGGAGAAGCTGGCAAAAATCGCACTCTACACAGTTTAACTGAGGGCCTAGATTCCACAGCAGAGTTCTAGCAGACAGAGTGTGAGGAGCGGGGAGGGGAGCCTAGATGCAAACCAGTGCTATAATCTGTCTTGCTTTTAATGGCTACCTGTTGAGACAATGTGAGGTGAAGAACAGCAGAATCTAATTTTAAAAGTTAAATTATCTGGGAGGGGAAGGGAGGAAGGAAAGGAGGGAGAGAAGGGGAGAGATAGAAAGAGGGAGAGGGAGGAGAGAGAGAGAGACACACACACAGACACACACACAGACACAGACGTATACACAGAGACATCCATAACGAAATGCTGTTGGGGTATTTTTAAGAGATAAAACACTTTGGGAGTAAATGATCTCATTTTAATGTGAATAACAAACAACTTTATTCTAAAAAAATCTAGTAGTGAATTTCATTGTGGTTTAATATGTGTTTATTTAAACAACATATATGCTGTCAAATTATATGAATGAGGCAGTTAACATGGGTTAAAAATTGGGTGTGGACTGGAAAACTTTCGGAAAGAGATGGATTTTTCATTTTGCATCATATATTGTTGTCCAGTGTTAGGCATGAGGTTGGAAAAAAATGCTGTTTATTATTAAATGCAAACAAACAAAATACATTTAAAACACGAAAATAGGGTACTCTTTTGTTATTGGAATGGTTAATAAGCGATCTAACAAGTAAGAGCCTCCAGTTTTTGTATTTTGAGGAAGAGTATCTGCTCTTCAGACCTCTAACAATCACAATGATTTACACCCACTTCCATGGCAGTTGGAATACTTACATGTGGATTAACCTATTAACTCATTACAAGATATCTGAGCTGTGGACACTTTTAATTCCACACCTTAGATTCGTCATGAGAATTAAACCAGTGTACATGAAAATACTCTAAGAAACTCAAGAGCCACAGAAAAACAAGCGACTATATTACCACAGTATTATTTCCATTCTTGACAAAATACATTGTTTCATACCACGCTGATTTCCTAATTATAAGCCATATACAGGTCTACCTCAGAGATACTGCAGGTTCGGTTCCAGACCACTGCAGTAAAGCAAATATTGCAATAAAGAGAATCACATGAATTTTTTGCTTTCCCACTGCACATAAACGTTATGTTTACACTATACTGTAGTCTTTTAAGTGTGCAACAGCATTATACCTAAAAAAACAATGTACATACTCTAATTAAAAAGTACTTTATTGCTAAAAAATGCTATCCCCATCATCTGCTATCCCCATTACATCTTCAAGTTGTAATCTTTTTGCTGGTGGAGGATCTTATAAAAAATGCAATTATCAGGCCAAGAATTAGCAATATTTTTTTAAAAAAATAGATAACTGAACTGGGGACAGCCCCATGGTATAGTGGTTAAGTTCACTGTGCTCTGCTTTGGCAGCCCAGGTTTATGGCTTTGGATCCCAGGCGCGGACCTATACCACTCGTCAGCCATGCTGAGAGGCGGTGACCCATATACAAAGTAGACAAAGACTGGCACAAATGTTAGCTCAAGGGAAATCTTCCTCACCAAAAAAAAAAAAAAAAAAAAAAAAAAAGCAATTATCTATGAAGTGCAATAAATCAAAGCACGATAAAACAAAGTATGCCTTTACCTAGCTACCAGCATATAAGTACGTTGAATTGGAAATGTTAATCTAAGGATATAAGAAGAATTACTCAACTATCAATCTGTTGCATATGTATGCTGTGATAACATTTTGGTAGTTTTAGAAAAAGAAAAGGAAAAACATTGACATCAAGAATCCTGGTGCATATATATACATCTCAGAATATATACACGTACATATGTGTACATCATCCATTCTACAAATACCTGTTGAGTTCTTAACCTGTGCAGTGTTCTAAGCTTGTATATATACTTAAATATGCAAAAAAATGCAGAAATACATGAAGCAGACACTTAACATTGGTTAAAACAAAGATGTAGAACTGGGCATTTCTGAGTGAGGTCGTTAATTTATTTTTTATATATCTTTACTTAGTGACTAGTCAGTCTCTGAAAATACTAATTGTAATTTTTTTATTAGAAAATATCCATTTCTTAAGAAGTGAAAATAAAGCTAGGCCAATTATTTGCTTTGCGATATTACAAAGTAATTGATCCTATACAAGCTGCAATATTTATTCATATACAAAAGATAATAATATACATATTTTGCATTAAACCTAATAATAATGATAGTGACTGAAACGATAATGGTTATACTTATTTAATTAAGGTTTATTTATACTCACAACAGAAAAAAGAAATATAAAATTCTAAAAACAAAATGATCAACTATTTATTTGAATATTTAGAAAAGTAAGAAAAATGTACTAATGAAGATAAAACTCTTTATAACTTGGTATATAACCCCCATGGGGGATGTGCAGACTCTATATTGTAAAATGGTTGAGTTTTCTAAATTTTATATTCAAGCTATAACCATTATTAAATACAAATATGATACTTTAGTACATTGGATAAAATGAAATTACTACTATTCTCTAATAATATAAGGCTGAAATAATACAAATAACCCCAGGCTAATGAGAGTAAGAACTGGTATATACTCTGCAAAATGCTACATGGTAACATTATTTTGGAGGAATTTGTTGTTTGGTTGTTTTAATTCAATTCAGGTATAACATACACACAGAAAAGTGCACAAAGCACAAATGTACAGCTCCATGAATTTTCACAAAGTAAATACACCCTTGGTGATATTTTAAATCCAAAATGATTGAAGCAACATGGTACAATTCAAGCATTGATGGTGGGTGCTACTGAACAAAGTTCATGTTGATCAGAAATAACATATAGAATCTTAATTTACAGCATACTCTTACAATTCCTTACATGTGAGTTTGACATTAGAAAATCAAAGCATGAATATCTAAGTCATTTGAACAAGATGGCTCCTCATCTGTAAAGAGGAAAAATATAACCTGATGTTAATAAAAACAATAGAAGTTAAAATATAAAAAGTATAAAATTTCCCATATTTTCATTGCTTGCCATGGGTCAGTCCTTGTCCTCTAGGCTTTCATTTTGATTGTCTCATTTAATCACTAGGACAATTATTTATTACTCATATTATATAATCATACTCCTAATTTATCTTAAGCTTCAAATGTGCCAAAAAAGTAAGAATGGGGAGCCAGCCTGGTGGCATAGTGGTTAAGTTCAGTGTGTTCCTCTTCAGTGGCCCGGGTTCACGGGTTTGGCCCTGACAGGGACCTACACACCACTCATCAAGCCATGCTGTGGCAGCATCTCACATACAAAATAGAGGAAGACTGGCACAGATGTTAACTCAGCACCAATCTTCCTCAAGCAAAAACAGGGAGACTGGCAACAGATGTTAGCTCAGTGCCAATCTTCCTCACAAAAAAAAAAAAAGAATGTTTTCCTTAATGTTAAAACAGCATACACAGACTGAATAATACTGTTAGAACATTTGAATCCAGCTTTACCTAATTACCTTTACTGGTAACATTTTGGTTTACCAGCTAAAACCTACCTATCAGCTAGATACAGTACGGTCAGTAATCTCACTTAGAATCTAAGATTAATCACCAGTATAAGTGACATCAAGGCCCCTCAAAAAAGTTTTAAATCAAGTTGCCACTAAAGCAGAACTGAACAGCCCTGGCCTCAAATACAAGGATGGGAAGGTGGGGAGTAGATTGCAGACCCAAGAGCAATCTGCTGCCATCTTGATATTTGGTAATTTACAGCACTGTGTGGATATGGTATATATTTGCTGACACTGTTTCAAGGGACCTAGAATAAAAACACTATTATCCACAGAGATCATTCAGGAAAATACAAATTAAAACGAATGGAAACTAGTAAGAAAATTTAGAAAGGGATTCAGGAAAAAAAAAAAAAACTCAATAGCTTCTACGTACTGCAATTATCAACTAGAATATACAATGGCAAAAAAAGAACCCACAGATAAAAGAAAGTAAAAAAGTAAATTACGAAGCAATAACATTATCAAAAAATACGTCAGGCCCTACTAAGTAAGCTAAAAACTTTATAGCATAATATAAAATAATAGATCAATGAATACATAGCTATCTTAAAAGTATGGGAAGATTCAACACTGCCAAAAACATTCATTTTCCTAAAAATGTTTTACAATTTTAGGTCAAGAATATAGGGAAGGGAAAAAAATGTCAATTCAACTCTATTGGCATTGGGCAAAGTACTTATTACAGGTTATAAGCGAATATAAGATGGTGAGATTAACCAAGTTGACCTCAAAACTGAAATAAAATGTAAAAATTTCCATACTATCACTAAGGGATAAAGCGACTTTTTCACAACGGCAAAAGTAATTTAAAAAGATAGATTAAAGGACCAAATATATGAGAAAAACTGTGATGGGAAAATTTTGTATTTGAGGAAATAATAAAGTTACATATTAGTTTCTATTATGGACACAAAATGTGACCTGGAAGGATATACATAAGTAATGTTTTTGAGAAGGAAAACTAGTTACTGAATAACATATACACTATAATCTTCTTTTTCTAAAGTAAATAAAAATGAAAACAAATTCCCTGTATGTCTATATGAGATCAGGATATATGAACATGCATGGTGGGGGGCGGCCCCGTGGCTTAGCAGTTAAGTGCGCGTGCTCCGCTACTGGAAGCGTGGGTTCAGATCCTGGGCGCGCACCGACGCACTGCTTGTCCGGCCATGCTGAGGCGGAGTCCCACATACAGCAACTAGAAAGATGTGCAACTATGACATGCAACTATCTACTGGGGCTTTGGGGAGAAAAAGGGAAAAAAAGGAGGAGGATTGGCAATAGATGTTAGCTCAGAGCCAGTCTTCCTCAGCAAAAAAAAAGAGGAGGACTCTCATGGATGTTAGCTCAGGGCTATCTTCCTCACCAAAGAAAAAAAAATAAAAAAAAAATTAAAAAAAAAGAAAATGCATGGTAAACAAAGGGTACGTGTTGGCTTGAGCACCCACGAAGATGTGGATGCCGCTCATAATGGGTAACTGGGGGTGAGGCTGGGAGCATGATCAAAGGGGAATGGTGGCTAAAATCATTACTTTCTCTGTATCTATTTTAGCAACAATAATTACATTTTTCTTTTCCAAACAAAATATTTAAATGAGAAGATATATTCAAAAATGTGAAAAAAATGGTAAGTCCTTTTTTGTGACATATCAAATGGTATTTAATCAAATCAATTTCAAGTCCACCTCTTATAGAGATGAGAACAAACAATACCTATTAATAATAAGAACAACAGCAGCAGATTACAATTACGTATTGCTTACAGAAGGTCAAGCACTCTGTTCTATATATTTACATGTATTTTGTATTCACAAAAGTGATATGAAATAGAAACTACTGTTACCATATCTGAGTTCATGCAAAGATAAGATGAGGCAGCTGGTATTACAAATACTTAAATGAATAATAATAGACAAATAAATTAAAAGGATTATTAAGATAACAACTTAAAGTTTAAGAATACACACTAATTGATAACAAGTTTGTCTCCTACTTAGAACCTAAATGCTCATTGAGCAGGAACTAAACATTAGGAGTCACTCTAATAAATAACTAATTACCTTTACATAGGACTATAAATGTTCTTTAACAAAATAAGACCCCTAAAAAGTCTATACTTTTCATTGACTATAAGCACAACAGTGAAAACGCTGACCCAACGTGTACTCCAAAATGTTTATTTATGTGCCAGATCTCAGATACAATATTAAACAAGACATTGCTGTTTGACTTCCACAATACGGCAAAAGAAGAAGCACAAGATAAATTGGGATCTGACACTTCTAAATACCATAATGCATCCAACAGATATTTTAAAACTCTTTATAAAAACCTAGAGAATTGGAGAAAAGTTAGGCTAATGTTCAACTCCAGGAATACAAGCTAAAGTTAATAACTAGAATCCTGGAAAATTGAAAGTAAGGAGAATCTCAATTCTGAGATAGCAGCATGAGGAGCTTTGCAAACTCACTTCCCAGAGAAAGAAGCATAACTGGTGAAAACTATTAAAAAGAAGGCTCTGGAAAATGTCCTAAGTGAATAATTAAACAAAGAAACACTTATTCAAGCAAAATTTACCAAAACTTGGTAAGAACGGCAAGAGTCTATTGCATTTGAGCCAAGATCCATTTCCTCTCTCTCTCCCCCAGGTCAAGTTGGAGGAACCTCAATTCCCCATGACTGTAGCCAAGAAGATTGTCTCCTTTTAGCTCTCAATCAAGTGATATGGTATCTATCTGGGAGGGCCAAGCCACCAGCATTTCTCATCCTCTCCCATTACAAGTTGAAAGGTTAAATTCCTTGTGAGTGCAGCTTTCCTTGGAGGCTCCCTTCCTACAGCCATCCCACACTCATATGATGCAGGTTCTATCCCAGGTGCAGCTGTCTGAGAATACTGGGGCCCCAATTACCCTTGCCCTAGTTTGGTTATTAGAAGGACATTCCACATGGGTGAGGTAAGCGGAGAAAACCAGAGTCTACCACCCTGCCCAGCACCCAGATAAGTGGCTCAGACACTTTGTGCAGGGAGAGAGGCAGTCTACAAGAAAAGAGAGGTCCAAAGATCTTCCCATAAGAACTGATTTTATTTAAAAACAGAGTGTGGGGAAGTTCAAGACTAAGGGCCCTCTTGAAAACAATAGCTATTTTGTTGGTAGGAAAATAAGAGGAGATAAGAATCTCCTCTTAATTAAGAGCAATAAGCTAAACCACAGGGCAGCTAGTTCAACAGAGAGAATGAAGGAAAGGACAGGTAAGAAAAGCCCTCCTAGGGTCAGAACAAACCACAAAGACTGGCGTCCAAGACTATCTCTGCCCAAATTTAATTGAATCAGACTTTAGGACATCTCATGCCCCAGGACATTGTGAAAAATAATAGAGCAATCAGCTGGCAATGAGTGAAGCCTAACAACTGGATGTAACACCAAATGAGGCAGACAGCTTGGAGAAATCAGGGAAAGAGAAAATCAAAGACAGCCTTGCTAAAAACACTGTTATCCCATGGTACCATTGCACATTCCCAGTCCTCATCCTCTGAGAAGGAACATCACAGGCTTCACATTGAGGGAGAAATATCATTCACTGAGATAGGCCAGCCAAGTTAGTAAACAAATAAAAAAGCAAACGACTAGAAAAACAGGACATGAGGGTGGAAATTCAGAGTCGATATATTACCTAAAATGTTGAGTTTTTAAGCAAAAGCTACAAGACATACAAAGAAACAGGAAAGCATGACACATATACAAGAATGAAACCAGATGACACAAACTATCAGTGAGAGAGCCTATATATTGGATTTAAAAGACAAAGACTGCAAAACCATTATAACTGCCATTATAAATATGTTCAAAGAACTAAAAGATATCATACTTAACTAAGTAAAGAAAGCTATGATGGCAATGCCTTATCAAATAGAGCAAACCAATAGAGAGAGAAATCGTTAAAAAGAACCAAATAGAAATTCTGGAACTGAAAATTACAGTAACTGAAATAAAAATTTCACTAGAGGGGATTTAAAGTAGATTTGAACTGGGAGAAAAAGGAAACAGCAAACATGAAGAAAGATGGATAGAGACTATGCAATATGAAAAAACAAATAAATGAAGAAAATTGAACAGAGCCTTAGAGAAATGTGGGACACCATTAACAACATCAACATATACGTAATGGAACTATGAGAAGAAGAAGAGAGAGAGAAAGGAGCAGAAAAAATATTCAAAGAAATAATGGCTAAAATATTTCCAAATTTGATGTAAAACATAAATTTAAACATCAAAAAAACTAATGAACTCTAAATAATATAAGTGCAAAGAGATTCATATCTAGTCATCATAGTAAAAATGCTGAAATACAGTTATAAAGAGCAAATCATGAAAACAGCAATCAAAAAACTTACGTGTAACAGAACCCCACTAGGAATTAAGGTTGACTTCTCATCAGAAACAATGGGAGCCAGAAGGCACTGGGATGACATTCAAAGCACTGAAAGAAAAAACATAATTGTCTACCAAGAATCTTATGTCCAGCAAAACTATCTTTCAAAAAAAATGAAGGCAAAATAAAGACATTCCCAGAATAAACTGATTAAGTGAACCTGCCTTACAAGAAATACTAAATGAAGCTTTTCAAACTGAAAGGAAGTGACTCCAAATGCTAATTAAAATCCATATGAGAAAATAAAGAGCACTGATAAAAGTAGTTATGTAATTATAAAAGACAGTATAAATACATATTTCTTCTCCGTCTTCCTCTTAACTGATTTAAAAACAACTGTATAAAACAATATGTATTGTATTTTCAGGCATATAAAATGTTGAAAAGTAATATATTTGAAAATAACATCCAAAAAGATGTGAGTGGGAGTCAAGTTGTATTAGAGTAAGTCAATTATACCATATGGTAACTCAAATCCACAGAAACAGAGAGACCTAGAAATAGTAAGAATGTTCATATTTCTGTTAACACATACTTGGCTCTTTCTTTTCTAAGCTTCTTTAGTAGACATAAAAATTATATAAATTAATCATTATAGCAATGTATTGTTGGGTTTCTGATATATATGGATGTAATATGCATAACTATTATGGTACAAAAGGAGGAAGAGGGAATAGAGATAATAGGAATACTATTTCTGTATCTCACAAGATTGGTTTAACATTCTAAAAATCAATGTAATATATCATATTAAGAGATTAAAGGAAAAGAAAAAAATAGTATCTCAATAGATGCTGAAAAAGCAGTTGGCAAAATTACATATCCTTTCACTTTTTTAAAAAATAAACTCCTAGAAAACTATAAATAGAAGGAAAATCTAATTAAGGACATATACTTTAAACATACAGCTAACAACATAGTCAATGGTGAAAGACTCAATTCTTTCTACCTAAGATTGAAAAGAAGTTTAAGATATTCACTTTCAGTGCATTTATTTATTATTGTACTGGAGGTCCTAGCTACTACAATATGGGAAGAAAAAGAAATAAAAAGAATATATATGTGGAAGAAAAAAGTAAAACTGTCTCTATTTGCAGATGACATAATCATGTATTTAGAAACTCTAAGGAATCTACATAAAAGCTACTAGAACTAATAAAGAAATTTAACTAGGTTGCAGGAAACAAGTTCACTATATAAAAAATCATTGTATTTCTATTTAATAGCAACTAGCAATTATAACATGAAATTAAATAAACTTCATTCAGAATGGCAAAACAAATGAAAATATTTCAGAGTAAATTAAAAACGTGAAAAACTTGTATGTGGAACACTATGAAACACTGCAAAGGAAATTTAAGTACCGTACTAAATACATGGAGGGATATGTCATATTCTCGGATTGGAAGAGACTCAGTGTTTTTAAGATGTTAACTTATCCCAATTAATATATAGATTCAATGCAATCTCAATCAAAATCCTAACAAGCTTTTTTGAATAAATTGGCAATTTCAATTTATAAGTTATATAGAAAGGTAAATGACCTAGAAAACCTAAACAATTTCCAAAAAAGAACAAAGTTGGATGATTTATACTACCTGATACCAAGAACTGCGATAAAGCTACAGGTTTTAGGACAATGTGGTACTGTTTTAAAGTTAAACATATAGATCTATGGAATGGAGAAAAGAGCCCAGAAATAGACTCAAAAAAATTAGATCAATTTATCTTTGACAAATTTGCCAGTGAATTTCAATTGAGATAAGATAGCTTCTTCAACACATGGTACTGCAAAAATTAGATATCTGTATGGAAAAAAAAATGAACCTCTACCTTTACCTTACATCATACACAAAAGTTGACTCAAAATGGATCACAGAGCTAACCATAAGAAGGAACATTATTACATTTCTATTAAAATATAGAATAAAGTCTCCGTGACATTAGGTCAAATATTTGTTAAACAGAACACCAAAAGCACAAAAAATAAAATAAAAATCTGATGAAATGGACTTCAAGATTAAAAAAATGCTATTAGAAAGACACAGTTAAGAAAACACAATACAAGCCACAACCTGGGAGAAAACTGTTCCAAAACACACATCCAACCAAGAGATTGTATCCAGAATATATAAAGAACTTATATATATCAATAATAAGGCAAACAACCCCATAAATAAATAAGCAAAATCTGCAGACATTTCACAAAAGAAGATATACATGTGATCAATAAACCCATAAAAAAGCTGTTCAACATCAATAATCATCAGATAAATGTAGACTAAAACCAAAATGTGATACCACTGCATACGTACTAGAATGTGTGTATTTCCATACAGATATCTAAAGTAAAATAAAAAAAGACTGACATTACCAACGCTTGCTGAGTTAGTGGGGAAAGTAAAACTCTCATCTACTGCTGGTGTGAAGGCAAAATTGTTTAGCCTCTTTGGAAAAACAGTATGGCAACGCTTTATAAGTTAAATATATGTGTACTATATGACCCAGGAATTCTACTCCTAGACGTTTACTCAAGAGAAATGAAAATATATGTCTATGCAAAAGT
The DNA here is from genome assembly GCF_020826845.1 of Diceros bicornis minor. NCBI lineage: Eukaryota > Metazoa > Chordata > Mammalia > Perissodactyla > Rhinocerotidae > Diceros > Diceros bicornis. The sequence continues at coordinate 131,027,920 of NC_080781.1, forward strand.
GTACACACAAAGATTCACAGCAACATTATTCATAATAGCCCCCAAATGGAAGCAAATCAAATGTCCAAAAACTGGTAAATGAATAAACAAATTATGGTACATCACACTACAGAATGCAATCCAGCAAGAGAAAGGAATAAACAATTTATATATTCAATAACATAGATGAATTTCAAATGCCTTATGCTAAGTGAAAGAAATAAAATGAAAAAGATTTCATTTATATGAAATGTTATGAAAAGCAGACCTATTGTGTGAGAAAGCATTTTAATGGTTGCCTGAGTCCAGGGATGAGATAGGAGATTGAATGCAAGGGAACATGAGGATATTATTTAGGATGACAGAACTGCTCTGTATATTGACTATGTATACATAATCGTACACTATTACCAAAATGTATCAAAATTCACAGTTAAAATTGAAGTTAAAATTATATAGAAGAAAATATAGAATTTTCTTCTATATAAAATGATACATTAGTAAACAATAAAGAAGGAAAAGTTGATAGGTAAATATCATTAGGTACCAGGAAAAATGCAAATTAAAACCACAATGAGATACCACTATACTCCAGCAAAATGGCTAAAAGTAAACAAGGACTGACAATTGCAAATGCTGGTGAAGATGCAGAGCGATCAGAACTGTCATATATTGTTGGTGGCAGTGCAGGTTTATAAGACTTTGGGCAAAGGTCTGTCAATTTTTCACAAAACTAAAAATACCACACCCCCCATAAACCAGCATTTGCATTCTTAAGTATTTACCCAAGAGAAATGAAAATGTATGTCCACAAACAGACTTGTACATGGATGTTAATAGCAGATTTATAATAACCCAAAACTAGAAATAATCTAGGTCTCCATCTGTAGGAGAATGGGTAAACAAACTGTGATATATTCATATAATGGAATACTACTCAGCAATAAAAAGTTGTGAAACACTGATACATACATCAATTGGGTAGATTCTCAAAAGCAGTTTGCTTATGAAAGAAAAACATCATGCACAAAAGAGTACATACTACATTATCCCACTTACATGAACTTCTAGAACATGTAGAATTAATCTGTGGTAGAAAAAAAATAAAACAGTGATTCCATCTGGGGTTGGAGTGGAAAAGGGCATGATGAAATTTTGGAGGAATGGTAATATTTTATAACTTGGTAGGGGCTTGGGTTATATGGGCCTATGAATTAGTAAATTCTCAATGAAAGTATACTTAGGAATTGTGAATTTCACTGTATGTACATTTTACCTCAAAAGAAATAAAACTATCAAGAAATATGAAATTCTAGTTAACAATGATAGTTAAGCTATATCATAAATTGATATTTAGGTGAAAAAATGATAATTTTTTTACAACAATAAATCCCAATGACTGTCATATGAAATCAAGCAAGAGAACTGCTTATGTGTTTTGAACTCGAGCAGTGACTTTCAGATTTTCTGTCACACACACACACAAAATGTATTTGACATACATGCATATATGTGTGTATACATAACGTGTGTTTCAGCATGCAGAGTGATGCAAACGATCTGAAGTTCTAAAAAATGCCTAAAGAAAAACTTCAGAAGAGAGGGTTTGCAGGCGGATGTTACTATGTTTTCAATGTTCAATTTTACTTATTTTGTCTAGTTAGGCTGAGAAAACATTCTGTTTGTTTAAAAAAATCAATGTAGAAAATCAACACATAAAACCCAAAGATAATATTATCGTAATCAACCCAGAGAATCAATTGAAAATTTTTGAAAAATGATAAGGTAGTTCAGAAAATTGTAAGCAGATAAAAAATAAATATACAAGATATTGAAATTCATTGTCTGAGAGGCTTGTTTGGCTTCTTAATGGTGGTAGCACTGGCCAGATAGCCAGACGTCTCACTTCAGGCTTCTAGATCCTGTTTCCATCACTTCTGGAAGAAAAGAGTTGAGATTTAACTCAAAGACAGGTTCTAACAAGGTTTCTGGATGCCCAAGTGACCTTCTCCCCTGCTCTGCCTGAAGGATCCTTCCCTCTGTCCACCATTTCCATCCCGGCTGGTGAGGCCTCACGGCCTTCTCAGCCCCCAAAACCCCACGTTAGGCCCTGGCCTCAGAAGACGACGCTCAGAGACCTGGAAGTGGAGCTGCACATGCCAGCAACAGGCCCCCTTTGCTGAGGGCACTCACCAGAACTCCACCGAGGAGATGATAGCAATAGAGTAACAATATTGAGGACCGTTAAAGCTTCACCTTGCACTGGCTGCCTGGCCTTGCACAAGTAACCTAAGTCTCAGGTCTCACCTATTATGTGCAGAGATACTAATATGTACTAATAGGGTTGGCCCTGAGAACACGGATGAATGAGTAAAAAGCTTTGAACAGTGTCTATCTAAAAAAAAACAAAAAAAAAAAAAGAAAGAAAAATTCATTGTCTATGTTAAAGCTATAATAACTGAAAAGGTGTGGAATAGGTTCTAAGAATCACAGCTCACTGGAAGAAATAGTGTGTAGTTAATTCCTTATTTGAGAAGGAAAATAATTAAATAAAATCCTCACTTCATTGTCCTCACCGTCACACATTCTGCATGGATTAAAGTGTAGGAATTTAAAAGAAACTTTAAAAATTCTATTCACCAGTGGAGATACCCATGGTGTACTGAATAGAAGGAGTATAGCATGATCCTGTTTTTGTAAACATATAATTTCAAATATATCTATATCTATTTATTTAATAGGTAGATTTCCCACTGGTTGGAAGATAAAAATTGAACTTCATCTTAGCAATACTTGTAATGTTAGTCATACTAGTACTAGTTATGGTTATATTAGGTGAGTAGTTGTAATAGTAATAAGCATCGTCTGGTGAATGATTATGTACCTGGGAGACAAGGTACATGAAACATTTCTGTGGTTAGACACTCAAAACAACCCAGAACTGAGTAAACTTTTAATAACTCTACAGTGCTCATTTGTCACGAGGCAACATCTGAAAATACATTTGGAACCTGAAAAGAAACATAGAAGCAAAAGCAATTTTATCATCAAAAGATTAGATCCATGTGTGCAAAAACCCATTTAATTAGGACATGTTGATTTTCTATTTGCAAACTTACCAGACTACCAAAAAGGAACTTCTTTCAGGAATTTCTCTGATGAGGTAAAAGTAACCTATACAGTGAAGTGTCCTGTTTTTCATACTAGAAAGTCTCCAGATGGCAATGACTCAGGAGGACACAGTGATGACACAAGATGTGCTGGAAGCCAAGCCCTCCAAAACTCCAGATGTTACTACCAAGTTCTCAGAGTAAAAATGAATCAGTGTAAAAGAAAGTCTGAGAAAGACTTAGGAAGATGTAATTTAAAAAGTTAACAATAAAGGTGCTCCCCTATTTTGCTATTCCATCGTAAAGCAGTTCATAAAAGGTCAATGTGTTTGCAATGTTTATTTAATTCTACTTCATAAAAACTTTAAATGAATTATCCAACTAAAGTTGGCTAAAAAATGATAAGAAGTGATAGAGAAGAAAGTTGATTTGGCAAAAATAGGCATGTTAACTGTCACCACCAATAATAAGACGGCAAAAATGATGGGGATACGAATATAATCAACATAAAAAGAAATAGAAATGCTAGGAATAAACCTATAACATTCATTCTACATATCTAGGAAAACCACAGCATGACTTTCCTGAAGAAAACAAAATCTGTATGGCACATACCCACATAATGAGATGAGCAAGTTCTATTTTTTATTTTTTTCATTTTTATTTTTTTTGTTTATTGAGGTAACATTGGTTTATAACATTGTATAAATTTCAGGTGTACCTCATTATACTTCTATTTCTGCATGGATTACATCATGTTCTCATGTTCACCACCCAAATACTAATTACAATCCATCACCACACACATGTGCCTCATCACCCGTTTTGCCCTCTTCCCCACCCCCTCCCCCCGCCCCTCTGGTAATCACCAATCCTATCTCTGTCTCTGTGTGTTTGTTTGTTGTTGTTATTATATACTACTTAGTAAGTGAGATCATACAATAATTGACCTTCTCCCTCTGACTTATTTTACTTTGCCTAATACCTTCAGTGTCCATCCATGTTGTCACAAATGGCTGGATTTCATCGTTCCTTATGGCTGAGTAGTATTCCATTGTGTATATACACCACATCTTCTTTATCCATTCATCCCTTGATGGGCACTTAGGCTGCTTCCAAGTCTTGGCTATTGTGAATAATGCTGCAATGAACAAAGGGGTGCATGTATATTTACGCATTGGTGTTTTCATGTTCTTTGGGTAAATACCCAGCAGTTGGAATAGCTGGATCATATGGTAGTTCTATCCTTGATTTTTTGAGGAATCTCCATACTGTTTTCCATAGTGGCTGCACCAGTTTGCACTCCCACCAGCAGTGTATGAGAGTTCCCTTCTCTCCACATCCTCTCCAACACTTGTTGTTTCCTGTCTTGTTAATTATAGCCATTCTGATGGGAGTGAGGCGATATCTCATTGTAGTTTTGATTTGCATTTCCCTGATAGTTAATGATGTTGAACATCTTTTCATGTGCCTGTTGGCCATCTGTATATCTTCTTTGGAGAAATGTCTGTTCAGGTCTTTTGCCCATTTTTTAATTGGGCTGTTAGATTTTTTTCTTGTTGAGATGCATGAGTTCTTTATATATTTTCGAGATTAACCCCTTATCAGATGTATGGTTTGCAAATATCTTCTCTCAATTGCTACGTTGTCTTTTCATTTTGTTGATGGTTTCAGAAGCTTTTTAATTTGATGTAGTCCCATTTGTTTATTTTTTCTATTGTTTCTCTCGCCTGGTCAGACATGGTGCTTGAAAATATGTTGCTAAGACCGATGTCGAAGAGCATACTGCCTATGTTCTCTTCTAGAAGATTCATCGTTTCAGGTCTTACATTCAAGTCTTTAATCCATTTTGAGTTAATTTTTGTGTATGGTGTGAGGTAATGGTCTACTTTCATTTTTTTGCATGTGGCTGTCCAGTTTTCCCAATACTATTTGTTGAAGAGACATTCCTTTCTCCATTGCACGTTCTTGGCTCCTTTGTCGAAGATTAGCTGTTCCTAGACGTGTGGGTTTATTTCTGGGCTCTCGATTCTATTCTATTGATCTGTGTGTCTGTTTTTGTGCCAGTACCATGCTCTTTTGGTTACTATAGCTTTGTAGTATATTTTGAAATCAGGGAGTGGGATACCTCCAGCTTTGTTCTTTCTTCTCAGGATTCCGTTAGGAATTCAGGGTCTTTTGTTGTTCCATAAAAATTTTAGGATTCTTTGTTCCCTTTCTATGAAAAATGTTGGAACTTTGATAGGATTGCATGGAATCTATAGATTGCTTTAGGAAGTATGGATTTCTTAACTATGTTAATTCTTCCAATCCAAGAGCACAGAATATCTTTCCATTTCTTTGTGTCTTCTTCAATTTCTTTCAGCAATGTTTTATAGTTTTCGGTGTACAGATCTTTCACCTCTTTCATTAAGTTTATTCCTAGGTATTTTATTCTTTTTGTTGCAATTGTAAATTGGATTGTATTCTTAATTTCTCTTTCTGCTACTTCATTGTTAGTGTATAGAAATGTAACTGATTTTTGTATGTTGATATTGTATCCTGCAACTTTACTGTATTTGTTTATTACTTCTAAAAGTTTTTTGGTGGATTCTTTAGGATTTCTATATACAAAATCATGTCATCTGCAAATAGTGACAGTTTCACTTCTTCCTTTCCAATTTGGATCCCTTTGATTTCTTTTTCTTCCCTGCTTGCTCTGGCTAGGACTTCCAATACTATGTTAAATAGGAGTGGTGAGAGTGGGCATCCTTGTCTGATTCCTGTTCTGAGAGGGATAGCTTTCAGTTTTTCACCATTGAGCATGATATTAGCTGTGGGTTTGTCATATATGGCCTTTATTATGTTGAGTTACTTTCCTTCTATACCCATTTTATTCAGAGTTTTTATCATAAATGGATGCTGTATCTTGTCAAATGCTTTCTCTGCATCTATTGAGATGATCATGTGATTTTTATTCTTCATTTTATTAATGTGGTGTATCACATTGATTGATTTGCGAATGTGGAACCATCCCTGAATCCTTGGAATAAATCCCACCTGCTGATGGTGCATAATCTTTTTAACATATTGTTGTTTTCGATTTGCTAGTATTTTGTTGAAGATTTTTGCATCGATGTTCAACACTGATATTGGCCTGTAATTTTCTTTTTTGTGTTGTCCTTGTCTGGTCTTGGTATCAGGGTAATGTCGGCTTTGTAGAATGAGCTAGGGAGCTTCCCCTACTCCTCAATTTTTTGGAAGAGTTTGAGAAGGATAAGTATTAAGTCTTCTTTGAATGTTTGGTAGATTTCACCAGGGAAGCCGTCTGGTCCTGGACTTTTATTGTTGGGGAGGTTTTTGATTACCGTTTTGATCTCCTTACTGGTGACTGGTCTATTCAAATTCTCTATTTCTTCTTGATCCAGTTTTGGAAGGTTTTATGATTCTAAGAATTTATCCATTTCTTCCAGATTGTCCAATTTGTTGGCATATATCTTTTCATAGTATTCTCTTATAATCTTTTGTATTTCTGAGGTGTGCACTGTAATTTCTCCTCTTTCATTTCTTTTTTTTTTTTTTGTGAGGTAGATCAGCCCTGTGCTAACATCCATGCTAATCCTCCTCTTTTTGCTGAGGAAGACCAGCTCTGAGCTAACATCTATTGCCAATACTCCTCCTTTTTTTTTTTCTCCCTAAAGCCCCAGGAGATAGTTGTATGTCACAGTTGCACATCCTTCTAGTTGCTGTATGTGGGACGTGGCCTCAGCATGGCCAGAGAAGCGGTGCCTCGGTGTGCGCCCGTGATCCAAACCCCGGGCCACCAGTAGCGGAGTGCACGCACTTAACCGCTAAGCCACGGGGCCGGCCCTCCTCTTTCATTTCTGATTTTACTTACTTGAGCCTTCTCTCTTTTTTTCTTGGTGAGTCTAACTAAAGGTTTGTCAATTTTGTTTATCTTTTCAAAGAACCTGCTCTTGGTTTTATTAATTTTTTTCTATTGTTTTTTAAGTCTCTATTTCATTTATTTCTGCTCTGATTTTTATCATCTCCCTTCTTCTACTGATTTTGGGCTTTGTTTGTTCGTCTTTTTCCAGTTCCTGTAGGTGCCTTGTTAGATTATTTGAGATTTTTTCTTGTTTGTTGAGATAGGCCTGTATTGCCATAAACTTCCCTCTTAGAACCGCTTTTGCTGTATCCCACAAGTTCTGGAATGTCGTATTTTCATTTGTCTCCAGGTATTTTTTTTATTTCTCCTTTGATATCTTCGTTGACCCAATGGTTGTTCAGTAGCATTTTGTTTAATCTCCAAGTATTTGTGGCTTTTCTGATTTTCTTCCTATAGTTGATTTCTAGTTTCATACCATTGTGATCAGAAAAGATGTTTGCTATTATTTCAATCTTCTTAAATTTATAGAGACTTGTTTTGTGGCCTCATATGTGATCAATTCTGGAGAATGTTCCATGTGCATTCGAAAAGAACGTGTATTCTTTGGTTTTTGGATGGAATGTTCTGTATGTATCTACTAGGTCCATCTGTTCTAGTGTGTCATTTAAGGCCAATGTTTCCTTATTGATCTTCTGTTTGGATGATCTATCTGTTGGTGTAAGTGGAGCGTTAAAGTCCCCTACTATTATTGTGTTACTGTCTATTTCTCTTTTTATGTCTGTTAATAATTGCTTTATATATTTAGGTGCTCCCACGGATGCATAGCTATTTACAAGTGTTATATCATCTTGTTGGTTTGTTCCATTCATCATTATGTAATGCTCTTCTTTTCTCTTGTTACAGTTTTTGTTTTAAAGTCTATTTTGTCTGATATGAGTATTGCTACTCCAGCTTTCTTTTCATTGCCATTTGCGTGGAGTATCTTTTTCTACCCCTTCACTTTCAGTTTGTGAGTGTCTTTAGGTCTGAAGTGTGTCTCTTGTATGCAGAATATATATGAGTCTTGTTTTTTTATCCAATCAGCCACCTATGCATTTTAACTGGAGCATTTAGTCCATTGATGGTTAAAGTAGCTAGTGATAAGTATGTACTTATTGCCATTTTTTAACTTTTTTTCCCTCGGTGTTTTAATAGTTCTTGTCTGTTCCTTTCTTCTCTTGATCTCTTCCCTTGTGGTTTGATGGCTTTCTTTAGTATTATGTTTGGGTTCTTTTCTCTTAGTTTTTTGTGCATTTATTATAGTTTTCTGGTTTGTGATCACCATGGGGGTCATATACACTAACCTATGTACATAGCAATCTATATTAAGTTGATGTTCTCATTAGTTTGACCTCTATCTGAAAGCTCTACTCTATATGTCCCCTCCTCCAACATTTTATGTTTTTGACATCATGTCTAACCTCATTTTTTTTGCATTTGTATCCATTACCCTCTTATCATGGAAACAGATAATTCTTCCTATTTGTTGTCATCTCTTTTCCCCTTAAATAAGTCTCTTTAGCATTTCTTGTAGTACTGGTTTCTTGGTGACAAACTCCTTTAATTTTTGCTTCTCTGGGAAGCTTTTTTTTTTTTTTTTTGTGAGGAGATCAGCCCTGAGCTAACATCCGCCAATCCTCCTCTTTTTTTGCTGAGGAAGACGGCCCTGGGCTAACATCTGTGCCCATCTTCCTCCACTTTACATGGGACGCCGCCACAGCATGGCTTGCCAAGCAGTGCGTCGGTGCGCGCCCGGGATCCGAACCAGCGAACCCCGGGCCGCCGCAGCGGAGCGCGCGCACCCAACCGCTTGCGCCACCGGGCCGGCCCCCTTCTCTGGGAAACTTTTTATCTCTCCTTCCATTTTGAATGATACACTTGCTGGGTAAAGTATTCTTGGCTGCAGGTTTTTTCCTTTTAGCACATTAAATATATTGTGCCACTCTCTTCTAGCGTGTAAGGTTTCTGCCTAGAAGTCAGCTGATAGTCTTATGGGGTTTACTTTGTATGTAACTTGTCTTTCTCTTGCAGCTTTTAGGATTCTCTCTTTATCTTTAATTCTATACATTTTAATTATGATGTGTCTTGGTGTGGGCTTCTTTGGGTTTATCTTATTTGGTGCTCTCTGTGCTTCTTGCACCTGGATGTCTGCTTCCTTCCTTAGGTCAGGGAAGTTTTCATCTATTATTTCTTCAAATAGATTCTCTGCCCCTTTGTCTCGCTCTTCTCCTTCTGGGACACCTATAACACGGATGTTAGGGTGCTTAATGTTGTCCCAGAGGTCCCTTAGACTGTCCTTACTCTTTTTAATTCTTTTTTATCTGTTCAGCTTGGGTGCTTTCTTCTAATCTTTTGTCCAGCTCGCTGATCCATTCTTCTGCATCCCCTACTCTGCTTTTGAGTCCCTCTAATGAATTTTTCATTTCCAGTATTGTATTCTTCATTTCTGATGGGTTCTTTTTTATATCTTCCATTTCTTTGTTGACATTCTCACTGAGTTCATCCATTCTTCTCCCAAGATCAGTGAGCATCCTTAACACTCTTTGTTTGAACTCTCTGTTGGGTAGGTTGCTCACATCTGTTTCACTTAGTTCCTTTTCTTGAGTTTTGTCCTGTTCCCTTACTTGGAACGTATTCCTTTGCCTCCTCATTTTGCCTCTTTCCCTGTGCTTGTGTCTATGTATTAGGTAGGTCAGCTACGTCTCCTGCTCTTGGAGAGGTGACCTTATATAAGTGATGCCTTATGAGGCCTTGCAGTGTGCTTCCCTCATTTCCAAATATTCCAGGAGTGACCCCTATGTGGGTTACTTGTGTCCTTCTGTTGTGGTGAGGTTGCTCTTCCTGTAGGTGTCCAGGGAGGCTGAGCTATGCCCCTGGCCAGCTGCTGTAATGCTCAGCTGCTTGTAGTTGTTGTGGTCCCTTCAGTCTCTTTATCAAGTTTGGGGAGCCCCAGCACAGTTGGCTACAAGTTCTAATAGCACATTCCTATTGCAGTATTTGTGTTAAGTGAGTAGGCCCCCAGCATGGCAGGTTGTTAGGCTGAGGGGCTTACAATTGCTATAAGCCTCTAGCCTTTATGTCTCTTGTCAGCTCTCTGAGTATTACAGCTGGGTGGAGCTGGCCTCAGGCTAGGGAGCACCCAATTGTTTCAGGCTTTGGAAGGTAGGGCTGATCCCCTATGTGGCTGTTTGAGAAGTACAAGTCTTCTGAAGCTGGCAAGCCCCACTGCCCACAGGTCCACACTCACATTCAACACAGTACTGCCCCTTTCGCATGCCCCAACCTCCTGACGTGGACCCAGTCTCTCCAAGGTGGGAGCCCCACACACTCCACCACCCCCCCCCACTCTCCACCCGCTCCTCGCGCACGCCCTGACCCACAGAGAGGTGGACCCAGTCACCAGTCTGCAGAGAATCAAGTTACCAATCTATGCAGGCCCACAAGTTGCCTGAGGGCTTCTTGTTGGATGGGGCCATTCTCTAGGGTGGGCTGCCTGCCTTGGCTGAACTGGATTAAGTAGGTGCTCTAATTGGTGGGGCAGACCCTGGGCTAGCAGGCCCCAGGGAGAACTCCAATGGCATCTGCCAGAATCTGTGTCAGCACACCCACACCAGGCCACCACAATGGCCGCCGCCAATGTCCCAGTCCCTGGAGAGGTCTCATCTCTCACCGAGATGCACTCAGAGCCTATCAGGTGAGTCTCTTTTCACCAAAGGGCTGTGCACCTTTCTTTCTGCTGATTTTAGGTTGCTTTCTGAAACGGATGAGTTCCTGCGTGGGCCCTTTAAGAGCCGGTTTTAGTTTCTTTGTGAGCCAGCTTTTCTGGGGATACTCCCCAATGTTTTAGTAGCAGGCAAAGTCAGATATTATGCCACTCGTCTCAATTGTGCTGGGTCCAAAAAATGCCTACAGCCGGAGCGCTCCCTGGCTCAGGGCCCCGCTCCTCCAGGGAGGGCTGGGTACCTTTGGGCTGCTCCCAGGTGGCTGTGAGGCGTTGCAGCTTGGGAAGGTGGCGTTTTTTCTCTCCAGGAGGGAGTCTCTGCCTCTTCCACCTCAATTAGGATTGTCGTTTGTTGCAGGGGTTCCTCTTATCCAGTTTTCAGTTCTGTCTCAGGGGTAATTTTTCCAAGAGTAGCTGTAAATTGGCTGTGTCCACGGAAGGAGGTGAGTTCAGAGTCTGTCTATGCCGCCATCTTGTCTTCTCTCCAAGTTCTATTTTATAAAGATTTTCTTTTTGCCTAAAGTCCCTCATTGCAAAAGCAATGTCAGAAAGTTAAATGTCACATTCAGGGAAATTTGACACAGTAATGCTATTTTTTAATGCCTATATATAAATGAATCAGAATATCCCAGAAATCCTCAAACAGGAAGAATGAGGAGGATCATTTCACACACCAGATCCTATGTGGACAATATCAAAATTAGAGAAATTAATCAACACGTGGAGTTACTGCCCAAATAACTCACAGAGAGTTTGGTAGAAAAGAATTGTGTGTTGTTGTAGCACATGGGAAAACATGTAAATGGTTAAAAAATTGCATTCTTAGTTTCCTTCACTAACCCTCAAGTGGATACCATGAAACAGTTACATTTTAAACTTAAACCAGAAAAAGCATTTGATGTAGAAGGAGATCAATCTTTTCACACAAAGCTCAGTGCATGATCCCATTTGTTGAAAAATGCAGCCACATTACACATACTCACAGAAACACGCCAGCTTCTTCGTTTTTTTTTCAGTGAGGAAGACTGGCCCTGAGCTAACGTCTGTTGTCAATCTTTCTCTTTTCGCTCGAGGAAGATTGTCACTGAGCTAACATCTGTGCCAGTACTCCTCTATTTTGTATATGGGATGCTGCCACAGCATGGCTTGACCAGTGGTGTGTAGGTCCACGCCTGGGATCTGAACCTGTGACCTCTGGGCCGCCAAAGTGGAATGCATGAACTTAACCACTAGGCCACCAGGCTGGCCCCTTTTCAGCTTCTTTTAAGGTGACATGGAATATGTATTAGGGTTCTCCAGAAAAATAGAACCAATCAGATTTACACACACACACACACACACACACACACACACACACACACAGGAAAGTGAGAGCAAGAGAGAGATTTTTTTTTTAAGGAATTGGCTCACGTGATTGTTGGGGCTGGTAAGTCCGAAATCTGCAGGGCAGGCCGACAAAGTGGATAACCAGGGAAGAGCTGAAATTGCATCTCAAGTCCCTAAGGCAGTCTGGAGGCAGAATTTCCTCTTCCTTGGAGGATCAAGCCTTCAACTGATTGGATAAGGCTCACCCACATTATAGAGGGTAATCTGCCTTATTTAAAGTCTAATGATTCGAATACTAACTCACAACAACATCTATACTGGTATTTGACAAAAACTTGGGTACCATAGCCTGGCCAAGATGACAGACAAAATTAAACATCACAGTACATGTTTGTTTAAAAGGAGAAAATGGATTTGAATATTAAGGTACAACATAGTGAACACTGCTAAAACATGGAATATGGAATATGGAAATCTATCCATATATATTTCTTAGATTCACTGGTCACTGTGAGATAAAAATATATTTATCATGAAAAAATAATACAAAAAAACCCCCAATGAATATTCAACCCTCTTTCTTTGGGGGAAATAATAACCAAGTCTCTTAACTATACACTTACCAGTGCTTTCTACCTGTATGAAAACAATTATAAATTTTAATGTTAAGAAAGCCATAATTATTAAACACTAATAATGACCATCTTTAACACTGGCTTAATGCTAACTTACTTGCCAATCTGGGTGCTTAGATTGCATTCACAGGTTAAATTCATCCTCAACACACCTCATCATATAAAATTGTTATTTATTATAGAATTGGTGTTAAAAGGGAGGAGATATATGCTAAATGTTTTGTAACCTAGTGAAAGACACATCAGTGACTATATTACCACACCATTCATTTCCACCACTATCAAAGCAAATTCCTCACAAGCAAAGAAATCCTGCACTTAAGTGAAAACCAATTTCACTCTGCCCCTGCACATCATTCATGCTAGAGTTCTCCAGGTGTCGGGGGTCTAGGTGGCTAGAAAAATCAACCACATCAACTGGAAGCAACCTTGCTCCAGGTGGTACAAACAGAATGTCACTTCTTTCACAACTTTAAAATCAGCAATACATGCAGGCCTAACCTAGTGAAACTCAACAAGAGTGACCTAAACAAAGAAGATAATAACTGAGCTTTCACAACAGCAGGAACCAAATTGCATATCAACATAAAATGCAATCATGCAAAGAGTGTCAACATGCATGAAGAAGAGAAGCTGAGTTCAAAGCAACAGATGCATTGATAAAGCCCTGCTGTGTGATTTGAAATTGTGGCTGAACAAACTCAAAATTTTTTGTCATTTGCAGCAATTAACCTATACTCTCCACAATCTGTTTCCTTGGTCTTCAAGGCTTGAATTGAATGAAAATGAAATCTATTTAGGCATGAATATAAATGAAGTGTCCTAAAGAATAAACAAATTGAAACAAAGAATATATATCAATAAATGTATGAAACAGAAATGAACCATTATGCCCTGGAAATTACTGTTAAACATGGGTATCCATATATTTCTTGCCACATGAAAAATATTGCTGTGTGATAAACAACAAGTATACAGAATTGGATAAAAATGTGTTCTAGAGGAGCATAATTCTTATGGGACATTATTAAATTATCAAAATCATTTCCTCACTTTACTCAATTTGCTGAGAATTTAAAAATATCCATAAATATCAACAGAGCAATATTATTTCTTAACAAAATTATGTTATATGTGGTATAGCTACAGCCATTAAAATTGCCAGGGATACCACCCTGTTAAAAGGTGATCATGTAAAGTGTTCTCTGTGTTCCTAATAAACATAGCAGGAGTAGTATTAGTACTAGTTAAAGTCATGGTGGCAGCAGCAGGGGTGAGGCAGTAGTCATCATAAATCACCTGCTGAAGGAATGCTTAATTGAGAGGCAATATACTTTTTCTTTCTCTTTTTAACAGCTTTACTGAAGTATAATCTATATACAAAAAACTGCACACAATGTGTACAACTTGATGAGTTTGCACATATGCAAACACCCATGATATGATCAAGGCTGTGGCAATCAAGGGAATACGCATATCCAGCAAGGAGGTAATATACTTCTGAATTTCATATACATTTTTATCATATAGATTTTCTTATTTGACCGAGCCAAAAAACATGTCTCAATAAAAACACATATCTGATTCTTAACACTAGTTAAATTATCCATTTCTCATACCTAAATTTCTCTAGAAATTACTGCTTTAGGAAGAGCTCATAGCAAACCTGGATGAGGACACAAAACCATTTCAAATCATTATTTTAGAGCTTAGTTCTCTGAATAAAATAAACCTTTGCAAGAGAAGACTTCAGGATTGCTAATGACTTAAAGCATTTAGAGAGAGATTATGTGGAATAAAATTTCACTGAAAACTATCTCAGAACCACATACAACTAGAACATCAATTAGTGTCAAGAATAAAATGGGTGGGTAAAAAATAAAAAAAATATTAGAAGGCTTGTCCACAAGAAAACCACTAATCAGAAAAAACTTACAATAATATGAAATTAAAAATTCCAATAAAATTCTAAAAATATGATGGGTTACACATAAACTTATCACATCCCTTCTAGATATCTATGAAGAAAGCTGCAAAGTTCTCCTGCAAAACCAAAAACCGGGATTGTTCACTTTAGTTGGTATTTAGAGGCTGACCATGATTTACTATGCACACCCATTCCTATCAGTTGAGATAACCCTCATTGGCCCATTACCATAGTTAGACCGTAAAGGTCTTGCGGATGAGTGAGATCCAGGTGAGTACAGGGAACGCAGCACAGGGCTCCTGCAACTCGACCCCAATTATTGGCCCTAGGGCCACCACAACAGTTGCTCTTATGGAGCATTACTCGACCCAGAAGAATCCAATTACACGTAGTCTAAGTGATCAGAATCATTCGGACAGGGCATTGCACACAGCGTGGCTCAAGGTGGAAGACCTGCTCAGTCCTCCATGCAACCTTAAATGTAGATTTCATCTCTATACTCACCACATCATGATGACTGTATCTAAGATTTTTAGACAACTCTAGACAACGACAAACCACCGTAAACTAACGTGCAACCTCAATTCAGTGAGGAATCCATCACCGACTCTACATTTACCTGGATAATTATGAGGAGGCAGAGATGACAAGTTTGTCCCAGGTTTCCCTAATTTTAAAGGGTATCTGCATCTTCCCTAACATGTAGGAGATTACAGTGGTAGGAAGAGCCCACAGAAACTACCTTGAGTATGCCTGAGATCGAGGCGGATGTCAGAGCCCTCCTGAGTGTAAGACAGGAAGCTCAAGAACACCTGCAACTCCACTCCCCACACTGGTACAGGTACCAACAAATGCCGTTCTTATTGAGGATCACTCTACCAAGAAAGCACCAGCTACATGTAGTCTAAGAGATACATACCATTCAAGGTAGAATATTATACATAGCATGACTAAAGTGGAAGAATCCGCCCAATCCCCAACTAACTCGCAAAGCAGCCTTCATCTCTCTCCTCACGTCACGATGCCTGCACACAAGACTTTTCTATAACCCTAGACAATGCCCACCCACTGTCCTCCAACTTGCATTCCTCTCTCTATGGGGATCACCTCAACTGCTCTATGTTTACTTGGATAATTATGAGGACCCAGTGACAATAAGCTTGCTCCTCTTTCCTATTAGGAAGAATCTTCCTCTTTCCTAACCTGCAGGTGTTCACATACTTCGGAAAGGACGACATCAATCCTCTTGAGGATACCTGAGATCAAACCCAGGTGGCTGCAGTGGCCCTTCTGTGTTCAAGGCACACCACTCAATGACACATGCATCTCCATCTCCATCAGTGGTCTCAGGGCCTCCAGAACTGTTGTTCTTGTTGAGCGTTACTCTACCTGGACAGGTACGAACTACATGTACTCAAAGTGATCAGTACCTTTCCAGGTAGGGCACTGCATACAGCATGGCTCCAGGTGGAGGATCTGCCCTGTCCTTCTCACACTCTCACATGAAGCTTTCCTTCTCTCCCCACCATGTCATGCTGACTGACACAAGATTTCTACATAACCCTAGAAAATCCTGACCCGCTGCCATCCATCTTGAGTCTCTTCCTCAGGGCGGAACTACTCGCCTGCTCTACATTTACCTAGATGACTATGAGGACCCAGAGAGGACAAGCTTCTTCCAATTTTCAATTCTGCTATTAGGAATAATCTTCTTCTTCTCTAACCGGTAGGTGTTCACAATGTTAGGAACAGGCCACAGCAATCATCTGTAGGATGCCTGAGATCCAAGTGGATGCCAGGGCCCTCCTGAGGTCAAGGCAGGAAGCCAACAACACCTGGATCTCCATTCCCATCACTGGTCCTGAGGCCATCACAAATGATGCTGTTGTTGAGCATCACTCCACCCAGAAGGCACCGAATACATTTAGTCTAAGTAATCGGCACCATTCTGGGCAGGGCGCTGCACAAAGTTGGGCTCAAGGTGGAGGACCTGTCCAGTTGGCCTCACGCTCTCAAATGTAGCTTTCATATCTCTCCCCACCACATCATGATGATGGTACCCAAGACTTTTCCGTAACCCTACAAAATGCTCACCCACTGCCCTCCAAATTGCAACCCTCCCTTAGAGGGGATCACCTCACCTGCTCGATATTGACATGGACAATTCTGAGGTCCCAGAGAGAACAAGCTTGCTCCCTTTTTTCTCTTCTTCTGTTAGGAAGTCTTTGCATCTACTCTAACTCAGAGGTGAGAGGTGCCAGCATTGCTACCAACGGCCCACTGAAATCATCTTGAGGATGACCGAGATCAGACCCGGTTTGTTGCAAGGGACCTCTTGAGCTCAAGGTCAGCAGCTCAAGGAAACATGCATTTCTTCCCCATCGCCAGTCTGAAAGCCACCTCAAACGCTGGCCGTGTTGAGCGTTACTCTACCCAGACAGGCACGATCACAAATAGTCTTAGTGATCACTACCTGACTGGGTAGGCCACTCCACACTGAATGTCAAAGGTGGGGAACCTGCCCCATTCCCCACACGTGCTCAAATATAGCCTTCACCTCTGTGCCCACCACATCACGATGATGGTGCCCCCATGTTTCTATAAGCATAGACGATGACAACCCACTGCCCTCCAACTGCAACCCTCCCTCACTGAGAATCCCCTCACCTGCTCTACTTTGACCAGACCATTATGAGCAGCCACAGCAAACAAGCTCGTCCCTATTTTCTCTTCTTCTGGATGGAAGTGTCTTCCTCTTCTCTAACCTGTGCGAGATCACATTGGTAGGAAGGGCCCACTGAAACCATCTGGAGGATGCCGGAGGTCCAGTTGGCTGGCAGGGCCCTCCTGAGAGCAAGGCATGCAGCTCATGGGTACCTGCAGGTCCGCTCCCATCATTGCTACAGGCCACCGCCAATGATGTTCTTGTGGAGCATCACTCCACCCAGAAAGACACTGACTGCAGGTACTCTGAGCGATCAGTACCCGTCTGGGTAGGACACTGTGCACAGCATGGCTAATGTGGGAGAACCTGCCCAATCCCCCTCGCGCTCTCAAATGTAGCCTTCATCTCTCTCCTCACATCACGATGCCTACACACAAGACTTTTAACCCTAGACAATGCCCACCCACTGCCCTCCAACTTGCATCCCTCTCTCTATGGGGATCACCTCAACTGCTCTATGTTTACTTGGATAATTATGAGGACCCAGCGACAATAAGCTTGTTCCTCTTTCCTATTAGGAAGAATCTTTGTCTTCCCTAACCTGTAGATATTCACATAGTTGGGAAAGGACGACAGCAATCCTCTTGAGGATACCTGAGATCAAAGCCAGGTGGCTGCAGCGGCCCTCCTGAGTTCAAGGCACACCACTCAATGACACATGCATCTCCATCTCCATCAGTGGTCTCAGGGCCTCCAGAACTGTTGTTCTTGTTGAGCGTTACTCTACCTGGACAGGTACGAACTACATGTACTCAAAGTGATCAGTACCTTTCCAGGTAGGGCACTGCATACAGCATGGCTCCAGGTGGAGGATCTGCCCTGTCCTTCTCACACTCTCACATGAAGCTTTCCTTCTCTCCCCACCATGTCATGCTGACTGACACAAGATTTCTACATAACCCTAGAAAATCCTGACCCGCTGCCATCCATCTTGAGTCTCTTCCTCAGGGCGGAACTACTCGCCTGCTCTACATTTACCTAGATGACTATGAGGACCCAGAGAGGACAAGCTTCTTCCAATTTTCAATTCTGCTATTAGGAATAATCTTCTTCTTCTCTAACCGGTAGGTGTTCACAATGTTAGGAACGGGCCACAGCAATCATCTGTAGGATGCCTGAGATCCAAGTGGATGCCAGGGCCCTCCTGAGGTCAAGGCAGGAAGCCAACAACACCTGGATCTCCATTCCCATCACTGGTCCTGAGGCCATCACAAATGATGCTGTTGTTGAGCATCACTCCACCCAGAAGGCACCGAATACATTTAGTCTAAGTAATCGGCACCATTCTGGGCAGGGCGCTGCACAAAGTTGGGCTCAAGGTGGAGGACCTGTCCAGTTGGCCTCACGCTCTCAAATGTAGCTTTCATATCTCTCCCCACCACATCATGATGATGGTACCCAAGACTTTTCCGTAACCCTACAAAATGCTCACCCACTGCCCTCCAAATTGCAACCCTCCCTTAGAGGGGATCACCTCACCTGCTCGATATTGACATGGACAATTCTGAGGTCCCAGAGAGAACAAGCTTGCTCCCTTTTTTCTCTTCTTCTGTTAGGAAGTCTTTGCATCTACTCTAACTCAGAGGTGAGAGGTGCCAGCATTGCTACCAACGGCCCACTGAAATCATCTTGAGGATGACCGAGATCAGACCCGGTTTGTTGCAAGGGACCTCTTGAGCTCAAGGTCAGCAGCTCAAGGAAACATGCATTTCTTCCCCATCGCCAGTCTGAAAGCCACCTCAAACGCTGGCCGTGTTGAGCGTTACTCTACCCAGACAGGCACGATCACAAATAGTCTTAGTGATCACTACCTGACTGGGTAGGCCACTCCACACTGAATGTCAAAGGTGGGGAACCTGCCCCATTCCCCACACGTGCTCAAATATAGCCTTCACCTCTGTGCCCACCACATCACGATGATGGTGCCCCCATGTTTCTATAAGCATAGACGATGACAACCCACTGCCCTCCAACTGCAACCCTCCCTCACTGAGAATCCCCTCACCTGCTCTACTTTGACCAGACCATTATGAGCAGCCACAGCAAACAAGCTCGTCCCTATTTTCTCTTCTTCTGGATGGAAGTGTCTTCCTCTTCTCTAACCTGTGCGAGATCACATTGGTAGGAAGGGCCCACTGAAACCATCTGGAGGATGCCGGAGGTCCAGTTGGCTGGCAGGGCCCTCCTGAGAGCAAGGCATGCAGCTCATGGGTACCTGCAGGTCCGCTCCCATCATTGCTACAGGCCACCGCCAATGATGTTCTTGTGGAGCATCACTCCACCCAGAAAGACACTGACTGCAGGTACTCTGAGCGATCAGTACCCGTCTGGGTAGGACACTGTGCACAGCATGGCTAATGTGGGAGAACCTGCCCAATCCCCCTCGCGCTCTCAAATGTAGCCTTCATCTCTCTCCTCACATCACGATGCCTACACACAAGACTTTTAACCCTAGACAATGCCCACCCACTGCCCTCCAACTTGCATCCCTCTCTCTATGGGGATCACCTCAACTGCTCTATGTTTACTTGGATAATTATGAGGACCCAGCGACAATAAGCTTGTTCCTCTTTCCTATTAGGAAGAATCTTTGTCTTCCCTAACCTGTAGATATTCACATAGTTGGGAAAGGACGACAGCAATCCTCTTGAGGATACCTGAGATCAAAGCCAGGTGGCTGCAGCGGCCCTCCTGAGTTCAAGGCACACCACTCAATGACACATGCATCTCCATCTCCATCAGTGGTCTCAGGGCCTCCAGAACTGTTGTTCTTGTTGAGCGTTACTCTACCCGGACAGGTACTAATTACATGTACTGTAAGTGATCAGTACCTTTCTGCGTAGGGCACTGCACACAGCATGGCTCCAGGAGGAGGATCTGCCAAGTCGTTCTCTCACTCTCGCATGAAGCTTTCATTCCCCCCCCACCCCCGTCACAATTACCGTACACAAAATTTTCATAGCCATAGAAAATACTGACTCACTGTCATCCATCTTGATGCTCTTCCTTAGCGGGGATCTGCTCACCTCCTCCACGCTTACCTGGATGACTATCAGGACCCAAACATGACATACTTCCTCCAGTTTTCTATTTCTCTATTAGAAATAACCTTCATCTTCTATAACCTTCTGGTGTTCACAATGTTGGGAACGCAACACAGCAATCATCTGGATGATGCCTAAGATCCAGCTTAATATCAGGGCCCTCCTGACATCAAGGCAGGAAGCTCAACAACACCTGACGCTCCATTCCCATCACTGATCCTAAAGACACCAGAAACATTGTTCTTTTTGAGCATCACTCTACCCATTTGGTGCCCAATACACAAAGCCTTAGTAACCATCACCATTCTGTGCTCAGCCCTGCAAACAGTTGGGCTCATGGTGGAGGACGTGTGGACTCCCTCTCACACTCTCAAATGTAGCTCTCATGACTCTCCCCATCAAATGATGACTGTAACCAAGATTTTTCCATATCCTTAGACAATGGTGACCCACTGCCCTCCAACTTGCAACCCTCCCACAGTGGGGATCACCTTACCTCCTCCCTGTTTATCTTGATGGAAATGAGGTCTCAGAGAGAACAAGCTTGTTCCTGTTTTCTGTTCTTCTACTAGGTATTATCTTCATCTACTCTAACCTGGAAATGGTCACAATATTACAAATAGGCCACTGAAATCATATTATGAATGCCGGAGATTCAGTTGGCTGGCAGGGCCCTAGTCTGTTCAAGTTAGGCAGCTCAAGGAGCCATCTCTACCCCCCTCACTGGTACAAATGCCACCAGAAATTTTGTTTTGTTGAGCATCACTCTTCCTAGAAATATACTAATTAAATGTAGTCTAAATGATAAGCACCATTCTGGGCAGCACAATGCATGAAGCATGTTTTCAAGGTGAAGGATCTACCCAAGCCCCTCACACTGTCACATGAAGCTTACACTTCTCTAAGCCTACATATTCATTCTCTCTAACATACAGGTGCTGATATTGTTAGGAATGGACCACTGAAATCATCATATGGATACCTAAGATCTGACCATGGTGGCTGCAGGGCCCTCCAGAGCTGGGGACAGGCAGCTCACAGACACATGCATGTCCATTCCCATCACCATTCTGAAAGCCATCCCAAATGTCATTCTTGTTGAGGATTACCTACCCAGACAGGCACTGATCACACGCAGTCTAATTGATCAGTACCTTCCTGGTTAGGGCACTGCACACAGAATGGCAAAGATGGAGAACCTGCCCAGTTCTCCTCACATTCTCAAAAGTAGTTTTCAAGTCTGTCCCCACCAGGCCACGACGACTGTACCCAAGTTTTTCTATAACCCTACACAATGACAACCACTCCCAACCAATGGCAACCCTCCCTCAGTGAGAATCCCTTCACCTGCTCTAAGTTTAATGCAAGATTATGAGGATCATCAAAGATAAGCTTGTCCCTATTTTCTCTTCTTCTATTAGGAAGCGTCTCCATCTTCTCTAACTTGTACGAGATCACAGTGTAAGAATGGTTCAGGGAAACCATCTTGAGGGAGCAGGAAAACCAAGTGGCTGTGAGGGTCCTCCTCAGTGCTGGGCAGGCAGCTCAAGGACACCTGCAGACCTGCTCCCATCACTGGTATAGGCCACCGGCAGTGTTGTTCCCATGGAGCACTCCACCCAGAAAGGCACCGACTGCAGGTACTCTGAATGATCAGTACCTTTCTGGGTAGGACACCACACACAGCATGGCTAATGTGGGAGAACCTGCCCAATATGCCTAGTACTCTGAAATGTAGGCTGCACTTTTCTCCCCACCTCATGATGACTGTACACAAGACTTCTGCATAACCCTAGACAAGGACGACCCATTGCCCTCCAACTTGCATCCCTCTCTCAGTGGGGACTAGCTCAAATGCTCTATGCTTAGATGGATAATTATGAGGACCCAGAGACAATAAGCTTGCTCCTCTTTCCTATTAGGAAGAATCTTCGTCTTTAACCTGCAGGTGTTCACATAGTTCGGAATGCACAACAGCAATCCTCTTGAGAATACCTGAGATCAAACCCAGGTGGCTGCAGTGGCCCTCCTGTGTTCAAGGCACACCACTCAATGACACATGCATCTCCATCCCCATCAGTGGTCTCAGGGCCTCCGGAACTGTTGTTCTTGTTGAGCGTTACTCTACCCGGACAGGTACGAACTACACATACTCAAAGTGATCAGTACCTTTCCGGGTAGGGCACTGCACACAGTGTGGCTCAAGGTGGAGGGTATTTCCGGTCACTCTCCTACTCTCAGACGAAGCTTTCATTCTTTCCTCAGCATGTCATGATGACTGTACACAAGATTTTTCCATAGCCCTAGAAAATAATGACTCACTGCCATCCAACTTAAGCCTCTTCTTCAGTGGGGATCTGCTCACCTGTTCTATGTTTACCTGGATGACTATGCGGACCCAGAGAGGACAATCTTCCTCCAATTTTCAATTCTGCTGTTAGGAATAATCTTAATCTTCTCTAACTGGTAGGTGTTCACAATGTTAGGAACAGACCACAGCAATCATGTGGAGGATGCCTGAGATCCAGGTGGATGCCAGGGCCCTCCTAAGGTCAAAGCAGGAAGCTCAACATCACCTGAAGCTCCACTCTCATCACTGATCCTAAGGACACCAGACACGTTGCTCTTGTTGAGCATCCCTCTACCCAGAAGGCGCCGAGTACACATAGTCTAAGTAATCGGCACCATTCTGGGCAGAGCGCTGCACACAGCATCGTTCAAGAGGGAAGATCTGTCCAGTCCCCCTCACAATCACAAATGTAGTTTTCTTGACTCCCCACCACATCATGATGACTGTACCCAAGATTTTTCCATAACCTTAGACAATGCTGACCCACTGCCCTCCAACTTGCAACCCTCCCTCAGTGGGAATCACCTTACCTCCTCTATGTTTACTTAGATGACTATGAGGTCCCAGAGAGAACAAGCTAGCTCCTTTTTTCTCTTCTTCCAGTAGGTAATATCTTCATCTTCTCTAACTTATACGAGATCACATTGGTAGGAATGGCACAGTGAAAACATCTTGAGGGTGTATGAAAACCAGGTGGCTGTGACGGTCCTCCTGAGAGCAAAGAAGACAGCTCAAGGATACCTGCAGATCCACTCCCATCACTGGTCCTATGGTCACCACAAACTTTGTTGTTGTTGAGCATCACTCTACCCAGAAGGCACTGAGTACAGGTAGCGTAAGTAATCTGTACCTTTCTGGGAACGGCCCTGCATACAGCATGGCTCAAGGTGGAGTGTCTGTCCAGTCCTCCTCACCCTCTCCAATTTAGCCTTCATGACTCTCCCCACCATATCTTTATTACTGTACCTAAGATTTTTCCATAACCTTAGACAATGGTGACCCACTGCCCCCCAACTTGCAACCCTCCCTTAGTGGGGATCACCTCACCTGCTCTATATTGACATGGATGATTCTGAGGTCCCAGAGAGAACAAGCTTGCTCCTATTTTCTCTTCCTCTATTAGGAAGTATCTTCGTCTACTCTAACTCATAGGTGTAGGCACTGTTACAAATGGACTACTGAAATCATCTTGAGGATGACCGAAATCAGACCCAGTTTGCTGCAAGGGACCTCACGAGCTCAAGGTCAGCAGCTCAAGGAAACATGCATGTCTTCCCCATCACCAGTCTGAAAGCCACCTCAAACGTTGTTCTTGTTGAGTCTTCCTCTACCCAGATGGGCACTAATCACACATAGTCTAAGTGATCTGTACCTTTCTGGGTAGGGCAATGCACACCAAATAGCAAAGTTGGAGAACCTTCCCAGTTCTCCTCACATTCTCAAAAGTAGCTTTCATCTCTGTCCCGCAATGTCAGGATGACTGTACCCACGTTTTTCTATAACCCTAGTGACGACTCACTGCCCTCCAGCTGCAACCCTCCCTCAGTGAGAATCCCCTCACCTGCTCTACAGTTACCAGATGATTTTGAAGATCGAGAGAGAACATGTTTGTCCCTATTTTCTCTTCTTCTATTAGGAAGTATCTTCATCTTCTCTAACCTATATGAAATCACATAGGTTGGAGCCACCCACCAAAATCATCTTGAGGATGCCTAAGATCCAGGTGGCTGTTCAGGGCCCTCCTGAGTGCAAGGCTGTCAGCTCAAGGCAACTTCAGCTTTACTCTCTTCTCTGGTGTATAGTACACCAGAAACGTTGTTCTTGTTGAGCATCACTCTTCCCTGAGAGGTGCCTACTACAAGTAGTCTAAGTGTTTAGAACTTTTCTGGGCAAGGTACTGCACACAGCATGGCTCAAGATGGAGGACCTTCCCAGTCCCCCTTGCACTCTGAAATATAGCTTTTATCTCTCTGCCCAACACATCATGACGACTGTACCCAAGATTTTTCCATAACCCTAGACAATGCTGACATACTGCCCTCCAACTTTATTCCTTCCTTTACTTAGTATGCCCTTGCATGCTCTAGGTTTACCTACATGATTTCAGGACCCAGAGAGAACAAATTTGTTCTTGTTTTCTCTTCTTCTGTTAAGAAGAATCTTTATCTTTTCTAACCAGTAGGTATTTACATTCTTAATAATAGACCACTGAAATATTCTTGAGGATTTCTGAGTTCCAGGTGGCTGCTAGGGCACTCCTGTGTTCAAGGCAGGCAGCTAAAGTAGGCATGTTAGCTCCATCCGCTTCATCAATCTGAAGGCCTCCACAAATGTTGTTCTTCTAGAGCGTTACTCTACCAAGAAAAGCACTGATTGCAAGTAGTCTCACTGATCGGCACCATTCTGGGTAGGGCACTGTAAACAGCATACCTGAAGGTGGAGGAGCTGCCCAGTCTGTTTTACACTCTCACATGTAGTTTTCATCTCTCACCCTACCACATCATGATGACTGTACCCAAGATTTTTCTATAATCCTAGTCAATGATGAATCACTGCCCTCCAACTTACAACCTTCCCTGAGAGAGGCTCTCCAATGGCCCTTTATATACCTGGATGATTATGAGGACCCAGAGAGAACAAGCTTGCTCTTGTTCTCTCCTCTATCATTAGGATGTATTTTCATCTTCTCTAACCTATAGGTGTTCACATTGGTAGTAATGGACCACTGAAATCATCCTCAAGATGCCTGAGATCCAGGTGGCTACAAGGGCTCACCTGAGTGCAAGGCAGACAGCTCAAGGATGCATGCATCTCCGTCCCCATTACCAGTCTGAAGGCCACCAGAATCATTCTGGTTGAGCATCACTCTACCCAAACGAGCATTAATTACATGTAGTCTAAGTGATAAGCACCATTCTGGGCTGGGCACTGCACATAGCATGGCTTCAAGGTGGAGGACCTTCCCAGTCCCCCTTGCACTCTCAAAGGTAGCTTTCTCCTATTTCCCTCCACATCAGGATGACTGTACTTAAGATTTTTCCATAACCCTAGATAAAGCCTCCTCCTTCCCTCCAACTTGCATCCTTCCCTCAGTGGTGATTCCCTCATCTGCTCTAGGCTTCCCTGGATGATTAGAGGACCCAGAGAGAACAAGCTTGTTCTTATTCTTCTATTGAGAAATATCTTTATCTTCTCTAACATGTAGGTCTTCACGTGGTAGTACTGGAACTTTGAAAATGGTTTGCTTCTCCCTAATGTTAAAAAAAATAGAAACTTGAACACATCCAGCACATCTTTCTTTTCCCCATAAATCCCTAAAGGCACATGCACAAAAACAGTGAAAAGACACCCGAAATTCTATAACGAGAAGTAGACATACATCAGAGATTGAGAAGGCAGAAATTTAATTTCGTCCCCAATCCTTTGAGGGGACACTGAACTTTTAACTTATCTCTGCTGAATTCTAGGAAAGAAATAAATTTAGATCCAATGTCTGTCTTTTCTTTGTCTCAGCTCTGGATTTCCTGTGCTCTCCACTGGAGTTCTGATTGTTGAAACTATATGTTTCTGTTTACAGTCTGCGACATAGGCCTCTTGCACTCTCACTTTCCCTCAACCCTTCTGATCCTGATGGAAGTTGTAAGAATATGTGAGGAAATACCTGACCCTGAATCACTTCTTGTCGTGATTGGAACCTAACTCTCTCCTACCTGAAATTATCAATACCTGCATCCCACAGTACCTGACATCTCTCTACAAAGCTTGACACGAACATGGACAAAGACTCATCTCCTTTCTTTACCAAGGCCAAAATAATACTTGGTTCAGAGATGGAAGAACTATGTCTATTCTCTGGGATTCTGGTGGTCTATAAAAGCAAGAAGGCAATATCTAGGAAACGATCCCTCTCTTGACCCTGTTCTCCTATTATTTACATCTGTCATCCGTCCTTAGGTTGCTTACTTAGCTCACATAGAAGAGGACAGGCTGTTTACCATGTCGGAAACAATCCTGAAGATACCAGTTGACATGTGGTGAGATAATATTAAGTATTTAATTGATTTACATCATAAGTTATATGAAAAAGAAAAATAAGCAGAAATAAAAGAATAAGAGAAACAAGAGTGTATTATTTCCAAAATGCTTACTTACACAGCAGGAAACTGACTTGGGGCTTCTATGTAGATTTTCTCATTTACCCTCATGACAAACTCGTGTCACAGTTTTTGTGCTTCAAATACAGTTTATAGTAGCTATAGTTATTGTTAGCTACAGTTAGTTATTTTAGAGCTATAGTTAGATATAGTTATTGCTAACTATATTTAGTTCATTAGTTGTGGTAATTTAGTAATACTAATTATAGGTACTCGTGTTTATGGTTAGTCATACTTATTTAAGTTATAGCTGATAACTCGCACTGGTTACTAAGGTTATGACTACTAGCTAGCTGTGGTAACTAGTCACAACTACTAACAACTCAGTGCCTGGCAGTGATTGACTGTTTAGTGTTACTGGTTGTGACTACTAACTAGTTGTGATTGCTGGTTATGGTTGTTTGTAATTATGATTGCTTGTAGTTTTGGCTAGATGTATTTACAAGTAGTTATGGTTGGTTGTGAGCATAGTTTTAGGTAGAATTAGTTATAATTAGTTATAAAGTTATATTTATATAGAGTTAGAGTGTTAAGAGTTGTAGTTATTTGACCTAGAATGTAATCTACTCACAGACTTATCTTCAGATATTTGAAAGCTGTCATGATCCACACCCACGGGGGAGCATACTTTTTACTATCTCATTCCACTATCATCATTTGACTCATTGTTACTTATTAAAAAAAAACAACTAAGTTTCAATGTCTTTCAACACAAAGAAAGAAATGTACGTAAACTCTTGAGGAGTCACTTGCCCTCCAGCACCCTGTCTGTTAGGCTCAGACTCCAAGAACCACCTGACAAGTGAAATGCCACCCACCTGTGTGACATTTATTCCCGAAAGCATTCCTCCCCTAATCTCCAGCTCTCATTCAAGCCCAAGAAGTGAGCTGCAAACCCTCCAGGGAAATCTGACAATCTCATTTCCCATCTTTCTGAAGCAACCCTGCCTGAGCCCCCAGCACAGTGCTCCCTCCTATAGGGATGTTTCCATGTCCCTCAAATTCAGAGGTGCTTTTACACAATCTAGAGAGCAAGGCATGCCTCCAAAGAAGCAGAACACATGCTGTGTCTTCTCTTCAAGGAGGTCCTATTCATTCACCAAGTCCACGTTAAAACCTTACCTCCTCCAAGAGGCTTTCTCAGACGCATATGGTCGGAATCCACCTCTTGTTCTCCCACTAGGCTTTGTTTGTAGGTCTACTATAGCCCCGAACACATTCTAGCTTGTATCAGTGTGAGTATTGATGTCTTTCATTGTTTCCCTCACTGGATTGTAAGCACCTGGAGGACAGAGCCACGTGCCTTATTCATTTCTCCATGTAATAGAGTACAGAGTTAGGGTGAGTCAAACTTGTGAAATCAGTCACAATTAATATTATTAATAATAGAATATCAAACTTTGATATGGCTTATTTTGTTCTGATATATACATATATGCATGTGTATGCATATACGCATATAAATTTCTTCTAGATTATACCAAAAATCATGTCACCTATAGCTGTATGGATTTGTTGGTCATTCATTCATTCTGTGTGTATTTTGAATGTTGGATGGACAAAATCAAGTTTACCACTAGCATACCATTAACTTACCCCTTACATGTGTCTGCAGTTGCTTTGATGCTCAAATTCTAGAGAAATCATCTATCTTGGCACAAATATTCATAGAATGTTCTAGTAAATAAGTATATTGAATAAAAATAAGCAGAATATATTCCAATATGCACATGAAAAACAAACAACACCACACCATGCGAGTGATAACTGAACATGCTCCTCCTATCACTAATAAAAGTACCGGTAGAGATATTAGGACTTACAGCAGTAGTTAAAGTAGTAGTGGTGGCAACAAGAAAAAGGAAACTTGGCAGAATGATTATGTACCTAGCAGATAAGGTAGTTTGGACTTTCATGTGGATTTCCATACTTACAATAAATATGTACCAAAAAAACAATTCTACAACTTATTATTTGTCATGAGAATTAATCAAAGAAACATTTAGGAATGTAGAAAGTACATTTAGAAAATGAAAATTAAAGTAATGCAGAAACTATCAGAATTTGTGCAAGAAAGGGTTAACTCAGGAGGCCTGTGTTACCTAAGCCTTGCACATTCCCAAGAAAGGTGCATTATCAGTACTGGCCCTTGGCAGACGCCTAGGAGTTTAGCCCTGAGCCCTTAGAATGTACTGTCTGATAAGAGTGCTTTTGTATGTCTTTGGAAACACTGGACCAGTATGACCAGACAGTTTATGCTAACACTGTGTGATTGATGGTGAACACCTGTTTTTGCTCTGGGAGTCTAAAGTTTGAATAGCTGAGGTCAGTCATGCAAGTGCTGCATGCCTAGGTGACTGATTCCCAATAAACACCCTGGATACCCAGGCTTTGGTACCCTTCTTTTGTTGGCAACGCTTCACACATGTTGTCACACACTGCTCCTGGGAGAATTAAGCACATTCCTCGTGACTCCACTGGCAGAGGCAACTGGAAGTTCACGCCTGGTTTCTCCCAGAATTAACCTATGCTCCTTTTCCCTTTACTGATTTTAATCTGTATCTTTTCATAGTAATAAACCATAACCATGAGTACAACAGCTTCTAAGCCCTGTGAATCTTTTTAGTGAGGCATCATGCCTGAGTGTGGTCTTAGAGACCCCTGTATCAAAACAAAAAATCTCATATTTACCTAGTATCATTTAAACATGACATGGTACATTTCTCCTTACATATACAGCAGGCATTTTACTGGGGGCTTCTATGTAGATTTTATCATTTACTCTCATGACAAATCCGTGTTACTGAATCTTTTACTAATTCATCAACATAGATTTGTCATCAGGAGTAGAGAGAAAACATGTGAAGCTACTTTTGGATCCTGAAAAGCAACAGAGAAGCAAAGGTATTATGTTATCATAACGTAATATGGCACATATGAAAAAGAAAAATTACTTATGGCATCTTCATTTCCTAATTACACTTTATATACCAGATATGAGCTTTTTAATAATTCTATTAGTTATAATTCACATGAATAATGGAATTATTATTATTATTATTAAAGAAATATAATTATAATATAAATATAATAATAATAATTATTATTAAAGAAATATAATTCGATTATATTTCTTTAAACCAAATTCTGGTTTAAACAATTTGGTTCAAAGAAATAAAAACCAAAAGAATTGGTTTAAAGAAATACATGGTTCTTCAAGATTCTACTATTTCAGATACATGACAGGACAACCCAGGAGCTAACAGCAAAGTCCTTCCAAATTCATGGAAGGACAGCACTCTTCTCAGAATAGAAGTGTTCCCTTGCCAGTTACTGATGATGATAATGCTGTCCACGTTTAGGGATTGGCACTCTCCAGTTTTACTGTGCACAGGTGACTGCCAAGACCCAACTCCATCAATTAGAAGCAAAGCGGCTGCGGTGACTGCAAACCAACGTTTTGCTACCTGACGTTTTGGATTAATACAAGCATGTAGTGCTAACCTAGAGACGCCAGTCTAGTTTATCCTCAACAAAAGTGACAAGTAAGAAGCACTGGCAATATAATGCATTAAAATATGTGATCATTCTATAATAAAAGTAATAGTGTATGATATTGTTTAAGACAGGAACGACAAGTTCAAGAGAAAAAGAACAGGAGATAAAATAATTGTTATGTAAATCCCAACACTAGGTATAAAATCTGTAGAGTTTATTGTTTACCATGAGGAAGCCTCCAATGCATTTCCTATCTATGGGTATATAGATATGTACACACACACACACATACACACACACAAATCTCAGCATTGATATCCATGAAACATTCTGGAGAATGTACAAGTAGTATAATAATGGGCAGAAAGAATTCCATTATTCATGTGAAAAAAATAAAAGTACACAACCAAAATCACTAGAACCTGAACAAAGGTCTACATGGTTCCAGGCACATCAAATAATATGCTGAATGTGTATATATTTAAAATGAAACCAGGAAGATACCAGTTCATATGTAGTGAGAGATTATTAAATACCTCATTATAAATCATTGCCTTATTTTACAAGTTAAGTAAATAACTACTAATTTTACTAATAATCAATACAGCAATGTATTTTATTTTAAACATTCACTTGCAATGAGACATTAGAGAATATTTTAGCTTCTACATTGCAGGATTTCTAGGCTCCTAACACTTGGTAACTTGAGATTACTGCTTCCAGATTAGATGGAGGAACAGGTACCAAATTAATCTGCTATCTAAAACTGGAAGAAATATATAGGAGAAAAAATTATTTTTCAGACACTATACATTGGCCAACTCACAGCAGCGATCTGTGAGAGAGGGAAACAAATGAAGAGAGCGCATACCTTGACCAAGCCAGCTGCTCAGAGAAAGAATGACGGTTCTAGTGCGTGGCGGGGCGGGGGACCCTGGGAAAGCCTGGTGATTTCCCATATTAACAGACTGAAATGGAAAAAATGATCATCTCAATAGATGCAGACAAATATTTGACTAAATATTTCATCCTTATCTGAAAAATAGTATCAGCGAATTAGGCATAGCAGAGTATATCCTCACTCTGTTGAAGAGCATCTACAAAAACTTACAGCTAACATAAGACTTAACTGTGCAAGATTTAATGTTTGACTCCTGAGACCAGGAACCAGGTAAAGATGTCTGCACTCACCATTTGTATGCAACAATAATGCTGAGTTCAAGGTAACGAAATAAGGTGATAAAACTCTTTTATACTTTGAAATCTTAGAAGGATAAAATCTAGCAAGTCTGTCACTGGCAACTATTAACTTCCCCCCATATGTGTATGCATTGTAAATAAATGATCTCTATCAGCATGGATCACCATAGTGTTCTAGAAAGTATGTAAACTGAATAGTAATCAGAATAAATTCCAATATGTATATAAAGAACAAACCACCCACTACAATCTATGAGTGATAACTGAAGATACTCTTATTACTAATAAAATAATATTATTATGACTGATAGCATTTTATAACAGTACTAGTAATTGTAATAATAAAAACAAAAAAAAATTGCTAAGTGATTATGTACTTGGTAGATATGAACTTCAGACTTTCATATGTATTTCCACAGCTGACATCCACAACAAATCGGTACCAAAGAAACAGTTAATAATTCTAAAGCTTTGATTAGTCAATGAGGATTAATTAGGAAATGTGTAGAATATAAATGTGGAACTGAAAAGCCACAGAAATGCAAAAGTAATCATTGTATCACAATAACCACTTTTTTTTTTTTTTTGAGGAAGATCAGCCCTGAGCTAACATCCGTGCTAATCCCCCTCTCTTTGCTGAGGAAGAACGGCTCTGAGCTAACATCTATTGCCAATCCTCCTCCTTTTTTTTTTCCCCAAAGCCCCAGTAGATAGTTGTATGTCATAGTTGCACATCCTTCTAGTTGCTGTATGTGGGACGCAGCCTCAGCATGGCGGGAGAAGCGGTGCGTCGGTGCGCGCCTGGGATCCAAACCCGGGCCACCAGCAGTGGAGCGCACGCACTTAACCACTAAGCCATGGGGCCGGCCCCAATAACAATTTCTAAATACCATTTAAATACGACAGAATTCCTATTTGCAACCTACGTACTTAACTGTCAAGAAGTAAATTTATTAAGAAATTCTGAATATGAGCTAAAATTCTCTTTTACATACTCATACCCAAGTTCTCTAGGTATTAGTGCTTCAGGGAGACCCCATGACAAATCGATTGAAAGTATACAAAGTCCTCCAAAATCATGATTTTAGAGTTCAGTCTCAGAATAAAATGAACTCTTGCAAAGCAAGAATTGAGGAGGCTAAGAAAGGCACAGCTCAAAAAGGGAGGTGCTGTTTTGCCTTTTGTTATTAGTTTATAGCATTTACCAGTGGGATTACGTGATAAAACTATTTTTTAAAGTCCATTTCAGAAACCCTGTAAGTTTTCTCATCTAAACAGTATCATCTGAAAAGTAATGAAAAGGTAAGGTGGTGGGACAGAAGGTAATATACAAAGATCAGTACATATCTGGTCCAGACTCAAAAACTAGCCAGTATTTATGATGAAAATAAGACGACTACAAAAATAGACAATTGCTATATATAACTTCATCATATCCTTTCCAGGCATCTATGGAAAGGCAGCACTGTTTTCTTAAAGAACCGAAAAGCTAGACCGTCTAACTTATTTTGTACCTATATGAGGGAATGAGAAGATCTTATCAGGCTGGGGGCTTAATACAGATTTGTGGACTGTTTCATTAAATACTCATAGGCCCCTGTCATGCAAAATTAAGCATTTTTTAACACAGGATTGTTTTCTGTTTGAATGAAGTGAAATGTTTAAAATATATTTGTGAGCTAAAATGTGACAAGGACACATAAGTGTTTATATTATCACCACATTCATTTGTACACTCATCAACTCAAATGCATTAGTGACAGTGATGTTCTCTTCAGAAAGTACTTACCAACACACAATGTGTTAGTCTTTGAAAACTTATCAGCGGAGATTAACACTCACTTTTCCATCACCCATGTTCAGTGCCTCACGTCTCTGGTTTGTCTGGGGTCCAGGCGGCTGACAAGGCCCACTGTATCAACTAGAAGCAAAGTTGTTCAGTTGCTGATAACCGGTGGTTTGCTGCCTGGACAACACTGAGTTAAGACCTGCGTGCAGTGTTAACCTTGTGGAACCTATCCAGATTAATATCAGAAAATGAGAAAAATAAGGGGCAAGTCATTTTGCCTCTACATGTCCCCAGATCCCTGACCCAATAAAAAGTGATTATTAAACATGCTCTTATTTTTACCAATCAAAGTAGTAGTACTAATCCATTTTATACTACTACTACTACAAATACTATTAAAAAGAGGAGGAAGAGTAGCTCTATTTCATAACTGGTGACTTACCTCGCATGCAATGTCCATGAAGCTTTTAGCTAGATTATCTCATTTGACCCTCACATCCAATTTGTGTGACTGAATCTTTTACCACCTCACTGATATGGGTTAGTTGTGAGGATTGATGAGGTAACATGGGTAGATACTTCTGGAAACTGCAAGGCAACAGAGAAACAAAGTAATCTTAATTATGCAAAATTTCATACCTAAAATAAATTACGACATCCTAATTTCCTATTCACAATCTATTTAACTACCCAAAAGAAAAACTATATTTTCTTTTCTAGTTCTATTAATGATAATTCGCTGTCATTATTAAATCACTATTCTTTAAAGCAAAAGGTCTCTATGTATTGGTCCTTCAGTTGGAGGATTAGAAAACCTTAAAGAGGCTGGCAGCAAAGAGCTACTAATCCATTATGGGAATGTGGACTTTTTAGAATTGAATGGACCTTTGCAAATCACTGATACAATGGAGAATGGGTCTGCCCTTACTAAAAGCAATTCTAAATATACAGACTATCATTCTGTACCCAGAAATATGTAAAATATTACAACCTGCAGATAGTTAAAGCTGGAAGAAAAGAAAAGACAGCTTTAAAAAAATGACAACAACCCCCCAAACAATCAGCAACAATCACTGAGCAAAGACTAGGAAAATAAGAATTCAACAAAACAGAAAGATAGGTGAAATTCCCTAAAAATATACAAATATTTGCAGACATCTATGCAGTTAACGGGATAATGTTCCTGAAAAACACATACAAGCAAAATTGAAGGGATTACGTAACTGGGGATTTAACCACATTAGTCATGAGCGAGCCCTATGTTGTTCATTTCTGTCAAATTCATTCATTGCCTGTTCATAATTAACACTCTTCATATTATTTTAAAACAATTTTGATAAAGTTCTTCTAATGTTTACCTCCTAATGTAAATAGCGTTCTACAGAGAAGAGAAATGTGGGGAAATCTTTCACGTGAGATCCTAAATATTATTAATGGTTACAGTAATCAAAACAAGGAAATCATGGCTTATAAAGTCAAAGAGATATTCCCAGAAAAAGTTGGTAACTGATATAACATGTTAAATGAAGTGGATGATTGAACAACCAAGAAGGAACTGACAGTTCATCCAAACTCATGACATGAGGGGCCGGTTCTAAGAACAGACGTGACTCTTGGTGACTTAGCGACTCTGATGATGTGGGATACGGATTTATTGAGTACTGCAATTCATTGTACAGGGGAAGGTTGCTATCTTCCTGGAATTGTCTAAAAAATAGAAAACTGGTTGATAGCCAAGCAAATGAGGCAAGACGGAAAGATACAAAAATCAATTATTGTCCTTTTTTTCCAGCAGTAAGCATAAAACAAAAAATAAGGAAAATAACAATGTATTCAAAAGAAAAATAATAAATTGTTAGGAAGAACAAATTTTTCATACATGCATACATACAAACTATTTAGTTCCTTTTATTAGATACAGCATAAGTTTGTTTGGCTAAGAAAAGTATTTTTCTTAATTTTAAGAGGCCCGGAAGTTAACAGTGGTTAAGAAAGAAGTACAGAATTAATATATTTCAATATTGAGTATGTTTGCCAAGGTTCCCTAATTATGGTGAAACTGCAATACATTAATATGAAAAATTAAGACAAATCCATTTTGTAAAAAAAAAAACTATACCATTTCTTTTCTGTGGCACCTTGTACAATCTTTCCACAGTCGCCAATAATTTCCTTCTGTAAATGAATTATGATAATTGCTCAATTTTATTAACAAATACAATAATAAATATAATTAACATTTGCTCAATGCTTACTCATCAGACAGGCAGAGTGCTTAATATACATTTGGAGATCATTTCATTTGCTTGAGGTAACACTTGTGTCATATTAAAATCATTATTCATTTTATATCATAGCTTTGCTGTGAGGTTTGAATGGGGCAACTTGTATAAAATATTTGAGTAACCTAAAACATGACATAGGCAAATCACTGAGTAGTATGTCACAATGTTCCTACAGCTATCGAGACTAATTCTTAATGCCATAGCAATTTCCAACTTAAAGACCACTTATATAAACACACAAGATCTTAACCTTTGAAATGTTGCTATTATTAGTGAAGATAAAACCCCATTATTCCATTGCCTGGGTTTAGGTTCTACGGGTTTCTCAGTTTTCTGGGGTCTAAGTGGGTTGCCAAAGCCCAATGGTATCAACAGGCTGCAATGTTGCTCCGGTTACTGCAATCATCTTTCTTCTACCTGGATAATTTTGAATTGAGTCTCACATGCAGGCCTAACCCAATACCTAGAACAAACTCAAAAGAGGTGATTCATAAGGAACAGCGACAACAGTACACAACAAATACACACACAGACACACAACCTGTAACACCATTATTAAAAATACTGTGGTTTTGGCTAAAACTGTGAAGAATTCAATGAAAGAGTTAGAAAGATTGCCAATT
Source organism: Diceros bicornis minor (assembly GCF_020826845.1). Taxonomy (NCBI): domain Eukaryota; kingdom Metazoa; phylum Chordata; class Mammalia; order Perissodactyla; family Rhinocerotidae; genus Diceros; species Diceros bicornis. Next base: position 131,064,193 of record NC_080781.1, read on the forward strand.
GAACCCATTAATCCACATCCCAATGCATTCCCTGCAGTTTCAAGTTTGAATATAAATAAAAATGTGTTTCTTTTGGTATGGGTATCCACGGAGTTTTCTGGAAAGTAAACAAAAACATAATAATAGGCTATGAATGTTCTACATTTTTATATGAAATATAAACCAACCCCTACACCACTGGCATTACAATGTAACATGGAAAATATTACTGAAAGTTATACACCAAGTATACTACTGGTTAAAAATGAGATGTGGTGGGGAAGCAATTTTTCATGGGAGATTATTACATATCTCATTATCAATCATTTCCTTATTTTAATAATCATGTAAAAATTACTAGATCCTTACATATTAATACAACAATGTTTTTACTCATTTTTGGGACATTAACAAATCTGTAATTCTTTATAAATCCCTGGATTTCTTACCTGATAAAAGATAAGGGAACCTGCTGTTGATGTTAGCAAATAATACAGATGTAGTCATAGTATTAGTAGTAGCAGTAGAAGCAGTAGCAGCAGCAGCAGCAGTGATAGTAACAGAAACAATAACAACAGTAATAGTAATAATTTAAGCGTCAGCAAACAATGTTCTTGGAACTCCCAGCCTGATACTTCCATTTGACACTTGTGCAAAAATAAATTCTGTCTACTTATTAAATTTAATCTCTCTTTTAAATTGTCTCTTTTTTTCCATAAAAAAGAAAGTCAGGGTAAACTTGGAGGAGGTGAAAACAAAATCCTTCTGAACTTGGTAGGAACTGGTTCTCAGCATACAAATGAACCCTTGTAAAATGAAGTTAGTAAGTTTCTTGAGTACCACCAAAAGGACCATAAAGTCCATAAAGATACCGGAAATCAGATTTCATTCAAAATAGAAGGAAAATATACATCTGCTAAGAATAAACCTATCATGTACCGTGCAGACTGTCATGATAAAGCAGCATAATTTTCTTGAGTTGAAAATGGCTGGGTTGCATAACTGATCATGTTCTCATATCAGAGGATGAATGAACAGAACTTTTTAAAGATATTTATGTTCCACAAATTCCTAAATTTGCATCCTATAATCAAAACTCAAGGTCATTTACTAAAGGAAATTTAGGAAAATTGATGTTAATAATAACCACTGAATATAAACAGTTGTGACTGTTCAAGAAACAGACAGATAAAATGAGTGAGGCACATAATTTGCTTCCCCCTTTCCTAAACAGGACCATCAAAAGTTACAGTGATTAGTAAATTGCAGGAGTGGCTTAACACCTCATACAGACGTGACTTGAACGGAATTGAGAACATGTGTGAGTCAACAAATATTTTTACAATTTACATAGTCATGTGATATTACAAAACCAAATGTATCCCACACGGATTAAAGAGTTGAATTTTAAAACACAAATACAATATATCATTTAAAATGTAGATCAATATCCATGGTCTTACATTCATGTATTAAACAGATAACAGAATGCACATAACATGATCCCATTCTAGAAAAATCATGTGCATCCCCCCATAAATTTTAGTTCTTTTTATACCAGAGTAATAAATTCTCATTCAAACATGGAAAATGTTTTGAATATTAATATACCATAATGTTCATATCAGTTAAAAAACTTATATGAAATATAGAAAGTTTCTGTATATGTTGCTGAGGTTCACTACTTCTGAAATCACACTACATCTATTATTTAAAAAAAAATCACTAAAGACGTGTCAATCTTTCAAACAATAAAATTGAATTTACATCACTCATTATATTAGGGGCCATGAACAATTCACTAGATGCCACATTCACCAATATTTCTCATCATTAAAATAATGATTAACATTTTGATATTAATTAAGAGTAATAATAAAAACAATAATAATAACCAATATTTACATCAACTTGATGTTATTAACCTTTCATATAGAGTATTTAGATTGAATTTGTGGGCTATTTAATTTAATTATCAAAAAAGCTTGTTTAATTTACATCATAGGATTGTTTTGAGCTTTGAATGAAGAAAAGGTGTAACATAATCTTATAATCTAAAAGGTGACATAGATACATAAATGTCAAATCATTACAGCATCCATTTCCACCAAAGGCACATATGTCAATGACACAGTTATTTCCTCTTCAGATATACCATACAAATCCACACAATGCGAACCTAGGCCAAGTCCTTCTTGTTAGTGAGGACTTACCCTCACTATCCCATTGCTTGTCTTTAATAACTAAAGTCCTCATAGTTGCCTGGGGTCCAGGTGGCACATGGCAAACACCGTTCGCTGTATGTTAAGCTCCACGTAGTTACACGTGGATAAAAAGAGACATGTAGGATAACATTTATAAAAAGTAATAAATTAATCATTAAACAATATGTCCCCACTTTACTAGATACGTTGAGAATTGGAAATTTTCATTAAAAATCGTTAGAACATGTATTTATTAAAAGTCTACTTAGAGTGGCACATTAACAACTTGTTTATCCTTTAAATATCCAAGGATTTTCCACCCTTTAAAAGGTAAGAATTGAATTTCGTCTTAGAAATACTTGTAAAATTAGTCATCATATTAGTAGCTATGGTCATATTAGTAGTTGTAATAGTAATAAGCACCACTCAGTGAATGACTACGTACCTGGAGGACAAAGTACTTTCGGAACCTGAAAAGTAACACAGAAGCAAAAGAAATTTTATCATCGCAAGATTAGATCCCTTGTCTGCCAAAACTCATTTAGCATTCCATTCTAAACCAGCTAATAATTGATGAGATTAGGCTTTATTTAAATCTAATTCATAAAAACTCTAAGTGTAATAATCTAACTAGAATGATCTAAAATATAAGGAAAACTCACAGAGAATAAGTCAGGTTGGAAAAACTAGTTACATAGCTGCCCAACAGTAAGAGTCAGCAAAGACAATGGGGATAAGAATATAATCATTCTAAAAAATTGCTACAAAAGCTTTCATCATACCTTTTCTAAATATTCATGAAGAATACAGCATGCTTTCCTGAGGAAAACAAAACTGTATGGTATGTACCAAAATCAGCAGGTGTTTACTTTGCAAGAATATTGATTTTGCCCAAATTCCATCATTATCAAAGCACAGTGAGAATGTAGATGTTCAGGAAAAATTTACAAAGTGATGTTATTTTTAACATCTAAATATGAATGAGTAACATTATTCAAATTTGCCACACCAGATCCTCAATGGTATTGACAAAAGTTAAATATTTAACACATGGGGTTACTGCCCCCAAAATTCAGAGACTTTGCTAGAAGAGAATGCAAAATGCTGTAGTATATAGGAAAACATGTATATGCTGGAAAATTTCTTACATCCTCAGTTTGTATCATTAACCCAAATGTATACCACTTTAATTTCAGAGTTGAATTTTAAAACAGAAAACACGTTTGATCTAGAAGGGTAAAAATCTTTTCACATTCACGGATTGACTATATTATACAAAACTCAGAGTCTGATGACACATTTTGCAAAATGACTGGCACTAGACATATACTCAAAGAAATGCACACCTTGGCTTCTATTATAGGGACAGAGGGTATGTTTATTTAAACACAGAAAAAGGATTTCAATATTAAGTTACCATGGAGTTTACATTATTAAAAGTAAATAGGGAGCCAGCTCTGACAGCCTAGTGGTTAAAGTTCGATGCTCACTGCTTCGGCGGCCCGGGTTTATTTTCTGGTCACAGAGCCACATCCCCCATCTGTCAGTTGCCATGCTGTGGCAGTGGCTCACATAGAAGAACTAGAATGACTTACGACTATGATATATTATCATGTACTGGGGCTGTGGAGAGCAAAATAAAGAGAGGAAGATTGGCAACAGATGTTAGCTCAACGTGAATCTTGCCCTGCAAAAAAATAAAAAATAAAAATAAAAGGAAATAAGAATGCAAAAGTTATATAAGTGTGTGTGTGTGCATGTGTGTGTATCTTAGATTCACTAGTTACTGTGAGAAAAGTGTACATATCATTAAAAAACCAACAGAAAAAAAGGAAATGAATTTACAACACTCACTTTCTCTGGCATCCTAAAAAAAAGTCACTTTAACAAAAAGTTTCTATCTGTATCAAGATGATAAAAAATTTTGATGTTAATAAAAATTATAATTATTAACCACTAATACTGATCATTAACACTGACTTAATGATACTTACTTGCCATTATGGGTTCTTAGATGAAATTATAGTGGTGTTCAAATTCACTCACATTTCTCATCATATGAAATTATTAATTTTCTATTCTAGAACTGTTGTTAGAATTCATTGAGAAATGACTGAGAAAGCGGTCAGTAAAAATGCTCTTTGTGTTACCAGTAAACATAATAGCAGAGGCAGTAGTTGTAGAAGTAGTAATAGTAGCAACAGCAATACTAAGTAACATTTGCTGAATGATTACTTACCTGACAGAAAATATGCTGGCGACTTCCACATGGATTTTCTCATTTAACCATTAAAACAAACATGTATTAATGAAATTCTTAATAATACTATAGCACAGATATATCATGAGTATTCAAGGAGACAACATGTGAAAATACATTTTGAAATTGAAAAATCAACAGAAACTGAAAAGCAATGATATTAGCACAAAAAAATTTTATCAAATATCATTTATATAACATGAATTCCTATTAAAAAATATCAGTATTGTCCCCAATAACATCAATAATTACTGACCAAAGACTACTGAAATAAGAATGCATGCAAAACATTAAAGAAGCTTCAAATTCCTAAAAATAAACTTAGATTGTGTTTGTCATCTGTGCAGTAAATAGAATAATATTCTAGAAAATTACAAATACAAATAAAAAAACTGTTGTGTAACTGCTAATTTAATTGTGACGGGGATGAGCAACACTTACCTTGTAGCATTATTGATTTTTTTTTAAATTCACTCATTAACCATCTGTAATCAACAATGTCAATATTATTTCACAGAAAATTTGAGAAAGTGCTTCTAATGTTTACCTCTTAATATAAGTGGATGATATTAATCAAGAAAAGCACAGACAGGAATAGAAATGTGAGGAATTGGCCACATCAAATTCGAAATGGGGTTATCAAAGGAGAGAGTAGTTAACACAAAATTATCTTGGTTTACAAAGCCAAAGAAAGTTTCTTATAATAAAATTGGAAGCTGAAATGGCTTATGACATTTTTATATTTCCTGAGGAAAAAAATCAATTTAAAATCTCACTTAAAGATACAAACCCAAAAACCTCTACCATGGATTACAACAAAGAGGAATTTTGAAGTATCAAATCAAAGCACTGGAATCTGAATTGCATAACCTATTAGGAACCTATATCAAGGGTGAGCTAGAGCTACTTTGAGAAGCCCTTCCTAATTGTTGAGATTAGCCCCCATTATCCCTTTGGTCATAGATAGGGCCGAAAGGTCTGAGGAAGGACTGAGGTTCACGTGAAATTAAGGTTCAAATGGCAGCAATATTGCTTCAGAGCTGCAAATGGATTTCTTATTGACAATATTTAATTAAAGCCCACACGCATTCCGCTTTTTGTTCGAGTTGACAAAAATAACCTCAAAAAGGAGACTACTAAGAAATATATTACAGGGAGTCATAACACTACTCATAGAAGATGTAGGATGCAGAACAGAGGAAAGAAAGAAGAAAATGGGGAAAAAAGAAGTAATAGAAAAATAACAAGAAAAAGTTACATTCCTTACTTCCTGCTTACACAGCAGGCAATGGACTTGGGGCTTCTATGTAGGTTTTCCCATTTATCCTCACTGTGAACCCATATCATTGACAAATCCATGTCACTGAATCTTCAACTACCTCACTGACACAGATTTGTCATGAGGATTAAGCAGGAAACAGGTGAAGACATTATTAGAACCTAAAAAGCAACAGATAAGCAAAGGTATCATATTACCACAACATAATTTGGCATATCAAAAAAGGAAAAAGAACTTATGACACATTAGTTTCCTATTTATAATCCATTTAACTATCTACCAGATGTAACATTTTCAGTAATTCTATTATAATTCACCATCACTATTCAATTGTATTTTTTTAAACCAAATGGTCCCAAGATTTTGCTGTTTCAGATACATGACAGAACAACCCAACATGGCTGCCAGCAAATTCCTTCCAAATTCACTGTGTGACTGAATCCTCAGAACAGCAGTGTTCCTTTGCTACTTACCTACTATGACAATGCCCATGTTTAGGAATTTAAAGTTCTCCAGTTTTGACTGTGTCCAGTTGACTGCCAAGACTCAACTCCATCAATTGGAAGCAAAGTGGCCCCACTATCTGATGCCTTGAATTAATACCTTCAAGCAGTGCTAACCTAGAAAGACTAAACAAGTTTATCCTGACACAAATGATTGAGAAAAAATTCAGGAAGTACAGTGGGAAAGGGCAAATTCACAAAAATACTAAAGCAATCATATGTGAAAACTAAACATCCATACTAACCAAATGCCACTTAAAAATGAAGGGTAAATTACTTTCCTGTTAACTTTCTTCCCTATCAAAAAATTCATTCAGAATTTTTTTTCAATTATTTTATTGGGGTCATAATGGTTTATAACATTGCATAATTTCAGGTGTACACTATTATTTATCAGTTTCTGTATAGACTGCATCGTGCTCACCACCAACAGTCTAATTTTTATCATTCATCATATATATGTACCCCTTTACCGCTTTCACCTACCCTCCAACCTCCCTCTCCTCTGGTAACCACTAATCTGTTCTCTTTCAATGGGAGCTAAAATGTTTGGGTTTTTTCATACCCTAAGGTCTTTAGATATTAGTGTTTTAGGAAGATACTTAGCAAGTTTGGATGAGAAGGAGGAAAAGCCCTTCAGAGCTGTGATTTTAGGGCTCAGTTCTCTGAATAATATGAAGCTTACAAGAGGAGAGTTGAAAAGTGTTATGACTTAAAGCACTTAACAGATGTGTCGGGTTAAATGATGCTTTATTGAAAATTATTTCAGAACTCTATAGGTGTACCTATAAAACCAGAATAGTCTGAAAAATGAGTAGTGTCAAAAGGTAAGGGTAGTGGGGCAAAAAGGAAATATTCAAACATTAGTAGTTTTCTTGTCCACAAACAATAATCAGTCAGAAAAGACAATGAAAATAAGAAAGAAGCAAAATAGAAAACTATGTATAAAGTTGCTAGACATAAACATATCATATTCTTTCCAGACATCTATGAAGAAAATAGCAAATCTTACCAGAAGCACCCAAAGGCTGGACTGCATAACCTATTAGGAACCTATATCAGGGAATGAGCTAGATCTATTTTGAGGAGCCCTTCCTCATTGTTGGCATTAACTCTCACTGTCCTATAGGTCACTGTTAGGGTCTAAAGGTCTCAAGGACAACTGAGGTCACAGGTCAATGAGACTATCACACTTCTAGTGGCAGTAACATTGCCCCTGTGCTACAAATGGATTTTTTTGATAATATTTATTAAACCCCACATATATCCAATCTTCATTAGAATCAACACAAATTACCTCAGAAAAATAGACTAGTAAGAAGGAAGCCATTTATCCTTGAACATCTCAGGATATCAACACAAAGTGATAATTACTTGCTTCCACTTTTGATATTAAAAGGAGTCATAAATCTACTCAAAGTGATAGTAGTAGGACTTAGTAGTCAGAATACTAAAAAGAAGAAAAAGAAATAGAAAAGGAAGAATAGTGGGAGGAAGAGGAATTAGAGGAGGTATAGGAGGAGGGGTAAGGGAAAGTATACAAGGATAAAGAGCAGGAAGGGAGGAAGAGGAAAATGAAGAAGTACTAGAAAAAGAACAACAGAAAGAAGTTACATTTCCCGTCTCCTTATTAAGACAGCAGGCATGGGCCGGCCCAGTGGCATTTCTGCGTTCTGCTTCAGTGGCCCGGGGTTCACAGGTTCAGATCCTGGGCGCAGACCTACTCACTGATCATCAAACCATAAACCATGCTGAGGTGGCATCCCACACAGAAGAACTATAAGTACCTACAACTAGGATATACAACTATGTACTGGGGCTTTGGGGAGAGAAAAGTAGAAGAAGAAGGTTGGCAACAGTTGTTAGCTCAGGGTCAATCTTCCTCAAAAAAAAAAAAAAATACAGCAGGCAATGTACTTGGGCCTCTATGCAGATTTTCTCATTTAGCCTCACGACAAACACGTATTACTGAATCTTTCACTAACTCACACAGATTTGTCATGAAGATTAATAAGGAAACATGTGAAGACACTCTCAGAACCTGAAAAACAACAGATAAAGCAAAGGTATCATATTACCACAACATAATTTGGCATATCTAAAAAGGAAAAAGTACATATGACATGTTCATCTCCTATTGATATTCTACTTAACTATCTACCAGATATAAGATTTTCAGTAATCGTTTCTATTAGTTATAATTCACCTTCACTATTCAATTTTATTTCTTTAAAAGAAAGGTCCCAGGATTCTGCCGTTTCAAGTATATGACAGGACAACCCAGGAGCTGGCAGCAAAGTCCTTCCTAATTCACGGAAGGACAGCACTCTTCTCAGAATACATGTGTTCCCTTGCCACTTTCTGATGATGATGATGCTGTCCCTGTTTAGGGATTGGCGCTCTCCAGTTTTACTGTGTGCAGGTGACTGCCAAGACACAACTCCATCAACTGGAAGCAAAATGGCTGTGGTCACTGCAAACCAACATTTTGCTACCTGATGCCTTGGATTAATACATGCATGCAGTGCTAACCTAGAGACGCCAGTCTAGTTTATCCTTAGCAAAAGTGACAAATAAGCACTGGCATTATAATGCATTAAAATATGTGATCATTCTATAATAAACGTAATAGGGTATGATATTGTTCAAGAGAGTAATGACGAAGTCAAGGGAAAAAACACGACATAAAAAAACCTGTTATGTAAGTTCAAACATTGGCTATACAATCCCCAAAAGATTCTCAGTTGCAACCAGGAAATCTCCAATGCATTCCCTGTGGTTTATTGGATGGATATATATATACACACATAAATATGTATGTGTGTGTGTGTATATATATACACACACATATACTATATTAGTATAATATATAATATCAGAATGGCTATACATATTGATCATATATCATATGATCATCATATATGTAATCAACATGGATATGTATCAGTATGGATATCTATTGAGTATTTTGAGGATTAAACAAGTAGAATCATAATGGGCAGAGTAGGTTCCAATATTCATGTAAAAAAAAGCACAAAACTACAATAACTAGAATCAGAAAAAAGGCCTACACACGTTTCTTGGCACATCACATAATACGCTGAATCTGTACATATTTTTAGTACACCCAGGAAAACAACAGTTGACATGTTAGAGATTATAAAATGTCACACTGCAAATTCTTGCTTCATTTCACAAGTTATGTGAATTACTAATAATTTTATTAATAATATGGCAATATATTTTATTTAAAAAATCACTTGCTGTGAGACACTAAAGAACCTTTAGCTTCAAGTCCCAGGATTTCCCGGCTCCTAACATTTGAGAATTGGCGATTTCTGCTTCCAGATTAGATGGAGGAACAAAATTCACACCCTGCCTAAAACTTAAAAACTGAATGAAATAGATGGGAAGAAAGGCTGTCAGACACTGTACTTTGGGCAATGATGATAGTGATCCATGAGAGAGGGTAAACACAAGAGGAGAGCCCACCCATTGCCCAAGCCAACTGCTCAGAGAGCGAACACAGGCTCCAGTGAGGAGGGAGAACCCAGGCAAAGTCTGGTGATTTTCCATATTAACCAACTGACATGGAAAATTTATGATCTCAACCAATCTACAGAAGTATTTGACAAAATATAACATCTGTATCTCAAAAATAATATCAGCAAACCAGACAGAGCAGATTTATGTCCTCAATCTGCTGAAGGGCAACTACAGAAAATCTACCAGCTAACATCATACTTAACTGCAAAAGATTCAATGCTTAACTCCCGAAATCAGGAGCCAGGCAAAGATGTCTGTACTAACCATTTCCATGCCACAATGATGTTGAGTTCAAAGTAACAGAATAAGGTGATAAAATCCTTCTTTGTGATTTTAAATCTTGGGTGGACAAAATCAAGAAAGTTTGACATTTGCAATCATTAACTCCACCCCACCCCCACATTTGCAGTAGCTTCGATGCTTGCATTGTAAAAAAAATTCTCTATTAGTATGAATATCCATAGAATGTTCTAAAAAACAAGCAAATTGAATAACAACAAGCAGAATATATTCCAATATGTGTATGAAAAACAAAGCATCTACCATACCCTATGAGTGGTAACTAAATATGATTTTTTTATAACTAATAAAAGTAGTGCTGATATTATCAGGGCTGACAGAAGTCATAGCAGCAAGGGTAATAACAAACAGGAAAAACTTGTTACTGACATGGCAGCTAATATAACTCAGACATTTTTGTGGATTTTCTTATTTGACACAACAAACATATACCAAAGAAACTCTCCATAATTCTATAGCTCAGAATTTTCATGAGAATTTATTAAGGAAAAATATAGGAAATACTTTTTGAATCTGAACAGTAACAGAAATGGATATACAATCATTGAATCACAACTACAATTCCACAGCTAACAAATATCATTTAAGTATGACAGGTCTAATTCCTATTACAATCTACTTACCTAACTGCCAAAAGTTTCTTCCAGGAAATCTTGATATGACCTAAAATTGTCATTTTTATCATAAAACAAACTGTTCTAGATATTAGTGTTTCAGAAAAAAACCATCAGAAGGCTGAATGAAAAGGATGCAAAATCTTTCCAAAATTATGATTTCAGAGCTCAGTTCTCTGAATAAAATGAACCCTTGAAAAAGAGAGTTGAAGACTGATGAGGTACAATCCATAAAATGATTTTTTGTATTATAATTTAAAGCACTTAATACAGGGATTATGCAGTATGTCGATCCATTGAAACCTGCTTCAGAAACCTGTAGTTATCATCACACATTCTGAATGGTCTTAAAAATAAGAAGGGTCAAGAGATAAGGTGGTATGGCAAAAAGTAAATATGCCTAAATCTGTATGTTTCTTGTCCACAAGCAATAATCAGTCAGTCATGACAATAAAAATAAGAATGGAATGAGAGCCAGCCCTGATGGCCTAGTGGTTAAAGTTTGGCACACTCCACTTCAGCTGCCCAAGTTCAGTTCCCTGGCGCAGAACCACACTAGTCATCTGTCAGTAGCCATGCAGTGGTGGTGGCTCACACAGAAGAACTAGAAGGACTTACAACTATAATATACCACTATGTACTGGGGCTTTGGGGAGGAAAAAAAAAAGAGAGGAAGATTGGCAACAGATGTGAGCTCAGGGCGAATCTTTCTCAGCAGAAAAAAAAAAAAAAAAAAAAAAGAACTGAATGAAATAGTAAAAAAAAGTAAAATAACAAAACATAAACTCATTGTATCCTTCCCAGGCATCTATGAGGAAGGCAGCATACTTTTCTTGGAGAATACAAAAGCCGAATTGCATAACTTATTACTTACTACATCACGGTAAGAGCAATTTCTCTTTTAAACCCCTTTCCTATTAGTTGGGATTAACCCGCATTGGCCCTTTGCCCATATTTGGAGCTTAAAAGTCTCAACACACAGTCTGATGTCCAGGTGGCTGCCAAGGTTCTACCCGATAAAAGGGCAGCAAGGGGCCGGCCCGGTGGCGCAAGCGGTTAAGTGCGCGCGCTCCGCTGCGGCGGCCCGGGGTTCGCTGGTTCGGATCCCGGGCGCGCACCGACGCACTGCTTGGTAAGCCATGCTGTGGCGGCGTCCCATATAAAGTGGAGGAAGATGGGCACCGATGTTAGCCCAGGGCCGTCTTCCTCAGCCAAAAAAAAAAAGAGGAGGATTGGCGGATGTTAGCTCAGGGCTGATCTCCTCACAAAAAAAAAAAAAAAAAAAAGGGCAGCAAAATCACCCAAGTGGGGCAAATTAATTTCTTCTATACAACTTTGAATTCTCCCAAAACACATTTTCTTTCCCCATTAGAGTCAATGAGAATTACCTCAGAAAATGAGACTATTAAAAAGCAAGAGATTTAACCTCTATGTGTCCAAGGATTGCTTCTGGTACAAGGTGATTATTAACCTGTTCCCAAGCTGAATAATGAAATGAGTCAGAGTAAAACTACTGAAATGGTAGTAGGATTTAGTATTAATATTACTAATTATAACACTATGAAGAATAAGAAGAACAAAAACAAGCAGCAATAAAAAAACAACAATGGGAAGAAGTTGCATTTTCTCAATCCTTGCTTGCACAGGGGAAAATGTACTTGGGGCTTCTATGTAGATTTTCTCATTTGACCCTCACCACAACTCGAAAAGCAACAAAGAAGCAAAGTTATTATATCATCACAACATAATATTCCATCCCCCTGCCCCGAATTACTTATGACACATTCACTTCCTATTTACAATGGTTTTTCCTCCTATATCACCCACCGTTCCTCCTCAGTCTTCTTAGTCAGATTCCTCTCTCCTCTATTGTTTGAATGTTGGAGTGCCCCTGGGTTCCATTCTGGAACTCCTTCTCTTTCCTGTATCTACAATCACTCCCTAGATGAACCTTCAGGTCTCATGACTTTAAATGCCATCTGTATGCCTCTGACACCCAATTTTATATTTCCAGCCTAGGCCTCCCTCTCGACCTCTAAAGAACATAAGAGTCTACCCAACATCTCCATTTGCATGCTAATAATGATCTCAAATTTAACCTATTCCTAACCACCCCCCTCTAGCCTTCTTTTTTTTTCCTCACAATTTTTTATTAATGAAATTCAAAGCATAATAATAACTGAGTAAAGTCCTTTGTAATACAGATGTACTACTGAGAAGAATGGAATTATTTTGGAGGGGATAAAATTTTGCTTAATTGGCGTTCAAAATTAGTAATCCCTATCATCAAATTGATTGCTAATGATCATCTGTAAAAACCATTTTTAGCTCACAGGCCTTACAAAATAGAGACTTACTCATCTCAATTGATGGCAATTTCATCCTTCCAGTAATCTCGGTCAAAATCACGGAGTTCCTTTTTTTTATTCTCTTTTCTAACTATTTAGATTTATATTGTCCAATATGATCGTCATTAACAACTAGCTACATGGGGTTACTGAGCAGACGAAATGTGGCTTGCCTAAATTATGTTGCATTATAAGAGTAAAATATATACCATATTTCAAACAGCAGGAAAAAAAGAATGTAAATTATCTAATATGTTTTTTATATTGATTACATGATGAAATGATAAAATTTGGGATATATCAAATTAAATTAAATATATTATTAACATTAATTCCACCTGTTTCTTTTTACTGCTTTAAAGTGACTATTAGGAAATTTAAAATTACATCTATAGTCACATTATGTTTCTATTAGACAGTAATGCTTTACACCAAACTGATTCCAGTGAGCTTGGTTTTCATGTGGTTGCTAGGGCATCCCTTGATCAGTTGGAATCCTAGTCCCTGCAAAACATTTACCTGACAGCCCTTTTCAGAACAGAGGAGAAAAAAATCTAGAGTAAAATAAATGTGTGGGGTTTGGTGAAGGGAAATGGGGCACAGACCAAAAGCAAGGAGCCTTTAAAACTTGTTTTGTTTGATAGCATTTACTTAAGTTGATGTAGTGTACTAAGGTACTTTGCCTGGCTATACTACTGGAATGCAAATAATATGCAGATAATACTATAAGCAAAAAATATTTGAAAGCATTCATAAAAAACTACGAAAAACAGCTCATATCATATATCATTTTCATATCAGAAAACCGAGCAGAAAGATGAGAAATATACTGATATCAATAGTTTCCTTATAAATCAGTAATAATCAAATAGAATATATGAGGGAAATCTTCATTAAAATTTCAATACCCATATTGAAAAAAATTTAAAACTTTACAAAAAATGTAAAAGAAATCTTGAATCAATAGATGGGCATCTTCATTACCAGGCACTAAATTCCTTATCAAGCTACTTAAGTTTGTTTTGGTACTGGGTCAAGAATTCAGAGCTATCATTGTGGAATAGAACTGGCAGCTGCAATGAAATAAGGCAAATCTAGATTTGCTGAGGGAAAAAGTACAATTAAATACATGTTTTCACATACTCAAACATATTCCACACAGGTTAATAAGTTGCATTTTAAAATAGGAAAACCTATCGTCCAAGAGGAATAACCATGGAGTAATATTAAGTGAGAAATCAATATAAACAATATATACAACCTCATACCAAGAAACCCCCCCCTAAAAAAAAGTCCTTGGCATATTTGAATACGCACTAATGTATGCACGTTTGAGTATGAGAATATTCTTGAAGGTTATGGTCCAGGCAGAAGGGTAGACTGAAAAATATATGGAGAGGACTAATTTTTGTTAAATATTGTTGCCTAGTGTCACCTGTTAGGCTGAAACCATGTTTGTGGTGTATCTGCTCTTGTTTGTGAAGTATCAAATAGACTTTTAAATAAAAGTGAGCCTTAACCAATCACTTTCTGTGGAGCCTAAAAAAGGCACTTAACTTCTACATGCTGCTCATTTGCCTATATCTAAAGAGAAAATAATACCTTCTCTTTGTTTTAATAACAACAACAATCATAAAACAATAATAAAGTCATTGTTACTTAATGCATTCTCAAGGCCAGGCAGCGGGTTCGGTACTCTACCTACGATCTCATAGAACCCTCCAACTCCTTCTTGATACAGAAAATATCAAGATTCTACATCACAGGTTTGTCTTGAGGGTTAACTGAGCCAATATATGTGAATAATTCCGTAATCTACAAAATGTCACAGACACAATGACAGTATCATACATATGGATTCCCTATCCAACATAATACATCCATTCCTGAACTGTAGACTACCTGCTTAGAGACTCCTTACCCAGCTCACAGGTTAAGATTAACCACACAGTTTACATGCCATTTAAGACCTGGAAGTCTCTATAGTGTAAGGGTGAAGAGTTCGCCACGGTTACAATACATAAATCAGTAGCAACATCACTCCACAATAATGACCAGAAGGCCTAGATCCTTGAATTGAAGTGAACATCCTAGTTCTAAAGGGCAAGTGTGGACAAATGGGTGAGGCCTTGGCCCCAACATTAAGCATGCTCTATGACCTACTCTACCAGGACAGGATGTGGATTTTGCTTTTAATCTTGCAATGCCTCATACACACGGTTATTACCCAACACAAAGAGAACTGAAGAAAATTAACCAAAAATGGCGACCACTGTTAAGTTGCTTAAGTAAGTTAGGTGGACAAATAAGACATCAAAAACAAAGAGCTTCCCTTTAGTAGCAGCAGTAATTATTTTTAAAATGTATCTGGGAACCTCTGATTTTGATAATGAGAAAAAGGTAATTCAGATCAATATTCCTGCTTTGGACAACAAAATAAGTTAAACAAAATATATTTTACAACTCCTCTTGAAAGTCTCAATAACTTAACAAGTTAGAAAAAGCCGGGCCAAATTCTAGGAGACCCGAGAGAGCTATGCCCAGGACTCAAAGGTGCTTTGCACGGATGGTATTTGCTTCCACTATGACCAATTTCAAGTCGATTTTCCATACAGCTACCAGAGTTATCCTTTTAAAACATTAGTCAGAACTTGCTAGTCCTCTGCTCAAAACCCTTAAATAGATTCTCATCATTCAAGATAAAATCCAAGCAAAATCCTTGCCTTAGAAGAGGTCTTTCATGATCGGCCCCACCCCCTCCACTCTCTTTCTCACTCTATCGCTTAGCTTACCATGTTTCCTCCCCAACTACTCTCCCCACTTCCTTGGGAACAGCATACTCCCAGGGAGGATATTGTGGGAAACCATTCCCTCTGCCTGGAATGCTCTGACTCCAAATAGCCACAAGGCTTGCTCCCACACTTCCTCCAAGTCTCTTCCAAAATGGCACCTCACCATGGGAGCCTTCCCTGACGGCTTCCCCATCACTCTCTATACCCTGACACTGCTTTTTTCTTCTTTGTAACACTGACTGTTTTGGTTGTTGTTGGTTTGTTTATTGTCTGTCTCTTGGTACTGGAATAGAAGTATCATCAACTGTTTTCTTCACTTCTGTGTCTGCAATACCTAGAACAGCGCCTGGCACACAATAGGTACTTAAAAATATTTGTTGACTTAACCAGCAAAAGGTAATAATGGCCTGCCATTACAAGGGCTAAATGAGAGCTCACTGGAGATTTGAAAAATCCAGTGATGTTGGGTAAATTGGATTTTTACAGATTATGAATATAGTTAAATCCTCATTATATCTCATACACCAAAATCCATTCAAAATGAGTTCAAAAGTTGAATTTTAAAACATAATTGCATCAAAACCTGATTAAAAGACATCAAGTCAGTGATGTATTATTAGTGAGAACAACATTATTGCAGAATAATATATGTAGCATAATCCCATTTACATAGAAAAAATGGGCAACAATACCTATAGAGAAATAGAACTAGATATAGAGAAAGAGATATGCATGCACATCTGTGGGGAACAATTTATTGCTTCAGTCTGGGAAAAGTTGTGGAAATGTCCCTGAGTGATTACCCTGTTTATATCAGGCATGTTAGAATTCAGTAGGGACAGGGGTGAGAGGCAACTTTTTTTCCTGATGTATCTTCCATCTTACACTTGATAAGCAAATATTAATTTTTATTAAAAAAATCACGAAAAAATTGAAGGCAAAACAAGGAAACTAATTATATGACTTTAAACACATCC
The DNA here is from genome assembly GCF_020826845.1 of Diceros bicornis minor. Taxonomy (NCBI): domain Eukaryota; kingdom Metazoa; phylum Chordata; class Mammalia; order Perissodactyla; family Rhinocerotidae; genus Diceros; species Diceros bicornis. The sequence continues at coordinate 131,080,995 of NC_080781.1, forward strand.
TTATCCTCTCCAAGCCTCCAGATTCCCTATTTCTAAAAAAGGAGATATTAATGCATACTCTAATTGGCAATTAACATTTAGGGAATGCTTACGTAGGTGTCAGAGTGCTGAGTGCTTTATACTGATTATATTAAATCTCAAACCTCCCCCCAACAAACACTGTCATATATCAAATTATTACTCATATCACACAGATTTGAAATAAGGAACAAAAGAGATGCAATATATGAAAATAATCTTGTTAACTGCAAGACAGCACAGAAACTTTTGGGCCAATCATCATCACATTTCATTTTTTTTTATGTAACAATAAACATCTATATATACTATATCTCTTTCCTAGTGATAGCCTACATGCCTTTCTGGCAGAAAGTAAGTTTTATGCTTACTAGCTGAGTTTAACTGTAAATGTTAAATTGCTATTCTTTTTTTTCTTTTTTTGGTGAGGAAGATTGTCCCTGAGCTAACATCTGTGCCCATCTTTCTCTATTTTGTATAGGGGATGCCACCACAGCATGGCTTAATGAGCAGCGTATAGGTCCATGCCCGGGATCCGATCCCAGGAACCCCGGGCCGCCAAAGCAGACCATGCAACCTTAACCACTATGACACCGGGTCAGCCCCTAAATTGCTATTCTTTTTACCTAAAGATCTCTAGTGAATTTGTGTTTCATGTGGCTACCAAAACAGTCCTTGATCTGCAGTATCAAAGCCCCATGAATTGTCTCCCTGAGGGTCCAGGTCTTGTCTCTGCGCAGAGGATCTACAGGGTATCCTTGCCCAGAAGGCAAGAACTCTGCCTGGCTTTGCCAGTGCACCACTCTACAGTCCTACCAATATTATGAGACACTGTTTGGTCCAGTTTTAATTTTGCAGTAGATAAGATTCCAAAACTAATTTTATTATTAGCAAACTACAAATACCAAAAGAATCAACTGCAAAGTTTTGAGAACTGAGAAGATATTTCAGTAAAGTGGGCAGATAAAAACATACACACACACTCAAATATTTAAGAATTAATAGTGAGTTCTCTACACAGCAATAACACTTAGAAGAAATAATGTGATAATAGAACCATACACTAGGGTAAGAAAAAGAATGAATAAAATAAATTCCTTGGCTAGAATCTTAACACGGACTGTTGAGGACCTATATGAAGACAACTAGAACTATTTTACAAAGGTTATAAAAGGTGGATTAATTAAATCAATATATTTACCTGAACCTGGATGGGGAGAGTCAATATTGTAAATAAATTAATTTTTCTCCAATTAATTAATGATTTCCAGTTATTGTACTAAAAAATCTCAATGCGATTTGAGAGGAAAATTGACAAAGTGAAGTTAAAGTTTATCTGAAAGTATGGAGCACTGGATATGCTTTTTGAAATCACAAAAATAAAGACAAAGAAGAGATATTTGTCATGTGAAATGGGACTGTAAACTACAGTAAAGAATAGACTGGAGAGTAGTTAAGGGCTCAAGAGTTTACAGAGCTCGGGGGAAGGAAATGGAGGCTTCAGATGATAATGTGCAAGTTATATATTTGGAGGGAAAAAGTAGACTCAGATTCTTACTCTGCTCCAAACAACTGTATCCTTCATGAGCTAAAATCCTGAACTCAGGTAAAGAATAAAATGATTTCTATAAAACAACCCAAAAGCATGGCTAATGTATATCTGATAGTATATATTTCTTTGAGTGTGAAAAATTGTGCAGAAGTAGAGGTACCAGGCTATGAATACTGTGTATGCAATATAGAGGAGGAGGTTGATGCAGAGAAGTCAGAGGGATTACTTTTACCCCAAGTAACTTTGCTTATCTTATATTTAGGATAAATAAGAACTACATAAATATTTCAAATACTGACGCATTTTAATGCAAGTTAACTTGGGACACACACACCAAGGCTAATTTACTTGAAAGGAAGGAAGGATGGAAGAAAGGAAGGAAAAAAGGAAGGAAGGAGGAAGGGAGGGAAGGAGGGAGGAAGAGAAAGAGGGAACAAGAGAGGAAAGAGCTGGAAAAGAGGAGGAGAGGTGGAGGGGAAAGGGGCACAAGGGGAGAAGGAGAGGACAAAGGAAAGGAGGAAGGAAAGGAGAGAGGGGAGAGGGGAGAGGGGAGAGGGAGGGAGAGGAGAGAGAAGGGGGATGGGGAGGGAAAGAATCCAGAAAGAGGAGAGAAGAGGAGGGAGGGGAAGAGAGAGAGGGTGAGGGGACAGGTGAGGAGGGGAGGTGAATGAACAGGAGAGAAGAGAAGAGAGGGGAGGAGGGTTGTGAGGAAAGAAGGGGAGAGCAAGAGAGGAAAGAGGAGGAGAGGGGAGAGGAGAGAAAAAGAAAGGAAAGGAAAAGAAGGAGAAAAGGAGATGAGATGGAAGGGAAGGGGATGGGAGAGGAGGAGAAGGGAAAAAGCAGGGGAGGAGTGGAGACAGGAGGAGAGAGAAGGAAATCAGGGAGAAGAAGTGAGGGAAGGAGAGAGGAGACGGTAAGGAAAGGAGGGGAGAGGAGTGGAAAGATTGGGAGAGCAGAGAGGAGGGAGGAGGGGAGGAAAGGAGAGAAAAAGGAGGGAGAAGAAATGAAGAGAGGAGAGGGAAAGGAGGAAAGTAGGAAGGGAGGGAGGGGAGAGGAAAGGGAACAGGAGAGGAGGGGAGGAGCTGGAAAGGATAGGGCAGGGGAGCAGAGAAGAGAGAAGAGGGGAGAATGAGGAGGAAAGGGGAGAAGGGAGGAGAGGAGAGGCAGAGGAAGGGTAAGGGGAGGGGAGGGGAGAGGGAAGGAAGGAAGGGAGGAAAGAAGGAAGGAAGGAGGAAAGAAGGAAGAGAGGGAGAGAAGGAGGGATGGAGAAAGGAGGAGGAGTTAGGAGAGGAGGAGAGGGGGCTGGAGGAGAAGGGGAGGAGAAATAACAATAACATTAAGCATTTATCAACTATTTGCTGAACTATCAGACTTTGCATTAAGTGCTTTGACAAGGATGATCTCATATATTGCTTACTTATTCTAGACATTTATACACTTTGCATTATATGGATACATGTATAACTGTATTCTATCATTACTTCTAACTTTTATTTTCATTGTGAGGACAAAGTGAGCCAACGAATTTGAAAACAGGTTTGTAAATTGGGAACTGGCATAAAAAGATGAGGGATGATTTTAGCATTGTTTCTGGGTCTAACTAAACACTTAACGTCCACGTTTTCTTATAAGAACCCACCTACCAGGCTGTGAGCACCAGAGATAAGCCCCTTAGAGGCTAGATTTCACCCAGGGTTTAATGACAATTCTTTTTACCAACGTGTCACTAGTGCCTTTGGGTCTCACGTTGCTGCCTGGACAACTCTGGCGGTGCTGGCAGCAGAGCCCCTCCCAGTAGCAATCCTGTGGTGTAAGGCCCCTATTATGTCAACTACAGAGCTGCAACCCCAGTCTACAGAGAGGGGTGCGGTGCTAGGAGCTGGGGCCTCCCCCAGCGCAAGGCTGCTGTCTGACTCTGCTGGCCATGTACAGCCCCTCCTGTTTGAGCAGAGAAGGCTTGTCTTGAGGCTGAAGTCTTGCAATGCATCCCACGTAGAGGATAAAATTACCTCCCTGAAAATGCAAGAACCTCAACTGAAAACCTCTGAGAACTCAAAAGACAGTTCAGCAAGGTAGGCAGATGGGGAAAAAAAAGACACAGATGAGCACTGTCTGAGCAACGAGCATTGAAAATAGCCCTTCACAACAGAAAGAAAAGAATGTAAACATTATAGTAAGAAACCAATTAAGATTTGCCCAGAACATGAATGAAGAAACCCTCAGAACTTGCATGAGGGCTTCAAAAGTGTGAACAAATGCACGTGGCGTTGCCTGGTTTCAGTCCACTGTGGGAAGGTGGACACTCCTCTCAACTGAAATTCTACCACTGGAATCATTACACTTCAACCAATCACTGCACCAAACAATATTAAAGCTTATCTGCAACAACAAATTGGTGAGAAAATTCATGAAATTACCCACAAAAGCAGAGCAATGAGGGACACTTGACACAGCAAATTGTGCTGCAAAATCAAGGTATTTAAAACGCTACCAGGGAGACCTGGGTGTTGACACAGACTACTTGATCCGAATCAAGAGCTCATTTGACACTGGGCAAATTGGATGTCTGTGGATGAGGCTCGGGGGGAGCAAGTTAATCCTCACATCTCACCAAAATTCTCAAAAAATAATCCAAAAAATATTTCTGATAAAAGTCTGAAAAATCCTGCACAGGATCAGGAGTTAGGCTTTTAAACATAAGCATAAAGATGTTCCCCAGGAGGGATGTCCACGGGGTTCTCCTCAGTGATCAGAGCAAGCTGTAGAACAACCTGCGGACTAGGACTCCCAATGCGGAGGGGAAGAAACCGGCCCTATTGGATGTGTGTGCTGAGCTGGGTGTGGTCGGGAGAGTACAGAGCTGCAGGAGCTGGGAGCTGGGAAGACCAGGCCAGAGCATCAAATCAAATTTGGTTTGTAAGAAGGGGGGCAGCAGTGGAAGAAAGGTCGGGTCGGGGAAGATCACTAGATTTCTGCTCCTACTTTGCAGCATTTCACCGGTTTGGTTGAGCAAGTGATACTTTTGTAAGTAAAATATAAATGAAAATACATAGTGAAATAAATGTGAACTCACTTGTGTGTTCTCACCAAGTCTCTCAATTTCTCTAGGTCTCAAATTCTCCCATCTCTAAAGATCAGATAACACTCACTCTTTGAATAACAATAATAAAGTACCAAGAAGCTATATACATAAACAAAGACATAAATGTTGCTGAGGGATTTAACAAAACCTTGAACCAATGGATATATCCACATTTCTGTATGGCAAGATTGTGTATTTAAAATGTTGATTTGTATCTCATTTGTGGTTGAGGGTAACTGCATTAAAAATCCCAAAGTGTGTGACACTGGGGGCAACGCTGTCCAAGAGAACTTTCTGCAATGACAGAAATGTTGTATATCCAAGCTGCCCAATACTGCAGCCACTAACCACATCTGGCTTTTAAGCATTGGAGATGGAATGAGATTTCATTTAGTTTAAAAGAAATTCAAAGTTAAATAGTCGCCTGTGTCAGCTCAGCTTTGGAGAATTCATTCAAAAAATTAAATAAATAGTAATGAGAGATAGTTCTCATACTGGACACTAAAATGGAACTATAAAACTACCAAATTAAAACTGTATGGTTTTGGATCAAGAATTAACAGAGTTGGATAAAAGTACTAAGATCAAATGATGCTGGGAAAATTAGATATTTGTGGAAAAATTAAACTGTTAAATCAGCACTTCCCAATTTATACTCAGTACATTTTCCCCGGTTAGAATGTTGAATTTTAAAATGTAATACAAGATACATCTATTGATCTGGAAGGACTTTCATGGCATATTTTAAGTAAAAAAAATTAGAAAAGTTAAAATGCAGAGCATGATCCCTGTTTTTTACGTGAAATAATTCTTAAAGATTACCTGCGTGCTGGTATAGAAGGAGGTGTCTCAGCATGGGTTGAGGTGTACTCTTTAATCTCTAGGCATTTGAGCATGGGTAACTCCTCTAAACAAAACAATTTAATCCTAAAACTTCAGGGAAATGCATGTCTTTTATTTTCTCTACTACCCTTAACATCTCCAACTTCAATTTTCACATATTCAGGAAGAAAATGATACCTGCTACAGAGAAGGGTGGCAACAGGGAGGATTTATTGAGCGCTTTCTCTCTGTGAGGCACTGTACCCTGACATCTGAGGATTGTCTCCTGGAATCTTCACCACAGTCCAGGAAGCAGGTGTAATCATTACACCATCTCCCTAGCAGAGTGGTCACACAGGTGAACCTACCTGAAAATACTTGGCTAAACTGCAAATCAACCAACACGCTAAAGGGTTACATTACCAAGGTATGATTCCGATTCTACAGCCCGTATTTACCAACAACATATTGCTTTGCTATCCAAAATCCACTCACCTTCTGGTATGTGAGTCCAGGAAACAACCTGTCTCTGATACCTGTGATTAAAGACCCGCTTCAGGCAACATTGGCATTCACTATGACCAAAAGTTTTCCAGGGAATTTGGGGTTTCATTTGGGGAGGAGTACCCAAATCAAGGGTGCTGCCTGCCTCATCCTATATGGCCACATGTGGCACTTAGTATGCACGAGGATGTAGGGGCTGTTTTTTAAAAAATCTATTTTATTATTAAATGTACAATAGTCACTTGATTTTAATGATGCAATGCAAACTCACAGAATATTTAGTTAGAAATCCTAAGATAATAAATTAAAAACTATGAAAACTACTAAGACAGTTGAATCAGGTAGGTAGAAACAAGTTATATATGTAATATATATTAATAATATATTATATATAATTTATATACATATGCAAATTACATGTAATTATATATATATATATATATATAAAGTCATTCATGAAAGGAAGAACTATCTAATGCACAGGAATAAATCTATCAAGAATTGTTTTAAGCCTATGAGGAAAAAGTACATTTCCTGTCACATGAAAGGAGACTTGAATGAATAGATGTATACTCATATTACTGCAAAGGAACACTGGATATTACAGTGAGTTTTTTTTTCTAAATTCCATGTATGTTTTACGGTAAGTGCACTAAAAAATCGTACTCACAAGTTTCCCCGAATTTGACAAAGTGGTGTTCAATTCATACAGAAGTACACATGGGTACATATATATTCTGATAAAACCTCAAACGGTGAGACTAATGAAGGATATTTGCCACACGAGGCACTCATTGGCATTTTAAAGTTGGAATAATTGGCCCAATGTGGGGCAGGCTCACACAATGACAGTCAGGTCAACGGAACTATACTAATGAAAGAAATGCTGGGAAAACAGCAGGACAGTGCTAAAGTGTGCGAAGTGTCACTTTACATGCTATGCAACCAAATGATGCAGTATGATGATTTTTAAAATTTACTTTTAGTACTATAAAACCATTAAAACTTTGACCAGGAATAACACAAGGTAGTTTTAAGTAAAGAAAGAATGTTTCCCTTTAGCTTGCAAGGTAGAAGAGTGTTTTAGGCAAGAGTTGCAACAAACACCTATGAGAATGAGAGGTGTGGGCAGAGCGAGCTTTGTTTCCAGGAGAGCTCAGTGCCAGGTGACTGATTACACGTGGACTTCCTCATTTAATCTTCAGCGGGAAGCCATCTTTTGAAGTAGATGCAATGATTACTTCTAGTTCCATGAATTACAGCAAGGATCAAATAAGGAAGCTGTGAAGTCAGCACCCACAGTTAAGGATGGTTACCACTTTAATGCTGTCTCACAGAACACTTTCACTGATGGTACCTAGACTTCCTATTTGGAAACTCCAGAACTCTCGAGATGAGGGCTATGAGTAAACTGGTTAACTAACTGGGTTTAACCCCTCTGGTTACATTGCGAAATAGTCTACCACAATGTTCCTAAGAGTGTGGCTTTCAAGTGGCTGCCAGAGCAAACCTGGGCCAATTGGCAGCAAAGTCATGTATCAAATTTTCTACCTGAATGTCCAGATGCCAAAGTGGAGCTCAACAATTCAGGTCAGTGTCCAGGGAGGAAAGGTCTCCTTTCCCCACAGCAAGTGGCTGCTTGTTCTATCTGGCAATGTCTAGCACTTAAGGATTATGGTGCACTACAATGTTGCACTACATCAAAATTTCAAATGGCATTATTTGTTTTAGGCCCTGAGGATACAGCAGTGAACAAACAGAAAAAGTTTTAATATTTACAAAAACATATAATGTATCTGGCACAAAGGAAATTTTAATAAATAGCTATTTGTTAAATGCAATAAATATAAAAGCTATAAAGAAAATCAGCATTTTATTTACAGACCAGCAAAACTCGTTCAGAAAATACAGTGGGGAAAAAAAGAAGCTATTTGTGACAGTGATAAAATCTAAAATGCCTAGAATAAACTCTTCAACAATATTTGTTCAGGAATGATATGAAAAAACTAAAATTTACTGTAGAATGTGAAAGAAGACTTGAGTAAGTGTATATTTAGTCCAGGAATTTTCCTAAAAATGAAAACTAAAACTGGAAAGATGTTGATTTTTCTTAAATTAATTAGTTTCAAGGTAATGTGTTCAGAAATCACAAGGGTACCCCTCTGAGAAATCTGACGAGATGTTAAATCCATCTGCAAGACAAGTAGCTAAGAAAGAAAAGATGGATAATGAAAGAATATACCTTATGGGTTCCAAATGGAATTATATGCAGTAGTCATTAACTCAATGTGGTATTGGCCCAGAACTTAGGCAATGAAGCAGGAGTAACTAAGGTGAGTAACTTAGGTATTTGGGGAACAAAAGCATGTTAAAGCTTCTCTTCATATATACCCAAAAATGCATTCAAAATGAATTCAAGAACTACATTTTAAGATATGTACCCACAATCATCTATTGACCCAAAACTTTTTCCATAATCTATTGTTAAATTAGACCAGCAAGTTGAAGAGGAATCTACATTTAATGGTCTCTTTGTTGTTACAGTACATGACACCAAGTCTCCTTCCAACCCTGCAGATGCTTACACATTCACTGTGTATCAGTATTTTGCTTGAACAAGAAGTATACAGCAAGACATGTGCCCAGTATTAAAACTGCTCACTTCAGGTGTGAGTAGGAATGGAGGCTGGGTGATTGAGGAGTTTATCTTTTCCTTTATGCATCTTTGCATGGTTTTATCAGCTGTAATTCGCACGTGCTCATCTCCATAGAGATTTTTTAATGATAAATAATGCAGGTCACTCAAAGAAGGCATGAACCTCTCCAAGCTTCAAGTTCTCACATCTGCAAAAAGGAGAACCTACCTGCTTTTACAAGTAATGGCAGGAAATGTACTCACATTAAACACATATCAAGTGCATATTCATGAGGCAGACGCTGTCCCCAGTGCCAGTGTCATTTATTCTGACAGCAATCCTATGAAGACATAAGTGTCATTACTTCAGGGAGGCCATATAGCAAAATAGTGCAGCATAGACTCTGAAGCTAAACAGCTAAACATCTACACCTCATAGCAGTGTTGTGAGGATTAAATAGGTTGATATATGAGAGCCACTGCGAACATTGCCATGTGTGTGATACTCGTCATGAGGTGTTTGTTATTACCACATTATCTCAAGGATTTGCTGTGAACAGTAAATGAGGCAACATGTTTGAGAATATTCTATAAACTATAAATCCATACATATTACTGCGATACTCTCCCTACTGAGTAAGATATGGCATATACTTTGGTTGTAATGGTTTACTACATCAACAGTCAAATACTAAATCAAAACTTACCAACATCTTCAAAATTTAGGTTCCATTTTCTGAATCATTCTGGTTTTTTTTTCATTAATGGAATGTTGATTCTAGAAGGAAGCGCAACACTGAGATGAATGTGAATTATAAATGTTTTATTAAAAATCTGTATACCTCTCTGTCATAACCCAATAGAGGAAATCCACTTGAATAGCCTGAACAGGGAGAATTTATCATTTTAGTCTGATATTTAAGTTTTTTAGTCACCAAATGGAGAAGTGACTGGACCGGTCAAACAGAACCTTATGAAAGTTCTGCCAGTCTGGAAAATATCCACACAGGTATATTCTTGACAGTGTCATTTACTTGGATTCTTTCTCACTCTATCACGTGCACATAGCGTAGAAGGGGTTGCCCATGGCACACGCCACAAAGGATCTTTTCCTGGACCACTAGTGTCCACTCTGCAGCTTGACATCTGAAAGCCACAGCCAGCTGAGTCAAATATATGCCCCATCTCTTAAAAAAAAATAACGCCAACAATTTGAGAGCCTACAGAAAACAAAGGACCTTTCTATGTGCTTTACATGACTATCCCCTTCAGTCTACACAACAACCCTGTAGAACAGGTACTATTATCTGCTTCTTATAGATATACCAGTTGAGGCTAAGAAGGTACTGGCCCCGTACTAAGTGGCAGAGCCAGGTTCTGAGCCCAGTTCTCCTTGACTGCAAAGTGTGCACCCTTTTTATTCAGTGCATTGTTCGACAACTGCCAGTTTCTCTATCCTCTCTCTGTGCCATCACCAGTGATATCACAGCAACTCAATCTAATCATCTTTTCCTTTCCTGGTCCACAAGTCCCTTGATATCTGCAGTATATGACATTCTTCCTTTTACATGAACATCACTTAGATACCATGACACAGAACTCTCTGGGACTCTCTCATTTCTTTGGTAAATTGACTATCTCAAGCCAGACCTGTGTCCTCAGCCCATCCCAGGTTCAGTCCTACGTCCTCTGCACTCCTTTCTCCACACTTGTCCTAGAGGATATCTCTGCACTCACACAGCCTCTGCTCAGTTCCAGGCTTTGGGTAGTGTGTGTGCACTGGTCATCAAATTCAACATACAAAATGCATCAACTCTGAAACTACTGCTTTTCTGGTACTTACCATATCTCTTACTGGCATGTCCACCAGAGCTCAAACTTGCACTCATTTTGGATCCATCCCCCACCCCCGCCAATTCAATCAGTTATCCCAGTCCTGCCTACCCAATAACTCTTGTATTCATCCTCACCTCTCTTTCCAACTCCACTGCCTCTTTCAACATAAACACAAACAAGAGTGTTCTAATAGTTCTCCCTATTTTCAGCCTCTCTCCAGTCCTGTCTACCTCATGCACTGTTGCCAATTTAGTCTTTCTTAATTAATACATTCCTTAATTTATTTTTGGACCTCATTTTCTCATAGGGAGAGCAAGAATTAGTAATATATTTTTTTAAATATAACTGAACTGGGGCCAGCCCTGTGGCGTAGTGGTTAAGTTTGGCGTGGTCCGCTTTGGCAGCCCAGGTTCGCGGGTTTGGATCCCAGGCACAGACCTACACTACTCATTGGCCATGCTGTGGCAGTGACTCACATGCAAAACAGAGGAAGACTGGCATGGATGTTAGCTCAGTGCTAATCTTCCTCAAGCAAAAAAAGAGGAAGACTGGCAACAGATGTCGGCTCAAGGCAAATCTTCCTCATATATACACACAAAAAAGATAACTGAAGAACATACTAACCAATCCCCCCACTGTGACACATATCTTTTATTTAAGGAGTAAAACTATAAGTTGTAGGAGACCAGATAATTGTATAAAATAACAATGATAGCCTACACTTATCGAGTACTTATTCTGTACCAGATACTGTATTATCACTTCTATTATCACAATAACCCTTAAAGGTAGGTATAATGATTATCCCCATTTTATAGATGAAGAAATGGAGGCTCAAAGGTAAGACAATCTGTGTTTAAATCTAGATCACTTAGTTTGATTCCAGGGCCTTAAGGCTTATCTACATGCTACACTGATTTCTCACTAAAGTGCTGTGGTTAAGAAGCACAGGGGTCACACAGCTTGATGACTGTACATTCAACTGGGAGGTCACGAAGAGGTCAAGATGCTGTGAGGTTGATGGGTAATTGCCCAGGCTTAGAACAGGCACTATCATCAGCTGGAAGCAGACAAACTCACTTGTGAGTTTATCTGAGTCACAAGGGATGGAAACAAAACATTTTTCAAATGACATTGACCCAAGCAAACCCTCTGCTCACCTGCTTTCTAAAGGCGCCTTTGTGAAGTGTACTGGGGAGACGAGAAATGGATTAGGAGATTCTCAAGCCAAAGCCCACCAGGAATCCCTCTAGCTTTCCCTTCAGATCAGATCAACCTTCACTTTCACATCGGCTCTCCATATGCTAGAACTCTGCAGGCTGGAAATGCACTCTACACCAGCATCTGCTTTTGTCGGGTATTGTTCCATTTAATTCAAATGGAACTGTGTATGCAGTCTAGGATATAGGGGATAAATGAGAGAGACTTTCAGGGAATATGTTCATCATAGTGTTTAATAAGAAAACACTGCAATGTAGTAATGGAATTTAAATAACAACACAGAGAGGAATCTCAAGGCTTGATGGAAGTGATGTAGAAATCATGAATTTGAAAAGAGTCTGTCCATTTCACTACAACACATATTGAGTACCAACTATATGCTAGGTATTTGGGGGCCAGATTCTTCTACAGCTATTATCTCACAGAATCCCTTCCACAATCCTGTACGGCCACACTTTTTACATGAGGTGATACAGAGAGGCTAATCAAATGGGCCAATGTGACCCACCAAGGGGGTGAGGAAGCTGGGATTCAAACTAATTTGGTCTGGTGCCAAAATCTGAAAGCCTCCCTTTGCACTTAAGCTGTCTGGCTGACATGTTTATCTGCTTTGTGAAAAGAAATTGATTTTGATTTTATGAATGCCACCTCCTCCCGCTCTTTTCATATGTTTTGGCTATAGTGGCAGGTTGTTTATAAGTGGAGGACTGACTACTTTGAGACATAAGCCTTGGGCTTTCAAAAGAAAGTCAAATCCCCATAGATCTGTAAGCAGTCTTTAAACAGACTTTCCCAAGTTAAATAAAGTATGACAGATGGCAACATACTGTGAGCAGAATATAACAATGATGTAAATAAAAAATACCCAAAAAAAGTATTTGTTTCACAAAATGAAAAACAGTTTTGAAGGTTACTCTTTTTAAATTCACATAAAAGCAAAAGACAGAGACAGGATCCAAAATTATCTCAATGGGCTGAAATGACAGAATAGTAAATTTAGCAAGGTGAAAATTAATGCAGCTAAATGTGAACCCAGTATCTGAACGAAAATGAAACAAAACAAGCAGAAGCATTGCCTAAGTACAGGATTAAACAGAGATGACTAACCAATCGCTGTTTTATAAAAGAGGTTTATCATTTTCTGCAAGCTCAGAATGAGTCAACAATGTGAAAAGTTGCTGAGTAGCAATGATGATTTTATGTTATACCACCAGCAGCATATTATGTAGAACAGGAGAGACGACAGTCTCTATTCTATGAGAACCAGGCCCTACCTAATGTTCTGACTTAGTCTTTAATTTCCACATTTTGAGATAATGTTGACATGCTAGATTATATTTAGAGGTCAATGGTCAGGATGGTAAAGAGTCTAGAAGCTTTGGCAATGGAAGAACTGAGGTTGTTTGAAAAGAAATTAGCAGGGGCAATATCAACATCTTCAAATATTTGAAGGACTATCATGCAGAAAAGAACTTGGGATTCAAGAGGGACAAACCAGGACCTTAGCTCACCTGGTGAAAATTTTAAAAAAGTAGATTTTTGCCCATTATTCATAAACTCTACACCAGTTAGAATAGGCCAAAAGCATCCTCATGAGATAATGGCCAAAATCTCTAGAGGTCAGATAGCCACTGTATAAAAATGAGATTATTACTTTAGAGAGGATCAGGCTTGGAAAATTTCAAAGGGAATTTCTGGTTCTGAGTCTCAGCGTTCCAATCAGGCCCACCCAGTAGCTGTCTGAGTACTGTCTTCTATGATGTATGGGTACTTTGTCTCCTAATGTAAAATTTATATAACTGCATGGAAAATGAAACACCAAAAAAGAGCAGGCAACATAAAGACAGGGCTGGAATCATTTTACCAACTGTGTCTTTAGCAGCACAGAGCTTCTTAAAGGAGGATGGATAAGATAACCAGAGAATTATAAAGAGTTGCACTCCCTATATTAAGAACACAGGGCAGGGCATTAGGCTTGGCTTTTACTAAGTAGAAAATAGGCACCCTAAATGCACAGAGATAATGAGAAATGTGGACAATTCTGCATGCCTGGCAGAAGTGGTTATGGCTGCGAAATTGAGCCAATAAATGAGGACTGGAGCCAAGGATCTGGAAGGCTAGCAGATGAAGGCAAAGAGGATTCCTCAGAAGCTGAAGCTGACTCTGGAGGAAAAGGGAATAGAGAAATGAATAAACAAGTCTTTGCAACATCTCTGAAATACTGTGAACTAGAGTTGATGAATGGTCCAGGTGCCGAAGTCCAAATTTGGAGCGGCTTGTTGGCAGTGTAAGCACTATGACAGATGGTGTTTGCTTGAGAAAGCATGAGAGGAAGGAGAAACAATGACTGTTTACTTCAGGATATAAGGAGTAGAGAAAAAGAATTAAAAGTATCTGAGAAGAATTGGAGGTAAGTATTTCATGGAAGTTTAGCATGTTTAGGGAGGCCACTGAGAACCAGGTAATACGGCATGACCCATGAGTATCCACAGCAACCAGTGACATGAACTGAATTCTGGGAATGGAATCTAGTTTCACTTGAGTGGCTTTAGGAGGCTTTCCAAATATGCCAGAAAAACCTGTTGAGGCAAAGCTTCCTGGCCCAATGGAGAGACATGTTTTGTGGAACCATGAAAATAACCCATTGTGCTTATTTATGCAGCACAAAATAAAGAGGAGGAGGAAATAGAAAGGGGAGGGAAGTAACGTGCATGTACTGAGCCCCACTGTGTGTCAGGCACTGTGTGAGGCACTTGCACAGATATCATCTCATTAAATCCTCACATTAACAATATGACAAAAGTATTATCATCTACATTTTACACAGAAACAGGCTCACGAAGGTAAAGACACTTGCGTAATAGTAAGAGGAAAAAAGCCAGGTCTCAAATCCAGGTCTCTGAGAAGTTCACAGAATTGTTGAAAGTGGAAATAAAGTGTGAATGGAAAAAATTTCTTGGTGGAAAACGCAGTATAGTAGACAATACCGGACACAAAAATCTATGGTCGTATAAATAGCAAGCAAGAAAGTGACTTAAAAACCACATAATGGAGATAAGATGAAGAGAAACTGGCAGTGCATCCCAGGCCACTACCCAGCACCTGAGCCATCATCATGGACTGGTCATAAATGGAGAATATTGAGGACAAACTGTTCTGGGAATAACAACAGTCATTCAGCAACTCACCTCTTGCCTACTTTTCCCTCTCAGCTCTAATAGCAACAACAAACCCAGCATAAGGCCCTGGTAATCAAAGGGGGAAAGAACCCAAAGTGGAAGCCAGGCAAATTCCCAAGGAAGAGAACAAAGACATACCGATAGATTCAAGGAGTCAAGTCAGAAAAAGCCCAAGTAGGAAGTGAAATGCAGCCTGGAAAGACACAAAGGGACAGAGAACAAACAATTTTTGAGGAGAAAACGTGTTACCCTAAAGTGGCTGCAGAGGGAAGCTATGCATGTTGGTACACATATATGTGAATCTAGAGGCCAGAGCTTTTAAAAGAGGTCTGGGTGTTTTAGGAAGTAACTTGCCATAATACTCTGACAAATACAGTGATTAAGTACCGCAGATCCCCAATTACTTCTGCAAGGAAACAGCAGTGATGCACAAAGGGAGTACAAGCTGCTGTCTGGCTAAAAGGGACCAGAGCTGGCGTCAGTGACCCAGGAACTTGGAGATTTTCCATCTAATCTTCTTATTTTCAGATATGGAAACTAAGATTCAGAGAGGTTCAATTATGCCATGCCCCCTTTAAAGGACTGTTCAGGATGGCAAAATCTGTGAGCACCAGGAAGAGGGAGAGCTGCTGCTGTGGAGACCATGGGTGAACACTGAAATTAAAACTATCTCAATCCAAAGACACCCAGAGTGAGCTCCTCAGCCCATCAGCCTGTGGAGAGAAGCATCCTTTCTGAAGACAACATGAAAATGACAAAGGAAATAAGATTGATGCTTCAATTCTTTGAATTTATCTAAGTGGAAAAAGAATAAGAAAATTTAAACATAGCACAGAAAAGAAAAAAAAAATTAAATGTAGCTGATCTAGTCCTCAGTGTAAAAGCACAGATAAACAATCCATTCTTAATGTGATAATATCATCTTAACTGTACTGCAGAGCATTATATTTTATGGTTTATTTGAAGGCTTCTTTTCTTTGTTAACTTGCTACACTGTGATTTTCTGAGACCTGAACCAGGCAGTAGGAACAGTAAATAAAAGCAGAGAAAAATAACTTAGAACTGCAAAATAAAATGCATATAACTCAAATTTCCTATGTGCTGGGGGCCAAAAAACAAAGTTTTGATCAAAAACCATCATGCCAGCTTGGGTCAGGTGTGGTCAGGCTAAATTGAACTCTGAATTACTCCCAGCAGGGGGGAAAGCACTTGCTAAGAAGGAATGTGCTTGTATTAAATTGCATGCCACCTGCTTCTTCTGACCAAGATTGCATGTTATGAAACAAGCATGAAAGGTCCTGTGGATTGTCAGTTATTCTGGAAAACATTATAATGAAACTCTAATTTCTTGTTATCAATTTTGTCAATTACATTAAAGTGAACATTACTGGCCTGGCATTCTGGATGCTTCCGCCTTCTGATTGACCAACCACAAAGACTGGTGCAGCCCAGCAGGCAGGATCCTCTGAGTTCAAAGTAATCGCCAGTGATTTCTGAATTAAACTACAAATTGGTCAAAATCATGCTGAGCTGGACCCAACAATCATTGGAGGCCAGACATTTTGCAAATGGAAGAAACAGCCAAAGCAATGAAATTTCAGACCTTTTGTCTTGGGACTAAAGGTAATTTCCTAACAAAGAGGCTGTAGTATCAAAACTGGCAAATGCTGCATGTGGATGTTTGTTCCTGGTCTTCATCACCGCACTAGGCATGACAGGAAAGGGAACTTGAGTATTCCCTCACTGTCCACAGCCTTGGGTCTGAACTACTCTGTGTACTTTAATCCACATGACTTCCAAACTTCTCTTGCTGTCACTCCCTTTTTGACTATGCTTCAGACTAGATGTCTGGCATGGTCTTCCGGGTACCTCTTCATCTGGGATTCAGGTTCTGCTTCTGGCTAGACTGGTTTAGGTACAAATCCCCTCCCAATTGGACCAGGTCCTGTGACTGCCAATCTTGGTGGGATGGTTTCACTGCTTTCCCCCTTCTGCTACCTTGGGTAGCAGCCCATCCACGTTGCCAACCAACTTGGCAGGGGAAATAAGGCAGGAGGAGCTGGCTTTCTGCCTAGCATGCCAGTCTTCACATTAAAGCTTCTACTGTGTTGGATTTATTGCTGGCAAACTTACTAGAAAAAATCATATCACTGGCTCTGAGACCATATCACTTTCCTCTTCATAGCACTGAGGGAAGCACCGAACTTCTACCCTCTGGGAACTTTCTTCTTTAAGCTATTCCTGAGAAAAGGACTCTAAGGAGTATTGGGGAACTGGTCCCCAATTCATGTCCTCTATCCAGACACAGCGCTTTCTCAGATTTTCCCTCAGATAATTATTCTGTTGCTGTGTGGGTATGGGTGGGTCACATTTTCTCATCCCTTTCAATGCGGAAGCTGCTTGGTTTTATAAATCTTGGGTACCAGAGTCTCCCAGATCTGGTCCCTATAAGGCCTGTGGCAATGACTCTGTGTGACTAGCCTGTAACATTTCGGAAGTTTCCAGTTGAGGCAAACATTTAAGATGTTCCTGGGTGAGGAGGATTTTTGCTAGACAAAGAAGAAGGTGAGTGATGTTTCTGGCAATGAGAAAAACATATCCAAGGGTATATAGGTTCCGAATGGCATGGTGTGTTCAAGAACTAGCTAATACTCCCTCATGGCTGGAGCATGGGGCTGGAGAGTGGAGGCAACACAGCTTTCAACGTCCATGAGAAACAACTTGGAAAGGCCAATGGGCCACAAATGGTAAAGATCTTGAGTTTTGCAGTTCTTGTGCTGTGTTGCAGTTTAGATTTTATTCTGTAGGCAACGGGAAACCATTGATATTTTCAAGCAAAGGAATGGCATGATTAGAAGGATAGCTTGGGTCACAGGAAAGAGGATGCACTGGAGGGAAGATGAGACTGATGTCACGTACAGCACTTAGGAAATAAGTGAAACTAAGGCAACATTTAATGAAGGGCAGTTCCATAAACCTGAAGGAAAGATGACCTGAGATTCAAAAGCACCACATACTAGCTGGGCGCCCCTGGAAAATGTTAACCTTGGAAAAGGTTAACTTCTCTTTCCTTACTTGCAAAATAGAAATCTTAATCCTTGCCCTGCTTCCTTCACAGGGATGTGGAAAGGACTCAATGACACAATCTATGTGAAACCGCGTAATCAACAGAAAAATGTTATGTAAATAAAGGAACTACTATTGATTGTGACATTAAAAAGTTTATATTAATTGCTTGTCAGGCCCAGTTGTGTACCCTCTGGCAGTTCCTTCTTCCCTCTTCCACCAAACCTCAAGCCATTGGCAATTGCACCGAATCACTTGTTATAACATTGTTATAACAGCATTGTTATAACAAGCTGAAGCAGTGGCATCCTCTGCTCTGTGCTCTCTCTCTCCTTCACATACTTCTCTATACGCTTCCTTCCTTTCTCCTTCCAGTCTTCTTGACCTTCTGCCTCTCAGGTTGGACTCCTTGCTCACTTCCCTCTGCCATTCCACCACATGCTCTCAGATTCCCCTGACCACCCACTGCCTCCTCTCCCCCACATCCTCTCCAGACCATCCCCTTACTCTCCCAGGCTCCTTTTTATTCACCCACAGCTGTTTCCCTGCTGTTGGGCTCTTTATGCTCTAGAAGAGCTGCCTGGAAGAGAGACCATGTTCCCACTCCTCCTGCCAGGTGTGCTCAATGGTAAGAGCCTCAAATAAGTGAGGACATTGTCCCTTGAAACTGGGCTGCTCCAAAGGATAAAGTCTGTGCTGCCTGGCCTGGAATGCCTCTGAGTATCCTGAGATACAGGAGTAAGGATGACAAGGGTATGAGGAGTACTTTACATATATGATTTCATTTAAGCCTGACATCTCTATTAAGCAGGTTATATAAATGCTACAAATGAAACCAAGTAATCATAGGTTAAGAAACTTGATGAAGTTCTTCAAGGAAGATATATTAGTCCTTCCATTTTCTATAGCACTTTATAGTACAAGTGTGTACTTGCCATTGCGGTGAGTAGGGAGCAGGAAGTAGAGGGTAGGATACCTTATTACACCTATGCAAGATGGTGTTTTTATCACGACCCACTCAGGAGTGACATTTAAGATATTTTAAGTTTAAAAAAAAACTTTACTTTTGTAAGAGTTTGGATTCTTTTCATCAGAAATGAAAGAAAACCAACCCAAACTTGGTTAAGCAAAAACAAAATTTAGTGGTTCACATACCTGCAGAGTCCAGAGACAGGGCAGGCTTAGAGCATGGGTTCTATGATTCAGGGTTCAAATGATGTCAGCAGGACCCAGCTTCTTGGTTCTGCCTTCTGCTTTATTAGTTTCAGGCTCTGGAGCAACAGGTTAGCAAGATGATGGCAACAGCTCCAAATTCTTCATCTTCTTGGGCTCAAGACCAGTTGGAAAGAGAATATCTTCCCAAGATGTCCCAGACATTATATCTCACTGGCTTTTATTTCACTGCATGCCTGAATCTGAATAATCACTGTGGCCATGGTCCTATGGGTCAACTGAGGTATGGTTGATGGTTGAGAACCAGGTTGCATGCTTTCTCAACTGTGTTGTAGGGTGGGGTGCCACTTGAGCCAAATGGACCAAGAATGGGGGAAGGGTAGAGTCTCAAATGGCTATTTCCTGATAAGGTAAATGGATGCCTGGTGGCCAAAAGATAACAAAGTTCCTCTATATGTCTCTAATAAATAAATGTCCCAGGGAGGGGTTAATAGCTTTTAAAGGCTAACAATTCATAACATCAATTGAATCCTTGCTACTTACCAGGCACTATGTGAAGCACTTACATATATTATCTCAATATGCCTCACAACCACCCTCTGAGGTTAAGTAATAGTACTATATAAATCTTACAAATGAGAAAAATAAGGCCCAGAACAGTGAAGTCATTAGCCCAAGGTCTCACAGCAAGTAAGTGGAGGAATAGGGATATCAACTCAGGATATTCCCAAATTCTAACACTTTCCAGGTTAATGTACTTGTTAGTGTAAGGGAGAAGTTCTGACGTAAAAAGAGAATCGTGGTCATGGGGGTCAAAGACCTTACAAGGAGGTGGGACAAAGCTCCATGTTTAAAGGGTATAAAACAATCCCCCATAATATTTGGGTTAATTTGGCCACTAAGTAACAGAATAATTGATTAAAAGTGATTTAGTGTAAATTTATTATCTCACCTCTCCAGAAGTCTTGAGGGAGGCAGTTCCAGGGTTGGTTCCTTCAGTAGCACTACTTCAAGGAACCAGGCTTTCCTCTGTACCACCTGGTAGTCACCAGTTGGTTTGTTCCCTCATGGTTGCAAGATGGCTGTGACAGCTCTAGCATCACATCTTCATATAACTCTGTCCAAAGACAGAAAGTGAAATTTCTCTTTCAGTTTCTCCTTTTTATCAGGAAGGAAAATCTTTCTTGGGAAGTCCCACAGCTGACATCCTCTTATATATCACTCACCAGTACTGGGTTATAGGCTTTGTTTGCCCTAAACCAATCTCTGCTGAAGGAGAATGGGATTCCACTTTTCAGAAGGAGAAAGGCTCATCCTCTCAGCACCAGGGCCAGGAACAGGGTGAGACACGTGAGGCATCTAGGGTGCAAAATTTAAGGAGGCACTCACTCTCAAGGCCATGCACTTGAAACTACCCTTTGAATGCCTTCTTAAACTGTGTGCACCTTGCATGATCTTGAGGATGAGGGTCTCCTTAGGTTTTGTGCCCTAATTGCTTCAATTGCTTTACCTAGTCCTAGTCCTGCTTAGCATACTGCCTCCTCCCAATACTTGAAAAAAGTCAAGAGTTCTTTTAGAATAAAAGAAGGGGAAGATGGCTGTTGATATGACAATGTTTCAGTATCAGCCACATGACATCTGTCATGCCTTAGCCATCAAGCATGCACATGAAGTCCTAGTCTAACTTCTGATGTTGGGCATTTAACATCTCTGGGGCTTTTTACTGGAAGATCTTCAAGGTTCCTCCTAGCTTTGAAGTCCAGGGAATCTTGTTAGATACTTTTAAATCAAATCACATTTGTGGTTTCATGTGCTGCTAAAGAAGCTGAACAATAAGGAGACTGGTGTTATTTGATTCCACAGGAGGAAAAAGTCATTTATCTGGCTCTAATCCTTCCCCATCATCCTCCCTCTCCATTACCTTTCCCACTTCCCCACCACCCCCACACACATTCACAATACATCACAGAGCTGTTAGTAGTTCATCTGCCAGATGGAGAACTGTAGTGGACACTGTGATGCACCGCCCAGCTTACCCACCTCCAGGACTGAAGCACTCATTTCCTCAGCTGTTGGGAGTTTGGTGACTGATTTTTCTCAGCTGAGTCAATTTTCCGGGACTTTCCACAGCTGGAGAGAGATACCTCTCCCAAAAATCACATCTTCTCTTCGGTAGCCTATATTCAATAACTGGTCAGGTTGGTGGCAGGGATGGGGGGAATTTGAGGAGGTACGGGGCATGGTAGGAAGGGAGTTATGGGAGGGGGAATAATGGTCCAGACTCTTACCCCGATTTGGGACAATCCTGCAGGAATATTTCAGCTCGAGAATTCTCTGAGGTATTGGGTTGAGGCCTTTGTTTTGATTGCACCAAGTATAACTTCTCCTTATGCTCAGTCCTCCTTTGTTCACACCCCCACAGGTGTTGATCCTGAGAACACCCACCAATAAACTTTCTGCATACAATTCTCCACCTCAGAGTTTGCTTTCCTGGGAACCCAAACTGTGACAGCAACTATAGACCTTTTTGTGGAAGCTAGGGGCATTTCATTCATTTTTCCTTCTGCTTCTTTTCTTTTCTTTTATTTTTGGTCACACATACTTATATAGGAGTATTTTACCTTTAAGTAAAATAGCACATAGTAAACACACACAGTTGCACACATTTCTTTGTGCTAAAGGAATAATGATGTTTCCTAAATTATTTTAGTAGGATTAACTTGCTCCAAACAGTAGTGCTTGGAATTAAAGCCACATGACACAAATCTGGAGTGATTTTTCTCTTTGGGTACATGATGAATTCCTCATTTGCAATTGAATGCCTTAAACTGGAGTCCTAGTCCTGAGAGCCTGTATGCTACTACTTTGAAGAACCGTCCCCCTATTGGGCTCTTTACCGATACTGAGAAAAAGTCCTTGTCATTGAAAACATTAATTTTTTGTAATGCATTTGTTTTGTAAGTTTCTGTTCTCAAAATTAAGTAGCATTTCATAGGTCTCCTTGACCTGAGTATTTGTTAATATATATTTTCTATTAATTTCAAAATGATATACTTCACTGGGCTTGAAATTGGTCCTGAGTGGGATTCTGACAGCAAGTGAGCAAGCCTTTGCCCCAAGGATCCTGCGTCTGCATTTCTAACAAGAGAAGCTCATGCTGACTGCTGAATTCCTTACACTGGAACAAAGCAAGAAGGATATTTCCACTGACTGCCTTCATACTGTTTGATTGAAGTGACAAGGCTGCAGTAGATTCATTATATTTTCACTTGTTATTCTGGTCAAGAATAAACAATCTATTTGGTTTATTATGATGACAGAAATAACAGGCTGTCCAAACAGTATGATTCATTATCCAGTTTCTTGCTCATCTTAGTTATCAGGTGAGATCAAGAGGCCAAAACAATTGATTGGGAAATCTGTTTTATGTTTTTTTCCAACATAATATCCTTAAGTAGGTCCTAGATAACTTTCACCTAGAGCATTATTCTCCTAAATGGTTCCTCTCACTTCAGTCTCTTCAGATACTTTTGTACTCACACCTGCCAAGGTGTTCTCCTTAAAGCCTAACTTCACCTAATACAGAAATTGGTACCAGAAGTGGGATGAAACTATAACAAAAATATGTAGCATCACCTTAGTGGTCAGGCAGCTTGATGGCAAGGAGACACGAACAGGCTGGATGACTAGAGATCTATTTAATTCAATGGCAAAACACTTGGTACTGTCAGTACATTAACTTAATTACAGATGGTGAGGTTACACAGTTGGTATTATAATGGAAGAAGATGAAACACAAAAGGTTAGTAGCGTGTATTAGGTTCTATTGACTCTGTTTGGCAAGATATTATATGAGAAAGATGACCTAAGAAAGAAGTGGTTGGTTTCCGAGAAGAAATGACAGGATAAAGGAGGATCCAGAAAACTGGGGCCTTCTGGAGATGAAAGAGCTATTTGCTTGTATAACACAAATAGTCAGAGATAGTATAAAACAGGCTGACAGACTCAAACGCTCAGTGAAACTTCTCAAAGTGACTCCAGACAGAGATAAAATTAAGGGGGTAGTCCTTCCACGTGTTGTCCTAAATATTTTTAGCCATAAATTGAGAGAGGTCTAGGGGTAAAGAAACAAAGAATTAAGGGATATTTGAGAATTATGTCCAGAAAAATCTTTGACTATAGTTACTGGCACACACAACTAACTAGATACAAACAGATTACAAAATTTGGAGGTAAGTATACTGTTAAAGAAACCATAAGCCTAGGCTTAAGTGCTTTGGACTATTCTAGATATGAAATAAACCTGGCTCCTCCAACCTTCCATGATAAGGAAGCCAACTTCAAAGGCTTTGCAGTTCCTAAAGAGAACTTTTTCCCCAAATCACATTTCAGACATGGCCAAGGAGAATACTGTACAAGAGACAGGACTCTAGGAGGTAGATCCCAGAGCCATGGAAGTCAATGAACAAGGGAGTTCTCTCAGAATGCAGAATCCGAGTCTAATCAAGGAACATTCACACCCCCAGGGTAGGAGACCTTCACAGCGGAAGGAGGAATTTCAAAATTATCACAGCCTAGTGACTATTCTGTGTCTCCCATTCTTACCCTTTCTAAATGGGAATTGTGCTAACTTTTGCTGTGGTTTTAAAAACCTGCATATATTAGTAGTTTAAAGCAACAAGCATTTATTTCTCACTCAGAGGTCTGTGGGTCAGCTGTGGCTCAGTGGGGTTCAGCTCCAGGTTCTGGTTTACATTTTGGCCTGCTCAACATGTCTAACTCTGGGACCCAGGGTGAAGGAGCAGCAGTTACAAGGAGCGTGCTCTCATCAGAGTACAGGAACAGAGCACAAGAGTGAAAGCTAAGACACACAAGCACATTTAAAGCCTCCAGTCCAGCCTGGCATAAGTTGTATCTGCTCACATTCCATTAGCCAAAGCAAGCCACGTGCTAAAAACAAAACCAGCGGGATGGGGAAATACACTCTGTCCACAGTGAACTATTGTTACGGATAGGAAAGAAAGGGAAAATTGTGAACACCCATTACTATCTACCACCAAAATGTTTACTGCAGTTATTTGTATGTTGGGTATGAGTGAGTGTAGGCAGGTGACCTATCTTTTAACCCATAGGTTGCCAGACAAAGAGAGACCACATCTGAACCAGATAGAAAACACTATATATCATCCTGAGAGTTTAGACTTTGAGCTAGAGACAGTGAGTAGCTAGAATTTAGGGCCAAATCCCTTAGGGACTGGGGGAATGTCTTCTATGAGGAGAAAGATAAATGAACCGGTTTGAAGACTAAAAGAAAGACTCACAAAGACAATGCTAAGTGTCAGAGTGAATATGATTCATCCAATCATTCAGCCATTCTTGTTGAACTCGCACATGTGAGATCTAGATATAAGCAGCAGTTGTTTCCTGACTATAACCCTGTGGCTCTCATCTGATCAAACAGAAACTCCAGGCTCCTGACAAGTCCCCAGTTCCAAAATTAAATTCTAGGAGTCTCTTAAATGTACTCTAGAACAAGTCCCAAGTTATATGTACTGCTTTCCTGGGCACTTCACTACTCGGTTATTCATGTTTTTATATGTTCACCGGCCATCTTCTCCCAATTACTTATTTATAGCTATCAGTTAAGATGGGCTAGGTTTTGCTACACAACCACCTCACAAACCTCAGTAGCCTATAAAAACAAAGGTTAGTTTCTCACTCACACTACATGTTCACCACAGGTCAGAGGGCCCTTATTTTCACTCCAGGACCCAAGCTGATGAAGTCGTCACTATTTAGTAGCCACAACATTGATGGGCGTCATGGCCAATGGAATATAGAATTTGGTGAAGTATGCACTGACTCATAATCCTTCTCTCTAGAAGGGATATATGTTACTTTTGCTCACATTTCATTGGCCAAAGCAGGTCACGTGGTCACGTCCAGTTCAAAAAGACTGGGGAGCTATGATCCTCCAGGAAGAAGGGGAACTTTACACTGGGGAATAATAATAAAGGCCTGATGCAGTCTAACCTTCTGGCTAACAAATATTGGTTCCCTCTCTTCCCATTTTCCCCTTTTCCAAGGGAGATAACCTTAACTACTATCCAATCACTGTTTCGAGCTCAAAGTTAAGAATCTCAAAGCACAAGGTGATATATGATAGTCTCTACATCAGAGATACACATGCCAATATACAATATGGAAATAGGCATAGGATAACTGGATTAAACTCTCTCATTCAAAAAGAGAAAGAATGGGAAACATCTGGCAGCCACTGGCCCACAGCAACAATGAAGTCTCACTGGGGAGATGCTTGGAGGGACCCCTGCCCTAGGCTTAGAGAGTTGTCCTGGGAATAAGCTCTGGTTGCTCTTCCTTCAAGTAGCTTTTCTGTCCATTGTTTGTCTGTAGCTCTAGATTCCACCATCCAGGAGGTTCTTCCTTTTCTTTCTTTTTTTTTTTTGAGGAAGATCAGCCCTGAGCTAACATCCATGCTAATCCTCCTCTTTTTGCTGAGGAAGACCGGCTCTGAGCTAACATCTATTGCCAGTCCTCCTCCTTTTTCTCCCCAAAGCCCCAGTAGATAGTTGTATGTCATAGTTGCACATCCTTCTAGTTGCTGTATGTGGGACGCAGCCTCAGCATGGCCAGAGAAGCGGTGCATCGGTGCGCACCCGGGATCCGAACCCGGGCCGCCAGTAGCGGAGCGCGGGCACTTAACCACTAAGCCACGGCGCCGGCCCAGGTTCTTCCTTTTCAATTATGCTTCTAGACCATCTATGAAGTTGGCATGGGGAAACTGCCTTCCTTGGAAATCCAGCAGCTTTTGTAGACTGCTTCTCATCCAAAAGAGGTTGAGGTCCCAAATATCATTTTAAGCATTAGTCACAAACTATTTAATCCAGGCTGATGGCCTCTTTTGCAGTACAATTTTTTTTCAAAAACTTTAGTTGGCTTCCTATCAATTGCATTCCAGTCAGCTCTATGTGCCAATAACCATATCTCCACCTCTTTTCTAAATGTCTAGATTTCTTTCTCTCTCTTTCCTTCTCTCCTTAAGTTTGAGTATCTTGAGTCCAACAGTCTTCTACGGGAGAGTCACACACTTAGTCTCTTTTTCCTGAGCCATTTTGCCCAAATTAAGGGTGTCACACACTTAGTTGAACCTTTACTCTAGGAATTTTACTGTGTTGAGAGTTTTTAATAATGCCTATGAAGATTATACCCTTAATTTGATACTTGCACTGAGGTAATAGGTTAAAAGGATTTAAAAATTTTAATAACAGATATGGAGGACGTCATATATTTTGATTTTTTCCTTGGGGTGTCTTGACATTAAATCTGTTTTTATTGCTCAAAAAACTATTTCGCACTGTTTGACGTTTAAACTCAGCTTAAAGCCCTGAAGGTCTGCCAATTTCTAGACTCTCAATTCTCTTTCATTTATGTTTATAAATCAGCTAATTATCTTATCTACGTTCATCTCTTTCTGTAATAATTTGAGAAATGTAGACAAAAGTTACCAATACATGAAACTAATATTCTGTTTTTCAACCTCTTCCCCTAAAACTACAAGCTCGTTATGTGCATGATCTGCCTTTCAAGCTATTGTAGATCACAGTTTTACTAAAACTTTTTCTACTACTTCACATGTCTCACCAACCTTCTAGCTTCTGATGGTTTCTTCACTGCCCAGAGCACAACCTTTAAATTAATGCCATATATTTTATAGATTGTGTTGCAACAGCACCTCTATTCTGATACTGATTTCTGTATAAGTCAGGAGAGGTGAGGTTACACCGTGGTGTCAAGCAATCCCCAAATCTCAGTGGTTTAAAACAAAGGTTTATTTCTCATTCACACCATCTTTTAGTCTTAGGTTGGTTGGGAGCAGCTACTCTCCAGAATAGCACTGGTTGCTGTGGCTGAAGGTAAACAGAGCTTGGCAAATCAAATACCAAGTCTTAAAGCTTCTGCCTGAAAGTGACACATTTCATTAACCCAAACAAACCATGTGGCCACCTCTGAGTTCACCAGGAGGGAAAAGCATAATTCTCCTACAGGGAAGGAAAACAGATAGTTGTGAACAGTTCGCTACAATATCCTTTACCTACTTTTTTCTGTTGTGCCATCATTTACTTATTAATTTATTGAGGCGATGTGCAGATTAGCAATATTAACCCTTTGTCTCATGTTTTCTCCAAACTTGCCACTTGTCTTTTAACTTTGCTTATGATAAATAATGATAAATTCTGTCATACAGAAATTTTAATTTTGATGTAAAGAAATATGTCAGATTACTTCTTTCTTTCTTTCTTCCTCCCTTCCTCCCTCCCTTCCTTCCTTCTTTTCTTTTAGCCATTATGGCTTCTGGATTTCATGTATTTCTTGGGAAGGTACTACCAACCTCAAATATTATAGAAGTGGTCTGTTATATATTCTTCTCTAATATTTTATACTTTTTAAATGTTTTGATCTTTAATACAACTGGATTTTTTTTTTGTATATGGTGTGAGATAAAACCATAACTTTCCTTTTATTCCCCAAATAAGATAGAGATAAAACCATAACTTTCCTTTTATTCCCCAAATAAGATAACTGATAGACAATTGAATCAATACTATTTTTTTGGGAAAACACCTCTCATGCCAGCCTGATAGGTAGTTAGATAGATAAATAGATATATGGCAAAAGGACAGGTGTCCAACCAGCCCAGCTGTTTCTGAAGGAGGCTGTACCACTTGTATTACCACCCCAGAATCCACCCCTCATCTTTATTTCTATCATTTCAAGCTCAGAATTGAGAAGAAATATCTCTCTTTTATGGAAACCCTTTCCTGTGGCTGCTTCGAGTTTTTTCCTGCTCTAGTTCTTTAGTCAATAGGATGTCTTCTATTTTTTCTATCTTGTATAAATTACTTAAAATACTCCTAAAAGCAGTCCTTCTTATTTTTCAATGCTGCCATGGATTTATTCTTCAGAAACACTTTATGTCTGGTATTTCAATGGGATTTTGGAGATAGGAGAGGTAAAAATGTATATTCAGTATGCTATCTCGAATCCCTGATCAATTTCTCCCAAGATACTTTAGCAGTGTATTTGAACCCCAGATGTGAATAGTCCCTGAAATCTTTCCCCCATTGATCTCCCTTAGGCCTATCCCTTCAGCTCACCAAGCTCCTAGACATGCTTAACCGCCAGAAGTGGACAATACAATGCTATGACTCAAGTGATCTCACTACTCTATCAAAATTATAACTTCAGGGGCCAGCCCGGTGGCGCAAGCGGTTGGGTGCGCGCGCTCCGCTGCGGCGGCCCGGGGTTCGCTGGTTCGGATCCCGGGCGTGCACCGAAGTACTGCTTGGTAAGCCATGCTGTGGCGGCGTCCCATATAAAGTGGAGGAAGATAGGCACCGATGTTAGCCCAGGGCCGTCTTCCTCAGCAAAAACAGAGGAGGATTGGCGGATGTTAGCTCAGGGCTGATCTCCTCACAAAAAAAAAAAAAAAAAAATTATAACTTCAATCTAGCTCCATAATTAAACCAGACATTGTACCTGGAAGCTAAGGACAATAATGGAAAAGAAGGTGTTTAGCTTGGGTTTCCTGCAAGAGAAGAGGAAGAGAGAAGGGCTGGTACAGAGGAAGAGAGAAGGGTAGTGATCCCAAAGAACCAGAAAGAGGGACTGGTAAGAGGGAAATAGGGAAAGACGAAAAAATACACCAAGGCTTTGTTAATAAGCTACTGATAGCTCTGCTCAGCCACGGCTCATTCCTATGGGGAATCCTCTGAGAAGCCACCCAAAATGCGTCTCAGAATTGCCCCCCTGAGGGACAACAGAAGGGAGTATATCCACTGGTTTCCTTCTTCCATTGGTCAAAGGTTGTGCCTTGCAGGTATTAACTCATTCACACTCCAGCTTTGCAATTAAGGTTGCCAGATATAGAAAATAAAAATAGAAGACGCCAAGTTAAATCTGAATTTCAGATAAACCATAAATTTATTTAGTGTAAGTTTGTTTCATACAATATTTGAGACATACTTATACTAAAAAAAAATGTTTCTTATCTGAAATACCAATGTAGCTATGTGTCCTGTATTTATCTGGTAACCCTATTCACGATACAATCAAATGGGTACGCAAGTTCCTGAAGGTTTCCCATGCAGCAGCAGCAGGAATTCCTTTGGCAAAAAGCAGAGGTATACGGTGCAGCTGAGGTGAGTTGCTCTGAGGCCTGCAGCTGGTTGCCACAGCAACAACTAGAGTTGAAAAGGTGGACCAAGAGGAAGTAAGGCAGGGCACAACTGGTGTCTGTGCATTTGAAGGTGAAAATCCTAATGATTAAGCAACTAAAAAGATTAAATGTAATCTGATGGGAAACATCTAAGGTCATATTAGGTCATGTTGAGGGTTGTAGAAGGTGGAAGATGGAGACAAGGGGTTTCACTGATGATGGTCTAGTTGGGAAGACAATATGGAGAACGGACTGCAAGAGGATAACTATACCATAAGCCACTTGAGGCCAGGGACCAGGCCTGATTCCCCAATATCTAGAATATGCTTGACACAGAAAGGGCCAGTAAATGTTTATTGAATGAATGTATAAATAAATGAATGAATGAATGAAAAGCTAAGGGAGAGAGACAAACTTCAAAAGAAATAAAGGAAAAGAAATAGGAATGAATGATGAAGGCCCTCAGGAAAGTCTGATTCTTAATTCAAAGAGATCTTTATGTGAAAAGAAAAGAATTTTGAAAGGAAAGAAGTAGGTTACCATTTATCTCTTTAAGTATTTAAAATACAGCATTAAATAAGGCATTTTTTAAAATTTTTTGCTTATTGCAGTAACATCGGTTTATAACATTATATAAATTTCAGGTGTACATCATTACACTTCTATTTCTGCATAGATTACATAAGGCCTTTTAAGTGGTGTCTTTACAATATACTTGTCTGCAATATAGCCCACACCAAGAAGTTCTGCAGGATAATCATTGATAACCATAATCAGAAAATGTTAACTCTTATCTCCAGAAATTTTCTGGAAAATTACATGCAATTGTGAACATCTATTTTTAGATAATGTTAATTCCTCTTACAAATTTATTCTAGATTAATAAACTCAATATTTACAAAGTGCTAACAAATCAAGAATAGTGTGACCACTCTGAGGGTTAGTCTAACAGATATTCATAAAGGAAAATTTGAAGGTGTGATGGGCAAAATGTGCCCCTTCCCCCCAAAAAATGTCCAAATACTAATCCCTAAAACTTAGAAATATGTTATGTTACATGGTGTTATGGGTTGAATTGTGTCCCTCCAAAAAGATATGCTGAAGTCCTAACCCCAAGTACCTCAGAATGTGACCTTATTTGGAAACAGGGTCTTTACTGAGGTAATCAAGTTAAAATGAGGTGGGCTCTAATCAAATATGACTAGTATCCTCATAAACAGGGGACATTGGGACACAGACACAGAGAAAAAATAATGAAAAGACACACAGGAAGAAGATGGCCACTTGACTGGAGTGATGCAACTTCTGGGAGCACAGACCAGCACCTGGCTGACACCCAGCTAGGAAAAGGGGCTTCAGTCCTACAAACACAACAAACTGATTTCAGCCAACAAACTAAATGACCTTGGAAGAAGATTCATCCCCGGCGTCCCCAGAAAGGAACACAGCCCTGCTGACACCTTGATTTTGACCTTATGAGATTCTAATCAGAGGACCCAGTTGAGCCATGCTATACCCTGACTTCTGACTGACAGAACTGTGAGATCATAAATAGGGATTTTTTTACCTGTTCTAAAATATACATAATATTTACCATTTTAACTATTTTTTTTTGTGAGGAAGATCAGCCCTGAGCTAACATCCATGCTAATCCTCCTCTTTTTTTGCTGAGGAAGACCGGCCCTGAGCTAACATCTATTGCCAATCCTCCCTCTTTTTTTTCCCCAAAGCCCCAGTAAATAGTTGTATGTCATAGTTGCACATCCTTCTAGTTGCTGTATGTGGGACACGGCCTCAGCATGGCCGGACAAGCGGTGTGTCGGTGCGCGCCCGGGATCCCAACCCGGGCCTCCAGCAGCAGAGCGCACGCACTTAACTGCTAAGTCACGAGGCCGGCCCTACCATTTAAACTATTTTAAGTGTACAGTTCAGTGGCATTAAGTACCTTCACATTGTTGTGCAACTATCACCACTATCTAACTCCAGAACTTTTTCAGTAAAAAATAACTCCTCATTCTCCCCTCTCCATTGGCCTCTAATAACTTCTATTCTACTTTCTGTCTCCATGAATTTGACTGTTCTAGGTACCTCATATAAGTGTAATCACACAATATTTGTCCTTTTATGTCTGGCTTATTTCACTTAGCATAATGTCTTCAAGGTTAAATGGGTTTTTTTAATGCCACTAAAACAACCCAATTTATTATTGGTAATTTGTTACAGCAGTAATAGAAAAATAATGCAAGTACATATTTCTCAAACAAACAAAAAAATCTCCTGTTTTCACTTGAAGCAGCAAACATCTCTAACAATTCTGTTATTTTTATTTTTTTTGGCAAAATGAAAATGCCTATTATCTTTGCATTATTATATTGGAACCTCTTGTGCCTCACATCCTGTAGGCCCACCTTTTACTCCAGCCCTTGCTGTGGCAAGCAGTCTTTTCAGCCATCTTTTTATATCTCTGGCTCTCAGCCTCAGGGCTTTTAGATGCAGTCATAGTAGGGGCATCTGTGGAAACCTGCTTGGCACTTGCACATGCTCAAACACAGAATTCCTACGAAGTTAGCACCATATATGGCAACCAGTGACCAATGGAGCAGTGGGAGATGGTGGATAAATGCTCCCTTCATCCATGCTTCTAGAAGACAGCTGTGCAATGCACTCTATATATCTCCTCAGGGTGTCCACAGGCACTGAGTCTCTGTTGACCACAGTGCTAATTCCTTCTTTCACTCTTCCCCCATCTTCCACTCCTATTCTCTGAGACCACCTCCCAAAAGAACACTCCTTGTGAGTCCTCTCAGGCTTTGGATTTTGGCGGAAACCCAGATTAAGAGAATTATGAAAACAATACTTGCCCATTGTGAACAATTTAAGAAAGACAGAAAAGTGAAAGGAAAAAAATAATCCATAATCCCACCACCCAGAAACAATCACTGTTAATACCTGAGTCTATGTGCTTCTAGACTGTTTTATGAGTACTTAATGGATCTGCACAGTAACCTACCTAATTGGACTCCCAGACTAAAGTGACTGTCTTGGTGACTAACATGAAATGCCATTCTTGATTTCAAGATGGCCAAAGGATGAAGTGTAATTAGCACACCTGAGCCAAAAGGATCTGGAAGAGACAGCTTCACATTTAGAATTCAGACGATATTACCATATTTTATC
Source organism: Diceros bicornis minor (assembly GCF_020826845.1). NCBI lineage: Eukaryota > Metazoa > Chordata > Mammalia > Perissodactyla > Rhinocerotidae > Diceros > Diceros bicornis. The sequence continues at coordinate 131,113,497 of NC_080781.1, forward strand.
TAAAAGGTCTAGATTATTTGGTCTTTAGGAAAGAAATTTTCACTTATTATATTTCTTCCATACTTTAGTTTAGTAAGATGGTAAAAGACCTTTTCTGGAGCACTGAACATGATGTTCTGACAGCGATTTTCAGCATTTTTCCCTGCTTTTTTATAGAACCAAAACCCTATAGGGACATTTGCCAAACATTATCATTCAAAAATTCAGATGTAACTCCCATGACTGCACTGACATGAGGATAATTTAGAAGAGTACATCCCTCAGGAAAATTTGAAATTAAACTCTCAACCATGATGATGGCAAAATCCTTTCATTAAAGAGCAAACAAAATGGAGTCATTAAGAAAAAAGATGGAAAACATGGGGAAAGCAAAGCATTTTTGAGGGAATAAAACAACAAAACTTCACACATTTTGCCTTTCTGGAAATCTTCCACATTATACAAAAAGATATTTTCAGAACAAGATTTTCCCTCGAGGTGCTAACACAGCAATGCCAGTGAATACAAAAGCAGGAAGGCTGTGGCTCAGAGGCCAAGGCCTCGCATTAGCTGGTAAACGAGGACCTGCTGGAAAATCAGGATTTCAAATCCCCAGATGCCCAGCCCCATTTCATGGAGTGCAGGAATTTTCTCAACTTCTGTTGAAAAGGAAGTGGGAGAAATTCACAGTCTTCTTTGTGAGAAATCATGGCAGGAAAATAGAGCACCCTTCCAGGACAGGAGGGGAAAAATGGAGTCGCTGCCAGGAGAGGTCATAGCTGCTTTCTCTTTCACACCAAACCCACCCTCCCTTTCGTGAAAAATGTGTCCGTGATGTTGACATATGGCTAATAAAATGTATCATTAATAATTCAAGAAAATAAAATAAAACTCATTCTGGAGCGAAAAACTGTCTACTTCATAGGATTTGTGCAAAATAAATAGTAATGCTCTGGAAGACGTGGACAAATGGATAATAATTTATTCATAAGGCACCTCTGTGTGTTTTTCTTCTCTGCCCTTTTAGTAAAAGTATTTTCTGTTGTATGTATATTTTACAATAAAGGTACTATCAGAATGAAGGATGCTTATGTTTATTGGATGTTATGCTTTCTGGAAGTTTTTTAATGTTTTCCTTATATGTTTTGTGTTCCCAAAGCAGTTCTGTTACCTGTCCTATTAACACTCATACCATCGCATAGTTAAGAACAATTTCTGCTTCGGTTTTTTACTTATGTGGTCCATAACAACTGATTTGCACAGGAAGTGATAACTCAGAACTCTTCTCCACATATTTGTCTCTGGGGGAAATTCAGTGGAGTTCCCTGGTCCACTATCCTTCCTGGGTTTGTTGCACTATATCATACTCAAAAACAGTTCCATAACAACCAGCATGGAGACCATTCTGCCTCCTTTGCACCACCTTTTCAGATCCTTTGTGGTAGCAAAATGTTATGCTCAGGAAGCACTGCATATAAGACCTGGAGTCCATGTAATGCTGGAAAGCCAACCTACTAGAGCTTTCTTTCACTCAGTGAGTTGACTCAGCCCAACAGGGCTTATGGCTCTTCACAGAAAAAAAGTGACAGCTATGCAAATATCACAGTTGTGCAAACTACCAAAGCTCATGGATTGATACCAACATCTACCACTGTGTCTACTTCGAGGTTTCAAATCAAAATGAAAGACTATGGAGGAAGTGAGCCTGAGGAGAAGAGAAGTAGTTTTTAGAGGAGAGATTCTACATATTTAGGGGGAAAAAGATGGTATGGAGAGGGGTTGAGAGAGAGGAGGAGGAGGGCGTGGGGGCAATGAGGGAGGGAGAAGAAATGAGAGAGGGGGAAAAGGAGAGGAGAGGGGGAGAGAAGAAGAGAAGCAGAGACTGGGTTTAGCAGGACACACTAAACGCTGTTGTAGTTGTGCATCAAAGGACACTATCAATAGAGTGAAAAGGCAACCCACAGAATGGAAGAAAATATTTGTAAATCATGTATCTGATAAGAGGTTAAAATTCAGAATATATAAAGAACTCCTACAACTCAACATCAAAAAAAAACATACAACCCAATTCAAAAATCAGCAAATAACTTGAATAGACATTTCTTCAAAAAGATATATACAAATGTCCAATGAAGCTCACAAAAAGATACTCTACATCACTGATCACTAGGGAAATGCAAATCAAAACCACAATGAGATACCACTTAACACCCATCAGGATGGCTATTACCAAAAAAAGAAAGGGGATAACAGGTGTTGGTGAGGATGTGTAGAATTGGAACACTTGTGCACTGCAGGTCGGAATGTAAAGTGATACAGCCACTATGGAAAACAGCATGGAGGTTCCTCAAAAAATTAAATAGAGAATTATCATATGATCCAGCAATTCTGAGTATATGCCCCAAAAAACTGAAAGTAGGAACCTGAACAGATATCTGAACACTCATGTCCATAGCAGCATTATTCACAATAGCCAAAGGTGGAAGCAACCCAAATGTTCAATGACTGATGAACAGATAAAGAAATGTGCTGTATATATACAACGGAATATTACTCAGCTTTAAAAAGGAAATTCTGATACATGGCACAACATGAAAGAATCTTGAGGACATTATGCTAAGGGAAATAAGTTAGTCATAAAAGGATAAATATTGTATTATTCCACTTACACAAGGTACCTAGAATATTCAAACCCATTGAGACAGAAAGTGGAATGGTGGTTGCCAGGGGCTGGGAGAAAGGGGAAAAGGGGACTTAGTGTTTAATAAGTACAGAGTTTTAGTTTTGCAAGATAAAGAATGTTCTGGAGATGGATGATGGTGATAGTTGCACAACAGTATAAATTTACTCAATGCCACTGAACTGTGCATTGAAAATGCTTAAAATAGTAAATATTACATATATTTTACCACAATTTAAAAAATTTTAAAATATAAAAAATGTACAGAAATGAGTCTCATTGAGGCATGCTAATAGAAATGGAAGAAGAGATTTTATAGAAATTTCAGTAAGCTCAGGAGACGCATTTTTTTAAAGTTTATCTAAAATGAACCAAGCGATGTCATGTTTAAAAAATTCATCTTTGACCCTTCTATAACCAGTCCCAACAACTTGTCCAGTAAAGCTATATTTACATGTAAATTATATGTCGATGAAATTTTTAAAAAGGATTTTACAGTAGTACACAGCATGAAAGGGAGAAAATAAGATCCAGGGTATCTTAAAGGAAGAATCCACAGATCCCTGATGAATCCAGCAGTAATCCCATGGGCCCACACTAGAAAAATGTATAAACCTGTGAGTGTTTTGCGGGTGTGTATGTGTAGTGTTTTAACGTCAGATCATTTTCAAAAAATCATATAGAAACAGCAACCATCACCTCATCATAAATTCCTGTTTCTGGTTCTGGCTCAGAAGGACCAGATTAAAATTGAAAGAGTATCCTGCTCTGTTTAGTCAGTATGATATTTGGGAGTACCTATTACACTATCCCATATGGTGATTTTACCCGCAGCACATATCTTGCAAATACTGCAGACACAGAATTATATTAACAAATCTAATCGACCAAACACCACATTCAACACTCTCTCAGTGGCTGGTGATGCCCCCTAATTTTCCTCTCCTGGTAGTGCCAAGTACTTCCCTTCTCAATACGGTAATCATGCTTAGGATACTAAAAATGAGGGAAAGGCTGCCACCCCAGTCCCTCAATTCTGCTCCCTGCCCATCAGAAACCCCCTAGCCGTAGATTATGCTGCTTGACTTGAGCAGTATTTCTTCTCTGCACTCAAAGCAATAGATTACACACAAAACCCTGTTCTATTTTGTGATGTGAAAGGATCCATCCTCCCTGTCTCTCTCTCTCTCTCTCTCTCTCTACGTACGTATCTCCTTTCATTACTGGCCATAAAGTAACTTCAAATGACTACTGGGGCCACATTTAACTAATTAAGACCACCAAAGAAGATCTCTCTGCCCAGTCTTCCAACTCCTCCCTCCCTACTCCACAGTAGCTTCCTATAGCACATCCATTCCACAGGAAGCTGAAGCTCTGACTTTCTGTCCACAGATGCAAGCCCATTTCCCAACAGGAAGGGGAGGAATAGGGAATTCCTGAGGGAAACAATACTCTAAACACCTGAGCTTCCTATACACACCCATGGCAATGAAAAGATTATTATGGGAACAGACAAGAGCTTCAGAATTTAGAGGGATGCCCACAGCATATCATTTTGGTGAGAGATTTATATTGTTTATCTAGAGCCTCAGGACTAAGGGAAGGAGCCCACTAAATGCATGCTCACTCTTTTCCACTCTGAGGAAGTGGATTTTCAGGACAACACAATAGGATGTGGGGCCTGGATCCGCTAAACTGTGGGAAAAGTAGGTAAGAATTGGGATAATAAAGAAAGCAATTATCTCCTGCAGCTATAAAAAGAAGCTCCTATGTTTCGGAAAATACTAATGCTTTAATTTATCTTTTCGGTTTTATGTCTGCTGCTAGACCGTTTTTCCTACTGCTGTTTATAGGTCAATTTATAAATCATAAAATTACCTCCTACACATGATGTTAAATATCAGTAGTAACTCTCATAATTTCTTCATAATTTTCACTCAAGATGGAGACATTTTCTTCACTACATTCCTATGCAGAATGCCCGGGGGCTTTCAGTGACTGGGCCTAAAATCCCAAGAGATCAGATTCCTGTTTCAGACTGCCACTATTTAATGCCAAATGACAGGATGAGAGACACATTCACTCTAACGCGTTCTTATCACCATTTACACAAAAAGTGAAGGGAAAAATATAGACATGGAAATGATTTAGTTGGTGGCAATTAACGTTACTGGAAATTCTATAGTTGTGGCTCGAAATGTGATAAACACGAGTATAATTTTTTAATAACTTTGGAATCCATTCATCCTTTGGAAATGTATTACATTCCTGAACAGAGCAGCATGGTTGAATTCCAAGTCTATTTATTCCTAAAAGCATCCTTCTCAGGATTAAAAAGAGCAAACACCTTTGAGTACCATGTATAAGAAGTTCAAGACTTACAGGTGGACCATTCTCTACAAATTCCCCTTATGAGACTGAAGATGTATCACCAGTTTGTTCGGTATGTGTATAACAAATAACTTTCAGCTGTCTGGGCCATGAGCCATAGACTGAGTACCTGGAGACTCGACTGAAGAGGAGCAGCCACAGGAGAAGCATGTGCTGCTCTTAAATCCAACCAGTCTGCAACCTTGCATCCAGCTCTGATTGTTCTTGGGATGGGTACACTTTATAAAGGAAAAGGTGGAAGCCTCAGTAAGAGAGACCAATTATTGAAGTAAAAAAGAATTACCTGGAGGTCTTGGAAAAAAAATGCCAATGCCTGGGGCCTCACTCAAAAACAATTAAATTAGAATCTCTGGGGTGAGTCCCAGGTAACAGTATTTTTTCAACGCTCCTCTTGTGATTTTTTTTTTTGTGTGAGGAAGATCAGCCCTGAGCTAACATCCATGCCAATCTTCCTGTTTTTGCTGAGGAAGACTGGCCCTGAGCTAACATCTGTGCCCATCTTCCTCCACTTTATGTGGGACGCCGCCACAGCATGGCCTGAGAAGCGGTACATCGGTGCAAACCCAGGATCCGAACTGGGGCCTCCAGCAGTGGAGCGCGCGCACTTAACCGCTATACCACAGGGCCAGCCCCTCTTCTTGTGATTTTAATGTGCAGCCAACGTTGAGAACCACTGTGTTAGATGTTACCCAAAAGCCTTATTAGCAGAATAGAACATACACCTATGACCTAATTCTTAAAAGGTTGTCTGGGGAAACCAACATTTAAAGGTGCTTAGTAGAGGACATACAAAAAAGTAGTAACTTTTTTTCGAGGGTTGTTTTTTTAAAGTAAGCCACGTTTGTAACTAAAGGCAGGTGCTTTTAAAATCTTAGGGGTGACTTTCCTTTGACCTCTGTAAATTGGCCTGCTTCTTCCTCATACAACTATCTTAAAGAATTTTGTAACCATGCACCCTAAAAAAATGATGGATTTCTCTCCCATGCTATTCACACTGGCAGTTATTTTAACACCATGTTACGTATCTAACACAATTTTTCATGATTTTTCAGCTTTCCTCAAATGGTGTTTTAGGCTCCCAGTTTCAAGTAAGTAAATAAATAAATGCCATAATGAATGAATGAATTCAATGTAAAACAAGACACGACAAAAACCAAAGTAAATGTGAGAGAGATTTTCCCCCAATTGCCCATCCCATCCGCCTGATGAATTAGCCTGGCCCTTGGACCCTAAGCTGATTTCCTGGCTCCTGACCTAAGCCCTGGCAAAAAGGCACTCTGCCTTTGGCAGTGATGACTCTGTTACATGGACAAAGCAGCATGTGCCCTATAAATTCATCTACCACTGTGGTTTCCCCTGACAAATTAACACTAACCCACTTCACTGTGGTCTTAGAAAGGTCCAGCGCATGCGAAAAGATGTGTGTTGAAGACTCATCCATTAGCTGAGGGAGTGCACAGAGTAAGAAACAGCTTTTAGTGGCAGAGACCTTTCAGTGGCAGAGACCTGAGTTGAGTTTTAAAAGGTAAGTTCTCGGCAGGTGGAGCGGAGTGGGAGTTCAGTTTCAGGCAGACATGGGCAGGGGTGTTTATTCTAGGTCGCTGGAATCAAAGCAGAGATGAGAAACAAGATGGCATGTTCAAACAACAAGCATGGCTGGAAAAGAATGTGCAAGGGAGGTGGGGGAAGTATGGTGAAAGGAAGGGTTGGAGAGGGAGGCAGGGAACAGATGGAGATGAATGCAAAAGAGACAGGAGGAAAAGCCTGAAGACCACTCAGGAAGCTACTACAAAGATGGAGGCAGAAGGTGATGAGGGCTGAATCTAGGGCGGTGGCATTGAGCATGGAGAAGTACTAACGATTTAGTGATATCAAGTACATAGTATGGACGTGACTTAGTGATGAAGAGGATGCCAAGATGGAAGAGTCTAGTCTCTAGTTTGTCTTTCAGGTTTCTGGCTTGGGTGCCTGGCTGGAGAGGAGGAGCTATGCACTGTGTTACCCACTCCCAGCAACAAGAACCCGGCAAAGTGAATAGTTTTGGATAGGGTTGCTGGATAAAATATGAGACCCTCAGTTAAATTTGAATTTCAGAGAAATAACAAATAAATTTTTAGTATGGAATATGTGAGACATACTTAAACTAAAGAAGGTCAGAGTTGAGGTGGCTTATACTTTATGAGACAGCAGAGGAGATGGAAAGGTGGACTAGCCTTGGGTGGAGAGATTATATGTTACAGGAACCAGAAACAGCAAACAGTCAACAAAAGATCTTGTTCTTGAGCACTTATAGTGATAACTTTGCTTACTGTACCATACATATGTTAGAATTTTTCCATTTCAATTTGATGCTGGGTAATTTACTTCATGTTGCCATAGTGAAATATTCAACTTGGGCTTAAGAAACAGTACTGTGGAAGTGAGGAAAAAATAGAATCTTACTGACAGCACATTTATGTACCAATTTGTTTTTCAAGATATTTTGGTCATATTTAGACCTAGGAAATCATGATTTCCTAAAAATGTACTCAATTGGATTGATGTTCTTTACTATCCACCTAATTCTGAAAATGTTAATGTTCATGGTTCATTCGATTTCCTTCTCATTAAAGTGGCATTTTTCTTCTTAGCAATTCTGACTTAAGTACGGACTGGGGAAATGAATTTTTATAGAGGTAGGAGGAAGTTGGCTAGGCTGACAAGAAAGACTTTTTTTCTCACAATGTGTTCTGCTTTTCTAGAAAAATGTTACCTAGTTATTGTCACTAAAATATCTCCAAGTGAAAATAGACACTTTTGTTCCATTTGTTTAGAGCAGTGTTAGCAGAGTAGATAGGATGATAGATTTTTTATCAAGTTAAAACACAAAGATGTAAAGGACAATGGGAGACGCTACCAAAAGAAACTATCGATTGGCATCTATAAGGCTACTGGAAGCCATATTTTGCAAGAATGGTCCTCAAAATTGATCAATTTCTGTAGGCTAGGTTGCTAAGGAGAAGCGAACAGAAGTGGGATTCTGGAGTTGGAACTTAAGAGAATGGGTGAGATTTTGACATGTCATCTAGAGAGCAAGAAGGACATTCCAAGAGGGAAAGCAGCTTGGGCAGATGCATAGAAGCAGGACCTCACCATAGTCTCTGCAGGGTATGTTCAGATTACTAACCTACTTAAACAAGGAGACTGTGTTGGGAAATCAGAGGGAGTTAGTTTGAATAAAAGTGTGATAACAGAGGGTCTTGAAAGTTATACAGAGGAGCTTTGGCAAAAAGGAACAAACAAAACCAGTGCTTTCCTGAGATTATTCTGGCAGTGTGATATGGATGAAGGAATAGAAGCAGGAGATAGGGGAGAGAGAGAGGGACTAGCTAGATGAAACAGCTACATAGCTGAATTATGGACAGAAGGGAGTCGGCTGATCCATGCCTTCTGGAACAGGTACTGAATTATCATTGCATTTTGCTCTTTCTATAGGGCAGGAGTGGGCAAACTGCCTCTGTAAAGGGCTAGCGAGTAAATAGTTTAGGCTTTGTGAGCCATAAGGCCATTTCTGTTTCAACTACTCAACCCTGCCAATGCAGCAAGAAAGCCACCACAGATATTACCAAGAACAAACGGGTGTTTGGTCTTCCAGTAAAATTTTATTTAAAAAACCAGGCCGTGGGGTAGAGTTTGCCTACCCCTGCTCCAGGGCATTAGGTAACTCCAGGCTTACGAAGCTCCTGGACAACTTGGATGAAAGCACAACTCTGTCATTCTAGTTGCCTATTTCCTTTGCTGTTCAGACAGTTAAACTCCTTAGACTATAAACAACATATGTGGGAAGGGAAAATTCTTTCTCGGATTGTTCTTCTCTGGAGTGGAATTAGTGCCATTATTATCTCTAATATATTGTTCCCTAGTCATCTGTCTCATTATTTTTATGACTCATGTCCCTGTGATGGAGGCACTAAATGGAATGAATGATCTTCACAGAATGTGAGCATAATAGAGGGGGGACAACTTGGTATGTGTGATGAAAACTATCCAGGTCTATCTTGAAATGTTAGGGCAATACAAAAATAGGACCACATGTATTGCTGTGCTATCAGGTAAATCTCTAAAGGTGTATCTGTCAAACACATGGAGATTTCGATTAAAGTTCAGTCGTTCAGTTTCAGCAACTCCCAGCCCAGGGAAAAAGCAGCAAGTGGAGAATGCAGAGGTGAGTAAGAAGAGCTAAGGATTAGGGAGAGGAGGAAGAAAAAAGGGAGAGAGAATAAGGAGGAAAGGAAGCTAAAGCGGATAAAAGGTAGAGACTAGTGGGAGAGAGAGAAAGGAGGGCTCCAGTTTCCAGCTTTCCTCAAGGCTGTAAATAGATCCATGTGCATATAAAGAAGGCTCATAAAAGAAAGCCTGCACATGGACTGATTTGAATACCTATGATTCTAGGACTTTTCTTTTATTCATCTCAGTCTAGTAGGTACTGTCCTAGGCTCTGGGCTATGCCCTAGGTATACAAAGATGGCTGCTATTACCAAGCAGCTTACAGTTCAGTATAAGGAGGTAAGTCAAACCCCAAGCCATTATGATATACACTAAGTATAGGAGACCTATCAATTTTACTTCTTAGTTTCTAACCTAGAGAAATTCTAGCACCTCTGCACAATAGAAATACACAATATCTATATATTAGCTAAAATTTGTCAATAATTTAACATTCACCAATACAGGAATGAATAAATATGCACATATCCCCCAGACACATTGAGTGAAAAAAAAGGTTCCAGGTTATATAAAGAATATAATACTGTTTATGCGAAAATAACGCACACAAAATAATACCACATTTTCTAAGTATCTCCCCACATAGGAAATGTTCTAAAAGGATTAACATTAATCTTATAAACAATGATTATGTCTTGGAAGGGTCTTGATAGTGGTGATTATGTATACATTTTTACAATGAGAATGCATTACTTATGGAATTAAAAAATAATTGAAAAGAGTGGAAAGGGCTATAGGAGAGAAACAGATCAATCTGAGGAGAGTTCTTCAAAAAAAGACTATAAGATCAGAAAGGCCAGTGCTGCCATGGAAAGTACACAGAGCATTAGCTCAGACAGACCTGGCTCCAAAAACTCTGACACTTCTTAAGTATGACCCATGAAAATTTAACTCTTCTGAGTCTCAGTCTCTTCACTTGTGGAAAGCGAATACTAATATCCATCTTTTGCATTCTATTTGACATCATCCCATTTTATTTATGGCACATAACCCATTAATTTGTCATTATCTGAAATAAACTTGTTCATTTATTTGTGCTCCTCTTGTTCACCTATTGCCCAAACCTCACATCACACCTTTTGGGAGCAGAGCCCTGGCCTGCCTTCCTTATCACAATGTCTGTAGTTCCTAGAACAGTATTTGGCACACAGAAGTTACTTGGCCACTTCAAGCTTGTTTTACCCTCAGGGTGCCCTCACACATTTATCCCTTTGTCTGAAAAATACTTCCTCCCATCTCCTCAGGGCTGGTTCTTTCCAGTCACTTAGGTCTCAACTACAATGTCATCATCACAAAAATATCTTCCCTGACAAGTGCAGCTAACATTGCCTTCCCACATCATCACTTTCTAACACATGCCATTGCTTCAGTCTCTTCATAGCACTTATAATTAGAAATTACTTGTTGAGTTATTTATTAATTATTTACTACTATTTTCTTTTGTGTCTCCCTCAACTAAAATGGAAGCTGCCATTAGAGCAAAGGCTCTCTATGTCCTATTTGACAAGCATAGTCCCAATATTTAAAATGCTTTGGACAGAGTAGGTGTTCAATGAATAATGAATGAATGAATGCATGAATGAAGGCCTACAAGTAAGCCAATATAGCTATAATGGATATAACAAGGGAAAGAATGATTGAAGATGAGATACAAAAGATTAAGACCAGGGGCCGGCCCGGTGGCGCAAGCGGTTAAGTGCGCGCGCTCCGCTGCGGCGGCCCGGGGTTCGCTGGTTCGGATCCCGGGCGCGCACCGACGCACTGCTTGGTAAGTCATGCTGTGGCGGCGTCCCATATAAAGTGGAGGAAGATGGGCACCGATGTTAGCCCAGGGCCGTCTTCCTCAGCAACAAAAAAAAAAAAAAAAAGAGGAGGATTGGCGGATGTTAGCTCAGGGCTGATCTCCTCACAAAAAAAAAAAAAAAAAAAGAAAAAAGAAAAAAAAAAGATTAAGACCACATGGGGCTTTGTAGATTATGTTAAATAGTATTCTTCTTTAATTTTGCTAGAAGCTCTGTGTTCATCAATATATAGATATATTTTAGAATCATCAGAATGGAGTAGATCCCCACCACTACTCCCCTGTCCAAGTCCCCATCACTTGTTAGCTAGACCAATGCACTAGCCTTTAAAATGGACATGATTTCCTATTTTTTCTTTATTAATAAATATCTAGCATGTGTCACGCCTTAAATTAGGTGCCAAGGATACAAAAAACCCAGATTATCATCTTTGCTCTCAAGGGGCTCATAGCAGTGTTGAAAGATAAGGTACCTATGGCCAACAAAATTATCAGCTCTTAGGTCCAATAACAGAAATACCATATGAGAAGTACAAACAAAGTATTATAGAAATGCAAACTTTTTTTGAGTGAGGAGTCCAAAGAAAGCTTCATGAAAAAGGGAGCACTTCAGCTGGACCTTGAAGGACTTACAGTCTTTTGACAGAGATGATTAGGGTGACTAACTCAGGCTGAGGGAAGAGCAAGAGGGAAAGCATGGACATGGGAAAGCACAGGGATTGTTTCAGAATTGGTGAACAGCACAGTTTGAAGCAGAATAATATATATAAAAAGACAATAGAAGCCAGCCCTGATGGCCTAGTGGTTAAAGTTCGGCGAGCTCTGCTCCAGCAGTCTGGGTTTCTGTTCCCGGGTGCTGAACCACACCACTTGTCTGTCAGTAGCCATGCTGTGGTGGCGGCTCACACAGAAGAACTAGAAGGACTTCCAACTAGAATATACAACTATCTACCGGGGATTTGGGGAGGAGGAAAAAAAAGACAATACTAAGAGAGGAGGCTGTAAAAGTAGGTTAGGAGGCTTGAAAAGAGTGGAGATGTAGAAGAGAAAGTGTACTGGAACAAGAGAGGGAGTCAACAAATAAAGACACAAAAGAGAGCTCAGCTAACGTTAGGCAATCGAATCAACAGTGAAGCCAGTGTGGAGGTCTGTGTGTCAGGATAAATCTCTCTGGACTTAACCTCAGGGGAAAAAGGCATGGCTAGAATTACAGGTCAAAGAGGAAAGGGAGCCTGGAGTAGCAGCAGGGACACTACTGAAATAGCCTATTCAGGGGTCCAGGCTGCTTTAGGTGACAAATGAAATCTGAACTAAGTGATGGTCTGAGAAAATAGGAAAGGGACTGGATATCACTGGGAGCCCAAGGCCTTGCTGATATTCAGCACAAGTGAGATAGCAGGAGATTTGAGAAAACAGAAAGTTTGGATTTCAGAGTTTGAGAACTTGAAGATGGAGCATTTCTAAGTGATAATGATATTTAAGGTATGGGATTGCTTATGCATAACTGAAATGTAATACAGAACAACCTTCTTAAAGTTGAAAGTGTTGTAAATTTGATTAGGTTGAATAAGTTTTAAAAGAGAAGAGTGTTGCGTAAATCATCAATTAGGGGAGAAAGGGTTAACGTAACTTCCCAAAGGGCAAATTCTTAGTAATCTGTGCAGGAATGAAGCTTGACTTGATTTACTTTATTCCTATTTTAGGGATCTATCAGATATAGAACTTTCAAAGACATATAATTGTCATCTACGTCTTCCTTTTGCAAAAGGTAGCTTAGAATATTCCTTTAAAGTATAACAATGTAAATTACAGATTGCATATTAATTGTACTGCTTTCTTGGAATTTCTAATCTAACTGATTTCTGGGAAGGGGTTAATTTTCTCCCAATGAGCTACAAGACTTTAAGCAGATCATTTAACATCATCACTGAACCATCAAAGTCACAATCATTAGGGAATTATTTATTTGGTTTGGTATTTGATGACAGTAACACGTTATTTACTACATACATATAAGAATAGCAAACATTTTAGGGGCCAGCCTGGTGGCACAAGCCGTTAAGTGCGCGCGCTCCGCTGTGGCGCTCCAGGGTTCGCCAGTTCGGATGCCAGGCACACACTGACGCACTGCTTGTTGAGCCATGCTGTGGTGGCATCCCATATGAAGTAGAGGAAGATGGGCACGGATGTTAGCTTAGGGCCAATCTTCCTCAGAAAAAAAAAAAGAGGAGGATTGGCATCAGATGTTAGCTCAGGGCTGATCTTCCTCACCAAAAAAAAAAAAAAAGAATAGCAAACATTTTAATTGATAATATTCTATTCTACCTATATAGAATACGTACAGGCATTTTTTATATATAATATTCCCAGTATGACTAACATGATTGAAGAGACTTTTCTCAAATGATTGACAATTCAGGTGAGTTGTTTATCATTTGACATTACCAGGAGTTAAAAAAAACCCTCAGTCTAACTTTTATAATTACATTAATTGAACATGACTCAACGCATGGATTACTCATACTGTCATTACCCAAAGTAAAGTTTTTGGCAGTTCCCAAAAGACTGAGGCAAATGTGGACAAATAGCTCAAGTTTTAAAAGATTTCATGAAGTCATCAAATATCTACTGTGGGTTTCTCAAGGTTTCTCAGATATAGTGGTGTGATTTACCATAAATTGAAATAACTAAGGTCTCTTTGACCTTGGCAGCATTTTAGTGATGGTCTTTGCAAAAATACAAATTGTTTTAACAGTTTTTCCTCTCCCACAGCATAAAAGAAGGGTTCCTTTCAAAGTATATCCATTTTTAGGGACTTCTAAGGTAGCTGAAGAAAACCAAGGCCACCTAGGTCTCCATCTCCCAATGTTTACTCCAAAAACAAAAAAAGAACAAGAAGGAAAAAAATAAGCCTACACAAAAACCAAGCAAAGAGAAAAGAGAGGAAACAGCAACAGGGCCTAAGGTGGACCTAAAAACACTGTGAGAAAGCATAAATCCATCCTTAGTCTGAAAATACTAAAAAAAAAGTGTCTGAACATAGACGATAGGGAGAAGACTTAAAAAGTATATGCAATTTGAAGAAGCAGTCTTCAAAACTCATAGCTTCTAGAAGAGAAAAATGGTAAAAGGAAGTGAAAAGCATCAATTGGCAATTGGTTGGTGAAGTGGAAAAGAAGCAAAAGAAAAAAATTTAGGGTCATTTAAGACAAGATACCCATAAAATCAGAGGAAACACACCCTCTCCCCACCAACGACAACAAACAAACAAATCCACTGAAGTATGTGGACTTTGTCATAATAACAGAAGAGTACGTCATTAAACTAGGAATCCCGTAAAACACACAATACCACAAAAATGAACAAAAAGAAGATTAACTGGTCCATATAGAGTTTTGCAAAAAACTAGAAAACTAAATTCAATACATATCAATTGAGGTAACCCCAACCCCAGAAAAATAATCATGAGGCAAAATTATTAATGTAAGACAATACTCCAAATGGAATTAAAATGGACACAAATGAATATTTGGTGATATTAAAAAAAGTTACCGCGAGGGGGCTGGGCCCGTGGTGTAGGGGTTAAGTTTGCTCGCTCCACTTCAGCAGTCCCAGCCGGATCCCGACGCGGACTGACACACTGCTCATGAAGCCCTGCTGTGGCAGCATCCCATGTACAAAATAAAGGAAGATGGGCACAGATGTTAGCCCAGAGCCAATCTTTCTCAACAAAAAAAGAAGAGGATTGGCAACAGGTGTTGGCTCAGGGCTAATCTTCCTCACAAAAACAATAAATAAAAAAAATCTAAAAGTTACCTTACTCAAAAATTCAAAAGCTAAAAACAGAAAGGCACAAAACACAGGAAGAAACAAAAAGAGCTGATTAAACTTAGGAAAAAAAATGGAAGAACGAGACAAAGTTATTTTACAAATAAAGAATAAATTACAAGGTGTCCAAATGAAAACAGATCTTAGTAAAATTTAATAGGGGGCACTGAAGTATACTAAGGGGCAGGAAAACAATCAATAGAACGAAAATGAGATTAGGAAAGTAAAAAGCGTAGCAGAGAAAGTAACAGAAACAGAAGATAAGCAAATAAGAATGACATACTCTATTATTGCCATCCCAGTGAAAAGATAATCATCAGACCAAAATTATTACTTAAAACTATAATCTAAGAAAACTTTCCAGAAATAAAAAAGGCCTATGTCTACCTATACACTGAAAATGCACAATCAAATTCTATCTCAACTATTAGATTTCAAAGATAAATATAAAATCTTCAAGGCCTCCAGGCAAAAAGATCAAGTAACATATTAAGGCAAAAGAATTGGACTGGTATCAGGCATTCCAAAACAATATATAAAGCAAGGCAAAAATGGAGCAGCATTTCTAAAATACTCAATGAAAGAAAGTATGAACCAAGGACTTTATATCCAACAAAGCTGCCCTTCAAGTATCAAGGCTATTTAAACACACACACACACACACACACACACACACACACACACACATTTTCAATCTACAAAAGCTTAGGTAATTCTGTACCCATGAGACCTTTTTGAGGAATCTACTAGAACAAATGTTGGCAAACTATTTCCATGGACCACATCCAGCCGGTCCCATTTTTGTATGGAGACTGAGCTAAGAATGATTTTTAGATTTTTAAATGGTTGAAAAAAAATCAAAGGAATAATAATATTTTATGACCTGTGAAAATTCTATGCAAGTCAAATTTTAGCATCCACAGATAAAGTTTTATGGGAATACAGCTACACTCATTTGTTTATTGTATATAGTAGCTTTCGTGCTACAACAACAGAGCTGAGTAGATATGACAGAGACAATATGGCATGCAAAGCCTAATATATTTACTAGCTGGCCTGTGAGAGAAAAAGTTTGCCAACTCCTGTACTAGAAGATAAGCTTCTTCCAACCAAGAGATATCTGGAAACCTCAGCAAAATGACTGATGGTAAAGCATTTTGGAGGTAGGTAGGTAAGTGGATGGAGGGATGGATGGATGATATAGACTCAAAGAACAAAACAAATTTTGGAGGAAGAAGAGTGAAAGACTTATGTATAAATGTTACATGTTTTGACCAAGCAAAAGCAATGCAATCAATAAATGAGATAAGGGAATGCAGAAGAGGAAAACAGAATAGGCAATTGGCAGAAGTTATGATACTAATAAAAAATGATAAACCAGACATCAATAGGTTAAATAAGATAAGAAAACAAGAGACTGTGTATTTAAAAAGGTATAAACACAAAGATGACCACTAGAACAAAAATTCAAAGTTTTCTAAATACCTAAAATATGTGTGTGTTTTAAATTAAAGAGCAAAGGATAACACACCTTACAGAGAAACATAGCAAATATAATAAAATGCACATAATTATAAAAGATTGCGATAAAATTGAATAAATTTATAATTCATAAAATTAAATGGAAATGGGCTTTACCTGATTAGTAAAAGAAAACAATTTTCAACTTCACTCACAAAGCAAAACCCAACTCTTTTGCATTCAAGAGACATACCTCAAACAGTGATTCAAAAAGGCTAAATATAAAGGGAGGGACAAAGGTATACTAGACAAATGGAAATGGGAAGAATGAAAATAGAAAAATAGAAATAGCAAAAGAGCAGGATATCTGGTTTCCGCAAAGTAAACTTCAAGTCCCAAAGCAAAAAGACATAACAGAAAAAGGACAATTTTTATATCAAAGGCCACAATGCAGAAGGATGATATAACATTTAAGAATATTTATTCCCAAATAATAAGCAACAAATTTAATGAAGTAAAAACCAAAGAAGTTGCAAGGAGACAGAAACAGAAACTTTAATACTCCACCCTCAGTACAAGACAGATCAAGTGGACAAAAAATGACTAAGGAGAGGGAAGACCTAAACAACATAATCAACAAG
The DNA here is from genome assembly GCF_020826845.1 of Diceros bicornis minor. Classification (NCBI taxonomy): domain Eukaryota; kingdom Metazoa; phylum Chordata; class Mammalia; order Perissodactyla; family Rhinocerotidae; genus Diceros; species Diceros bicornis. Next base: position 131,130,544 of record NC_080781.1, read on the forward strand.
ATAGAACTTACTGACATTTGTAAAACTCTAAACTGTGATCATAGAGAACATGTCTTCTTTTTAATAGCCCATGGAATAGTCACAAAAACTGATCCATTGTATGAGTTACAAAAAAATTAATACATTTCAAAAAAGAGAAATAATAAAAACAACCCTGATTATGAAGCAGTTAAACTAGAAATCACTAATAAAAACATAATGTATTCATTTTTATCATGCAAAGAAAATGGGTATTTGCAATCTTTTCCTCATTAGCCAATATAATAATAATAAAAAAAAAAAATCACAGGAACATACCATGTGTCAGGCATAGAGATTCAGAGATAATCAGCTATGGTCCTTGCCCTCAAGAGCAGAAGGGAAAGATAAACAATTAGTATACAATACAATGAGGCTTGAACACTAGGTGTTAACTGCTGTGGCTTCCTGCTCTTCACTATGCCATGGCACCATGTAGATGTAATCTCTACACGAATATCCCTCTTTTTGGGAAATACACATTTTATATTTAGCAGAAAAGGTCCATGATGTATACAACTCACTCTCAAGTGGTTCAGAGATATTGAAAGTAGACGACGAAGCAAATGGAGTAAAATGTGAAATACAAAAGTGAAATCTGGAAAGGGTATATGGTTTTGCTTGGAAAAGTTTAAAGGTAAAAGAAGAAACTACCCCTATAGCAAGGCATTTCCTCCTTTTAAATTAGTATCTGTGATATTAAAGAGAAAAAAATACCTCCAGAGTTTCAGTTTTTCAATTTACTGTTATACGGTTCAATCAACTTGAATCTTCCCTGGCTATGTTTTATTTTTCCTTACAATGTCACGTTGCTAAAATACCTGTTTTTAGACCTTGTCTAAATATTTACAAATAATTCCTTTCCATTAATTTCAAATTCTCTATTTTCTGAGATGGAATTTTTGTTATTTAAGCTAATATTCCACAATATGAACACAAATTTTACAATTATATATTTTAGGAAAATCTTTGAAACCATGGTTGACTCTTGTAACGGCAAAGCCCGTGTCTTCGAGGAGCTTAATTTTTGAGGTGCAAGGACAGAGGCATAAAGAATATAGAGAAACACAGAAGCACCAATGTTTCTAGGGAAATCAGGTACTGAGCTCTAAAGGTTGTACAGCTCTATTCTGAAGGGCAGTAGGTGTTCAGAAAACAAAAAAAAAGACAAAAGAAACAGCATTTGCTTGTAAAACAGCAGGCTTACGAAGAAAAAAAAACTTCTTTCCTCCTCATTTTTTTGACTTACCTGAGATAAACTTCTTCCCATAGGTGGCCGGGACTCTTAGCGCTCCCCGGGGCCAGCGGTCTCGTCAGGGAGAGCAACGGCCTCGAGAAGAGGAGCGAGGCGCTCCTCACGAGGACCAACGGTCGGCTGTCCTCTCCTCTTCCGCCTGGATTCACAGGAAGCACTAATATCCCGGATCTCTTCTGCCCTCAGATTGGGTGACGTGACTGAGTCCTAGCCAATGACAAGTGGAGCAGTATGAACCACTTCCGCCTGGAGCCTCTCCCTCCCCCTTCCTGTTTATGATACAGGCCAGCTTACTTTGTTTCCAAATTAGGGAACATGCTGTACCCATTCTCTTGCATTGCTGAGCTTGAGGAGGATGACCTGGCGCCTAAAATTCGTAAGATGCTATTTAACATTTTCTTTTCTCAGTTGCAATCCAGATGCCAAGAATCTAGATACTGAGGCCCAAGACACTGGCAGAGTCACACGATGGAAGAGACATGTCTCACTCACTGCATTGAGCTGTAAAATGTGCAATAAATCAATCATTATTTGTTAACCCCCACCCCAAGTACTCTACACCTTAGAGAGGTTTTGAAGATCAAGTAACGACAGTGTCTGGCACATGTTGTTACAGAAGTGGTTACTATTATTATTCTTCGTTTTGAAGAGATTTTTTTTCAGCTTCAAAGAGGTTTACTAGCTGTATAGCCCAAGGACAATTCTATTTTTCAAGCTTTCTTCCTCATCTGAAAATGGAGAAAACCCATTTAACAAATGTCCCCTAATATATATCAAACACATGTAATTTGGATACAAATATCTCCTAATATATACCAAAGAGTCATCTAGGTTCAGAGGACAGAAAATTGAACAAGATTTATAAGGTCCGTGCTTTCATGGTGCGAGGTAAAACCATTTCTTCTGAGGAAGAGACAAGCTTAGCATGTTCAAAAGCAGACCAGTGTAGCTAGAGTGGTTGGTGAATGTGGGAGAGAGTAGGATAAAATGAGATTGGAGACTGACGCAGGGGCCAGATCATGTTGAGACTTTCTGGTCACATCAGGTATTTTGGACTTAGATGTAAGACAGTTTAGGATTTTGAGACGAGTAGAATGATATGATTAAAGCTTAGAAAGATAATTTTGGCTGCTGCATGCAAATTGGACTGTAGAGCAGCAAACAAGAGCAAAAGTCAAAGGACCAATTAGGTGACTATTATAATCATTTAGACAAGAGATGATGGTAGCTTGGGCTAGACTGGCGGCAGTGGAGATGGAGAGAGGTGGATGGATTTGGGATATGTATTTTAGTGATAGAGCCAACAAGATTTGGCAATGCATTAGATATGGAGGTGAGGATGAGTTAGGTGGCAACAGCAACTCCCACTGATTGGGCTTGTGCAATTAGGTAGCCAGGTGGTGTCATTTACTAAGATAAGAAAGATTAGAAGAGAAAGAGGTTTTCCCACATTCTTTCTTTCTCTGTCTTTGAGAGGATGAATCTGCTCCTGTGGTCGTGTTAATAAGTTAACTTATATATTAATAAAATTAATGAGAGCATCTATTTTACAGGGTTGTTGAAGTAAGAGTGTGTGTGTGTGTCTGTGGGTGTGCATGCATGCAGTGCATAATCATTAGATATGGCTTGGGCCCAGACTAGTATATAAGTGCTGCTTCTGAAAAGATAGGAGATTCCTGTTCTAGAGTACTGATCATTGAGATCTGTAGCTCTAATAATGGAGGGTGCCCAAGTCTTTTGTTCAGTGGAGCTAAATCCAGGCAGCAGCTAACTTAGGACCTCAGGAGAGAACATAGCCATCTTGTATTGCCTGGGGGCCTGGATGATCTGGAATTCCAGAACAAATGGGTTTCCTCTGTTTCAAAGATTTATGTATTCTGAGATTTTTTTCCAGGGGCCCTCTGGATCTCAGGAAAATCATTGATAAACATGTCGACCAGCATAGTGCCCCTGGCACTGTTCCAGAATTCCATTAGAAAATTTGTAAGAACAAAGCTCTAGTAAGTTGTGTGCATCTATTACAATTTTCTTACTTTACTTTTACTGCAAACCTAAGACGGGCTGGGATTCTGTTGCTCAACATTTACTTTCTCAGTCATTATTTTTATTCTTCATAACAATGCTTTTGCACATATGGAACTGGGGCTCAAAGAGATTATATGACTTGCCTAACGTCACACAGAGAATAAGGGGTAAAGCAGGGGACTCCAATCCAGGTTTGTCTGACACAAAGATCAGTGCACTTTTGCCTGTACCAGGTGGTCTCCAGGGTTCCCTATCGGGTAGCCAGACATGATCTGCCTTGTATTTGACAAAGAATAGTTCATTATTGGATTTTCTATAAAAATCAGTTAGGAAATGGTTAAGATTGGGGTCAGCCCCACCCTAAGGTCATGGACTGAAGGGGGGAAGTGTAGCCTTCAAAGTAAAATCAAGCGGTCTGTAATACACTGAATTCCAAAATGGTCCCCCAGTTCCTGCCTCCTGGTGTACATGCCCTATATAATCCTCTCCCCTTGAGTGTGGGCAAGGCCTGTGAATATGATGTGATATCACTCCTGTAATTATGTTATATTATATTGTAAAGGATTTTTCAGATGTAAGTGAGGTCTCTAATCTGTTCACTATGAGTCAATCAAAAAGGAGAGTATAATGGGTGGGCCTGACCTAATCAGGTGAGCCCTTTAAAAAAGAGTTTGATATTTCCCTAAAGGCAGAGTCTCAAAGCAGGAGAGATGCTCTCTTGCTGGCCTTGAAGAAACCAACCAGCAGGTTGTGAACTGCCTATGGAGAGGGGAAACCACTAGGAGCCAAGGTCCTCTGTCCTACCACAGCCAGGAACTGAATTCTGCCAACCACCTAAATTAGCTTGGAAGAGGACCCGGAACTCCAGATTAACACATAGCCTAACTGACATATGTGATTGCAGCCTTATAAGACCCTGAGCAGAAGATCCAGTTCAGAGTGTTGACCCACGGAAACTGAAGTGATAAAGATATGTTGTTTTAAGCTGCTAAGTGTGAAGTAATTTTTTATGAAAAAATAGTAAGTGTATACAGCGTCCTTCTTTGGTTTTGAGCAGGCTAAAATATCAAACACCTTGCCTGTTGCAGGTGTTCCAGATAGCTGCCTAAAGGAGGTGATGTTTAAGCTGAGATGTAAGACGAGAAGCAGTTATCTAGGCAAAGATGAATATAATTGTCTCAGGAAGAGAGAAGCCCATCCTCACTTGAGATATCACAAAATGCTTTTCAGAAACGCTGAGACTTACCATGTTCACGAAAAAGGAAAAGAAAATCCCTCCTTCTGCCATTACAGCTTCTTTGGCAGAACATCCGATTGAGAGTGTCCCAGAGTACATTTCATTGACCCCACCAGCTTTTAGGCTTTTCACAGATGGCAGTGAAATAATTCATCACCAACAGAAGTTTGAAAACAGTCCATTCAGTGGGGAGAGAAAAAAATTTCTGTTAACTGGCTTGGAGACCAAACAACTAGATGATTGAATTCCTTTCCTTAGGAAGGGACCAGCTGACACTTTAATTGAGAGAAGCAGCATTTGCTTCTACCCCTAGAGAAGAAAAGAGTTTCGTTTTTACAGTTGATATATTCCCTCTAAATGGAGAGGCATTTCATCATCTCATTTCATGTTGTGATTTAATTTAATTTCTCTTAAGCTAATTAAATATTCCCTCCCTTCTGCCTCCTCCCTCAGTGTGCAGTGAGGGGAAAGTCTAGCTTGGCCTCTGACACCTGAGGTCAGAGGACCAGAATCCAGAAGTGAGCTCTGTAGCTTCTTTATTTATATATTTATTTTATTATTCAGGTATAGTTCACATAACATCAAATTTAACAGTTTAGTGTGTACAATTCAGTGGTTTTCAGTATATTCACTATGTTGTATAACCATCACCACTGTCTACTTCTAGAACTTTCCACCCTGTCCCCCAAAGAACCCATACCTATTAGCAGTCAATCCCAATACTAATTTCCCCCTTTCTACATCACCTGGCATCCATTAATCAGCTTCCTGTCTATATGGATTTGCCTGTTATGCACATTTCATATAAATGGAATCATACAAAATGTGGCCTTTTGTGTCTGACTTCTTTCACTTAGCATAATGTTTTCAAGGTTCATCCACGTTGCAGCATGTATCAGTAGCTCACTCTTTTCATGGCTGAATAATATTCTATTACATAGATATACCACTTTTTGTTTATCCATTTCCCCCTTGATGGACGTTTGTAGCGTTTCCACTTCTGTTGGCTATCATGGATAATGCTGCTGTGAACATTTATGAAAATACTTTTGCATGAAAATATGTTTTCAATCATCTCGGATACATGTCCAGGAGTTCCTTTGCTGGGTCGTATGGTAATTCTATGATTAACATTTTGAGGAACTGCCCAACTATTTTCCATAGGAGCTGCACCATTTTACATTCTCCACCAATGTATGAGGGTTCCAATTTCTCCTCATCTTTGCCAACACGTTATTTTCCAGTTTCTTTTTTTATTATAACTGTTTTAGTGGGTGTGAAGTGTTACCTCATTGTGGTTTTGATTTGCAACTTCATAATGACTAATGATGTGGAACATCTTTTCATTGGCTTATTGGCCACTTGCATATCTTCTTTGGAGAAATGTCTATTCAAGTCCTTTGCCCAAGTTCTAATTGGGTTGTTTGTCTTTTTGTTGTTGAGTTATAGGAGTTCTTTATGTATTCTGGCTATTAAATCCTTATCAGATATATGATTTGCAAATATTTATCCCATTCACGGGTTCTTTTCACCCTCTTGATAGTGTCCTTTAATGCACAAAAGTTTTTAATTTTATCGAGTCTAATGTATCTATTATTTTCTTTTGTTGCCTGTGATTTTGGTGTCAAATTTAAGAAACCATTGCCAAATCCAAAGTCATGCAGATTTGCCCCTATGTTTACTTCTAAGAGTTTTACACTTTTAGCTCTTACATTTAGGTTTTTGATCCATTTTGAATTAATTTTTGATTATGGTGTGAGGTAGGGGTCCAAACTCATTCTCTTGCATATGGATATCCAATTGCTCCAGTGCCATTTCTTGAAACACTATTCCTTCTATGTTGGATGATCTTAGCACTCATGCCAAAAATTAATCACACGTAGATATATGGGCTTATTCCTGTTCTCTCAGTTCTGTTTCATTGGTCTATATGTCTATCCTTATGCAAGTACTACACTTTCTTTTTTTTTTTAATATTTTTATTTTTATTTATTTATTTTTCCCCCAAAGCCCCAGGAGATAGTTGTATGTCATAGGTGCACATCCTTCTAGTTGCTGTATGTGGGACGCGGCCTCAGTATGGCCGGAGAAGTGGTGCGTCGGTGTGCGCCTGGGATCCGAACCCGGGCCGCCAGCAGCGGAGCGCATGCACTTAACCGCTAAGCCACCGGGCCGGCCTACACTTTCTTGATTACTGTAGTCTTGTAGCAAGTTTTGAAGTTGGGAAGTTTGAGTCCTTCAACTTTGTTCTTCTTTTTGGGCTATTCTGAGTCCCTTGCATTTCCATATGAATTTTAGGATCAGCGTGACGGTAGCTTCTTGAAGTGAGCTGAGCTTACAGCCACAACCGCAGTCCATTATCAGTTAGCAGTTCTTTTCATTTTTGAGGACGTGGAAGTGAGGGATGGGGCAGACCACAGGGCTATAGGTCCCAGGTCCTCAGGACTGTAGTGAGTCTGGGCAGCAGAGTTCGCAAAGGGAGCAATAAGGCTCTGAAGCATCACTTCGTAAGCTTTAATAACTCATGCAGCGATCTGGTTGTAAAGCAGGTTCTAATTTAGTAGGTCTGGGGTGGGGCCTGAAACTTTATTTCTAACAAGATCCTAGGTGATACCAATGCTAGTTGGTCCCTGAACTATACTTTGGGAAACAAGGCACAATTGCCATTAACATCTATCCAGTAGTCCAAAGTAGGAAGCTAAGATATCACTTAGATTTAGTCAGACTGTTCCTTATACCAAAAAGAAGAAAGAAAAAAAAAAAGGAAAGGAAAGCTAGGCCTATAAGGGGGAAGAAAGGGACTTGGAGAAGTCCGTAGGCCTAAGTAGAGCAGAGATGGGAATTCTGGTTTCAGACTCTCAGTTAAGTTCTTATTCCCCCAAACTGTGGCTGCCTCCTACATCAATCACCTTCCATTCTGCCCAAAAGCAACTGTCCTTCTCATCATCTCCAGTCAGCTTCCCCTTCTTCTGCAGCTTGTTTTCAGCAGATTTCCTCAAATGATAACCATTAGAATTGAAAGGGTCATTGGAGTGTGGTGGGTGTTCACACAAGTTGCTATCTGTAGTATTCCCCTAGTACTATTTCTGGGCACAGAATGAAGGGATAGACTATATCTCTGTATGCAAAGTGGTTAAATTCTATCTTTTCCAAAGCATACAAAATTATACATGCTATGTGTGGTAGGTAGAATTCTAAGAGGGTCCCCAAGATTCCCCATACCCTAGTGGTTATACTTCCTGTATAACCTAGAGACTGTGAATGTGATAGATTTCATTCCTATGATTCAGTTATTTTATGTGGAACAGTTGATTTTAAGAAAGATAGATTCTCTGGGTGGTCCTAGTGAGGTCCTAATCACATGAGCCCTTTAAATCTAAGGTTATACATAGAGAAGTCAGAGATTTGAAGCACAAGACAGATTTGATACACTACTGCTTGCTTAAAGATGGAGGAGGCCATGTAGCAAGGAAATTGAGACCTCAGTCCAACAACCACAAGGGACTAAATCCTGCCAACAAGGAGAATGAAATTAGAAGACTTTTCCTAAGACTCCAGATGAAAACTCAGTCCTGGCTGAATCCTTGATTTCAGCCTTGTGATATACTGAGCAAAGAACCCAGCTGGACTTCTGACTACAGAATAAACAGGTATTGTTTTAAGCCACTGAGTTTGTGGTAATTTGATATATAGCGATAGAAATACTACACTTTCTTGATGACAATATGAACTGTGTCTCTACTTCGCCTTCACTGTTAGGGAACTCAGGGTCAAATTTCAGACTGATATGTTAGAAGTTTTAGAGGTCTTTACAGTCTGTACATCTATATTCACCGTTTTTCTCTTAGTCATGGCTTCCTGTATTTTTGTGTATTTTGCCTGATTTTTCTATTCTTAATTATGTTTTAACATTCAATTTTATGTAATCTTTTTTTTAGTCTTATTATAAAAGCAATATGTGCTCATTGTGGAAAATACAGTTAGGCACAAGAAGAAGAAAAAATTAAGCATTAGAATTCTATCACTTCATCTGGAGAGAACAACTGTTAATGTTTTGGTGTATTCTTTCCAGTCTTTTCCCCTATGCCCATATGTATATTTTTATATAATGAGATCATGGTGTATTATTATTCATTTTCTTGTCATAAGCTACCGCTAAACATTTGAGGAAAAAACAAGATACAAATTAACATGTATTCAGTGGTTTGAAGGTATTTTCCTTTGAGCAGCTGGTTGTTGAGATCAGCAGATCTCACCTTTTTGTTTGTTTGTTTGTTTCCTTCTGTTACTCCCATGATCCCTGGTCTTCACCTATGTTGAAGGTTCCCAAGACCATCCCCAGATTCAATGATTTGGTAGGATTACTCACAGGACTCAGCTTACACTCTTACTCATAGTTATGACTTATTACAGTGAAAAGATACAAAGCAAAACTAGCAAAGGGAAGAGTAGCATGTGGGCCAAGACTGGAGGAAACCTGGCACAAGTTTTCAAGAGTTCTCTCCCAGTGCAGTCATTAAGTGCAAAGGATGCACTTAATTCCTCCAGCATGAAATTGTGACATGTGTGAAGCTCCTTAGGGACTCAGTATTCAATGTTTTTAATGGGTATTGTAGGCACTCTTTGCCTAGTACACACCACAATTCCAGACTCCTAGAAGGAAAGCAGGTGTTTAGCATAAACCATATTGTTTGTACAAACAGTTTAGGCACAGTGAGCTACTATTTTCAGTTAGGGACTGATGGGAACCCTCCCCAAATCCAAGTTCCCAGACTCCAGCCAATGGCCAACTCGGCAAGCAAGCCTGTCTAATGAAGTAGTCTCAGGTCGGCTATGTTAAATCTTTCCTGCACATCACCTAAGTACCACATTCCCATGGTCCTACTGCAGTTGTATGTAATACTCATCACCCTAGTTATACATTCTCTCTCATGTAGAGTATATTAGAATATGGATGTCTTAGTTCCAGCTGCTATAACAAATTATAGGAGAGTGGGTGGCTTAAACAATACACTTTTATTTGTCATGTTTGTGGAGGCTGGGAAGTCCCAGATCAAGGTGCTGGCAGGTCCACTGTCTGGTAAAGGCTTCCTGGCCTTCAGGTGGCCATTTTCTTATTGTGTCCTCACGTGGTGGAGAACAGAGAGAGAAGCAAGCTCTCTTCTTATAAGGGCACTAATCCTATCATGAGGGCTCCACCCTCATGACCTAATTACCTCCCAAAGACCCCACCTCCTAAAGCATCATGTCCGAGGTTAGGGTTTAAATGTATGAAATTTGGGGGGAGGGCACAAACATTCAGTCCATAACAATGGATGAAAATCATCTCTATTTATATATTTTTAAAGTCAATCATAATCAAATGTCTATTAAAGCTATTATTAGGATAGGTAATAGCTGATCATGAAAGACCAACAGCATGCAGAAAACTGATACTTTGGTGTCCCTTCTAGAGAGTCTGAACCTGGAGTGCTGCCTTTATTTCCCCAAAGTTTCTTTCTGCTTTTCCCTGCCCCACCAGAACCAAGATTCCTAACCAAAGGCCAGGCCCAGAGTCTTATTATGTGCTACATGGGTAAGATCAAAAGCTGTCTCACAGAGCCTTGCACAAAGAGAGGCAGGCCATCATGTCAGAGGACCTGTCTCCTCTGATCTGGGCCCATGTTCAGTAGTTGCTTAAGGGATGACCAGAAGCAAAGGACTGCCTTTGTCTCTGCAATTAGGTTTCTGTGATTTTGCTTGCTCCCAAAATCAGTCAATTGTGTTTTACATTTTATTTTGAGGACACCTAACAGGTATGGCCTACAAACAGTTGTTTTTTTCCTTGCACAGGAGTTGCTTTAACTCTGGGATTAAGATGTGCTTTTGGAAAAAAAAAAAACAAAAAAAGATGTGCCTTTGAAAGAAGAGGGGAGCCACTAGTCGACAGGGTGCCTATTCAAGGGTATCTTGAATTAGTAAAAGCCACCCCTCCTGGGCTTATGCAGCCTCAGGGCCACAGGAATTGGTGACTGTACAGTGCCCTTAGGCAGACTGGCAGAAAAATGCTCCCTCTGGGAGGAAGCACCATTGTGCCAGGCTTGGCGAGCAGAGCTATGGCTGGATTTCCCTCCCCACTCACCCCCTCTGCTGGGCACCTTTTGTGCTAACACAATTGAGTGAAAATAGGTATGATGGGAAGGTTGGTGGATGTGTGGCATTATCTTCCTTCATCCTCTTCTTTAAGAATCAAAAAGCCCTGTCCTATAACTCGTCCTCTGAATCAAGTGAACAAGCTCCTGCATCCAAATGGGATATTTGGAGTCAGCTCTCACAACTGGAGTAACACAGAAGGGGTTGCTTGATGCAGGGGAGGAGTATGGATCTTCACTAGGTGATTTCATCATGGAATATACATAACTCATTATTGAATCATTGTGCTCAAGGGTTCTCATAGCTACCTTTGAAAAATGATGATAAAGTAGTTTGAATGTTGAGACATGGAAAATAACATTTGAGTATGGAAAAGCTGTTTTTCTGTTATGATCGTTGCTATAATTTCAGAGCTTTAATGAGCTTCCATTTCCTTATCTGTAAAATAGGGAGTGAAAATAATACCCAGCTGCAGGATTGTTCTGCAGGTGAAATGAGAAAGCATACAGCTCAACAAATGTCAATTCCCTCCTCAAGTCTTCCTTGTTTTCCCCTAATTCTTCACATTTACACAGTGTTGAGATTACAAAGCATTTTCATTTCCAAAGCTTCATCTGCTCCTCAGAAGTGCCCTACAAGGCAAGCAGAATGAGGACGAGTACAAGGCCTCAGTTTCCAGCTGGCCTGGATATACTTTCACATGCCTGAATATGGGTTTCAGACCCAGTCTCCAAGACTCTTCTCTTTCCATTGTCCATGTTATGAATAGGACACAATGAGAGCCTATTGGAAAAATTGAGCACACGAGAATCCCTCTAATATTTGGGGGAGCCTTCATCAAATGGTAACTGTGTCTTGTGTTTTTATAGGCAAACCACATGGAAAAAAGGATCCTTTAACTGGTAGAATCTGTTGTGTTCAGTTGAATTTTATACACAAAAGAATCTTTAATATACGGCTGCTTCTTACCTGCTCCAATCTCTCTTACTTATAATTGTTAAAATCAGCAGTCTTATAACAGACGATCTAAAAATATGGAATACAGGTTTCCCTCACGATCCAAAAGTTTGCTTTACGTCACTTTGCTTTTTTGAAAGACTTATCTTAGTGCCTGGTTTCGCTGACTGAAAGAAATCCGAAAATGATATTCGTTTTTCGGAAAAAAGCGAAGATAGCGTTCATCATTTCTTTTGCAGGGAGCCGTTATAGACACAATGCGCACACAGAGCATCGAGAGTGGCGCCTTCAAGCTCCTTCCCCGGGAACTACACTCAGTGTCTCAGCATTAGGCCGCCATAGCCTTGAACTGTGTCTGTGAGCATCTGTGCTTTATCTCCATTTATTTTGGTAGGTTATTTTTTGACTCCAGGAATGCTCAAAAATTTTTCCCATATATGTTGATGGTAATTGCTTCTTCACTTTGTGCCATTTCAGCTTACAAAAGGTTTCATAGGAACGCTCTACTTTCAAACAGCAGGGGAAACCTGTATAGTGCAGATGGATAAATATTAAATCATATTACCCAAAGCAGTTAAGTTCTTATTCTTTAATATTATAATATTCTGTGAAGTAATTTTATTGTCTGCCAAATTTTGCAAAGTCAGAATGCACTGCCGTGAATGAAATAACGGACATTGAGGGTATAATGCAAAGTGAAATAAGTCAGAGGGAGAAGGTCAAATACCATATGATTTCCTTCATTAAGTAGTAGATAATAACAACGGTAAACAAACACATAGGGACAGAGATTGGATTGGTGGTTACCAGAGGGGAAAGGGGGAGGGAGGAGGGGGAAAGGGATAATTCGGTACATGTGCGTGGTGATGGGTTGTAATTAGTATTTTGGTGGTGAACACGATGTAATCTATGCAGAAATAGAAGTACAATGATGTACACCTGAAATTTTTACAATGTTATAAACCAATGTTACTGCAATAAACAAAAAAATTAAAAAAAAATAAAAAAAATAAAAGCTTCACTCAGGAACGTGCTGGTGCGCTGAAAAGTTATCCTCCTGAAAACTAATTGCCCAGATTCTTCTTTTATGTTGTAAGTAAGATTCTTTTGATTGCAACAAACTGAAACTTCCACTTTAAAATACCACAAGCCAGGGGCCGGCCCGGTGGCGCAAGCGGTTAAGTGCGCGCGCTCTGCTGCGGCGGCCCGGGGTTCGCTGGTTCGGATCCCGGGCGCGCACCGACGCACTGCTTGGCAAGCCATGCTGTGGCGGCGTCCCATATAAAGTGGAGGAAGATGGGCACAGATGTTAGCCCAGGGCCGTCTTCCTCAGCAAAAAAAGAGGAGGATTGGCGGATGTTAGCACAGGGCTGATCTCCTCACACACACAAAAAAAAAATACCACAAGCCAAAACCCAGGAATTTTATCGGTAAGATACTGAGGCATCACATGGAGTCCAAGGGCAGAGGACAGCTGGGCATCACAAGAAACCGAAAACAGGTGCTGGAAAGCCCTCAGGAGACCAGGCTTCAACCAGCTACTGTTGTTCAATTCTGCTTCTCTCTAGGCATTTTCAACTCACTTTCTTGGCATCCACAGGGCTGAAGGTGGGTCACATGACTGATCCTGGTCCAATCAGCTATGGATAGGAGGGTTGGGGTTGGAAATAGACCGAAGCTGAGCCAACAAGATTCTCTTGGAAACCTACTAGGAATTGCTTCTATGGGCTGCTTGATCTAAGACTGTGTAAACTTGAGAGAAAACATGTCAAAACTTATTTAAGCAGGCAGTCTGTCTCCTTTTCTCTGGCTTGCTCACCCCATCTCTTCATCTTTGTTTCTGTTTGCACACCACTTCACTCATTCTCCATTTGTCTCTGCTGTTCTCTACAGGCCAGTTTGGAGCGCTTCAGTGTGCACATGGCCTAACATGGCTGATTCATACCTCTTGCACTCATGTGTTTTCAGTCCAGGCCACTGGCAGAGACTGACTAGTGTCTCTCAATCCCGATGATAACTTCTAGGGAAAGAGGGAGAATGGGTTGTTGTGAGGATCAAATGGGTTAATGTACCTAATGCCCGGCACATAATAAGCACTCTAATGTATTAGCTATGCTTCTTTTTCAAAACCTTACTTGGCTATTCTCTGTCCTGTCTGCATGCCATTACCCTTGCTCCCTCCGCCTCAGCTAGAATAAATCATTTCTTCCCCACCCCTGCTGCTGAACCTCATTTATGCTTCTGTTTCAATTGTGTGCATTCTATAGTATATTGCAGTTATTTACTGGCACGCCTGTCTCTCATTCTAGGCTGTAAGCTCCTTGGGAGCAGGGGCCATATCCTTCTCTCTTTGAACCCGTGGATGGAGATGGTGTCTTGTGCAGTGCCTAATGCATGGTAAGTGCTCCAGAAACGCTTGCTGAACCGAATGGAAGGCATGTGACAGGAATGTCAATTCAACATTGTCTTTAGGGTTAGATTTCTCTTACTACTAAAAACTTGAGCATAAGCTGTTTTTCTTTGACCCTGATGCCGTACCTTGTTTACTTCCAACTGGCAAATTAAAAGGTAGATTTTCAAATTAGAGGTTATCTTTGAGCAATTAGTTAATGTGGGTCAAATGTGTCCTGGGTCATTTTTGTGGCTCACCAGTGGAGGAGGATGTTAATCAAGAAGAACTTCATAGGAAGCAAGTGTCCATCTGAGTTAAGCCTATTCTGGCTGTGAAAGATGACTTTGGAGTGGGAATATTGGGTTCCAATGCCTGTGTGGTATACATAGCGGTATACACAGGCTCATCTCCACAATGGTGTGAGTCCCAGTGCTGATTAACAAAAGGATGGCATCCTCACTTTCAATCCTTGTTCCTGGCTTCCATTTTTTACACTCTCTATTCCCTCTGTCTCCCAGCCCTCGTAATCCCTTCTCCTTTCCCTGCCACCTAGTCACCATTCCCTGTACCCTCTCAGATGCCTGTTTGGCATTGGGGTTTGTTTGTTGCAGGTGTATATTTATCTATGTCCAGTGTTTTTAGTTTTATGATGTACAAGCCTTCAAAATACACTGGCACCTTTATTTCTAAGATTGATGTTGACACAAGTCCACTTAAGTTAATGTTCTCATCTCAACTAATTTACCTGGAGGGAATAAATTTATACACAAAAGTGAGGTCAAAAGGGGGTATGAGGAACAGGAAGAAAGGGGAGCTAAGGAATATCTTTTACCATTTAAGCTGCAAACAACCCAGGAAGACAAGGTCGGCAGTTTTTATTATCAATTCCAGTGAAGAAATGAGAAAAGGAGGCAGCTCAGAGAAGTCGTTTGCTAATAAGGAGCATGGGTAGTGTTTGAAACCTAGATTTTTCTCATCCGCACTCCAATGCTCGTTCCCTCCCACCAAGATGTTTTCCAAATAGGCTGCCTTTTAAAAAAATAAGATCTCTTCCATATCACGCAACAACTGGGTCTTAATAATTTAGACCAGGGGTCAGCAAACCATGGCCTGTGGGTCAAATCCAGCATGCCGCCACTTTCTGTATCACCATGCTTTTTTCCCACATTTTTTAATGGTTAAAAAAATTGAAAGAATAATATTTCAGGGCACATGAAAGTTATATGAAATTCAAATTTTCATGTCTATAAATAGTTTTAATGAGACACAACCGTGCCCACTCATTTATGTATTGCCTGTGGCTGTTTTCATGCTGCGAGGGCAGGGGTGAGTAGTTGTAACAGAGACTGTATGGCCCACAAAGCAGAAAGTATTTACTATCTGATCCTTTGCAGAAACACTTTTCTGACCACTGGTTGAAGTTCGTGCTACCTAAGTGGTGATCCATGGACCATGTTAGAAATGCAGAATCTCAGGCACCTTCCAGACCTATGGACTCAGCAGCTGCATTTTATAAGAGTCCCTGGTGATTTATATGCACATTAAATCTTGCGAGGCTCCAGCACAGAAGGCAATTGATGAGGGCTTTCTCTTAGACAAGCAGTGTGGGTTACTGCAAAGGGAACAAGCCTTAGCGTCACACAGGTATGAATTTAAATCCTGTTTCCCCTGTTGAGTGGCTTCGGTTTTCTCACCTGTAAAGTGAGGATAAATATGCGTTCCTCATAAATTTGTTTTGGATTGGATGGTGTATTAGTTTTCTAGGGCTGCCCTAACAAATTACCACAAGCTTGATGGCTTAAAATAACAGAAGTTTATTTCCTCAGAGATCTAGAGGCTGGAAGTCCAAAATCAACGTGTCAGCAGGGCCACGTTCTCTCCAAAGGTTCTAGGGGAAAATCCTTCCTTGCCTCTTCCAGAGTCTAGTGGTCCCAGGTGTTCCTTAGCTGTGGCCACATAACTTCAATCTCTGCCTCTGTCTTCACATGGCCTTCTTCTCTGTGTGTCCTCTCCTCTTGTAAGGAAAATAGCCATTGAATCAAGGGATCACCCTAAACCCAGTATCATATCATCTCAAGATCCTTAACTAATTACATCTGCAAAGACCTTATTTCCAAATCATGTTGCATTCTGAGGTTCTGGATGACATGAATTTTGGGGGGACACTATTCAACCCGCCACAGATTACATCAGTATAGGTCAAATGTCTGGCACATTGTGAGCACTTAACACATGTTTCCTCTACCCTCTTTTCCCCTCTTATTTAAATGACTCAAGGGCCCAGAATAGAGTGGAGAATTGTTACAGGAATCGCAAAGTGGATCTTCCCCATTTTGACAGAGTGGCATTTCCTTCACTAGGACACACAGAAGAAGGTGCTTTCATGACATGCGTCCTGGACCTGAACCAGTTCTTTTTTCCTCGCTGCATTTTGGAGTAAAAGTTCTTTTTACGTGAAGGAATAGATGAATGAAAAGAAGCCATAAACCAGAAAGGCTTCACAGTGCAGTGGTTGTACTTGAAGCTCTCATTCTCTTCTCTCCACCGCTGTTGTACCTGCCTCGGGAAGGGATTATGTGCTTAGTGAAACTGCTGTAGGCCATGGCTTTCTGTTTTACCCCTGAAGGAGAGCTTTCCCTTTACTGTGAAACCCATGTGTATCTCAAGAGAAAGTGAGACAGGTACCAAATTTCAATTTACTCATGAGCAAATCTTGACAGGTGTTAGCTTTGGGGTGAATCAGATTTGGGGTCTCCTGGCTGATGCCATTGTTGGCAATTTTCAGATCCATGAGGTAGTGTGACAAGCTATTCAGCCAGTTCCACAACTCCATTTCCCATTGCTTTTGTATGTATAATGAGCAATGTCTCCTTTCTGAAGTTCTGGATCACACTATCCTCTCTTGTATTGCACTTCTATTACACAGATCTGGTCTAGTACGTATTAATTACCTAATTAGCCACCAGTGGTGTGCATTACAAGTTTGTGAATTTCCTGTAAACAGTCCCCCTGATAGGAGATATGCGGAAATCCCCTCAATACCCAGCAACCAAGTGCTGTAATTCTCAGTGCAGCATCTGTCTTGGAGCTGAAACAAATCAATAGCTAAATGTGACTGCAGCTAGATTACTAACTCAATCTCCTATTCTCCACGGAGAAAGAGGTCCAACCTTTAATACTGAGGAGCCTGCCGAACAAGAGTGGGAGCTTTATTATTGGTAAGAAGAAATCTGCCAGGAAGGGGAGATCCTAGCCTTGCAACGGGTTTTTATTTTGAAATTTTTCAAATTTATTTAAAAAAAGTATTGTTTAATACTTATTTCCTGATCCTGTTTAGAAGATGATAAAGGGAATTGAATCATACCCATCAAAACTCTTTGCTTCGCATGTAGCAGTTTAAAGAGAATACAGTTTATTTTCCTACAGAAGAATTTAGAGGAGCCAGGTATTGTTGCCCCCCAAATAGGAAATAAGATTGCCTTTGAAGAATTAAACTTTTAAGCTCAACATATATTGAATTAAAGCAAAGTCACCTTAAAGCAGCGATTCTCAGCCTTGGCTGCATAGTAGAATCACCTGGGGAGCTTTTAAAAAATACTGATGCCCCCAGCTGGCCACCAGAGATTCTTATTTAATTGGGTCAGGGTGGGGCCTAGGTGTTTTATTAAAAATTCCCCAAGTGATTCTAATGTACTGTCAGGGTTGAGCATTGTTGCCTTAAAGAGACAGAGTAGCTTTTAAGACTTCAGGATTTCACTCACATCATTGAATGCTGCTAAAGAAAACATATGTCATTCATAAGAAGAGGGAAGGATGTGATTAGCTAAGGAAACCTTGGGGAAAAGCCTGTCTTAGAGCCTTTCTCTATCACCAGTTTAAAATTTCACTCCCCACCCTCCAATCTCTATCTCCCTTCTTTGCTTTAATTGTCACCTTTTATGTTATTGTCTATCGAAAATATAAGCTCCATGAGAATAGTTTGGTTTTTTGCCTGTTTTGTTCATAAGTGTATCCCTAATGCCCATTAGGAAGACCCTAGAACGTGGTAGACACTTATATATGTCGAATGAATGAATGAGTAAATAAATGAATGAATGAATGGGTAAATGAATGAATAAATGAAATGAATGACAGAAATAAGTTTTCCTCTATTTCTTTGGCAAGCAATTCCTACTGCAAAAACAAAACAAAAGGTTATCTTTAGCTGAGTCCATGAAACATCACAAAGTAATCGTTTGATTAAGGTTTGGATTCAGATATGTGTTTGCCAAAGAAGACAAGAAATCTGCTGTCCATAAAATGATCTAGGTCCCGTGACAGTGTCTCCCTGTATATTAACAAATTGACATGCTTTGGATTATAGGTAAAAATACCTATAGGGAGAAAAGGAAGAAAATGATCTAGTTGTGCCAACCGTTTGATTCCTGTGACATATTTTTCATTGTACATTAATAAATTAGCATTTGGGTGTTATACATTATTCTTGTGAGCTTGATTAGCAGAAGAGCACTCTTGAGCAGTGAGTGGATTCACCTCTGCCCTCCATATATGACTCATTCAGGTTTCTGAGTCTTCAATGCCAAGTGTTAAACCTTGGACCAGAGCAAATTTACCAAGGTCATGAGAACAACCATGTGACACCATTTCCACCTCTACCTAAAAGAAACTTTTATATATTTTTTAATCCATACCACGTTTTAATAAACATAAAAACCTCACAATGTCCTTGATCGTGTTTTAAAATTTCTAAATACCTAGGTGAAGATCACTTCATAATTTGCTTTCTCACGCTGTACAAACTGCCCCCTTATCCATCCTCACTCCCACCCCCAATGATTCTGGTTTGTCCACTTGGTTGAAAATCATTGCTCCAACAGAGACCTCCAGTAGCACACTTGTAGGGTTGACAGTTCCTCTGGCCTTTGGCTGCGACAGGCAGGCTCTCCTAATAGTGGACGAACATCTGCTTCCTCATAACTTCTCTGCATTAGTCTTAGCCTCTGGAACCAGGAAGCTTTTTCAGAATAGAATTATTTGAAGACTTCTCTCATTGTCTCCTTAGTCTTCCAATGTTTTGAACCCAGTGTAAACAAAACACAACAAAAACCAGGGGGCATTTCCATTAGTTTAGTCTACAGACTGATTGCTATCCAAGGAGTTGGAAGAAGAGAAGGAAATTTGAGTCCTAGGTTGAAGCCAAGAAACAGCTCCCTGGTCTGCCTTCAGCCTATATATATGCAGACGGTTGCTCAGCACAAGGATGTCTATAGAGTGGCATCTCTTCTGGAGACTCAGAGCTTCCTAGGCTTTCATTTTGTGTAGCTGTCTTCAGATCATGACATTGCTGGAGCCTTAATATTAATGGCAATAATAACAACAGCAACAACAACACAAAATTTAAAGGACTTTGACTTTCTGGACATCATTGGCCTGGATGCTGCCCTCAAGTACAGTGTTCAGCACGAGGTTCTGGGCCCGCACAGGAGATGCACAGGAAAGGATGGTTTGTCAGCTAGCAGAGTCTCTGTTGTGGAGGCTTTTCCATGTTTTATTGCCCCTAGGTGATGGCATTCATCTCGCATTACTAAATCACCTCTTCCTCATCTATTTACCCTCTTCCTCATCCCTCTAGAACCAGCTTCTCAATCATTAACGTGCGTAGTAATCACCTGGGAATCTTGTTAAACTGTAGATTCTGATTTAGTAGGGAGCCCACATTTGGTATTTCTAACAAGCCCCCCACTAATCACAATGCTGCTGGTACATTGACCACACTTTGAGTAGCAAGGCTCTTACTGAGCCTTGCTGTCCAATAGAACTTTCTGCAATGATGGAAGTGTTCTATAATCTGCACCGTCCCATATGGTGGCAATTAGCCACATGTGGCTATTGAGTACTTGGAATGTGGCTAGTGTGACTAAGGAACTGAATTTTTAATTTTAATTAATTTAAATTTAAATAGTCACGTATGGCTAGTGGCTACTATATTAGACAATGCAGCTCTGAAGGGGACCAACCAGCAAACTTTTTTTCTGTAAAGAGCCAAATAATAAATGCTTTAGGCTTTGTGGGCCATATGTACTCTGTCACAAGTTCTCAACTCTGCCATCGTAACGATAAAAAAAAAAGAAACACATAGACAATACGTAAATGAATGGGCATGGGTGTATTCTACCAAAACTTCATTGACAAAATCAGGTGGCAGACCAGATTTGGCCTGTAGGCTGAGGTATGTAGACCTCTGCTTTAGCGTATAATTTGGTGATGTTAAAAGAAAGAGTTTAAAAATAACCTGAAGCGTATTCCTGAGACTGAAATAAATGTCTTTCTTTAAGTTTAAATCTGAACTGCATAAAACATTGGTTTTGCTTTTAATCCATAAAAATTCCATAAGCAAATTGTCTTTTAAAAATTGAAACCTAATGTTCTATGTTATTGTATAAAATTACTGCCCATGAATGTTTATTACTGTTAGTCTGTTGGATAGCTGTTCTGTACACACGCACACACACAGTTTTTGTATGCTTTTTTAGTCTTGGAATCTTTACTGCACTGCCATTTGCACAATGTAAGCAGGCTCTGTGTGCGATTATGCAGTTAAATACTTTTGAAATACTAACCTCTCAACTTGATGGTGGCAGTAGGGTTACTTTCTCTTGGTATGTGTACTCTATCAACACAAGAAAAATGTGTACAGTCAGTCCCTGTTAATCTAACTGTATTTCTTTTTCTGTTGTTTTTCACAATAGCTGCCTGGACTAATATTTTAGATATGTTTTATTAAGTTGGCAACATTTTTCCAGTTATGCGATCCATCTTGAAATGATGAATGGCATGCTGGGGCGTTGTTAGTTTGCATCATTAACCATTAGAAACAGTAAGGAGTTATAGAGTAATCTCTCATTGTGCTAAGCCCAAAATGTTTTTCTCTAAAATGAGCAATCTAAAGATAATCACATTTTATAGATGTGAATGATTTCACATTTCTTATGAACACAATGTGTTCAAAAATCATTATTGTGCCAGTTTAATAAGCCATCACACTGAAATGGCCGTAAATGTGCTTGATGAAGATGATAAATATTAATGGGACTCTAGTCAGAAGTCATACCTCTGGTCTAGTGAGGAACAGTTGATAACTGTGGCATAACCAAAATGGCTTGGACCCAGCAGTGTTCTGGGACTTCAAGTGGTGTAAAGGAATTGACATTATTTACCCATTGCCCCCAAAGGCAGTCAATGGCCTAAACCACTATTTCCAAAGAGGATGCAGTGAATTTGTGTTCATTTGGGGCTGATATCGATATCTGAGGTGTACACATTCTGGTGGAAGTGACAAAGTAGCAGGCGTCTGGGCAAAGGAGAGAGTCGGATGAGTTACTATGTCATGGTTAGCCTGCCATGGGAAGGGTGGGAAGTTGTGTAGCAGCAACCAAGTCAGTGATTGGTTGTATGAGGACCAAGGGAAGGGGACTGGGGCTTTCTAAGAGCTCAAGCCTGGTATGCTATGGCTCAAAATTTTTCCAGTGAAGAAGTTAAGTAAATATCACTAGAGAATGGGCATGTAATGTGGGATACTGGGTAAAGATCACATGGATACTTGTGGCTCTATCCTAGGCATCTTAGATCCTAGCTTTAGGGCACATAACTACTCTAGTCCTCACTTCCTTGTGGAGATAAGGCTTCTAATATCTTACAAGACTGGAGGTAAGGCAGAAAGGCAAAAGAATGTAGGTTTCAGAACCACGGACAAGACCTTTTAGGGACCCTTTAGGTTGCAGGCTCCTGTACCCTCCTTAAAGCTCAGAACCACTATGTTCTCATTGTTAGCATTCTCTCACTCTCCTTCTCCTTGCCTTCCTCTTATCTCTGCTCTCCCATAGTACTTCGTATGCACCTCTATATCACATCTTAGTACCAGTGCTGCCTTGCAATTGAGTTTGTGTACTTTTCTCCCCCATTTGACTGTGAACTTCTTAAGGGTAAGGACTATCAGGTCCACCACTGTATCCTCAGTGCCGAGCATGATGCCTGACTAAGATAGGCACCTGTAAAGAAAAGAAAGAAGTTTAAATTGAATATCCAAAGCCAAATGATAATTATTCAAAAATAATTTTATTGGGGGCTGGCCCCGCGGCTGAATGGTTAAAGTTCCGTGTGCTCCGCTTTGGCAGCCCGGGTTCATGGGTTGGGATCCCGGGCACAGACCTACATCACTCATCAGCCATGCTGTGGCAGCAACCCACATACAAAATAGAGGAAGACTGGCACAGATGTTAGCTCAGGGCTAATCTTCCTCAAACAAAAAAAAAGAGGAAGATTGGCAACAGATGTTAGCTCAGGGCCAGTCTTCCTCACCAAAAAAAAATATATATATATTATAAAAGTGACCTATTTAATTGAAGATCATCTTCAAAATGCATTAGGTAAAAAGGAATATCATATTTTTTTACAAGTCTGAAATTACACTCAACACAGAGCATTTAAGCTTGCTTTTCCACTTACATATCAGGAGCATTTCATTCTAACTCTACAAAAATGTTTTTTTTTTGGGTCAGCCCAATGGCATAGTGGTTAGGTTCGCATGCTCTGCTTTGGTGGCCTGGGGTTTGCGGGTTTGGATCCTGGGTGCAGGCCTACGCACTGCTCATCAAGCCATGCTGTGGTGGTGTCCCATATACAAAATAGAGGAAGATTGACACTGATCTTAGCTCAGCAACAATCTTCCTCAAGCAAAAAGAAGAAGATTGGCAACAGACGTTAGCTCAGGGCCAATCTTTCTCACCAAAAAAAAAAAAAAGTTTTTTTTTAAGTGCTTTGATAGGTATATTGGTGCTTACCAAGCATTCCATTTGGCCCTCTGCATTTCCCATCCCCTCTGCAGGTAGATAGGACTACATGATTAATTCTGCCCAATGGGCATTAGCAAAAAGGACAAAAATCAGGAATAAACTTCTGGGCCAAAGTGTGGAAGTGCTGGCATGTGCCATTCACCAATTTCTTTCTTTTTCTGATAAGTGATGGGGGACATTCCATGGTGGATTTTCCATCAGGCTTTGTCTTGGAATGGTTTTGTGGAGCTGAGACTCCTGCCACTCCATGTTGGACAGGAAGCACAATTGAGAAATAGACCTTTATTTTGGTGAGCCATTAGATTTCTAGGTTAATTTGTTATGGTAGAATAACCTATCCTATCCTCACTAATATAAGTGTACAGAATATCATTGTATGGATATACCATGATGTGACTATTTCCTATTGTATGGTATTTGAGTTGTTTCTGTTATTTTGCTAATATAAACAATGCTGTGATGGATATCATTATATGTAAGTCTTTGCAGAAATTCATAATTTTCTTAAGATAAATTCCTGGAAATGAAATTACTGGGTAAAAGAATTTGGAGTTTTTAAGGCTTGAATGTATCTTGGAAAATTTTCCCCCAGAAAGACAATGCCAATTTATAGTCTCATTAGCAGTATATATGAGGGCACGTTTCACCGTGCCCCACCAAATTGGGTATTACTGTTCTTTTGAATACTTGCAAATGTGATAGGTGGAAAATTATATTGACTCCAAATCTCGTTCATTTTAATAACAAGACGACCTTAGTATTGACAGATTTTCCTTGGAGATTCTCTTAATGGGTCTTGGTTTTATAAACCTAAGTAACTTGAGGATAGAGGTAGAACCCATTTAGTATTATGACTTTTGGAAATATAATAGAGATGAATCTTCCAATATAACCAGTGTCTCAATGACTTATGTCGGGGTAAAAATAACAGAAGTGAATCCTTACATTTTTTTCTGGAATTTTTTGTGGTTGTTCTGTCCAGACATTAATTCCTGAACTATGGGAAAATAAAAAATAATATGGGATGGCTGATTTCCTGAAACACTTTACAGATTCTAGGACAGCTCATTGCTGTAGCCTCTGCTGGTGAAAAACTAAAAAGATTCCTGACTCCTCCTCTGAATCCCACTCCACTGATTTAAGAAACAATATACTGGAATAGTAGTGTTTCAAAAAATGAATATATTTCCATTAAAAGAGTGAGGTCACAACTGAACCGTGTCTTGAGTGCCTAGTACATAGTAAATATTCAATAAGTACTTGGTGAAAGAAAGGAAGGAAGGAAAGAAGGAAGAAGGAAGGAGAAAAGTAATATGTCATATCACATTTGAACAAGAAGGGAATGGAGACATTATCTGGTGTAATCCCTTCATTTTAAAGTAAACTCAAAGTAATGAAGTGAGTTCTCCAAGATCCCAAGCTCATAGTTAGGAAGTAGTTGGAGTGGGACCTAAACCCATGTCTCTTAGCTCCCATCCAGTGCTTCTGTAGCATTGAATAGCTGGTTGTTACTTCTCTGCCACCTAAGTAAATTTGGATAAGAAGCATTCACTCAATTGTTATTGAACACCTATATACAAGACACTATGGTAGATGCTGTGAATTCACGGGGCGGGGCTCACCATCCAGTAGGGAAGACAGATGTGGAATCAAACACGAGCTGTGAAGGAGGTCCATGCAGGATGGTGTTGAAAAAGCCAGTTGTGCAGAGGCCCTCCAATTGGGGCATTAGGAAAAGTTTCTTTGAGGAGATGGCTTTTGCGTTGAGTTTCCAAAGATAAGATTTCAATAGGAAGAGGAGGAGAAAAGAGATGTTTTTAAACTAAGAAAATGCTAAACATAAACAAAACTTTTGAAAATAACACGCATGGCAAACTGAACGTTGTGTTTTAGGGAGGCAGTAGACCTCATTGGGTAAGAGCTGGGTGTGAGTGCTAGCTATGTTACTTACTAGTTTTGTGACCTTGTAATATGGCTGAATTAATCACTTCAGTTCAAATGAAAAATTTTACTTTTCCCCAATAAACCCAGTTGGGGTTTCACCTTGTAGAAACAGAGTCTTATTTTTTTTTTTTAATTTTATTTATTTATTTATTTTTCCCCCCAAAACCCCAGTAGATAGTTGTATGTCATAGCTACACATCCTTCTAGTTGCTGTACGTGGGATGCGGCCTCAGCATGGCCGGAGAAGCGGTGCATTGGTGCGCGCCCGGCATCCGAACCCGGGCCGCCAGCAGCGGAGTGCGCACACTTAACCTCTAAGCCACAGGGCCAGCCCAGAGTCTTATTTATTTAAGTAGATCTAAATGTTAAAAACAATTTCTTCCAAAAATATGACTACACTAAAACAATTATTTGTGAACAAAATTCCTTTTTGTTTTCCTTTATTTTGCTTTCCTTCTCATAGAAACTGATAATATCAAAATTTATTCCATTTATTTATTAAACCATTTCTAACACATAAGTGGCTATTACATTAACTGAAAAAAAAGACAAAAAAATCCCCAAAGACTAGATTCTGAGGAAGCACATGTAATTTTCATTAAATGAAGTAAGAATATTCTCTAATACTAGCAAATCATAAGAAGACAAATGTGTGTGTATTTTTAAATTTAGGAAGCTGAATAAAATGTGCTTAAATGTTAAATTAGAACTTAATTTCTTTTAATTTAATGATGTTTTCCTTTATAATTATGCACAGGGCACTGGGGCAATACTAAGGATGACAGTTCATTTTATGTGTCAACTTCACTGGGCCGCAGGGTGCCCAGATACTTGGGCAAACATTATGTTCTGGGCGTTTCTGTGAAAGTGTTTTTGGATAAGATTAACATTTAAATTGGTAGACTGGGTGAAGCAGATTTCCCTTCTTAAAGTGGGCGAACCTCATCCAATCCGTTAAAGGTCTGAATAGAACAAAAAGGCTGACTCTCCCCCCAGTAGAGAGAATTCCTCCTGCCTGACTGCCTTTGAACCGGGGCACTGCTTTTTCTTCTGCCTTTGGACTCAAAATGAAACATGGGCTCTTCTTGGGTCTCTAGCCTACTGGTCTTCTGATTGAAACTATACCACGCATCGGCTCCCCAGGGTGCCCAGCTTGCCGACTCACCCTGCAGATCTTGGGACTTGTCAGTCTCCATAATCATGTGAGCCAATTCTTTATAATAAATCTCTTTCTATCTATACACACATCCTATTGGTTCTTTCTGGAGAATGCTGAATAATACACTAATTTTCCTCATTAACCATTAATAGAAAAGGAAAGATTTTGTCCCAAGCTCATAGTTTTAACTAGAAAAATGTACCTCTAAAATGAAACATGTAAACATAATTGTACCAAACCTGGACACCAACACTTTCATAAACTGTTGCTTCTTTAATAGGTTTTCTACTAAGGACTACATATATTATAGACTTATTTACTTGCACTTCTTGGTAGGTATTACAGATTAGATGCTCTTGAGTCCAGAGACCTGCGTTTAAATCCCAGCTCTGCTGATGATATGCTATGTGATCCTGGACATGTCTCTGAAGAGACTCACAGTAGTTTCTACATCTTTAAAATGCAGAT
The DNA here is from genome assembly GCF_020826845.1 of Diceros bicornis minor. Taxonomy (NCBI): domain Eukaryota; kingdom Metazoa; phylum Chordata; class Mammalia; order Perissodactyla; family Rhinocerotidae; genus Diceros; species Diceros bicornis. Next base: position 131,156,983 of record NC_080781.1, read on the forward strand.
TTAAAAAATGTACCTCTGCAGAGTTGTTGGGAGGATTACATACATTTCTGTATATATACACACACATATACATGTATACATGTATATGTGTGTGTATATATATACATATATATACATGTATATATATATATATGTGTGTGTGTATATATACAGTGTATACTGGTGGTACCTGGCCCATCCCCAAGTTTCTGGGTGCTTTGCAACCTTCAAAGGATTGAGCTTGGGCACTGGAACTGCCTTGCTAGTTTGAAGAGCTAGAAATGCCTGAGAGTTTTACCATCTCTGCTGGGGGTAGCCCGAAGGCAAGGGCTGACTGGTGTGGGAGGACAAAGGACCAGCTTGTTTGCCCGGAGGTGGGATAAACTCTGAAGTGTACTTTATTCTCCAGTGTTCCCCTCGGGATCAGGATGAAGATAAGACTTCGCTTGAAATTGCACTCTTGTGTGGCTTCTTCCCCTTCCAGGTCCTGCTTCCTCCACTCGCTTACTCTTTTCTCCTGGGAGTACTTCCTTAATAAATCACTTGTACTCAAATCCTTGGCTCAGAGTCTTCTTCTGGGAGAACCTGACCTAGGACAGTATGTGAGTGAAAGTGCTTTGTAAACTATAATAGAGTGAGCATATGTCCTGGTTTGCCTGTGACAATCCTGCTATATGTCCATTGTCCTGGTGTACTTATTAATAGCGCCTCCTTTCACTTGCAAAACCATAGATTTTATGATCACCTTTAGTATAAAGCACTCTAGAGATGCTTGATAAAATAAGAAGTGAAAATAATGATAACAATTGAACTCAGTCAAGCAAATAATTTACCTAATGTCTCCTCAAGCAATGAGTTGTTTGACTGAATTGGCATCACATAGACATTTTAAGATTATCAGTACTGTTATCTTTCTAAAATGACATTCAGAGTGTGATGTGCTTCTTATTACCTATAGGATAAATATGAGAATAAGAAAGTACTTTGAAAACTAATATGCTTTAAAAGTGGGTATCCGTAAAATTATTTATTAGTACAATTACTTATAAATTTTAAAAATAGCACAGATTCCAATGAATCATCATTAAAACCATATATTGTGTGTAAAATGAAATCTATGGAAAAGAAAAAAGTAATCAGCAATCATATTAATAGCTATGGTAAAGATTTTTTATTCTCAACGTTCTCAGATTTTACTTATAGATAGGTTTTACTTACAAATAGGAATCAAAAGAGATGCCTCAAAGCCTTTGGCCATTCACGCAAGAGAATAGAAAGTTCATTTGTGAGGCAGGACAGTGTCTTGTGTCTCTTTGTAGATAGTTGTTTTGCTAGTTGGAGAGGCTGAATTGGCAGCTAAGATCTTAACGTTGTTCAAGATACTTTTGTGCACCTTTGCTGATATATCAATAGTTTTACCACCCGATGGACTAAGTAAAATGTAAAGCATGTTTCTCTCAAATTGTATTAAAGGTCTAGTAAAGACTGATTGATTAACAACATTTCTTTCCTGTAATTTAGAGCCATGATGCTCTAAATTACATTAAGGTAGATTGCCTGTCTTCTTATCGTAACATGGGAATTTGTGCTAAGTATTTATAAGGAAACTATTGCGATTCAGTATGAAAATGAAATCTTATTATATCTTCTCTAGCAATTATTAGCCTCTTAATATACTTAAAATTGTGACTTACTGATGAGGTATTTATTTGTTCAAAAAAGTCCTTCAACATTTATGTAATGGTCACCTATTTTGGGCCAGGCACCATGCTGGGGCTGTAGCAATGAATAAGACAGACACAATTCCTTTCTTCATGGAGCTCATAGTCAACTAAATATGTCCAATAAAACATTTGCTTTGTGATTCTGCTTGGGGTGTGTGTGTTTAAAATTTAGGGGGTTTACTTTTAATTTTAAAGTATATGTAATTGGACAAACTCATTATGAAATGATAATTGGACAAACTTGTCTTCTACAGAGACTATTTATAAGTCCTGGCCCCAGTGTGGTGTTCTGATAAAACAGCAAGTGTTTTATTCACTGCTGACATACTTGTTTTTAATCTCACACCTCCAGTGTAGATTGTGTTAATTAGGAACTCAAAAGCATTGGCGTTATGGGCTCAGGCAATTCTCATTTTACAAGTAAGCCTCTTCCATCTCGACTTCTGTGGACAGTAGCTTAACTCTAAAACACTGGGAGAAAAAAATATATGCTTGATTTTTACCAATCCCTGATTGGATGATGATACAATATCATTGTTACAGTTCCCAAAAGATTACTATTGGGGGAATCTGGGTAAAGGGTACACAGGACCTCTTTGTATTATATCTTATAACTGCATGTGAATAAACAATTATATCAAAATAAAATGTTTAATTAAGAACAGGCTAGTAACTGGAATGAGAATGATATCATCCTTTGTCCCCTCTAAGCTCTATCCTATTTTTGTAGATGGTATCTAAGAACAATAGCAATGATGATTTTTTTCAGTGGCTAGGATATGATGCTTTGATCATGAAAGCGTATAATGCAAGAACTGTACCTCTACTGTAAGAAAGAATAGCTTGATTCCAAATGGAAACACATTTCTTAAGAGCATCTTCTTTGAAACCATGAATGCCGTGTAACTCGTTTGCTTAGACTCTAGAGCATGAGGTCATGAATTTACTCCTCGCTTAGGTTCTTTATATTATACCAATTCCTTGCCACAGATCTTTCATCCTCCTTCTTTGGTGATTAAATGTGTGTCTTTTATCATGGGAGAGAAAGGGTAGGGGAATGAAAAGAACTTCAAACTTTGGAGAATCAGGAGTGTTGCCTTTATTTTTTCAGAACAGTGTTCTAATTCTAAAAGAGTTCCTTGAACAGAGACCTAATGGTTATACCTGCAAGACAGTCATTGGAGAATAGCAGTGAGTCTTCTGCTTCCAAAAAATCATCTTTCCTTAGTCTCCCAACTCAGACAGTCATAAAATGTAAAGGAATCAGGTGACCCAGCACAGAAGAGGCACTCAGTAAGTGTTTGCTGAGTGAATTACTGTTGCGTAAAAGATTAGATAGAGAAGAATCAGGCATTCTAATAATTAAGTTTGATGGAACTGACATTTGAGTGAATCAAGATAGCCAACATGCAAGTTAACGCATAAACCAGATAATATCAGATAATGGAAACGAGTGACAGAGTTGACAGTAGCTACTTTAGACTAGATTTTCAGGGAAATACCTCTCTGAGAAAGTGTTTAATTAAGAGACCTGAAAGTTGAAAAGGAAAAAGCCGTGTGAAAATAGTGGGGAAAGAAAACTATAGGCATAGGGGACAGAAACTTCAAGGTATTGAGGCCAGAATGAGCTTGATTAGTTTGAACAATAGAAAGACGGTATGGCTGTGACATATTGAGCAAGGGGTAGAACAACACTAGATGATGCAGGACTTTATAGTCCCTGGTGAAGAGTCTGACTTTTATTCGGAAGGCCATGAGAAGCCACTGGTGGGTAATAAACACAAGGATGACAAAATCCGAATTGGTTTCTGTCTTAGGGGTTGGAATGCCTACATGTATTGCCTTCCTTGTTGGGACTACCAACTTTTCTTGGCTACCAGTCCCCAAGACCGTGAGAGATGGACATTCTCTACTCTTATATGGGTGGTAGGCAAATACCATTAGCAATAGTTTCCATGAGAGTGCCGTATATTGGACAGACTTGAGTTTGAGTACTGACTCTGCTATTTCCTGGCTGTGAGACCTTGGGCAAGATACTTAGCCTCTCTGATTCTTATTTTCCTCATCTCTAAAATGGAAAATAGAATAGTATTTTCTTGTAGTTGCTGTGAGGATTAAATGAATTAATGCATGAAAAGTGCTTAACAACATGCCTGATACATTTTAGGTGCTCAATAAATGTTAACTATATGATTTATTTTACAGATGAGGGTATACCAAAAAAATGTACAGAATATAAATGTAACTAATATTCATTTGAGGCAGTATGTGGGATGCTCATGCTTGTGTGTGCATCCCACATACTGCACACACACAAATCATACTTGGGTTCAAAGCCATGCTTCACCATTTAGTAGCTCTAGGGCCTTAGGTGAGTGAATGAGCCTCTATAAACTTCAATTTTCCCATCTGTAAGAAGGGACATAATAGTGTCCTGCTGCATTAGCTGGATTGTTTAGGTTTGATTTAATAAAAGAGCAAATCAAAAATAACAGTAAAAGATGGAAGTTTATCTTTAAAAAGATGAGTTTATCTCTCATGTGAAAGAAGTCTAGAAGCAGGAAGTCCAAAACTAGTGCAACATTTCTAAGGTCAATAGAGACCTAATCCCCTTCTGTCTTTCTGCTCTACTACACTAGCACTTAGACTTCCATCTTCAAGTCACCTCATAGTTCAAGCAGGCTGCTGAAGCACCAGCCATTTTGACTACATTCCATGCACAGGAAGAAAGAATGGTGGGAAGGCAAAAAGGGCTCATCTCTATGTTGAGACAGCCCTCTTTAATAAGTTTATCTTTTTTTTTTTTGCTTGAGGAAGATTAGCCCTGAGCTAACATCTGTGCCAATCTTCCTCTATTTTGTATGTGGGTCGCTGCCACAGTATGGCTTGATGAGTGGTGTATGTCCAGACCCGGCGTCTGAACCCACAAACCTGGGCTGGCAAAGTGGAGTGCACCGGACTTAACCATTAGGCCACTGGGCTGGCCCCTAAGTTTATCTTGAAGTCTGACATAATCATAATACTTCCAGGTATATGTAATCGACTAGAACTTAGCACGACCACACGTAACTGCAGGGGAGGCTAGGAAATGTGTTTAGTTGGTGGCATTGCTACCCCAAATAAAATCATAGTTCTTTTTATGAAGCAAGAAAGAAGGTTAGATATTTGACAGGCAGGCGGCAGGCTCAGCCACACCTCCATGTAGGATTGCTTTAAAGGTTACATGAGGTAATATAAGCAAAGCCCTTAGCTCAGTTCCTGACAGAGAGTAAGTGCTTAATAAAGAGAATGGAATGCATGTTCTGCCCCAGACACCTTTTTTCCAAAGACACTTAGGAGAATAAAAGAACCGTGAATGTTGTGCTGCTTGCCGAGAGACACTACTCACCTCAAATAGTGTCACTTTTTCGCTGGAATTGGGTGGACTTCAGTAGCTTGAGTGGAAAATCTATGGAGATTCATCCTTAAGAAAATATCTCTGGCTTAATTATGTTAATTTTTCTTCCTAAAGCGCCAGATCACCTATTACCCCTACTAGACTATACTATAGTACTGGAGAGAATGGGGGCACAGCAAATACTCACCCCAGAGTTTGGCCCATACTTTAGATTTATTCCTGTGCCCAGCTTTAGCTGGAGCCAGTAACAAACGAGGGTGTGGACTACTATTCAATGGATGACCTTTGAGAAGAATAGGGAAATGAAAACAGGAGAACAGAATCCTGGATTCCAGCAGGCATTATGGGCTAATAAGAATATGCCACTTCTAGTCATTTTGACAGGATTATCTTAATTGTTTCTAGAGCTCTGTCACTAGCGTTGTTCATTTTAACCAGGCACATCAATTAAAGGTGCCTTTAACATTGTAATTAAAAAGTAAGTTTTTGGAACTATAGCCCGATTAAATGATTTATCATAAAGCCATTAATTTTTGAATTTTATTAATGCTGAAAGAGAAATGATATCCCCAGACACAGATACAATGAGTTTTCTATGACTTCATAGGCAAATACAAGTACCCAAATTCCTTGTGTCTTAATTTGAATACATTAGTGGCAGACACTTTAATTTGAATAAATAGGAAAAAAGAAAAGAAAGGTTCAGTTGTAAATTGAATCATGCCCTGTCACTAATCCTAACCACGTTAATGGGTGGGTTGGTCTAATTCAAATTCCCTTTTAAATATGTTGGATGACATCTCTCTTCTGAGTTATGAGTTTGCCTCTTGAGACTTCCCTTCTACAATACACAGTTGTCAGGCTCAGGAGTGGAATATCATAAATAAGAATCTCTTTTTGTCAGATATACTGGGGCAGTAATGCACCATAAACAATGTTTTGCATGATTTTATGCCATAGAAGAAACATGATACAGCACAAAATTGATCACTTTTTAAGTATCTTAAGCACTTAATTTAGATTTAACGAGACAGTTATTGTAAAAGATTACATATCATCTGGCTATTATATGAAAGTATCTGGAAATTTGAAAGAGATGTCGTAAAGGGTCTAATTATGCTCTACCTTCTAGCAAATGTAAGGACCATTCCAAAAGTCTTCGCTTTCTCTCTGTTGAGGTGATTTCCTTGAGCTACATGAATGCTGAAATCCACGAATTTTTTTTTTTTTGCAGGGAAAGATTCGCCCTGAGCTAACATCTATCGCAAATCTTCCTCTTTTTTTTTTTTCCTCTCCAAAGAACCAGTACATGCTTGTCTATCCTAGTTGTAAGTCGTTCTAATTCTTCTATGTGAGCTGCTGCCACAGCATGGCTACTGACAGACGGGTGGTATGGTTCCGCAACTGGGAAGCAAACCTGGGCTGCCAAAGAGGTGAGTGCCAAACTTTAACCACTGGGCCATCAGGGCTGGCTCATCCATGATTCTTTTTAACCCTGTCTGCTATCTCTTCCTTCCCAATCCTCCCCAATCCTGGTCTTCATCACGTGTGAATTAATAGAGATTTTCTCTTGAGTCAAATAGTTTAAAATATTCATTAAGTACATTTCTATAGAAAAAACCTCAATGGTGATGTTTTACTTGCTTAAGAGAGAGTTGTTTCAAGTATGCTTGAGTACAGCAGAAATAAAAATTTGCAAATATTAGTTATTGTACTAAAAATTGAATGTGAAGATCTACTGTGAAAACCTTTCTATGAAAACTTGCTGTGAAAGCCTACTGTGAAGCAGGAGTACTGAGCTTGCAGGATTGATGAGGGGGCAACCAGAGGGGGCAGCTTCCTGGCAATGCTGTGCCTGGTGGTTGGCATCTTCTGAACCTCACCAACCTGCAGTCATTCTTCCTGTCTCTCCCAGCCCTAGTTCTACCTTTTACAGAAAGGAAAGAAAGAAATGTGAACAACCAATGTTTGAGCACATATTATGTGCCAGTACTTTTGTATCCCTTTCATCCCATTTCTTCCTCAGAATTAACTCAGGGAATTAGGACTGATCTCCACTTTCTGAATGTAGAAGCTGGGTAAAGTGACTTGCCCAAAGTCTCAGAGTAAGTATAAAGATGTAAGTGTGAATCGGCCAGCCCATGGTGTGGCACTGTGCTGTGCAAGGGGCCCTGGGGAGGTGGTCTTACCCATTGGTTAAAGAGAAGAGGCCCACCTGGGAGGCTGGAGTGAGAAACATGTGAAAGAGAAGACAAGACAATAACTGGGAGAGGCTTGTAGCCAGAGACTATTGAGGAGTCAGAGCTTGGCAGATGAGCTAGAAGAAAGGGCTCTCTATACAGGGGGCAATAGTGTGTGAGAGTGCAGCAGAAAGGAGGAGGGTTTTCCGGCTCTGTACACCAGCCAGTGAATTAATATGGACAAATATTGTTATATGTTAATTAAATGTCTTAGTACATTTCAATGTCAGGAATGCTTGCAAGATGCACAACATGGGAGCAAATGCTTGCTGGTTTAGTGTAAGAGATGGTTCCTGAGTATAACACAAGTTAAAGAAAGCAGGATGCTCCCAACATCCATGGTCTGGACCTTTCATGGCAGGAGATACATTACATCTATGTACTTGAAAGGAATACTTCAATCTGTGAAAATCTCGATAATCCTACCTTTCTCTAGCTAGATTGAGTCAGACATTCCTAAAGCTAATGTCGTTGCTGCTTCCTTGGCCGCTTGCATCTTATACTTTAAATAAACACCACCCCACTCCTTTCGTTCCTTCTATCTTCAAGTAAAACATCTTAACAAAACTGCGATATAAAGAATCCTCAGGTGTTGTTAAGACCAGTGCCAAGTTTGTCAAAGTAAAAGCAAGTGAACAGATATAGATCAGTACTTGAAACCCAGGTGTTCACAAAGGGACTTTTGGGCCCTGCCCTTCACTCATGCTGTGTTAATTCTTTCAACAAGTATTTGCTGTAGGCAGTGCAGCAGTGGGTGACTAAGAGCCTGAGGTTTACACTCATAGCTGGGTTTATATCCCAGCTTTGACACCTACTATTTTGGCAGGTTGCATCACCTCTTTAAACTTTTGGTTTTTCCTATCCGTAAAATGGGCACAATAATAATATTCACATATTCGTCTTTGGAATCAAACAGTTCTAGTATGGAATCCCAGTTCTGCCACGTGCTAGTTATTTAAACTTGGGGAAGCTACTATTTAACTTTAGTCTGCTTCTTCATCTGTAAGATGGGGCAAATAATAGAACTGTTGTCATACAATTGTTGTGAGGATGCAAAGAAATGATACGTGTAAAGCCTTAACATAGTGCCTGGCAAGGAGTAAACACTCAATATATGGAAACTGTTATTTGTTATTAATATTTAATGCCATCCACTATATTACCACTCATTAGGTATTTATATGTGTATTATCTCCTTTAGTACTCCCCCCCAATAAAAGATCTATGAGGACGGTAGTGGGATTATGATCCCCATTCTACAGATGAGGAAACTGAGGCTCAGAGACATTGAGTTGTGCTAAGTCCCAGTAGTGGCCAGTAAGTGGCATAACTCGAAATTCAATCTAAGCCCTGTGACTCCAAGTCTTTTCACTATCACTACCTCTGTATTAAATATAAAATAGTGCCAAGAGGCATGGGGAAAGAGAGAGAAGGTAGCTGTCACAGGACATCCTCCCTTAACTGAGTCTCAATTGCCTTTTATTTTTTTCAAAGAAAGGGCTGTATTTCAAATTTCTCTTCAAGAGGCTGAGGAAGTTATTCAATGAGTAGCTACTCCCTGTATGTCCCAATAATAGTTGCAGTGAACATTGTGCGTAATGCTTTTTGTGTGGTCGCAGAGCTACATACGTCTCATGGTCTTTAAACATATCTAATTGGATTTCCAAGACCGCTAAGTGGTCTGTGTTCTTAGCCTCCTGGTTAATCTTTTCCATCACCTTTGATTTTGGACCTCCCAAAGAGGAGTTTCTAATGGCAGTAACTTTGTCTGAAAGTAAGACTAATACTGGGGATGTCTCTGAATAACACCTTAGGCAATTGGGTTGCAGGTAGGTCCTGGACCCCTCTGAGTTACTGTGGACTGGTCTACGTCTCTCCAAAAGAGATAAGCAAAATGTGATTTTTCAAATACGCATCGCCAGTTGTGATGTAGCTACTTGTGAAAGAATAGTCATTGGAATCAAGGAGATACAAGCCCAAACCCAGGCTCCATACCCTGCCAGCCGAGTAACCTTGAAAAGTTCCTTATCTTTTCAGAGCCTTGGCTTTTTTCCCTCATATAAAAAATACAGTAATAACACTTGTCTCAAAGGGTTGTTGTGAGGGTTAAAAGACGACTTGGAGAGCCAGCCCTGATCGCCTAGTGGTTAAAGTTTGGTGCACTCCACTCTGGCAGCCCAGGTTTGGTTCCCAGGCGCAGAACCACACCACTCATCTGTCAGTAGCTATGTGATGGTGGTGGCTCACACAGAAGAACTAGAAGGACTTACAACTAAAATATACAACGATGTGGTGGGGCTTTGGGGAGGAAAAAGAAAGAGAGAGGAAGATTGGCAACAGATGTTAGCTCAGGGTGAATCTTTCCCAGCAAAAAAAAAAAAAAAAAAAAAGACAAGTTGGGTGTAGCAATGGCTTTCATGTTGAGGCATTTCTGGAGGCCTGGACAGGCCTATAGGTTTATGTGCAGGAAGGACTGAGGGTTGGGGGCACCTACCCTGAGGAAGGGAGAGGGGGAGGAAGAATGAGACATATTACAATTTGGTTCAGAGTCACGAGCCTGTGTGAGAAGGAAGAGAAGAGATGGGAGAGGAGGATTTTGAGGGCAGTGCACTCATGATCTGCTACTCGCACATCTTCCCTGGACCAACCCTATGAACCCAAGTCTAAGTCCTAGGCAGAGGGACTACCATCAATGAATGCATGAAAACTAAAAGAATGATCTTAGGTTTTAAAATTTTATAGAGATTTTCGTATCAGTTGAGAGGCTTGGCTATAAATAAAAGAAAAACCAACTCAAAATGGCTTGGTTCTCGGTGGTCCTGAGACCTGAGCATGCATCAGCATTACCTGACGGCTTGTTAAAACCCCGAGTGCTGGCCTCCAACCCCAAAAGTTTTGAAGTTAATGGTTTTGAGTTGGGTCTCGAGAATTTGCATTTCTAAAAAGGTGGTGCTGATACTTACTCTTTGAGAAACACCAGCCTAAACAATAAAAAGGATGGCTATATTACACAACAAGAAATCTCAAGCAAAGGAAGTCCCCTGCTTATTTGAGAGTTCAATGATGTCCTCGAGGGCATAGTTCTTTTCCATCCTTCACTCTGCCATTCTCAGTGGGGTAGCTTTGCCTTAGGTAAGCTCACCTCACAGTCACAAGATGGCTGCCCTATATAGGTACATATCCAGGCAGAGTCCAGTGGAGGAAGAGGGACTGGTCTCTTCCTCAGTATTTCTCTTATTAGTAAAAGAACCTTTCCCAGAAATTCCTCAGCAGACTTCTCCTCATTGGCAGAATTGTTTCACATACTCAGTCCAAATCCAATTCCTAGGAAGAAGAATTGGCCATGGTGATGGTTTAGAACAATCAGGATTTTCTTCTGGGGATGGAAAAAGGGTCTTCTCATTCCTGAATCACATAGAGGGCGAATGGCCACTTGAACAAAATCAGAACTCCACCAGTAAGGAAACGAGTGGTGAATGTTGTTGGGTAGGCAATTGACTGTGTGCTACAGAGATCTGAACAGTTTGGGGGCTGAGAGGAAGTCACCAGGGTCCATGAGATCAAGTGTTCATAGCTTGTTTTTTCCCACAGGAATTGGCAGCATCCTCATTAGTCTTGGTACCTTTATTTTACAGTGGTAGCTATAGCAGTTTCCTTGGTGAGCTCTGGCAGCTTAGCCCCTGTTTTTGACATTAATAGTCACAGGAGACATTATTACAGTGAGCCAGACCTACTGAACGACAGTGTTTGTGGTGGTCCCACGTCCCAGCTGTCAGTATTGGATTCTGATAATATTCCAGTTAAACTACTAATTTAGAGGTTATCAAATCATGCTTCTCAGAACCCCAGGGCTTCCTCAGAGGGGTGGTGTGTGTGTGTGTGTGTGCGCGTGTGTGTGTGAAAGAGAGAGAGATACAGAGAGAGAGAGAGAGAGAGAGACAGAGAGAGAGAGAGAGAGGGAGAGAGAGAGAGAGAGAGAGAGAGAGACAGAGAAAGTTAAGCTAGAGGCCAGGGGTCTTCCTCACCACCCAGCTTGAAACAGAGCAGTCACTTTTATGTGTTAATCTTATAGGTCTTCCCCATAGGCTTCCCTTTGAAGAAAGGATTACATGGCCTAAAAAAAATAATTTGAAAACCAGTAATTTTGGGTGTCCCCTCTAACCCTTGATCATTTGCTGTGTCCAGTTTGAAGAGGAAGGGGGGGTCTTTATCCATTTAGAGGAGGGAAAGTGTTAATGCCACCTGGACTGGGAAAGGTACATAGCATTTATTGAGTAGCCACAACAACCTGTTATGTTATTTAGAGTCATTAGTAGGTTTCAGTAATAATAATAAAGTACCAGTAGCTAACATTTTATGAATACTCACTGCCAGGCCCTGCCCTAAAACCTTTGTATGTAGTATCTCATGTCATTTTTACACCAAGCTTGTGAAGCAGGTTCTGCAATTAGTCCAGAGGCACAAGAGGAGCTGTGAGTAAGTGTGAGAGCTGGGAATAAATCCAGGGGTCTGCTTCGATAGTTCACACTCATAACTACTCTATTCTGCTGCTTCTTGTGAGGGATCTATTGCTATCTCCAATTTATAGGCATGGAAATTTATAGGTATGGAAATGAAGACTCAGAGGTTAAGTAATTTTGCTAAGGTCACACAATATGTAAGGGGGAGAACGGGTTGGAATTGAGGCTTGTCTAACTTTAGAACCTCCTTTCCTTTATTCGTTCATTCGTTCACTCATTCAAAGAATGTTTATTCACTACTCACAATGTGCTAGGCCCTATCCTAGGCAAATTATACCCTTTTTATTTTTAGATGAAAGTCTTAGGCCACTTTTCTAGAATTGTCATTGGTTGATGGGAAGGTAGAGCCAAGGGCATGGTGTGAGGCAACTTCCTTAAGTGCACGTGCCTTTGACAGAAAATTTTGTCATGAAGTGGAAATGAAATGGTTCTGAAACTGTATATATAGGTGATGAGGAAGAATTTGTGATGCCCCTCAAAAAGGTTTTGACATGTTTAATATTTTTTAATGGAAGAATGGTTTTCACTTTTAAAATATAATCATAGTTCTGTTTCATATCTTTATATTTACATCATCATTTTGGAGACTACTACTTCTATATGCATAACATGAGAATTTTCCTATTGACTCCATGCCTGAAATAAATACCTTAGGAGGAGTAACCTCTGGAAAATCTAAACCTCTAAAATGACTGTCTTTGATCTCCATGTGCATGTGTAGTCTTACTAAGCATTTTCTGGAAAATTCCAGCAATTACTGGTGGCTCTTCTCTGTTCCCATGGCCCCTTGTGCAATCAGCGCTGTGCAAACAGAAGAATGCTGCTCTTGCTCATTTCATAAGCACAAGGCAAGTTCGGTCTCTTCAAAAAGAACTTCGAATTTAAAATGTCAATCTCTACACCTCTCTTTCCTCTTGCATTCACGAAATTTTCAATTCACTTAACCATTGTCATCACTTCTTTCATTATTTTGTTGTTGCTGTTATAATTGTTGTTGGAGAGGGAGATTCATTAAGGCACAATTTGGGGCTGTACCTATGGAGAGCTGGAAGGTAAACTTGCACATTTGCTCAGTTTAGTGGAGGTGAGTTTGTTGACACTTTGGCAACAGCGGGCCCCTGTGGAGCAGCAGTTTGGGGAGGGACTGTTAGAATGGTGACTGGGGTTAAAGGAGAAACTTCTTTTTATAACCTCAAATGGCCACTCTTACCTTACATTTAACTAGTGAACAGATTTTGTCAGACGCTAGGACTTTGGGGATTTGTATGACTAGAAACTCAGCAAGATAACTGAATGCAGAAGCAAAACAGGGTTATTATTTTCATATGTAGTTAGTTTTGTTCAAATCTGTGATGTGTTTATTTTGGGAGTTATCAAATATGCCCAAGAGCAGATCTCGGTGTGGTGAACTGACCCTGAGGTGCCCTCCAATAACCCCTAACCCCTGCTGTTCATGCCTGTATAATCACACTCCTTGAGTGTGGGTGAGACCTGTGACTTGCTTATAGCCGGTAGAAGATGGCAGGGTGAAGGGATTTTGCAGATATAATTAAGGACCCTAGTAAACTGATTTTGAGATAATCAAAAGGGAGATTATCCTGGGTGGGCCTGAATTAATCAGGCAAAAGCCCTTCAAAGAGGGACTGGGTACTCCCTGATGTCAGAGAAACTCTCTCTCCAGTGCTGGCCTGGAAGAAACAAGCTGCCATGTTGTAAGAGGACCTATGGAGAAGGCCATGGGGCAAGAAACTGCAGATGACCTTCAGGAGCTGAGTATTCCCCTGGCCAACAGGCAGCAAGAAAGCGGGACCTCAATCCTGCAATAACAAGGAGATGAATTCTGCTAACAACCTGAGGGAGCTTGGAAGGACAACTTTCCCCAGTCGAGTCTCTGATAAGACTGCAGCTCTGACTGTCACATGGATTACAGCCTGGTGAGACCTGAAGCAGAGGGCTCAGCTAAGCTGTGCCTGTAGGATTTCTGATCTATAGATATTGTGAAATAATAAGAGTGTTGTTTTAAGCCATTAAGTTGTGGTTATTTGTTTGGCAGCAATAAAAAAGTAATGCACTTGGCTTTAAGAGAGTAGATCCAGACATTTCCTTGGTATTCTTCTAGGAACATTGTTTGCTATCATAGGAAGAGACAATCAGGGTTGGGTTATTATGTATCAGAGGGTCGGGAATTTGATATTTACTGTATTGGAAATGAATTTCAAATACAAGTCATCCATGTACTGTTTTATTCCTGACTCAAAGGACCACTCATTATATTGTCCCACACAGTGGCCAGTTTGCAGTTGAGATTCAATTGGTGTTAATTGAACTAGTTAACTGGTGAAACTAATCTTTTTTTCCATATTGTATCCCTAGCTAACCCAAATACCTCAGAACTTCTCAATAATCTCCAGATTCAAAGAAAATATTCTTTCTCCTTTGCTTTCTACCATCATTTCCACCAACCTCATCCAGGCCCTCATGCCTTTCCCAGGACTTTCTGACTTATTTTTTCCCACTTCTCCCTCTTCTCCTCCCAGCCTCATTGCAGCTTTGACTGCAAGCTGCTTCTCTAGCTCCCCTTTCCTTCAAAAGCCCCCCAGTATCTTTAGCCACACTGAACAGGGCATTTTTTTCTTGCACACACTCTGCCTTCTCGTCATTCCATGTGCAGGTGGTTCCTTCTGCCAGAAATGCTCCCACTACCCATCCCTCTTCTCCCCCTGGCAAATCTGTGCTAATTCTCCTGGACACTACTCGCATTTTCTTTCTTCTCTTCCTTCTTCCTTCTCTTTTTTCCTTGTCTTTTGAAGCTCCACCCCCACAGGCAGGGTTAGTCACTACCTCCTCTCAGCTTCCACAGCAGTTTTCATTCGATTATAACCAGTTACTATGCTAGTATTATAATTTTTTCTATTTTTATGTCAAAATCACCATGCCTCCCACCGACTGTGAACCCAACAAGAGTGTAAATCTTGTTCATCTCTGGATTCCGTGTACCCCAACACAGGGATGAACACAAAAGCAGAATTCTCAATATGTCTGTGTGGCTGACTGACTGAAAGAGTAAGATGTGGAGTGATTAGCTCCAAGGGGCAGGGGATTCGGTGTAATCCTAATAATTTGCACTATGCACCCTGCCCCTTGAAATTCTTCATAGCTCAGGAATCACTGGAAATAAGAATGATGAACTTTACCAGAAATTTCCAGAAATTATCACCATGTCATGCCTTGTCTTCCACCCCTATTTTAGCAATAGAAGATATGAAATGAGAGAAATTATGGCCGTGAGGATGGGTCAGTGCTTTTGATCATAACAGGTTGATCCCAGCAGCTCTGTCTTAAATCTTAAACTTGTTTCGTCTTCCTGAGACTTAAGGTCCCCTGTTAACATGGCTGCTTCTCTCTATTTATTCTATGGTTTCCCCTATGAAGTGCTGGGTAATTTTTATATACAGAAATAACCACAACAAATTCAGTTCTGCTGTTGAGAAATTCAGTTGATCTTGTTCTATATTATTCAGGGTAAAATACCACCTGAAACTGTGAGAAGCATAAAGGAACTTACAGCTCATTATCTAGTACCAGTTACATGCAGAGCACCATGCTAGGCCCGGGGGATGCAGAAATGAATATGATATGGTCCATGACTTGAGGGAATCTACAGAGTGATAGGCAGAGGATGAAAAATAAATGAACAGTGACAAGATGGAATGCTAAGTGCTATGGTGGAGTGAAGCCTATGAGTCAATCATAGCCCAGATGAGGGGTCCTTCACCCACACTGAGTTAGGAATGGGAGGTCGTGATGTCAGGCAACTGAGGCCCAGAGAGGGAAAGTGATTTATCTGAGGTACCACAGCAGTGGCAGCACCAACTCTCTTGGCATCCATTCTACGGTTCTTACTGATATTCCGCATTATCGCAGGAAGCTGCATACTGTGATTTTGTAGCTCCTATGGGGAAGACTGGGGACTGTAACTAGGGAATTATATTCAAATAAGTTAATCACAACCATTGAGTTTCTGGCACTTGAATGCCTTAGGAATGGATACTTGTAATTCAAGCAGTATGTCAAGGAGCCGACAGCTTGGCTCGACCAAGTACTGGCACAAGCAGCTAAGAAACAAAGCTCCAACCTTGAGCCTGAGTGGATGAAATCACAGTTTTCAAGAAACTCAGGACTCAAAAGTGGAGTTCCAAATGAAATCACAGAGAATAATTAGTACAACTTTGCAGAGTGCAGTTCCATCAGCTCTGACTCTCCCCCTTCTGCATTGTTAGTCTCCAGATCCTTGAGCAAAGTGTGGGCAGGAAGTGGGGCCCCATGCAAAGACCACAGGCTTTGGAGTGGTGGGGCCTGGATTGTAATCCTGGCTCTTACACTTCCTAGCAGTGTTGTCTTGGGTTAGTTATTTAATCTCTCTGTGCCTCAATTACTGCACTTGAAAAATTAAAATAATAATAGTACCCATTTAAGAAAATTGTGAGGATTTGATGAGATTGGGTTTACAAGAACCCCTAGTGAACAGTAGGCACTCAGGTCATAGCTATTATTTGTTATCGCTTTTACTATTATTTACCCCGGGCTCTGATACTCATGTCCTTGGATAACTATGTTATACTCATTCTCTTGGGCTCAGTTTCTTCATCTGTAAAATGAGTAGATTGAACTAGATGATTCTTAAGGAGCCTTCTCATTTCTAGCATTCTATGATTCTAGCATTTAAATAAACATGCACCTTCATATCTGTGATTTTGTTTTCAGCCCCACACTCTCTGAAGTAGACTGAGTGGCTGTTACTCTGTAGGTAAGGAAACAAAAGCTCTGACTCACTCAGGTGCATGGGAGGTAGAGCCAAGATCCAAATGCAGCTCCTCTTGTTTCATTCTGTTTGGGTTCCCACTGCAGAGATTATGGGGCTCACAATCTGCTGACCTCATTCATCCAGAACAAAGCCGAGGGGTTGGAAGGAAAAAGAAAAAGCCTCTACACCTGAGTAGCATTAAGGATAATGACTGTCCCAGGGTGTGCTGCTCCCCATAGGCCTTCACAGGGCTGCCGATCATCGTTAGTTGTGTAAGTCATGAGAGCTCAAGTTTGCTGACTTTTCATTCCATGTTAAGCCCCGTGCTAAGGGCTGTACATGTGTTATTTCACCCACTCCTTACAACAACCCTGTGGAGTACTGTTAGTCCCATTTCGCAAGTGAACAAAGTTTTGCACAGAGAAGTTAAGTGACTTAACCAAGGTAGCACAGCCTAGGAGTGGCAGAATCCAGATTTGAACCCAGTTCTGTAGGACTGCAAAGGCCAGGCTCCTCATGACCACAATAACCTACATACCATAGCTGGTAGTCACAGGAAGACAGAAGAATATTAAAATCAGTGTAGTCAAAGAGGGATGGAAACAGAAAGATTCATTTGCTTCCGATTGTTCATTTGCCAAAATAAGGTAATGTGTAATGCGTTTTAGAATAATTCCATTTTCAAATGATAAAATGCTATTAAAAAAAGTTTGAAAACAAAACTACAAGAAAAAAAGGGTGAGTTTTAGAAAGCTAGAAAACATGAGCCCTGAGCTCTCATACTGGCTCTGTTAAAAACTGTCCTAATGGGTCCCTTCCAGATCTGCACCTCAGTTTCCTCATCTACACCCAGACAGGAACAGACTTGCTCAGTTCTTCTCCCACTGTAATGTGCATATAACTCACCCGAGGATCTTGTTAAAATGCAGATTCTGAGTCAGCTGGTCTGGGGTGGGGTCTGAGATTCAGCACTTCTATCAAGCTCTCAGGTGATGACAATGACATCATGGCTGGTCTAGGGACTAGCTTTGAGTCGTGTGGGGCTAGATCACCTCAGATTCAATTCTAAAACCAAGGTATTATAGTAAACCCCTGATTGCTAGGTAAACAAGTACTGTTGATTTTCTTTTTGCAAGACAGTGAAATTTTTCCAGCTGTAGCCTGTATTGCTATTCCTCGCACATGACCTTTTCTGTCTCAAACATATTTCACGTCCCCTGAGTATGGAGCTTGCAGGCTTTGGCGTTGACCATATGAGGCTATCCTAGGACGTGGCAAGTGGGTAGCTGACCCAGAAGGCCAACAACTGTGTGCACAGTGGAGAGTCTCCTGGATTCCCTGGTATGAGCTGTGTTCGCTCCTCTGCCCACTGGCTCAAAACCCATCTTTTCCCATGGCACCATAAGGCACTGCTGGATGTGCTGTTGGCTGTGGCTCACCCACTGCCGACAAGGAGGGCTTTTAGAAGGAGAAGTCAGTTCCTATTTTCCCTGCGGAAATCAAGCATGTTGTTTCTGCCACTTGTTCCGTTGGCAGAGTCAGAGAGCACTGCTCGGGTTCCATTTCCCCAGCTTACTTTCGGTGCAGTGGGCCATGCAGCCCTGTTCTTATCCTCCTCAGAGTGAGGTTTTTCTCTCCCTGATAAAGAACTTTTTTAGGTAGTTGAAATATCTGCTAGGAAAATAGGATTTATGATAACATAAACCTAAATTATTTTGGAAACTTGAGATCCTTCAAAGCTTAGGGATATTTTAATGCAATCAACTTCTAAATCCCACAATGACGTGAATAAATATTTAATGGATCTTAAATTGACTTGTTAAATTTTGCTCTTGTTTGTTTCAATTCATTTTCTATCTGTTCCTTTTTGGCACATTTTCTATTTTGATTTTTTTTTTCTTTTAACTTTGTATTCTAAATGAGGTCTTTTCTCAGCTTCCATAATTTCCTGTGTCTGCAACTGGGATGGAAATGTGCAGTGTTTAGCAGAACCCTCCTCATGAGTGATGCTGACGTGCAGCTCTTTGAGCTTGTCTTGTTAAAGTGCCCCCATGAGGTATAGAAACCTGCCCTCTCAGTTCACTGTGGGTCAACTGAGAGTTCCTACCTCAAAAGTAAGGCTTGACTTGGAAACCCTACAAAGCATTCTGTTGGCTTGATGAGAGAAGACTTACGTTGGAACCTATGAGAAACTTTAAAGTGACTGAACAACCAAATTGCCTTGATGGGGTCTGGATGGGCTGTACGTTTTGTCCACTTACCCTGCTTCAGCTCTGAACTCTAAGGCCTGGGACTGGCTCTCCTCCACAGTGGTCTCAGACTGAAAATGTGCATCTAAACTTTAAGTTTCTGGCTTCATAGGTAACTAGGAGTGTCTTCACCATAGTATCAGTAAGTAATAGGATGGTGTGTTGGTTTCCTACTGCTGCTGTAACACGTTAGCACAAACTTAGTGACTTAAACAATACAGATTTATTACCTTACAGTTCTGGAGATCAGTAGTCTCAGTGGGCTAAAGTCAAAACGTTGGCAGGGCCACTTTCCTTCTGGAGGCTCTAGGGGAGAATCCATTCCCTTGTCTTTTCCAGCTTCTAGAGGCTGCCTGCATTCCTTGGCTCATGGTTCCTTTCCTTCATCTTCGAAGTTAGTGAAGGAGAGTCATGTCCTCGTATTGTATCACTCTGACTTCTTCCTCTCTCTTCTATTTTTATTTTTGTGAGGAAGATCAGCCCTGAGCTAACATCCATGCCAATCCTCCTCTTTTTGCTGAGGAAGACTGGTCGTGGGCTAACATCCATGCCCATCTTCCTCCACTTTATATGGGATGCCACCACAGCATGGCTTGCCAAGCGGTGCATTGGTGCATGCCCATGATCTGAACCGGTGAACCCCGGGCCGCTGCAGTGGAGCGCCCGCACTTAACTGCTTGCACCACCGGGCCAGCCCCTCTGTCTTCTATTTTTAAGAAAACTTATGATTACATTAGGCCAACCTTGATAATCCTGGATAACCTCTCCATCTCAGGATCCTTAATTTAATCCCACCTGCAAAATCCCCTTTGCTATGTAAGGTACCATATTCACAGGTTCCAGGACATAGACATCTTGGGGAGCCATTATTCACTCACATCTCCACCTTCTCAAAGTAGTGCACTCTAACGGACATGCATTGTTTGCCTCCCCATGATCCGTTCTATCTTCTAGCAGAAACAGCCATGAGTTTTGATTGTTGATCTAATCTTAATCCACATAATCTGCATGGAGCCTAAGGAGTTGGTCATGTGCCCCAGGCCTAGGCAAATCAGCACAAATCATTCCCCCGACCACAGTGATTGGTTAAGGACTGGGCATAAGACCTTCACCAGGCACATCTGAATGAATATCAGTACTTCATCTCGAGATGCACAGACAGAGCTAGATGGAGCAAAATTACTCCCTTTTGGCCTGTTGTAGTATAAGCCCTGAGAGTTGGTTTTCCTTTTGTTTTTGTAATGCAGGTGCCTGACTGAAGCTTTGATTGGAGAGGCATCCACTTCAAAGACAGCTGTCTCGAATAAACACATTGCCAGCCATAGGAACCAGGCCACCTTCTCTACCCTCAGCCCCCAGGCTCTTTTGTTTTAGAGATCTTGGTTGATTTCATTAACTGACCATTTTGGCCACTTGTTTTTTCTCTTCTCATGCTTTAAATACTCTCTTTTATGTTTTAAATTCACCAGTAAAGAGTGAGCCTGCGAAACCTTATGTCCCCACCCTCGACCTCAGTAAAAGAAGAACCCCAGTCCCACACTTTCTCTCTCTACCCCTGACCTCACTGTATGGCCCCAGGTGTGTCATATAATTTCCAGATCCTGTAGGTAATAAACCTTTCCCCCACCCCGCAAAGTTTCCTAAGGGTTATTGCTGAATGGCATCTTATAGTCATAATAAGAACCACAAGGGCCAGTCCAATCACAACATCGGTTATCGATGGGCTGAGACCAGCATAAAACACCTGTGGAAGTGATTATGGTGGATACCACCATGCCCTTGTCCATCCACATTACTTACTAGGGCTTCCTTACAAATATGATGCTTTTCAGTAGCCATTGTGTTTCCACTTCCATTTTTCAAATTTACCGTGCTAACTGAAGAAACTGAGCTTCTGTTATATTAGATACTTGTTCAAGGTTATTTATCACTTATAATTAGTAAGTGGTAAAGGTGGGACTTAAGCTTGGATTCGCTAACTCTAAAGTTTTCCACTATATTACCTGCCTTGAACACCACAAGATTAGCGTGAAAAGGCCAAAATTCCATTTGCCATTGGAATGGGGATACAACCAGGAGGAAGGTTCCAAGTGGAGAATGTTCTTGTGACCATCTTTGACGTAATATTGATCTAGAGGGTCTGTTCTCTTTCCAGTACTATGCAATATTGTCCTACCTTTGGCCTGAAAAGGAATCTTGAGATATTTGGTCTAGCTTTGCCCAGATACCATTAGCTATCATTTAGGTGTAGAGTCCTAACATTAAGTGAGCTCCCGATCAGTATTAGACAATGTGTTAGGCATGTGCATTTTTTATTTCATTTCATCTTGATAACCTATCCTGTGTTATTATTATCATTATCGTTGTTATTATTATCCCTGCTTCAAAGATGAGAAAAATGGGGCTCATAGAGTTTAATCCCTTTCCCAAGATTCAAGCCCAGGCAGTGTAACTATGGAGTCTGCTTTATTTACAATAGTTAGCCAGGACCACAGAACACTGCTCATTGTTTCCCCAGCACTTATCTCATAGGGATAATAAACCTATATCTGACTCTGAATTTTAAAACAGTTGTGCTACTTTTCACTTGTCATAATCCCTTTCCTATTTGCTTTTATAAATGATATAAGCCCTCTCCAATGACCAAGATTGTCTTGCCTTCCTAATGACAAAATTTGTTTCAAGGGTATTTGCCCATCACTTTGAATAGCCCTTGTATTAACTGTACACTGCATCTTGCTTAATCTGTATTGACCACTTGACTTTTTGGAGGTCCTTTGTTTGGGAGAGAGCAATTTACACAAGGCAGCCCACTTTGGCTTGGCCCTTTCTTTCTATTTATCTTATCTGTGTGGTCTTCGCAAGTATTGACCTCATCAGGGATAATTATTGAAGTAATTGATGTGAAATCAAGATAGTAAGTGCTCCAATTCTGAGATGTAAACCCACTCTGCTCAGGGAAGGAGACCAGGACTGTTGAGGTCAGCCACCTAGTCAGCACAATCCAGGTACTGTAGGATGGCCAGTTTTTAGGCATCTTTGCCTGGGGCATCTGCCTGAGCCTCAGTTTGGCCATCTATAATAATGTCTAGCTTGAAGAAAATAGTCATTGAACTCCTTTCTAGGACTAAAATCCTTTAAATCTCATATTCCTCTACAGCTAGACAGCTTAATTCTTTCATCTTATCATAACTAAAAGAGTAAGGCACCGGGCATGTGTGAAAGAATAAGGGATATAGGACCTGATGGGGGACTTGTCCTTTACAATGGGACAGAGGTTGGGGTAATACCTGGTATAGACATCAGTTGTGAACAGATGCCACAGGTGTGAAGCCCAGTCTCCAATGCCTGGCACTGGAGTGTTCAAGAGGAGGTAGCTTGTATTTCTTTGGGCAGGAGGAATGAAGCAGAGGGAAACTTCGGAGTCAAACTGAACATTTAGGAGGTCCCTCTGTGGACCCCACCCAGGAACTTAGCTTGATTATAGAGCAGAGGCCTGGCAAAAGCCAGGCAAGGAAGCTAGCCCAGTTTCTGCTCGCCACCCCTGGGCAGGAGTTAGGGGCGTGGCAGCAGTCCCTGGGGTAGCAGTTCAGGAAGACCAGACAGAGGACCAGGGAGCAGGGGAAAAACCCAGTCCTGGAGCGGGGCTCATTGGGTGGGAAGATCTGTGCTTCATGCATGGGGGCAGAGGAGTGGGAAGCAGAAACTCAGGGGCGCAGGAGTCAGCACTGGGAATGAGACCAAAGTCCTCCCTGGAAAGTGGGTGGAGAGAGGGGCAGGTGCATTGTCTTTCCTCTGTCCTGAAGACAAAAACAAAAACTGAATGGGACTAAACTTTCTGCTCCAGGGACAAGTGAACCCAGCTAAGAGGGACTTGGAATGGCAGAGCGAGTTATGGGACTGCAGTCACAATCAAAGTGGCCTTTTCCACTCTCAGCGTATACCTCATCTTTACATCATTATATCAATCACAGAACATTCCCCAACCCACGGTCTGGTAATATTATGTTTCCCCACCACATACCATGACCATCTTTGACCTGGTTTTTGCTCATTGGATTGTTGAATTTTATTGATTTTGGTTTTGAAAATGTAAAAAGCAAGCTTTCTTGTTAAGAGACCATAAAGTATAGTGGTTAAGAGGCTCTAGAGTCAGACAGACCTAGATTCGAACTGCAGCTCTGCCACCTAGCTGCTCTGAGACCTTGGACAAGTCACTTCACCTCAATGGGCCTCAGATTCCTCATGCATAAAATGGGAATAATAATAATAATACCAGTGTCCCAAGGTTGGTGTGAAGATTAAATAAGAAAATGTGCCTGGCACATGAGAAGCGCTAGATAAATGGTAGCTAATGATATTATTGGCTTGTCTAGGCTGTTTCCCACCTAGCATCTGTTTATATGCTCCTTGTAAGGCTTTCAAAATCAATTCAGTGTGTGTGCTGACTTTCTATTGATGCTACGTGAGTGAAACAAGAATTTACCTTATTAGAAGATGATATTCTTCATGTGTTTTTTGAGCACCAACTGTGGTCTAATAGCCAACCCTTAGGTAAGTGTGCTTAGAAAGCTCCATGGAATATGCTAGAACTGAGGGAATGTAACAGTCCAGAAAGATGCCTCATGTCTGTTCACAGATTATGATATTTCTCTAGTGCTTCCTCATCCTCCACTGAGACCTTTAGGTCAGGTTTAATTTTAAGATAAAAATAGAACCAAATTCCTGGGGTGTTGGGTGTAGAGAACCAGAAAGATTTGTTGTATCCTGATAGTTTAGTGACATGAACAAAATCGATGGGCCTCACAGGGACTCTATTATGGATACCACAAATCTGTACCAATCCACACTGTCCACAGGTCCTGAAATTCCGTCTGGTTTTGGAGAGTCTCTCTCAATTTTTGGAAATGCTGCAAACCTGCAGAGGAGACTATAAGACTCCAAAGGAAGGTCAGAGCCCTTTGGAGAGGGAAAGCAGAGCAAGGAAAGCAGTATCATCTCTTGGTCACTGGAAAGGCACATAAATTGCTCAGGTATTTCTATAGCAGAAAACTCTGAGTGAGGAGTACTTCCCCAGAGACCCAGCTCTTCTAGATGGAATAAGAATCTTAGAGCATGTTCATACGTAATGAATGTTTTACGAGACTGTTATTTCTATTATTTCTATGAAATTTCTCTGATGTCAGGTTTCCCTGAAATTGTCTGCAGTGTCTCATCTTATATTAGCCTGAGTTGTGATGTCAGAAATAGAAGATCTTAGATGTGTAATATGTGTCTTAGAAAGGCTTGGTCACCAAGCTTGTTGAGAACTTAGTGGTAGACATGTGGGAAATGGAGGAAGTCAGGAATGGGCTCAGTGGGACCAGGGAACTGAAAGCCTCTCAACATAGGGTCTGAGCTGTATTATTCTTTCAACTTTCTCCCCCAACACACAAAACAGCAATTAATATATTGACACTGCAAATATATTTGTTTAATGGATGGATGAATAGACAAACAGATGGATGGGTGAATAAGAATTACCTTCACTTACACCATACCTTGCCTCGGTTTATATATCTATCCCTCCCCCAACAGCCTGGAAGCTTCTTGAGGGCATCTTTGTATATCCAGCAAAGAGCACAGGGGGGCTAGATCCAAACTGAGTAGCACTGAGGGGGGAAAATACTGGGAGTCTGGCATGTGCTCTTATTTTGGGGATGTGAAGGTTAAGATCTGACCTTCTGGGCGTGGGGTCAGGGTCAGAGAAGGGCTCTGCCTCTGCGCAGATGGGGTTGAAACTAAATAGCAAACCAGTAACAAAGACAAATGCCAGTTACATGGTTCATCATTTAAAAATTTTAATTTAACAAACGCTTGGCCTGTGCATGTGTAATGTAAGGAGTTGCCAGTCAACTGAAAAGGTTAGCATCCGCCCATGTTGTTCCAGCCAGAAACATCGTCTTAGTGGTTCCACCTCCTAAATATCACTGCAATCCACCTTCCTGCTCCCCATCACCTCTCCCTGTACCCTAATTAAGACCCTCAGGGACCCCTACTGGCCTACCTGTGTCCATTATTGCTCCTCCTCAATTCACAATCAGCAAGAGGTAAGCATTTAAACAGAAATCAGATCATTTCACTTCCCTGCTTCAAAAGCCTTCAGTGGATCCCCCTTTGCTAACCAATAAAGTCCTAACATGACTTACAATGACCTTTCTGGTCCTTGATTACCTTGATGCTATCCACTTCCTCCCTCAACCCCCCTTCTACCTTTGCCCTATATTCTAGCCAAAAGGAACTACTTGCTATTTTCTGACGCTATGCTGTGCCACATTGCTTTCACAAAAGCTGGAATTCTAGACGTGGATTTAGAGTCAAGCCTCAACTCTCATCTTGAGCTCATGTCCAGATAACTCGACCCCTAGACATGCCCTTTGCTCTGGTCACATCCAACTACTCACAGTTCACTGACCAAGGGTTTCCAAGAGATCATAACCTAGCAGAGGAAGTCAAGGCTTAAACAAATAATTAGACAATAACGAGGAAAATGTTTCAGTGGAGGTGGGATCCAATTGCTGAGGAATACTGGCACAGTAGCTGTAAGTTATGTCTGGTGGGTCAGTGAAAGCCACAGGAAGTAGGCAGCATTTGAACCCAGCCTTGAAGGATGACTAGGGTTTGTCAAGCATTTCTAATGTGCTTAGTGTTACTTGAAACTTGCTTATTTCTTTTTAAGCATTGCAGACACATTGCTTCTAATTGTTTCTACTGCTAATCTGCCAATCTCTGAAGAAAGAGTTTGTTGAGTAATAGGTAACTTGAGTTGAGCATCTATCTAACTTATCATCAATTCCCAGTTACTAGAGATTGAATAAATGAAGCTTTATTATAGTGCAAATGGAATCGAGGAGGAGGAAGGCAATCCAGAGAATGAATAGATGCTCAGAAGGAAACATTCTGACCTGGCCTTCTTTGCTTTTATCTTGTCTTGTTTTAGGTCACAACGACAACAACAGTGCGTTTTTCATTTTATGTCTCATAGCTTTCTAATGTAGTTACTTCTGGTGGATTTATTTTCACTGCTGATTCTGCCATCCCCTTACTCTGAGTCACACACCCTTCTTGGAAGTCAATTCTTTCATCTAAACAGTGAAGAGGACTACCTGGATGTGCTGTATTCACCCTGTGTATTGGGGATGCTGCTATAGGAGCCCCAGACAAGGCCACCCTGCCCTTCAATTTCAGTGAGAACATGTCACTTTTCTCTGCTGTGCTCACCCATGCTTCCTTGTGAGGTGACTATGGCTTGTTGGGTTTTAAACTTTTATTGTGGTATGAGCTGTGTAAAGTCCACAAATCTTAAGTGTACAGCTTAATAAATTTTTATAAAATGAACACACCCCTATAACTACTATCTAGATCAAGATACAGAACATTTCCATCTTCTCAGAGGTTCACTTGTGCCTCTTCCCGGTCAGCACTAATGCCTCCCAACCCCTACCTCCTGGCCACTGCCCCAGGGTAGTCACTATTCCCACTGGGATTACTATAGCTTTGTTAGGCCTGTTCTTGACTTTAACACAAATGGAATCAATCAGCATGTACTCATTTGTGTCTGAATTCTTTTGTTCAACATCACATCTGTGAGATTCATCCAAGTCATTTCCCATAGAAGTACTTCATTCTCTTTCATTGCTGAGTAGTATTTAAGTATTTTATTGTATGAATACATCACAGTTTATGTAGATACTCTGTTTATGGACATCTGGGTTGTGTAGAGTGTGTGGCTATAATGCATAGAGCTGCTATGTACATTCTTGTACATGTCTTTTGATGCACGTATGGACTCATTACTTTTGTGTGTTCAAGAGTGGTAGGAAAGTTTCTTTTCTTTTTATTATCAGTTTCTGGTCTTAAAAAAAGTTTGAAAACCTCTGGACTAGATCAGTGATTCCCAAACACAAGAATGTGGACTGGCATCATGATCATCTGAGAAGTTTTGTAAACTAAGAAATCTTGGGTCCAGTCCCCAGATATGCTGAGTCAGCATCTGGGGTGGAGTCTAGGGAATGTGTCTGATTTTGTAATTCCTGGGTGATGAATGATTCTGATGGAACACTAGCATTGAGATTCACCAGACTAGAGGATCTCTAAGGGTGTTTCGAGATCAAACATGCTATATTTCTATCATGTGCTTTCTTTGAGCAGTAAATCCTTGGAGCCAAGCCCTGTCTGGGACTTCTCGCACCCTATTGAATTGTTCTGTTTACTTGTCTCTCTCCCTCACTGCCTGTGCACTTCTCCAGGCCAGGGAGCTTGTCTCCCTTGTGTATTTATGTATTGTCTGCATCTAGGACAGGGTGGGCCATGCAGCAGCTGCTCAGTACATGTGAATGGGTGAATGAAAGTATAACACGGATGATCTGATTTTTGAAATATTTTGAGAGAGGTCTATCTCTATACATTTCATTGCCTTATTGTTGCTAGAACTGAGAAGTCATTGCTCACTTGAAAATATATTTTGGGTTGAGTCCACATCAAGACAATGAGCTTTCAAGCCAAGATTTGGCCAGAGAGATAGATACCCAGAAAGGCAAAGACCCAGACCAAAGAGTTTTTGTCTATGAGCGTTGCTACTCTAGGTTCAAGAGAGGATATGATGTTGAGGAAGTAGAAAGCCCAGTGGCATGCTTATCCTGAGCATTCTGAGAGAAAGATTCTGTCAGTCTCTAGGAGGAGTCCCATGCCAGTTCTTCCACAGGACAAGGAACATGTTGCAGAAGTGTCCACAAAAGGCCTGGGGAGCTTAAAGCCACACTCTTGCCTACCATGTGGTGCAGGCCAACCAGGAGTTCCAGAGTGCCCTGTGAGAGGATGCGAGGGGATGAAAGCATCCTCTGGTAAACTGGGGTCAGGACAAAAAGGCAGCCAGGGGAAGGGACTTTGAATAGGAGAAAACTGGTACCCAGCAGTAGGCACCAATACATTCATGTAGAAGACCATAATTCAAAGTCCATAGATTTGCTTCCTTCTATGGCCCTCTAAGGTCACTTATGCTACCCCCTTCCCTTTATATCATCTGCATGACATATTTGAAAAGAGATTGACCCCTGAAAGTCTGGCCGTTAACCTGAGCCATCAAAGGAGAGAGATAATTACCTAAAGAGACAGTTTAAATCATGAATGGGTATGAGTATGTTGGATTGAATTAAATCTAGTCTTTACTTCCTTCCTCCCCCCTGACCTCCTCAGGATGTGGAGGGGATAGGGACAAAGGAGATCAGAGCAGTTTCAGGGAAATAAAGAAGCTATATTTTCCTGGCACATCTAAATTTAGTATAACTATAGTTGGAACTCCACTATAAATGAATGAACTAGATTGTCTCTGAAGTGTTCTTTGGGCATTGTGGGGGATACTAGAAAAGTATTAGGGAAGAGCTCCTACCGTTAGTTTCCTCATGGTCTCAGGAAACCATCAGCACACTCTGCAGTGGTTAAGAGATGCGTGTGTGTATTCATGTCATTGTGGAGGGGCAAAATGTGCTTAGGAAGGTGCTACACTCTGGCTGGACTGTGCAGAGAGAGCATTTTGCAACAAAACAGCATTATCATGTGTCTGCTTGAGCTTTCCTTGCCTCCTAATTCATGGGCTATTCATAGTGAAACTTTTTTGGCTATAATTTAAAGGTTTCTTGAACCTCTTAGGCGAGGGAGCAAGTGAGTAGGCAGTCCAATAGTGAAGGCCGAGACCTCCCTGTACTCAGTTTAAGCTTTTGAGTAAAGTGCTTTCACTCAGTTCAGTGTTGGGATGATTCTGAGGTTCCCAACCCTTGAGAATCAACCTGCTCCTCTCACACTCACTCCCAGAGTTCTTTGTGAAGCCCAAGATTACAAGGCAAGGACAGAAATTAGCGTCAGCCTGAAACTCCCTCCAGCAGGGCACACAAACCTGGTATTCTAGTAAACTCAAACTGGCTACAGTTAATCAAACACCCTTCTTTTCTAGTGTGGTATCCAAATTTCCTTTAAAGAAAAGTTCTTAGAAATTGTTATAACCAGTATTAGACCCCTGCCTAAGGTCAAATTAAAAGTCAGTTACTGAGAACCTACTCTAGGCTCTGCACAATACAAGATGCAGGGGATTCTAAGGTGAACCACTTCCTCAGAAAATCACAACTTAGTGGGAAAGAGAGACATGTGCAAATGTCTATAATTCAGTGTGACCAGGGCTATAATGGGGGTATAAAAAAATGATTGATTGACACAGAGGAAGTATGATTGATTCTGTGTGGGATGTTCAGGGCAAACCACAGAATGGAAGTTGAATTTAAGCTGGGTATTAAGGGACAAGTGGGAGTTCACCAGTTATGCAAAGAAGGAAGGATATATTTCCCAGGAATTCCTGATTTCTGTTTCTGTGTGTGTGTCAGGGCACTATTGTAGTGTTTTATGCTTGTTTTGTTGAACTTTTGTCTATCCAAATTTTGGTATGATATTTGCCATTGGAAATTACCAAAGCCTCTTACCCTTCTCCATATCTGCCTCTACTATGAGTCCTTGAAAGCCACCAGGGTCCTTCCAGGAGGAGGTTTAGGTGAGGGAGAGAGGACATTCCCTAGGGAAGGTGCTTTCTGAAGCAATGTGGCCACTTAATCCACCTCTGCCTGAATTTGCAGAAAAGAAACCTATATCTTAAAGTTGGACTGGACTTCCAAAGTTCATGTGGTCCAGGTTCTTATCTTCAAATAAGTAATGAAGTTTATTTATTTTTAACATTTGTAGATGTGAAAGCTGATGTCCATACAGGTAAACTAATATGTCCAAGATCACACAGTCAGTTGATGGTGGGGCCAGGACCCAAACCCAGGTCACTTGACTTTCAGTTAACAGTTTTTTTCTGTTATACCACTCTCTGGTCTTCTAATACCTGGTTCTCTATGCCTCACTGGAAAAAAAAAATTCTTCCAAGATTCTGCCTGTACCAAATTACTGAAATGTAAAAACCAGAAAATTTGGAGATAGCTTGAGGGTTCTGAGCTTCTTCCATTTGCCAATCCATTGTGTTTCCTATGAAATCTTCTCTTGTGTTCTTTGTCACATCGAGAAGATTATAGATTTCAGCTATGATACTGATTTCTTTTTCATCTTTATATCCCCATAGCAGAGGGGAGGCCTTCAGTAAAATGTTTGAGGAAGGAAGAAAGGAAGGAAAGAGGGAAGGAAAGTAGGAGGGAAGGAAGGATATATCCTCTACATTACTTTCGGAATTAAGAAATGACTTCTAAAGCTCCCACACATTCCATATTGTTGGCTAATTGTTCACTGCCTTCCCATTCATCCCTAGAGTGAGACCAGAACAAAATCAGTGCTGACTTAGTATCTTCACTTCAGAAGAAGCTTATAGGTGAGAAGAGCAGTTAGAGGAAGGTGATCATGATGGCGAAGATTTTAAGACTAGATGAAGGAATGGGGGTTATTTAATCTGGAGAACAAAAGTTTCAAAGGGAATATGGTAGTTGCTTTCAGAATTGTTATATGGGAAAAGGTCTAGACTAATCATATGTCTCCAAAGGGCAAAATGAAAACCAATGGGTGGAAGTTAGAAGGGAGCAAGTTTCATCTAGATAAAAGTAATAATCTGCCAACAACTAGAGGGCGTTCAAAGACAGCTGCACTAAGAGGTAATGGACTTTCATTGACTGGATTTATAAAGCAATGATATTGAAAAATGAAGTTCTACTTTGTGATAAAAGCAATAGTAACACATGGTGTTTGAGGCCCTTTGCAAGTCTGCGATTTTCTGATAAATTTCTAATAGAAAAGACTACAAAGGTCTATATCCCAAGATTTAGTCTTTTGTTTGACTTCTGTTGTTGTGAATAATCCTTAAAGGAGCTCTATGCATATTCAGTACGATATACCTGCTGGATCTGATAAATGTTTATCCATAAACTGTCATGCTTTTCCTGAGTCTTGAACTAGGGTTGTGCCAATGAGTAGGGTCTTGAGATCTCTATTATTCTCGGGTGGTTCATTGTACTTGAACTAAAAACATGTCTCTGGAAGTTTTCATAATCCTTCATTGACTTCATTCCTTTCCTCTATTTATTTCAAAATGTGGCATGCTAGATTCATCAACCACAATCATCATATTGACATTGCTTTAAAATAAAATTAAGATGAAGTATAACTAGAAAACAAAATTATAAAACATTTGGGTGATTTTTAATTACCCATAATTTAGAGGATGAAGGATGTCTCCTTGAACATCTTTATTTCAAGTCAGGAAGTCAGTCAAAGCATTAGAGTAGGCACTAGGAGGATGTCCAAACTATAAATTCTCAGAAAATGTTGTTTAATATCATCAATATAGGTTACCCAGAGCTACTTCTCCCAGAATCGTTTGAAGGCCAGAAGTCCAAGCTATATCCTCAAAAGAAAATGCTGGTGTTCCTCAGCTTCAGATTTTCCTTCTAAATGACTGAAATGCTCTAAAAACTGTGCTCCTTTGGGGAAAAGACTCTTCATTTGTTTCAATGTTCATCACACAGAGTTCTACCAATAAGCATAGGAGGGTTTCTTGCGATATTTGTCACCTTGAAAAAATCCAGAACCATCCATTTTGGAAGCTTGTTCTTAACTTTTCTATATAGTCTTAACTTGAGTTCATTTTATTTGTCTTTTACCATGTACTAGATTTTTTGTATTTCAAAATATGTGAACTATAGCTGCAAGAAAATTTTCAACTCCTAGCTGAATTGGATTATTATTATTGTAAGGAAATGTGAGGTTCATCTAGTCTGTTCTTCTCATCCCATAAGTGAGACAAGTGTAGGAAAATTCTTTCCTGAGATTACAGAGCTAATTAGCAATAAAGTCTGGACTCTCATTTTAGCAATTCTATAGCTCTAGAGTAGTCTACCTCCTGGGAAACGGGAGAAAATGGGCTCCTTGCAAAATCCTTGCAGTGTCATCTCTATGAGGCCAAACCGGGAAATGGCAGGTGCCTCAGGGGGGCTGAAAGGATTAATTGAAAATCTGTGCGTAGATAAATCAATCTCTTCACTCCCCTTCCATTCCTATACAGTTTGTGGCCAGGCATTTACTTCTATGTAAAAATTTGAACACTTTCCTAAAATACTTGGACTATTGGTATAGGAAGAACTAAGGCAGGTAGTTGGGGAGTATGTCTCAGCATAAAGACCTCTTCATTTTGGAATTAGGAACCAACCAGTTTCCTGAATACCCACCCTAAAACCTACCAGTCCCAAACCCTTACACATGCAAGTCCAGTCAACCTTCACATTTTCTCATTATATCATTTAAACGAACAACTAGTATTTTCTAGATATTTGAAGAAAGCCTCCAGCATGAGCAAGAAAAGGCAAGATGAAAGCAGAACTGACTCAGTAGGAAACAGAGGTAATTTAGAGATCACAAAACAGCTATTAAAAACAAATTAATTCGCGTCCTAGAGAATGTGGTAGTTTTAAAGATATGTCCACAAATTTTTGATACTCTTCCCCTTGATCCTCTCCCCTTGAGTGTGGCCTGAACTTAGTGAATCATCTCTAGTGCACAAATAGAATATGGCAGAAGTGATGAGATACCACTTGCAATATTAGGTTAAAAAATACCTGGGGCCAGCCCGCTGGTGTAGTGTTTAAGTTCATGCACTCCACTTCAGCGGCCCAGGGTTTGTGGGTTTGGTTCCTGGGCACGGATTTACACACCACTCATCAAGCCATGCTGTGGCGGCATCCCACATACAAAATAGAGGAAGATTGGCACAGATGTTAGCTCAGTGACAATCTTCCTCAAGCAAAAAGAGGAAGATTGGCAACAGATGTTAGCTCAAGGCCAATCTTCCTCACCAAAAAAAAAAAAAAAAAACCCAAGAGCCTGGGTTTTCCATTTGGGGTTCTATTTCTCCCCCGCTCCAACATGTACTCCTCCGAAGAAAGCCAACTGCCATGTTATGAGGCAACCCTAGGAAGATGGAAGCCAGCATCCATATTGTGAGGAGAGGTCCATGTGGGAAGGAACTGAGGCCTGCCAGCAATCATATGAGTGATCTTGGAAGCAGATCTTCTGAATCCTGCCAATAGTCATGTGTGTGAGCTTGGAAGTGGATCCTCTGCCAGCCGAGCCTTGAGATGACTGCAGCTTCAGCCAACATCTTGATTACATCCTTGTGAGAGACCCTGAGCCAGAAGCACCCAGCTAAGTGGCTCCTGATGCGTGGCTCACAAAAACTGTGAGATAATAAATGTTTGTCGTTCTTAACCACTAAGTTTGGGGTATTACTACATATTGATAGAAAACTAATACAGAGTGACTCAAGAAGAAATTGCATAGGTATACAAGAACAGGATACTATGTGCAATTAGGGAACATGATAGATCTTGGAAATTAAAACATGATTATCATATTTAAAATTCACTAGAAGGATTGGACATAGGAAAAAATTTTAAAAGACAAATTATGAAACTCAGAGTCTCAAATCAGGTAGTCTAGCATCCAACTAGTAGGAAAAAAAGATCCCTTTGGAAACAGAGAATAGACAAAATAAAGAGGAAGGAATGAGCCTAGACATAAAACAAGAATCTTAGAGTTGAGTAGAGAGGTGAGTCTTTCAATTGAAAAGGCCTAATTAGTGCAAATCAGGAAGAATGAAAAAATACCCACTGTGAATTTCAAAACATCAGAGAGAGATAAGTTCCTTGGAGCTCTCAAAGAAAAAAGAAACAGGTCATATATAAAGAATGAGAACTGGTTTTTATATTAGCAACACTGGATGGTAGAAATCAGTGGAATAATGCTTTCTGTGCTCTTAGGGAAAATGATTTGACCATAGGTTTCTCTACCCAACCTCTTTCACCCAGGGTTAGGTGTAGCTGTGTCAGAAACCCCAAAATAACAGTGGCTTGAAAAAATTCAAAGTTTCTTTCTCTATTACACAAAAGTCCTGCTAAGCATTCCAGAGCTGCTATGACATTCAGAGGCCCAGATTTTTCCTATTTTGTTGCTCTACCATGCATGGTCTTGACTCCATGTAA
Source organism: Diceros bicornis minor (assembly GCF_020826845.1). NCBI lineage: Eukaryota > Metazoa > Chordata > Mammalia > Perissodactyla > Rhinocerotidae > Diceros > Diceros bicornis. Next base: position 131,190,937 of record NC_080781.1, read on the forward strand.
CAAGATGATAGTATTCTTGTTCCAGGCAGCAGTTTGAAAGAAAGGTTGGCAAAGAAGAGTACCAATGGTTCATGTGAACTGCCTCTCATATGTGATTCAGAAAATTGACCTCTCCTACTCTCTTTCTTAAGAAAGTTATTTAGGGATTTAAGCCATCAAACCAAGGAATAAACCAAGAAAGATGACGAATACAAAATAACAGTGGCTCTAACTCTTGAGAGGAGTGAATAGAAGTCCAAGGATTTAGACTCTGCAGCTGATGTTCAGGGCAATCAGTCTAGACAGGATCAGGAGAATGGAGGTCTTTGGGAAGAAGGGCATCAAGGAAAATAGGGATTCTTTAGAATAGGAGATAATGGAAGAATGGGAGGATATGACTAAGGCAAAAAAACAGAATAGAAATAGAAAGACAACTCCAAACTCTAGGATAAAGGAAGAGTTGTATAAGAAGCTATACTCCAAATATGAAGCAACCAGTTCCAGTGGTTAGTGAGCTTCAAGAAAAAAAGAGGAATACATTCCAAACAGCAGAAAGAATGAGTAAGAAATTGGAAGGCATTAGGGATGTGGTGAAGAAAGTACTATATGTAATTTTCTTTCCCAACCAGAAATAAAAGAAATGAAATCTGAAGTCCAGAAAAAATACAAACAAAAAAATGTAAGGACAGGTGTTGTTCCATTACGAAACAAGCTCAACTATGGCATAATTTTGCATGTAAGAAAGGGAAATCTAGGGGCCAGCCCTGTGCCGCAGCGGTTAAGTGCGCGCACTCTGCTGCTGACGGTGTGGGTTCGCATCCTGGGCGCGCACCAAGGCACCGCTTGTCAAGCCATGCTGTGGCAGGGTCACATATAAAGTGGAGGAAGATGGCCACAGATGTTAGCCCAGGGCCAATCTTCCACAGCAAAAAGAGGAGGATTGGCATTGGATGTTAGCTCAGGGCTGATCTTCCTCACAAAAAACAAACAAGAAAACAAACAAAAAAAGCACTGGAAAAAAAAAAGAAAGGGGAATCTATGTCAGTATTCTTCTTGAGTGTCACATGGTCAAGATATTGGAGTGATGGATGGTAACTAGACTTTTGGTGGTGAACACTTTTTAGTGTATACAGATGTTGAATTATAATGTTGTACACCTGAAATTTATATAATGTTATATACCAATTTCACATCAATAAAAAAAGATAAAAAGGAAATGAAAAAGAAGACATGGGAATCACAGAGAAGAAAATGTAATCATAGCACACAGCTTGGCTTTATATCTTATAATATTGATTTACTCATAATAGTGTGAATGATGTTAATTCATCTTTTAACTTTCATCATCAACTGGGAGTCAAAGTATATAAAATAATGTTAACAAAAAGAATATAAATATTATCAACCTATATGATAAATAAGTAAAATTCTAGTGGGAAGAACTTGGAGGTAGGAAGGGGAAAGAAAGCTGGAAGGGAGACTTTCAAAGTTGGGAGTCAAGAGAATTTCTATAATTAACAGAACAAGAAATAGAATTTTAGGTCTATAAAAACTCAAATGCCACAAAAACTAAAATGACATGAATTAGATAATGTTGCTCCCAAGTGCCTCAAATATAGATGATTTTTTAATAAAGAAATAAACCAAGTTGTGCCTTTTTATAGACAGGATTTTTGAGAACACATTAATGGGGGTATGGTCTTCTGGATTTCTATCAGCAAAATAACTGTGTGAAGTTGGGCAGAAGTGTTTTTCTAACTTGAGTCTAAACTCCATTTTATCCTAAGATTCAAACATCTCTGTTGTAGTGAGTCTGACTCCATTTTTAATGTTTGACTGCTTACAGGTTCAAGTCTCACCACTTCCTGTTCCCCTGACAAGAAATCCCAGGTGTTCCTGCCTTTGGCGCCAACCAAACGGAAGTCCAAAACCACAGAAGGCCAAACCATTCTCCTTTCCCTGCTCTCTCACGCCATTTTAGAACATCTTGGGAGCTGCCCTGCACTCCCCAGGGAGTAAGGTAGGTAATAAACCTTTTCATACCCTCTTCGTGTGTATCTGGCTTCATCAGTCTCAACATCCAATCCAAATTTGGGGTGGGGTCCATTCTGTTTCTGGAGGTGGCCACAGCATCTCTGCTGTCCAGAGTAGGATCACGTGGGTACACTAGGGAGCCTTTATAGGAGAGTTTGAGGAGCCCTCTGGGAAAGAGCTCCCATCTGGAGAAGTAAGATTTGAGGGGAGGTAGTTGATTCAAAGAGAATACGCCAGTGGCGCCAGAGGACAGTGATTTCAAGAATGGTGTAGTACCTGCTATCCAATTGTCCTCTGGCACAGCTCCTATGAACTCATACCTAATTCTTCTGGGAGGGTGGGGCAGCCAAGAATCTACTAAGAGTTAAAAAGAGCTCTTAAAAAGAAGTAGATTTTTTGCTTTAATGAGGTATATTGGAAGGTCTGCATCGGGCTCGGTGACAGTGATGACAGCAGTAGTGTTTCATTACAGATATTGATGACCCAGACAGTGACATCAGCGGTGGTAGTCGTGGTGTCATTGCCTTCAGCCCATGACTTCGGGCATTGGGGGTCTTGGTATAAACATCGGCACCAGCGGCTTTTAGTGTCATCGGCCTCTGCGCAATAGCAGCAGCACCGACTGACAGCAGAATGTTTGCTCTGGATTGAGATTTTCTGAGTTAGAATCTTGGCTCCACCACTCTCTATTTCGGGCAGGATTACTTCTCAGAGCCTCAGTTTCTTTACATGGAAAAAGTAGAAAATAATAGTATCTATTTCAGAGGGTTGTTTTGAGGATTAAATAAGCTCTAAATTTATAATCAAATGTAAATCGCTTAGCGCAATGCCTGGCACATAGTATACACTTATTAAATATTGGTTATTATTATTAACGTCGAATTTTATTATTAATGTCATCACCACTTTTGGTATTGTCAGAGACTGGAAGCATAACTGATATAAGCCAGAGAACTGAAAAGAAAAAATGGCATGCCTTCTAGTAGTCAGAATGTGTGTAAGAGAATGAGACTCTTCCTGAGAATTCCTGTAATTATTTGGAAGGAATGAGAAGTCGTCTGGAACCAGAGACAGACCATTTTGAGGCTGTCATTCTTCCTGTAGGCAGGGGAGGCCTGTGAGGCCATGGTTACAGTAAATGGGCTGGTGAGGTCACTGGCATTGGGACACTTTCCTTTGGTGACTTGAAAGGTAGAGCAAGTTACCTTTTTTCAGTTTATCCAAGGGTTGTTTTATTTAGTTGATCTCAAATGGAACCTAACAGACTTAATGGTTTCAAACAGCATTGACTTGGTTCTTTATAAAAGTGAAATGCCAATTTTCAGAGCTTTGACATTTGGCGAGTGCCTCCCCATTCTTTCTCCTTCTCTGACACTATGGCCCTGCATTCCACCCTTGCTAGGCAGCCTGCTCCCCGAGTGGACGGACCCTGCCTCATTCCTTTTTGTACCTGCAGAAGCTAGCTCTGTGCCAGACACCTGTTTGTTAGATGAATGAATGAATCACATGGAGCACCAGGTGCAGATCAACGAGAAATGCCATGGAAAATAAGGAAAAATAAAAGGAGTCATTCAATGTGTGGTTGCTCACAAACACTGTACACTTTTCAGTGTTTAGTAGCAGGGGCACACAGGGCTACCCACGTATTCATTGCTGTCTTATTCCCATCAAATTTGTCATTTGAGATGACAACATTAATTTGCTAGAGTGGCTCTTTTTCAACATAACTCTGAAGAAACAAAAGGAAGGCACCATAACCCTCTCCTGACATACAGCATCAAAGGCCGTTTCTTATAGGATATTAACCAGATCTGTGAATGTTGGTGGGGCCCACCTGGACATTCATTGGTTACAATGTATTTCTCCCACATGATATGGAAAATGCATGTTTTAAGAAGACATCAAAAGCACTTTCTTACCTGCATGCACTTCTCAATTTCAACCTCTGGTAGGGGTTGAATTGCCAGTTTGGACATGGGTGTTACCCTCATCTTTCTCCCAAACATGGTCAGGGAAATGCTAGGCCTCTTTCATCTCCTTTGGCTTTCTAGGTGTGTAACTGGATGTGGAGGAGGTACTGTTTTTCCTTGAACTACTCCCCTTCTCCTTGAGTTCGGAGGAAATCCACTGCGGGCTGTCTCATTGATGCATCAGAGGATGTCAGAAGGGCACCTAGAGCAGGGTTTCTCATTGATCTCTTTTGCTCTGTGGACTGGTGTCAGTTATCTGAATTTCCTACCAAGGCTTAAAGGGGAGTGGGAGAGAGAAGGCCCAAGCAGCTCCATCTCAGGGGATGGGTCAGAAGCGAACAAGAGGAGGGAAATGTGCCCAAGGGCCTGCATTTGAGCAACACTGATCTAGAAAATCTCTATCTCTGAGATTGCAGTTAATCGTACATTAACAACAGTTTAAAGGCCTCCTACTTCTGTTTCAGTAAGCATTGTAAGTTATCTTCTTTTCAAATTACCTTGAAAACAAACTCAAGTAGAAAGCATCATCATAGTCAGGGTCTTGTGTGGAGTGCATTAGCTTTACCATTGCCCTGCTGATTTAATTGGCCTAGTAAGCACGCTTGAGGTGTTTGGGATTGTAATTAAAGTTGTGGTGCCTGGAAAATCCTCCGTCTGTTATTATAATTGTTTTTCTAAAATAAACTATCCTAGCTCACCGAACTTGTGGGGCTAATTAGAGACTAATTAAAGTTACTTGTTTCTATTTTAAAATCTGCCCACCGAGAGAGCAGCAAGGCAGGAGGGAACGTATTTTGAAAGTGACAGTTCTAAAAATGCTTCCCTCCCTGGTCTCTGAGCTACATTGCTCTGATTCATGCATTGATTTATTTCCAATGAAAATGATGGCCTGCCTCCTTCCTCCTTGTTGCCGCTCTTCTCCCAGGGCCTCATGCCATTTAGCTGTGTGAAAGGATTTGTTTAATGAAACAAGGACTCTTATTTGTCATTTATCTTCCAGCTGGAGAAGCTGACCGTGCGTTCGGAGGGGAAGCCATCTACAAAAGGGCTAATGACAAAATCTGGAGCAGAGAGACCAGGAATCAGTACAGTGTTGAATCTGAAGAGGAAAGGAGGATGGCGTTTGTTGAGGACTTACTATGTGCTACATGTGCTTCTCAACAATTTGTGCCCACGTTCTAATTTAATGCTCACTACAACCCAACAGGCTAAGTATTTTGTATCATCGATCTTACAGATAAGGAAACAGGGAGCAAAGAAGGGTAAAATCATTTACCTGAGGTTACCGAGCTAATAGTGGTGGATCAGGGATCCAAAGCACCATCTGATTTGAAAGTCTGATTCTCCAGGACCAAGTCTAGCCACTCTGCCATGATCCCTCCTGAAAAGTTGTTACTAAGACAGTAACCTCCTCTCTGCCTCAGGCTTCTTCTTCTGTAAAGTGGAAATAACAGTACCTCGGCTGCCACTTGTCTGAGGTGTAATGAACAGATAAGATGAGGAATTTGAAAACTCTTTATAAAATGTAAAGCAACACCTATAGATTGGTCTTAGGACAACCATGAATCATATACCTTTATATTATTAACCTCTTTAGTAGTACTGCATTTATAATCTTTATGCCAGAGGCAACTAATAAAATACAGGTCTTAGACCATTTCCCTTGGCTCAGGTACCTCTGCCCAAATGCAGGAGATCTTCCTTCAGATAGCCGACACTTTTTACCTGAGAGCTCTCTGTTATGCATGACTAAAAGAGGTATAAAATAGCAGAGGGCCAACTTGACTTGTAGTCTATCTCATCCCTAATTGTTCCTTAGCTCCTCTTTTTCCTGTGACCCCAGAGCACTAACAACCCAGGCCAGGGTGTTCTCTTGGTGGCTGCTCTGACTCCCCATGCCACTCCACACAGTACACCACACTCTGTCCTGCCCCCTCTGAAAGGAGGCAGAAGTCAGACAGGGCCTGGACTAGGCTGAGGCAAATGAAGTGTCCAGGGTATCAAATTTAAGGAAGCACCCACTCCAAGGGTTATCTGAGTACAGAGTTATTCCCTGAAAGTGAGTGCTTCCTTAAATTTTGCACCCTTGGTGCCTCACTTGCCATACCCTAGTCCAGTGCAGGAAGAAGTCATATATCCTCCAGTCACTGGTGCCACATGCATCTTAGAACATGTTTGTAAACATTTTATGAAGGTCTGGTTGTGGCTTTACTTAATTTTGGATGTTTGTTCCTTATCTAGACTCTGCCAGTGTTCCATAGCATGTACCATCCCAGTAGAAAATCTAGCTTACAAGCAAAATAAAAATAGTTACACTTTATTGATTGCCTACTGAAAGCCAGATCTTTAATTAGGTACTTTGCATATGTTATTTCTAATCATCACAACAACCCTTTTCTACTTAAGGGAACTGATGCTCAGAGAAGTTCAATTCAGTTCAGCAAACTCCATATTTGTTGCAGAACCAGAAAAGATAGTTTGGCTGTAGTAGAAAGGAGGTTATCTAAATATCCAACATCCGCTTTGGCCTATTGCCTTTGGCCATTTGAATCATCATTTAGAGATGCTCTACACAAAGAGGAAGATGAAGAACAAGGAAGTTTCTCTGACCATTTGATGAGAAATGATACTGAAGTGCTTGCGTAAGTTTACCTCGAAGCAGAAGTATATTAAGCAGCTATGTTAGGAGCGTGATAGGAACTGACCAGCCCCTGTCTCCTAACGAGACTAAATAGTCAGTATTGAAAGGTTTTTTGTTGAGTTACAACACTATGTAGATAGTGCAAGGGATCAACTTCTGTAATTAATCCATTACTACCTATTATCCCCTTGCAATGACTAGAACCCGAAGAAATTGTGACAATGTTTTGATGGGCAAGGGAGATATTGAAATGTATAATTTTGAGGTGCTACCAAAGAAACACGGAAGAATTATAAAGGGAGAGCCCTGAAGACATATTATTTAAGCTCTGCCCCTGGCTGAGGTGAAGCTCTGACCTTCATCAGCAGTTCACTCGTGTGTTTTTTTCCCTTTCTTTGTTGCCATAGCAGAGGAAATTGAGCACTCATGCAATAATCATGCACAGAGCTTTTAAAGATCCTTAGCAGGTGGTGACGTGCTGGGTTACCGTGTTAACAGGGTGACTGGACATGACATTCCAAATAGCATTTCTCAGGAGTGATACACATATGGATGTTTCTCTGCCATCTGGGGGCAAACCGAGAAATCACACAGTACTTGATTGTTTTATTAGGAAAATAATATTATGACATCATGAAACATTTTATAAAATGGAATAAAAATCAGCTATCATCCTACAACTGAATACAATCCTTATTTTCAGTATTTTCTAGGCTTTGGTCATAGGCATACTTTTGTTGCTTCCTTAAGGCAAAGATTGTATTCCAGTGAGAGAAATAAAGGGCAATGTTGGGTGTGGAAACAAGATCACCAGTGTCTGAGAGGCTTCGGGTTGAGTGGCAGCGGGCAGAGGACTGACCTTTCTGATTGCTCCAGCACTGACTGTAGCAGTGACAAGGAAGCTATGGTTTTCCAAGAGGGGCAGAAGTTTGCGGGCAACTTCAGTGGACGTTTCCCAGCATGAAGTGAGCAAGAGCCATTCATATATACCTGTGAGTGTGATGGTGGGCAGCTCTGGATTGGGAACTCTCTGGGTGTGCTTTCATCCAGTTTCTCAAATCTTGTCACGGCAACGGAGAACATTGCTGGCAGCTATGGCTTCTTCTCTCTTTACCTTCTGTGCCAGTCAGTGCACCGATTGTATTTAATTACCTATTCAAATATCCTTCCAGAGCTGACTGTAAGCCTTGCTCATAATGCAGCATCAGAAAAAAATCCTGATTCACTAAAAATTTCTAAGAACTGTATTGTAATTGCCATCGTACACAAGGTTATCACATCACTTTGGTGTAATTGTTAGAAAACATGCTTTCTTTTTTATTTCAAGTTGCCTATTTATCACTAATAAAATTATGATAGCTATACAGTTTTTACAGAAATATTGGGGTCACAAAATATAAAAGATACAATTACATTTATTTTCCCCATTTTATAAATATGTGTATTCATGTTTTACCACTGTGTACACATTATCTGAGGGTGAGCTAGCTATAATAGTATCCTGAGATCAGAGAGGAGAGATTCCCTTTCTTTTTTTGTTCTTATAATCTACGGTATCAGTAGGAAAAGAGCTGTATGATGTTAGGAGATATATATATATATATATATATATATATATATATATATATATGTATGTATTCCTATGTGTGTGTGTATATACATATATGAATATATATATGTATATACACACACAAACGTATAATTATACATTCCTTTAGAGGAAGGGGCTAAGTAATTATAAATTAGAACCAAAACTACTATTGAATTAAGGTATTTTATTGGCTCCTTCCTACTCCTTCCTGCTTCTTGATGTGAGCAAATAGACTTACGCATAGATAAATTATATATTGGTACAACTCAGGGTGGATATTTTTGCCTATTATTAAAGTACACTAAATGTATAATGGGAAACATGATGGTAAAAATATATATGTTAAGATTTAAATTGCCAAGGTAAGAGAGTCCTGCTATCATGGCATCTGTGGGCAACATAAAGATATGTGTCATCTTTAATGAAGACAAGACCTATTTTAATTAACCGTGACTAACAACTCATCTAGGGTTTAGGGACTGGAAAGGTAGGAAATCCTCCAGAGGATTTGTTAGCATTGTCAGAACTGCTCAAAGGATCAAGTCCTTTGCTTTTCTGGACCTCTCCAGCAATGCTTCATTTAACTCACATTTACTGAGCACCTACTATGTATCAGGTACTGCAAGACACCAGAGATATGATCGTGAATGAGACAGAGACTGCCCTAGCCTTCCCTGAGTCTGTGGCCTAGTAGTGGAGATAGACATTAATCAAATATTGTCACAGCTAAATTTATTAACCATGAAAAGGTGCTACTGGGAAAATATACTAGGAACCACCAAAAGTGATATCAGGCAGATAGGGTCTGTTTTGGAAGCTCAGTGAAGGCCTTTCTGAGGCAGTGACATTTAGGCTGAGATCTAAAACTTGATTACGAGAGAACCAGGTTAAGAGTGGTGTGGAAGATGATTTCTCACAGAGGGTAAAGCTCAGAAACAGGAGCTTGAAATGTTCCAGGAAGGAAGGGAATTCCAGTGTGGCTGCAGTTGGGGGAGCTAAGGAAAGAATGGTGGAGTGAGTCCAGAGTGGTAGCTAGGGGCCGCATTAGACAAGGTCTGAGGGACTTTGAAATTTTTTCCAAAGAGTGACAGGAAGCCTCCCAAAAGTTTTCGGCAGGGGAGTGACATCAGATTTAGGTATGAGAAGACTCACTCTGGCTGCTAAGTGGAGAATGGAGGGAGAACATGAGTGAAAATAGAAGGATAATGGTGGTATAGACGGACAGACTTGAGGTATGCTGTATGGGATAATCTGTAGTACCTGGCGAGTGATTGAAGGTGGGAATTGGAGGATACAGAGAAGTCAAGGATAATTCCAAGGCTTCTGGCTTCAGCACTTGTGTGAGTAGAGGTGCTTTTGACTAAAAGAGAAACACCTTTGAGGAAGATTACAAGTTCTATTTTGGACATTAATTTTAAGATGTTTATGAGACATCCAGATGGAGCTATCCAGAAGACAGTTGGAGTATGGGATTCAGTGGCAAAGTTTGGTCTTAAAGTTATGAAAATGGAAGAATCACCTAGAAAGAGAGTTTAGTTGGAGGAAAGGGCCCAGGAGAAAACCACAGAACATTGAACAAGTAACAGAGTAATTAAAAAAAAAAAAGCAGTGATCAGTGAGGTAAGGAGATAGCCAGAAGAGTGTCATGTCACAGAAGCAGAAAAGGAGAATGTTTCACAAAGAAGAAAGTGGGTTAACTTTATTAAATGCTACTGAGAGGTCAAATAAAATGATTAGCCTACAACACGAAGGTTGCTGATATTTTTAGTGAAAGCAGTTTTGATGGGGTGATGGGTAGAAAACAGCGGAGTATGTTGAGGGAAAAATGTGAGATGAGAAAATAGACATAGCATAAGCAAAAATTTAGAGAAACTTGGCTGTAAAGGAAAGCAAAGATATTAGATAGGAGCTGGGGGGAGATATGGGCTCAAAGAAGAGTATAGTTTTAGGATAGAAGGAATAATTAGAGCATGTTTGTATGTCACCACATGACAGTTGAACATGGCACACAAGAGAACAGAGCAAGTTCTCTCCCCACAGCAAGTTGGCATGAAGACTCAGTGGATGAGCAGATATGACTTCAGCCATTATTGGGCTTTTGGAGAAGTTTAAAAATCTAAACATAGGCTTTTTGTTGGTCAACTTAGTAGATGAATTGGGTTATTGTTTCTCTAAAGGAATAAGTTGACCTAAGTAAAATCTTATTTTGAGCAGAGAAACCGGACTTTATGGATGAGCTCCGTAGGCAGTTTATCTAGGTTATTTTGATTCAATGCTTTTATCTATTGCCAACAAAGCTATGGGAAACCTTTTTTTCCTTCAAAAGTGTGAAACCCATTACTAAATCCCTCTTTGATGTTTAAATTACTATAGGTCAAAGGTGGAGATCAAACTGTAGCTCTTTCATTTTTTAGGGAGAGAGTGAGAAATGGAGAAACTTTGAGACTTTACTATTGATCATGAAGTCCGTTTAAATACCCTCCGCCAAGCTCTGACTCGCCCTCAAGAAAGGCTGTGGGAAGAATTTATGAATCCACAGCAGCTATTCAACTCATTTCTTCTTTTTTCCTTTAAGCCAATCTATGTTGCTTTGAATCAAAACAATAAAATAAAATAAATATTTTTGAAAGAAGTAACTCTGGATAATAGTAGTATAAAAACACGCATTTTAAGAAACAAAAAATATATATGGTTCTAAAAACAAAAAGTATGAGAGTTCAGGATTATGTCTTTACTAATTGTTTTTTAACAGAGATGAAAAAGAATGTAATTGGCTTAGTGCTTGTAAATGAGGGTTTAATCCTGGAACAGAGTAGGTGTCAAACATTTGCTGAATGAATTAATATCTCAACGGGCTAATTTGTTGTTATGGGGCCATGCTCATATCCAAGATAGATTGTCTTGAAGTAGGTCAGCCTCATGTGTCATATATAGACTGAGCTTTTATTACTGTGGCAGCAAAGTTCCCCACAAACAGAAAATTAAAAACATCTACTTTAATTTAACAGGAACTTAATCAGTTCCTACTGTGTATGGAGCATTGTGCTAGGTGTAATAGGAATAATAGGATGTGCAAAAGTGGTGACAATACTTATAGACATGACATAATTAATAATATGAAATTATGCCAAGTCAGTTCTCAATTGTGTATAGTTAGGTACAAGGAAGTGCAAATATTAAGTGCTGTGAGGATTCAGGGAAAAAAAAGAAATAAGCTTTGACTGGAGAGCTTAGGAGTTTTCACCTCGGTTTAGCAATTCGGTGCTGAATAATGGAGCACATGGTTCTGGGGATTCAACTAGGACTGAGACCCTATCCCAGTGCTCTAAGACAGCACTGTCTAATAGAAATATCATGTGATGCAAAAGGATGAAGTTGGACCCCCATCTTACACCACTCACAAAAATTAGCTAGAAATGGATTAAGGACTTAAATGTAAGATTTGAAACTGTAAAATTCCTAGAAGAAAACATAGGGAATAAGCTCCTTGACATCAGTCTTGACAATGATTCTTTTGGATTTGACACCAAAAGCACAAGCAACAAAAGCAAAAATCACCAAATGAGACAACATCAAACTAAAAACTTCTGCACAGCAAAAGAAACAATCAACAAAAGGAAAAGACAACCTACAGAATGAGAGAAAATATTTGCAAACCATCTATCTGATAAGGGGTTAATATCCAAAATATTTAAGGAACTTATACAGCTCAATAGCAAAAAAAAAAAAATAATAATAATCCAATTTAAAAATGGGCAGAAGAGTTGAATAGACATTTCTACAAAGAAGACATACAGATGGCCAACAGGCACATGAAAAGTTGCTCACCATCACTAATCATCAGGGAAATGCAAATCAAAAATGAGATATCACCTCACACCTATTAGAACGGATATTATCAAAAAGACAAGAGATAACAAGTGTTGGCGAGGATGTGGAGAAAAGAGAACACTTGTTCACTGTTGGTGGGAATGTAAATTGGTACACCCGCTATGGAGGTTCCTCAAAAAACTAAAAAAAAGAACTACCATATGATTCCACCAATCCCACTTCTGGGTGTGTATATCCAAAGGAAATGAAATGAGGATCTCAAAGAGATATCTGCAAGCTCGTTGCAGCATTAGTCACAATAGCCAAGACATGGAAACAACCTAAGTGTCCATAGACAGATGAATGGGTATATAAAATGTGATATATATACACATAAACACACACATATAATATATACATACATACTTGTGCACACACAATGGAATATTATTCAGCCATAAAAAGAAGGAAATCCTGCCATTTGGGACAACATGGGTAGACCTTGAGAGCATTATGCTAAGTGAAAAATCCAGACAGAGAAAGACAGATATTGTGTGATCTCACTTATATGTGGAGTCTAAAAAAAAAAAAAGTCAAACTCATATAAACAGAGTAGAAAAGTGGTTGCCAGGGGCTGGGGCGTGGGGAAAATGGAGAGATATTGGTCAAAGGGTACAAACCTTCAATTATAAAATGAATATCTTCTGGGGATCTAATGTACAGCACGGTGACTATAGTTAACAATACTGTATTGTATACTTGAAAGATGTTTGAGAGTAGAGCTTTAATGTTCTCACCATAACAACAACAAAATGGTAATTATGTGAGGTGAAGGGTGTGTTAATTAACCTTATTGTGGAAAACATTTCACAATATACACATGTATCAAATCATCATATTGTATAAGTTAAACTTAGACACTGTTATATGTCAATTATATCTCAGTAAATCTAGGAAAAAAAAAGAAATATAATGTGAGCCACATACGCAATTTAAAATTTTCTAGTAGCCACGTTAAAAAAGGTGGGCTTGATTTTTAAAACTTATTTAACCCAATATATCCAACATATTATCATTTGATGTGTCTCAAATATAAAAAATTACTAATGTGATATGTTTGAGTCCTTTTTATGCTTTCGCATCTTTGAAATCCATTCTAGATTTTATACGTACAGCACATCTCAATTTGGATTAGCCATACTTTAAGTGCACAATAGCCACTCAGGAATAGTGGCTACTCTATTGGACATTATGGCTTTAGAGTTCCACAGTCCAGTAGAAAATAAAGATACTTCAAGAAATAACACTTGTGTAATAGCCGCTATGATGTGATTTGTTATACAGTCACAAGCGATAAGGGAGGGAGAGGTCGTTTCTTGGATTGGCCCCTTCTAGTTTATGGATAAATTATTCAAAAACAGTGATGTCTATTTATCGTCTCCATTTTCTTACCTCCCATTTATGTCTTTCTTCCTATAAATTGTCTCCTCTTCCCCCATCGATCCACTGAAACTTCTCCAAAAGATGACCTCCTACCTCTCTAATTGCTCTATAGCAAGTCTTCCCAATTTTGAATCCACGTACCAATCACCTGGAGATCTTGTTAAAATGCCGATTCTAATTCAGTAGGTCTGGGGTGGGGCTTGGGATTCTGAGTTTATAACAAGCTCTCAGGTGATACTGTCGCTGCTGGCCCAGGAACCACCCTCTGAGTAGCAAGGGTCTATATCAGTCAGGGTTTGGTCAGAAATACAGAAACCACTCCAGGTATTTTAGCAGGAGGATATAATCCAGGGAACATTATGCTTACATAACCCTTGGAATGGGGCAAAGGTCAGGAGGTTGAGGAAATCAGCAAGTGTAGGAATAGTAAGAAGCTGTTAGCCATGTTCTTAGCAGCCTGCAGCACCAAAGGGAGCTCGCTCAGAAGCCACCGCAAACTTCGTGTCTGCCATCTGCTCCTGCTTCTCTTTGTATTTTGCCTTCCAAATCTCACAGAACCCTGATGGCAAGGCAATCTGGGAAATATAGTTTCCAAGCCTCCAGCCTCTGAGAAAGAAGTGATGGGGTTGAGTGTCAACAACAATATCTGGCACACTTTCCCTCGAGGTTCAGTCCTTGACTTCTCTCTCGGCTCTCCTAGTCTCCTAGGTATTTCTGTGAAAACACTTGGAATCCTTTTTGACTTCTATCTTTTCCACAACTTGCAGATAGTCACTAAATCCTGTCAAGTCTTCAGCCTTCTCTCCCACATTTCCCCTCCTTCCTATAGGTGTTGTCATTTCTTCAGGCTTTTCTTGCCTTGCAGTTTGATGGTCGCACAAACCTTTTTAACTGCTTGCCTCTATTAGCTTACCTTTGGTCTGCCACCATCCATCCCTTATCTCCCTTTTTCCCCAAGGTACTGCTACTAGGACTAAAAGAAGCTAGCAATATCTGAATTAGTTGATTCTACCAGTGTTATTAGCAAAATTTACATATTTATGTTATAAAGGGTATTGTTTAAAATGAGTCCTCAGAATAAGAGCCCTTAAAGACCCTCTGGTAGACTTTTCCTCTGGGATGCAGGAAGACACTGTGTGACCAATAAGGATCTGGGGGGCAGAAAACTGAATTCTTGGTTCTGCCTTTACTCTAACTCCCTGTGTGGCTCTGGTCAAGTCACTTCCCCTCTCTGAGCCTCCTTTACTCCTGATGTAAAATGAGGTGGGTAGGCTAAACTATCATTTCCCAGCCTTTTTTCACTCTGTGTCTACATAACTTATAAGATACATATTATATCATGTTTGATTTGGGGACTGAATGCATGTTAAAATGGCCAAATTAGAAAAGTCAGTTTTCTCATCTGCCTACCAATCAGACTGGGTAGTTTTATTTCACTCTTATAATAATAAATTCAAAGATTGCATTCACACCGTGTGTACTTTGAGATAATGTATTATGGAAAAGGGTGTCCTATCCAATTTCTTTAGCAAATTGTCACCAGAGAGCTAACAATAACTTCTTTACATGGAAAAACCAACTCTTCTGCAATAGTATGAGCTTCCTCAGCTTTCCCTCAGTTTCACAATTTGCTAGAGTGATGTCTTAAATTATTAAATTATTAAAGAGTCTGGATTTCTGATTGATAAGTAGATATTTGAAAATCTTGCACTCTATAATTAACAATCAATTTGGTTTTTTAAAGACTTTATTTTCTAGAGCAGCTTTAGGTTTACAACAAATATTTTTTATATACTCCCTGTCCCCACACATGCATAGCCTCCCGCATTATCTATATCACTCACTAGAATGGAACATTTTTTTTTTTCTTTTTACCAAGGATGAACCCACGCTGACACATCATAATCACCCAGAGTCCATAGTTTACCTTAGGGTTCACTCTAGGTGTAGTACATTCTATGAGTTTAGACCAAAATATAATAACATATATCCATCATTGTAATATCATATAGAGTATTTTCACTCCCCTAAAAACCCTCTGTGCTCTGCCTATTCATCTCTCCTCCCTCCTAACCCCTGGCAACCACTGAACTTTTTATTGTCTCCATAGTTATGCCTTTTCCAGAATGTCATGTAGTTGAAATCATACAGTATGTAACCTTTTCAGATTGGCTTCTTTCACTTAGTAATATGTATTTAAGGTTCCTCCTGATCTTTTTATGGCTTGATAGCTCATTTATTTTTAGCACTGAATAATATTCCATCGTCTGGATGTACCAGTTTATTTATCCATTCACCTACTGAAGGACATCCTGGTTGCTACCAAGTTTTGGCAATTGTGAATAAAGCTGTTATAAACATCCGTGTGAAGGTTTTTCTGTGGATGTAAGTTTTCAGCTCCTTTGAGTAAATATCAAGGGGTGTGATGGCTGGTTCGTATGGTAAGACTATGTTTAATTCTGTAAGAAACTGCCAAACTGTCTTCCACAATGGCTATACCATTTCGCATTCCCACCAGCAATGAATGAGAGTTCTTGTTGCTCTACATTCTCTCCAGCATTTGGTATTGTCAATATTTTGAATTTTGGCTGTTCTAATAGATGTGTAGTGGTATCTCATTGCTGTTTTAATTTGCATTTCCCTGATGACATAGGATATGGATCATCTTCTAATATGCTTATTTCCTATCTGTATATCTTCTTTGGTGAAGTGTCTGTTACAGTCTCTGGCCCATTTATTAATTGGGTTGTTTTTTTTCTTATAGTTGAGTTTTTCTTTGTATATTTTAGGATATATCCAAATATATTACATGTGTTTTTTGCAAATATTTTCTCACAGACTGTGGCTTATCTTCTCATTCTCTTGACAGTGTTTTTCACACAGCAGAAGTTTTTAAATTTTTCTTTTTTGTGAGGAAGATCAGCCCTGAGCTAACATCCATGCCAATCCTCTTTTTTTTTGCTGAGGAAGACGGACCCTGAGCTAACATCTATTGCCAGTCCTCCTCCTTTTTTCCCCTTTTTCTCCCCGAAGCCCCAGTAGATAGTTGTATGTCATAGTTGCACATCCTTCTAGTTGCTGTATGTGGGACACCGCCTCAGCATGGCCAGACAAGTGGCACGTCGATGCACACCCGGGATCTGAACCCGAGCCGCCAGTAGCGGAGCGCGCGCACTTAACCGCTAAGCCACAGGGCGGGCCCCCAGAAGTTTTTAATTTTAATGAAGTCCAGCTTATCAATTATTTCTTTTATGGATCATGTCTTTGGTGTTGTATCTAAAAAATCCATCACCATACCCAAGGTCATCTAGGATTTCTCCTGTTATCTTCTAGGAGTTTCATAGTTTTGTGCTTTGCATTTAGGCCTATGATCCATTTTTGAGTTCATTTTTATGAAGGGCGCAAGGTCTGTGTCTAGATTCATTTTTTTTGCATGTGCAGGTCCAGTTGTTCCAGCACCATTTGTTGGAAAGACTATCTTTGCTCCACTGTGTTGCCTTTGCTCCTTTGTCAAAGATCAGTTGATTATATTTATGTGGGCCTATTTCTGGGCTCTCTATTCTGTTCCATTGACCTATTTGTCTTTTCTTTCTCCAATACCACACTTTCTTGATTACTGTAGCTTTATAGTAAGTCTTAAAGTCAGGTAGGTGCAGTCCTCCAATTTTGTTCTTTTCCTTCACTATTGTGTTGGTTATTCTGATGGTTATTTCTATAATGTGTATCAGTTGCTAAATATTGACATGAGAGGAAAAGCTTCAGGTGATATTTGAAAGCATTTCTCCACAAATGACACTTTCTGGATGGGGATAGTTTTTATTCCTAATAAATAAATAGACAAACTATGTATTTATTACTGTATTTTCTCTTTTAAGGCTTGATTTTGAAGTTCTAGAGATAGTATCATGTTTGAATGAGCATGTTGATGAGTCAGAAGTCATAGATCATCAGAAGGCAAATTGGAAGAATTATTATCATTTCTAGACTCCTCCGTCGCATGCTATATATCAGCATCAGTGTTCCATGAGTTTTCTGTCTTTAACTTAATCTATTAAGGGTGAAAATTAAAAATATATGTTAAAAACAGTTTATACTCTATACCGATCAAAATTCTGAATTCAGATGATGGTGATAGATAGAGAGGCATCATGAGCAAGCTCATCTATCAATCAACCACCACGTGCCCACTTGATACATATTTTAAATGGAAACCAAACATTCAAATAATTATTTTATAATCAGCTGATTTTAAAAAATAGAAATTGAAACAGATATGATGACCACCATTACCACCTGAACCCTCAGGACACATTTGGATATCTCTGAGTGTTTACAGGAACCACTGGGGTGAATGATTTATTAGCGCTCCTCCAGCTTTAATGTTTTATGTATCTATGGGTTAAATTGCTAAAGGGCTCCATGAACTGGTGAGATGCAAATTACTTTACCATGTAGGAATTCTGGCAGTTATGGTTGTTATGAATATAAAGACTAAATATTTTAGAATCCTTAATTTTACTCATCCTGAGAAACAGTATGCATTTTCCATAATGCAGTGGCTTGCTTCCTCTCTCATTCTCTCATTTTAGTTAAACTATTACATTGTTTTGAAACATTCTAGGAAGGAAAGAGAGGAGTCCTTTTGAAAGAAAGCAAGGAGGACATGCTGAATAAAGGAGAAAAGATCATTTGACATTTCTAAAGGTAAATTAAGTGTTATAAAATGTCAACAGGAAGTAATACTTTATCTCATGGTTATTTGATTTCTGTCTTTGATTCAAGGTTGCCTTTTTTCTCATCTTGGTATTGTGAAAAGACAGCATTATATTGGACATTTCATAAGAAATGTCAATTCAGTGGTTGTTCTCATTTATATGTTTTAACATAGACAGCTTGTGGAAAGCATAAGAGAATGTTAGCTATTTAGTCTGAAAACAAACTTGGTTCAGATTGAAACAGATAGCAAATAAATAAGCAAAGATAAAAACATTTTTCTCTTCTGTACTTCCTCACTAATCCTTCTCTCTTTGTTCTGAGTTTTCTTAGATTCTGTATTTGTCTATTTGTCATCCATTAATCACAGCTCCAACCTAATGGCAAAAGTTGTTTACATTTCCCCTGTGATCCAACTTTTGCCAGCACACAAAAATCACATTATAAATCCTCCAACCAATTCCAAGTCCATAACCCCAATCATGGTCATGGACTTGGAACTCTATCTACCTCTCACACACCAAGCCAATATTTCCCCTGCCTTCAATAACCCAGGGTCAAATATTAGACAACTGGAGACAACCCCTATAGCCCAGAGCCCACTGACATTATTCAAACTAGCCAATTCTAAGCTGTTTCCTTGTCCTTCCTTGTCTTTCTTAAGGAATACACAATAAAGGCTCTGCATCATGCTTTCCCTTTGTTCTTGCTTCTGGCTCCTAACCAAGTCTGGTGCTTCCTCATGTGGCCCTGCATGATGTGGCAAGCCCTCTCCTCTCAGGAAATATAAGTAATAAAAATCTTCTTTCAGTGACAATAGCCTTTCCTTGTTGTCACTTAGTCACCTCCATAAATTAAAATCCTGCAGGTACATTTAACAGTCTTGAATCCACTATAGTCAGGATCATCCCTAAAACTTCACTGAAACTGTTCTTCTTAAGGTCACCAATCACTCCCATGTTGCTAAACCCAATGGCCAATTTTTCATCCCCAGCTTACCTGACCATCCTGCAGCAAATTTGAACAACACTATAGACAAATGGACCTAACAGACACATGCAGAACATTCCATCCAACAGCAGCAGAATACACATTCTTCTCAAACACATGTGGAACATTCTCCAGGATAGATCATATGTTAGGCCATAAAACAAGTCTCAACAAATTCAAGAAGATAGAAATGATATCAAGTATCTTTTCTGACCACAGCAGTCTGAAACTAGAAATCAATAAGAGGAGGAGAATTTGAAAATTCTCAAATAAATGTAAATTAAACATCACACTTGTGAGCAACCGATGGTTCAAAGAAGAAATCAAAAGAGAAATGAAAAAGTATCTTGAGACAAATGAAAATGGAAACACAACATACCATAATTTATGGAATGCAGCAAAATCGTATCTAAGAGGAAAGTTTATAGCTATAAATGCCTACATTAAGAAAAAAAAAACACTTCAAAAAGGACGTAATTCTAAACCTCAAAAAACTAGAAAAAGAAGAACAAATAAAGCCCAAGATTAGCAGAAGGAAGGAAATAATAAAGATTAGAGCCAAAATAAATGCAATACGGAACAGGAAAACAATAGAAAAGATCAGTGAAACTAAGAGTCGGTTTATTGGAAAGATCAAAAAAATTTACAAACTTTTTTTTTTTTGTGAGGAGGACCACCCCTGAGCTAACATCCAAAGCCAATCCTCCTCTTTTTTGCTGAGGAAGACTGGCCATGGGCTAACATCCATGCCCATCTTCCTCTACTTTATATGGGATGCCGCCACAGCATGGCTTAACAAGTAGTGCGTTGATGCACGCCCGCGATCCGAACCAGTGAACCCCAGGCCGCTGCAGCGGAGCACGCGCACCTAACCACTTGTGCCACCGGGACGACCCCCAAATTTTACAAACTTTTAGCTAGACTAACCAAGGGAAAAAGAGAAGAGATTTAAATAAATAAAACTATAAGCAAAAGAGGAGGTGTTACAACTGATACCACAGAAATACAAAGAATCAAAAGAGACTACTATGAACAACTATACACCAACAAACTGGAAAAACTAGAAAAAATGGATAAATTTGTATAAACATACAACCTACCAAGACTGAATCATGAAAAAATAGAAAATCTTAACAGATTACTAATGAGTAAAGAGACTGAATCATTAATCAAAAATTTCCCAACAAAGAAAAAGCCCAGGATCAGATGGTTTCACTGGTGAATTCTACTAAACATTTAAGAAAAAAATTAATACCAATCCTTCTTAAACTCTTCCAAAAATTTGAAGAGGAAGGGACACTCCCAAACTCATTTACAAGGCCAATATTACCCTGATACTAAATCCAGATAAGAATATTACAAGAAAAGAAAACTATACGCCGATATACCTGATGAATATAGATGTAAAAATTCTCATCAAAATACTGGCAAAATGAATTAAACAGCACATTAAAAGGATCATACACCATGATCAAGTGAAATTTATATCTGGGATGCAAAGATGGTTGAACATATGCAAATCAATAAATGGGATACTGAACATTAATAGAATGAAAGATAAAAATCGTATGATCATCTCAATCGATGTAGAAAATGTATTGGTCAAAATTCAACATCCTTTCATGATAAAAACAATCAACAAATAATATATAGAAGAAACATATCTCAAAAGAATCAAGGTCATATATGACAAGCCCACAGCTAACATCATACTCAATGGTGAAAGGTTTAAAGCTTTTCCTCTAAGATCAGGAACAAGACAAGTTCGCCTACTCTCACCACTCCTATTCAACATAGTACTGGAAGTTCTAGCCAGAGGAATTACGCAAGAAAAAAATGGCATCCAAATTGGAAAGCAAGAAGTAAAATTGTCTCTGATTGCAGATAACATGATATTATATATAGAAAATCCCCAAAATTCCACCAAAAACTTATTAGAAGTAATAAAGTGGTAGGATACAAGATCAACATACAAAAATCAATTGCATTTCTATACCCTAAAATGCACTATCCAAAAAATAAATAAAGAAAACAAGCACATTTAAAATGGCATCAAAAACACTAAAATACTTAGGAATAAATTTCAAGGGGGTGAAAGATCTGTACACTATTAACTATAATATATTGAAGAAAGAAATTGAAGGAGAGAGAAGTCAAGATGGCAGTGTAAGCAGACTCTGAACTCACCTCCTCCCACAGACACAGCCAATTTACAACTACTCGTGGAAAAATTACCCCTGAGAGAGAACTGAAAACTGGATAAGAGGAACTCCTGCAACAAACGACAATCCTAATAGAGGTGGAAGAGGCAGAAATTTCCTTCTGGAGAGGAAAAACGCCACCTTCACAAGCCGCCAGCTTCACGGCCTCCACAGAGCAGCCCAAAGGTACGCAGCCCTCCCTGGAGGTGCGTGGCCCTGAGCTGGGGAGCATCCCCGCTGTAGGCATTTTGTGGACACAGCACAACTGACACTAGTGGCATAATATCTGATTTTGCCTGCTACTAAAACATTGGGGAGCATCCCCAGAAAAGCTGGTTCACAAAGAAAAGCAGGTTCACAAAGAATTAAAACCGGCACTTAAAGGGCCCACACACAAATTCACTCATTTCAGAAAGCAACCTAAAATCACCAGAAAGAAATGTGCATAGTGCTTTGGTGAAAAGAGACTCACCTGATAGGCTCTGATTGAATCACAGTGAGAGGTGAGACCTCTCCAGGGATTGGGACTTGGGCTGCAGCCATTGTTGTGGCCTGGTGTGGGCAGGCTGACACAGACACTGGCAGACGCCATTGGAGTTCCCCCTGGGGCGCGCTGGCCCAGGGTCTGACCCACCCACTAGAGCACCGATCTAATCCAGCTCAGCCAGGGCAGGCAGCCCACCTTAGGGACTGGGCCCACCCAACGACAAGCCCTCAGGCAACTTGTGGGCATGCACAGATTGGTGACTGAATTCTCTGCATCCTGGCGACTGAGCCTACTTCAGTGGGGCAGGGCATGCACGAGCAGTGGGTGGAGAGTGTGGGGCAGTGGTGGAGTGTGAGGGGCTCCCGCCATGGAGAGACTGGGTACACTTCAGGAGGTCGGAGCTTGCACATGGGGCAGAACTGTGTTGACTGTGTGTGTGGACCTGTGTGCAGCAGGGCTTGTCAGCTGCAGAAGACTTGTGCTTCTCAAAGACCCACATAGGGGGTTTGCCCCAGCTTCCAAGCCTGAAACAATTGGCTGCTCCCATGCCTCAGGCCAGCCCCACCCAGCTGCAATCCTCAGAGACCTGACAAGAGACCTAAAGGCTGGAGGCTAATAGCAATTGTAAGACCCTGAGCATAACAACCTGCCACACTGGGGGCCTACTCACTTAAAAGAAATACTGCAACACAAATATGCTATTAGAACTTGCAGCCAACTGTGCTGGGGCTCCCCACACCTGATAAAGAGACTGAAGGGCCCACAACAACTACAAGCAGCTGAGCATTACAACAGCTGGCCACAAGCATAAGCCAGCTTTCCTGGGCGCCTACAGGGAGAGCAAACAGGCCACAACAGAAGGACGCACGTAGCCCACATAGGGGTCACCCAGGAGAATTGAGAACTGAGGGAAGCACACTGCAGGCCTCCTAAGCCATCACTTACATAAGGTCACCTATCCAAGAGCAGGAGATGTAGCTGACCTACCTAATACGTAGACAGAAACACAGGGAAAGAGGCAAAATGAGGAGGCAAAAGAATACACTCCAAGTAAGGGAACAGGACAAAACCTCAGAAAAGGAACTAAGTGAAACAGAAATGAGCAACCTACCTGACAGAGAGTTCAAACAAAGAATGTTAAGGATGCTCACTGATCTTGGGAGAAGAATGGATGAACTCAGTGAGAATATCAACAAAGAAATGGAAGATATAAAAAAGAACTAATCAGAAATGAAGAATACAATACTGGAAATGAAAAATTCATTAGAGGGACTCAAAAGCAGAGTAGAGGATACAGAAGAATTGATCTGTAAGCTGGATGAAAGACAAGAAGACATCACCCAAGCTGAACAGGTAAAAGAAAAAAGAGTTAAAAAGAGTGAGGACAGTCTAAGGGACCTCTGGGACAACATCAAGAGCACTAACATCTGTGTTATAGGTGTCCCAGAAGGACAAGAGTGAGACAAAGGGGCAGAGAATCTATTTGAAGAAATAATGGATGAAAACGTCCCTAACCTAAGGAAGGAAACAGACATCCAGGTACAGGAAGCACAGAGAGCTCCAAACAAGATAAACCCAAAGAGGCCCACACCAGGACACATCATAATCAAAATGTCCAGAATTAAAGATAAAGAGAGAATCCTAAAAGCCGCAAGAGAAAGACAAGTTACATACAAAGGAAACCCCATAACACTATCAGTTGACTTTTCATCAGAAACCTTACAGGCTAGAAGAGAGTGGTATGGTATATTTAAGGTGCTAAAAGGAAAAAACTTACAGCCAAGAATACTCTACCCGGCAAGGTTATCATTCAAAATGGAAGGGGAGATAAAAAGTTTCCCAGACAAGCAAAAATTAAAGGAGTTTGTCACCAAGAAACCAGTACTACAAGAAATGTTAAAGGGACTGATTTAAGGTGAAAAGAGAGGACCACAAATAGGAAAAATTATCTATTTCCATGATAAGAGGGTAATGGATTCAAATGCACAAAAACCATGTTAGATATGATATCAAAAGCATAAAATGTGGGAGGAGGGCAGTTAAAGAGTAGAGCTTTCAGACAGACGTCAAACTAAAGAGACCATCAATTTTGTATATGGACCCCATGGTAATCACAAACCAGAAACCTATAATAAATACACAAAAAACTAAGAGAAAGGCACCCAAACATAATACTAAAGAAAGCCATCAAACCACAAGGGAAGAGAGCAAGAGAAGAGGAAAAGACGGGGGTGGCCCAGTGGCTTAGCAGTTAAGTGCATGTGCTGCGCCACTGGTGGCCTGGGTTGGGATCCCGGGGTCGCACCGATGCACAGCTTCTCCAGCCACGCTGAGGCTGCATCCCACATACAGCAACTAGAAGGATGTGCAACTATGACATACAACTATCTTACTGGGGCTTTGGGGAAGGAAAAAGGGAGGAGGATTGGCAATAGATGTTAGCTCAGAGCCGGTCTTCCTCAGCAAAAAGAGAAGGATTAGCACGGATGTTAGCTCAGGGCTGATCTCCCTCACAAAAAAAAAAAAAGAGAGAGAAGAGGAAAGGAACAGAGAAGGACTACTAAAACACTGAGAAAAAAAGTTAACAAATGGCAGTAAGTACATACTTATCAGTGGCTACTTTAAACGTCAATGGACTAAACGCTCCAATTAAAAGACATAGGGTGGCTGATTGGATAAAAACACAAGACCCATATATATGCTGCATAAAAGAGACACACTTCAGACCTAAAGACACTCACAAACAGAAAGTGAAGGGGTGGAAAAAGATACTCCACGCAAATGGCAATGAAAAGAAAGCTGGGGTAGCAATACTCATATCAGAGAAAATAGACTTTAAAACAAAAACTGTAAAAAGAGACAAAGAAGGGCATTACATAATGATCAAGGGAACAATCCAACAAGAGGATATAACACTTGTAAATATCAACTCACCCAATGTAGGGGCACCTAAATATATAAAGCAATTATTAACAGACATAAAAAGAGAAATAGACAGTAACACGATAATAGTAGGGGACTTTAACACTCCACTTACACCAATGGATAGATCATCCAAACAGAAGATCAATAAGGAAACATTGGCCTTAAATAACACACTAGAACAGATGGACCTAGTATATATATAGAACATTCCATCCAAAAACTGAAGAATACATGTTCTTTTCAAATGCCCATGGAACATTCTCCAGGATTGATCACATATTAGGCCACAAAACAAGTCTCCATAAATTTAAGAAGATTGAAATAATACCAGTCATCTTTTCTGACCACAGTGGTATGAAACTAGAGATCAACTATAGGAAGAAAATCAGAAATGCCACAAATATGTGGAGATCAAACAAAATGCTACTGAACAACGATTGGGTCAACGAAGAAATCAAAGGACAAATCAAAAAATACCTGGAGACAAAGGAAAATGAAAATATGACATGCCAGATTTATGGGATACAGCACAAGCGGTTCTAAGAGGGAAGTTTATAGCAATACAGGGCTATCTCAACAAACAAGAAAAATCTCAAATAAACTATCTAACAATGCACCTAAAGGAACTGGAAAAAGAGGAACAAAGCCCAAAATCAGTAGAAGAAGGGAAATAATAAAAATCAGAGCAGTAATAAATGAAATCGAGACTAGAAAAACAGTAGAAAAAATTAATAAAACCAAGAGCTAGTTCTTTGAAAAGATAAACAAAATTGACAAACCTTTAGCTAGAGTCACCAAGAAAAAAGAGAGAAGGCACAAATAAGTAAAATCAGAAATGAAAGAGGAGAAATTACAACGGACACCTCAGAAATACAATAGATTATAAGAGAAAACTATGAAAAGCTATATGCCAACAAATTGCACAATCTGGAAGAAATGGATAAATTCTTAGAATCACACAACCTTCCAAAACTGGATCAAGAAAAAATAGAGAATTTGAATAGAGCAATCCCCAGTAAGGAGATCAAAACAGTAATCAAAAACCTCCCCAAAAATAAAAGTCCAGGACCAGACGGCTTCCCTGGTGAATTCTACCAAACATTCAAAAAAGATTTAATACCTATCCTTCTCAAACTCTTCCAGAGAATTGAGGAGGGAGGGAAGCTCCCTAACTCATTCTACGAAGCCGACCTTACCCTGATACCAAAACCAGACAAGGACAACACACACAAAAAAAAGAAAATCACAGGCCAATATCACTGATGAACATGGATGCAAAAATCCTCAACAAAATACTAGCAAATCACATACAACAATAAGTTAAAAAGATTATACACCATGATCAACTGGGATTTAGTCCAGGTATGCAGGGATGGTTCAACATTCGCAAATCAATCAACGTGATACACCACATTAATAAAATGAAGAATAAAAAGCACATGTTCATCTAAGTTGATTCAGAGAAAGCATTTGACAAGATACAGCATCCATTTATGATAAAAACTCTGAATAAAATGAGTATAGAAGGAAAATACCTCAACATAATAAAGGCCATATATGACAAACCCACAGCTAATATCATCCTCTATGTTGAAAAACTGAAAGCTATCTCTTTAAGAACAGGAACCAGACAAGGATGCCCACCCTAATCACTCCTATTTAACATACTATTGAAAGTCCTAGACAGAGCAATCAGGAAAGAAAAAGAAATCAAAGAGATCCAAATTGGAAAGGAAGAAGTGAAACTATCACTATTTGTAGATGACATGATTTTATATATAGAAAACCTTAAAGAATCCACCAGAAAACGTTTAGAAGTAATAAACAAATACAGTAATGTTGCAGGATACAAAATCAACATACAAAAATCAGTTGCATTCCTATACATTAACAACAAAGTAGCAGAAAGAGAAATTAAGAATACCATCCCATTTACAATTGCAACAAAAAGAATAAAATACCTAGGAATAAACTTAACCAAAGAGGTGAAAGATCTGTACACCGAAAACTATAAAACATTGCTGAAAGAAATTGAAGAAGACACAAAGAAATGGAAAGATATTCTGTGCTCTTGGATTGGAAGAATTAACATAGTTAAGGTGTCCATACTTCCTAAAGCAATGTATAGATTCAATGCAATCCCTATCAAAGTTACAACAACAATTTTAACAGAAATAGAACAAATAATCCTAAAATTTATATGGAACAACAAAAGACACTGAATAGCTAAAGGAATCCTGAGAAAAAAGAACAAAGCTGGAGGTATCACATTCCCTGATTTCAAAATATACTACAAAGCTATAGTAACCAAAACAGCATGGTACTGGCACAAAAACAGACACACAGATCAATGGAATAGAATCAAAAGCCCAGAAATAAACCCACACATCTATGGACAGCTAATCTTCGACAAAGGAGCCAAGAACATACAATGGAGAAAAGAAAGTCTCTTCAACAAATGGTGTTGGGAAAACTGGATAGCCACATGCAAAAAAATGAAAGTAGACCCTTACCTAACACCATACACAAAAATTAACTCCAAATGGATTAAAGACTTGAATGTACGACCCGAAACTATGAAACTTCTAGAAGAAAACATAGGCAGTACACTCTTCGACATCGGTCTTAGCAACATATTTTCAAGCACCATGTCTGACTGGGCAAGAGAAACAATAGAAAAATTTAACAAATGGGACTACATCAAACTAAAAAGATTCTACACAGCAAAGGAAACCGTCAACAAAACGAAAAGACAACCTAACAATTGGGAGAAGATATTTGCAAACCATACATCTGATAAGGGGTTAATCTCCAAAATATATAAAGAACTCATGCATCTCAACAACAAAAAAACTAACAACCCAATTAAAAAATGGGCAAAAGACGTGAACAGACATTTCTCCAAAGAAGATATACAGATGGCCAACAGGCACACGAAAAGATGTTCTACATCATTAACTATCAGGGAAATGCAAATCAAAACTACAATGCGATATCACCTCATGCCCGTCAGAATGGCTATAATTAACAAGACAGGAAACAACAAGTGTTGGAGAGGATGTGGAGAGAAGGGAACTCTCATACACTGCTGATGGGAATGAAAACTGGTGCAGCCACTATGGAAAACAGTATGGAGATTCCTCAAAAAATTAAGGCTAGAACTATCATATGATCCAGCTATTCCACTGCTGAGTATTTATCCAAAGAACTTGAAAATACCAATGCATAAAGATACATGCACCCCTATGTTCATTTGCAGCATTATTCACAATAGCCAAGACTTGGAAGCAACCTAAGTGCCCATCAAGGGAAGAATGGATAACGAAGATGTGGTATATATACACAATGGTATACTACTCAGCCATAAGAAACGATGAAATCCAGGCATTTGTGACAACATGGATGGACATTGCGGGTATTATGCAAAGTGAAATAAGTCAGAGGGAGAAGGTCAAATACCGTATGATTTCCTTCATTAAGTAGTAGATAATAACAACAATAAATAAACACATAGAGACAGAGATTGTATTCGTGGTTACCAGAGGGGAAGGGGGAGGGAGGAGGGTGAAAGGGATATTTCGGCACATGTGAGTGGTGATGGGTTGTAGTTAGTATTTGGGTGGTGAACATGATGTAATCTATGCAGAAATAGAAGTATAATGATGTACACCTGAAATTTATACAATATTATAAACCAATGTTACTGCAATAAACACAAAATTAAAAAAAAAACATTTGTTTCCACACAGTCCACCATATAGGTAATGTGGTTTCTTTAATTTAAATGTTAGGTGAGTAAGAAACACTAGATTGACTCTGTCTGACTAGCATTTCTGGTATTCTCTTCTAGTCTGTCTATACTTATAAAGGGGTTCTCCTTCTTCTTCCTGGGAGATTCTGAGTACTAAATCCTCACATGCCATTCATTAGCCTCTGGAGCTTTTAGCAGGTGACTGTCCTGCCAGGCATGTCAGCAATCTTCCCTTTCCTTCTACAGGGTATGTCAAGAGGCACAGCTCATACACATTGTTATGGAAACCTTTAGAACTGGCAGCACGTTTTATCCCCAGAGCTGGGGAAATCTGAAGTCACCAGATCAGATCTAGAAGCTCTCAATAACTTTTACCAGCCCCATGATATGGAGTTGTTCCTTGTCCTAGTGCAGAGAAGAAGGTAGTCTTTCTGACACTGTCATTTTCAGACACCCTCTATTGCTGCTCCTCAAAACGTTGAACATAGAGCTATATGAGCCAACAATGCCACTCGCAGGTATATACCCAAGAGAAATTAAAACATATGTTCACACAAAAACTTGTACCTGAATGTTCATAGCCACATTATCCATAAAAGCCAAAAAGTGGAAGCAACTCAAATGTCCATCAACTGATGAATAAATAAGCAAAATGTGGTGCATCAATATGATGGAATATCATTTGGCCTTAAAAATGAATGAAATACTGCTACAACATGAAGGACATGCTACAACATGGATGAACCTTGAAAACATTCTGCTGTGTGAAAGAGGCCAGACAGGAGAAACTGGGGGGAATCAGGAATGACTGCTGATGGATACAATGTTTCTTTTTGGGATGATGGAAATTATTGTGGTGAAAATTGATTGTGGGGATGGTTGCACAACTCTGTGAATATGCTAGAAACCATTGAATTGTACACCTTAAACAGGAGAATCATATGGTATGTGAATTATATCTCAATGAAGTTACTACAGTAAAATTCTATTGCTGACTCCTTAAATGCAAGGTCCAAGAATCCTTTGGAGTTTTTAGTACAGATTGAAAAGACACATTTGTTGACATGTACCTTATCAGTGAACCAAGTACTGTGTAATAGGACCTCAAAGTAGGCTCAGACTATAGTGTTATTGACCTGTATATCTGAAAAGTCTCCTAAAAATTCCACGTCACTTGTCATATGGGTTTTTGCGTCATTCTGCCACTAGCTCTATTTTTCTTAAGAGATATGGTGAAGTCATAGGGAAAACGTTGATTTTGGAATCAGAAGATTTCGATTTGAAACGTAGTCCTGCCACTTACTAACTCTGCAATCTTGAGCGAGTTACTTAACCCTTCTGAGTCTTCATTTTCTCCTTTTGAAATAGGGACAGTAAAATATAGGTCTATAATATTGTGACAAGCAAATTAATTAATGTATATGAGCGATTTGTAAGTTATACCATTATAAAAAATAATGAGCTATTGTTTGGTTAAACATGCACACACACACACACACAGACGCCCTCTCTCTCTCTCTCTCTCCAAATGACTTTCTAAACTATGTCATCCTTTCACTCGGCAAAGTGTGATCTAAATTGTGCTTCTCCAGGAAGGCTGCTCTGTATACAACCTCCTACTTTGCGACAGCAAAACCAACCAATCAGTAAGCCAGGTTGGTTTATTTGATCAATGTGATTGGTAAATCTTGTTTCCCCCATTTTGCAGAAGAGGAAGTAGAAATGTGGCAAGATTAAATGACTTCCCTTGTGTGGCAGCCATGGAGGTGTGCTGCTCAGATTTTTCAAGAGAGAACTTTCCATAAGGACTCCAGTCAGTTGACAACCTCCAGATGCAGTGCGTTTGGTCTCCATTGCAGCCTTCAAGCCCAGAACAGGCTCTCCTTGGGCAGCTCTAGCCAATGACGGAGCACAATGGGGTACTAAGGTCTAGCTATCTACCTAGTGCTCTGGAGTCCACTCTCGGGATGGATGAAACATTCTAAAAGCTACACCACAGTCTGAGGCTCTTCCTAATCAATCCTTCCTTCTTTCCTCCTTTCACACGTGCCATATCTGCATTGTTAGCTGAAAGCATTCCCTGCCTACTCCTGCTCTCTTTCCCTCTTTATCTTATCACAGTGGTTACTCGCAATAAATCTTTTGCACTTCTAACTGTGTCTTGGTATCTGCTTTCTGGAGGACCCAAATTGACACTCTTGGGTGGAGCCAAGACTTAAACACAAGTCTTCTGAGTTCAAGGTCATTCCATAGAACTGTCTATAGCTATTGTGCTTAGCTCGCTGGGACTAACTAGAAGAGACTAACTAGATCAACTCACTATGGCCTGGGTTTACCATGCCCCAGTCCCTGTATAGTCCTTTATGGGTAAAGCCAATTTTATAGAAAAAATAAGGTCTTGTTGTTGAATCCAATATACTCAAGAGAATTCCTTCATTTGGCAAGAGGAGAGAAATGAACCAATAGTTAATGTGCTGGTGAGTACAACTGTGAATCCCCTTCATTGCTTCCCATGAAATATTTCCTGTGAACTTTCAGTAGATGTATGCAAAGGTCTGTCCCACCACGCATACCCCTGCTGGAATTACCTGAAACTAATTGCTTTCTTTCTTAATGCCTAAAGGAGATCAGCTATACTGAGAGAATGGAGGTTTAAAAATGGATTTGAGGTGGCAGCAGGGAAGAGGTAATTTTTGGAGTGCACAGAGCACATTAGGAGAAGCATGAGGGTATTGGATCTCAAAGATGGGCAAATAGGCACACCAGAAAGGCAATACAGACCTGTGTTGGCTGCTTTGCATTTTTTCCTAGAGCCCCTAGACAGCAAAATCCTTTGTTTCCTCTTCCTCACCTATATTCTCAATTAAAATGCAAACAGACTTCATTGAGCACTTACTGTATGCCAAGCTCCATGCTAGGAGTCTTGGAGGTTCCCAAACTTACAACCAAGTGGAGAGACATGTGAATATGACCTCTAAATGCAAGGCAGGGTGTGACTAGGACTCTAATAACAGTGCTAAGAGTGAGAGCAAAAGGAGAGATTCGTTCTGAAAGGGACTCTCTGGGAAGATTTTTTGAAGTCAAGGATTAAAGGGCTGGGTATACAAAGAGGAGTAAAAGATGAGTAAAGCAGGCATTCCAGACAACAGTAACAGCATGGAGAAAGGCTCCAAGGTGAGTGATGACATCGCATTTATGGGAACAAACAAGGCTTGTTGAGTTGTTGCAGAATCAAGTCCAGGGCAGAGAGGAGCAGGAGTGGGTGCTGCCGCAGAGGTAGAAGAGGCTGTCACACATCACATGGTCTTGTGTGCAAGTTAAGGAACATGTACTTTATCCTACAGACAACGAGGAGCTACTGACAGGTTAAGCGTTTGGGGGGGAGGGATGTTTATGTGATTTTTTGCTTTAATAAGACTAGCTCTGAAGTCTGCAATGTCCTGAATACATCTGCAGAAATGCACACCTATGTGCCATAATGCGTTTACATACTAGAAAGAACACAAGACCGTGGTGAAGCAGCTAAGCCTCTGTAGATTTCAGTTTTTTCATCTGTAAAATGAATATGACCTCTGAGGTTCCTTCTACTATACACTTTTACAATTCTGTTTTTAATAGCTTGTCTAGACACCACTTAGATGATGATAGTTCTGCATGAAAATCTACTTGAATTGGGTCTATACCATTAATGTGAAGTAATTAAGCAATTAGCAATTCAATTTGGCAGTGTAGTTGATGTTCCAAAGTAGATTTATTTAATTTTGGTCAACTATCTGGATAAAACATTTCTGTCTGAAAGGCTCACTACTCACTACTTGGGTTACGTTTTTTAAAACCAGTGCTTTGGTTCCGCATTTGAAATCTCATGTCTATTTTGCATTGGTCCCAATGCCTCAAGAAGCAGTGGCCTGTCAGGCTTGCTGATATTTAAATATGCAGGAAATGCCCCCAGCTAACCCCAGTCATTAAATCTGACGGTTTGTTGGGTCCAGGGAGGCAGCCCAGGCAGGCAGCTGCATAATCGAGAGCTGCACTGAGTTTTTTTTTTTTTTGCTGGCATATTTTAAACCTAGACCTTTCCAGTTAACCATCTTCTTGGTGATGATGAGGAGTTGGTTGCTTCAGCAGGTCATAATTGCAAAATGATGAACCTGGGGCTGTAGAGATAAGTATTGTCTTGCCTGTCTGGTGAATCATACAATCAAAGAATTTTGGGCTTCAGAAGGCCTTTAGAAGGCATCTCACCTAAATCTTTCATTTTACAAATGAGGAAGCCATTGTGTTAGTTTGCTTCTTTCTAATTCACAGATATTTATATTCAGTTCTTCTTTAGCCTCATTCCTCCTAATCATTGACCAGAATGATGGACTTTTCTTTTCGTAAAAATGTGATTTCTTACTAGTTTAACACTCTTGATGATAACTATGTGGTTTAGCTAGAGAATGGAATCTTGCAAGGGTATACTGGCAAATTACCCTTTTAGCTATTCCTAAGGGGCTTCATTGCTCTTTAATACTGAACTTCTTGAACATTTATGTAAATTCATCTAACATTCATTCAGTAGCTTTTACCTAGCTGGTATTGTTCTCTCAGAGATGAGTAAGATATGTTCTCTGCTTTGAAGAGCTCATTCTCTTTTGGGGGTGGACACTCTAAAAAGCAACTGCAATTTAATGTGACAAGTGCTATTAAAGAGAAATATATGTAGGGACAGAAATGAGAGAGCAATTAGTTCCACTTAAGGTATGAGAGGTTGAAAGAGAGTGACACTTGAGCTGGCCCTGGGAGGGAGAGAAGAGGTGTGGCAGGTAGTCGAGGAGTGAGTGCTTGTTGTGGAGGAGGACATTTTAGACAGGGTGATGACTCAAAGTCACTGAAGCATGCAAGAGTATGGCATAGTCAGGAAGTACAAGTGGTATAGCTGGAGTTTAGGGTGTCTGGGTGCAAAGAGGCCTGGGTGGTGGCCCAAAATTTCAAGTTGGAGCAGGATTGTGAAGGATTTTGTAAGGCAGCTTAAGGCATATGGGGTTTGTCCTATAGCTATTGTTCTATAGCTGGTGGCCCATGACAATTGGTGCGACACGGTTTAGAAAGACACTTTTGCAACTTCAGCATGCAGGATGGACTGGATGCAAGGAGATCAATGAGAAAACCTCCTTAAGTGCACATCTATCCTTGACCACAGGAGCATGGCTTCATTTTTCTGTGTGTTTTGGCCTTTACTTGGCATTAATCTTTGTCTAAAAGACACTGCACAGTTCTATTCAATTACTCAGGCTGTCATAACAAAATACCACAGACTGGGTGGCCTAAACAACATAAATTTATTTTCTTACAGTTCTGGAGGCTGGAAGTCTAAGATCGAGGTGCTGGCAGATTCCATTTCTGGTGAGAGTGCTCTTGCTGGCTTACAGATGGCTACCTTCTTGCTGTGTCCTCACATGGCTTCTTCTCTGTGCACGTGCAGAGAGAGAGCTCTCATGTCCCTGCCTCTTCTTATAAAGACACCAGTTCTATTGGACTGGGACCCTACTCTTATGACCTCATTTAACCTTAATTACCTCCATAAAGGCCCTGCTCCAAATACAGCCACAGTGGAGTTTGGGGATTCTACATATGGATTTGGGAGGGGGACACAATTCAGTCCCCAACAGCAACTGAACTTTCTTCTTGTCCTGTGTAGCAAGCAACCCTCACACAGTTGTAGAAAGAACTTAAAGAACAGAAACTATATAGCAACCATCATCTCAGCAGATTACAAATGAAAGCCAAATGTGCCATATGAAGATTCTAGTTCTGTCCAGTGTCTCCAACATTGTATCTTCTGATTTTTCCTTTGGTGGGGGAGTTAGAGACTCCTCCTTTTTCCAAGAGCCCAGAGCACTAGCATTACTTTCTATGCTAATATTTGATTCTGCCCTTGGGAAATTTATCACTCAGCCTCAGGTAACCATGACCTGGTCTTCTGAACAGCCTTCCCTTCCCCAATTCTAGCATTGCCCTCCATGTTTTTCTCTGTCGCCTCTCCCCACAATAAACTCCCTGATTTCTCCAACTCCCCAGTCCATAATCCTTTGTCCTTTTCAATCTCCAGACCCTCCTAGAAGTGGCAAGACGACTTCTTTCATCTGAATTGTAGGCACAGAGCTTGACCCATTAGTCTCAGCTCCCCTTTCTGCAACCTGATAGGGCATGTGTGAACTGTGAATGCTATATTGTTTTCCAAAGTCGCACCTGAAAGACTGACTAATTGATTAAATGCCTGCTGAATTAATGCTGTGAAACAAGGTTAATGTCATCAATGACTGAGGATAGAAATAGGACTTGTTTGTAAGATTAGCATGCAAAGCTTCACATAAAATAAAAGTACTGTAAACATTTCAGCAGAGTTTTAGAACCCTAGTTTTCTTTTGCAAATATTGGCTTACATATAATTTTATTTAGTACAAAATTATTCATTGGCATTATGTATAGATAGGAAGGTAATATATATTGGAATAATAGTGTTATTTTCACTTGGAAAACAGGACAAAAATACATAGTTGTGATAAAATATTGGGTAAGAATGATACCATAATTATATGCTGTGTCCCTGGCCTCTATAAGAGTGGCTTGGCACAGATGAGGTGCTTGGATATTTGTAAAATAAATGAATGAATACAAAATTGAGATAATATTTAACACAGATTAATTCAACAAAAATGTATTGTGTGCCAACTAAATGTCAAGCAATTTTCTATATCCTGAGGGATCTAGCAGGGATCACACCTGCTCCTATGCCCATGATCAAAGAATGCCCCTCATCTATGCCAGGTGGTCATGCTCTTGGACGCTGCAGTTTTAGGAGGAATCCACAAGGAGGACCAGTTAGATTAGCCTAGTCCAGAGACAAACTTTATGAAGGGCCAGAAAGTAAATATTTTAGGCCTCGTGGGCCATACAGTTTCTAACGTGACTACTCAACTCTGCCTGTCTAGCATGAAAAAAAGCCATAGACAATATGTAAATGAATGGGCTTGGCTATGTGCCAATAAATCTTTATTTACAAAACAATTCAGATTTGGCCCATGGGTTGTATTTTGCCAACACTTTTAATCTATGTGGGAGCCGTTAGGGTGAAAGATCACTTTTATAATCATAAAATTGTAGAATTTCGGAACTGAATGGACTATATAGACATTGCCCTCTATTTTACCCAAATGACAAATCCCAACCCTGGTAAATCCAACCCTTTACGTGTGTACTCCAATAGGTGAACATGAATTGAGAAAAGCACACGATCATGCTGACTCGTTTCTGTTTCAATACATGACCACTAATGTCAAGTGAGTTCTTAGTGCTACCCAGAACTCCTACTTCATTTATTTAATATATTCATTATCCTTATCTTCTCACCTGACCTCCAGCACCTCTGTGGCAGCCATGGATATGTGTGCCCGTATCTCCTTACAAGAGGGAACTTGCTGTTCAGCTGCAAGGAGTGTAGCTAGCTAACAGCCTTCAACTGTTATTAGCTTCTTCAGGAAACATCTCAGCTTTCCAGGTGAGGCCATATTCCTCCCAGGTAATCCCTAGCCAATGACTGAAAATGGCAGAGGGACAAGGGCCTGGCCATTTTGGCCAAGGTGGAGTTCTCTAACTCTTCCTCTTTGCCCTGGAGCTCTGCTTTGGGATGGCCAATAATTTTTCATATCTCATCACTGTCTGAGATACTCCTTGCCTGATTGTTTCCTCCACCCTTCCTTTTCACAGGTGTCCAAACCTACAGCCTAGTTTATTTTAAACAGAAATATAGTATGCAACATGCAAAAACATTCAAAGCTAACTTTATTTTTTCTGGTCTTAGCATTTAAAACATTTGTTATAGCAAAAGATTTTTTTTAAATTTCATATTCCATCTAGTTAAAGGAAAGCACTGAATCATCATGCTGCTAATGGTTGCTATTGCTTAGCTCTGTTTTCTGCAAACCTCCCACTGCACCATAAACATTGAGCCTTTCTCCCAGGAGACTAAAGCAGCAGTTCTAACACAAAAGAGCATCACTGACTAAAAGATAACAAGGTGTGACAACGATTGACAGCTATTTTTCCACACCATTCAGAATAGTAAGGGAGTCTGTACTCCCCTATAGGGCTTTATCTCCCCAGCGACTACACCTTGGAAATGCATTTATTGCATTTTATACTTGTGACTTGACTCTATGATACAAGAAAAAAATTGTTTGAAAGAGAAGCACAGGTCTTAAATAGTT
The DNA here is from genome assembly GCF_020826845.1 of Diceros bicornis minor. NCBI lineage: Eukaryota > Metazoa > Chordata > Mammalia > Perissodactyla > Rhinocerotidae > Diceros > Diceros bicornis. The sequence goes on from NC_080781.1 coordinate 131,227,724, forward strand.
ACTTTGGCTTTCTGTTGATTGAATCAATACAGCATCAACTGGCTGATTTTTATCTAATATTCATGCCTCCCATGTGCATAGTGCTTTGCAATTGAGAGACTTTGCCCTCCAATATCCCATGTGAATCTTCTAACAATCGTGTGAGGGGACAAGGACAGGTATTATTATCTGTGTCTTATATATAAGGAAAATTAGATTCATAGAGGTTATGTGATTTTTTTTCAATCACATAGCAGGAAAATGCAAAAGCTGTTCACTAGATCCTAAGTTGTTCAAGTCTGATCAAGACATATTCTACTATACTACATGGCTTGAGTGATATTACTCTGACAATATACAAGAAGACATCTGTTATTTCAGTCCAAGCTTTTATCAAATATGGCTTAGTGCATAATAACAAGTGAGGAACATTGGTTTCTTTATCCCAATTTCATGAGTTGCAAAAGAAAATAAAATATTCACTAACAAAGACTCCTTTGAAGTATAATATTTGCATGCTCTGCTTAAGTACTGAAAGCTGCCAAATGTTCATATTCACTAAGACCCTATTTTTGTGCAAAAACTAATTTGATTGTGACTCATACTGAAGGTTTTGTGTATACAATGACTCAGGAATGGAAGAAACAGGTGAATTATGTGCCATTGGCATTTGGCTACCAATCAGCATGTTGGACTACTTGATTAGACTCATCAATAAGCCATTGGCCGTACCCTGGGTGTTGAAAATACGTTCAATGATTTTTTTGGCCCAGGGAAACAAATGAAATTGAGCAGTTATGCAAGTTTTTTTTTTCTTTTGTAGCTTTCCAACTAAGCAGAATAAATTCACTATGATTAAAAAGCTGAATTTAGAATGATTTAATGAAACCAATGAAACTTTTAAATGGGTAATTACACTTATCATATTAAAGGGAAATAAGAAAAGATATAATGCATCTTATGGAAATATGATTTATTCTGGAGAAGGAATTAGAAAATAGAGATATTTTAATTTGTTTTTAGCAAGCAATGTGTGGATACCATCTTGTAGTAAAAAAAATGATTTCAAACATGCAGAATATAGGATAAAAATGGAAATGTGCCTTTAATTCGCCCCCCTTCTTTCCAAGAGACAACAACTGTGAACAGTTTAGTGTCTATCCTTCTGGCTATGTACATGTATGAGGAAAGATTTTTATATTAATTGTAAAGTTAGATTGTTTATTTGAGATCTTTTTTCTTGATGTATGCATTTATCGCTATAAACTTCCCTTTTAGAACTACTTTTGCTACATCCATAAGTTTTGGTATGTTGTGATTCCATTTTCCTCTGTCTCAAGATATTCTTTTATTTTCATTTTGATTTCTTCTTTGATCCATTGGTTGTTTAGGAGTATGTTGTTTAATTTCCGTGGATTTGTGAATTTCCCAGCATTCCTCCTGTTATTGATTTCTAGTTTCATTCCATTGTGGATGGAAAAGATACTTGATATAATGCCTACTTCTTGAATTTGTTGAGACTTGTTTTGTGGCCTCACATACAATCTAGCCTAGAAAATGTTCCATGTGAGCTTTAGAAGAATGTGTATTCTCCTGCTGTTGGATGGAAAGTTCTGTACATGACTGTTAGGTCCATTTGCTATATGGTGTTGTTTAAATCTGCTGTTTCCTCATTGATTTTCTGCCTGGATGATCTGTCCATTATTGAGAGTGGGGTATTAAAATCCCAAAATATTGCTGTTTATTTCTCCTTTTAGTTTTGTTAGCATTTGCTTTATATAGTTAGGTGCTTAAATGTTGGGTGCATAAAGGCTTACAATTGTTATGTCTTCTTGATTTCAAATAAATAAAATTATAAATGAGAGATGAGACATTACAACTGATAACACAAAAATACAAAGGATCATAAGAGACTAATATGAACAACTATATGCCCACAAATTGGACAACTTAGAAGAAACAGATAAATTCCTAAAAACATACTGCCTACAGAGACTGAATCATGGAGAATTAGAAAATCTGAATAATGAAGAATTAGAAAATCTGAATAGACCAATAACCAGTGAGGAGATTAAATCAATAATAAAAAACCTCCCAACAAAGAAAAGCCCAGGACCAGATGGTTTCAGAGGTGAATTCAACCAAACATTTAAAGAAGAATTAATGCCAAACCTTCTCAAACTCTTCCAAAAAATAGAAGAGGAGGGAATATACCCAAGCTCATTTTATGAAGCCCGCATTACCCTGATACCAAAGCAATATAAGGAAACTATAAGAAAAGAAAACTACAGGCCAATATCCCTGATGAACATAGATACAAATATTCTCAATAAAATACTAGCATACAGAATTCAATAACACATTAAAGGGAACACACACCATTATCAAGTGAAATTTATCCCTGGGATACAGGGATGGTTCAAAATATGCAAATCAATAAATGTGATGCAGCATATTAATAGAATAAAAGATAAAAATAACACAATCATATGAATAGATGCAGAAAAAGTGTTTGACAAAATTCAACACACTTTCATGATAAAAACTCTCAACAAATTAGACATAGAAGGGATAAACCTCAACTTAATAAAGGCCATATATGACAAGCCCATAGCTAACATCATACTCGATGTTGAAAGGTTGAAAGCTTTTCCTCTAAGATCAGGAACAACAAAAGAGTACCCAGTCTTACCACTCCTATTCAACGTAGTACTGGAAGTCCTAGTCAGAGCAATAATCAGGTGAGAAAAAGAAATAAAAGGCATGTGAATTTGAAAGGAAAAAGGAAAATTATCTCCGTTCGCAGATGACATGATCTTATATGTAGAAAATCTTAAAGATTCCACCAAAAAATTATTAGAACTAATAACAAATTCAGTAAAATTGCAGGATACAAAATCAATATACAAAAGTCTCTTGCATTTTTATACACTTACAACAAATTGTCTGAAAAAGAAATAGAGAAAACAATTCCATTTATAATAGAATCAAAGGCAATCAAATACTTAGGAATAAATTTAACCAAGAAGGTGAATGATCTGTACACTGAAAACTATAAGACATTGGGAAAGAAATTGAAGAAGACTCAAATAAATGGAAAGATTTTCCATGGTTATGGATTGGAAGAACTAGCTAACATTTAAAATGGAGCCAAGAATACTTAATGGGGAAAGGGTAGTATCTCAATAAATGGTGCCGGCCCAACTGGATACTTACATGGAAAAGAATGAAACTGGACCCCTACCTTATCCTACTCACAAAAATTAACTTGAAATGGATTAAAGATTTAAATGTAAGACCTGAAACCATACAACTCCTAGAAGAAAACATAGGAAAAATCTCCTAGACATTGGACTTGACAATGATTTTATGGATATGACCCAAGGCACAAGCAACAAAGGCAAAAATAAACAAGTAGGACTACATCAAACTAAAAAGCTTCTACACAGCAAGAGAAAAGATCAACAAAATGAAAAGGCAACCTACAGAATGGGAGAAAATATTGGCAAACCACATATCTGATAAGGAACAAATATAACTCAGTAGCAAAAAACCAAATAACCCAATAAAAAATTGGCAAAGAACCTGAATAGACATTTTTCCAAAGAAGATATTCAAGTGACCAACAGGTACATGAAAAGATGCTCAACATCACTAGTCATCAGGGAAATGCAAATCAAAACCACAATGAGATATCTCCTCACATCTTTTAGAATGGCTATTATTAAAAAGACAAGAGATAAGCGCTGGCAAGGATGCAGAAAAAATGGGATCCTTGTGCACTGTTGGTGGTAATGTAAATTGATGCAGCCACAATGAAAAACAGTATGGAAGTTTCTCAAAAAATAAAAAATACAACTACCATATGATCCAGCAATCCCACTTCTGGGTGTTTATCTGAAGGAAATGAAATCACTGTCTCAAAGAGATATCTGTACCGCTGTGTTCATTGTAGCATTATTTACAATAATCAAGATGTGGAAACAGCCTAAGCGTCCATAGACAGAAGAATTGATAAGGAAAATGTGATATATATATATATATATATATATATATATACACAATAGAACATAATTCAATCATAAACAGAAGGAAATCATGTCATTTGCGACAACATGGATGGATTTTGAGGCATTATGCTTAGTGAAATAAGAAAGACAGAGAAAGACAAATACTGTATGATCTCACTTGTATGTGGAAACTACAAAAACCAAACTCATGGAAAGAGGGAACAAACTGGTGGTTGCCGGGGGTGGGGGTTGGATGATGAAGGAAATGGGTAAAAATGAATAAGTTCTGGGGATGTAATGTACAGCATGGTGACTATAGTTAACAGTACCATATTATATATTTGAAAGATGCTAAAAAAATAGTAACTCTGTGGGGTGAAAGATGTATTAACTAATCTTACTTTGGTAATCATTCCTCAACATATACATATACAAAATCACTACATTTTACATCTTAAACTTACACAAAATGTCAATTATATCTCAATAAAGATGGGAAAAATTAAAATTTTGTCTATCTGATGGGCAAAAACATCTTATGGTTGGTGTTAATTCTAATTTTCCTAATTAATAATTAGAATGGATATAATTTTAACTATTTATTGCCCGTGTAATCTTTGTGGGAAATATCTCTATGATTTTTGCTTAACTTCCTACTGTGTTATTTGCCTTTGACTTTAGGTTGATAGAAGATCTGTATATATTCTGGATTTTAATCCTGTATGTAGTTTATGTTTTACATATTTTCTCTTAGTCTTCCACTTGTATTTTGCTTTTCCTTGTAGTGTCTGTTATTAAATGATGTGTTTACGTATGCTAATCTGTTGATCTTTTCCTGTAGGATTCTGGGTTTTGTGTCTTGCTTAGGAAGGCCTTTTCCACTTTGAAACAATGGACACAAATTCTCTTAAGTTTTCCAGTAGGTTTAAAATTGGGTAGTTTTTATACCCAGATCTTTGATCAATACAGTTTAATATTTGAATGATTTGATGAAAAGATCCAATCATACTTTTTTTTTACAGATAGACAATTATCTTAAGACCATTTGATAAATATTTAATTCATCACTGACTGATTTATTATATATCAAGTTTCTCTGCAAACCTGTATTCGTTTTTAGATTTTATTTTGTTTCACTTATGTGTTTTTCTAGTCCAGTGACTTTGGTACATTCTCTTAATTAATATAACCTTATAGGTAGGGGTAGTCCCCCACCCCTATTGTGCTATATGAAATATGTACTCTCTATTCTCATGCATTTTCTTTTCCACATACGTTTTTGATCAGCCTACGAAGTTCTATAATAAAAACGCTAGATTTTCAAAAATTGGGAGTGCATTGATTTTATGGGTTATCTCTAGTTATGTTCCCTTTGTCATTCCTGAAGTTGAATACTTATGCATTTATTTGATCTCTTTTTTTTTACTTGCGATCTCTTTTTCTCCAATTCTGCATTCAGATTTCACAAAGATTTGCCAATTGTATTGCTTTAAAAATACACCTGGCTTTTGCACAGGCAACAAAAGTAAAAACAGGTAGATTGGACTACATCAAAATTAAAAACTGTGCATCAAAGGACACAATCAACGAATGCAAAGTCAACTTACAGAATGTGAGAAAATATTTCCAAATCATATATCTGATAAGGAGTTAATATCTAGAATATATAAAGAACTCCTACAACTCAACAACAACAACAAAACAGTTATCTGATTTAAAAATGGGCAAAGGACTTAAATAGAAATTTCTCAAAAAAAGATACACAAGTGGACAACAAACATGTGAAAAAATGCTCGACATCACTACTCATTAGGGAAATGCAAATAAAAACCCCAAATGAGATATCAACTTGCACCCATTAGAATGGCCACTATGGAAAAAAACCCAGAAAATATCAAGTGTTGGCACAGATGTAGAGAAATTGGAACCCTTGTGCACAATTGGTGGAAATGTAAAATGGTACAGCCACTATGGAAAACAGTACAGCAGTTCCTCAAAAAATTAAACATAGAATTGCCATACGATGCAGCAAGTTTGGGTGTATACCCAAAAGAATTCAAAAAGTTATCTCAAAGAGATATTTGTACACCCATGTTTATATCAGCATTATTCACAATAGGCAAAAGTCTCCATTGATGGATGAGTGGATAAAGTGAATGTGGTCTATACATACAATGGAATATTATTCATCCTTAAAAAGGAAGAGAATCTGATAAGTGGTACAACATAGATGAGGTGGTACAACATAATGAGGTCATTGTGCTAAGTGATTTAAATAGCCAGTCACAAAAAGAAAAATACTGTATGATCCCACTTATATGGGGTATCTAGAGTAGTCAAATTCACGGAAACAGAAAGTAGAATGGTGGTTGGCAGGGGCTGGGGGGAGGAGGGAATGGGGAGTTCGTGTTTAATGGAAAAAGAGTTTCAGTTTTGCAAGATGCACAAGTTCTGGAGATTGCTTGCAAAAAATGTGAATATACTTAGTACTGAACTGTGCATTTAATGATTAAGATGGTCAATTTTATGTTATGTGTATTTTATCAAACTTTGAAAACTGGCTTTTGGCTTTATTAATTAAGTCTATGCTTTTAATGTTTTCCATTTCTTAATTTCTGCTTTTGTTTGTTGTAATTCTGCCCTTTTGCTTTCTTGGTAACAATTTTTTATTAGCATTTAGAGTAAAAGGAGAGGTGTGGAAATGTCTCTCAACATGTTTTTGAAAAAATGTCAAAATTTTCTTTTATTTCCAGAATTTTTGCTTTATATATTTTTTAATGTTGCTAGGCCCAGGAATATTTCTGGACGTTATATCTTTTAGGCAGATTGAACATTTTATTAACATTAAAAACCTTCTTATAACCCTCTTTGTCCAATTTAATCTTTTTGGATGTGATTTCTCCTTTGTATTAAGACCAACACACCTGCTGTTTTCCTCTTAGGTATTTGGGTTTTTTCCCTTAATTTTCAATCATTCTCTGTCCTGTTGGTATAGATCTGCCTCTTACCGATAACATATACTTATAATTTTTAAATTGACTCTGGAAGCCTCTATCTTGTAATACTGGAATTAAATACATATTTACTGTTGTTGCCAATTTGTTTGATCTTATTCCTGGCACCGAATTTTATGTTGTCTGTTTACCATGCCTTTATTATTTTGTTTTCTCCATCCTCATCCCTTTCCATTGTTAGACTGATTAAAATGCCTTTGTCTCACTTTTCTACTATTTCAATTTTCTAATACTTAAAAATTTTACACATACTTAAATTTGTATTTTTATAAACATCTATAACTAATCAATATTTTTATGCTTCCTTGGAAATAGAGGGAAGTCTGTTTCTTTCTCCTATTCCCCTAAGATCCCCTGCATAATCATCTGAGGTTTTTGATCTACATTGTCATCAAGTTTTTACATAATGCAAGCACATTTATTCAGATGTAACTAGAAATTATACTGGATTCTTTGCTCACCACTCTTGTGTTCAGTATCATCTTCCTTTCCTGTTTTTTATTTTGTTAAAATACATTGTCAAATACTGCTTTCAGAGAAGGTCTCTACATAGTAAACTTTCTGATTTCTTGTTTGTCCAAACATGTCTTTAGCTTACCTTCACATTTGAATGGTAGCTTGGCTAGATATTGATTTTTAGGTTCAAAATCATTGTCATAAAGAATTACTGATGATAAGCCTGATGCTGGTCTGATTTTTGTTTTCCTCCCCGGAAGCTTTTCAGATTTAGAGGTCCGAAATATCACCTGGATGTGTCCAGATGTGGGCGGAGGGTCCTGTCTTCACTCACCCTGTGTGATACTCAGTGGGTCCTTTCACACTGAAATATTTGGTGTTTCCTCCACTCTGGGGATTGTTCCTGTGCTAGCTCTCAGATTATTTCCTCTTATCCATTCACTTGGTTCTTGCTATCTTGACTCCTGTTAGTGGTTGTTGGAATTTCTCTCTCTCAACTTTTTCCCCCGTATTCCATGTCTTGTCATTTTTTCTACATTCTGAGAGATTCCCTCAACTTTATCTTTCAGATCATGAATTTAGTCTTTCCCTATTTCTATTTTGTTATTCAGCCCTTCTGTTAAATGCCATATTTTGCTAGTCATAGGTTTAGTTTTTAAATACTTTTTCTTACTGTTGGATTGCTTTTATTCATAGAAGTCTTTTCTCGTTTAATGGATGAAATCTCCTTTCACATTCTTCTAAGTAATACACTTCTCCTTTCTTCCCTAAACTATCTATTTCTTGTAGAGTGAGTTGTGGACCTTTGTACAAGTTACACATCTTGGTCCTTTTCTTTCATCTGCCTTGTTTTCCTCACATCTGATGATCCACTTTATTTTGAATGAAGATTTACATTGATTAGTCTAGACCTGAGGGAAGCAAATCTTTTGGCCCAGCAGTACTCTCCTCCAAGTTATAGCAGGTGGCTGACTGAGGCTCTGGGTAAGTAGTTGGAGTGTGTCAACTGGCAGGCTTCTCTACAGGGTGGGTGGGCTTAGAGGCCTCTCTAATTCACTGCCAATAAGCAGGGATCTATACTGCTGGTGGAGGATTTTAGCGTATCCCTCTCCTAGGCAAGCTGTTCCCCCCACACATACACATACCACACCACACATACACACTCATGCTTACTGTGGAAGCCCGCAACTACTGGAAGCCCTTCTCTGCTCCTCTCTCAGGTTCCTATACTCTTGTGAGGAGCTTTTTCCGACCAGGTAGGTATAGCTATGGGGATTGTCTTTATCTTACATTCTGAATATTGTAAATTAATTACCTTGAAACATTTCTCAGGAATCCCTTGGGTTCTTTATATTTATTTTCTCTGTTCTGGGAGTTTCTCTAATTATGTTATTACCTTAGAAGTCGTTTATTCCTTCTTGTCCTTTAGGCTGTGCTTTCTCTTTTTTCTGTATCTCAGACAATTCAATCGCATCTGCTTTGAGAAGCTCCTCACGGTTTCTGAGTCCTTGGTTGCACTTCCTCTTGTTTTTAATCGCCATTGTTGGTATGCGTGCATTTGGTTATGCAGTGGGAGAAGATGTGTACGACACACATGTATGACATTTCTGTCTGTTTTAATAATTTGAGCAGAAGGTCAAGTAGACCATATGATGCGTTCAACACCAACTGGTTGAAAAATGATAGCCATCCTTCCCTCAGCATCTATTCTAGGCCTTGTACTAGATACTGCATATGCATTTTCTCTAATGCTCAAACACTATCAGCACATAAGCTCCATGTGTTCAGGGACCACAGGATGTCTTGTCCACTATGGTATTCCTTGTGCCTAGCACAGTACCCAGCACATAGTAGCTGCTCAATATATATTTGTTGAATGAAAACCCCACCAGATCACTAGCTTTACTACCATTTAGCAGATAATAAAACCTAAGCTCAGACAGGTTTATTAGGCTTCTTTAGGTTGTAAGTACTGGAGAGAAGATGCAAATACAGATCCATATGTCCTAAACTTGCTCTTACATACTACAATACTGTTATAAGGGGTTTTTTAAGTGAAACTCTAGAAAGGGGATATGAACAATTGTTCTAGATCTGACTTGAGCTGTTTTTCTCTCTATAATGAAGTTGTGTATCAAGATTTGCCCTTGTGTGTGCTGCAAAACAATAATGTCTTCTTAGAGCAATGGACGCAAATTTCAGATGGGAGAGTTATGGCTTTAGAGCAGTTCATATTAATAAGGCCTGAGAGTTTTAATATATCACAGGTTCAAAGTGACCCCACACTGTGACATAATCAGTACAAAAAGTAAGTTCTCTTTAGGGCAGATATATGGAAGTATGATGCCCAAGCCAAGTCCCACTGTATTCCATACTTATTAGCTCTCCTCTGGAGAAATCTATTTATCTCTGGGACATTAACAAACCATGTCTCGTGTCGTAGGAAAGGACTGGGTATACTTTATGTCTGGCCATGCTTGTGTTTTCAATTTCTCCTTCTCTCTTTGTACCCCCAGACACTGCCTTCATTCAAGGCCTCGTCATTCTTTACCATAGCAACAATCCACTGACTTGTCTCCCTGTCTACAGTCTTGCCACTTCAGATCCATCCTCCACACAGCAGCCAGAGTGATCTTTCAAAAACAAAAATCGGATCATATTATACCTCTTATTAATTCTCTTTAATGGCTCCCTGAAAGTCTAAAGATAAAATAGCGTTAGAGGTGATGTCCCATAGGATCTGGGCCCTTCTACTCGCTGTGGCTTCATTTCCCATCACTTCCTTCCCTCACAGTGCGGGAGGAAGCAATGCTGAAATGCGATTGAGGTAATTTGATGAATTGAGGTCATGTAGTGTAGACACTCAGTAGGAATACTTTATATTTTCTAAGTCTACGCTTTCCTACACTGTGTGGCTAAGTGTTACTTTGTGCTACAGATGTTAGGTCTCAGAACCCAATTGGGTAAATACAATCAATATGATTACTGGCAAATGATTATTCATCAAGAGTGGGAAATTGGCTATATTCCAGAAAATGTAAATCTTAGTCTCCTAACATTTTTCCTAAGTTACAGACATATTGGAGTTCATTGGCTTATTGGAGGCAGTGAATAAGGACAAGCCAGAAGATCCAAGCTCTAAAATCTAGAGCAGTAAAAGGGTCCTGGATGCATGAGGCCTACTAGCAGTTAAGGGAAAGGAGGTCAGCCAAGGCAAGCAGGGCCAGTGTAGATCGGATGAGTCAGGAGTCTGTGAGTTGTCAGCGCAGCACTGTTCAGTTGCCCAGTCCAAGAGCAAAGCTCTGAGTGTTTACTCTGCTTTGGTTCATGTCTTATTGGGGTTTCCTTGTCCCCTCTCTAGTTTGTTGTAGCCAGAAGGAACTCAGGGCCTTTCAGATGAATTTTATTCCTCATTTAGCCAACAACAATTAAATATAGTCATTCATTTAGTCATTCGTTCATTTGCCATGTACTACCATGTGACAGATACTCTGCTAGGTGCCGAGGTATGTTAATTGGAGTCCTAATTTATGTAACAAACAGCCATAAAATCTGAGTAGCTTAACCCTATAAAAGTTAACTCTTGCTCTGATCACAGTCCTATATGGGTCACTGGAAGAGACTTTCCTCCGTGCAGTCATTCAGTGAGCTGGGCTCCTTTCGTCTTGAGTCTCACCCTCTTCTTGGTCCTTGGAGGCCTGTCTCATCCAGTGGGCAGATAGAGAATGAGAGAGACATGAGCGAGGCCTGGAAGTGGCACGCATCACTTCTACTCACGTCCCTCTAGCTAAACACAGTCATATGGCTGCTCCTAAATATAAGGGGAACTGGGAGATGCAGTCTTCCTGTGAATCTAGGGAGAAGAGGGAAACACAAATATTGGTGATCACTAGCAGTGTCTAACATGTGGGGCTTATAGAGATTTAGCTTCATAGTAATATGTAAAGAAATTGAGATCTTAAAATATGACTGCCAAAAGAATGTAATGGAAAAACAGGGTGAGTGCTTGGCAAGCATACTTAAAGAACTATTGAGGAAGCAGCAAATTTTTTTGAGAGAGAGAAAAGTAGGGTCAAATATATAAGTGTCATTATTGTCCTTGGATTTTTAACTAGCTAGATAAGAGAGTCTGTCATTCATGCTTTTTAAATGCCACTTAGTTGACCGAAAAGTAAGAAACCTAAATGAAACAAGTCACATTACAAGTCAGTTCCATGTTGGCTGAGCGGCACTCTTTGCCGGATCCTGACCTATGTAGGCACCAAGGATACAAAGGTGAATGAAACCACTCCCTGCCCTCACATAGTTCTTAGCCCAGGGAGGAGGGACACACATAGGCAGCTAACCATGTACCACTTGCAGCATGCTCTGCTCCTCTGAGCCAGGGACACGGTGTTATGTGAGAGGACAAGTGAAGAAGCTGTTCATTCCTGCTTTGGGGACCATGGATAGCAAAGAGCATGTCATTGGAGACTTGGAGGATGTGCGGGGTTGTGACAGGAAAAGGTGGGCTTGAAGGACAATTGAAGCAGAGAGAAACGCGTGAGCGAAGACATAGGGAGATGAGAGTATGTGGCGTCTATAAGGCATTTCTAGGGAGCTAGTGGCTTATTTTAAAACACCGCAGTGGTCCTGAGAAAGACCTTATAAAACAACTGTTGTCCTAATAGCAAAAGCTTTAAAATAGCAACATTTGTATCTATTAATACAGAGAAAGACTATTACATATGAAATTGTGGTGGTGATTTTAGATATTTTTAGTTTCCTGTTTGGCAAGAATTGTTTTCTCATGTAAATATCAGAACAGCAGAAATATTTGCAAGCATATTTATGCTATTTCCTATTTATTCATTTTTATTTAACCTTATGTAGCATTTACAATTGTCAGGCACTATTGTAAGCATTCTATAAATAGTCATCTGTTTAATTCTTATAACCATCCAATGAGGTAAGTACTATTATTATCTGCAGTTTACATATGACGAAACTAAGGCACAAAAATGTGAAGTAAGCTGCTCAAGGTCACACAGCCAGGAAGTGGCATTAGACGGGTTTGAGACCCAAGCAAACCAAGGTTCCAGAGTCTGGGATCTTAATAGGTAGACAATTTTCAATCATTTACTCATATCAAACAACCCATAATGAGACTTATTTTGTGATACCAGCCACCTTGGAGTTCATGGAAAGATGATACACCTCAAGGCATGAGCAGAGTGAGGTGGTCAAAATATCAAATACAAAAAACATGACTTCAGCAGAGGCCCTGAAGATTAGCTTTGTAGAGTGAGACTGGACTAGGGAGAGCTTGTGAGGAGAATGTGGTCGTAGCCTGCTGAGCTGTCAGCGAATGGCTATGAAAGAGAAAGGAAGGCAGAGCTACAAACCAGACTGTGCAGAGAAAAAGCAGCAGGCTCTGGCAGCAGGTGGGAAGGAGGAGGGAGAGAGAGGCATGACTTTCCGGCAGCGTCCATCTGTTGTCTTGTCGCTTGTCTGCCAGTCGAATTTAGCCGGGTGACTTCTGAAAGCCAACTGCCCTTCACCTTCAAGCGTACTGTTGACAAACAATAATGGTACTTACAAGTGAAGAAGTGAAGAGCTGGCTTGATCAATTAGTGGTTCTTGAAGGAAATAGGGCAGAGAATTTCCCATTCGGAAACTCTCAAAACACAGACGAACCATCATCTTCATTGAAAGACACCACTGGCTCCAAATCCTCTTGTACTAATGATAAATCCCACCCTGCTGTGGCTTCTCGATCCAAAGATGATCAGAGGAGACAGGAGAGGGGAGAACCATCGCCTGGCAAGCCCCCACTTACAACAACTCCAGCAATCCCCAGGTTTGGGCATGGGCGCCCCTATAGCCCTGCAAATGAGTTATGTTGCTGAAATGAACTGTAACTGTTTTAAAATCAGTTGCTTGTATCAGTTCAACCCATTGGGCTCTGTTTTCAATGGTAGTGGGTTTTGTTTGTTTATTTGTTTTCAACTCTTTCATTTTGTTTTCTTTTGACCAGAGTGCCTGTCCTAGTGTTCCAAAAGAGGCATGCTTTGCTGAGGGAAGCTTGGCCTGGTAGTTAGGACAAAGAGGTCAATTTCCCTTCTCCCTGACATTTTCAAAGCCAGGCTGACTAGCCTTGGGCAGATCGTTAAACTTTCTAGTCCTCTCTGCTCTCCTGTCTGCCGCCTGAAAGCATGCTGGGTTTCCTCTGTGAAAGACCCACTCAAGTACAAAGAGCCAAGATGTGAAATCCTCCAAGCCTGCTGTGTCTGGTGCTTTCTGCACGCCCTCAACTCTGCCCTTAAGTTATTAGTTCAGAAGGCTGTGCAAACTTACAGACAGGAGCTCTTTTAGCCTTCAGGTGAGTGACAAGCCATTCCTCCCTAAATCTGCAGGTTCTCCTGTTCACAGGGCTTGACACAGAGATGGGGAGGTATGCATTAGCGATTGCAGGAGCCGCATCTCTCTGGGAACATTTTGCTTCCCTTTGTTTCACACACAGGACACAACTTGGCAAATTACTCATCTGATCTATCCCAGTGGCTTGCTATTTCATTTTATTTTCATTTTAATTCATTTTTTATCAAAGACTATAACCTACTTGACAGGAACTGCATTTGCAATTCAGATGGGAAACTGCTTTCTCAGATTGGTTATTTTACCCCATCTTTTTTTTTTGAGGTATAATTGACATATAACATTGTGTAAGTTTAAAGTGTATAACGTGTTGATTTGGTACATTTATACAGAGGATTGCAGTACGATTCCCATTGTCACATTTATATATCGCAATATGCTTGCCACCACAGCGTTAGCTTACACCTCCATCACATAACATGATTATCATTTCATTTCGTTTTACCCCATTTTAAACAAATAAAGAACTTGTTTTCAGATAGGAATTCATAGGAGTGTTGAAGGTGGCTACAGCATAAGAACAAGTCATGAAGTGTCGACATGGGTTAATTGATTTTGGTCAGTTTTAAGGGTCAGCACATCTTCCTTCCTGCTTCCAGTCTCCAGGTCAAAGCTCCTGTAAATTAATGGGCAATTTTGATTTAACCAGGTTTCCTTAGTCCCCAGGCCAGATGTGTTAAATCTCCCCCAGTTTTCTCTTAACAAAGTGACAGCAGGTTTTAATCTTCCTGTACACACTGCAGCAGCTGTGCAAACATTTCATTAACAAAAGAAAAGTGGGAAGCATTAAACCTGTGGGTAACTTGTGCCTAGCATTTGATATCAGTAGACTTTAAGATGCCCCAAAGTAAGGATAAATCTGTGTGCCTTAAATTCTACTTTATTTCAAAAAGCTTGAGTAGTCATAACAAAGAAGTTAAACTCCACCTAGGGAATTAAAAAATGTAAGAAGATCTCTGAATTAGTATTCAGCTACACAATTCTCTAAAAGCATATGTGGTAGAAATAATAAAACAAAGCAACTTCCAGGCAAAAATTCATATTCTGAATGGGAAAGCTATAAAATGTGAGGCAGGCAAGTGTTTTAAAGGAAAAACTGTACATGCTGTCTTTCATAAGTTTTCTGAATTATGTCGACATTTGTTCTCAAGATATGAAATTGTTCAGTGATAGCTGGAAAGTCAACACTGGGACATTTTGATTTGTCTTCGTT
This sequence comes from Diceros bicornis minor, assembly GCF_020826845.1. Taxonomy (NCBI): domain Eukaryota; kingdom Metazoa; phylum Chordata; class Mammalia; order Perissodactyla; family Rhinocerotidae; genus Diceros; species Diceros bicornis. The sequence goes on from NC_080781.1 coordinate 131,242,813, forward strand.
TTATTGTCATTAAAATGATTTATTATGTTTATTTCATAGTTCTCCTCCCTGAGAATTTTTAATATGTTGCTGACGTTTTATTAGTTGGAGAATTTTATTTACATCAAAGAATCTGCCTATGGCTTTTGTAGTTACTGGAATAAAAAGTAAGGACAAATCCAGGGGCTGGCCCAGTGGCATAGTGGTTGAGTTTGCATGCTCCACTTTGGTGGCCTGGGTTTGCAGGTTTGGATCCTGGGCACAGACCCACACCACTCATCAAGCCATGCAGTGGCTGTGACCCACATACAAAATAGAGGAAGACTGGCACAGATGTTAGCTCAGGGCCAATCTTCCTCACCACAAAAAAAAAAAATTAAGGGCAAATCTCTACTGCCTTCTAGCTCTTTTTATTTGAATATAATTCAGACAATGTACAAATAGAAATATTTATTACCTACTTTCTATATTAAAGGATATAGGCGACTGTACTTTTAGGTGGATGTCACTTCCTCCATGCAGTCCTCCCTAATTGAAGAGTAGAAAATCATATCCCTCAATCTTCCAATAGGGCTTTTTTTTTTTTTTACCTCCCTCATAGTAGTTATCATATATTTCACTGTATTATAGTTCTTCGTGTATGTGTTAATCTTCCTACTACATAGAGAGCTCCTTGAGGCTAGGTACTAGGGCTGATCCGAAATTGTGTCTACCCACAACCAACACTTGGCCACAGATGTCATGCTGAATGAAGCGTTTGGGTGGAATACAATACTTGTGGTGGGAATCTTACTTTCCTCCTGTTCACCTATTTGTTTCAGTGAGTATACACTTTTATCACTAGTTGTGTTCTAGGTCTGGATAGGGTTATGGAGCTGGCTGAAAGAGAGATAAAAGGTACAGTCTCTACCTCTAAAGAGCCCATATTTCAGGAAAGTAACTTGCAAATCAACAATAAACATATCTTGCAGGCTTAATAAAAATAATCTTGTAGTTATTTTTGATTAAATTAATTTATATTACATTTTAAAAGATTCCAACAAAAGAAAATTCCTTTAAATCTAAACAAAAAGAGCTCAGTCTCTGCAATTCTTTCCTTCTCCTGTAGGTGATGTTGATTTTTATTTAGACGTGGTTGAATTCCACCTAGGCTCCATGCCTGTGTCTGGGGAAACTGTCATCCGGGAAAATGTAGGTTTAATGCTCACAAAGATTCTTAAACCTTAGTGTCTTTAGGAACGACATGGAGTGCTTGCATATTTCAGGGACTTAGAACCAAAGACTGTTTCTGTAGGTCTGGAATGGGGCCCAGGAAATTCCCTTCCTTCTCCCCTTCAGTACACACACCCTCCTCACCAGCAACACAAGTGACTCTGATGCAGGTGATCCACAGACTACAAAGAGAAACCTTGTCTTAGACCTTCCTCTGCCCACCTACTAGTTCATTTTCAATGTAAATATAAGTACTTAGTACTGAGAATTAACTGCCAGTTCTTGGGGATGGGGTGGAGAGAGAACATCTCAAAGGAAGTGATATTTGAGCTAGGCCCTGACAGATGAGAAGAGACGATTCAGAAAGACTTTCCAAACAGAAGGAACAGAGAACAAAAAGGCTTGGGGATCAAGAGGAGCATGTGTAACAAGGGAACAGCAAGCAGGCTGGTACCGTCCAAGTCCAGGACATAGGGAGAGTAGTGAGTCCCAGCTCTACTAGTTGCTAGCTGAATGACCTTGGAAAGAGGCAAAACCTCTTTGAACCTCAATTCCCTCACCTGCAAGACGATGACAATAACACCAAGCAAGCTTTAAGAATTAAAGAGGATATATGTGAAGCACATAGCATTTGCCTGGCTCAAAGCAGGCCTTTAAGAAATGGTAGTTGTTATTATTAATACTATCCATATGGTTGGAATTTTCCATCAGTAAAATGAGTACATGAACATAAGGTAAAAAAAGACTATAAAATTCAAAAAACACATCCATTTATTCATAAATTATCAAGGGAGTTGAGGCACAATTGAGCTAGGCTTTAATCCTCCTATTCATTGAACTACATCTGTGGACGACTTAAAATGTGTCCAACATTGGACAATTCTCTCAGTTCTCCTTTCCCTTTTCAATGTGGAGACACAGCCAGGAGGCAACTTTGTTCTATTTTATCAAAGAATAAAACATCTTAATCCTGAAATCGTGGCCCAGTCATAACCCGTACTCCCTTTGCACAAACAGGATCCTGTTTCTCCAATAATGGAAACTCCTCATCACCTGGGAGATGAAGTCTGAGCTCCTTAGTACAAGCACATAGTTTCCAATGTCTGGCTGCTGCCTCCTCTCTCACCACCAACTTGAAGTAACATCTGATAATTCAGGAGAATGCATCTTACTAGTACATAGCTATAACTCAAATGCATTCTTTCCTCCCCAAACATAAAATTGTTAGCTAAAGCCCACGTCTTAAATACTCAATGTTTATTCTATCAAATGAGTTCATTTTGTAAGTACTTTGAACAGTGCCTGCCTGTTGCTAAGTGCTATCTACGTATTAAAAAAATAGATAAAATATTTTCAACCTTATAAAGCAGGGGACCATGCTAAATGCTCACTCTCTCCCCTCTGTCTTAAGACTGCCCAAGTGCAATCTGGTTTTTGTGAGTTACTTTTTCTTGATTGTTTGTACCAAATTAGACCTCTTAGAGAAGTCTTTCACAGCCCAATGATGGAAGCCGTGTGCAGTTGGGTGAATTATTGGAGCTGAGAAGGGAAAAAAGAAGTGAGCAAGCAGATATTAAAGAATATACATTTCATTACTGGTTTGCAGACAAGTGCTTAAGAGTCAGAGTTCAAGGAGTCTTAGAAAGAAGCTTTACCTGGAGGCCACATGATGCAAATCTAAGTGCATTACCTTTCTCACCTGTTATCAAAGTCTCTGAAGGGGTGGAATTATAATCTTGTTCTATACAGTAGTCTTTGCCCCTACTTTGACTGTTGCAAAGTATCTCAGATGCGTGTTTGAGCATCACAACACCACCCATTATACAAGTAAAGCTTAGCGTGTTGGCAGGTCACACCCCTTCTTCGTTGAAGCAAGAAGAAGGTGTTAAACTTTATTCGTATAAATCTGTAGTTTCAGTAAATTCAAGACTCCTTTGGGGCTGTCCTAATTTATCTTCTCCCTGTGCAAGATGCATAGGACTTTCACTTTGGAAGGTTATTTTGCTCTCATCTTCAGAAATTTCTCCAAGAAGTTTCTACTCCGCTTACTTTTGTGACTCTATAAATTTGTGTTTTCACTCATGCCTGTGAATATTTTAATTTGTATGCTCGAGAGGTTATAAATAGCCACCTGTCCTGGGCACTTGTCTCATCACTGGGGCTTGTTGAGTAGGCAGAGCTTAGCATCCATGAAATCCCTGATCCCTGCACTTGACACACTCCTAGCCTAGTGGGAGAGGCAAGACATTGAAGAGTAACTAGAATACTCATTTCAAATACAGTGCTCATGAGTACTCATTTGTGCCAGGTACTGTACTGAGTACTTTTCATGCATTAATCCCCACAATAACCATGTGAGGTAGAGATCAGTATTATCCCTATTTTATGGATGACAAAATTGAGAGATGGGAGGAAATTGTGAGCATATCAGAACACAGTTAAATATTTGGTTCATTTGGAACACCCTGGTTTTGCCTCAGTGGGAATAAGAAGTAGAAATACTCTTGATATCAAGACAAAACTCTTTGAATGAACAAGATTCAGTCATGACAATCTTGTTCAGAATTCTTTTCAGTGACTGGATGAGAATAGACTCTTCTGGGACCTGCGAGACCTTCCCCCTCTCCAGAGTCAGAGAGACAATGCTCTTAGGCTAGAAAGCTCGGTTTGCCATGATGGGAGGCCTGGGGATAGTTATCTTTTCCACTCAAAGTTCATACTCATGGTTCTGGAGGCACTGTGGATTTCTCTAATTCATATAGCACAGCAGATGACTTCATAGACTCTGGAGACAGAGTGCCTGAGTTCACATGCCAGATCTTCCTTTTTCTTGCTGTTTGTCCATAGCAAAGTTCCCTACCTTCTCTGTGCCTCAGCATCTTCATTTGTAAAGTAGGATTTATAATGGTGTGTATCTTATGTTTGTTGGAGAAGTTAGAACATGCTTGGCTGGGAGGAGGCAGTCAATAAATGGTACCTGTTATTATACGTATCTTACTATGGAATTGTATTTACTTTTCCTTGAACTTCTTTCAACCTCAGTGTCTACCATTTTGTAGTGGTAAATAAGCTCCTCGTGTAACCCCAACATATGTATTCTCTACAGACCACTGAAGCAGCCGTGCTTGGTTGATCCAGTTTGCCAACTTCCTTTACATTTTGCCACCTTCATAGTTGATTTGGATTCACTTGCATTACTGCCATTGAATAGTCTATTTGCCTGGTGCATGCGAGTAGACACTCAATTACAAAGAATGCTGATCTCACTTAGAAAGAATACCCATTTGAATCCTATATTGCAATATTGTCTCATAACTGAGAATAATTGAAGAATCTCCCATAGAAGATGCTGCAGAATGTGGGAGGAGAAAGTGTCCATTAATGAGTCACAAGAATCATGTAAAGATTCTGTTTATTCAATAAACATTTTGGAGGACTTACTATGTGCCAGGCTCTCTGAAAGGCGCTGGGGAAAAAACAAAAAAAAGTCCTTGCCATTTAGAAGCTCTTAGTTTAGTGGGAAAAGCATAAGTAAGCAGAGGATTAGAACAGAGTGTGGCAAGTCTTATAATCAGAATAAACAAAGGTGCTGTGGGCAGTCCCGAGGAGGACCTAGCCCAGCCTCCTGTTAAAAGCTGTTCAGCGTAGAGAATGAGAAAAGCCCCTCACAAAGCATAGATCCAGGCTTACCTCGCTTCGTGCTTGCACTATTGTAGCAGCTTCCCAACTATTCTTCATGGTTCCACCCACTCCAATCCATTTTTGGCAGAACTGCAGATGAATTTGTCAAAAAGATATTGGCAAAGAAAAGAAATTGATAAACATCAAACTAGACAAAACAGCATGTGTCAAAATCGAATTATCTCTTGTAACTGTACAACTATCCACACACACACACACACACACACACACACACACACACAGTTAAGTTTTGCGTACTCTGAGACAATTTTGAAATGTGTTTATGTGCTTTTATACATTTCTGGCTGTTTATTCTTCTTATAAAATATTTTTGGTACTTTCTATAAATGATAGGAAAGTTTTGCAGTTGTTAAGTGTTTTTTTGTTGTTAACAATTTTTATTCATTTTTTAATTAAAAAAAGTTGAATTCATTTTCCAATTATATCAGCTCTGCATGTGTTTCAGTGTTGCCTGAATTTTAAAATTTTCCCTCTGGCTCTAAATGAATTGTCAGGAAGTAAAGTCGTCAAAAGCAGTGTTACTAGCCACTAGTTCACTTATTAAAGATTTTAGTTCATTTCAAGGTGATTCTAGAGCATGTTTGATATTCCAAAAATATTTTTCCAATTTTTAGATAATTTTTCTGTTAAAATTGTAATTCATTTTTTAGTCAGGGAGGCTTATTTTACCATTTTTGTATTTTTAAACCATTGTAAATTGATTTTTATTCTGTATTTAAATAAGGTTATTAGTCTTCGTAGCAAAGAAAAACAAAAAGAAACTTAGTAGGAATAAGAAGAGGAGTGGCTTGGTTTTTGGATAGTTTTGAATTGGGCAGTACGTTTTTAAATGTTGATTTAGCATTCACATCAAAATGTGAAATAAAGACATAAGAAATCGGTTCTGTAGATCACTTCTTACTTGTTAATCCTTGCAATACTAGTCGGCATTTTATATCTTTCACCATATTTAGCTATTCCTCAGATTGGCCTACTACCTAGAAACATTCATTTTCTGGCGATTTATTGTTTCGGCTTATCTGCCATTTCTACCAATTGTTTTCAGACAAAATGTTCTGTTTCCTTCCTACCGTCTCCAGAGTACACCACTTAAAACCTACCTGTCACCAAGGCTATCTTATGCTCAAAAAAGTCCTCTACCTTATAAATTGCAAATTTCTTATCTTAGCATTCAGCATTGAGTACATAAGACATACTCAATTACCTTTGTTGTTGGTCGTAAGAATAATAATACTTTGTAATGTGTTTAACGTGTAAGAGGCAATGTACTAAATGCTTTTCATGAATTATGTCATATGGTCCCACAAAACAATGAAATATGGTAGGTGCTATTCTTCTTCTTCTTTTCCAGATAAGGAAATTGGAACTCAGACGGGTTAATAACCATTCCAGTGATACCTTGAATTTGAACTCACCTCTGTTGGCCTCTCATGTTCTTTACATCACTTTCTACTACATATCACTAGCCATATTCCATGGCTCTAAATCCTAGCTCTGCAAGTTAATTTTAATTTTTTGACTTTTTTTATCATGCTAAAATACACGTAACATAAAATTTACCCTTTTAACCATTTTTAAGCATACAGTTCAGTGGCATTAAGTAATTCACAATGTTGTGCAACCATCACCATTACCTATCTCCAGAACTTTTTTGTTATCCTAAACAGACGCTCTTTACCCATTAAACAATAACTCCCTATTCCCCTGTACCCCCAATCCCTGGTAATCTCTATTCTGCTTTCCTTCTCTGTAAATTTTCCTACTCTGTGTACCTCATATAAGTGGAATCATATAATATTTGTCCTTGTATGTCTGGCTTATTTCACTTAGTATAATGTTTTCAAGATTCACTCATGTTGCAGCATGTACCAGAATTTCCTTCCTTTTTAAGGCTGAATGATATTCCATCGAATTATATACCACATTTTGTTTATTCATTCATCTGTTGATGGGCATTTGGGTTGTTTCTACTTTTTTGGCTATTATGAATAATGATGCTATGAACACTTGTCTCCAAGTATCTGTTTGAGTCCCTGCTTTCAATTCTTTTGAATATATAATTAGGAGTGGAATTGTTCGTTTATATGGTAATTCCATTTTTAATTTTTTGAAGGACTGCCATACTATTTTCTACAGCAGCTGCACCATTTTACATTCCCATCAGCAATGCACAAGGGTTCCAATTTCTCTACATCCTCTCCAACGTTTGTCATTTTCTGTTTTTTTTTTTTTTATAATAGCCATCCTAATGAGTGTGAAGTGGCACTTCATGGTGGTTTTGATTTGCATTTCCATAATTACTAGTGATTTGAGCCTCTTTTCACGTACTTATTGGCCATTTGTATATGTGCCTTCTTTGGAGAAACATCTATTCATGTCCTTTGCCCATTTTTAAAATGGTTTGTTTGTTTGTTTGTTGTTGGGTTTTTAATAAAAATATTTAAGGAGCATGAACTAAAAAGTTCCATCCATTTAAGTTCATTTTAATTTTATTTGAACAGTACATCTCTATATGATTAATGTTAGACCTGTGTAGCATCAGGTTTCTGCTCAGTTAACATGTTGATATGACACAACAGACTTTACTTTAGCAGTTGTGGAAGCCAGAGAAGTTATACCACTTCCTGTGATATTTGCCCTGGGGAATCCTTAGCAGGTGCAAACTCATTGTCTCTAGAAGGTTTGTTGTTATCAGGTCCTCCTATAAGGACACCTTGAATGCTCACTGGCTTGTTGACAAGAACACAGCCCAACAGTACACTATCTTATCTGAAACATCCTCCGATCTCACTTAGAATGACCATAACCCACCTAGGTAAAGCTCCATAACTTTAGATAAAGACCAAAGTCTGGTAGCTCATGTGAATAGAAACCATGGACCATGCGCTTTCTGTTGACTTCTAGGTCCTCATCTTGGACTTTGTGGAGAGACATAAGATTCATGGATCGTTACTGTAGTTGGCTGCGTAATGGTCACCCCAAAACATCAGGTCCCAATCCCTGAAACCTATAAATATTTCCTTATAGGAAATGGATTCTTTGTAGATGTGATTAAGTTAAAAATCTGGAGATGGGCAGATTATCCTGGATTATCCAGGTGGGACCTAAATTGTATCACACATATCATAAGAAGGAAGCAGAGAGAGATTTGACAGACACATAGAGGAGAAAGCCAGATGTGAAGATGGAGCAGAGAGAGATTTGCAGATGCTAACCTTGAAGATTAGAATGATGTGACCACAAATCAAGGACTGTTGGCAGCCATCAGAAGCTGGAAGAGATAAGGAATGAATTCTTCCCAAGTGCCTGTGGAGGTAGGATGGCCCTGCTGACACCTTGCTTTTGGCTCGGTGATACTGATTTTGGACTTCTGGCCTCCAGAACTGTGAGAGAATAAATTTCTGTTGTTTTAAGCCGTCAAGTTTCTGATAATTTAGTACAGCAACCACAGGAAACTAATACAATTTTATCTAGAAATGATCTTATATGTCACCTTATTCAACCTTCACATTTAATAAAAAGAAAACTAAGGAAGGAGTTATTCATGTTTTTGAACAAGGAAAGGGTTTTGAGTGGTAACCTTGCAAAGTCCTGTAAATTAATCTTCACCAACTAGATTCAGAGTTTGAAATTTCTAGCCGTAGGGGAGGTCCCAAAATAATCCAAAAAGAACAATGAATTGAATTCTTGGTTTCGAGTTTCAAAATAACCAAGGAAGCCATAGCAATGAAGATACAGTTGATCCTTATTACTCATGGATTCTGTATTTGCAAATTTGCCTACTTGCTAATATTTATTTTAACCTCAAAATCAATACTTGCAGCGCTTTCCTGGTCATTAGCAGACATGTGCAGAGCAGCCAAAATTTTGAATTGTCTTACCCACATGTTCCCAGCTGAAGTCGAACAAGGAGACACTCAGCCTTCTTATTTCGGCTCTCATACAGAGAAGGTTGGAGAATGGAGACAGTTAGGAGCCAGTGCAGCATAGTGCAAGAAGCTCCAGCTCTGGGGCCAGTTGGACAAGGTTTGAATCCCAACTCTGGCACTTCTTGGTGGGGCGGCTTCCAGCAAGTGTTAAGACACTTTTGAGGGCCGGCCCCGTGGCTCAGTGGTTGAGTGCGCAAGCCCCGCGCTGCTGGTCGCCCGGGTTCGGATCCCGGGCGTGCACCGACGCACTGCTTCTGCGGCCATGCTGAGGCCGCGTCTCACATGCGGCAACTGGAAGGATGTGCAACTATGACATACAACTATCTACTGGGGCTTTGGGGAAGAAAAAAAAAATGACATTTTTGAACTCCATTCACTCTTTTTAAAAATTCTGTAAAGAAAATGGAAACTACCAAGATGAGATGATTTTGTGATTTAAGGTTATAATCTATGTGAGATATGTGTATACATAAGTATCCATCTATTTATTTATCTATATAATATATAACTACAATAATAATGAGAATTGACTGTAACCCGTAGAATAAGGATGAATGTGCGATATCAAAAATAACAGCAAGCAGGTGATATGTGGTCTTTCTCTGATGCCAGGATGATATGTAAGCTCCCTTTGCCAGGGAGAAAATACGGGAGGAAGGAAAAGAAAGAGGAGGAGAATCTTTCATTATTTACCCAAGAGAGGCTGAAGTATGAATCCTGCATGGACCAAAAAATTGTTGGATTAGACTGAGGAAATGCATGAAATGTACTAAATTAAATTTTCTAGAAGGCTGGGGAGCAAGAGGCAATTAATAGCTTTTTTGTAAAAATGAAAAACAGGGGCCGGCCTGGTGGCACAGGCGGTTGAGTGCCCGTGCTCCACTGTGGCGGCCCGGGGTTCACCGGTTCGGATCCCAGGTGCGCACCCATGCACTGCTTGGCAAGCTATGCTGTGGCGGCGTCCCATATAAAGCGGAGGAAGATGGCCACGGATGTTAGCTCCGGGCCAGTCTTCCTCAGCAAAAATGAGGAGGATTGGCAGATGTTAGCACAGGGCTGATCTCCTCAAAAAAAAAAAAAAAAAAGAAAACCAAAAAACAACCTAAATGTTCACCAATAAGGGATTCTTAAAATAAATTATGGAACATGTATGCCAGGGAACACTATTCAGCCATTGGAAGACTAAAGTAGATCTATTAATATACATGCTGACATGAAAGGGTAGCCATGTAATATTAAGGGAATTGTATAGTTGTAAAACTGAACATATAACATGATCACAACTGAGGGAAACATAACAGTGTGAGTGCGTGAGTGTATAGGTGTGTGCACAAATGACATGTAAGAGTCCACATGCGACTAATGATGTAGTTTGAGTTATCTCATCATTTCATCAATTCTTTTGTCTATATTAACTCATATTTCCAAAATCATGTCAAAGAAATGCTGCAAAACAAGAATTCATAAGATGAAGAACAGTTTGGAAACTGTTCTGCCCTCTTGGTTTTTCATGACGGCGTTGTCTTCCCTTGTACACCTAGGGTTTGGCCTCAAACTTTCTCCTCATTCCATGGGGATATGCAGCCTTGAACTTACCTGTCAGTGCAGAGCACAGCAGCACGTAACGAATAGCCTGTCTTGGCACCTTGCTAACACAAAGCGCAGTCTCTGGACTCAGGTGTCCTTTTCTCAGCTTCCTTTATTTTCACCTATCCATTCATTTATTCAGTCAACACATATTTATTATGCCAAGCACTGTTCTAGGAGCTTGGAATAAAATGACGAATATAGCAGGTATAATCCCTACCCTCATGAACCTTACAGCCTACACCAGGGGTTCTCAACTCCAGCACTATTGACATTTTGGGCTGGATAACTAATTCTTTTGGTGGGCTGTCCTGTGCATTGTAGGATGCTTAGCAGAATTCTTGACCCCTACCCACCAGATGACAGTAGCACAGACCCCCACCACAGTTGTGACAATTAAAAATGTCTCCAGACATTGCCCAATGTTCCCTGGGGGTCAAGACCCTCCATGGTTGACAACAACTGGTCTAGACCTTCCACTGTACATGGAGTTAGGCAGACCTTGAGCAAAGAATCATGAACAAATAATCACAAGTGTGTGCATTTCTACAAAGGGGTGGAACAGAGAGTGATGTGGAAGTCTGAAGTGGAGGGAGGGAGAAGCTGCTTTTGCTAGGGTAGTCAGGAAAGACCCTGACATCTTTGTCACTTTCTGGTCCTGGAGTCCTCTTCCAGCAGGGTACAATAAGGAGGAGGCAGCCCTACAAAGATATGAAGGATGAGCACTCCAGGTAGAGGGAACTGAAAGTGTAAAGGCCCTGAGGTGAGAACAACTGAGGCAGGCATGAGCTCATTGTGTTCACAAAATAAAGGAGACCAATGTGACTAGAGCACAGTGAGTGACAGGGACAGAAAGAGAAGAACTGTGTGCAAAAGCTTTCACTCCTACTCGGCCATGTGCTCCACATCCTTTCTTTTTCAAAACCAACAGGTTTACATTAATCAGAAATGAGGATGAATCTAATTGTCACATATTTGGGAGCTCCAGGGACTTTCAGGAACAGCAAATGTTGTTTTCAGAATGTTCTACGTTATTTGCATTAAGCATAAAATGAAAATCTCTGAACACATACAACCTAAGAATTATATTTACTGATAGCGAATGATTCAAAAAGGATACATGTGCATGAATTTACATCACCTGCTATCGCCCAGCTTTCGGAAACAGAGTTGAAGCTTCATTATTAAGAAAGATGCTATTCTGAGTCATCTTACTCCCACTCTACCCCTTCTTTAACTGCTACAGCACAAAACATGAGAAAGGACCAAGCACGTTACCCCTCACAGGGGAATGGAATTCCTCTCCAAGATATGTTGGGCATATTCTAATTTCAACTCCGGCACCATTCACTCAAAATTTCAAAAGGCCTGACCTGCATCAATCATTAGGAATTGTGACACCAAGATGAACACAGTCTGTTCTGTACTTTCAAGGAGTCAACGCTCAGCAGCAGGGCTTTGCCCCTCATTTCTTCCCCCTTGTCCTGTGGAAATGTCGTGCAAGTGTCATGCTACGTTTTTTCTAAGGCATCCACAAAGCTCCAATGAAACTCACAACTGTACTAGTACTTTAGGAGCAGCACTTTAGGCTTCAGGGAAAGATAGGCCTGCATTGAAATCTGGCTCTGCTATTTCCTAGCTGAGTAACTTAGGCAAGAAGGTGTACACTGAGTCTCAGTTTCCGTATCTGTAAAATGGGAATAATAATAGTACAACTTTCAAAGGGATTTGTGAAGATTTATTAAAATATTCCACATAATGTGCTTCTATGATGCTAGGTACACAGTGAGTCTTGGTATATCCTACTAGTTATTGCTATTGTTGTTGCCATCATTCTTTATGGTGTGCCCTTTGCCACAAGCAGACTGAGGCTCTGACAGAATCAGAGAAGGCTTTTATGGCCAACATCCTAACTTTAATGGGATTCAAATAAATACCTGTCTGCCTTTCACAAGGAAGTCCTGAGATGCTTTGAGAATGGAATCTTAGCAAAGACACATTAGGCAAGTAGGAGGAGATTGCACATTGGATGGAGGATTGAATTAGATCTTAAAGCTCTCTTCCCAGTCAATGACTCATATTAATGGCATCCGTTTTAACAGTTGGTTCCAAATACAGGGGAAAGTAATGTAAACTTTCACATTATACTGAGAGTCTGGAGACCTGGATTCTTGATCCAGTTCTCCCTCAAAGGAGGTCGTGTGCCTTCTCCAAATATCTGTTTACTTGTTTGTAGATAAAAAGAGATGGGACTGCCAGATAGTGCCATTGTAGCCTGAGTGGTGTTGGTGTGGGAGATGGGTAACTTACCTTATTACTTTATAAAGCATAAAGCCAAGTGGAGCCATATCTGGACCTGATGGAAAGGACTATGTCTCACCTCACCTGAGAAGATGTAATAACCAGATGGGGTTTTTGGCTACTATCTACTTGTGGGAGGGGTAGATAGTTAATGAGTTGTATGTGTGGAAAAAGGAGTGAAAGGAAATTTGATAATCAGAAGGGAGGGCTGTAGCGAAGCATTCTTGTACTCACTAGCATCTGCTTTCTCCCTCTCTTCCTTGACACACCATTTGACCATATTTCCTTGCCCCCTTGCAATTAGGTGGGTCCATGTGGCTGAGTTTGGCCAATGGAATTTGTACTGAAGTAGATGGTTTTCTAGCACCTCTCAAGCCATCCTCCATGGTTTTTCTTTCCATCACCTGTCAGTTGAATGCAAAAAATCCAGTGGAGAACTCTAAGGCCCTCTAAGAGGGTGAGATCCCCTGATGGAAGTACTCCAAGTCCCTCAATGACCACATGAAGAAGCGTTCCCCCTGTTGACCCAATTAGACTATGACAGGAATAAGAAATTAGCCTTTGTCTGTTAAGCCATAGATTCTGGAGTCAGCCATTAGCCAAGCCTGACTATTGCATAACTCTGCCTAACTGCTGCCTCATCTGCAATTTGGGAAGGGGATGCTGGGAGAGGTAAATGTATCAGATGTCTCTCCTAGTGCCTGGCCCATTGTAAGTACTCGATAATTGTAGCGATCTTCAGCCTTAACTATTCACATCAATTCATTGCAACTTCTGAATATTATTTTTCTTTTTGCTTTTTCCCAACAACATCTTAATGTGGTGGAAATACTGACCATTTAGAGTGAGTCTGAGTTGTTTTAAATTGTTACAGACACATGTAAATGGCCTTGTGGTTTATTCTTGAATAATATGAAGCTGAAGCCATTGTAAGCACTAAGCAAGCTCACCCATGCCTCAATTTCTGCTGATCTCACAAAGCACAAACATCACTCTTGTGTGGGGGAAGAAAAAGATGCCATTCAATCTGGTGACTGTAAGAAAACCTTTTCCTTTTCTACGTTGATTTCAATGTGAATTGTGTCTATTTTGAAAAAAAATAAACCGCTATTCACATTTACCATCATAAGACTAAATAACAGAGTGTAGGCTGAAACTGACTGGGGTTTCATATCTGCAGCCAGAAAATGATTGAGGGTTGCTTTGGAGTCCTGTGTTCTATTTGTAATAGCTCTCTTTTCTTCTTAATTGTCCCAGCAAAGACACACTGTGATAAAACAGCTGCAGTTCTTATAAAATCCATTGAAATAAAAGACACACTCAGGTAACCCATTCATTATTCTCGAAAAGCATTGGTAGCTTTGACAAAATAATTATATAGAGAGTCAGACTGTTAAAAATTCCATTGATTTTCTACATATTCAGATAAACAACACATCAGAAAATGGACTGGTACATAGGGTTCTGTGCTATCAATTAATCATTTATTGGATACAGGATATATGTAAAGTATCTACTAGAGGCTACATGACATCCAACTAATAAAAACATGAGAATGGAGGAAGTATTATTCAAGATCCAGCCCTCTTCAGATCTCTTTCCTTCTCAAAAATTTCCACAAGCTCCCTACTGCTTATTAAAGTAATTAGGAATCTGTTATTGTGATATTCAAGGCCCTCTGCAGTAAAGCCTTACCCAACCTCTGTGAACAAACTGAACTAATTGTTTGTGCACGAACCTCACTCGAGCTTTCCTCCATTCATATTTTTGTCATGCCGCATCTTCTACCCGAATGTCCTCCCTCCCCAGTGTGTGCCTGTTGAAATCCAGTCCATTCCTTAAAGCTCATCTCCAGTCCTACTGATTTCATGCAGGCTTATCTGATTACCTCTCAAAACACTTGAAAGAGATGTCATGTCTCCTTCTCCCCTGTGTCTGTGCCTCTTTGAGCACTTCTCATCCTCATATATTTGTCCTTTGTATATTTGTCTTAGGTGCCCTACTGCTACTACTCTGCAAGGGTCAGAACTATCTTACTTTCTATCCCTCACAGTGTCTAACACAATGTCCTATATGTTTAGATTCCCACCCCTCAAGCCATTCTTCCATTTCCCTCTCATAATTTGGAATTACCACTTCAGGGCAGAGGGGTCTTAAATAGTCAGGTATTTACAGAAAGGCTTGCATGTCTTCCCTAAAATTTCTACAACCATATAGGAGATAAGCTTCCTCTTTGCTGATTAACAATCTGTTATTTAAGTGGAGGTGATATTTGCCACATGAAGGGGTGTGGCTCTGGTAATGCTGGAGATTTGTTGGCTTGTATTGATCTCTTTGAATTCTTGTGTTGGATGATTTATGGTCCAGTTGGGAGAAATGGAATTATAGGACTAAATAAGAGTAATTTTGCCACAGTAGAGGCTTGATTTCATGGTTGCTTTTTTCTGCAGATCCGAACAAGACTCTGGTTGCCTATCTGGTTCAGCCGCAAAATTGGAAATTAAGTGACTAAGTAAATAAGATGAACTCTTTGTCTTCCTAGCTATTATGTACATACATCTTTTTCACTTGCATACCTGAATCTGTAGGAGTCCTTGTTTCTATTTCTGATGGTAGAATTATCTTCTCTTGAATTTTCCCACCAGGGACACTAAGTAGGATTGGTTATAGACTCTGAAAGTTATTAACAGCATGGTGTCTTGTTTTCACATATTTAGGCCACTTAAAAATGCACTAAAACTTAGTAGATTCTGCTCTTCCCATCAGCTACCATCACCTTTCGGATGACTAGCTTAGTACCCCCTCCCGACTGCCCTCAACATTGATACAACCAGATTATAGTGCAGGCCTGATTATTACTGTGAGCCAAAGCTCTCAAGGGAATTTTGTGTCTAGTGAAATAATAAGTAGGGCACTTTTTTGACTTTTCCTTGCATTTTCCAGGTTAGTTCTCAGAACAGACTGTCCATGCTGATAAACTAGATGTTTAGAAGCATCCAGCCTTGACCAAATACAATGAGGATTTTGGGGCAGTCTCTTCAAATATGCTATTTTATCTCCATTAATGATGGTGATTAGATGCTTTCTTATACTTATTCTGCTTGCTTACAAGGATGATTTGAGATGGCTTACAATAAAAATATGTTCATAATAAGAAAAAAAACTCCATGGAGACTGAGGAGGAAGCAGTTACATGGAGGAGTACCTCACTAACATAATAACAATGACGGAATGTTCAGGCTTCCGGGCCACCGGGGTATAAAAGAAAATGCAACGTATTACACAATTCCTATTATCTGATACAAAGGAAATGTATACTTTCTTTATGGGAGACAAACTACATCCTGTTTATTGAATTCTTCCTGGGGTTGCTTATTGGAAGGGGAGTGGTTGAGGTAGATATTGCATTCTAAAAATAATTTATCATATGGATCCATATGCATGAGACATTGGACAAAAAAATTGAAAGCATCTTCAAAAGCTGTTTATCACAAAATGCAGAGAAGCATCATTCATTGTCATTTTCTGTATTGAGCGTTAATAAAAGCCAAGGGCATCATGTTAAGGTAGTCATCAGGAAAGGCACTTAGTGGGGAACTAAGGAGTTAGGCTCCAGCTTTTTTTGTTTGCTGTTTTAATTTTTTTTGTTTTTTAGTTGTTATTTTTTCACTAATCTTCTTTGGATAAAAGTCACACATTTTGAAATTTGTGGATAGGTTAGACAAATGTGATACATGAGGCTTGGACGAGCTGACTCTTGTGAATTTTGCTTGACTTAGGCTGCGTTTTCCTAGGATTTGCAAAAGTGGAAGGATAATTTTCTTAGAAGCATCCAGCAATGTGCTTCTGATTCTTAATAGTATTACTCATTGGACTGTATATCAGCAATATTGCTTCTGAGGGCTGAGAAGCCATCTTCAGGCTTTTTCATCCAGCAGACTTGCACTGTTAGAGCAGAATGAATCAACAAGTTATTTGGATACAAGAAATTGCCTACTACCTAATGGCTTGAGAGAATAGTGTCATCAAACTGAGAGCAGACAAGCATGCCTTCAAACGGCAATACTGCAGAACAAATAAGAGTTTATCTTGTCCTATGTCTGAAGAAAATAGAGGTACAAAAAGGCTAAAATGTGCAGTGACTCCAGATCAAAGCTCTGTGGGGTTTTGATTTGAAGCCAATAGGCCCTGTCCCTACTCTGCCATTTGCTTGCCCAAGTCTTCTGTTGTTTGGGTCTCAGTTTGCCCTTACACAACATAGTAGCATTGGATTAGATGATATCTAAATGTCCTTTAATTGAAAAAGCTGTTTTTGTGAAATCCCGAAAATGTTGCAGCAAGCTATAGCAAGAGACTGATTATCAGAACAAAACATAAAAAAGGATGAATGCCCGGTCCTGCACTTGGGTCCAAAAAGCAAACTACATGCATACAGAATGTAGGAGACATAGCTTAATATTGACTAATGGGGTTGATGGGTAGATATTTTAGGACTCTAAAAATCATAGAGGGTCACTATGTTGTGTAGCCACTGAAATACTTCTTTGAATTCTTCTTCAGATACATCACTTCAGAAGTATGTTACCTAGACTGAGAGAGAGATAGTCTCAGCCCCCTTGCACTGGTATGACCATGTTGGGTTGAGAATAGGCATCTGGAGTGGAGAATGGACTTATATCTTATGAAGTGTGAATGGAGGAACAGAGGATGGTTGGCTGGAGAAGAGAAGTCTCAGGGAGAACATGAGTTCTGTCTTTAAACATATTAAGTGTTATTTGCCATTCAAGATCCCTTTTCCAACCTTCTCCACTCTTGCTCTCTGGCTTCCGATTGGATTCAGCCAATGAGAGGCACCGGCAAGAGAATGCCAGGCGAGGAGGAAAAGAAAGGCAAGGTATTTATTTTCCCATGTTCTCCTTGCCTAGCTTTGGCTTGGCAGTCTGTGCTCCTCTCCTGAAGGTCATAGCTCCTGTTGGCCTTCCTTCTCTTATAGGTGCATCTTTCTCTGTCATCCATCTTCTTTCCCCTTCAGCAACTTTCTAGCCCCAGCGTTCTTCACCTCCTTGTTAGTTTACCCCCTTATAAATAGTCTCTTTATTAAACTAATTATATCTTTGAATGTACCATCTGTTTTCTGCCGGTATCCTGATTGATACACGTCTTCATGTAGAAGACAGACTAAACTGTGGTACCAGAGGAAAGTGCTAACATTAAAAGATGGAAGTTGTGAGGAGAAATATTTCGGTTCAACATTTCTACCACTAGAGCTCTCTTAAAATGGAGTGAGTTGCATCAGAAAGTAGATAGCCCCTATCAATGGAGGTGTTCAAGCAAAATATCAGTATTTTTGGGAAGAGGAGGAGAGTGAGCACAGATGGGAATTTGGAATAGATAACTTTTAAAATGTATTTAACCTGATGTAAACAAACAGTCAAAAACAAACTGTTGAAATATTTTCTTTTTCTCACATCTATTCTTTTTTTCAGCTTTATTGAGGTATAATTGACAAACAGAATTGTAATATATTTAAAGATTATTTATGAGATTATTTATGTGATGACAATGTGATGACTTGATATACACATATACAGGTTTCCCCCGCTACATGAAAGTCTGCTTTACGCCATTTGCTTTTCCAAAAGACCTACATTAGTACCTGTTTTTGCTAACAGAATTTTCACTGTTATGATAAAAGGCAACAAGCAAAAACAGCGTTCAGCGTTTGATTTGCGGGGAGCCATTATAGAGGCAGTGTGTAACCTGAACAGCAAGAGTGGTGCTTCCAAACTCCTTCCCTGGGAACTACACTCAGCATCTCAGCATCAGATCTCCATAGCCTTGAACTATGTCTGTGATTTATCTCAGTAGGTTATTTTGGGGGTCTGGGAACGCTCAAAAATTTTTTCCATATAAGATAATGGTAATTGTTTCTTTGCTTTACACCATTTTGGCTTACAAAAGTTTTCATAGGCACACTCTACTTTCGGATAGCAACAGAAACCTGTACATTGTGGAAGGATTCCCACAACCTAGTTAACACATCCATTGCCTCACATATTTACCTCTCTTTTTTGGGTGAGAATTCTTAAGATCTATTCTCTTAGCAAATTTCAATTATGCACTATGGTATTATGAAATATAGTCACCATGTTATACATCAGATGGAAATATTTTCTTTCTTCTGATTTGTATCTGAGTTCGACATTGCAGGGTAAGCAGAACTCATAAATTGAGCCACACAACTGGGCTCCCCTTGCCATTCTGAGCACCCTGTGTGTGCATGGCATGCTAGAGGCACTCCAGGGGAAGGCTTAACAATAGGCAAGCTGCTGTCCTTTACCTTTCAAACAGAATCAAAGCATCAGATGTTTGCCTGTACTAGGTGACCTTTATGGTTTCTTCCAGCGCTCTGCTTCCTTCCTTCCTTCTTCCTTCCTCCTTCCTTCCTTCCATTTATTCGTTCATTTCCTTGTCCCACATTTCTTCAAAAATACTGGCGTCAAGAAGCATGCAAACTGCTGCCTTGGAGGGTTCAGAGGGACAGTGGTACATTATAAAAGTAAAGAACCCATAGCCCATGCAGCTCCTGCCTTCAAAGAGTTTGCAGTCTAGTAAGAGGGACAGACAGGCAGATGCTGACAAAATATTTTGTTCTTATTTTCTCGAACTCTTCTGTTCTGTATTTTGGAAATTCTCCCCTTACGTGCCCACACATTAAGCTTTGCTCAAGCCCTTCCTCATCCTTTGTTAATCCTTTCTTCATCTTCCCCTATGCTTTTTCATGTTCTGAAATGCCACTCCTATAGTCACCTCTTTGTAGTTGACTCTTCCCCTACACCCAATCATCTCTTGACTCTCCTTATCAATGTTACTAGGATGACACTCACTGCTTGGGCAAAGGAAAGTGCTTACATATTGCTATCTGCTTCCAACTAGTGTAATGAAAGGTTTGTGCTCTCATTTTTCCTTTGAGAAAAAAACATAGTCATGAAAACAACCTGTAGTTATGATGAAACCAGGAAAAGGACATATACATTCAACAGAGCAAACCCAGCTCATTACAAATCAAGAAGGAAAAGAAAACATTGATAGTGTTGAGAAGCCTGATAAATAAGGAAGTCTTAGGGATCATTGTAGCATCACTAGCTGTATCAGAATTCCTTTTCTTCTAAGGACTTTTAAAAGTTATTTTCAAGTTCCTACACTTTTCAGCCTCACTACCAAAAATGCCGTCATTGTATTAGCTGCATTGAGATGTTGTCATTGATTTTTTCCAAGGCCACAGAAGACCATTATACCCAACTTGCTGGGCTGGTTTTTGAAGCTTCAAATAGTCCACTATTCCTTTAGAGGTCATTACATTTAGAGATATTGGATTATGGATTTGCAATGTAATAGTCTCTGTCAGTCATGTTAGCTAAATGCATATTTCAGGAAGAAAGAAGACAATAAAATGATAATCATTGTTCAGAGATTGTGATGAGCTAGGCTAAAGAGAACACTTGCTGCAAAGGAAGTGGTCTCTTCTTAACTTAGCCTGGTGCTCTGAGGATAAGCATGTTTTGCATTGTGCTCACCACAATTCAAAAGCTATTGATGTTTCACACTCCTCATCTCCACCAGAATGATATTTAGAATGCATGACGCTGCCAGTAAGTACCGGGACTTCACCTGTGTCATAGACGCTTATTTGAATAACTAGCACTGAGTCAAGTGCCCTCTTTAGTTGTAGCAGCCGTGCGATGTACTGATGAATATACAATATAAGGTAGCATGGGGTAGAGGTATGGCATATGGTCTCATTTCCAAAGGCATGTTTTGAAATTGGGTTAATTTTTGCCATTTTACAGAACTTGAGAAATGTATGTCTCCCACATTCCAGAGCACTG
Organism: Diceros bicornis minor; assembly: GCF_020826845.1. Classification (NCBI taxonomy): domain Eukaryota; kingdom Metazoa; phylum Chordata; class Mammalia; order Perissodactyla; family Rhinocerotidae; genus Diceros; species Diceros bicornis. The sequence continues at coordinate 131,263,412 of NC_080781.1, forward strand.
AAGGGGAAATTTCCTCCCAGCTTTGTGTGTCAAGCCTTGTGTTGTTGGAAGGAGAGAATTTAACTAAATGGAGATCACATCTCATGCAGTATTTTTGGTGCTCACCTCTCACCATGATGTTACATAGTGGTCTTAAACATCGTTGGTATAGACCTGCACTGTTCAATATGATAGCCACTTGCCATATGTGGCTATTTAAATATAAATTAATTAAAATGAGATAAAATTAAAAATTCAGACCCCCATTCATGCTAATGTACTTTCAATGGCTCAACAGCCACATGTGGCCCATAGCTACCTGTTGGAGAGTGTAGATATAGAGCATTTCCATCATAACAGAAAGTTATATTGGATAGCACTGGTATAGATAACTCAATTATTTAGATTTATTTATTATAGGATTTCATTGGAAATCCTCACGTCCCAAAGCTATGGAGAGTAATAGAAGTCTAGTACATGTGATAACTATAAAGTAATGGGTATTCAGATACTAAAGGGAAGTGGGGCAGTGGGTTAGGAAAGATGTGCTATTGTAATCTTGTGTGATTGGAAAAATACCTTTTAATATTTGTATGCTATTTAATTTGAAGAATTAAAAATAGATAGCAAAACATTAAAGAGTATTTTGGTATTTACTGCATAGCTTTTTAAAGTTGAAAAAACAGATATATAATAATCTATAAATAGCTTTTAGCAGTCTTCAAATTTAAGTGCTATGGTATTTCGCCTTTAGGACTTGCCATCTGGTTTCCTGAAATGGTTCTTAAATATTGACCTAGCTAGAAGCAAAGCCTAGGGGGACTGGGCTTGCCCAAGTGTAACATTGCGTGTCATATTGCATTAATGTCATGTAGCACTACAATATGTCAGTTTCAATTACAGATGTGAGAACACATGAATGTCCTCTGCAACCAATGAAGTAGTATGTATCTTACTTCACAGGAAGGCCCATTGAAATAATTGCCCAGTATATCTTAAGCAGCTTTCCAAAACTATTTATGTATTAGGAAAGAAATACTACCCAGAAGAATGAAGTTTATCCAGGTTCCACACACATTTCCATAGTTCCTCCTAGAGGAAATAGATTTTTGGAAGCCTGGAGGATGTTGTGCACAGGTGTGTGCATGTGCCCATGTACATGCACGCACACACATATACACATTGCTGAGGTTGTATTAAATGAGATCATTAGAATATAAGATACCTATATTAGTGAGTGCTACTTGTTGAATGTCCGGTAAATATTGGTACTTAACACCTTCCTCTCCGTTTGTGATAAATAATAGCATGGAAAAAGACTGGGATATGTAATTTTCCTTATTGTCTACAGCCTTGAATAATAAATAAAATTTGTGGTGGGAGAGGTCTGAATAGGCTCCCCCAGCCTTTCCTGTCTTCATAAAAAGGATCTTCATGGCCTTTGCTCTAGGACACTGTCTGCTGATTGACAACATTTGGTTCTCCCAGGCCAGGCCCTTTGCTAACTGGTAGCCTGAGTGTTAATATTTAACACTCCCTCTGAATTCCTCAGGAAAACTTATCCATGGAGAGATGTCAGGTTCTCCACACACCATACCAGGGATGACAGACTCTTGGTAACCCAGAATCAAAGCCTCATTTTTCATTAGGGTTGTTATAATGATGAAATGAGATAATATATGTAAAGCACCTGGCACAATGCTTGTCATTTAGGTACAAAAATTGTCAGCCATCTATTAGAGTCCTGCTTCCAGGTGTCATATTATCCCCCATCCCCAGGTCTTCCTCTAACTGCCTTGCCATCCAAAAAAATCCTCTGACTTCCATACCTTTAATATAGCCACAAAATATGTTCTTTAAAACTAGCAAATCAAAGATTGGAAAGATTGCCTGAATAGAGTCCGTCTCTTGTGAGCGCTCTCAGTGAGGAAGATGAAAGACATGATGCTGGAGTGTCATCAAGTGTAATTCAGTTGTCTATTGCTTCTTGTTCATGTTTCACTGTTTGCATTGAATGATGAAGCCACTGTAATTGACTTATTTCAAGATGCCGAATGCTCTTGTATGGAGCAAAACACTATTTCTATGGGATGTTTTATTCAAGTTGGCAAATTATGGGCACAGAGATTTTGAAAATACCACTTACATATCAAATAAAGGAAGGGACTATGAAGTTTTATTTTTCCCTAAAAATGTGCTATAGAAATACAATCTAGTTTTGCTTTTGGGTCATAGATGTCATCTCACCGTCATCTGTCATCAGGGAGCACTACCTAGTACCCACAGAGAGCCAATTTCTCTTGGCCAGAGAAAAACTAGACCAAGTATGAGGTAGGTAGGCAGATTGTAACTATAGTGTGCATTACTGAGTTGTCCCCACTGGTTAAACGGTCTTCTAATTCATTATTTCCAAAACTTCCCTGATGTTACATATCATTTGGGGAACTTGCTGAAAAAACAGATTTCCAGTCTCACATCAGACAATCTGAAGCACGTTCTCCAACAGAGAAGTTTGGCAAGCTAGATTGTTATCAGATTCTTCCCAGCTGATTGTTATTATCAGGAATTTTGGGAAACACTACCTAGCTTGCCTCCCAAACCAAAGATAGATGTGGGGATCGTTTTCGGGGTCTTGGCTGTGTTTGACTTACTGATTAATAAACTACCACGGAATTCTAGAAAATGGTCAAAATGTTTGTTGGTTCTAAAATTCTTTTCTAGATGCCATGATTTGGGGGAGGAGCCCTGGGACTGAGAAATAATCTGCCTTATTGGAATCATCTGGATGGAGAATGAATTCATATACAACAGGGGAAAGTCCCATAGTGGCACATTCTTATTGTATGGTTACTTTGCTTCCTTGGGTTCTGCTTATGTGGCTCATGCGTGGCACTACTGGGGTCAGAGATGTAGTCTGGGAAGGAAATTATGATCTTCTTTAGCTTAAGAGTCATAATATTGACTGTCTTTCTTTTCCTATCACTTGTCTCAAACCCAGTGTTTTGTATACAGTTGGAAGTTAATGCATGGTTATAATTGAAATAGTTATGCTACCCTGGTGATTCCACGAAGGAGATATCAGGGTATGATGATTTATAATGTACAGGATCCCCTATATAAAAACATGCGAGACTTCTGCTTCTAGACAAGATGGAATAACAGGATCCAGATATACCCTACCACCTGAAACACCACCTGGCCAACACACACACACACACACACACACACAACACAATTTATGAAACAATGGCTTTCAAGACAATGTACATCAAGTGACAATAAACAGGAGTGCCTGAGAAATGAAAAATAAGCAAGGTGAGCCTTACAGCTGTTCTAGTTTATTCTCTTAAAAAAGTTTCCAGGCTGCATCATAGGGAGAGAGAACCAAGGGTAGCTAGGTGAATTCTCTGACTTGAGGAGATAATGCTGAGTGTTTGGGGGCCAGAGTCTGCAGAACAGTATACTGGAGAGGAAAGAAATAAACAGAAACAGAAACATCAACACCTTCAGAGGGTCTCATTCATGTATTCAGCAGAGTATATGCATATGAGGAAATTACCCCAGAGTGGGGAAAGAACCATCTGAGAGATTTAGAAAGAACGGTGTTCAGTGTTGACATAGGGATGGAAATAGTGCCAATTTCCACCAGCCAGATAGGAAAAACTCATAATCCACTGGGGATTATATAAAGTACTCAGAAGGGACTTGCCTCAGTAGTGGGTACTAATTAGCCCTACACTAAACACTCTGGTCCCACTTCACAAATTGTAAAAGCAAAGCCAAAAAAGGATCAAACTATTTCCAAATAAGTGAACTGCACCACAGAACAAAGCTTGAGGATATTTGTAGAAAGACAAAAATATCCAACAACAAATAAGGTAAAAATTATGAGGTCTGGCATGTACAAAATGTTCTCAGGCATGCGAGGAAGGAAGAAAATAAGTTCCATAATGAGGACAAAAATCAATCAAAACCAACCCAGAACTAACACAGATGTTAGAATTAGTAGGCAAAGACGTTAAATGAGTCATCATAACTACATTACATGTGTTCAGAAAGTTAAGTACAGAGATGAGTGACATACAAAAAGACCAAAATCACACTTCTATAGATGAAAACTATAATATCTGAAATAGAAAATGTGCAGGATTAAAAGCATAGGATTAAAGACAGATTAGACATTGCAAAAGATAAGATTAGTAAACTTGAAGACATAGCACTAGAAGCTATCCAAAATTCAATACAGAGAGGAACAAAAAAAAAAAAAATGGGAAAATGGCATCGGAGAGTTGTGGGACAACTACAAGCACCCTAAAATATGTGTAAATTGAGTCTCAGAAGGGGGGAGCAGAAAAATGTTTGAAGAAATAGTGGCCCAAAATTTTCCAAATTTGATGAAAACTATAAATCCACAGATCCTTGCCGCTCAACAAATCCAGCACAAGAAACATGAAGAAAACTATACCAAGACACAACATAATCAACACCTCAAAATCAGTGATAAAGAAAAATTCTTAAAAGCAGTAAGAAAAACAGGACACTTTACATACAAAGGAACAAAGATAAGGATATCAGATTTCTCACAGGAAAGTGTACAAAGGAGAAGAAAGTATAGCATCATCTTTAGAGTACTAAAGAAAAAAATAACTGGCAACATAGTGTTCTATGCTTTGTGAGTATATTTTTAAAATATGAAGATGAATTAAAGATGTTTCAGACATACAAGAGGTGAAAGACCAGCAGTCCCACATGGTAAGAAATGATAAAGAATATCCTTCAGGCAGAACAAAAATAATACCAGATGGATATATGGATCTATACAAAGGAATGAAGATCACTGGAAGTGATAACTATATGCAAAATATATAAGATTTTAACTACTATTTTAATTTTTTAAAATAAAATATAATTGACTATTTAAATAGAAATAATAAAAGTTATTATATGATCTATATTATAAGTAAAATATATGACAATATAGCATAAAGACCTCGAGGAGAGAAATGGAAGGATACTATTTCACAGGTCTTATACTACATATGAAGTGATATAATACCACTTGAAGGTAGACTGTGACAAATTAAAAATGTATACTATAAAACCTAAGGCAACCAGTACAATAGCAAAACAAAAATTTATAGAATATAATCCAACAGAAAAGATAAAATATAATAATCAATAAAAATAAGTTAAAAAAGGACTAAAGATAAAATAAAACAAATAGACAATAAACAGATGATAGGTTTAAACTTAACCATATCAAAAATCATGTTAAGTGTAAACTGTCTAAATAATTCAATTAAAATACAGAGATTGTCAGCTTGGATAAAAATGCAAAACACTATTCTTTCTACAAGAAAAATCCTTCAACTATAAAGACAAAGGTAGGTTAAAATTAAAAACATGGAAAAAGATCTACTATTCTGACACTAACCAAAAAAACAAAACAAAACTGTAGTAACTAGATTAATATCAGATAAAGTAGATTTCTGAGAAGTAATATTACAAGAAATAAAGCAGGCCATGTCATCATGGTAAAAGTGTTGATTAATCCTAAGCACTTAAGCACCTAATAACAGAACTTCAAAACACAGGACATAAAAACTGAAAGAAGTGCAAGGATAAAGAGAAAAACTCAAAATTATAATCAGATATTTTAATAGCCCTCTCTCAATACTGATAGAACAAGTAGAAAATTAGTAAGTATATAGAAGATATAAACAACACTTTCAAATAACATAATATGTTTGACATTTATACAGCACTCCCTTTGATCATGGCAGAATATATATTCTTCTCAAATGCACATGGAGCATTTGCCAAGATAGACTATGTTGCCAATATAGACCATCATTTACCAAAATAAACCATATTTACTCCAAAATAGTCTCAATCAATTTAAAGGATTCAAATACTACAATGTATATTCTTTAACCACAATAGAATGAAATTAAAAATCAATATCAAAAAAACTCTTTGAAAAACCTCAAATATCTGAAAAATAAACAACACATTTCTAAATAACCCATGGGTGAATAAGAAATAAAATAGAATTGGAGAGGTGTGACATCAGCATCATGGCAGCATAAGACATCCCTCCTTTTTGCCTCGCCCCCTTTTAACAACTAAAATTTGGCATCCATCCACAAACAAGTTTGTAGTATAAAAGTTAAGGAAAAAGAGTATTAAATATAACTATAACCACTATAATTTGTTAACAAATACACAATATAAAAAGAGATAAATTGTGACATAAAAAACATAAAAGGGGAGGTCAAAGGGTGGAGCTTTTGTATGCAATTGAAGTTAGGTTGTTAGAAGCTTAAAATGCACTGTTTTATCTGTAAGGTGCTTTATGTAAGCCTCATGGTAAACACAAAGCAAAAACCTAGAGTCAATTCACTAAAGATAAAGAGAGGGGAATCAAAGCATGCCACCATGGAAAATCACCAATTTACAAAGGTAGGCAGAAGAGAGGAAAAGAGGAACAATGGAAATACAGAAAAGCCAGAAAGCAATTAATAAGATGGCTTTAGTAAGTCCTTACATATCAATAATTACTCTGAATGTGAATGCATTGAACCCACTAATCAAAAGGCACAGAGTGGCTGAATGGATGGGAAAAAAAACAAGGCCCAACTACATGCTTCCTGCAAAAGACTCACTTCAGGTTTAAGGATACGTATAGGCTCAAAGTGAAGGGATGGAAGAAGATATTCCATGCAAGTGGGAACAAAAAGAAATCAGGGTAGTTATTCTTATATCAGACAAAATATAATTTAAGCCAAAAATGGTAGCAAGAGACAAAGAAAGTCATTATATAATGATAAAGGGGTCGACTCATCAAGATGATATAATAATTATAAATATATATGCACCCAACATTGGAACACCTAAATATATTAAGCAAATAGTAACAAAACTGAAGGAAGAAAGAGACAACAATACATTAATAGTAGGAGACTTTAATACCCCAATTTCAGCAATGGCTAAATCATCCAGAAAGAAAATCAGCAACAAAACATTGGACTTGAACCATGCATTAGACAAAATGGACCTAACAGACATCTATAGAACATTCCATCCAACAGCAGTAGAATACACATTCTTCAAAAGCACACACAGAACATTCTCCAGGATAGATCATATGATAGGCCAAAAAACAAGTCTTAGACAATTTAAGGGTGAAATCATACCAAGTGTTTTTTTCTGACTACAATGGTAAAAAACTAGAAATCAACAAGAAGAAAGCTGGAAAATTTACAAACAAGTGGGAACTAAACACCACACTCCTGAACAACCAAAAGTGTCAAAGATGAAATAAAATCTCAAAACATATGAAAATAGAAACACAGCACACCAAAACCTATGGGATGCTGCAAAAACAGTTCTTAGAGGGCCGTTTATAGTGACAAATGCATATATTAAGGAAAAAGAAAGATCTCAAATAAACAACCTAACTTTTCACCTCAAGGAACCAGAAAAAGAACAATAAACTAAGTCCAAAGTTAACAGAAGGAAGGATACAAAGATCAGAGTGGAAATAAATGAAATAGAGACCAAAAAAAATAGAAAAGATCAATGAAACTAAGAGCTCCTTTTTGGAAATATAAACAAAATTGCCATACCTTTAGCTAGACTAAGAAAAAAAGACAGATGATTCAAATAAATAAAATCAGAAATGAAAGAGAAGATATTACAACTGACACTACAAATACAAAGGATCATAAGAGAAAACTATGAACAATTATATGACAACAAATGGATAACCTAGAAGAAATGGATAAATTCCTAGAAACATATAATCTACCAAGATTGAATCTTGAAGAAATAAAAAATCCAAACAGACCAAAAATGAGTAAGGAGATTGAATCAGTAATCAAAAACCTCCCACAAAGAAAAGCCCAGGACCAGATGGTTTCCCTGGTGAATTCTAACAAATATTTAAAGAAGAACTAATGACAGTCTTTCTCAAACTCTCCCAAAAAATTGAAGGAAAGGGAACACTCACAAACTCATATATAAGGCCAGCACTATCCTGATACCAAAGCCAGATAAGGACCCTATAGTAAAAGAAAACTACAGGCCAGTATCCCTGCTGAATATAGAGGCAAAAATTCTCAACAAAATATTAGCAACCTGTATTCAACAGCATATTAAAAGGGTCATAAACCATGATCAAGTGGGATTTATCCCTGGTATGCAAGGATGGTTCAACATATGCAAATAAATAAGTATGATACAGAACATTAATAGAATGAAAGATAAAAATCATGTGATCACCTCAATAGGTAGAGAAAAGACATTTGACAAAATACAACATCCTTTCATGATAAAACTCTCAACAAATTGGATATAGAAGGACCATACCTCAACATAATGAAGGTCGTATATGACAGACCCACAGCTAACATCATACTCAACGGTGAAAGCTTGATAGCTTTTCCTCTAAGATTAGGAACAAGACAAGAGTACCCACTCTTACCACTCTTATTCAACATAGTACTGGAAGTCCTAGCCAGAGCAATCAGGCAAGGTAAAGAAAAAAAAAGGCATTCAAATCAGAAAGGGGAAGTAAAATTGTTATTATTTGAAGATGATATGATCTTATGTACAGAAAATCCTAAATATTCAACCAAAAAACTGTTGGAAGTAATCAACAAATTCAGCAAGATTACAGGGTAGAAAGTCAACATATAGAATTAAGTTGCATTTCTATACACTAACAATGAAATATCCAAAAAAGAAATAAAGAAAATAATCCCATTCACAATAGCATTAAAAACAATAAAACACTTGGGAATAAAATTAACCAAAGAAATGAAAGATCTGTACAATGAAAACTACAAGACTTTGATTAAGGAAATTGAAGAAGAGACAAACAAATCGAAAGAAATCCCATGTTCATAGATCAGAAGAATGTTGAAAGAAGGTTGAAATGTTCATACTACGCAAAGGCATCTATAGGTTCAATGTAATCCCTATCAAAATTCCAATGGCATTTTTCACAGAAATAGAAAAAATCCTAAAATTCTTATGGAACCACAAAAGACCCCAAATAGCTAAAGCAATCCAAAGAAAGAAAAACAAAACTGGAGGTATCACACTTCTGGATTTCAAACTATATTACAAAAGTGTAGTAATCAAAACAGTATGGCACTGGCATAACAATGGACACGTAGACCAATGTAACATAATACAGAGCCCAGAAATAAACCCACATGTATATGGTCAATTAATTTATGATGAAGGAGCCAAAAATATACAATGGGTAAAGGATATTCTCTTCAATAAATGGTATTGGGAAAACTGGACAGCCACACACAAAATTATGAAACTGGATCCCTATCTTACATCACACACAAAAATTAACTTGAAATGAATTAAAAACTTAAATGTAAGATTTGAAACCATAAAATGTCTAGAAAAAAACAAAGGAGAAAACTCCTTGACATTAGTTCTGGCAATGAATTTTTCGATATGACACTGAAAGTACGAGCAACAAAAGCAAAAATAAACAAGTGGGACTACATCATGGTAAACAGTTTCTGCATAGCAAAGAAAACAATCAACAAAATGAAAAAGCAATCTATGGAATGAGAGAAAATATTTGCAAACCATATATCAGATAAGGGATTAATATGCAACATATATAAGGAATTCATACAACTCAATAGCAAAAAATCAAATAACCCAATTAAAAATTGGCAAAGGACCTGAATAGACATTTTTCCAAAGAAGACATACAAATGGCAAACAAGTACATGAAAAGGTGTTCAACATCAGTGATCATCAGGGAAACGTAATTCTAAACCACAATGAGATATCACTTCACACCTGTTAGAATGGCTATTATCAGAAAAACAGGAGATAACAAGTGCTGGCAAAGATGCACATAAAAGTGAATCCTTGTGCACTGTTGTTGGCATGTAAATTGTTACAGCCATTATGGAAAACAATATGGAGTTTACTCAAAAATTAAAAATAGAACTATTATATGATCCAGCAAGCCCATCTCCAGGTATATATTCGAAGGAAATGAAATTACCATCTCAAGGAGATATCTGTACTCCCATGTTCATTGCAGTGTTATTCACACCACAATAGCCAAGATATGGGTACAACCCAAGTGGCCATCGACAGATGAACAGATAAAGACGATATAGTATATATATACACAATGGAATATTATTCAGCCATGAGAAAGAAGGAAATCCTGCCATTTATAACTACGTAGATGAACCTTGAGGACGTTATGCTAAGCAAAGTAAGACTGTATGATCTCACTTATGTGTGGAATCTAAAGAAAAAATAAAAGAAAAAGAAAGTTGAATTCGTAGAAATAGAGCGTAGAATGTTGGCTGCCAGGGGTTGGGGGCGGGGGAAATGGGGAGATGCTGGTCAAAGGGTACAAGTTTTCAGTTACAAGATGAATACTTTCTGAGGATCTAGTGTACAGCATGGCGACTATAGTTAATAATACTGTATTGTATACATGAAATTTGCTAAAAAAGTAGATCTTAAGTGCTTTCACCACAAAAAAAAAGGTTACTATGTGAGGTGATGGATGTATTAATTAGCCTGATTGTGATAATCATTTCACAATGTGTATATATATATCAAATCATCATGTTGTACAATTTAAATATGTACAGTTTTATTTGTCAATTATATGTTAATGAAGCCTGAGGGAAGAAGAATGCATAGTTTCAAGTAGTATAGTCTAACACTGCAAGATGTTATCTTTTTTTTTTTTGTGAGGAAGATCAGCCCTGAGCTAACATCCATGCCAATCCTCCTCTTTTTGCTGAGGAAGACCTGCCCTGAGCTAAGATATTCTCCTTCTTGTTTTTGATAGGCTTCCAGTGAGAATGCTAAAGATCCGAAAAAAGATTGCAAATGGTAATTCAGATTTACTCTCCACCTCATGACCTTTAGAAAAATGCACAGTCCCAGGTGTATTTTATTACCAAGTGTAGAAGTAATAGTGCCTCTGTTCAGGGAGAGGGGAAAAGATGAGTTTTCATTGACTATTCTTCATAATTTTCTCAAAAAAGGTGACAAACAAAATTCATTAAGAGCATTCTCTGGATTCTTTATGGTGATATTTTATGCAGAATAAAAGCATTAAGTACAATTTGTCTTTTGAGGCATAATGAATGAAAATGAACTTGCACTTTTCATGAAGGCTTTGTCTTATAATTTCAATAGATTTTCATGTGGAATTGTTTTCCCGAGTTCACTTTTTGTAAGTCTATTTTTGAATGTGTATTGTGAAATACTTTAAGCCTATATATGTCATAAAAAAATAATAGCTGTAGTAGCCCTTAGGGGAAACTCCATAATATTGGTATTGCTATTTTAGTGCATTCATAATTGAATGAAAGAGCAGAAGAGCCATGAGTTTGTGTTTCTTATTATACAAAATCTGCTGATATAATGGAATACGTTATGGCCACTATATTTTGTACCACCCTAATGGCGTGGTGTTGTGTGACACTAATAGGAATACTCTCTCTGTCTTATAGGTGTCCATACCTTCAGAAAATAAGCCAGAGAGGCAAATGAGGCACAGGTTTTTTACCCGTTTTCATTTGAAGAGGACTTTTCCTGGGAAAGTAGCACTTTTATTTTGCTTGTGCTTGGTGTTTAAAAAGAAGGCTGGGCTGGTAATCATAAGACAAGGATCTAAAGCAAATTTTGTTACTGTGCTGTCTTAAGCAAGTCGCTTTCTCTCATCAGGCAATAGGAGTTGGATTAAATGTCCTTCATGATTTCTTTCTGTTATTGAATTTAAACAACTTCTTCAGCCAAATTGGAGGGAAGATAATAAGAAATCAGGGAACAATCCTTATTTTTGATTCAAGTAAACTTTAAACTTTTGGAGTAATGAAATTTCAGTGGAAAATTAGTGAATTGTATAACTGCAAAATTTAGTATGAGTTAATAATGAAGGTATAAAACAAGATATTCAAAAGTGCAGACTGAGGAAGTGGTGTGATGGATGAGTATTTTAGGTGAAAAAATATGGCTGATTATTATCCCAAACTATCCTATGGTATCTGGTATTATTAAAATGTAATAATAATGATTCAGTACATGTAAATAGAGAAGTACAGTTTACAAATTTCTCTCACACATATAGCAGCTTTCATTTTCCATTAGAGTGAATGCAAAGCAAAATTAAGGACTATCCAAACATCACTTGGAGGGTCAGAGTGATAGACGAGGCCAAATGAAGAGTGTATGTTTGTGTATACACACATATACGTGTTGGGTGGAAAATAAGAGGTTTTAGAACAAACCAAAAGTGATATTTTTTTTAAAGAAAACTGTCAGTACTTCTCAAGTTCTGTGATATCTTCAAGAATTCAATTACCACTTGCAGTTAAAGTGGCATATGTGAGGCACCTCCAAATTACCGTTTAAAGAAAAGGAAGCTATTACATTTCTTCTTTCACACATTCCCTTGATAGTGAAGGTGAGTAGCAATGCTACTTTTTAGTAGAATATGCAATCGATGAAACGAATCTGAGTTTGTTATCGATTTATGGAAATGCGCTTGGAAGTTTTTCACTAAATTCTGTTTTGAAAGTTGTCGAGAAAAATACCCAAAGTGGATCTTTCTCATTGATCAGCAATAATGGGGCTTTGATGTTTGCCTGTGTTTGAAAATGTTGTTTTCCCAATCTCTTCAAACAAGCAGGCGTGTTACCTGTAAATTAGTTCATTGCAGGGACAGCAAGTTCTGGAATTTCCAGCAAGCTCATGAGTAATCTTGTTTTTTGTAGGTAACAATTCATGGAAATAAATGAAATTTTAGACAAAATATAGAAAATATTCTTGGAAGGAAACAGTCCTGATAGTTATCCCTAATCAAGGCAGGAAAGACATTCAGAGATACCATTGAGAGTAGGGGAAAGTGGACTGGATTAAAAGTTAGGAGAACTAGTTTACAGCCCTAGTTCAACCACTTACTGAGCCCCAAAATCTTTTTCTGTAAATAAGGATGCTATTATTAACACTGCCCAACTCATAGACAAGCTATAAGGAACAAGTAATGAATATATAGATATACATAAAAACACAAATCTTAAAACTGTAATCTACTATAGAAGTTATATTCACAATACATAAATTACAATTTATTAGTAGCCTTTAACTGTATGCTAACTATAATGATAAGAGCTTTAGGTGTAGAATAAGACATGGTGCCGAATTTTCTTTTAAATTCCAGCTCAGCCTTAATAACTATGCAGGCTTGAGCAAGTCTTTTCCCTAAACTGGACCCATATTCCTTATCTGAAAAATGAGTTGAACCAGAACAATAATTTTCAAGTTGCTATAATTTGTGGAACAATTTATTAGAATGAGACCTCACGAAGAAGCTTATTATTTAATACAGATAAGAGTAGAACTGCTCTGGTTAAAGTACGGGTGAAGCGCCTAGCTTATTGCCCTTGCATTCTACCTCCACCTCCCTCCACGGTCCCTGAGAGATGCCTTTGAAGCTAACGGACCAGATTTCTTGGGTTCCATCCAGGTCTAAAATATTCTTTTCTGATTCATGCCATTATAATACAACCTTGCACTTGGTCTTAACTCTACAGATGTGTTGATTGTCTTATTAAGGAATAAAGTGTGTCAACAACACCGTCTTCAGACCATAGAAGTGTCTTTCCACTTGATTTTCTGGTGAGGAAAGTCACTTTGCAATATATGTTTTGATTTTGCAAAGATCCACCCTTGAGGTTAGTTTTTCTTCTTGAGCATGGATCAATCTATTCCAAGGGGTAGAGGGAAGTAAAATTTTCTCCACCCAGCATGGATGGAGTGTTTTCTGGGTAGGTATCTATAAAGAGAATGGGATACTGAAATTTTTATTCTGGTTTAAAACCAATACTCTCAATTCCATTTATTGCTACAGTTGTGATTCAGAACCAAAACTATCGGCACTAGAATCCTGGATCCACAACTTAATTGCTGTGTGACCATGGGCAAATTATTCAACGTCTCTGAGCCTCAGTTTCCCCATTTGTAAAATTACTCTAAGATTGTCAAGAGGACTAAATAAGATTCAAAAGCTTCATGACCCACAGGGGATGACAGATTAGTGTTCAGCTCCTTTCTCCACTCCTTCTTTTTGACAGTGGAATGCATTTCGCTGTTAACTTGGCTGTTGATTAAGCACTTTATAGTCAACCTTTTCTCCATGCTTGTGGGGAAGATAGTATCAAGAATTAATTTACGTGTGGTCTCCAAATTCCATTTTGGTCTATATTAGTATCCTTCTCTGTAAGAAAACCTATCCGGAATACTATCATGTCAAACTTAGCCTGAATTGAGATTTCCCCTCTTTCACCCATTCTACTCTTATATTTGAATGAGGACTGGCAGTACGAGTGGAAAGCCGCCCCACTTTGAGATCTTGGTAGTGAGAAGGAACTCAAAGGCTTTTGTGTAATCCAGAACTTTTTAAAGTCAGCCTTTCAATAATTGAAAGTATTCTCTCTTATGTATTTGATGATCTGCAGGTTTATGGATTTGCTTCCTAGATATAAGACCCAGTGAGATCTATCTTTTATGATCGTAAAAAATGCACAGGGAAAATGGAAAAGTATTAGAACATTGAATTAAAATACGTTTACTATTCTCAATGTATTCTCAACTATACCAATTTTTGTTACATTTGTTCTGTTTCTTAGAGCATAACAGAATATTATATCTGGGGCAGATAACTCTATGAAGATTGCAAGGAAATTTGAATTACATTTTCATATATCCACGGTGTCATATGACAAAATGGAAAATGTAAATAATATAGTTAGTTCTCAGAACGATAGCCATTAGAATCCATCTTATTTTATTAAGATATATCAATGTCAGTGGGAGCCAGCTTTTATTGTCACAACATGCTAAATCATTGTATGACTTTGTGTTGAAATGTCCATGGATGGTTTTTGCAATCCAGAAAATGATATGGCTGCAATGCCTTTCTAATGCAACTATTTTTCTTATTTAATTAATATTGTATAGGAGTTTTAACGTCTCGTTATCATGGGATCCTTGAGGGCTGAGACTGTGCCTTCTTAGTGCTTTGTAAATCCCATAACACCTGAGGTGTTAGTAGACACTTGAGGATGACATTTTATATGTCAATAGTAGCACAGCAAAGGTGTTTATTTATCCACGTGGAGAAAAGATCTTTGTTGCTACACTTGTGACATTTTAAGACTTCTTTCATTCTAAGAAAATAGTGTAGGTCACATAAAAGGGAAACCAATCAAGATACAACAGGATTTGAGTAAGAATGAAACAGCTCTAATTTGGAATAATAGATTGTTTACTTATAAAATAATTCAGACACACAGAACACTCCAGAAAGTTTTATAACACCCACAGACACATCCTTCAAAATAAATGCTAACGTGTTGCATATTTGCTTCAAATATTTTTCTTAGGAAATAAAAGACTTCAGATACATTTAAATTTCTTCCTTTTGAATCCTTTTTTGTCTCTTCCTGGAGGCAACTATTAGGCTGAACTTGATATATATAATTCCAGTCCATTCTTTTATAATTTTACTATGCATGTATGTAGCTATAATCAATGTATAATATTGTTTTGTTCATTTAAAAATGTACATGTGGGGTACCCCACTGTTTATATCATTTTGACTTACTTCAATCACATTATTTCGTGTTTCTGTTTAGCATGTTTGTTTGACTTTGATTTTTCCCTGGCTTCCTAGGATTTAGAGTTGTCTTTACCTTCTCCAGCCCTATTTTTTCCTTCCTCATACTGATTTGGAAGTTATTTCTTTGTACTGGTAAGGGTCCAATACACAGGGAAATACACAGATTACACACTTAAAAGGGGTTATTGAAAAGCGTGTAACAGAAGGACTGCATGCAAAGATGTGGGCTGGGTTAACAAAAACAAGAGATCATGGATAATCTTAGGGCTTCAACAACAGACTCTAAGAGACAAAGAGAAGCTATTACAACCTCGAGATCTGAGAGGCAAGAGGAGGGAGCCTTTTGCAGGGCGCAGCAAGTGCAGCAGCTGCAGGAGAGGCCCATCCAATAGGAGCTGTGACCTTCAGTAGAACACAGCTACTGCCTAACCTAGAAAATAGAGAGCAAGAGAGGCCAGTTGATGGCGTTGTTAGAGATAAGCCTCAGATGCACAGAGCAGGGCAGAGAGGGGTGGAGACTGATCTTAATGGGCAAATGGAAACTACACAGTATAGGCTTGTGTTTCTGTTCCTTTAAAGGCAACCCTTAACATTTTTAACACACACATTTAAACTCTATAAACTAATCAATAGCTTTGCTCCTTAAGATTTCAGAAAGATTAAATTCAAACTCTCCCATTCCATCTTCCGTTCTATGTATGTCTAATATTTTACCTTGTTTCTGATCCCTCCAAATTTGCCATTGCTGTTATTTTCACTATTATTATTGTTATGATTATTTATTGTTAATATTTAGATTTAACAATATATTTTAACCAATTTCTTTGCTTTTTCATCCTACTTCTTACTTATTGGCCCAATTTCCTTTATTAACATAGAATAGTTTTTCTGTGGCGGCCCCTCATGCCCTTAAAGTAGGGGCATACCTTTGGTAGGGTTCTGCATTCACTGCTGCAGGATTTCCCCAGTTCAAGTCCTGTGTTAATTCTCAGCGTAGGCCTTTCAGTATCCAATGGGTGGTGCATCTCTGAGTTCCATTTTATCAGGGTCACTCCTTTTTTCACCCAAGGTGTTGTAGGGGTGTGGCGTAGGGCAGGACAAGACAGAGAAGATTCCTTGCCTTGTCCTTGGGCCTATGGGAATACTTTTTTTTTAATTCCACTTATGACAGACTTTATTCAGGGAGATCAATCCCAGCTCCTTAGCCACACACATGCCTTGGGGCTTCTCTCAAGTACATAGCCCTCCTGCTCACCTTCTGGCTTGGAGGTCCAGCTTTATTTTTGTTGCTAGGGGTTTCCTTTTTTGCTTTTAGTCTTGGGTATACACTTTTGAAAAGAAAAATGCATTTTATTCAGCACTTCTATATATTTGAAACCAGAGGGGACATTTTCTGTTAGCTTAGTTGACCATAATGACTAGAAGTTCAATAGTGGATTATTTGCAGCTGTATAATTCTATGAAGAGTATTTCTGTTTCGTGTTTTTTTTTCTGTTGCTATTTTTCATCCACTTTTCCTATTTCTTTCCTTTCCTTGCCTGGGCGTTTTGATATCTTTACCTTGCTTGGCTTATTTTTCTTTCTCTTGCTTTCTTTATACTCAATTCAGATGATTATTTTTATACTTTTTCCATTATAGAAAAATGGAAATCTACCATTCTACTTATTATGCTTTCAGTTCTATTTTAAGCTTTACATTTTCTAGTTGTCTCCAAAATCTTATTTGACTCTTTGTTGTCTCCACTCATTGGATGTCTCCCCTACACTGTGCAAGTTCCTCAATTAATCACATTTCACCATCTCTCCCTATGCTTATGCCCATGTCTTGTCACTTGCTAATTTCATTTGCTCCTCAGCTTGCTGCATTTGGGTAGTTGCCTGGAGACAAATTCTGGGCATTTTTTTCTCTAGATATCCAAGATGGCAAAACTGAAATACTAAATAAATCTACCATAAAGTTATTTTTTAATGGAAATAATTTTTACTCTCATATATGGTTAATTTTGCTCAACTTCTGGAAGAAAATAAAGGTTTTATCTGGGGATAAAAAGAAAAGGAAAATATAAATTGTAAATATAAACTAATCTGCCTGCAGCTTGTTTTTACTCAATATGTGAACCTGAAAATTTTGTATGACATTGCCGGTGTAACTGCAGGAGGCAATCAGCACTTAGATTCTCATTGTTTATATTGAACAGTCTTTTGAAGAGATTTTTGAAAATTATTGGGTCTACACATTCAGTTTTGCAAGTAAATGGGACTATCCATTCCCACTTCTTATACAGCTCTTCTTTCCCTCCTCTTTGTCTCTATTTTTGGTTTTCTAACATCACGTGTATCTTAATTAAAGAAATACATGTAGTTAGTTTCAACAAATATTTCAAGGCTTACAAAGAAAAACAGCACTCCTCTGCACACGTCCTTCAGCCCTGTTCCTCAGAGGCAACCTACTTCCAAATCTTTGCCCTGCTTCTTCTGGATTTTACTTCCTTATTTCTAAATAACATGCATATGCTGCCAGTACTTGATTTTTTTTTCAATTTCAGACATTAGTGGTTTTCTGCCTACTATGGCAAGTGTAGATTTAGCACTCCCACACCATCCCCACATATTCTTTGTTACCCTCTCCTCACCGTTCTAATACTATCAGAATGTTTGGTTCACTAAGTACTCAGTGTTTGCATTATTTTGTCTTTATAAGAATTGTTCACAAAAAACCCATACATGTATCTCTTATCTGTTGTGATGTTTTGTTTCACCTAGAATTTGTCTTGATTTTTCACTTGATTACTCTTCAATAATAAAGTCATTAATTTTCCCCCCAAATTCTCCTAAATAACCATAAAATCTTTCTTCAAGCACATCAAGTATTCTGTCAGTTTCGTTTTGTTTCCCTCTTGGAGCCGTCTGTCACAGCTCTTCTTAGAGCCCTCTGGCCTGCTGCACAGTTGTAATCCTATTATTTTCATTGACCCGTATCTTTGGAATCCCCATCACCATTCTCCTGAATTGGATTCCCTATGGTTATTTTCCCTTGGGTTGGTCAGTTTCTTCTCAGAGGATTGTCCAATCACCTGCCTAGGGGATATATAGAAGAATTCTAAATGCCCAGGAGGGAAAAAACTGATCTTTAGAACTGACACAGGATCACTCCGCTTGCATTCCATTGATGAAAGCAAATCACGTTACAGAGCCAACCCAGAAGCAAGGTGAAGGAACTACACAAGAGTCTGAGTACTAACAATATGGTTCTTTGTGACTACCACTGTAACAGACGATGTTCATTATAAAGTGATTGGTTACACAAATTCTGATCCATTCACACAATGCAGTACTATGCCAATTTTTTTTGTTGTTGTTGAAGAAGATTGTCCCTGAGCTAACATCTGTTAGCAATCTTCCTCTTTTTACTTGAGGAAGATTTGCCCTGAGCTAACATCTGTGCCAGTCTTCCTCTATTTTGTATGTGGGATGCTGCCACAGCATGGCTTGATGAGTGGTGTGTAGGTCCATGCCCGGGCTCTGAACCTGCAAACCTTAGGCTGCCAAAGTGGGATGCACAAACTTAACCATATACCGCTGGGCCAACCCCTAAAAAGAAATTTAATTATTTTTTTAGGCACATAGCATAGTGGTTAAAAGTATAAACTCTAGAGCTCAACTACCTGGGTTTGCATTCCAGTGAGCCACCTACTAACTGCATGACCTTGGACAAGTCACTTAACCTCTCTGTGCATCAGTCTCTTCTTCTATAAAGTATGCATAATAGTCGTAGCTGATATATTGGGTAAATCACTTAGAACATTGCCTGGCATATAGGAAGAGCTATATAAATGCTTTCCATCATCATTTATTGGATGTTTATAACCAGATAAGAACAGATACATGTTGCTGCATTTTCAGAAATGCTTTGGTCATTTTGTATTACAAATTGAATGCTTTAAAATGGTTTTGCATATCCCAACATGCTTTATTGTCAGTTGAAGTACCATGTTCAATAAAGCATAGGCATTTGACAAGGGGCAGACAATAGGAGACATGTTCTGGGAGCATTAAGTGGCTCCTCATTCTAGAATACAATTGACTCTATAAACATTTTCTTAGAGCAGATGTTCAGTAATACATTTGACCTTTGGGAAAAGAAAAATATGGATTTATGCAGAAGGCACATTGTCAACATAGAAATCATCCCTGAATAAATACATGGGTAGGTTGATTGATTTTGTATTGCCATGATGAAATATGGGAAAATAGGAAATCTACTGCAGTGATCTGACTAGGCAGATCTAGGCAAACTAGGCAAATGTTTGTTTATTTCCATGTTCTTGGAAGGATCTTTTAATGGCCTTGGCTTTATACTTGCTGAGCCTCTCACCTGTAAATGCACTAGACACACAATGACACTAAAACTTATATTTCCTTTAAGCACCAGTTGATGGTTTTCAAAAATATTACCTAATTTTATCTTCACAAAAACCAATAACACTATGAATTAATTAGGATAAGTAGTATATTCCCATTTTATATGAAAAGGAATAGGCACTCCTGTCTAAAATCACTTGTGTAGAAGAACACAAGCTGGTAAATAGTAAAACTGAGACTTTAATCCTGACCTGCTGAATTTAAGTCCAGTGATCTTTCCTCTATACCATTCACTTATTCATCCATTCAGTTAGTGCTATAACTTTGTGGAACCCTGTACTAAGGAGGACTCAAAAAAGTAGAAGGCAATCCTTACCTTTTACACTCTGTTAATTTGACTGGGGAGACAAAATAGCTAAAAAAAAAAAAAAGTATCCTATGTAAACGGTGGAAATGGTCATTTTGAGCTTGTGATCTTCCATGAAGACCTGATGGAGGAGAAGGCTTGTATTCCGTCCTAGAAGTAATTACGAGCTTTGGGGTAATTGTGAGTGTTGAGGAAAGGTTCCAGACAGCAGTAACAAAGGTCTGGAGTACAAAATAAAATTGCTTACTGTTGAGAGGGGCAGAAGGAGCGGAAGCAAGATGTGATGAGAGGACTCGTGGGTTAGGAAGATGGGGTTGGTGATGTATGGCTACATAGGTCATAGGTGAGGCTCAGGCATTGGCCGTGACTTTCTAAGCAGCGAGGAATCACCAGAAGCTATTAGATAGAGGAATGACATGGGGAAATTTTTAGGAAGAGTAGCTTGGCAACAATGTAAGATAAATTGGGAGAAGCTAAACCAGAAGGGGAGGACCTATAAGGAGGAAACTGATATTCCAACTGTAACTGCCTTGCACATGAAATATTTAAAGACTAAACGTACAGTAGGGCAGGCAGCATTTTGTCATAGAGAGATCATTTTATTTTATCCTCAGTTAACTCTGAGGAAGGTTCAGCAGTAGAAGATGAGAAACAAATAAAGAGGAAAGAATTTCTGAGTGCAACAGGAAATTAGCTTTCAAGTAGCACTCTCTCTCTAAGTAGTTTTTTCCCCATCTAAAACCACTGATGTCTAGAAACCTGACTCACTTTGCAAAAGTAATATTATATGACACATTCATGGACAATTTGTTGAAGGCAATGGTGGCTTGAATTCATGCTGGAGGAGAGCCATACCTCTGAATTTCAAGAATGTGCGCGCATCTGGATTAAATAGCTAAAACTATAGGCAATTGAAATTTGTGTAGTTGAGGCAAAATATCTCTGTACTTAAATTGCAGACATTGACACTAAGGGCATTCTCCTGTTCAAATATCTGTTCCTGTGTACAGAATGTGTAGACTAATGTGGAGCCATGAGAGATGTAAACACAAGGGATTTTGAGCAGAATTCCAAAGGAAGGGAAGGATCCAGACCAACACAAATGGGGGAGATACACTTCCATTTTCTCATTGCCTTACATAACAGCGGTTGATATTTAACACATAATCCACACTAGAGTTACCCTTGTACAGTGGTTAGTGCTGATAATAATGATGATTTTCCATCTATGTGGCTATGCACTGCTTATTTTCATAGATGTCCTGTATACTAAGTATAATTATCTTCAATTTATTGTACACTACCTGCTCTCCTGATTCAACGCCCAGATTGAATATTCTAGGTAAATAGTTTTCCCTAAAAGAAGATTGCCCAAAGAGGAACTGGTTTCTTGGCACATTATGAGGGGAGCTTGGGGATGAGTTGATGACAGCAGCAATGTAGAAAAGCTAAAGCCTTATAAGGGAGGGACCAGCAAGTCTAAGTAACTGCCTGGACATAATGGTCAAGGGGAAAGAGCCACTCAGATAAAAGTTAAGCAAAAAGCCTTGTGGTCTTGGAGAATGGTCATGCTCCTTCAAACAATAGCTATGATGTGTTGGAGGACACATTTTTGAGGCTGAACGTATAAGTTTCATGTTTAACATTTTAGATTTGCAATGAAAGTGACATACTCAAGCAGAGGTAGCATGCAGACAGCTAGAATGCGTGGTTATAGCTTTTCTTAAGAAAAGAGAAATATCAGTTTAAGAGATGCCAGCTTAAAGTTTAGTAGAAGTTGTTATGAGTGGGGAAAATGAGACGTGAAGAGCAGAAGGCTTGTCTAAAACCCTCAGCGAAAAGAAAGAGAACAATAAGACAGTAGAGGAGTAACTGTGAACATTGGCAGGAGGAAAGGTTCCCAGATTCAACAAAAATATAGGATGCCCAGTTATATATGAATTCAGATAAATAATGATTTTTTTAGTATAAGTATGTCTCAAATATTGCATGAGCCATACTTATCTGAAAAAATATTTATTGTTTATTTGAAATTCAAATTTAACTATTTAACTGGGCCTCCTGTATTTCACCTGGCAAATCATATCATTTTGACTTGATAACATGTCAAAAGCTGCAGGGATGTAAAAGGGTCGTGAGAAACATTTACTCAATAGTCTTTTCTGTGTCCCTGAAAGATTAGTTTTTCTGTTTACTTTAGTAGATAAATGTGATGAAGAATATGGTATTATGTCCTTAGTTTGGGATGATTTAGGAATGGCATAGTCATATGCAATTTTGGGCAAATAAACTTAGATCCGTTTTGCAAATAATTTCCTGTTTATTGATTTTATAACTTTGTCAGAATTCATACATGCTTGTTGGCAGAGTAAAGATTTCTATTCTTTAATGTAATTTATTTCATAAAAATATTGATCAAATTATTTACGTTATGCATTTCAAATAAAACTGTGTTTCTAAAAATACAATACCAGTTTAGCAATGCTAAACACCAGAGTCAGGAAGATGCAAGGATGTGAAGATTCTTTTTTTTTTCTTTTTTGGTGAGGAAGATTAGCCCTGAGCTAACATCTGTTGCCAATCATCCTCTTTTTGCTGAGAAAGATTGGCCCTGGGCCAACATCCATGCCCACCTTCCTCCATTTTATATGTGGGGCACCTGCCACAGCATGGCTTAACAAGCAGTGCGCAGGTCTGCGCCTGCTATCTGAACCCGTGAACCCCGGGCCGCCAAAGTGGAGCACATGAACTCAACCACTATGCCACCGGGCCAGCCCCTGAAGATTCTTTTTTAACTGCAACAACTTTGAAATTTTGATTTCAAGGTATTGGTTTTAACTGTGGTTTGTCATTAAAACATAGATATATTAAATTTATATTTTGTAATGCTTCTTTGAGTCTTGCCAGTACTCTAATCCACCAGAGTGATCACCTTCAAAAATGTCAAGAAAACAAAACCCAAGAAGTAGGTATTGATTTTTGATCATTATTTAAACTGAAAGGCCAAAGATTTTTTGCTGCTCAGTAACATTCTAATTGAATTATATTTACTTTTTTTCTAAATCAATTCTTGCCTCATGTACTATAGCTACAATTAATGAGGTAATAAATATTATCCTTGATATGCCATGAAATAAAGTTCATAAGCTTATCATTAAGAGATTTATCTATAGATGAATATTTTTTCTTTCATGGAGTATAAATGTTAAACTGTCCATAAATAATATCTTACATGAGAAACATTCTGCAATCTAGAAGAATCATGTAATATATTCACAAATGAAAGATAAACTATTAATTGGGTTTAGCCTCTTGTAAAATAGAAATACTTTATATTAAAAAGAAATTCTGAATCTAATTGAATCTTACAAAACATTTAGAAAATACTTAAGACAACCAAATTTCCCAAGTGAAGGATAGACATATCTGACATGATCTGAGCATCCTTTAGAGATGAGTTGTTTGAATGGTAGGAGAAGCTTACCTGTTTTTACTATCTTAATTGTTTTTTTAGGCAAGATATTTTGCACATTTGTTCCATTTTCTTTTCTGTGAGAAGATAATAATAACATTTGTCTCCTTCATAATTCCGTTTTAGGGTTAAATGAAATAATACATATAAATTATGCAATGTTGTTTCGGTTATATAACATGCATTCAATTAATAGCAGCTATTATGATTAGTGTAACTATTACTGTTATTATTATTGTCACTATTAACTAATTCAAACTCAAGTATTTGGAAAAACAACATAGAACCTGTGAGAAAATCTGCAATAAAATAGAAAATGAGAAAAATAGGAAAGGCTTCAAAAATAGTATTTCTCCTGAAAGAGTTTTAATATATGAAAAAAAGAAAACATTTACTTTTTTGTAATGATATAAAAGAGACTTAAATGAAACAAGAGTACAGCAAAAGGAAAACCTCAAGAACCAAAATAATATTCATTAGGAGAAGTAAAAATTGAGTTGGACTTTGTAGAAAATGTATTCAGCAATAAACCTAAAAACAACTTAAGATTCACAGTAAATAATTTATAAAAATACATATTACCGTGAACTAATTAAAATATTAGCACAATAGCAGGCATCTATTGCTGGAACTTCCTAGTAATTAATGTCATGTCACACATTGTGTCTACTCAACATGGGAATGTTTTTGCCTCTTGTCAAGCAAAGAAGAATCTATTTTTAAAATCCGTATTTTAACGTGTGTTATTTTAATCAAGATTTGTGGTAGAGTTTCTTCCCCTGCCTTTACCCATTATTCTGACTTGTTTGAGTGTTCATTCAATAAATATTCTTTGAGTATCTATCATGTGTCGTGTACTAAGTAAAGTACTGGGGATAAATTTGTAGGCAAGATAAGCATGTTTTGTAGCCTCTTGGATTCTTGTCCTGTAGGCGAAGAGAGTCATTAAACAAATAATCACAAAAAAAAACAAATATAAAATGATAGCTAGGACAAATACTACAAAGGATGCATCTTATAATTAGGGAGAGGATTTCCTGAAGGAGAGATGATGGACCTGAGGTATGAAGTATAACTAGGTAAAGGAAAGGGGGTTGTATCTCAGGCCAAGGGGGCAATACAAGCAGAGCCCTGTGATGAGAGGAAACATAGTGACTGAAAGAATGGCAATATGGTTGGAGCACAGAGAGTAAAGATGAGTTTGACGTAAGAAGGGAGGTGGGGTCAGACCACATAGAATATATTAGGAGTTTTGTTTTTCTTTATCCTAATAGCAAGGAAGAGTCATTGAAAAGTTCTAAACAAGGGAGTAATATAATCTATTTTGCATTTTTAAAAAGATTACGCTGGCTACAGGAAGAGAATGGGTTGGAAGGGAATCAGAGTATCTGCAGTCAGGAGGTTACTGCAATAGGCTAGGTGAGTTATGGTGGCAGCTTTGACTACAGCAGTAGTGGAGTTGGGGAATGGAGGGTGGATCCCATGTAGAGGTAAAATAAACAGGAATTGGTGATCATTTGAAACAGGAGTAAGGGAGATAGAAGTGACAATGACAACTCCTGAATTACCAGCTTATATAAAAGGATGGACAGTGGTGCTCTTAACTGAGACAGAGAAGAGAAGAAAAAGATGATGTTTTGAGTAGAAAGCTCATGAGCTCAATTTTAGACATAGTGATTCTGAGGCTCATTTGAGACATTCAAGAAGAGGTTTCAAATAAACAATTGGAAATACAGAACTGATACTCAGAAAAGAGGTCTACTTTGAGGATGGAAAACTGGGAGCCATTTCTATACAGGTGGTGGTTCAAGCCATGAGCGTGGATAAGTTCACTTGGAAATGAGGAAAAATATGAGCTTAGAACCAAGTCATGATCTACTCCAATATTTAATGATCAGGTAGAGGAGGATGCATCTGCAACACAAATGGAGAACAAACAGACAGAAAGGGAAAGAAAAAAAAAGATAATATGTTATGTTATACAAGAGAAGAGAGTTTCAAAAGAAAGAGACATGGCCAATGCTACCGAATGTTGTTGAAGTAAAGTAAGATGAGAACTGGAAAGCCTCCATTTACTTCAGCAACGTGGAGGTCGTAAGTGACTTTAGTTGTAATGTTGCTGAAAGCTTGATTGAGTGAATTGGGAATAAATGGGAGGCAAGGAAATGCAGACAGATCATGAGTACAGAGGGCTCTTTTTAAGAGATTTGTTTATGAAAGAAGAGGTAGGATAGTAATCAGAAGGAGTATGGGGTTCAGTGAGGTTTTTATTATTTTTTTAATGGTAGAGGCTTGAGCATGGTTAAACGTAATGGGAGGATCTATTTGAAAAGAAGAGATTGAATATACAAAAGAGAAAAGGGATAATTGCTAGTATAAGGTGAGAGATGCTGAAAAAGATGGGACCCTAACATAGGTGGAGAAATTGGCCATAGATAGAAGGAGTAGCTCCTCTAACATTAAAGGTGGTAGAAATAGAGTATGGATTAGGTATGAATATATGTTTGGTAGCAGAGAGATAAGAGCATTCCAATCTAGTGACATATTTTCTCTGTAAAGTAGCAGGTAAGATCATCTGTGAGAGGGAGGGGGATAATCGGTACGAGAGTTGATGAATTGTGTTGATGTTTGTGGAGAGTGGGAAAGTTGATTAAAGCGATGTGGTAGGCTTGCTAGGCAATGTTGAGGGCCCATTTACTGCTGATGGTTATGAATTTACAGTGGAACCAATTTGTATTTTTGTGTATAATATGGTGTCCAATATTATACCAACAAACATTTTTCAACAAGGGTCCCAGCTTGAGCCTAAAATATGTTTATTATGGGAATCGCTCATGTCTGCAGGGCCAGTGAGAGAGACTCACAGATGTTAAGGGCTAACGCATTCCGCTGTAGCAGCACCTAAAGTATAACCAAAATAAAATTGTTGCAAAGAGTTGCAATGTCTGCATTAGTTCAACTTAGTAGAGGTGACCACGCAAGTGCCGATAATATTTATATTCCATCCCTTTCAGAAGCTAGGAGAAAATGATGAACTTAACCTGAATATTTCTGGAGTGCAAGTTTAGGAAAACTTTCTTGGCACATATGAGAAAGCAGAAATATGTTGCGGAGGCAGAAGAGGCTTATTGAAATTTTAAATCAGAAAATGCTAAAAATGAGGGAAAGACGGATTCAAATATGGTAGTTGTCATATGTTTGCTTAATCTCCCATATAACAGGGGCTTTCCTAGCCCTCTCTCCCTGATTTCCCAGGAGGGATGATCTCTGCTCTTTTCTCCACTCAACTCTTCACTAATGCTTTTGGAGAGCCAGCCACCATTAACATGCCTGCCTCCAAGAGTTCTCTGTGATGAATGTGATTGAGCATCCTTCTTTAAACTCTATACCATGAAGGCACAGAGGAAAAAGATGATGCTAGGTGTGGCTTTCTACAACTTCCTTTCTAGGCTGTGAGTCTTAGAGGGTGGGGGGACATGCTAAAAATGTCCTGCATAAAGGACACATGCTCTCAGGAGCGTATGTCATACATGGGGTTACACTTATTAATTAAAAAAAATTCTTTTGATTTGAGCATTCCCAATAAAATGTCCATGATACTACTGTTCCTGTGCATCTGTAAATTGGAGACGATGATAGCATCTACCCTGATCCTCTCAGAGCTATGTAAGGTGCGCTTGAGATAACAGATGATAAAGGGCTTCGAAACTGTAAAACGGCAAGTAAATAGGAACATTTTTCTATTTGATCATCCAAATTTTCTTTCATTCCACAGCTATTTTATGCCTTCAGCTTTGAAAACTGCTATGAATTGTGTTCAGCTTTCCTTGCTCAATCTCTAATTATTCCGGAAAGAATTTCCTCTCAAATTCATTCATCACATGCTGAGTGCCTACCATGCGCTAGGCACTGTGCACCAGGTGTTTGGGATGCAGTGGTGACTATGACAAACATGGTCCCTGCCCTCATGGAGCTTATATTCAGGTCATGAAAGCACCTCGCTCACCAACTATATACCAAAATATCTCAGAAAAATTTCCACTTATTCCTCTGAATGGCCTGACTTCTAATAGTAATTGTGTTGGTAAGCTTGTAATAGTGCCTTCAGGCTCCCATGTTTATTTGCCCATTAGCTTTCCTTAGAGAAAGGTCTACTCTCTCTTAAAGGTATTATAGTGTTAAGTTCATTATCATTGTTGCTAGTATCTTCATCAGCATTGCTGATACCTGCATTATGATCATTCCTTATGGTAGTAAATGGTGTAACAACTTTAAACTGTGGTGAGCTAAGGTTAATGGAGGAAGGTGCAGAGTTACCATTTGCTTGGTGGTTTACATTTTTTTTTTTTTTTTGTGAGGAGATCAGCCCTTAGCTAACATCCGCCAATCCTCCTCTTTTTTTGGCTGAGGAAGACGGCCCTGGGCTAACATCGGTGCCCATCCTCCTCCACTTTATATGGGACGCCGCCACAGCATGGCTTACCAAGCAGTGCGTCGGTGCGCGCCCGGGATCCGAACCAGCGAACCCCGGGCCGCCGCAGCGGAGCGCGCGTACTTAACCGCTTGTGCCACCGGGCCGGCCCCATGGTGGTTTACATTTTTGAGAGGGAGTATGGTTCATTTGCTTTGGCTTACTAGCACTGGTGGAATATGTGGTTTGATTTGTACTGATGTATACAGATTTCCTGATTTTATTTATTTTACATAATACCTGGTTTTACAGCATCAACACAGTAGTTGCTAAGTAAACACATTGCATGCTGGCCCTAAGATTTTATTGCAAGGGATATAAAAGTATGCTGCTGTTGAAAGCATTTCATTTAGATAAATACTCTTTCTGTTATGCCAACAGGATTCATTGTTTTTCCTCCAAGGCTTGTCTACACAAGTGGAGAATTTAAGTGACCATTGCTTTCAAAGTAAAAGCAGAAATGTTGACATAAATTAGCCACTTGGCTGAACTTATTTATCAAATTCACCAATTAATTGCTAGAATTTCTACTTCACTGCCTGGCTATACTCAGGGCAGTATTCAGGTTCAACAATAGTATGTTGATATGGGAGCCTTACGGAAACTGGCAGATTTCCTCTTTTGAGATACATGTCAAGTAAAGGCACATTTGCAGACACATTTATAATAGCTATATTTAGATGTATACCCAAGGGTATTCTGACTTTCTTCTATTTGTTTTGTTAGAAGAATACTCACCAAAACTTTCCCCATGAAAGTTGAAAAAAAGCATGATAAAGACAAAATTTGGGGGTGTCTAGTATTTTCAGTTTGTGCATCATTCTGGCTCCAATTTTCAGACCCCACTATTGCAAGTGCTGAGTAAAACAATTCACAGCTTGGGTCTTTAAGGACTTCACAATCCAGTGAGAAAAAAGTATACACAAGGATAATTGCAGGAGTGGGATTACTACTATTATAGAAGTTTTGTGCTGCTATGAAAGCATAGGGGTGAGAGCAAGCATATCTACCTGGCCAAGGAAAAGAGAAAAGACAGCATGGTGTACTGAGACTAGATGGAGCTTGAGAAGAACTAAGCAAAGATGGCTAGGCCCTTGTCCCTTGACAAATGTATACATATTTTGGAGAAAACACAGTTCAAATATACATATATATGGAGAGAGAGAGAGCACTACTGACCTCAAACTAAATTACCAGAAGTGAAGAGAAAAATTAAAGCCTGAGCAGTGACTGTAACCTGCTGTGTTGTAGAGTCCCACGGGGATAGGGATTCCCGTACCAGGGTGGATGAGGCAAGAGCACTGGAAGTGAGACCACTGGAGAACTAACCTGTCCCTTAAAACAGAGCTAGAATGTTTGTAAAAAGACGTGCTCTCAACTAGAAATTACCCTAATGACCATCAAGAGAGGAATGGATAAATTGTAGTATAGTCACACAATGGAATACAATGCAACAATGAGAACTGATGAAATCTGACTACATGCAACAACATAGAGGAATCTCAGAAACATAATGTCAAGAGAAAAGAAGTGAGACACAAAGGAGTATATACTATAGGACTCCATTTATATAAAGTTCAAACACAGACAAAATTAATCTACGCTGTTAGAAGTCAGGATGGTGGTTAACCTTGGTGATGGGAAGATAGTGAACAGAAAGGGACATGAGGGGCTTCTGGGATGTATGTAATATTCTATTCTGTTACTCTTATTATTTGAGTGCTGATAGCACAAGTGAAAGTTTGTAAAAAAATTCTTCAAGCTGTATATTCATAAGTGTCTTTTTCTGTATGAATAATATGCTTCAACAAAAAGTTTTAAAAGGAAATAGGAAAAATTCACCACCTGGCCTTGAAAGCAGCAAGGAAACTCAACTTCTATCTGCTTACTCATATTGCATGAAAAGAAATTCACCCATGCGAAATCCCAGACTTGTGCCATATATAGGCATGGGTTCTAATCCTATACTGCTTGTATGGGTTAAATACTACAAGCTCTCAAAATAAAGTAAAAATGGGACAAGGGCCATGAAAATCTGTATAGGAGCCCCCTCCCCCAAGAGGAAATCCAAAACCACTTTGTCAGGGCATTTTTATAACCGAGGCACATAAGACTTAATGAGAGGTTGGTATCAAGATGGCAGTGTAGGCGGACCCTGAACTCTTCTCCTCCCATGGACACAACAAATTTACAGCTACTCTTGGAACAATTACCCCTGAGAGAGCACTGAAAACTGGACAAAAAGAGCCCCCACAGCAAGGGACAGGCCTGACTGAGGTGAAAGAGGCAGAAATTCCTTTCTGGAGAGAAAAAAAGCCACCTTTGCAAGCTTCAGTGCTTCATGGCCACCCGGGAACAATCCAAAGGTACGCAGCCTTCTCTGGAGGAGTGGGAGACCCGAGTGGGGACTATTGCCGCTATAAGCATCTTTTGGTTCCTGCACAACTGAGACAAGTGTCATAATATCTGGCTCTGCTGGCTACTAACAACAACAGTGAATACCCCCAGAAAAGCTTTCAGACAAAAGGAAACAAAAAAGCTGGCTCATAAAGGGCCCATGCACATATTTACCCATTCCGGAAAGCAACCTAAAATCACCAGAAAGAAAAGTGCACAGTCCTTTGGTGAAAATAGATTCACTTGATAGGCTCTGGGTGCATCTCAGTTAGAGGTGACACATCTCCAGGGACTAAGAGGTTGGCGGCAGCTATTATTATGACCTAGTACAGGCATGCTGACACAGACATTGACGGACACCATTGGAGTACTTTGCCTGGCCTGTTAGTGCAGTGGTCTGCCCCACCCAGTAGAGCACCGATTTAATTCAGCTGAGCCAGGGCAAGCAGCCTGCCCTAGGGACTGGCCCCACAGAACAGCAAGCCCTGAGACAACCTGTGGGCCTGCAGAGGCTAAGTGCCCGGATTCCCTGCAGCCTGGGGAGTGGGCCCACCTTTGTGGGGCAGGGTGTATTCAAGGAGTGGGTGAAGTGTGTGGGGCTTTGGTGGGGTGTGTGGGGTCTCTGCAGTGGGACAATTGGGTCCACTTCAGGGGGTTGGCGTGTGCACACGGAGCAGGACTGTGTTGATGGGATGTGTGGCCCTGTGGGCAGTGGGTCTTGTCATCTGCAGAAGACTTCTGCTTCTCAAATAGCCACATAGGGGATCAGCCCCACCTTCCAAAGCCTGGAACAATAGGGTGCTCCCACGCCTGGGGCTGGCCCCACTCAGCTGCAATCTTGAGAGAGCTGACAAGAGCCTTATATGACTGAGGCCTACAGCAATTGTAAGCCCCTGAGCCTAGCA
Organism: Diceros bicornis minor; assembly: GCF_020826845.1. Taxonomy (NCBI): domain Eukaryota; kingdom Metazoa; phylum Chordata; class Mammalia; order Perissodactyla; family Rhinocerotidae; genus Diceros; species Diceros bicornis. Next base: position 131,295,062 of record NC_080781.1, read on the forward strand.
ACCAGCCATGCTAGGGGCCTACTTACTTACCAGAAAAGCTATAACAGGAATGGGCTATAAGACCTTGCAGCCAACTGTGCTGGGGCCCCCCTTACCCCATAAAGTGACTGAAAGGAACATAGCAGCCACATGCAGCTGAGCATTACCACCAGCTGGCTAGGGGGACAGCATAGCCTCCCCAGGCACCTGTAGCAACAGCAACCCTGCCATAATAGGAGGACACACGTAGCCCACACAGGGGTCACTCCAGGAACACTTGGAACTTGTGATGAGAGGGAAGCACACTGTGGGATCTCATAAGGCAACTCTTACATAAGGCCACCTCTCCAAGATCAGGAGATGTAGCTGCCCTACCTAATACATAGATACAAGCACAGAGAAAGAGGCAAAATGAGGAGGTAAAAGAATACACTCCAAGTAAGGAAACAGGACAAAACCCCAGAAAAAGAACTAAATGTAACAGAAATGAGCAATCCACCTGACAAAGAGTTCAAACAAAAAGTCATAAGGATGCTCACTGATCTTGGGAGAAGAATGGATGAACTCAGTGAGAACTTCAACAAAGAAATTGAAGATATAAAAAAGAACCAATCAGGGGCCTGCCCCGTGGCTTAACGGTTAAGTGCGTGCGCTCCGCTACTGGCGGCCCAGGTTTGGATCCTGGGCACGCACTGATGCACCGCTTCTCCAGCCATGCTGAGGCCGTGTCCCACATACAGCAACTAGAAGGATGTGCAGCTATGACATACAACTATCTACTGGGGCTTTGGGGGAAAAAAGGAGGAGGATTGGCAATAGATGTTATCTCAGAGCCAGTCTTCCTCAGCAAAAAGAGGAGGATTAGCATGGATGTTAGCTCAGGGCTGATCTTCCTCACAAAAAAAATAAAACAAAAAAAGAACCAATAAGAAAGAAAGAATACAATACTGGAAATGAAAAATTCACTAGAGGGACTCAATAGCGGAGCAGATGATACAGAAGAATGGATCACTGAGCTAGATGAAAGACTAGAGGAAATTACCCAAGCTGAACAGATGAAAGAGAAAAGAATTAAAAAGAATAAGGACAGTCTAAGGGGCCTATGGGACAATATCTGGCACACTAACATCCATGTCATAGGTGTCCCAGAAGAAGAGAGACAAAGGGGTAGAGAATCTATATGAAGAAATAATAGCTGAAAAATTTCCTAACCTAAGAAAGGAAACAGACGTCCAGTTATGGGAAGCAAAGAGAGCACCAAAAAAGATAAACTCAAAGAGTCCCACACCAAGACACATCATAATTAAAATGTCCAGAATTAAAGATAAAGAGAGAATCCTAAAAGCCACAAGAGAAAGGCAACAAGTTACATACAAAGTAAACCCCATAAGGCTATCAGCTGACTTCTCAGCAGAAACCTTACAGGCTAGAAGAGAGTGGAATGATATATTCAAAATGCTAACAGGAAAAAACCTACAGCCAAGAATACTCTATCTGGCAAGGTAATCAGTCAGAATGGAGGGAGATATAAAGAATTTCCCAGACAAGCAAAAATTAGAGTTTATCACCAAGAAACCAGTCCTACAAGAAATGCTAAAGGGACTTATTTAAGGGGGAAAGAGAAGACCACAAATAGGAAAAAATTATCTACTTCCATAAGAGGTTAAGGGATACAAATGCACAAAAAAGAGGTTAGATATGGTATTAAAAACATAAAATGTGGGCGCAGGGGAATAAAACAGTAGAGCTTTTAGCAATAGATCCAACTAAAGAGACCATCAACGTAATATAGATTGCTATGTACGTAGGTTATTATATACGAACCTCATTGTAATCACAAAACAGAAACCTATAATAAATACACAAAAAACTAAGAAAGGAACCCAAACATAATACTAAATAAAGCCATCAAACCACAAGGGAAGAGAGCAATAGAAGAAGAAAGGAACAGAGAAGAACTACTAAACACGTAGAAAAAAGGTAACAAAATGGCAATAAGTACATTCTTATCAATAGCTACTTTAAATGTCAATGGACTAAATGCTCTAATGAAAAGGCATAGGGTGGCTGATTGGATCACAAAACAAGACCCATATATATGCTGCATACAAGAGACACACTTCAGACCTAAAGACACTTACAACTGAAAGTGAAGGGATGGAAAAAGATACTCCATGCAAATGGCAATGAAAAGAAAGCTGGGGTAGGAATACTTGTATCAGACAAAATAGACTTTAAAACAAAAACTGTAACAAGAGACAAAGAAGGGTACTACATAATGATCAAGGGAGCAATCCAACAAGAGGATGTGATACTTGTAAGTATCTATGCACCCAACATAGGAGCACCTAAATATATGAAGCAATTATTAACAGACATAAAAGGAGAAACAATAAGTCAATAATAGTAGGCGACTTTAACACTCCACTTACAGCAATGGGTAGATCATCCAAAGAGAAGATCAATAAGGAAAGATTGACCTTAAATGACACACTAGACTAGATGGACTTAGTAGATATATACACAACAATCCAATCAAAAAACTGAAGAATACACATTCCTTTCAAATGCACATGGAACATGCTCCAGGATTGATCACATATTAGGCCACAAAACAAGTCTCAATAAGTTGAAGAAGATTGAAACTGGACAGCCACATGCAAAAAAACTGAAATTAGAACATTACCTTACACCACACACAAAAATTAACTCAAAATGGATTAAAAACTTGAATGTAAGGCCTTAAACCATCAAACTTCTAGAAGAAAACATAGGAAGTACACTCTTCAACGTTGATGTCAGCGACATATTTTCAAACACCATGTCGGATCAGGCAAGAAAAACAATAGAGAAAATAAACAAATGGTACTTCATCAAACTGAAAAGCTTCTGCACAGTGAAGGAAACCATCAACAAAATGAAAAGACAACCTAACAATCGGGAGAAGATATTTGCAAACCATATATCTGATAAAGCATTAATCTCCAAAATATATAAAGAACTCATACATCTCAACAACAAAAAAACTAACAACCCAATTAAAAAATGTGCAAAAGTCCTGAACAGACATTTCTCCAAAGAAGATATACAGATGGCCAACATGCACATGAAAAGATGTTCAATGTCCTTAACTATCAGGGAAATGCAAATCAAAACTACAATGAGTTTCCTCATTCCTGTCAGAATGGCTGTAATTAGCAAGACAGGAAACAAGTGTTGGAGAGGATGTGGAGAGAAGAGAACTCTCATACATTGCTGGTGGGAGTGCAAACTGGTGCAATCACTATGGAAAACAGTATGGAGATTCCTCAAAAAATTGAGAGAACTCCCATATGATCCAGCTATTCCACTGCGGGGTATTTATCCAAAGAACAAGGAAACACCAATGCGTAAAGATACATGCACTCCTGTGTTTACTGCAGCATTATTCACAGTAGCCAAGACTTGGAAGCAACCTAGGTGCCCATCAAGGGACGAATGGATGAAGAAGATGTGGTATATATACACAATGCAATACTACTCAGCCATAAGAAACAATGAAATCCAGCCATTTGTGACAACATGGATGGACATTGAGGGTATTATGCTAAGCAAAATAAGTCAGAGAGAGAAGGTCAAATACTGTATGATCTCACTCATAACTAGAAGATAAAAACAACAACAAATACACACATAGAGACAGAGATTGGATTGGTAGTTACCAGAGGGGAGGAGGGGAGGAAGGAGGGCAAAAGGGATGATTAGGCACATGTGTCTGGTGATGGATTGTAATTAGTCTTTGGGTGGTGAACATGATGTAATCTATGCAGAAATAGAAATATAATGATGTATGCCTGAAATTTATACAATATTACAAACTAATGTTACTGCAATAAAAACTAAACCAAAAAAAAAAAGAGGTGCATCATCTGTACACTGAAAACTATAAAAGATCGTTGAAAGAAATTGAAGAAGACACAAAGAAATAGAAAGATATTCTGTGTTCTTGGATTGGAAGAATTAACATAGTTAAGATGTCCATACTTCTTAAAGTAATCTATAGATTCAATGTAATCGCTATCAATGTCCCAACAACATTTTTCACAGAAATAGAACAAAGAATCCTAAAATTTATATGGAACACAAAAAGACCCTGAATAGCAAAAGGAATCCTGAGAAAAAAGAACAAAGCTGGAGGTATCTCACTCCCTGATTTCAAAATATACTACAAAGCTATAGTAACCAAAACAGCATGGTACCAGCACAAAAACAGGCACACAGAACAATGGAACAGAATCGAGAGCCCAGAAATAAACCCACACATCTTTGGACAGCTAATTTTCGACAAAGGAGCCGAGAACATACAATGGAGAAAGGAAAGTCTCTTCAATAAATGGTGTTGGGAAAACTGGATAGCCACATGCAAAAGAATGAAGTAGACCATTATCTTACACCATACAGAAAAATTAACTCAAAATGGATTAAAGAATTGAATATAAGACCTAAAATCCTGAAACTTCTAGAAGAAAATATAGGCAGTATGCTCTTCGACATCAGTCTTAGCAACATATTTTCAAGTACCATGTCTGATTGGGAAAGGGAAACAGTAGAAAAAAGAAACAAATGGGACTACATCAAACTAAAAAGATTCTGCACAGCAAAGGAAACCATCAACAAAACGAAAAGACAACCTAACAATTGGGAGAAGATATTTGCAAACCATATATCTGATAAACCGTTAGTCTCCAAAATATATAAAGAACTCATACATCTCAACAATAAAAATCTAACAACCCAATTAAAAAATGGGCCAAAGATTTGATCAGACATCTCTCCAGAGAAGATATACAGATGGCCAACAGGCACATGAAAAGGTGTTCAACATCATTAACTATCAGGGAAATGCAAATCAAAACTACAATGTGATATCACTTCACGCCCGTCAGAATGGCTATAATTAACAAGTGAAGAAACAACAATTGCTGGAGAGGATGTGCAGAGAAGGGAACTCTCATACACTGCTGATGGGATGCCAACTGGTACAGCCTTTATGGAAAACTGTATGGAGACTCCTCAAAATATTAAGAATAGAACTACCATACAATCCAGCTATTCCACTGCTGGGTATTTATCCAAAGAACATGAAAACACCAATGCGTAAAGATACATGCACCCCTGTGTTCATTGCAGCATTATTCACGATAGCCAAGACTTGCAAGCAAACTAGGTGCCCATTAAGGGACGAATAGGTAAAAAAGACGTGATATATATACAGAATGGAATCCTACTCAACCATAAGAAACAATGAAATCCAGCCATTTGTGACAACATGGGTCGAACTTCAGGGTATTATGCTAAGTGAAATAAGTCAGAGGGAGAAAGTCAAATACCATGTGATCTCACTCATAAGTAGAAGATAAAAACAACAACAATCACATAGAGACAGAGATTGGTTTGGTGGTTACCAGAGGGGAAGGAGAAGGGAGGAGGGCGAAAGGGACGATTAGGCACATGTGTGTGGTGATGTATTGTAATTAGTCTTTGGGTGGTGAACAGGATGTAATCTATACAGAAATCAAAATATCATGATGTACACATGAAATGTATATAATGTTATAAACCAATGTTACCACAATAAAAAAAAAGACTCAATGAGAAAAAGAAAAGACAAATAAAACTATTTTAAATCAAGGATTAGCCACATAAAGAAGAGATACAAAGCACATGATGAAACCAGATACCATGAGCAAGAGCCAGCTGATATACAAGACTACAGATTTAGCAAACCAAGAAATGGAGATAAAAGAATGATCTGGAGAAGACTACAAAAGAAGTAAGTTTAAAATGATGAAAAAGGTAAAAGAAAATCCCAAAGTCATAATGAATGAACTGGAGAGTAATTTTTTGAAACAGAACAAACAAAACATCAATAAATAAAATGGAAAAAATAATATGAATATAAATAATCTGATTAACTCAATAATCAAGCTTGATTAATGGACAGATATACAGAGCATTTCACCCATCAAATAGAGAATACATCTTTTTCAAGCACACATGGATTATTTACCAAAAAATTACCTTGGAGTAGGCTTCAAAAGGAGTCTAAACACTTATTAAAGGATTTATATCATGCAGATCACATTTTGTGATTACAACAAAATTAAATAAAACAAAATAAATAGCAATAGGGAAGCCAATATCTCCAGTTTCTCATGTTTCATAATTAAAATTATACTTTCCAATAACTCATGAGTCAATGAAAGAACCTAATGGAAATTATGATTTGGTGATGATTGAATGACAAGAAAAGCACCTCATTTCAAAAATGAATGATGCAGCTAAATTGGTACATTGATGGAAAATTTTAGCCATAAAATGTTATAAATAAAATAATGCTGAGAATTAATGTGCTGTATTCAACTCACAAATATAGAAGAAGAATAAAGTAAAAGAAAAAAAAAACCAAAGGAAGGGAACAATACATATTACAGAAATTAATTACATAAAAAAGAATTTTCTAGTTAGATCCGTAAATCAACATACGCAAAAGTTATTGTTTTGAAAATGGTCAAACATCTGACAAGATTGCTCCAGGGAACATATAATAGAGTCGGTAAAAATCAAAGAAAGTATTAGGAATTTAAAGGGGATATAACAATAAATAGTGTAGAGATTAAAAACATGATAAGAGAATATTAAAAACAACCACCTGTCAATAAATTTGAAAACTTAGATATAGTGGAATTTTACTAGAAAAATATTTTTTACATTGAAACAGTATATATATGACCATTTGATTATCCATAGTACTTTTCTTTCTCAAATGATATCTAACTGTGAAATCTTAATTTTTAAAAATTGACAACTTTCTCAGTTTGGATAGTTAACTATTATTCCATTTTTATAAAATTGTCATACTGTTTCAAAGTAAACATGCTATATTTAATTTTTTTCTTCAAATTCAAGATTAAAATCCATCTGAAACAATTCTTAGCACATGCCTTTGAGTTTGCAGATATTAGTGGGGTTTTTTGCAACTATATTATGAATTCTGCTCTACCCAACGTCTCCCAGCATCACTTCCTTAACAAGAGCTTAAAAGAGCAAAGACCTATATATCAAGGCTGTTAGAAAATAATTGATTTCTTAGGACGTGATCCTAATGCGCCTGATAATATTCCAGGCTTGCACAGATTTCGAGTTTTCCTTTGTCTTGCTAAAACTTACTGTATAATGCAAGAGTCATTTTATTGATCTACCTGATCCAATTAATCTATGAATTATATTTTTAACCTTATTACCTCATTGTAACTGTGGGAAAGTATTTCAGTTTGACATATTTCTTACTCATCTTAACCTCTTGATATAAAAAGGCAGGATTTCTTAGCACTGGGTGTTGCCGTAAAATATATGAAGCAGAAACAACTGGCACGAGTGAAACTTGATCTAAATCAACCCTGAAAGAAAGAAATGTTGAAAATAAGAAAGAAATGTTGCATTTTATATCACATAGTTTACAAGGCGGCTACAAACATGATGCCATTGTGTCCTTACATGTGTGCATGCACACCTCCACACACCGTCTACACACACACGAACATAGGGTTGCTAGGCAATGCATACATTATCACCCCATCCCATTGTACAGATGAAGAAACAAAGTTTGAGAGTCTCTTGTCAATGTCATATAGTTTAATATGCAAATATGTGTGACAGAGTTTGCCAGTATTTTCTCCTTTACTCTACACTGCAGACTAATCTAAGTTAAGGCCAGTTACTCATTGGGAGTGAGGAACATCACTCATTTTCTCCCTGCTCTTGTTCCTTACTTAGTCATGATTTCTCGGTTGCCTACTAAGCGCCAGGCACTATAATTCAGTCCTCAGTGTGTAATTGGCTTCCCTTTTGCTTTATTTCCCTCTTTTGGATAGCTACATTGCCTTCCATGCTTCTTTGGTACTCTCTGGCACTAATCATTTACTATTTTCAGCCACCCAGTATTCAAGTTCTGCCAAAGCAAACCAGGGCTGGATATCATGGGCTTCTGTAACTGGAAGTGTACCCACTTTTGTGCAGAGAATTATGGCTATTTTCTGAGCAGAATGCTTCTCTGAATTGGGCCATAAATCAATTTCTTATGGAAAGGTAAGAGGGAACACTGAAAATGGGGGAAAAAAGCACCATCCACAAATTTGAATCCATATTGGGAAATTTTCTCAAGTGTCCTTGACACATTTTTACTAGATGTTGGGAATTTAGGATAACTCTTAATTGGACAGGGATATTACGTATGCTCTGATTGTTTGGCACAATAAAGGCATATGGCTGAGATCTATGAACATCATTTGGCTGCTCAGTGTAAGGTGACCCTCTGTTATGGCCTCTGGCCAGTTCATTATTATTATGGATGCCCAACCTTTGTATCTGCCTGTAGTTCCTTGGAAGGACTTGAGTATGGTTCACTTCTAGACTACAGTCTGCCAAGAACCGTAATGAAAAGTTGTAAAATGTCCCATGATGTCACAAAACCTAGCTAGAAAGGAGCTGCTTGAGTTGCACTTGTTTTCAAAATAACAAGTTGTCTAACCAATTTAAAAGACTTTTCTTTCCAAAAAGAAAAAAAGTTCTGCATATGCATCCACACAACCAAAGCACTACTCTTTCCCAAGATGGCAAGCAAAACGGCATTGGAGTCCCTCTACTGTAATGGTATGTGGCAGTTTTTCCCTATTAAAATGCTGGAATTCATTGCAGCTTAGCAAAGGTGTCATAACAAAAGCGTTTGCCCAAGTTATTAAGAAAATACCATCAGAGCTCATGGGGGAGAGGCTGTGCATGAATAATGTATTTTTATGTTCTGAGTCTTTTAAAAGAAATACAAATATGTATGAAAAAAATAGAAAGATACAATGTTCATTTATTTTCAGATGTACTTGCACTAAACAATGTCTACATCCTTCTGTGAAGGTTGCAGTGCTCGGGGTGTATATATCCGTCTAGGTGATGCTCCAGGCCCATGCTCCTCTGTTGTAAACTTGTTTAGTTATTTGCCAAGTCCATTGCAAGCAGGCAGCCTTTTCTTCCTGGCTGCTACATGTTAATATGCAGAACGAAACTGTGTGGCAGTGCTGCAGATATTTAGGTCATTTGACTGAAGCAGTAAAATACAAATTAACAGGAAAATTGCTGACATCATTAGTATAAAGCATTAACATCTGCAGGTTACACATGCCAGATGCATAATATCTGTTAATTATAGCTGTAATAGGGGACCATTGGGAGTGTGAATCAGGATTTATGTGAAAGTTTTGCTACTTTCAGAAATACAGAATTCTACTTGTAATATTTAATTTATAAAAATGAAGAAATTCTATATGTGAGTAGGGATATAGGTGAATCAAACATTTTTTAGAATAAATCCAATCTGTTGTTTCTTATCTCTTTTTTTTCCCAAAGACATTTGATTAAACTTAATATTGGTAATACAGAAACATAAACTTTCAAATCCTTTGTTTAAAAAACACAGGGGTCATTTGGTTAAAATTATTTACTTCTTTCTTATCTCGTGTGACTTTTCATCATTACACATGATAGTGATTCTTACTCCTCCCTACTATTTTCAATTAACCTCAACGTTTCACATTATCTTTTATTTAATTCATACTTCAGTTGTCTTTTCACCTCCGTTTATGCTGTATTGAAATATCTGAGGACATTGATGAAACTGATATTGGAAATACGTGTGACCTGAGATGAGGGACTCACCAATTTACTGAGTTTAAGGGATGTGAAAAAATACACAGTAGAGATTTTATAGGTGAAACTTGGGCGTTTGAGGAATAGGAATTTCATTACCATTACAAATGACTAATGACTTTCCCTGGATTTGACAGACTTGACTGTTTTTCCCCTGAGTCCTGTCCTTAATAAAAGGAAATATTAGATAATGTTTAGAAGCATCTTTTGCACTGATTTTTTTCATGCAGTTAGTGATATATAACCAGATTCTCCAAATGCCCCTTAAACAGGCCTGCTACTGATGATCAGCTTTTCTCTACCTACCAGATTTGCATTATTTTCCATGATTTTTGTATTACCCCTTGCAAGGTTACACATACTTAGAACAACTGATTGGATTCAAGTAAGACTCCGGAGGAAACTTTCCTGAATAATTTAAGGGAATTCATTGGTAAGAGAAAATACTAGAAGGGCTGCAAATAGTGTGTAGATACTATGAAAAATGGCCACATAAATAGATAAGGATTAGGAAATTGAGGAGCCAAAGATATGTCACTATATAATTCTAAGTAACTTCTGAAAACCTGCAAGGTATAGATATAGTTACAGGAAGTCAAAGTATGACATTTTAGATGCAAATTAATTTCAGTCCACAAAGAAGGCATGTGACTTTAACTTCATTTTCTAAAACAATCTAACTTTTATTTTAAAATCCCAGTCTCTAGGGTAGCAAAAAATCACTGTGAGTCAGTTCCGGATTCCTTCCTTTCCTTTGGGCTGTGCCTGAATTCTGAAGGAGGTTATATGCATCGACGTGTCAGAGAGACTCATTTTGTCTTCTGTGTCATATGCCCACCCCGATATTTGATGAGACATCCATCAGTCCATCCTATCTGCAGTACAATGGGTGTGCAGGTCACCAGGGGGATACCACCATGCCTTACCTAGTGGTCTTTTTGGGTCCCTTTGCCCTCTACATTCTTCTCATGTTGGGGCATATAGAAGGCACTGTGCTGCCTCTGCATCACACTTGGGAGAGGGGAAGTACAAGAGACTAAGGCTTATTTTTCCAAGTGAGCCACACAGCTCGTCTGCTTTATAGTCTGCCACTTCTCTGATCTGTCCCCTGGCCACAGAGCAAGAGTCTATCCTGCCCTATCCCACAAACCTGTCTAGGGCAATTTGCCAACTCCTAGGGTTTGGCCCTCTCTCTGGGACCCAACAGTATCTACTCTCTCCCACTTTCCCTCTAATTCTCTCTTTTCCCCTAGCCTGCAGAATTCCATTCTAGCCTAGGGAGTAAGGATGTCGTTCTCTTACTCATGAGCTTCTTTTCAAAATTCATTCCCCAGAGCCATCCCTGATTGCCTAATGCTTAAAGTTTGGCACTCACTGCTTCAATGGCCCGGGTTTGCTTCCAGGTTGCAGAACCACACCACCCATCTGTCAGTTGCCATGCTGTGGTGTTGGCTCACATAGAAGAACCAGAACAACTTACAACTAGCATATACAGCCATGTACTGGGGATTTAGGGAGGGGAAAAAAAGAAGAAGATTGGTGACAGATGTTAGCTCAGGGCGAATCTTTCCCTGAAAAAAAAATTCATTCTCCAAAGAGTATGGGGTTTTGAGTTTCAAAAGCTAGAAAGATATTTCTTTTGCTTTATGCTTTCACATTCCTTCTCTGAATGATAATGAAATTATCTAGTAGTTCAAATTTGTGGAACAAAGTGCAGAGTGGGAATATCAAGAAATCACTTTGGTTAATATTTCAAAAAATATTATCCAGCCATATGGAAAGCAAAAATAGAAAATGCTAGAGAAGAAAGGAGCACAGTAATTGTATTTGCCTCTCCTAGGTCAATATTGGCCTCTGGGGCCAAATGAAGTTTTTTGGATATTAGGAGAAGAGAGAATTAATGCAGGGCTTTCTTCTCCTGGAACTGGAAAAGATCCTGAAGGCAAGTATATGACATTTGGGATTAGGGTCATATTGCAGAGGGATTTGGGGGTGAGCATATACCACAGAGCTCTATGAAGCCCCAGGAGAAGGTCAGTGTCACTTGCCACCCCCACATTAGTATGCTTCATCTACTTGGTCTACAAGAGGCCCCAAAGAACATGAACAGTGGCCTGATTACTCCCGCCTTGAGCCTAAGAGAGAAGACCGCAAGAAACTGACTTTCTCCAGGTGCCTCATTGGGGTCTTATTGTCCACTTGCTTCTCCCCTGCTTCCAATTGCTTCCACTCCTTGAGACAATATCAACTTCTTGGATACACCAATCACCATATAAGAACTCCAAGGGGCCAACAAATAATAATAACACAACTATGGGGCCTCAGAATTCTGTGTAATCTGTATAAACAACTCATGTGCTCAGTGAATTCAAAATTTATATGGAAAAGTAAGTGACAGAAAATAGCCAAAATAGTGTGTAAAAGAAAAATCCTAGGGAGAAGGCTTATGTTACCGGTTATCAGCAGTAATATGAAACCAGTGTCATGAAATGCATTCATTCATCTAACTGATATTTACTGACCTCTCGGCATGAGCTAAACCCTGTTCTACGTACTGGAGATAAAGTAGTGAACAAAACATGGAGGAGGAGACAGTAAGCAAAAGAAAAATAAGTTAAATATAGAAGTATGTTGTAGGGTTATAAGTGCTGTGGAAAAAAACAAGGAAGGGATGAGCAATGCAAGGGGCAATGTTCACAATTTAATGTAGGTAGGTCATAGAAATTGATACTTAAGGCAAAGACCTGACAAAAGAGGCACGGGAATACCCAGCACAATTATTCTAAGGGGTAGTGAAGGAAAGCAAAGAGGGCAGTACGGCTGAAGAGGAGAGAGTGAAGGAGAGATCGATAGGACATGGAGACAGAATAGAAGGGACACTGTTTCCAGCCTCGCAAGCCGTTGCAATGACTTAGACCCTTCTGAGTGAGATGGAGTGATGGGAGGACTTTGAATGCTGGAGGGACATGATCTCACTTACATGTAAACAGGGTCACTGGCTGCCATGATGAGAAAAGATTGAAGAGAGTAACAGTGGAAACAAGGAGACCAGTTAGGGAGGTGTTTGCAATAAGGCAGGTGAGAGACAATGGTGACTTGGGCAACAACGGTCAGATTCTGGATATATTTTGAAGGCAGAGATGACAGGATTTGGTGACAGACCATATATGGACTATGAGGGAATGACTCAAGCGTGCCTCTAACATTTTTGGCTTGTGAAACCAAAAATTATTGGTATAGCATACGAATTGAGATGTCAGACTCTTTAGCCAGACAACCTGGGTTTGAAACTTTTCTCTGCAACTTACTGCTGTGCACCTTGGACAATGTTACTTAACCTTTTCTGTGCCTCAGTTTTCTCCTCTGTAAAATGGGGCTAATTATAGTACCTACCTCATAAAGTCATAAAGTTGTTACAAGGATTAAATGAGTTAATATAGATAAAACACCTGACATATAGTAAAAGATTGTTATAGTGGTTTTGTTGCTGTTGTTGTTTTTACTGAGACAGAGAGGACTATGAAAGGAACAGGTGTGGAGGAAAACCAGGTGTCTAACGTTGGAACATTTTATTGGGATCTTTTTATTGGCTCTCTCTGCCTCCTTTCTACACCCTCTAGCACTTCTAATAACTATGAGCACTTAAATCCCTGTATTGAATCCCCGTTTGCTTACAATAGCTAGTGTGGTTTCAGTTTTCTTCCCTGAATCCTGACTGATATAGAAATGATAAGTTTTAGATGTACATTAGACATACAAGTAAGGATGTTGAGAAGGCAGTTGAATATAGGCATCTTAAGTTCAGGGCAGAAGAAGGGCTGGAGATTTAATTGGGGAGTTGTCCACATGCAACTGATATTTAAAGCTATGAAATGATAAAATGGCCAAGAGAGTGAGTGTAGGGAGAGAACAGGTTTTCTGCCATTTAGAGGTAATGTTCTGGAAGCCAAGTGAATAATGAAGTGCTTCACAATACAGGAGGTAATTAACTGGTCAGCTGCAGCTGCTAGGTAATGTAAGATAAGACTGAGAATTGACTACTGAATTTAGCTTTGTGGAAATCATTGGTGACTTGAACAAAGAAGTTTGAGGGAGCGGGTGTGGGATGGTGGGTGGGGCAAAATCTTGATTGTTTAGAAATAACAACAGTGGTCCAGAAGCTGAAAGTCTTAAAAGAATAAGGGAGATTGACCCACGGTCAGCAGATGACCCTGCAAGTGATGAGTAATGGGTTGTACAGGCTGGCGACACAAAGTTCAAAGCTGGAAGGTATTGGGCAGAAGGGAGGAAGAATGGTATGGGTGCAACAATGACAAGGAGGGCAAAGACCTACCCCACCTCCAGGCCTGGTGGTATGAAGGTGTGATGGAGAAATTAGACGTGACTTGAGAGGGCTGCAGGGGAACTAGAGCCCTTAAAGGCATTTCAGATTTCTCTGGGAGCAAAAAGTGAAGGGGAGCATTCAGTGAATATTGGTGATATTGGTATAGAAATAAACAAGTGGAAATAGATCTTAATGTATATGAGAATTCTATATCTGTCAAAAGTAGTATTTCAATTCAGTGAGATAATTATGGATTATTTATCAACTGGTGCTGGCAAAATTAGCTCTCCAGCTGGAAGAAAATAAAATGCCTTATACCTCTTATACCAAATATGAAAGTATACCAAATATACCTCTTATACCAAATACGAAAGTAAATTCCAGATGGATTGAGACTTAACTGTTAAAATTTAAGATATTACAAACTCTGAAAGAATGTTTAGGAGACTATGGGTATAATTTAGGGATGAGGAAAATCTTAAATAAGATTATAAACTCAAGCTATGAAAGAAAAAACGGACATATTTGTTATATAAATGTTGTAAATGTTATGGAAAATTATAATTAAAGTGAATAGACAAACAGTAGACTTGCAAAACAGAAGATTGCCACACAGAGTTCAAAAAGAGAAGTTATATCTGTAATATATAAAGAGTTCTTACAAACTAAATAATAAAGGAGATAAAGAATCCAGCAGAAAAAAATGTGCAAAGAAATGAATAGGCTGTTTACAACAGAGGAAATCCAAATTGCTGAAAATGAATTAAACAGTGTTCAAACTCAGAAAACTGCAAATAAAATAACAATGAAATATCACTTATTTCTGTCAGACTGGCAAAAACTTAAGCAACGCTAACATTTATTGATTGTGGGCAGCAGGGATAAGAGTCTTCTCGTACATTGCTGTTAAACTGGATCATTATAGTCTTCTGGAAAAGAAATTTCATATCTATTAAAATTTTTAAAAATTATGTACCCTTTGACTCATCATTTCCACTCTTGGGGATTCTACCCTGCAGACAGAAAAGCCCCAGTTTATAAAGATGTGTATGTGTGTGTGTTTAGGAAACAGAGTAAATCCCCAGCAATAAGGAAATGGGTAACTAAATTACGGGTCATTCATACTATGCATTACTATAAAACCATCAATAAGAACAAATTAGAGCTGTATTGAGTGGTGAATTGGGAAGATTCCATGATGTATTTTTAAGTGAAAAAAAAAAAACCAAGGTGTATATAGTCAATTTTTATAATATGGTGATTAAAAACTATTTGCAAAAATTATGCAAAGATAGCTTTGTATGTGATATGTGGACTTAGAGAAAAATATAGGATGCTATGTGCTAGGTTTTCTGTCTGGGTTACCAGGGGTTGTAGAGACTGGACAAGAGAAGAGAGAGCCAAGGAAAATAGTAAAAGAAAAATGATACCAAAATAAAAAACCTGAAACAACAAGCCAACAAAGAATACATTAACAAAAGAAGGAAGTTCATTTCAAATGAGAGATGTATTCTTGCCCATAGATTTCATGGTATGCCATTTACAAAGGCATTGTAGATATAAACCGTGTTAATATACATTAATGGCCAATTTTTTTTAACAACCAAAAGATATTCTCTCTTTCAGGAGAGAAGAATCGTCATAATGTATTTTTCTGGTCACAGGTGGCAGGACTCTTTCCCTTTCTCCACTCAATGGTCATATTTTTCACTGAAGGTTATTTGAGGATCTTATCTTAAAACACTTAACAGGAGGGGCCGGTCCAGTGGCGTAGTCGTTAAGTTCGCGTGCTCCACTTCAGCAGCCCGGGGTTCACATGTTCACATCCCGGGCACGGACCAATGCACTGCTCATCAAGCTATGTGAGACAGGCGTCCCACACATAAAGTAGAGGAAGATGGGCACGGATGTTAGCCCAGGGTCAATCTTCCTCAGCAAAAAGAGGAGGATTGGCAGCAGATGTTAGCTCAGGGCTAGTCTTCCTCACCAAAACAAACAAACAAACAAACAAACCCTTAACAGGAAAAGAGAATTACCAAACATAGAGACATCTGTGGATTGCCCCACCTAATAGCACATTTATACACTATTTGGCATCGCTGATGACAGATGCCATGTTTGAACTTTTCAGTCTCTGACATAAATCATATTTTTGCTGTCTTGAATTATATAGAAAATTATACTGTTGCAGGGATCAAGCCTGGTTATTTTGTTTTCAAAGACATTAAAATGTGTTTTCCTCTGGGTGTTATTTCTAATACGCATGTATTTCACCATTCCTTATCAAGAAGTCTCAAGCATTATTCATCTGTTGTATCTGTTTTCATATTTCTTTCCCTTAGTTTGTAGTGTAATCCCTGAAACCTCCTTTTGCTAATTTAGTAACCACATTGCTAATTTACAACTCTACTCCAGGAAACATACACAATTTTACACTTCCTTTGTACTTAAGACTTTTTCTTCCCTAAAATCTACTGTGCCTCTATTTTATAAAATGGCTAGTTTACCTCATTCATCAATCTGATAAACTATTTTAAATAACCCTCCATCTTTGGGCTGTTTATAAGACATCTTTTCCCAACTCAGAATCTTGCTTACCTGTTTGTGCACCAGGACATTTGGTTTGTTTCCACTTTTTGGCTATTTTGAATAAAACTACTGTGAACATTCATGAACAAGTTTGTTTGGACATATATTTTCATTTCTCTTGGGTAAATATCTGGGAGTGAAATTATTGGGCTGTATGATAAGTGCATGTTGAACTTTACATGAAACTGTTTTCCATTCCCACAGTGTATGAGAGTTCCAGTTGCTCCATATTCTTACCTACATTTGGAATTGTCAGTCTTTTCAAACTTTAGCCATTCTAGTAAGTGTGTAGAGGTATCTTATTGTGGCTGTAACTTGGATTTCCCTCATGACTAATTATGTTTAGCATCCTAACATGTGCTTATTGATCATTCATATATCTTCTTTTCTGAGGTGCACATTCAAATAGTTTTCCCATTTTTATTGGGTTGTTTGCCTTTTTATTATTGAATTATAGAGGTTCTGTATGTATTGTGGATACCAGTTCTTTGTCAGAAATATGTATTGTGAATATTTTCTTTAAGTGTGTGGTTTGCCTTTTCACTTTCTTAACAGTGTCTTTCCAATACCAGAAGATTTTAATATTGATAAAGTCCAATCTGTCCATTTTTTCCTGTGGTCTGTACTTTTCATGTTCTATCTAAGGAATTTGCCTAGCCAAGGTTAGAAAGATCTTCTTCTAAGAATTCTTCAGGAAATTTTTGTTTTGGCTTTGATTTTTAGGTCTGTCATCTGTTTTAATTAATTGTGTGTATTGTGAGTAAGGGTCAAGGTTAATTTTTTTCGAAGTGGATAGCCAACTGATTCAGCATTATTTGTTGGAAAGACTATTTTTCCTCATTGAGTTACCTTGGCATCTTTGTGGGAAATCAATATGTGTAGGTTTATATCTGGAATCTCTAGTCTATTTCATCGGTTTACGCCCTTTCGCCAATATCATACGATCTTGATTACTGTTGCTTTATAGCAAGTCTTGAAATCAGGTAGTGTAAGTCCTCCAAATTGGTTCTTTTCAAAATTATTTTGGGTATTTTTGGTCCTTTGTGTCTTAGTACAAGTTTCAGAATTGGCTTTTCGATTTATACAAAATATTTCATGCATTTTGATTGAGATTGTGTCGAATTGAGAGAGGAATTTGGAGTCGATTTACATCTTAACAATTGAAGCTTCTGATCTATGAACATTTATTTAAGTCTTTAAAATTCTTCTCATCAATGTTTTGTAGTTTTCAGGGCACCAGTATTACATATATTTTATTAATATTTCTTGCTTTTTGTTGCCATTATAAATATTACTTCATAAATTTCATTTTCCAGTTGTCCACTTGTTGTATACAGAAATACAATTTATTTTCTATGTTGTCCTTGAATCCTGAAAACTTTTGCATTTCCTTACTATTTCTGGTAGCTTTTGTGTAGATTCCTTATAATTTTCTGTGTAGATAGTAATGTCATCTATGAATAAATCCAGTTTTATTTCTTCCTTTTTAATCTCTATGTCTTATATTTGTTTTTCTTGTTTTACTGCATAGGGCCTCTAGTACAATGCTGAAAATTTTCTGGAGGGCTTTTTTTGTTTCTTTTTTAGTGGTGTTCGTTTATTTGACTGCATTAAATCATGTAGGGACTTTGCTATGGAGCTCCTTCTGCTGTGGATAAGTTCTCAATTAGCAAATCGATGCTCAACCTCACTAGTAATCAGAAATATAGAAACTAAAATAACAATGAGATTTTGCTTTATAACTATCAGATTTGCAAAATTCAGAGAGCCAGATAATATCAAATGTTGGTTAGGAAATGGGAAGAGGGAAGTCCCATAAACTGCTGGTGAGAATGTAATCTGGTACAGCCATTCTAGAGAGAAATCTGGCTCTCAATGAAATTAACAAATGTTTATACCTATTTACCTAAACACCTTCTGGGTATTTACCTAAGAGGAACTGGCATACAAGTCCAATTACAAACTTCTGGATGGCATCAGGGAGTTGTAGGCTAGATGCTCATCACTAGGGGAATGAGTAAATATAATGCAGTGGATGCACACCATAAAATGCTCTGCAGATATTAGAAGCAATTAACTAGGTTTATATATGGTAAAATGGATAAATCTTTAAAATTTATCACTAAGTGAAATGAAAAGAAACAAAATGAGTTCTATAATATAAGGCAACTTATGTAAATTAAAGCCACATATACAAAACACAACCATACTATATATTTTATAAGGACACATATATATCCAAGGGGAAAAGGCAATAGGTGTTAGGAATGATAATAGGAAGAATAAAAATAAAGTAAAATAACACAGGGACATGGAACTTACTGTAATGATGCAAATATTCAGTGAACTTAGAAATGTGATTAACTCAAGTCTTAAGTCCTGAGTTTAAAATAATGTAATGAAACATGGTTTCAGCGAATACCTGTCCTCCAGATGGTCAAGACATCATTTTGCCATTGAAACAGCAGTTTCTTTGCTCCCTGAAGAAAGCATTGCTTAAACGCAGGTCTTTTGTGCTTTGAGGATGATAATTAGTCTGATGGGTATGGGCTCTTTTTTCAGACTAAGACTGTCATGGTAATATTTAGAAATAGGACAAGTTAAAATAATGTATTTTTAAAGCTGGAGTAAAACTAAATTAATAAGGTTTTAAACCATTAAGAAGTAATTAGAAATGTAAAACCACTAAGAGCAAAAGCTAAAAACCAACTAATGGTCTGTGGTGAGCATGAGAAAATTATTCTGGTGTTATAATAGAACCAGGAGTAGACTTCCAACTGGTAGGATAATAAGATCTTAAGGTACTAGAAAACATCGTGAAACACTGATGGCAACTATGACATGGGAGTGATAAGAAAATACGATTTTAATTCAATAAAGGAAGTCACTGAGGGAAGGATTGAAGAAGCACAGCTAGATATTTCAGGGTCAGAACACCTCTTCACTTTCCCGTCTTTACCAGAGCTTATTTGCACAGCTGGTGTTGAATTTCCCGGTGTTTACTTCGAAAGCAGGAGGTCTATACATTTCTATAAGATCCTACACAATGAATTATGAATATTTAAATTAAGTATCACTATTTTTAAACCCAAGATTTAAAAGTTAAAATGACTGTCTTGTAACTTTATAAATATTTTTATGTTTTATTGCTTTTGAACCCAGTATGTTTTCACCTCTGTG
Source organism: Diceros bicornis minor (assembly GCF_020826845.1). Classification (NCBI taxonomy): domain Eukaryota; kingdom Metazoa; phylum Chordata; class Mammalia; order Perissodactyla; family Rhinocerotidae; genus Diceros; species Diceros bicornis. Next base: position 131,314,872 of record NC_080781.1, read on the forward strand.
TCTAACATGAATTGTATGTTCATCAGTTCTAAATAAAACATTTCCTATGCAGTTGAAAAGCCCCCACTTGTGCAATTTTGGAACAATTTAATTCATTTGCAAGCAGGCCATTCCCTTCCTAGTTGTATTGTCTAATATTTTTTTCAAAGTGTGGTTTCCTGGACCATGACTGTCTGTCTCTAAGACACATTCTCTAGAATGTGTATTAAAAAAATGCATGTACTTGGATCCCACTCATGTCAGGCTATGAATGTAAGGTCTACATAGTTAACAAGTGTTCCTATTTGGGGACCATTGTTCCAGGGGTATAGAGACCCTCTACTTCCACCCTCAAGGAAGAGGAATGTTGATCTAAATTCTTCAAATTCAGAAGTACTAACTGGTTCTTTGTGATGGTGTGTAGAGACAATATGTCTGCTTCAAAGATCTAGGGAATTCGGATTTGACCTCTTTTCATATGATTCCATGATGAGAGCGAGGTAAAAGGGGTGAGAGCAACTCCCTTCTCTTCCTTCTTCCTCTTTTATTCATGAGGCTGTTAAAACTGAGAGGAGATTGGGACCAGCTCCCCCAAATGCTAAAGGCTCTGGCATCGCTCTCTCTTATTTTGGTGAGGAAGATTGGCCCTGAGCTAACACCTGCTGCTAATCTTCCTCTTTTTGCTTGAGGAAGATTAGCCCTGAGCTAACATCTGTGCCAATCTTCCCCTATTTTGTATGTGGGTCACTCACTGCCACAGCGTAGCTAACAAGTGGTGTAGGTCCACACCTGTGATCCGAACCTGTAAACCTGGGCAGACAAAGCAGAACAAGCCAAACTTTAACCACTTGGCCACAGGGCTGAGCCCCCTAGCATCTCTCTCTTATTCTCTACCTTCTCTTTATATTCTCACATGTCTGGAGATTTTGATTAGCTCTGCTCTAGGCATTGCAGGCAAAATGCTTTCTTGTTCTCTTTGGAAGCTTTTTTTCCTGACATTCACAGGTGTTTCTTAGACCTGCCTTTTCCCTTCGTATAAGGCACAATTTGAGATTCAGGTGCAGGCTTAGGGCAAAAAGAACAATCTAATGACTACCACTGTTTTGTGTGTGTATGTGCTTCAGATATTTCTTATTGTGGTAAGGATGCCTAACATGAGATCTACCCTCTTCATAGATTTTTTTTTTTTGTGAGGAAGATCAGCCCTGAGCTAACATCCATGCTAATCCTAATCTTTTTGCTGAGGAAGACCAGCTCTGAGCTAACATCTATTCCCAATCCTCCTCCCCCCGCCCAAAGACCCAGTATATAGTTGTATGTCATAGTTGCACATCCTTCTAGTTGCTGTATGTGGGACGTGGCCTCAGCATGGCTGGAGAAGCGGTGCGTCGGTGCACGCCCGGGATTCGAACCTGGGCCACCGGTAGCGGAGGGCACGCACCAAACTGCTAAGCCACAGGGCCGGCCCTTAACAGATTTTTAAGTGTACAATACAATCTTGTCATCTATAGGCACAATGTTTATAAGCAGATCTCTAGAACTTATTCATATTGCTTAACTGAAGATTTATGCCGGTTGATTTACGCCGGTTTCTCCTTCCCACCCCACCAGTTCTGGCAACTTTCATTCTATTCTTTGCTTCTATGAGGTTGACCATTTTAGATACCACATGTGAGCGGACTCATGCAGCATTTGTCCTTCTGTGACTGGCTTATTTCACCTAGTATAATGTCCACCAGGTTCATCCATGTTGTCACATATTACAGATTTCTTTATTTTTTAAGGCTAAATAATATTCCATTGAACTAAGCAAGGTGCCTACACTTGCCACTACTATTCAACATAATACTGGAAGTCCTAGCCAGAGCAATTAGGCAAGGAAAAGAAATAAAAGGCATCCAAATCAGAAAAGAAGTAAAATTGACTCTGTTTGCAGATGACATGATTTTATATACAGAAAACTCTAAAGACTCCACTAAGAAACTGTTAGAAATGATAAACGAATTCAGTAAAGTTGCAGGATACAAAATCAATATAAAAAATAAGTTGCATTTCTACACACTAATAATGAACTATCCAAAAGGAAATTAAGAAAACAATCCCATTTACAATAGCATGAAAAAGAATAAAATACTTAGGAATAGACTTAACCAACGAGGTACAAGACATGTATACTGAAAACTATAAAATGTTGGTGAAAAAAATTAAGGAAGACATGAAAAAAAATAAACATTCCGTGGTCACTGATTGGAAGCCTTAATATTGTTAAAATATTCATACTACCCACAATGATCTATAGAGTCAATGTAATTCCTACCAAAATCCCAATGACACTTCTCACAGAAGTAGAAAAAACCATCCTAAAAATCATATGAAACCACAAAACTGATATCTTGAGAAAGAACAAAGCTGGGAGCATCACACTTCCTGATTTCAAAATGTATTACAAAGCTACAGTACTTAAACACTATGGTACTGGCATAAAGACAGACACATAGACCACTGGAACAGAATAGAGAGCCCAGAAATAAACCCGCACATATACAGTCAACTGATCTTCAACAAGATGTCAAGAATACACAGGGGAAAAAGATAGTCTCTTCAACAAATAATGTTGGGGCAACTGAATATTCACATGCAGAATGAAATTGGACTCTTATCTTACACCATACACAAAAATCAACTGAAAATGGATTAAAGACAAATGTAAAACCTGAAACCATAAAACGCCTAGAAGAAAACAGGGAAGAAGCTTCTTGACATTGGTCTTGGCAGTGACTTTTTGGATATGACACCAAAAGTACAAGCAACAAAAACTAAAATAGACAAGTGGGACTGCATCGAACTAAAAAGCTTCTGCACAGCAAAAGAAACAATCAACAGAGTGAAAAGGCAACCTACAGAATGGGAGAAAATATTTGCAAATCATATATCCAATAAGGGGTTAATATTCAAAATATATAAGGAACTCATACAGCTCAATAGAAAAAAACCCTAATAACCTGATTAAAAGATGGGCAGAGGACTTGAATAGACATTTCTCCAAAGAAGACATATAAATGGCAACAGATATGTGAAACTGTGCTCACCATCTCTAATCATTAGGGAAATAGAAATCAAAACCACAGTGAGATATCACCTCATACCTCTTAGAATGGCTATTATCCAAAAACAAACAAACAAACAAAAAACCAAAAAAAAAACCAAACAAGTATTGGTGAGGGTGTGACCATCTTTATTTTATGGTTAATTCAGTCTGACTAGTTAGTAGAAAGGAGAACTCCCAAGGGCCCAGTCTTGCTTACTGGATATTATTGACATTGTAGCTGCCTATTCAAGCATTTCCCCCCTTCTCCCTTAAGAAAACCTTGATTATCTTCAGGTAGGCATCCCTCACCCATGTGGTTCAGAGGAGTGTGACCTCACCACCAGCTCCAGGAGCATATCTTGATATTTCTAAGTCAGCGTTTAATAATGGGGATGCTATTACCATTTTGTAGGAAAATTATTTGTTGTGTGGGACTAACCCAAACATTGCCAGTAGTGCTTCGCAATCATTATGACAACAAAAAACACCTCTATACTTTTCCAAAACCCCCTGGAATAGTGTTTGACAACCAATGTTAAGGCACTTTTATGGTAATCCCATTCTCCTTGCCATTGATGTAGTTTAGCAATGGACATGTGACCCCGTTGTGGCCAATAAATATCTGAAGGAGAATCTGCTGAGGGACAGGGAGTGTTCTAACACTTGTTTTTTAATTCTTAAGTGACACCAGAAAATATAGTCCCTTCTTTTACTTTTGAACATTGTCATGATAGGATGTGACACTGGGAAGTACTGCAGTCATCTTGCCACCAGTGTGAGGATGACACCAGCACATGAAATAGAGAAGAATCAAAGAATCACAGGGAGTTGAGTTTTAGACCTGTATCTGCAGCCTCCCTAACCTCTGGACATCTTGTTAGGTGAGAAAACAAATGCCCTAATTATTTGAGCTATTTTGAATCCAGGTTTTATGTTCCTTACATCTGTAAACATCCCAAACGATACAGTTGAGATGTACCTTGGAGTTTGGGGTCTAAGCTCTGGTTAGCAATAACTATTAATTGCTTAGTCACATCTCCTTTATGCATACAATTCAATGAATTTATGGGGAGATGTGACAATGACATCAGGCAGGATTTGGGCTTTCCGAGGTCCCCTGGACAAATAAGATTATAATATCATATAAATACAACCCTTTAATGGATCTCCATTAAACATTTCCATTGTCAATCGTCAATCAGCAAGCAGCCCCTCCATTGCTGACATTTAACGAGAGGAGACTGCATGGAAGAGCTCTTTCGTTCACTCAGGCATCCATTGACTCACTCAGCAAATGTTTATTGAGCATCTACTATGTGTCAGACTCCATGCAAATTGCCAGGGCTACAACAATGAACAAACAAATTAAAATGTATAAATATGAAAGTATGTAAGCAAGCATTTGATTAGAACTATTCGATGTACTGTTCAGAGTGTATCAAGCCTGAATTTTTCTGAATAGTCATTTTCACTGTGCTCAGACAGATGTTGCCACACTCTAGCTTTGCCCTTATGGTGCTAAGACTGGGATATCAAATATAAGAGGTTTGTTTGCCTTGTTGGGTTAAACTGATGTGTCAATTACTTGTAAAAAGTTTCATATACCTTTAATTCCTTCAAAAAATATTTATTGTGTATTGGTTATATGATAAGGACTATGCCAGATATGTTCATGTAAATCACGCAACAAATGTTTACTGAGCACCTATTCTCTGTTCAGCACTGGATTGGGTATTCATTAATTTATTCAATACATATGTATGGAGCACTACTATGTGCCATACATTGATCATAATATAGTTGACCATACAGGCAAAAAACTCAGCCCTAATGGATTTTGTATTTCAGATAGGAAAAATAGTAAGTAATTAAGTAATCAGACAAATACATATATGGTTTCTCCTTATGGTAGTTATAAAGGAAACAGAGTTCAGTGATAAATAATAGGAGAGAAGGAGGTAATTGTATGGTGAGGCTGAAAAATGTGAAGATGCCAGCCATAAGAGAGCCAGGAAAAAAGTGTTCCAGTGGAGGGAATAGTGTGTGTGTAGGCCCTGAAGCGTGACAGAAATTGACATCTGGAGGGACTGAAATGAAGCACAGTAGGTGTGGATGAGAGTGGAGCTTAATAAAAGGGGAGGAGTAGGATGTCAACTATACCTCAATTTAAAAAGACACTCATTCATTAATGTTAGAGCATGGAGGTTTGTGGACAGCTTTTTTTCAAGGTTAGACCTCATTAATTAATAGCACCCTCACCCACTTGTTTTTGGCCTTTTCAGTAGGAGGCGAAGGAGTAGGGCAGTAAAGCAGAATGGTTTATATGCACATTGGAGGAGGTCATTGAGAGGATGTGAATGCCGGTTGACCCGCAAGTTAATCCAGGGCAGTAGGAGGCACTTTACACCCTCCCCTGTCCTTGGAATGTACACTCTGCCCACCATTCCCACAGTGGGAACCGTTTTCAAGCACACAGTCTTGAGAAAACACTGTGTTGTTGAGACCACCTGGACTGTATATGTGACTGAACCCCATTAAGGCCTCTATATAAACTCTTAAGACTCTGGTGGGCGGGTGTGGAGATCTACTTTTCCTGCGGCTGCTCAAGACAAGCCTCATAAGTAAGTTGCCTTGCTTATTAAACCTGCCACCTACCAATCTGGAGTGGCCTGCCTCTTATTTCAGTTTCTCCTTGCCCTTAGTGTACAGAGGGCTAGTTTACGAACCAACAGTGCACTGAGCCTGGCAGCCTAGGTTTGAATTCTGACTCTGCCACTTTGTTAACCATTTGACCTCAGGCAAGTTATTTCTGCTCTCTGGGCCTCAGTTTTCTGATCTGTAAAATGGGGAGGATTATAATGCCTACTCTATAGAGTTATTGTGAGGATTAAATGAGTCAATGTATGCCAGGTGCTTAGAATAATGCCTAGCACATAGTAAGTACTTAATAAGTGTTTGGTTTTTAAAGGGAGAAAGGTGTTAGTGGAGATACAGTGAGTGTCTCAGGGATTCTTTGAGGGTATTTTATGCATGCAGACATCATTGGTCATGTGGACCCATCAGAAAGGAAAAATTGAGAGCTGCTTATTTCTGCTGTGGAGTAAGTGACGTGGTAGCCAAGAACTGCATACCCCAGCATATCTGAACAAACTAATTGTATTCATGGCTCATTCATATGGGTTTGTTTGTGTCAGAAGGAAGCATGCCTCTTTCCTCTGAAGTCTAAATCAATTTACAAATAGTGTGAGGAAACATAGGAATCAACATAATCAACTTTATTGCTGGTAAATCTGGTTTCGAGAACACAGATAGAATCTGAGGTCTAAGTTGGGCTTTGTACTCCTTCCTCTTTTCAATTAATTTACCCACTTGGTCACAGACATTGCAGCTGCTGGAGGACAAGTGCAAGCCTCCTCTACAGAGGGGCAGAGCTAGACCCAGATAGCTTACTCACCACATGTTGGTGGCCGGAATGCAGAAGATAACGCATGTTGCCTGTAAGCAGCTGTCCCAGAGAAAGAGCTACCAAGCACTTAGGCCACTGATACAAAAATGAATGTTTTCCCAGTGTTACAAATCAGGTAAGTCACTTCTCCTCCAAGGAGCATACGTAAGTGAGAGGTTGGAGACATGGCCAGAAGATTTCCCCTCAATACCTCTGTGAGGGCAGAATTATGGAGGGGGATATATGATCCACCCCACAGCAGGGTTGATTTGACTAGCCAAAGCCACTCAGATAAAGCAGAACAATGTGGGTTTTCTGTAGACACAAGCTCATTCCAAATGTGCATCTTCCAGGAAAACTGATCCACAAAAGACTCCATTTTAAAAAGTTTTGATGATGTATAATTTATGTACAATAAAATTGACCTATTTTAAGTGATGTTCAATGAATTTGTTTTTATTTAGTGTGTGTGTCTGTATGTGTGAGGAATATCAGCCCTGAGATAACATCCATGCCAATCCTCCTCTTTTTGCTGAGGAAGACTGGTCCTGAGCTAACATCCGTGCCCATCTTCCTCTACTTTATATGGGATGCCGCCACAGCGTGGCCTGACAAGCAGTGTGTCGGTGCACACCCGGGATCTGAACCCGGGCCGACAGCAGCAGAGTGTGCGCACTTAACCGCTACACCATGGGGCCGACCCCTGAATTTTTTAAAGTAAATTTACATAGTTGTGCAATCATCACCACAATCTAATTCCAGAACATTTTCATAATCTGCAAAAAGAAACCCATACCTATTAGCGGTCACTCCTCATTCCTCACTCCCTAGCCCCCGGCAAACACTAATCTACTTTCTGTCTCTACAGATTCACCTTTTCTGGACGTTTCATATGAAAATTGAATCATACTACATGTGGCCTTTTGTATCTGGCTTCTTTCAAGGTTTATCCATGTTGTAGCATGAATCAGTACTTCATTCATTCCTTTTTTTTTCCCAAAGAGCATTCCATTGTATGGGTATACTACATATTTTTTATGCATTGCAATGGATATCCAGTTGATGGATATTTGAGTTGTTTTCACTTCCTGGCTACTTTGAATAATCTTGCTTTGGTATTCACATACAAGTCTTTGTGTAGACATACGTTTTCATTTATCATTGTTGGATACTTAGGAGTGGAATTGCCTGATCATATGATAATTTTATGGTTAGCTTTTTGAAAAAAACTCATTAACTGTATTCCAAAGTGACTACACCTTTTCACATTCCCAGCAGCAATGTATGAGGATTTAAATTTTTCCACATCTTTACTAACAGAACAGGAGAGGAGTGGAAAGGAAAAGAGAAGGTTTTTTTTTTTTTGATTAAGGCCATTGCAGTGGGCATGAAATGGTATCTCATTATGGTTTTGATTTGCATTTCCCTAATGACGATGTTATGTTGAACATCTTTTCATGTCCTTATTGGCCATTTGTGCGTCTTGTTAGACAAAGTTCCTATTCAGATCCTTTGCCTACTGTTTAATTGGGTTAGTTGTCTTTTTATTGTTTAGCTGAAAGAGTTCTTTGCATATTCTGGATACCAGATCCTTATGAGATATATAATTTGCAAATATTTTCTCGCAGTCTATGGTCTGTTTTTTCATTTTTTAATGATGTCTTTTGAAGTACACGTTTTAAATTTTGATGAAGTTTTTTCATTCTCTTAAAAATATCTTTCTAAGAGTAGAAATTTTTAATTTATCAGTTTTTTATTTTATGGATTGGGCTTTTGGTGTTGTAAGAACTCTTTGCCTAACCTAAGATCACGAAGGTTTTCTTCTAAGAGTTTTATAATTTTAGCACCTATCTTTAGATCTTTGATGGATTTTGAGTTAATATTTGTATATGGTGTGAGATAGAAGTCCAAATTCGTTCTTTCACATGTGAACATCCAGTTCTCGCAGCACCATTTATTGAAGAGACAATTTTTCCCCCCGTTGGATGGCCTTGGCATTTTTGTTGAAAATCAATTGACCATAGCTGTATTTGTTTATTTCTGGACTCTCAAGTCTGTTATTGATCTATGTGTCTCTCCTTAGGTCAGTATCACATTGTCTTGATTACTGTAAGTTTGTAGTCAGTTCTGAGAACTGGAAGTGTAAATCTTCTATCTAAGAGTCTCCATTTTAATGGAAGATGTCCACAGACTTTGCAGACCACTTTGAGAGTAGCATTATCTTTGAGCCTGCCTTATAGTATTTTCTGGTACTTTACTAGTATTAAAGTTTTGACCTCTAGTATGCTTCCAGGCTGAATAAATACTTAGGGATAAGTTTAGGAATCATTAAAAAGAAGCATGTAAAATACATTAACACAAATTCCTGAGGACAGTCTTGAAGAAATCCTATGCTGTAGCAATAAGTGAAGATAAGCAATAAACCATAATTATTTTAAAAACTGATAGCATTTGTGAAGATGTGTATATGGATCAGGATACTCAGAAAGGTCATTAGGGGTTTTTGTTTAGTTTTTACCACTGTATACTTATATTTTTCTCCCCTGATGTATTTTGCTCCAACATATTTGAAATAAGTGTTAAATTAAATCCATTAAAGGCAGTGAAATAGATTGTTCTTCTGTACCAAAATGACATGTTTTACAGTGAAGATGTTAATGAATTCCCTATACATTTTTTTTCAAGTAATGATCCATTTTCATACATCTCCATTATGCTGAATGACCTTCTAAGGTAAGAGATTTTATTAGATGATGATAAAAGCCTGATCTTTTTGGAGGAGGAGAGTTAAGACAGGATGAGAAGTGAGCAAATAAAAACAGTGAAAGTAGACAACAGTTTTAAAGAGTTATATTTAAAAAGTGAGCACAGAAATCGGACAGGAGCTGAAAAGGGATGTGGGGGCCAAGAGAGCTTTTGTAGGGGCCAGTGGCGCAAGTGGTTAAGTGCGTGCTCTGCTGCGGCGGCCCGGGGTTTGCCGTTTCGGATCCCGGGCGCGCACCGACATACTGCTTGTCGAGCCATGCTGTGGCGGCGTCCCATATAAAGTAGAGGAAGATGGGCACAGATGTTAGCTCAGGGCTAGTCTTCCTCAGGAAAAAAAAATAAAAGAGGAGGATTGGCATTAGATGTTAGCTCAGGGCTGATCTTCCTCACACACAAAAAAAGAGAGAGCTTTTGTATTTTAAGATGAAAACTATTATATTGTATCTGCATGCTGAAGGGTATCATCTGGTATATTGTGAAATATTGATATTGCAGGACAATGGGGTTAAATACAAGAGAAAAGTTTTTGAATAGGGAAGTGGTCATGAGATCCCAGTTCCCTGATGGAAATGTTACTTTACATAGGTGCCACGATCCATCACCCATTGAAGTAGGGAAGGTAGACTTTATAGGGAAGAGGGAATTTATTAAGGACATATGGTTTGATTCTTGGGCAGTACTGAGTATACATTTGAGATCTGTGACCCTAAATTTCATGTAAGAAGAGTCAGTGTCATTGGTATTTTTCTCCAGCCACATTTGGCTGCATAAATCAAAGCTCCAGATATTTGGGTTTGAGCAACGCTCGGGTTGTGTCAGAAGAGAAAGAAGGATGTAGGAGTTAAGGATGAATATGTTAAAGGTCATGCTGCTGGGCTGTGGAAGCCATGATGAGTAAGAAGAGAAGAAGGGATGGTGTCAGGAGGTGACAAACAGTTTGAAAAGTGGTAGGGTAATTGAGTTAGAGGTCTTTCCGTGGTCACGGAATTGTTGGAATGGGAGAGGTAATGAAAGTAAGCTGGAAATGGCAGGAGATGGTCAGTGAGTGGGTACCTGAAAATGAGATTTTAGAGGCAGTTCAGTTATTAATGATGACAAGGTCTATAAAGTTAGACTTAAACTTTTTCAAAGATGTGATATTGTATAGACCCCACATGCAATAAATAAAAATGTAGGTAACTAATTAAATCTCATAGGCTTGGAAATTTTAAAACACATTGTTAAATATTTCATGGATCAGAGAAGAAATCATAATATTAATTAGAAAATGCCTATGAACAATAAAGAAAACATCATATATCAAAACTTATTGATTATCAAAGCAACTCAAACAGTACATAGAGGGAAATATATAGTCTTAAATGTTCTAAGAGAAGAGTAAGCTTAAAATTAATGAGCTAAGAGTCCTAAATAAGAAGTTAGAAAATGGGAAATAGAATAAACCCAAAGAAAGTAGAAGGAATGTAATAATAAGATTAAAGCAGGAATGAATTAAGTAGAAACTTACATACAGTAGAAAGGATCAACAAAGGCAAAAGTTTATTCTGTGAAAAGATAACTAAAATGGATAACCTCTGGTAAAATCGATTAAGAAAAAACAGTGTACAAATAAAGATGGGAATGAAAAAGGGGATATAATGACAGACATAATAGAGATTAAAAGGATAAGAGGATATTATGAACAACTTTATGACAAAATGTTTGAAAATTTATGGTGTATGGACAAATTCCTAGAAAAAGAAACATTATCAAATTTACTCAAGAAGGAATAGAAAACCTGATTTGTCTCAAAAGCATTAAAGATAATGGAATCTGTAAGTAAAACTTTTCCCACAGAGAAAACATCAGGTCCAGATGGTTTTACAATGGATTTTTACCAATCATTCAAGGAAGACATAAGTCTAATATTTGCAAAATTTTACAGTAAATGCAAACAAACAAAAATAACGCCCTCCCCCATTCTTTTTGGTTAGTAGAACCATAATAACAAAGCAAGCCAAGAGTAATATGAAAAATAAGTATAAGCCAATCCCACTCATGAACATACCTGCAACAATCTTAAAATATTGAAGATAGATCTTCAAATATATCCATTAACTGGCCACTTCTTACCACCTCCATCACTACCATCCTGAGACAAGCCACCATCACCCTTTGCCTGAATTAATATCCCTACTGTAAGTTATCTTTGCCTCCATTCAACACAGCAGCCTAAGGGATTCTTTTAAAATGCAAATCAGGCCATGTCCCTCTGCTGCTCAGCATTCTTTAGTGACTCCCAGCTCAATCAGTGAAAGCCTTACAATGGTCTTCAAAACCCTAGATAGGATTAGCAAACTGTGGCCATGGGCCAATTCCAGCCTGTTACCTATTTTCCTATGGTCCATGAGCTGTTTTTTTTTTTTTTTTTTTGACACATTTTAATATTTGAAAAATAAAATCATACAATAAAAACAGAAGATTTCATGATATAAAAATTATATGAAATCCAAATTTCAGTGTCTTTAAGTAAGTTTTATTGGAACACAGTCGCACCCACTTGTTTACGCACTGTCTCATGGCTGCTTATGTGTAACAACTGCCGGCACTGGCACTCTTATTCCTTGCAAATGCAAGGCATGCTTCTGCACTTGCTGTTCCTCAGCCTGGATTTCTCTTCTAGATATCAACATGGCTCACTCCCTCCTCAGTTCTTTCATGTCTCTATTCAAGTGTCACTTGATCACTGAGCCTTTCCTGGCCACCCTATATAAAATTGAAACCACTCTTCCACACTCTCCTTGGCTCTTCCCATCCCCTTTTCCTGATTTGTTTTTCTCCATTGCATTTAATCACCATTTAGCATCTTCTCTATATTTTACTTATATATTTTGTTTATTTTTTGTAGCATGATGGGGAGATGTTTTCGCCTTTTGTTGATAGCTGGCCTGGCACATAAAGAACATGCTCAATGCATGTTCAATAAATGAATAGAGGAATTGGTGGATAAAAAATAGTCTAAATTACTATGTACTTGCAATAAGTTAGACACTGTACTTTTTAGTCATTGTCCTTAATTTGCACAATGACCAGGCAAAATAGGCAACACTTGCCTCATTTTATGGAGCAAATAGCTGAGGTTCAGAGAGGTTATGTGCCTTACCCAACATCTGAAGAGGAACATAGAAATTCAGGGCGCTGGTGAGCATTGTAGGCCTTAGAAGAAAGGCATTAAGAAGATTGGGAGAGATTATCATAGGAAGATTCTGAGATGACCGAGTTCCCCTTACATCCTGGGACATTTACATATTCAAAATAAGAATTTTTCTGGTTTGTGGAGTGATTTAAACTGGGGCAGGCATCCTTATTCTATTTGCAATGAAGCAAATCTGATTCTATAGCATTCCAAAGGAATTTGAGTACAGAAAAAGACCCCTGAATAAATCAGTCACTAGGCACAGAGATGGCAAACATGTTTATCGTGTTTCCATAAGTACCGCCTGTCATGGTCTTATCATGATGATGGCTATAAAACAAATATCACACGGAGTTAAAAAGAGCCATGGAGACAGAATGCATTGCTAAGACCTAATAACTACTGCAAGTGAAATATTTTGCACTATAAAGATGAAACTAATAACAGTCATTACGGACCAACGCTGCTGCACTTAGGGACTAAGATTCCACTTGCTCTAAGGATTGAGGACTCTAATTTTATAGCTGGTAATTTTGTAGCTGCACAAGGTTCTTTTACGAAACCATGTAGCAATATTTAATGTTTCAGAATCAAATATTGTATTTATTTGTTTCTCTTTCTTCTAGGGCAAATAAAGTTGCAACTGTTCTTTCCTGGGGCTTATCGAGGTTGCCAAGTGAAGTTGTATGAATATGATTTCTCTATCATATCTTGGATTTCAGCAGTAAATATCCATAAGGCAAGCCAAACAAATGCATAGTGTTATCCCAGTGACTGACACCAACCTCTGTTTTCACATTAAAATCACCAGGAAGCTTTTAAATAGTACCTATGCCTGTGCCTGGCACCCAGAGATTTTGATAGAATTAGTCTGTGTTGGGGTCTGGGCATCAGTATTTCTGAAAACTTCTCCAGGGAATTCTACCAAGGTTGAGAACAAATGCTCTGAAGCTAGACTTACACATTTAAGAGCCGCATAGCAAAACTGTATCTAGATATAGGCATGACTTGTCTATAAAGCACAGCCCTAGTATTTGTTGCACAGTGAAATTTCCAGTTACTAAGTCTCCTTGGAGAGTGTCTCCAACTCCCATTCATTGTATCCTTTATTTGGGCTTCTAATGGGTTGTGTTGTAGCCTGTGTGCAATGAATGACTGGACTAAGATGAAAAGTAAGGATCTTTCCTAATTTGTTCTCCAAGAAAAGAACAATGATATTCACATGAGTCCATGTCATTGCATTTCAACAGATGGTGATGGTTGGGAGGAACTGCCTTATAGTGGTTAAGAGTACAGGCCCTGTAGGCAAACTGCCTGATTTCAGTTCCCAGTTCAGCTACTAATTAGCTCTGTGGATTGCCATAAGTTACTTACCCTCTCTGTTCTTTAGTTTTCTTATGTTAAAACCAGTGCTAACACTAATTTCTACCACAAAATAATAAATGTATTCTCTATCAAATAGTGTTATAATTATTTTGTGTTTGGTGAAAGCTATAGCTGAAAGATTCAGTGAGGATGATGAGGTTTATATTTATAAGGAATCTATGGTCCCTGGGTTCAGGAAGACTATAATACTCTTCCTAGGTGATCTCATTCAATCCAATTAAAATAATTCTCGAGGCCGGCCCTGTGGCGTAGCGGTTAAGTGCGCACTCTTCGCTGCTGGCAGCCCGGGTTCGGATCCCGGGCTCTCACCGACGCACCGCTTGTCAGGCCATGCTGTGGCCGCGTCCCATATAAAGTGGAGGAATATGGGCACAGATGTTAGCCCAGGGCCAGTCTTCCTCAGCAAAAAGAGGAGGATTGGCATGGATGTTAGCTGAGGGCTGATCTTCCTCACAAATAAATAAATAAATAAATAATTCTCACCTGTGTGCTCCTGAATCAATATCTCTAGCCCTGATCCTCTCTTAAATTCAAGTTCCAAACTTACAACTTCCTTTGGGTCATCTCCAATTGGACATCCCATTCAATTCCTCAGTCTTAAACTAATATTTTCTCTGCTACACCCATCTGCTCCTCTCCTTCCCTTTTCAACAATGGATTACAGCCTCACCGTCTACCTCAGAAAAACCTTCTACTATTCACCCACACCGCTAACAAGCCATGGATTACCTAGTTCTGTCTACTTGGCCTCCTCACCATTTGTATTGTGCCTATCTCACCCCAGGCTTGGAAGGCAGCATGGCAGAGAGGAACAAGGTGACTGCAAAATCATATTGTAAAAACTACCTTTGACAGCCTGAGAAACAAAGTGGGAAGAGTGCAAGCCACAGAATCAGATTCCAGCTCTGCCACCCTATTTGCTGTGTTGCCTTGGCAAAGTTACTGAACCTTTGATCCTCAGTGTATGCATTGGGAAAATGGTGATCCCAACAGCTATCCTTCTGTAACACCCAGTATAAAGGAGAGAGAAGGCATTCAAAGATGGGAGCCTCCTTTTTAATCTGTTGATGCACATCATCTGATCTTGCAAGCAGCATAGTTCAGCAGCCAAAGGAGATTTTAAAATAATGTTATTCTTCACTCGCATCTCTTGCAGAGTGTTCATGTCAGGTCTAACTCTCCATCCACAGTGCTATGCCTTAAAATCTCCTTCATCCAGTCCTTAATTCCCTTGTACCTCCATCTGCTCCAGAGCCTTTCTCATGTCAAACTCCTCTCTCCAACTCCAAACCTGACTCAACATGATTA
This sequence comes from Diceros bicornis minor, assembly GCF_020826845.1. Taxonomy (NCBI): domain Eukaryota; kingdom Metazoa; phylum Chordata; class Mammalia; order Perissodactyla; family Rhinocerotidae; genus Diceros; species Diceros bicornis. The sequence continues at coordinate 131,330,019 of NC_080781.1, forward strand.
AAAAACAAACAAGGAAACCAAAAAAAAAAAAAAAAAAAGAGAGAGAGCGAGAAAGAAAATCTCTCTTTATTCCATTGTCACCTCTTCTGCTTTTTTAAATACAGGTCCACTGGCCCTCTTTCTCAGAAGGCAAGATTCCTTAGGCTTCAGGAGGGGAAAGGAGGAGAGCAAATGGGTGTAGTGGAGGGAGGAGAGGAAGAAGAAACCAAGAGGGCAAATATAAGGTTCTCTTTTTCTTGGAGGAGACAGCAGCCTATAAAACTTCACAAGTCAACAATGTTTGTTCTGTCACAAGAGTTATTATTCAAGACATTAACATCTTTTGCCTTATCTATTGCAACCACCTCTTAACACAATTTCCATCTCCCCTCCTCCAGTGTCTCCATGCCCCCTGTCCCCTCTCTGGCCCCCATGGCCAATCCATCTTTCACACTGCCACCAGAGTAATTTTTTCTAAATACTAGCTCTCCCCATAACAATCTTTCTCTGCTACCCCAAGCCCAGGCTCCCCACTGACCATAGGGTAAAGACCAAAGTTGTTAAAACAGTATACAAAGTGAAGCACAATCCATCTCTCCCATATTCATGGTGCCTCTTTTTCAATTCTCCAATTATACCCTCTGCGCCCGCCATTCACTTAGGGTACTAACTAGTGAGAACACACTGTCCTATCCCAGGTCTCAATGAATCTGCACATGTTGTTCCCTCTTTCTGGAAGATCATTCTGTCTTTTGCTTTGTGTGTATATTTGTATTTTCATACTTGAAAGCACTGAGAAGCACTAGGCTTTTCTTTTCCTTATGATTCACAGGGATATCTATTTCTGGTATATTGTATAATGCATTCATTAGACAACAAATAGTTATCAAGTGTCTCCATGCCCCAGGTCGCTCAGTTCTCCTAGAGCAGATTCAGCAGTAGAAATCTTGCTTCTCCTTACCTTTCCAGTTCTGTGTTTTTTCCACTACACCATGTTGCATTTTAAGTGCCAGATGCTGTGTCAGGCATTAATGATGAAATTATCTTAGAATGGGCATCTGTTATGAAAGCCCCTTAGAAAACATAATGTCTGCTTGACTTGAGTTGTAACTAGAGGTTTCTTACGTGTCTGTGTGACATTAAGGAGCAGAGTTATAATGCTAGTCCCCTCTTGTATTTTTCTATAACTGTGTCTCACCCTATTAGGCCACATAATTAACCAAGACCAAGACAGAATTTTGAACTTTTTTATTGGTTATTACATGCATCCCTTTCTATAACCACTGAAAATGCATCCATGATTTTATGGTCCTTTCCAGCCAAAGTAAGAACCAGAATGACCTTGCATGGCCTCGGGGAGAGGAGTGGATGAAACCCCAGCTGTAGCAGAGAGTTCCAATTTACTGCCACTCTGCTGATTATATGCTTGTATATTTTCTGAAATAGTGAAAAGCTGTCCAGACTGTAAAACAAATAAGAAGACAGACAAGATGGTCGATCGTGGGGGTCTTGTAATCTGGGAGGATATGGTGAAGTGAGCATTGGGTATCTGTATGGACGCTCTCAAAATGTATGAGGGATGTTTGTACCACTTAGGAATCATAGAGTAAGGTATGATTTCTTTTTGAAGACTTCCTAATTCAAGGTGAAGTGGTGAATATGGCTGTTACTACATCAGCTACCAGAAATCAGACCCAGGAATAAGGATACTGTGACATCAAACGTCACAGGATTTGGAAAGCCTGTGATTATGGCACTCATGTTTACCATGCTTTTTAGCTTAGAAGCTGCTTTTACACGTACTATCTAATTTGATGCTAGTGACAACTGCAATGCAAGGACAGTGATAATTATTACTATTGTCTCTATGAGGTAACTGAGGCACAGAGTGGAGATGACTTGCCCAAAGTCACTCAGCATGTCAGTAGTGGAACCCAGATGAGATCCCAGGCCTGTCGTTTCACAGTATCATACTGTTGACTTTCTCTTAAATAATTCATTCTTTGTGTATGTGTGTGAATTCTTGTCTATTGTGTGCATGAAAGTATGATCAGGCAGTGACCAAATCAGATTAAGAGTCACAGATACTTTTTATAATAGTATAAGGTGGGGGAAATGACAACCAAAGAGAACTAATTCTAATGAATACCCATCTGTAACAGGAAATATTTAACTTTATATCAGTCTTTAGAATATGCTGATTTCCTCAAAGGGATTCAAGAAAATATTTTTTAGGTGTTATATCTTCCCAGATTTTTAACAAGGCATTCTTTATAGGACCAGGGGAGCGAGTGAGAAGAGGAGAAGTGAGCTACCAGCTTTGAACTTTCACTGTGAGCCACATGCCGTGCTAGCTGTTGTTCATTTCATCTCCCTTCAGCCTCACAACAACTTACTGCAGTCCTTGTCTTCCTGGGACTGAGGGGGTCCCAGGATGCAGTATTTTCAGTGCTAAAACCAGAAAGTTGTAGTCAACTTACACAAAGTAAGTAGTATGAATCCCTCGAATAGATGTGAAATCTGAGGCTTGGCGTGATTGGATAATTGCCCTCAAAAGTATACCATTCTTATGGGGTGTTTGTCCATGTGAACAAAAGATTTTTACAATCATTCCCTCCATGAACCCCATGTTTTAAGTTCATGTTTGGTGGAAATTAAAATCCTGCATTGCAGATACAAAAATCAAAATCAGTGTTAGATAAAAAGGCTTGGTTTGAAAATACATTTAACTAAAACATGAACATTTACATCATTTGGAATCTGATTTTGAATTACAATTTTCAGTTTAAATTACAAGAATAAGATACTATAGGAAGACATAGTATGAAAATTAAACTTTAAAGGAGAAGGGGTAAAACTGAAAATAGATGAGGAAATGATAAAAGTTTGTTTTTTTAATAATGGCTTTTAAATTGCTGGTTGAAGAAAAGTGAGGAAGATGGAAAACCTTATTAAGTAGTTACCTGAAAATACAAAACAAATTCTGGGAATAGTTACCAGGAAGGGGGAGCTCCTGATCTGAGGAGGGATTTGAAAATGAGCAGCAATCCAGGAGAGGAGGCTGGTGGGAATAAGAGTGTTGCTCTGGGACCTGGTGGCCTGACTGTTTGAGGATGGAAACAACCTGTAAGGATAGGTTTGGTTTTGAAACTGTTTTTCCACTAACGGAAGTTCTATTTGCATGGTTGAATAGTCACTGCTCATATCTATGGTTAGAAAAGTAAAAGGGCACAGAACTCAAAAATGTCGTGGTGCATACAGTCTGAAATCCCTGACATGGAGGTCACAGCCACAACCCACTTTCTCTTTTAGGGGAGTTGTGCACCAATTTGAAACCTGATTAGTAGTGTTTGACTATGAATGGTAAACGCAGGGGCCCTGGCAATGCAGCCACCAGAAGTCTGCAAGCATTTAGAGCCTTAGCAGCTCTGACAGAGTAGTCTGGGCACTTGGGGAATTCATACAAAACCTATTTTCTGAAGGAATTCACATAAGTGACAGGGGCCTGCCAATTTATACCAGAAATAGAACTATTTATAAACTCCAAAATGTATTTAAAGCTAAGAATGGCTTCAATAATGCATGAATTAATACAAGAAGCCTAGTGAGTTAGAAGTACTTCGTAGACTGTTTCAACATGAGATTATCAAATATACAAAATAATAGAATACTATTTAATATCTTTTCATTTTTACCTTGTTTCCTTTAGAATTGTGAGTAAGGCTGTTACTCCTCACAACTTTATGTATAAATTAAGCCCCCATTTCGTTCTCCAAGGAGATTCTGGTAGAAGCCTAAATATGTTTGAACCTTTAAAACATAGACACTCCCTTAACCTAATTAAGGATGCATTAAGTTAATTAGGTTATGTATAATATCCTTTCCTTTCCAATCAACCTCACTCCTAGAGATTTCCATTCCTTCAGTAATCTTTCTGGCATTCCTTTAGCTGTCATCTCTCTAGAGAGCTGCTGTCAGTTTTCTTCATCCTCTGTCAGAAAATGGAGGCAACCTCTCCTTTCCTTTCTCTATCTAATTGTGTACTCAACATAATCTTATACAAGACTGTCAACACCTTATGTCCTTGCTTTCAAACAATTGCACCATAAATTACAAAATGTTTTTGTTACCACTCTTGGCCTGGTGAAAGAACTCAATAAATATTTGTCGACTGTTTTCTTATTGAATACAAGACATGTTTTTCTTATAAAATCTACCTTTAGCAGCCTGCGAAACCGAATGGACTTATATAGGTACTGACTTCTCCACCTGACAATATGAAAATAGTAAGGGATGTAGCTTTTGTGTTGAAGGATTAGATATGGAAATACTCCAAACCCGTAACATGTTAGTATCACACCATGAAACAAGTATGGCATGTAGACAAAGTTGTATAAACAAATGGTCAAATTCTGAACGGACTGGGTTTACAGTTTTACACTTGCACTTAACCATCACATGCATATTTCTTCTAAAGTATTCCCTCTCATTTTAATTCTCTCCTTCAAATTCAAATAGGATGATCTAACATCATTATAGACTGTGCCTGGCGTACAGTGGGCACACACTCCTTCTGAGTGACCAATTATGACTGGAAAGAGCAGTGGCTTTCTTAAGGTGCTTTCTGTAAAATTACACCCCATATCACTAATGAGGTGGAGGAATTAGATGAAGGCATGTCAGGCATAGGAGGACCTGATTTTTCTCTAAGCCACCGAGCCCCTTAAGAAACCCCCTTGGAATGAGTGAGCACTATGGTGTCTTAATGCAGCAGCAGCAGCAGATGCATACCACATGGGATCTGTCTTGTTTATAGTTTCATGTTCACAATGTTTTACAAGTAAAATTGTTCATAAAAAAGGATGCATTGGAAACATCCTAGACATCTGTCACTCCTACTGCTGGGATAAATGAAAAGATATGTAAAATAGGGGAAAAAACGGAAAATAAAGCACAATTCAAATCCTTCCTTTCCCATTCTCAGACATCATTATTGACTCACCATCCATTCCTGGCTGGGCACTCAATGCTCTCATTTATCTGGCCCTTCATTACTTGCCTTTCCAATGTGATCTTTTACTTGACGATATAAGTGGCAGGCAATTTTTATTCTTGGTATTTGTAGAAATCTTAGAATCTGTCCATTGTTATTAGGTGCTTTTTGGTGTACATGTTCTCTGTCTACAAATTAATTATATCTTAATTAAGTTAAACCTGAGAATCAATTTTCTCCTGCTGGTTGGTTGTTGTTGTTGCTCTCGTTGCTGGTTATGCTTAGGGATCAAAAGCTGTGCTTGGATTAGGTCTGTTACATTGTTACTGTAGATATTCTCTTCAGTAGCTGCTTAGTGTTCTCTATTATCAAGATAGGCTTTTCTTGTTTTACCTCTTTCTCTTTTTTCTCACTTGAAATTTTACTTGCCTCCAGAGAAGACGCCATGCACCAACACCTTCATTATTTTTTCTTCTCTATTTTGACATAAAAATCTCCAAATTTCCCCAGAATTTTGTCCATTAAAGCCAAACCTCCTTCTTTCTGCTTACCACTCTAGGAGAGCTATGCTCTCTCTCCTTTATAATTTCCAACTTCTAGTTTTCAGTTTCTTAGAGACTTTCTTAAACTGCCAGACAATAATGGAATAGAGATGTGGAGCATGTATTAAATATTTCATTACTGTTTAAACCTCCTGCTTTTTAGTTCTGATAACATTATCGTTATTACGCCTAATTATCAAATTTAACATGCTATGAAGAAAACATTTTAGAAAAGTCTATTTTTCTACCTAGCTTTGTTTCTAAGAAGCTGCAATAACAGCAAACTTATCTTTGTTAGCTAATAACAAATGGGAAGGAACAGGAGACAGTCAAAAAAGGTAGAGAAATTCTGAAACCAAAAGAACCAAGCAGGTGGGTGTATTTCCTCTGAGAGGGAGAAGGGAAAAGACATATAACGTGCAATTAAGTGGGAACAAGAAAGAAAAATAGCATATGCCAACTAATAACGTTAAGAGGAAAAGGTGATGGATAGATGAAAGAGACGTCTGGGGCTTCAGTGGAGAAGAGCTGCAGTCTACTCCTGCTGTTACCAAAGCCTGCAGCAGACATCCACAGGAGAGAGAGGGAGAGGAAGGGAGGGAGGACGCAGAGAAGATGGAATAGGGATGGAGAGGGAGGAGAAAGGAGGGAGAAAAGGAGGGAAAGAAAGGGCAGGAGAGGAAGGGAAAGGGAGGAAAAGAGAGAGTTTGGAAACTTATTTATGGTCCAAACAGGTCTTGGTTGCACTCTACCAGCTGTATTGTTACCAACCCAGCCAATGTAGGACATAAACAAATGTTTAAAGTTCAGTTGAACAAGCTCCTCCTTAGTGTTTAATTAGTTGAGTTGAAAGTTGACTGATGTTTCAATCAGACAAAGTTTCTGCACCGGCTATTTGGACAGCCTTATCTTATAACAGACAAATCTATTTGATGCAATTGCATTTGAAAGGAAGATTAACTAGCCATCAATTGTGATGGAAAATATTGTTTCTTACAGTCTTGTCAAACCTCAAATCCAAAAATGAAATGGCGTATTTAAGGAGGACATTTTGTATAACGATTTTAAATTCATACACACTCCTTTATTAATTTTTGATGTTTTAACTTCCAGCTGCTAGTAAATCTTTCGTAAAGTCATCATAATGTTAAGGATTTAGTGAGGTATTTCTTTCCCTGGTGAAGCATTCCTGGATTGATATAATTGGGGTAGCTGCTGTGAAGAGCATTGTTTGACTAGAATCAAGATACAGCGTCATGACTGAGTGCCACGACCTGGGATCACAATGCCTGGCTTGGAATCCCAACTTCAACATTTGTTAATTTATTGGATGAGAGTGACTTCACAAGAAGGAAAAGGGAGGAACTTAGTTAAAATGTTTGCATACGTTACTCCTCGTGGATACATACATTTCCTTGGGTGTATGCTTCCAAGCCACAGGATTGCCTGTCACATATGCTGGTAGCACATGTCCCTCAGTTTTTGTTACACAAACACAGGCACAGCCTAAATGACTTCCTGAACACAGGAGCATAGGGGCTTTGTAGTTATCAAAACATATTTATTGTCTTTTTATCCTCATGGCAATGTTGTTCATTAAGCAGGATAAGTGATTTTATCTTATATTATCTACTTTATAGATTTAAAAAAAAAAGCTGAAAGATATTGCTCATTTAAGTCTCAGCCAGGCTTTCTGAATTCTGGTTCATGTTGTGTTGGGAAATCTTCTAGTCTTAAGACTGAATCCTCCTGTTGTGACTAAACAAGTTATTTTAACTCTTAGAATCTATAAATGAGAAGATAATATGGCTTCACAGGTTTGCTGGGGGAATGGAAGGAGATAACATAAAAAGTGCCTAGCACCTTGTCTAGACAAAACCAGTAGCTATTTTTATTTCTGAAATATTGCTCTGCCTTTAACTAAATGTATCATCTTTTAATGATAACACATTGTTTTTTTCCTAATCACGCCAATAATATTATTTCATTGGTGAAGATGCATAAAACTCAGATCAGAACAAGAAGAAATTTAAAATCACCCATAATTTAACCACTCAGAGATACCTATTAACATTTTTGCATTTTGGTGCATATCATTCTAGTTTATGTAATGTGCAAGTGTGTGTATACACACACAGAACTGGCTTCATGGATGTGCAACCCAGGTAGCTGCACAGGGCTCCCACATTTAGAAGGGTCCTGTGCTTGGTTTAATGCCCTGCTGTCACCTTCTTGAAATTCTTAATACGTTTTGAGCAAGGGGCCCCATATTTTCATTTTGCACTCACCCTCATAAATTATGTAGCTGGTCCAGCACTCACATTAGAATTCAAACAAAATTGGAATGATGCTTGGAATCAAAATTGGAACATGTACTGTTCAGTAAGCTGCCTTTTGCACATAATAAATTGTGTCCATTTTCCCAAGTCACAAAATATTTTCTACAACATGATTTGAATGACTGCATGGTGTTCTATTGTACAGGCCAATGGGACACCAGCGTTCACAGTCTGGATACCTTACACTACTATTGGCTTCAGTTTAGCAAGAATCCATTATAAATCCTGAAAGGACATAAGAGCCGATCACTGAAAATGAAGAATTTCAAGATGTATTTAAAATATACTATATAAGCTGGTAGTTATATAAAATTAATTCTCACACTATTAATTTTCAAAAATGCTATGTATTGCAAACTGTGTCAAGGATCAGTTTTACCTACTAAGAGTATGAATAGTAGGAAAGCATTACCCCTCTACATTAGTGGAATTCTTGGATGGGCACCATTAAATGATAAGTTAGGGAAAGTAAAGGACAATCTTACCTCCATTCCTTTATGGAGATAAGATTTTGCTTGCCTTTCTCAAGCATATGCTAACTGAGGGAGGAGTAAAGTGTTTATAACTGACCTAACCTTAAAACCTAAACTGAAGTCCCCCATAAAATGGATAGAATAATACTTTATTCTGAATAAAAGTTCCTAGGCTTGGTGATAAATATGATAAAGTAACTGTTTAAAAAAAATAGTTAAAAAGGAGGAGAAATTTCTTTTTTCCAATATCTGAGTAGTATAAAGTGATAAGAGAAGAGCATTTGAAAAATGAGCCCAATAAAAGATTGTCTAATTGTGGAAAAGAAGTTCAAACGTGATTTTGAAAATCAAAGAGAGCATTTGGCAGTAGATCTCAAAATGAAGACTGGAGTCCTACATCTTTATCACAGCAAGAATGGAGGGAAGAGAATAGACTCTTGATTGTAGTCAATTTACAATTGGCCTGACTAGAAATGGTAAGTTTAGCAGAAAGGCAACGGAAATTACACTGGAACTTGGCATAGCTCTCAGAATGTAGGTTCAATGAATAATAACAGTCATAATTTCATGGTTTTAAGAGCTCATAGAATCATCAAATATACATGCATCGTTCCTTTAAAGAGCTGTGCTTTCCATCCAGCTTTTGTTTGGATAATCTCTTTACAGATTCAGTTAAACCAGTTGTATTAATCTATTGCAAATGTAATTAATTTGCAGTAATATGCCAGGTTGTCCCTTCAGGAATCTTGCTAAACTGAAGCCAGTAATAATGTCAAGTATCCAAACTGTGAACACTGGGGTCCCATTGGACATCATTTAATAGTACTTGTCCAAGACTTCCACTAACAAAGAAAACTAATGCGTTTCCTACCACTCACACTCTCAGTGGGTAAAGTGGACCCTTGGCACAGTTTACAAGACATAGCATTTTTGAGAATTTGTGGTATGAAAATTAATTTTACACATTTACCTGCTTAGATAGTGTATTTTAAGTACATAAATGTGTCTTTCCACATATTTGTCTATTTTTAGTGTTGACTTTTTGTTTAACTGAACTATAAAAACTCTTATTTTCTGTTTACAGAACTTAGCACAATATAATAACTAAAGATATGTGTATGTGTATTTTTTAATAAGAAACTATTTTGACAGTAGTGCAGTGTACTGGAGCCTTGTTACTCTAGGCGTGCTCAATGGACCAGAATTATCTGCATCACCTGAGATCTGGTTAGAAAGGCAGAATCTCAGGCCCTGCCTCACATCTACTGTATCAAAATCTGCATTTTAACAAAATCCTCAGGTGACTCCTGTGCAAAATAAAGACTGATCAGCACTCGTTCAGAACACTGAATCATGACACGAATGTCGTTAGAAAAGATCTGTGGTTATTGTGTTGCTCTGAATCTGTGTGTCCAATCAGTTCAGTGTATATCAGAGTGCATTGCATAGCCAACATTTTTCCATCTCCATTGGGCCAACAAAACTATAGTGGTGTTCTAAAGATATCTGGAAGAAATTGTAACGAGCTTGAACATGTTGCTGTTGAGTCTATCAGAAAGGACATAAAGTTAATTTAACATGACTATATTTTAGTGAGGCTATGCTGGCCCATAGATATATTTAAGTTATGCCCAAATTAATAACATTTATTAGCTGTGAAATCATAGACCAGCAACATATTTTCTGTATTGTTTTATTCTTTTTATTTGTGCACTGGAGAAAATTTAGAAAACTAAAAAATGTAAAGAAGAAAATTAAAATCATCTATGTATTATTCCAAGAGACAACTCCTATTAGCATTTTACTCTCCAGGAAGCTTTAAGCTGTTTGCCCTTTTTTCCATTGAGACATTAGAGTACATTTACTCGCTGGGATTTAGACAGACAACAATGAATGAAATTGATGTGGTCCCTGCCTTTAAGAGATTTACAGTCTAGTTGCGAGAGACAAATCCCAAATGAAGCAAATAAAAAAAAAGAAGATGATTATAGACTGTGTTAAGTGAAATTAAGGTAAGCATCAGAGAGCTATGGGAGAGAATAATGGGGAGGAGAATGGGGGTCAGTGAGGGAAAGAGTGGTAGATTGACTGTCTCGAGACTTGAAGATTGAGAAAGAGTTAAATCAACACATTCCTGGCATGTTGAATGCCATGTACCAGGAAATGACAGGGAACCAGTGTAGTGGACAGGAGACTGATTTGAGATAATGTAGCCAATTATAGAGAGGAAGTGAATGACAACTCCCTAGGGGAGTCAGTCACAGTAAAAGAGTTCCTCACTGCACAGTATAAGAACCTAAGCTTTCATACTTATTACACTTGGTGCCACTGCAGGGCCACATGCTGTCCTTCCACTCTCCTCAGCCTTGAAATTTTGAATCTCTCTGGATGGAGGCTTTGCATATTGCTGTGAGAGACCTCCTACCAGATCCAATCCAAAGTTACTGGGTGAGAGAAAAGAGGGAGATGGGTGGGGAATCCATTTCCACAAGTCCACAAGGCAACTAATGAACCATAGGTTAAGGTACTGAAGTCTTTTACTCCTAACCCAAAGGAATGTATCTGTGAGAGAACTTGTGTGTCTTGTGGATTAATAGGAATGCTTACTCATATTAAATAATTTTATATTGGATAAAATTTTGCTATACTAAATAATCTTATAAGTAGTTGAGGAGGCTATCTCTGGTTGATTTCCACTTATTATGTTGAAACCTGTGGAATCAATGTAGCACAACTCATTCTAGGTATTAGATAGCATCTACCTACCACCCTCGGTTTGGGCAGGTGAGCTGGAGTTGATACTTTGTGTTCCAAACTGGAGCCAGAGTGAATAAGGGACTGGGGTTAAATACCCCACATGGACTCTCAAGAAATCTAAAATGTGGAAAGGATAGTTTCTTCAGTAAATGGTGCTAGGCAAACTAGATATTCACATGCAAAAAAGTAAAATTGGACCCCTATCTTACACTACTCACCAAAATTAACTCAAAATGGATTAAAGATTTAAATGTAAGACCTGAAACTGTAAAACTCCTATAAGATATCATTGGGAAAAAAGTCCTTGACATTGGTCTTGGCAATGATTTTTTGGATATGAGACCCAAAGTACAAGCAACAAAAGCAAAGATCACCAGTGAGACTACATCAAACTAAAAAGCTTCTGCACAGCAAAAGAAACAATCAGCAAAATGAAAAAGCAATCTACAGAAGGGGAGAAAGTATTTGCAAACCTTATAGCTGATAAGGGGTTAATATCCAAATACACAAGAAACTCACAGAACTCAATAGGAAAAAACCAAATAACTCGATTAAAAATGGGCAAAGGACCTGAATAGACATTTTTCCAAAGAAGACGTACAAATAGGCAGCAGGTACATGAAAAGGTGCTCAATATCACTAATCATCAGGGAAATGCAAATGAAAACCACAATATCACCTCACATCTGTTAGGATGGCTTCAAAAAGATAAGAGATAACAAGCGCTGATGAAGATGTGGAGAAAAGGGAACACTACCACACTATTGGTGGGAATGCAAATTGTTACAGCCATTATGGAAAACAGTATGAATGTTCCTCAAAAATTTTTAAAAAAGTGCTATGTTATCCAGCAATCCCATTTTTGTATATATATTAGAAGGAGACAAAATCTTTATCTGGAAGAAATATTTGCACCACCATGTTTATTGCAGCATTATTCACTATATCCAAGACATGGAAACAACCTATATGTCCAACAATGGATGAATGGATAAAGAAGATGTGATATCTATGTCTACATCTATATAATATATGATATACATAACTATTCAATATACGTATAATCGAATATTATTCAACCATAAAAAAGAAGGAAATCCTGCCATTTTAGAAAACACAGATGAACCTCGAAGGCATTCTCCTAAGTGAAATAAGTCAGACAAAGACAAATACTGTATGTTCTCACTTATTTGTGAAATCTAAAAAAGCCTAACTCATAGAAACAGAGAGTAGATTGGAAGTTACCAGGGGCTGGGGCATGGGGGAAATGAGGAGAGGTTGGCTAAAATGTACACATTTTCAGTTATACTGTGAGTAAATTCTGGGGATCTTTGTACAGCATGGTGACCATAGTTAACAGTACTGTATTGTGTATTATAAGTTGTTAAGAGAGTAGATCTTAAACATTCTCACTACACACAAAAAAGGGTGACTATGTGAGGTGATAGATGGGTTAACTAACTTTATTTTGGTAATCATTTCACAACATATACATGTATCAAATTATCACATTGTACACCTTAAACTTACATAATGTTATATGTAAATTATATTTCAATAATGCTGAGAGAAAAAAAGGAACCCAAAGTGTGAAAAACACTATGCAGCATAGCCAGCTGGACTCAGATGTGCACTCTACTCAATGTGCACACTCTGAGCCTGCAAACTAACACAAATACTAGTTTAGAACACTATTTCTTGGAGATGCTTCCATAATTCAGTCCATTCATGGGAGAGAACACAAGGAAAAGATAACTTTTCTGGAAGGCAAGCTCTAGGATAAAAATACCTAAATAAATAAGTAAATAGAAACAAGTATAACTCCACGAAAAACTGAACTCCATGGTCATATCACAGACCAAACACACTCAAGGAACTCGAACCAATAGAACAATTTAAAGACGTCTTAAATATGTTTACAAGTTTCAGAGACAAAAAAGAAATGATAACTGTTTTTACGTTCAGTTGAACAGGAAGCTAGGAAGCATGTACAGAAAGATATAAGTAATCAAGTAGAAATATTAGAGATTTTCGAGTAGAAATTTTCGAGTAGATTAGAGTAGTAGACTAGAGATTTTCTAGTTGAAATCTTAGAGATCTACAATAATTGAGTAGAAATCTTTAGAGATAAAAAGAAGAGTAGTTGACATGAATCTCAATAGATGAATTGAATATTACACTTGACATAATGGAACAGATAATTAATGGACTGGAAGATAAAATAGAATAAATTTCCTGCTGTTCAAAAAGTAAGAAAAAAAGAAAGAAAATGAAAACATGCTGCTACAGGAAAAAAGAGAATGAGAAGTTTAAACCTACAACTTCAAGAAGAGAGAATAGAAAGAATGTGTAAGAGGAAATATTCAAAGACATTATGGCAAAGAATACTCCAGTAATGAGAACTTGAGAAGTGACAGGTGTCCTTAGATTGAAAAGTTCCACAGTGTCAAGTTCAGTTAAAAATACCTGCCCCTAAATACATTGTAATGGAACAACATAAAGAGAAAACATAAAGAGCATAAAGAGAAAATTTAACATAGAGGGAAACAATCTCCTTTTCTTTAGAGATTAGTTTCCCCCTTGCTTTCTTATTTAGAGCTTTTCCTTCCTCTGAATGTCCCAACTACCTTTTGGGAGTCCTAGGACAAAAGGAACACAGAAACCATTTGATTGGAAGATTTTTGAGATTTTATTTATCCATGCACAGCTCAAGACCAGGGAATTATGCCATGTCTAAGCCAGATTTAAGAGAGGTACACTTTCACTAAGAGGTTTTCTGTTTGTTTGTTTAGAGCTGAAATACTACAATATCTTATCCAGTCTTCTGCCAGCAGCTCTACACTCCCATGACAATGACAAAAACGGCAGAATAAGAGTCCTGTTTCTATCTTACCACACCAACATTGCCTACTCTTTTGAAATACCAAGGTTTACACTACCACCCATAAATTGTCATTATACCTTGAAAGTATCAGATTACCTAAATTTATATATCAAGGGAGATAACACCTATCAGATATATATGAGAAATAGCAAATTTAATCAAACACATTTTGCTAGGAATGAACAGATAAGTCACTTAGCAAATTTGTGGCCAAGGTCAATTATTTTGCCTTAAGGAAATAATGGGGGTAGAAGACCAATTCAAAAGTGTTCTGCCTTTTTGATTTCCTTGATTAATATTAGGCCTCTGAAATCTTAATAAATTCATATTCTTGAACATTATGATAAGTTAAATATTCATCTACATTTTTTTCATAGTTTTCATGGCTTCTGTATTTTACATTTAGCTCTTTAATCCATCTGAACTTTACCTTGTCATTTTATTGGAGGTTTACTTAAGTGGTTTCCAAAGAGTTATCTTATATTCTTGTCTTTTTAAAGAAATATTTCTTCTCGATTGGTTTGTAGTAATTAATTTTTAATGTGTTGAGTTTCTTATTATAAATAATAAAATCTGTTTCAAGGCAATCTAGTCTGTTCAAGTGATCTATCCGTTGATCCTTGTGTCAGTACCAAACTCTTTTAATATCTGAGACTTATAGTTCATTTTAATGAACTACACATCTTACTGTAATATCTTTTCTTCTGAAAATGTTCTTAGCTATTACAGGTATCAACTGTTTATTTTTCCAGATGAATATTAGAATAGGATTTTAATTCAGTTTTTTCTATATTTTAATTAGAACTGCTTTAAAACTATGAACTAATTTTAGAGAATGGATATGTTTATAACATTTAATATTCTTCTCCAAGGAATAATTAAAAATGTCAATTAATCTGCAGTTATAGTATTTTATTAAAAAAATCTTTCATATCTCTTTTTCGTTTTCTTCGTTTAGGTCCAATAAATCTCCTTAGGGGTGTTTCTGGATATTTCTGGTCTTTTGTTTCTGTTATGAATGTAATTCTCTGTTTAATTAGTCATCTTCCCAGTTTATTTTCTAAATGATTATTGCCTTGTGCCCTGACTAAATTTAAAAAATTCTTATATAATTTCATTTTATTATCCTGCCTGGTATATATTCCAGGCAGACCATTATATCATCTTGTATTTTTAACATTATTTTTGCTAGTTCTGTTATTCAGAACATAAAAGTTCATGGCTATTACTTCTTCACGATGGAATGTAACTTTTATCCATGAATGATATCTTGACTCGGTAAAGAAAACTTAGGCCACAACCTTTTTCCCTCAGAACTCTATAGACATGGCTTCACTTTCTTCCGGTGCTCAAGATTATAGAGCAGAAGTCTGAGACCAGACTGGTTTTTGTTCCTTTGTAAGTTACCTGGTTTTTTTACTGAGCTGTATGTAGGATATTTTTTTCTTCGTCCTTGTAATTCAAAAATATCACCAGGATAGGTCTAGATGTTGTGCTATTTTCATTAAATTTAACTGAAATACAATGGATCTTTTTGATCAGCAGACTCTTTATAGCTCAGCAAAATTTTCTTCTATTATACTTTTGATTATTGTTTCAGCTCCATTTATTTTGGTTTCTTCCCCAGGATACCCAATTACCTCTTCTCCTATCCATCATTTTCTCTCATCATCTCCATCTCTTTGTCTTTGTCCTGTGTAGCTTGGGTGGAAAACATGTTTAGAGAATTCAGAGTCTGGCAAGGAGTAAGAACTCAGCAAAGGATAACTATATAATTATTATTATATTCACAGACCTCCTTTACTCAGCTTTCATTCAGTGAATGAAGTTGTTAATAAATTCCATTGGAGTGGAACTTTAAGATTTATGAAGCATTTTAATCCATTCTGTCAGTTGACCCTCATAACAACTCTTGGAGGTGAGCATATTATTATTCCTATTTACAAATGGGGAAACTGATGTTCAGAAAGATTAGGTAATTTGCCTAAGATTACACAGCTGAGTAGTGGTGGATCTAAGATCAAGGTCCTTATCCTGGGGTGGATGCTCAGGTCACTCCTCCTTCTTTAGGGCAGCATTGCTCCCTGGTTTCTGACATCTTTAGAATATAAAACCCTCCAAAGAAAGCATTAGCTATGGAATTTCAGCTTGAGGGATTTGTACTCTCAGGAAGCAACAAATCATTATTCGTGACTTTTTTCTTTGTTTAGACAGACGCCATGGCATTTTCTTTTCTTCAAACAGATATTCTAATCACTTGAGCCCCTTTAAGCAATATGAAGCAATTGTAATCACAGATGTCCTTGATCCTTCCTGCCAGTCTCATTTCCAAAAATAGAATCCTTGCTCAGGATTCCTCATAAAATAGTACAGTGGAGCCTTTGTGTTTTAAAATCCTTATAATTTGAAAATAGCTTTATCTGCAAAGTGTAATACCAAAAAAAAAAAGGAAAGAAAAGAAAAACCTCACTGCAGATTTTTGACATATCTCACTCTTTTGTAAAAACTTTCTTCACACACTAAAGGACAGTTGAATATTTAACTCTGAAATTCAATGTTTCATACTCATTGATATAAATATGATTATGAATTTAGGATCTTAGAAGAGCGGATCTTTCATTACTTGTTAAGGATTAAGGCATGGAATTTCTGAAATCTGTCATATGAATATTGCATGGTGAATTTATAAATGAAATCTCTCTATCCATCTGGCTCTTGATCTATCTATATCTCAGTTGCACTTAGGCCCATGTTGCTGTTCTGGTAGTGGGCTCTGCTGCTAGTCCTGGTTCTGCCCCCCTCTTCTTCCTCTGCCCCTTGGGCCTTCTTCACAAAGACTCACACATACACACACACATAAATCATGACCTCTTAGGGTCCTGGAGTAACCAAGAGAAGACAGAGACTCATCTTGTTTGGGAGATTTTATTATCCCTTTGAAGCCAGAAGACCTACTGGAGAGAGCTCTGTGAAGCATCCAGCTCATCTGGAGGACATGTTATACTCTTTCTCCGTAATGAACAATGAGAGCCAAGGGTTTTGTTTTTTTGCCCCTTCCAGGGTAATAGCTTCTCTCTCACACCATGTGGTTCACAGCCCCACCAAGTACACTATTCCCATTTTGGACTCTCACATACTTCGAGGTGTCAAGTTCAGATATTTGAAGATCCCAAAGTGCCTAAATTTTATGTATCAGAGGGGATGAGCCTGTCTCAGAGAGCCATAATAGCCTAGAGATGGGAAGGAGATAAATCTAGGCAAAGTATTCTGAGGCAATTTTATAGCCCACAAAAGGAACAGATCATCAGGCAAATAAATATCAAGCCATTCAAGTCAATTGTATCTACATGAAGGAGATGAAGCCACTTTCCTAGTTCAGGCTTGAAGGGAGGGCCGAGAAATTTCCCAGCCATTGTGCCTTTCTGGTCATTCCAATCCCAACCTCCCTTTCTTTAGGTTAATTTAAATTCTCTGTAATATTTGACTCCTTCAATCTTAATACACCATAAATAACAACGTGTATATATACAACTATGTGTATTTTTTCAAATGAATATTTTGAGTGCCTGCTATGTGTCAGGCTCTAGGTTCAGGTTACCTTGGAATCAGAGACCTGTACTTTGTAGGCTTGACTGTTTTATGCTGAAAGGGAGCAGAACACACCACCCCAAAATATCCCATTTTGCCATGTGGAGCGGAAAGCAATCAAGACCCAGCAGACTCAGGAAAAGCTTTTCACCTCCCCCTTCACTGCTTAAAAGAATTTAGAATGGTGGCTTGTGCCAGGAAGAGAGCTATTACCAGAGAGATCTTTTTCACCTGAGAGACTTATCTGTATGGCAGGGCAAACATTTGTTTACTAAACATTTGCTCTTCTCATCTTTCTGTGAATTGCGTTCCTCCCCTTTGAAGCCCAGACTGCTATCCCTTTCCCTAGCTCAGGATGGTATATAAGCCCCAAGTGCCTGGCTGCCTTAGAGTCTCATATCTTCGTGGGCTTCCTGTGCATATGTAATTAAGTTTGTTTTTTCCTGTTAATCTGTTTTTTTTTTTATTATTACAGAGAGGTCTCAGCCAAGAGCCTAGAAGGATAGAGGGAAAATTATTTTTCCTCCTCTACAATGCTTTGTGTTTTCCTTTATTCATTTCCCTCTAGGTGTTTGCTTATCTTTAGTAAAGTTTCTTTTGAAAACCTCAGCCTGTGTCAGTTCTGCTGAGGCCTCTTGGGTTTATCCACACCAAGATTAGCATCTTCAAAGGGCAACCAGTACCTGAGGGGGGCCATGTGTATTGATAGCAGTGGATGTCCATGTAAGTAGACCTCAGGAATGGTGTGGGGGATCAGAATTTGCCACCCCAAAATGTCTTTATTTGGCTTGATAATTTTTAAGAATAAAAGACTAAGAAAGAAACATTGACATTCCCCCTAACTGCCTAAGAGAATTTAAGATAGAAGACCTGTCCCAGGAAGGCGCTATCACCATAGGTAACTCTAGGTGTGGTAGACAGGAAGGCACCTAGCAAGGCCCATTTTTATCGAAGTTCTCTCTCGGATTCCATTGTGTATAGATGGTCCAGCAAATGTTTGTTTATCAAACATTTGCTTTTCCATCTCCACGTGAATTGCGTTCCTCCCTTTTGAAGTCGCAAACCACTACCCCCAAGACCCTCCTTTGTCTTTAGCTGAAGATGATATTTAAGGTGGTGGCTTTAGCCATTTTGGTGAGTTGCTCAGTTTTCTTGCATTTCTACAATGTATACATGTTACTAAATATGTTTGATTTTATCCTATTACTCTGTCTCATGTGTGGGAGATCAAAATTTGCCACCCTGAAATATATCTCTTTACCTTGCTTATTTTCTCTGACAGACATTTGACCTCCCCAAAACTGCCTAAAGGAATTTAACTCTGGGTGTAGACAGACTGACAGGGTCCTCACTAAGCCCATTCTTAACAAAGTTCTGTTTACCAAATATTTACATTTGTAAAGGTATCTCCCTCTGTGTAGTGGGATGAGGGGGGATGACCTTATCTGTGAAAACTCTTATCAGGATGGAAGAAGAAGACTTAAAACCACATACTCTTGAGTGACGTCAGCATCATGGCGGAGTGAGCTTTCCTGTGAACTCTTCCCCTGACAAGATACAACAAAAGGAACAGTTACAGACCAACAATGGAATCCCAGACAGTGAAAAGCTAGAGCAGAGGGATCCACACTGCCACACATCTGAGAGCAGAACGTGCTGGGCCCCCGGAGGATGTGGGGAGAGGTAGGGAGAGCTCCTCTCCCTCCCCATCAGATCAGCGATCCCGGTCCACGCGGTTCCCAGAGAGGGGGGAGGGGCGGACCTCGGCGGGGAAACCGTGGCTCTTCGGGCTCTCTCAGCCAGTGGGAAACTCCAGCACAGAGGACTCAGAGGAGCCACAGGGCTACCATCAACATCTGAGCACCCCAGAGAGCGGATAAAGAGGGGCAAACGAGAAGCCTCCCACGTCAGGGACCCAGAGGGCAAAAGAGAGAGCTCCCCCCTCCCCGCAAACTGGACTCTGCAGCTCAACCAACCAGACCAGACCTAGCGATCCGCGGCAGACCAGACCAAGTGATCCGCGACAGACCAGACAAAGCGATCTGCGGCAGACCTGATCAAAGGACTGGACCCGTGGATCGCAGCGGGGGAAAAAAAAAAACAAACAAAAAACAAAACTGCGGATCGCAGCAGAAAAACCGGGGCAGAGCTCAGGGGACTTAGACTACACAGCCCTTTACCACCAGACAGTGGCGGCAGGTGGAAATTACAACCAGAGATTTCCAGGATGAGGAAAAACAAAACCAACACAGGAACCACAATGCAAAAATATATGAAATCACCAGACCAGAAACAAAATGACAAGCACCCAGAAATCAACCACGAAGACACAGAAATCCATAAACTAAATAACAGAGATTTCAAAATAGCTATCATAAAAACGCTCAACGAAATACAAGACAACACAAACAATTCAATGAGATTAGGAGTTTCTTCACAAAAGAGATTGAAATCATAAAGAAAAACCAATCAGTGCTGATGGAGATGAAGAACACAATGGAGGAGATAAAGGAGAATATGGAATCTCTAAAGAACAGAGCTGACAATATGGAGGAAAGAATTAGCACCTTAGAGGATAGGAATACAGATATACTCCAGATGGAAGAGCAGAGAGAACTAAGACTAAAAAGAAATGAAGAAAGACTCCGAGAAATATCTGACTCTATTAGAAAATGTAACATAAGAATTATAGGTATTCCTGAGGGAGAGGAGAGGGAAAGAGGAACAGGGAGCCTATTCAAGGAAATAATAGCTGAGAATTTCCCAAATCTGGGGAAGGAGCAGGAAATACCAGTAAGCGAAGCCAACAGGACATCTATATATATTAACAGACAAAGGCCTTCACCACGACACCTAGTGGTAAGGCTAGCCAGGGTCAACGACAAAGAAACCATATTAAGGGCAGCTAGACAAAAACAGAAAATAACGTACAAAGGAACTCCCATCAGGCTCTCAGCGGATTTCTCAACAGAAACTTTACAGGCTAGAAGAGACTGGAATGATATATTCAAAATACTGAAAGACAAAAACTTTCAGCCAAGAATACTCTATCCAGCAAAAATATCCTTCAAATATGATGGAGAAATAGTAACTCTCCCAGATAAAGAAAATCTAAGGGAGTTCATGGCCACGAGACCCTCACTACAAGAAATACTCAAGAAGGCCCTCAGGCCTGAAAAAAAGAAGAGAAAGGGAACACAAAGCTTGGAGCAAGGCGAAAAGTAGGTAGACAAACTCAGAAAAATAGTAGATCTTTACCAGAATAGGTTAGCAACCACTTAAATACTAAATTCAAAGATCAAAGGAAGAAATTCACCAAAAATAAATTTAACCTCATCACTGTAAACACACAGCCACAACACAAGATAGAATAAGGTATAACAAGAAAAACTTAGAAGGGGAAGAGGAAAGTGACTGAATTGACTTAGTATAAGGAAATAGGAGGCCATCAGATAATGGACTATCTCATACACAAGATTTTTTGCCCAAACCTCAAGGTAACCACTAAACAAATAATCAAAACAAAACCACATATGATAAACAAGAAGAAAACTAGAAGAGTCATAAGACAGAACAACCAAACTGAATTGGCAGTCCAAAACAAATGGGACAAGAAACAAAGGAAATGCAAAAGAACCAGAAAATAAGTGACAAAACAGCAACATTAAGCCCTCATATATCACTAATTACCCTAAATGTAAATGGATTGAACTCTCCAATCAAAAGATACAGAGTGGCAGGATGGATTAAAAAGCAAGACCCAACAATATGCTGCCTTCAGGAAACACATCTTAGCACTAAAGACAAGCACAGGCTCAGAGTGAAAGGATGGAAGACAATACTCCAAGCTAATGGTAAACAAAAGAAAGCAGGTGTTGCCATACTCATATCAGACAAAGTAGACTTCAAGATAAAACAGGTTAAGAAAGACAAAGAAGGGAAATACATAATGATAAAAGGGACACTCCATCAAGAAGACATATCACTTATAAATATATATGCACCCAACATAGGAGCACCAATGTACATAAAGCAACTATTAACAAACCTAAAAGGAGAAATCAACAACAACACAATAATAGTAGGGGATCTTAACACCCCACTTACAGCAATGGATAGATCATCCAGACAAAAAGTCAATAAAGAAATAGTATACTTAAATGAAAAACTGGACGAGATGGACCTCGTAGACATATACAGAGCACTCCATCCAAAAACAGCTGACTACACATTCTTCTCAAGCACGCATGGAACATTCTCTAGGATAGACCATATGTTGGGAAACAAAGCAAGCCTCAATAAATTTAAGAAGATTGAAATCATAACAAGCATCTTTTCAGACCATAAGGCTATGAAACTGGAAATGAACCATGAAAAAAAAACTGGGAAAGTGACAAAAATGTGGAGATTAAACAACATGCTACTGAACAACCAATGGATCATTGATGAAATTAAAGGAGAAATCAAAAACTATCTGGAAACAAATGAAAATGATAATATGCCATATCAAACCATATGGGATGCAGCAAAAGCGGTCCTGAGAGGGAAACTCATAGCGATACAAGCCCACCTTAACAAAGAAGAAAAAGCCCTAATAGGCAACCTTAAATTACACCTAACAGAACTAGAAAAAGAAGAACAAACAAAGCCCAAAGCCAGCAGAAGGAGAGAAATAATAAAAATCAGAGCAGAAATAAATGAAATTGAGACCAAGAAAACAGTAGAAAGGATTAATGAAACAAAGAGTTGGTTCTTCGAGAAGATAAACAAAATCAACAAACCCTTAGCCAGGCTTACTAAGAAAAAAAGAGAAAAGGCTCAAGTAAATAAAATTAGAAATGAAAGAGGAGAAATTACAACGGATACCATGGAAATACAGAGGATTATAAGAGAATACTATGAGAAATTATATGCCAACAAATTGGACAATCTAGAAGAAATGGATAAATTCTTAGACTTATACAACCTCCCAAAATTGAACCAAGAAGAAATGGAGAATCTGAATAGACCAATAACAAGTAAAGAGATTGAAATAGTAATCAAAAACCTCCCCAAAAATAAAAGTCCAGGACCAGATGGCTTCTCCAGTGAATTTTACCAAACATTCAAAGAAGATTTAATACCCATCCTTCTCAAACTATTCCAAAAAATAGAGGAAGATGGAACACTTCCTAAATTATTCTACGAGGCCAACATCACCCTGATACCAAAACCAGACAAAGACAGTACAAAGAAAGAAAATTACAGGCCAATATCGCTGATGAACATTGATGCAAAAATCCTCAACAAAATATTGGCAAACCGAATACAACAATACATTAAAAAGATCATACACCATGATCAAGTGGGATTTATACCAGGGACGCAGGGATGGTTCAACATCGGCAAATCAATCAACGTGATACATCACATCAACAAAACAAAGAATAAAAACCACATGATCATCTCAATAGACGCAGAGAAGGCATTTGACAAGATACAACATCCATTTATGATAAAAACTCTCAATAAAATGGGAATAGAAGGAACGTACCTCAACATAATAAAGGCCATATATGACAAACCCACAGGCAACATCATACTCAACGGGGAAAGACTGAAAGCCATTCCTCTGAGAACAGGAACGAGGCAGGGCTGCCCACTCTCACCACTCCTGTTCAACATAGTACTGGAGGTTTTGGCCAGAGCAATTAGGCAAGAAAAAGGAATAAAAGGAATCCAAATAGGTAACGAAGAAGTGAAACTCTCACTATTTGCAGATGACATGATTGTATATATAGAAAACCCTAAAGAATCTGTTGGAAAACTATTAGAAACAATCAACAACTACAGCAAAGTTGCAGGGTACAAAATCAATCTACAAAAATCAGTTGCATTTCTATATGCTAATAATGAACTAACAGAAAGAGAGCTCAAAAAGATAATACCATTTACGATTGCATCAAAAAGAATAAAATACATAGGAATAAATCTTACCAAGGAGGTGAAGGACCTATACAATGAGAACTACAAGACATTATTGAAAGAAATCCATGATAACATAAAGAAATGGAAAGATATCCCATGCACGTGGATTGGAAGAATAAACATAGTTAAAATGTCTGTATTACCTAAAGCAATCTACAGATTCAATGCAATCCCAATCAGAATCCCAATGACATTCTTCACAGAAATAGAAAAAAGAATACTAAAATTTATATGGGGCAACAAAAGACCCTGAATACCTAAAGAAATCCTAAAGAAAAAGAACTAAGCAGGAGGCATCACAATCCCTGACTTCAAAACATACTACAAAGCAATAGTAATCAAAACAGCATGGTACTGGTACAAAAACAGACACACAGATCAATGGAACAGAATTGAAAGCCCAGAAATAAAACCACACATATACGGACAGCTAATTTTTGACAAAGGTGCTAAGAACATGCAATGGAGAAAGGAAAGTCTCTTCAATAAACGGTGTTGGGAAAACTGGACAGCCACATGCAAGAGAATGAAAGTGGACCATGTGCTATCGCCATTCACGAAAATTAACTCAAAATGGATCAAAGACCTGAAGGTGAGACCTGAAACTATAAAACTCATAGAAGAAAATATAGGCAACACACTATTTGACATTTGTTTTAAAGGAATCTTTTCGGATGACATACCTACCCAGACTAGGGAAACTAAAGAAAAAATAAACAAGTGGGACTTTATCAGATTAAAGAGCTTTTATAAGACAAATGAAACCAGAATCAAGATGAACAGACAACCCACCAGCTGGGAGAGAATATTTACAAAACATACATCTGACAAGGGGTTGATCGCCATAATACATAAAGAACTCACACAACTGAACAACAAAAAAACAAACAACCTGATCAAAAAATGGGCAGAGGAAATGAAGAGACACTTCTCCAAGGAAGATATACAGATGGCCAATAGGCACATGAAAAGATGCTCAACATCACTAATCATCAGGGAAATGCAAATCAAAACAACACTAAGATACCACCTCACGCCCGTCAGAATGGCTATAATCACCGAGACAAAAAACAACAAATGTTGGAGAGGATGTGGAGAAACAGGAACCCTCATACACAGCTGGTGGGAATGCAAATTGGTGCAGCCTCTATGGAAAACAGTATGGAGATTCCTCAAAGAATTAAAAATAGAGATGCCCTATGATCCAGCCATCCCACTACTGGGATTCTATCCAACGCACCTGAAATCAACAATCCAAAGAGGCTTATGCACCCCTATGTTCATTGCAGCATTATTCACCATAGCCAAGAAGTGGAAGCAACCTAAGTGTCCCTCGACTGACGATTGGATTAAGAAAATGTGGTATATATATACAATGGAATACTACTCAGCCATAAAAAAAGACAAAATCGTCCCATTTGCAACAACATGGACGGGCCTGGAGCGTATTTTGTTAAGTGAAATAAGCCAGAAAGAGAAAGACAAACACTGTATGATCTCACTCATATGTGGAATATAAACCAACACATGGACAGAGAAAACTGGACTGTGGTTACCAGGGGCAGTGGGGGTGGGGGGTGAGCACAAGTGGTGAAGTGAGTCATATATATGGTGATGGACAAACAAAAATGTACAACCCAAAATTTCACAATGTTAGAAACCATTAAAACATCAATAAAAAAAAAACAACTACATACTCTTGATTACTATCATTCCTGTCTCTCCAGCCACATTCTCTATAGGTGGTCCTGCAAAGCATTGTCTGACAAACATTTACATTTCCCTCTTCATATAAATTGTCTTCTTCCACTCTGAAATCCCAAAACACCACCCATCTCCAACATCCTCCTTTGTCTTCAGCTGAAGATAGTATTTAAGACAAGAGTCTCTGCTATTGTGTTGAGAAACTCAGTTTCCCTGGTTTCTCCCATGTAAATACGTTATTCAACTTGGTATTATTTTCTCCTGCTAACCTGTCTTTTAATTATTTGGACAGCCAGAAGAACCTTAAGGGAAAGGGAGGAGGGGGATTCTTCCTCTTCCCCGACACATGTCAATTTAATTCCTAGACCAGCCAGAAGGACCTAGAGGATAGAGGAATAGTTATTCCACCCCTACAATTGGAATCTTCATTGGAACAAATTAATGTTGCTTTACCCTCTTACATTATGCCTCCCCACCAGAGATTTCCTGCAGACTTTGATGACTTTGTGCTTTGCTTTAACTCAAGAGGCTATTCCGTTTCATGAGGAAATTTGTTCCCCCATATATCCTGAATATATTTGACTTTGTTCTACAGAATATATATCAGGCAGTACTTGGGCCCATGCCAATAATAAGTTGCTTGGCACATGCAGTTCTTACAGATGACACTTTGACATTTTGACACATCTTTTCTGCAGTAATGTAATTAACAAATAAGTCCCTAGACCTGAAAATGGTCTCTTCATAAAGATGAAACAGTTAAATTCATCAAGGGTGTTCTGGACACCATAAATTATTTCTTACCAAACCTGCCTTCCAGAATTAATGCACCCCAGACAGAGAAACCTCATTTTAAAGGACACTCAAGGCCAAATCAACCATCTTAATTTGACAGATGTTGCTTTGCAAAGTGTTTACAGTACAAATTTCCAGACTTGAATTTTGTTGACTTAACTAATCATCTCTGTGCTGGGGAAAATAAATGAAAGTCAACACAAAAACTGATCTCCTAGATGTGTTGTTTTAAATAAATAATGAAGATGAAAGGAAAGCATAGGCACTGAACTGCCCTGTGAATTCCTAAGTCACTAAAGTATGCAGCCTTTACAGACTAGTCCTCCCCGATCCCTAAGTTTCTGTATTTAATAAGAGAAGGATGAAAAACATCAATGTATTTTTTTTTTGCAAATAAATCTGTCAATATTTTTTTAAAATAGTAACGATAACAGAAGAAAGGAAAAACGTTGCTTGAAGCCAAGATGATCACTTGGTAAACATATTAAATGAATGCCAGGCTATTTTGGACCAATATTTGTTTTTTGTTTATTGATTGTCTGTTTTGCTTTGTCCTCTATTAGACAATTTTCATTTTTATTCTACCTCAAGTATTTAATTCTCCTGCTTATTCTTTAAACCTCTGAAAGCAGAGATCTCTTCTGTAGTTAAAATAATAAGCTATGTCATAGTAGCCCTGGGGCCCTGGAGGGCGTTAGCTATGCAAGTTCCTTTGTTCAGGCCATCTCCTCTCTCATCAGGCTTATGGTAATGGCAAAAACCAGCACAGAAGGCAATGGTAGTAGAGAAACTAGTACAGACACCAATTCAGGGTGTCTCAACTTTCCCTTTGATCATGCCTCCCGTGCTCTCACCCACGCTTCCCTCAGACAAAAGCTTATGTTATTGAACATGGGAGCAAGCACCCTGTGTTTAAGTATTTTGAAAATGCTGTTCCTTTGGTCGATGTCTGCACAGTTCTATCACAGAGTGCTATGAAAGTGTCCATCAGTGGAGATGACACTCCCAGGGTATTCAAGCCAAAGCAGTTTTGTAATGGTCTAATCACCTGAAACCTACTTTTAGTTCCTGTATGTACTGACAGCATTGATAAAAGCCATAAAGTTGAAATGGAAAAGGCAATTGTTAGCTAAACGAAACAAACATGTGTATTGACTGAAAATCACATGGAAAAAATGTTTTATCTAAGTGTCCAGGACACCTGCTGTTATTCTAATCCTCCCAGTCAGTGGTCTCCAAAGCATGCCCCTTCCTCCAGTCTCTCAATCCCTGCCTGGGCACAACTCTAATGACAATATTGGTATTTTACTTGAATTTATGTGATTCTTAATTGATTAATATCTGTCTTTCCCACTATACAGTAAATTCCATATCAGAAGGGACCACATTTCTTTTGTTCACTGCTGTAGCCCCTGTGCCTAGAACAATATTTGACCCAATCTGAATTTTTCATTAATGGAAGGAAGGAAGGTAGGAAGGAAGAAAGGAAGGAAGGGATGAAGGATTGAAGGGAGGGAAGGAGGGAGAGAGGGAGGAAGGAAGGAAGGAAGGAAGGAAGGAAGGAAGGACTCCTATGAAGTGGAAAGTCAGGGCACTGTGGTCAGAAGTCAGTTACTGGAATAGTAGATGTGCTGAAATCTAAATGTAAGAGGCTCTATGGTAAGTAGAACAATGGTGCCCCCAAAACTCTGTGTCCTAATCACTGGAACTGTGACTATGTTTACCTTATACGGCAAAAGAGATTTTGCCAATGTGATTAAGTTCAGGATCCTGAGATGGGGAGATTATGCTGAGTTATCTATGTGTGCCCAATGTAATGGCAAGGGTCCTTAAAGTAGAAGACAGAGGAAGAGGTCAGAGTCGGGTAAGGTAAGAAGCACTTGACTTGAATGCTGTCTTTGATAATGAAGGAAGGGAACCGCAAGCCAAGGAATGCAGACAGCCTCTAGCAGCTGGAAAAGGCAAGGAAATGGACTCTCTTCTAGATCCTCCAGAAGGAACATGGCCCTGCCAACATCTTGAGTTTGCCAGTGAGACCTATGTCAGACTTATAACCTACAGAAATGTAAAGGAACAAATTTGTTTCATTCAGACTGCTAAATTTGTGGTAGTCTGTTACAATGCAAGAGGAAACTAGTACAGGACCCATTAACACTTTCCTTTTCTATGTGTTACTAGGGCCTCCCTTGGGCTGCCAATGCATCTCTGAGGTGCCAGTTTGTGTAAGGAGCTAGCTTTTTCTGTAAGGAATAATAATTATAATTATATAAGAATAAAAATAATAAAAATAGATAACAATTATATCACCAGTTAATACACAGTAGGGTTTTTGTAAGGAGTAAATGTGAAATTGTATATAAAGCACTTAACACATAGCACCTTAACATGGCTATGCCTTTAGACCTGGAGAAGAGGGGCTCCCTTACTGAACTCCATGATTTAGAGGGTCCTGGATAATAGAATCACATATACCTAGAAATTAAGTTATTAAAAAAACCTTGAGTACCTCAGTCATTCAGAATCTTGTGCTCAGTGCTGGCACAGTGTCACCCATAGCACTAAATCGCCAGTCTCGTGACTAACACTGTTCAAACCCCATATGCCTTGTCCTATGTCCCTGAACAAAAGGAAACTGTGCAAATCTGTGTGCACTGCTGATATCAGAGAGGAATAAGTGACACTGCTTCAGAGTACAGGGAGCATTTGAATGGTAGAAGTGCTTAGGTAACAGAAAAGACAAATTAACTCGTATGTTTTCGTTGATAGCATGAATAAAATGGATTCTTCCATAATATTGTTTCCCGGTATTGTCAAGTTATGACTTTCTTTCTTTTATTTTCTTGTTTTCATGGTTTTGGAAAAACTCACAAATTAGCGTGGTATTCTTAATAGTTGCACATAGCAAATGAAAATTTTCAATATTAAATAATTTGTGCTGTCATAATTTTATATTTATATAGGTATAGAGCTAATATATATAAAGTGTAATATCAATTCTTTACATGGTAATATATATAAAATGTGATATCAATTCTTTACACGAGCAAGGACAAGGACATTGAACACTAGAGTTGTGAACAGTTTTATTTTTATGAAAGTATTTAAATTTAAAAATTAATAAGTTTTATTAAAATCGTCCCCAAAGGTGTAAGCTTTATTTACCTAAATTTGATTTTAAAATTTTATATTCTATAATCATAATTTATATTTTTATTTTAAGTTTAATAGATTATTTTGAATATTTGAAAGAATAACTTCTTTAAGTATGCTAACAAATTTTTATTTTTTATTTTTAAAATAACTTACATTGTTATAAAAATATACTCAAATTTTGCATACTTTGAGTACAATTATATTTTTAATCCTTTACATCATTTTAATTGAATACAAGTTATACAAAAATCTTGGTTATAACAGCATAATTAAAGATTATGCTGAAATAAAGGTGAGAAAAAGGTATCTAGTTGAATAAATATATAATAATTTATGAATTAAGTGTATCTCTATTTTGCTACATATCCAAACATTGCCAGCCAATCAACAGAACATCCAGACCTGTGTAATAATATGTTAGTTCCCTTTGATAATTTGACAACTTTCAGTGATGTAAAAACCATAGCTTTATACATTTTTTGTCATGGTTATTATGAAACTGTAGTTGTCAAGATTAGATGATAAAACATATTTTATTTAACTGTTTAATAGGTTGATTTATAATTTTTATATATTTATATATATTGGCTTCCCATTTGTATTCTTGTTCCAGGGTCCTGCCTGTAGCAGGCTTAGCTATTAGTAATCCCATTTTACAGATGAGGAAAATGAGGCTTAGAAAGGCAAAGAAACATTTCACCTAGTCAATGGTGTGCTGATAAACAGTCTCCAAAATGAATGAATGAATGTATGAATGGTTTTGAAAAATTGTAATTCGTAGCATTTGATGGTTTCTGTGATATAAGTAATCTTATCACGGTCGATTTCAAGCTGCAATGTTTCTTCAACTAGCTCAAAAAGTCTAAGAATTTGATAGCTCTTATAAGCTGCTACAAGCCAGCTCTAGCACACCACTGCCAAGTGACAGAGCTTCTAGGTGACTGGAGCAGGTGTCTGTTCCTGTGGACTGCAGGGCACTGCCTCCCCAGCCACAAACACACGCTCCTTGTCTCAGTTCCATGGGCTTCAATTTACTAACTGAGAGGTTGCCTCACTAACCTACCAGCCCTGAGATATCTTCTCTTCCATGCACCTACCCGCTTTGAGTTTGAAGAAAGCAAAATACAAAATACATTTGAATGCACAGCTAAGGAATGTGGTCAATTCATTTGAAATTTCACACTTGCTTCTGAAATGGCTCCACTACAGTTCAGTGAGCCTTTAAATAGGCATCATTTCAGGTTGTGATGGCTTACCAATTAGTGGTTAAGTGATTTGCCTAAGGCTGCTGTGGAAAATCTCTTTAAATCAAAACCTCAGTATGACATAAATCCGTATTGGGAGAGTCACTAGAACCTAAGGCAGCAAGGAGAATACATTTTATTTTCAAAAACATTCTTCTAGGGGAATAAAAAGGAGTGCAGGTTATCTAGGAAGAGGATAGTCCACGCCAAAACTATTGGTAGCAAAGGGCCAATGGGAGGATCATTGCCTACGTTTCAGTAGGAACAAGGCCCCTCTTGTCCTGCTAATCTTTCTGACATTTGAAGAACCAACACAATTAAATAGAACTTAAATTCTAAGAGAGTTGGCATTGGGGCAGAGTAAAAGTGCTTCATCTATTGTCTCTTTAAAGTAGCAACTTTTAGCTGTTAGAAAAGTTATTTTGCATGAATTTTATTTGTTTATTTCACTTTGTTTTTTCTTTCCTTCTGGAAGGAAAGAAGAGGAAAGTGGTCCTGCTAATGAACTGGAAAGAGGCCGGTGACTTAGCTGTCTGAGAAACAGATGCATGGAAACATGATGCATTTTCCAAAATGCCTAGAAGAACCCTCAGAAATCAGTCCTCTGAGAAGTCAAGATGGCGGCATAAGCAGACTCTGAACTCACCTCCTCCCGCGGACACAGCCAATTTACAACTAGTTGTGGAAAAATTACCCCTGAGACAGAACTGAAAACTGGATAAGAGGAACTCCTGCAACAACAGACAATCCTAATTGAGGTGGAAGAGGCAGAAACTCCCTTCTGGAGAGACAAAATGCCACCTTCACAAGCCACAGCGCCTCAGGCTGCCCGAGAGCAGCCCACAGGTAAGCAGCCCTCCCTGGAGGAGCGGGACCCTGAGCCGGGAGTGCCCCCATTGTAGGCACTTTGTGGACCCAGCACAATTGAGACGAGTGGCATAATATCTGACTTTGCCTGCTACTAAAACATTGGGGAGTACTCCTAGAAAAGCTGGTTGACAAAGAAATTAAAACTGGCTCTAAAAGGGTCCATGTGCAAACTCACCTGTTCCAGAAAGCAACCGAAAATCACCAGAAAGAAAGGTGCACAGTGATTTGGTAAAAAGAGACTCTCCTGATAGGCTCTGAGTGCATTGCAGTGAGAGGTGAGACCTCTCCAGGGACTGGGACATTGACGGCAGCCATCATTGTTGCCTGGCGTGGGCATGCTGACACAGATGCCATTGGAGTTGTCCCTGGGGCCTGGTAGCCCAGGGTCTGCCCCACCCACTAGAGCACCCGTTTAATCCAGCTCAGCCAGGGCAGGCAGCGCACCCTAGAGACTGGCCCCACCCAACAACAAGCCCTCAGGCAACTTGTGGGCCTGCATAGATTGGTGACTGGATTCTCTGCAGCCTGGCAACTGAGCCCACTTCAGTGGGGCAGGGCATGCACAAGGAGTGGGTGGAGAGTGTGAGGTGGTGGTGGAGAGTGTGGGGCTCCCGCCGTGGAGAGACTGGGTCCACTTCAGGAGGTCAGGGCGCTCACACGGGGCAGGGGCAGGACTGTGTTGACTGTGTGTGTGGACCTGTGGGCAGCAAGGCTTGTCAGCTGCAGAAGACTTGTGCTTCTCAAAGACCCACCTAGGGAGTTTTCCCCACCTTCCAAAGCCTGAAAAAATTGGGTGCTGCTGTGCCTGAGGCCAGCCCCACCCAGCTGCAATCTTCAGAGAGCTGATAAGAGACCTAAAGACTAGAGGCTTATAGCAATTGTAAGCCCCTGAGCCTAACAATCTGGCACACTGGGGACCTACTCACTTAAAAGAAATACTGCAACACAAATGTGCTATTAGAACTTACAGCCAACTGTGCTGGGGCTCCCCACACCTGATAAAGAGATTGAAGGGGCCACAACAACTACAAGCAGCTGAGCATTACAACAGCAGGCCAGGGGCACACCTCAGCCTCCCTGGGCACCTACAGGGAGAGCAAACACGCCACAACACAAGGACACACGTAGCCCACATAGGGGTCACTCCTGGAACATTGAGAACTGAGGGAAGCATACTGCAGGCCTCCTAAGGCATCCCTTATATAAGGTCACCTATCCAAGAGCAGGAGACATAGCTGACCTTCCTAATACACAGACACAAGCACAGGGAGAGAGGCAAAATGAGAAGGCACAAGAATACATTCCAAGTAAGGGAACAGGACAAAACTCCAGAAAAGGAACTAAGTGAAACAGAAATGAGAGTTCATACAAAGAGTGTTAAGGATGCTCACTGATCTGGGGGGAAGAATAGATGAACTCAGTGAGAATGTCAAAAAAGAAATGGAAGATATAAAAGAAGAACAAATCAGAAATGAATAATACAATACTGGAAATGAAAAATTAACTAGAAGGACTCAAAAGCAGAGTAGAGGATACAGAAGAATTGATCTGTGAGCTGGACGAAAGACTAGAAGCAATTACCCAAGCTGAACAGGTAAAAGAAAAACGAATTAAAAAGAGTGAGGGCAGTCTAAGGGACCTCTGGGACAACATCAAGTGCACTAACATCTATATTATAGGTGTCCCGGAGGGGGAGAGCAAGACAAAGGGGAACAGAATCTATTTCAAGAAATAATAGATGAAAACTTCCCTAACCTAAGGAAGGAAACAGACATCCAGGTGCAGGAAGCACAGAGAGCCCCAAACAATTTAAACCCAAAGAGGCCCACACCAAGACACATCATAATCAAAATGTCCAGAATTAAAGATAAAGAGAGATTCCTAAAAGCCTCAAGAGAAAGACAAGTTACATACAAAGGAAACCCCATAAGGCTATCAGCTGACTTCTCAGCAGAAACCTTACAGGCTACAAGAGAATGGCACGATATATTTAAAGTGCTAAAAGGAAAAAACTTACAGCCAAGAATACTCTACCCAGCAAGGTTATCATTCAAAATGGAAGGAGAGATAAAAAGTTTCCCAGACAAGCAAAAATTAAAGGAGTTTGTCACCAAGAAACGAGTGCTACAAGAAATGTTAAAGGGATTATTTAAGGGGGAAAGAGAAAACCACAAATAGGAAAAATTATCTAGTTCCATGAAAAGAGGGTAATGGATACAAATGCACAAAAAAGAGGTTAGATATGATATCAAAAACATATAATGAGGGAGGAGGGGAGTTAAAGAGTAGAGCTTTCAGACAGAGGTCAAACTAAAGAGATCATCAATTCTGTACAGAGGACTACTAAAAGACTGAGGAAAAAAAAGTTAGCAAATGGCTGTAAGTACATACTTAGCAATAGCTACTTTAAACGTCAATGGACTAAATGCTCCAATTAAAAGGCATAGGGTGGCTGACTGGATAAAACAACAAGACCCATATATATGCTGCATACAAGAGACACACTTCAGTCCTAAAGACACTCACAAACTGAAAGTGAAGGGATGGAAACAGATAATCCATGCAAATGGCAATGAAAAGAAAGCTGGGGTAGCAATACTCATATCAGACTAAATAGACTTAAAAACAAAAACTTTAAAAAGAGACAAGAAGGGCATTACATAATGATCAAGGGAACAATCCAACAAGAGGATATAACACTTGTAAATATCTAGGCACCCAATGTAGGAGCACCTAAATATATAAAGCCATTATTAACAGACATAAAAAGAGAAAAAGACAGTAACACAATAATAGTAGGGGACTTTAGCACTCAACTTACACCAATGGATAGATCATCCAAAAAGAAGATCAATAAGGAAACACTGGCCTTAAATGACACACTTGAACAGATGGACCTAGTAGATATATACAGAGCATTCCATCCAAAACCAAAGAATACACATTCTTTTCAAATGCACATGCAACATTCTCCTGGATAGATCACATATTAGGCCACAAAACAAGTCTACATAAAGTTAAGAAGATTGAGATAATACCAAGCATCTTTTCTGACCACAATGATATGAAACTAGAAATCAAATATGGGAAGAAAATCAGAAAAGCCACAAATACGTGGAGATTAAACAAAATGCTGCTGAACAACGATTGGGTCAATGAAGAAATCAAAGAAGAAATCAAAAAATTCCTGGAGACAAATGAAAATGAAAATACGACATGCCAGAATTTATGGGATACAGCAAAAGCGGTTCTAAGAGGGAAGTTTATAGCAATACAGGCGTATCTCAACAAACAAGAAAAATTTCAAATAAACAATCTAACAATGCGCCTAAAGGAACTGGAAAAAGAAGAACAAACAAAGCCCAAAATCAGTAGAAGAAGGGAAATAATAAAAATCAGAGCAGAAATACATGAAATCGAGACTAAAAAATAATAGAAAAAATTAATAAACCAAGAGCTGGTTCTTTGAAAAGATAAACATAATTGACAAACCTTTAGCTACACTCACCAAGGAAAAAAGAGAGAAGGCTCAAATAAGTAAAATCAGAAAGGAAAGAGGAGAAATTACAACAGACTCCTCAGAAATACAAAAGATTATAAGAGAATACTATGGAAAACTATATGCCAACAAATTGGACAATCTGGAAGAAATGGATAAATTCTTAGAATCATACAACCTTCCAAAACTGGATCAAGAAGAAGTAGGGAATTTGAATAGACTAATTACCAGTAAGGAGGTCAAAATAGTAATCAAAAACCTCCTCAAAAATAAAAGTTCAGGACCAGACAGCTTCCCTGGTGAATTCTACCAACCATTCAAAGAAGACTTAATACCAATCCTTCTCAAACTCTTCCAAAAAATTGAGGAGTGGGGGTAGCTCCCTAACTCATTCTACGAAGCTGACATTACCCTGATACCAAAACCAGACAAGGACAACACAAAAAAATAAAATTACAGGCCAATATCACTGATGAACATCGATGCAAAAATCCTCAACAAAATACTAGCAAATCGCATACAACAATACATTGAAAAGATTATGCACCATGAGCAAGGGGATTTATTCCAGGTATGCAGGGATGGTTCAACATTCACAAATCAATCAACGTGATACATCACATTAATAAAATGAAGACTAAAAATCACATGATCATCTCAGTAGATGCAGAGAAATCATTTTACAAGATACAGCATCCATTTATGATAAAAACTCTGAATAAAATGGGTATAGAAGGAAAGTACCTCAACATAATAAAGGCCATATGTGACAAACCCACAGCTAATATCATCCTCAATGGTGAAAAACTGAAAGCTATCCCTCTAAGAACAGGAACCAGACAAGGATGCCCACTCTCACCACTCCTGTTTAACATAGTACTGGAAGTCCTAGCCGGAGAAATCAGGAAAGAAAAAGAAGCAAAGGGATCCAAACTGGAAAGGAAGAAGTGAAACTCCCACTATTTGCAGATGACATGATTTTATACATAGAAAACCCTCAAGAATCCACCAAAAATCTTTTAGATTTAATAAATGAATACAGTAAAGTTGTAGGATACAAAATCAACATACAAAAATCAGTTGCATTTCTGTACACTAACAACGAAGTAGCAGAAAGAGAAATTAAGAATACATTCCCATTTACAATGGCAACAAATAGAATAAAATACCTAGGAATAAGCTTAACCAAAGTGATGAAAGATCTGTACACCGAAAACTATAAAACATTGCCGAAAGAAATTGAAGAAGACACAAAGAAATGGAAAGATATCCCGTGTTCCTGGATTGGAAGAATTAACATAGTTAAGATGTTCATACTTCCTAAAGCAATCTATAGATTCAATGCAATCCCTATCAAAGTTCCAACAACATTTTTCACAGAAATAGAACAAAGAATCCTAAAATTTATATGGAACAACAAAAGACCCCGAATAGCTAAAGGAATCCTGAGAAAACAGAACAAAGCTGGAGGTACCACACTCCCTGATTTCAAAATATACTACAAAGCTATAGTAACCAAAACAGCATGGTACTGGCCAAAAACAGACACACAGATCAATGGAATAGAATCGAAAGCCCAGAAATAAACCCACACATCTATGGACAGTTAATCTTCAACAAAGGAGCCAAAAACATACAATGGAGAAAAGAAAGTCTCTTCAACAAATGGTGTTGGGAAAACTGGACAGCCACATGCAAAAAAATGAAAATAGACCCTTGCCTTACACCATACAGAAAAATTAACCCAAAATGGATTAAAGACTTGAATGTAAGACCTGAAACTATGAAACTTCTAGAAGAAAACATAGGCAGTATGCTCTTCGACATCAGTCTTAGCAACATATTTTCAAGCACCATGTCTGACCGGGCAAGAGAAACAATAGAAAAAATAAACAAATGGGACTACATGAAACTAAAAAGCTTCTGCACAGCAAAGGAAACCATCAACAAAATGAAAAGACAACCTCACAATTGGGAGAAGATATTTGCAAACCATACATCTGATAAGGGGTTAATCTCCAAAATATATAAAGAACTCATGCATCTCAACAACAAAAAAACTAACAACCCAATTAAAAAACGGGCAAAAGACCTGAACAGACATTTCTCCAAAGAAGATATACAGATGGCCAACAGGCACGTGAAAAGATGTTCAAAATCACTATCAGGGAAATGCAAATCAAAACTACAATGAGATATCACCTCAAGCCCGTGAGAATGGCTATAATTAACAAGACAGGAAACAACATGTGTTGGAGAGGATGTGGAGAGAAGGGAACTCTCATACACTGCTGGTGGGAGTGCAAACTGGTGCAGCCACTATGGAAAACAGTATGGAGATTCCTCAAAAAATCAAGGATAGAACTACCATATTATCCAGCTATCCCTCTGCTGGGTATTTATCCAAAGAACTTGAAAACACCAATGCGTAAAGATACATGCACCTCTGTGTTCATTGCAGCATTATTCACAATAGCCAAGACTTGGAAGCAACCTAAGTGTCCATCAAGGGACGAATGGATAGAGAAGATGTGGTATATCTACACAATGGAATACTACTCAGCCATAAGAAACGATGAAATCCAGCCATTTGTGACAACCATGGATGGACATTGACGGTATTATGCAAAGTGAAATATGTCAGAGGGAGAAGGTCAAATACTGTATGATTTCACTCATTAAGTAGTAAATAATAACAACAACAAACAAACACATAGAGACAGAGATTGGATTGGTGGTTACCAGAGGGGAAGGGGGGAGGGAGGGGAGTGAAAGGGATAATTTGGCACATGTGTGGGGTGATGGGTTGTAATTAGTATTTGGGTGGTGCACATGATGTAATCTATGCAGAAATAGAAGTATAATGATGTACACCTGACATTTATACAATGTTATAAACCAATGTTACTGCAATAAACACAAAATTAAAAAAAAAAAACAAACAAAGAAATCAGTCCTCTGCTCAAATCCTGTTACTGTACACAGGGGAACACTGAGGTCCCTAGCAA
Source organism: Diceros bicornis minor (assembly GCF_020826845.1). Taxonomy (NCBI): domain Eukaryota; kingdom Metazoa; phylum Chordata; class Mammalia; order Perissodactyla; family Rhinocerotidae; genus Diceros; species Diceros bicornis. Next base: position 131,367,814 of record NC_080781.1, read on the forward strand.
ATGCAGAGCCTGGGGGACTAGTCCTGCTGGGCTCCAGGGGCTTGATGTGAGTCATGGGATGGAGGCTCCTCTGAGGGAGTTTTCAGGGGCAGAACCAAGCTTAATGCCAGGCAGACTGTTCTGTTGTGGAGTGAGTCTGAAATGTAAGGCCGAGTGGTAATGAGAAGACAGAACTCTAATTGGGAATATCCTTTTGGTATTTGGAATTCGGAGTAGTAGCTGAGTTGCTAGAGCTTTTTGGTTTGGCTGATGTACCCAAGGTCACGCAATTATTTCAGCTACAAAGTTGCCTCCTCTTTAAACTGGATGTTGTGGAAAAAGTAGCTCAGAAATAAGTGGACCTGGATTCAAATCCTACCTCTTTCATTACCCAGATGTGTAATTTAAGACCTTTGCCTATCCCTGAGAGTCATTTGTGCTGAGAGGATGAAATTATGCAGTTGACCCACTACTCCAGGTGATTGTTATCAAAAGGCCAACTTGGGAAACATAGCCGTAGTCTCTTGGTACTTGAAATATGGTCCTGCCTATCAGTATCAGCAAAACCTTGCAGCATGTTAGAAATGCAGAATCTCAGCCCTAGCCCAGATATCGAGTTAGAATCTGCGTTTTAACAAGATCCCCAGGTGATTTCTGTGGACAGGTAACATTTGAGAAGCCCTGTTTTAATCCTTTATGGCACTGCCAACTAATCATCCGACTTGTTCTTGAACACCTATGAGCAATTACATTTGGTAGTCAACTGTTGGGCAGGCAGGGGAGAGGAAAGTATTGCTTTGCTAAAGGTTGATAACTTGAAGTTTTTTGTCTTATCTTTTACATCTACTCACTATCATTGAGGCCAGTAAGGAAATGTAAAAGCTCAACGTGCAAGTGTAAACAGTGATCCCCATAGAGTAAAAAAGACTGTTGCTATGTGTGGTGATGGATTGTAATTAGTATTTGGGTGGTGAACATGAGAACATGATTTAATCCATGTAGAAATAGAAGTATAATGATGTACACCTGAAATTTATACAATGTTATAAACCAATGTTACCGCAATAAACAAACAAAACAAAACAAAGCAAAAGACTATTGCATAGTCAGGACTTAGCTTACATTTCCTTGGAGGGAGGGCAGACTGTGCTACTTCTGAAGAGGAGAGATTGGAAGGCACATGGCAGAGTCCCTAAGAAATTCCATCCTGGTGAATGAGGTAAGTTAGGTAATGTTCCCTTCAAGCATTTCTTTTGGAAGATTGGTAGGATGATGTTTTGTCATAATCTTTTCAATTCTTTCAAAATATGCAACTGGGATGCTCCCTTCTGTTGTGATGGTATGAAAAGCGGTCAAGTGGTATGTTTGAAAACCATAGTTTTCTTTATGAATTCAGTGAACTACAAACCGTCAAAATACATTTTCTAAAAACTTTATTCACGATCAATTTGGGATTTAACAATTCCAATTTCATGCAGCTGTAGGTTTTACCATCTTCTCAGTAGGTCTTAAGCATTTATTGATCTACAAATTGCTTTTCAGCCATTTTCCAATACCCTTCCTATTCCACATTCAGCCCCTGGTACCCACATTTACCACAATGATCAACCTACATTTAATGGAGAGAAGGTTATTTACCGTAAGTATAGCTTCTTGTAACAGTAGCATTGGAGTTTTGCTTGTTAAATCCCTACTGCATTATTATTATTATGATTATTATTATTATTAGATTAGATTATTCTTTTGATTGCTCCTCTCTGATGATGAGACACTACTGAATTACAATTAATAACTATAGCTAGCATATAATACTTTACAATTAATAAAACACTTCAAATACCTAATCTTATTTGACATTGGGAAGATATTATTATTTTCCTCTCAGTACACATGAGAAAACTAAAACTGAGTTCAGAAAATTGCCCAAGGTCACATTGCAAATAAACTGTGGAGTGAGGACCCCAATCTGGGTCTTCATATTCTCAGTCTGATTTTCTTTCCCCCAATTCATGATGCCTTCAAAACATTTTGGATTCTTACATTAAGGCTGTATCCTACTGGGAGTTGGGCTGAATTGTTTGTTGTCATTCAACTTTCCTGCCACTCATTTGCATTTCTAATGAGAAGCAAGCAACTACTCCTCTCTCTCCAAAATTCCCTTCCCCATAGGGTTCAGGGTTAAAGTCTTTCAATCAGAGGGTTGCTTGTGCACAACTTGGAATGCAGAAGAGAAATAGAGGTTATTTTCAGGAGGCACTTGCAGGCAGACGTGGGTAGACCTGAGGTTTGAAGCCACTTAGTGGTGAGTTTCTTGAGAATCACTTGCATCTGGAGGGGCTTCCAGGAAAGCGCTTAAGAACAACTGCTTTGCTGTTACCAGTTATATTGTCTGTGATGACTTCCTTGACCTTTTCTCTCCCAGCACCTTTAATTCTTGTATGTGTTCCTATGTTGGGGAGGAACCCTTCACACTAAAGTGGCTTCTGTATTCCTGATTAAACCTTGACTGATATAGGATTCTAGGTGAAAAGTATTTTCTCCCATTCTCCTCCTGTAGTTTCTAAAACAATAACATTTCTAGGGCTGTTTCTTTTCATAATAATTCTGTTGCATGTGAAGCTGATATTTTAATTGCAGAATATGTGGAAAATCAACCATCTTTTCAATGCATACATATTACTTCACATGAGTACATCATAGTTCATCCCCTCATATTCCTATTGGTGAAGATTTGGATTTTTTTATTCCTATTTTGCAATTATGCTATGCACCACTGTGATGAACATCTGTGCATATCAATCTCTATCTAATTTTATATTTTCCTTTGGCACAAATTTCTGTCCTGGGTCGTTTCTTTAATCCCTTCATTCCTCAAAATACTTAGCAATTGCTTCCTATGGGCCAGACATTGTGTTAGGCAGTCAGGATGCTGTACTGAAACAGACAAACATGGACTCTGCCCTAATGGATTTCACAGGTTAATCAGGAGTACCATGCAGTCACCAGGCAAATGACAACAACTGTTTTCACCTTTATACAAAGGAATATATAGTAATAGTATCGAACCTAGGAAGACCTACAGGAGGAATTGACATTTACTGAAATTAAACAATGTACAGGAATGAAGCAGAAAAGCATGGTGGCAGAAGCAAAAGCGTGTTACAGGCCAGGAAGTGGCAGAACAGGGTACTTTGAAAGAACAGAAAGAAGTCCATTGTGCTGAGAGCAGAAGGCATGAAATGGAGACAATGGCATAGGTGAGAGTGGACACATGCTGAGGGGCCAGATCATTCTGGGCCTGGTAGGCCATCTTAAAGGTTTTAGATTTTAACTTGAGTAAAATAGGAAGTCATTGGAGAGTATTCAGTACTGACTATTGACCTTGGGCAATGTGGGACAGTGACAAGTAGTAGATCGTCTGAGAAGAGATAATAATTTCACTGTTGGACATGTTGAATTTGAGGCACCTATGGGGCATCCAAGAGAAGCTCCGTAGTCGAGGGTTGCGTACATAGGTCTTGACCTCTGGAAAGGAGATATGATTGGAAATCTAGTTTTGGAAATCATCATTATATATTTAAGCTGGATGTTGAAGTGGATGGGGTCACCTGTGGCATGCTCCAGCCACTGCCCACGTCAGAGTTGTCTGCCATCTGTTAGAAATGTATATTCCTAAGCTTTACCCCAGACCTGATGAAGCAGACTATTTGTGGGAGGTATTTATGCAATTTATGTTAATTAACAAGCTACCCAGATGATTTCTTTGCACACTAAACAAGAAAATCACTGCCCAAGGCAGGCCTATATCAGGAATCCTCAACCCTGGATGCACATTAGAATCACTTGGAGAAATTAAAAATGTTCTTATGCCCAGGGTCATTCCAGGACATTTGTTTTGGCTCCTTCCCAGCTCCTCAGTCTCAGTTTACCCCACCTCTCCTGTATGTAGCAATGTACTCCCCATATTGACATAGCAATAGTTAACTCTTTGTAATATCTCATACCTGCCATCCTGGTTTACCCCACTAGCTCTCTCCCTCTGTGGTCCTAAAAGCTTCCCGTTTTCACTTGGCTAGCCCCTACTCAGTCTCTGAGACTCAGTTCAGGTATCATATTCTCCAGGAAACTTTCCCTGATATCTTCACCCTCTGGATTGGGTGCCCCCTCTTTGTGCTTCCAGAGAATTGTCATATGTCTGAGCATTTAGGACATTGCCTTGGCATTAGCAGTTTGCATGTCTGCTCCTCTACCAGTGCGTGAAATCCTCAGGACTATGTTTTATGTTATCCTTCTTTCTAGTTCCCCAACTCGTATCGCTGTGCCTATCACACACTAAGCACATCGGACATGCTGTCTTTGTGGAACTGTACTGAATTCTGGCTCCACTACTTATTAGTCTTAAGGTATTCAAGCAACCTCTCAGAGTGCCAATTTCTTAATCAATAACTCAGATATTTTCTGTCCTGCCTGCATTATATCATGGGATCGTTATGCATATTTTTTATTGTTAGTGCCGTCGAGTGGATTCCGACTCCTAGCGACACTGTGTGCAGCACAGAGGAACCCTGCCCGGTCTTTCTGCGCCATCCTCTCACCTTCCAGGGCTCTATCAGACAATACTCTGCTGCTATTCAGAGGGTTTTCATGGCCAATTTTTTGAAAGTGGGTGGCCAGGTCCTTCTTCCTAGTCTGTCTTAGTCTGGAAGCTCCACTGAAACCTGTCCACATGAGTGATCTTGCTGATATTTGAAATCCTGGTGGCATAGCTTTCAGCATCCCAGCAACACTCAGCCACCACAAGATGGCAACTGACAGACGGGTGGTGTGGTTCCCTGACCAGAAGCGAACCAGGGCCTTGGGGTGAGAGTGTGGAAGCTTACCCCCTACACCACCAGGGCTGGTTTTGTTATGCAGATTACATGAGATTAAAGATGAGAGAATACTTTGTTTAGTACAAAGCACTATTAAACAACAAGTTATTATTACAAAATGATGGTTTTAATAAAAATGTGGTATTTGTCTGAAGCTTTTGACTTTGGGAGGCTAAGTAATGGTGTGATCATTGCTCAAAATACTTGTGGATTTCATCTTGGGGCACTATCCACATTGGTTGATGATGACAGTAATCTGAGTGTTTGAAGGTTGCACCAGCCTTGAGTCAATCGCAGTGGTACTTGGCCCTAGGCACTCATGCAGTGTTGTGACTGCACTTCCTCTCCCATGCCTGGGTGGCTTCCACTGCTTCTAGGTGACCAGCATAGTTTTCAGGTCCTTCTAAGTCAGTGCCCTTTCCTGTAATTCCTGCAGCTGTGCCCTATATTCCCAAAGGGAAAGAGGGCCTTTTGCCAGGGTATTATAGCTATTTCAGCCAACCTTGAACCTTAAATAACCATAGGTCTCACAGTCCCTGAAAGATTGCCTGGCTCATTCAACTTTCTAATCCTTTCTGTGAATGGATGTAAATAAATTCTCTTAGAATATCACTTTGGTGATCTACCTGTTTAGGTCCACCGTGAACCACAGTTCCAAAACGGAGCCCAAATACCACAACTCTCTCTTCCCTTGAGTTGAGTCCCCAGCATTACCAGGGTACTCTTTTCCTTATTCTCCCTCTGTTGATAAAGTTGGAGAAATATTGATCCCCAAGTTACATATGTTTTTGTTCTGTGCCCCTTCTGGTCAGAGAATCAAGTAGCTTCATCCCTGCAGCCTCTTTTTTGACTGGCTCAATGTCTTTCATCCAGTAGGTGCTTGATAAATATTTGCTGAATTGAATCACTAAAACTCCAGTCTCATTATTATACAGTCACACTTCATATACTAGACCAAAGACCTTCTTACCTATTACAGAAACAATTTCAGTTTCACATTTTTAAAAAAGCTGAGGTCGAACTTGAATATTGATTTTTTTTCCCCAAAGTAGGGAACTCTAAGAAAAAAACTATGTGGTGCCCATTTGCTATTCAAATAGGCTCTCCTTACATACTTTTCTGTGCTTGTCCCAGTACAAGGAGGCCAAATACAGTGAGTTTTTTTCCAGTAATGAGGTTAAATATACACCAACGCAGCCTCCCTTGCTTGTCTGCCTACTCATGTGGCCAGTGGTTTGAGAGCCAGTGTGTAGATATGAAGAGCATTGCAAAGCTAATTAACCCAAATGGGGAATCACAAGTAGGTCTGGCTCAATATCACATCCCAACTCCCCTAGATGGAAGAATATACTTGATGTCTGTCTGCATTTCTGCTGGCAGGCTTAAAACCTCACATGCCAAGCAAGATCACCTTTCCCACCTAATAGAAATATACCACCTGCAAGTAATCTGAGCCTTTAAAAAGCAAGCTAGAAAATAGTGGTAGAACTGCTCTTTCCTTAGACTTTGTCTTTTGACGAAGTTCATGACCATTTAGAAGTAGAATGGACCCTGTAAAATGTCTGGTCCCATTGCCTCAGTTTACCCACAGATGACTTGGAGCTCGAGTGAGCACAGCACAGAGGTTAAGAGCCTGGGCCCGGGAGTCCGATGCAGATCCCAGCTCCAGGACCCACAAGCTATGTGAGCTTGGGACAGTCCCTTGAGTTACCTGACTCTTACTCTCAGCTAGGTCAAATGGGCTAACAGGCCTGATCCAGTGCTCGACTGGCACAGGCGGTTGGGGCCCAGTGATAGGGACCTACCATTGCTCTTATCAGCCCTTGTGCCTCAACTAAGAGCTACATTCCAAAGTTCCTGATGTTATGTTCCTTCCTCTCCCCTAACCTCCAAGAAACAAGAACACCTCCCTAGCCTCCTTCCCAGGGCCGGTTTGAGGCCCTCCTGCCTATGCCATGGCCAGTCAGATGACCAAGAAGCACTGCTGAGTGGCCTTTCTGCACAGGACAATAACCTTGCCCATGCATGGGGACAAAGGACTTGAACTTTAAGTCTTGTTCAAATGCCAACTTCTCAGTGAGATTTTCCCTGGCCACCCTATTTAAAATTGAAATTCTGTCCCCCTGACTGGCACTCCCCATCCTCCCCTACCCCACTTCATTTTGCTCCATAGAATCTTATATTTATAATATAAAATTAATACATTGTGGGTAAGTTAGAAAAAATAGATAGTAGGGGGAAGAAAATTTTAAAGAGAAGCCATTATCCTTACCACATAGACATATCCTTTTTGTTGTTGTAGGTGCCGTGGAGTAAATTCTGACTCCTAGCGACCCTATGCACAGCAGAGGGGCACCCTGCCTGGTCTTTGTGCACCATCCTCTCACCTTCCCACTCTATATCAGACAATGCTCCGCTACTATTCATAGGGTTTTCATTGCCAATTTTTTCAAAAGTGGGTGGCCAGGTCCTTCTTCCTAGTCTGTCTTAGTCTGTAAGCTCTGCTGAAACTTGTCCACCATGGATGACTCTGCTGGTATTTGAAATCCTGGTGGCATAGCTTTCAGCATCACAGCAGCATGCAGCCACAACCCACAGTAGGACAACCAACAGGTGGGTGGTGTGGTTCCCTGACTGAGAAATGAACCCAGGCCAAAATGGTGAGGGAAGCAAGCAGAGACATTGATGTTAAGACCTATATAAGCTAGAATGTATTCAGTGCTACACTAACCCTACAAGCAGAGACTTAGGGGAGAAGGAGAGAGAGATTCTGACCTTAAGTATCTGGGAAGATCTTGATGGAGGTAAGATTTTAACTTGGCCTTGGTAAATAAGCAGGACTTTCCAAGGGTGGTAAAAGATGTGGTCTGCCTCCATGCACGCCTGTCTTGCTTTCCAGGTTGGGCTAAAGGCATCTCTGAATTTGAGGGTCATGGAAACATCTTTAATGGAGGGAGCACTGCATTGGGGCTCAGGGAGGACTGGTTCAGAAGGATTGGAATCAGCATCATTTGGTTTCTTTGTAGGTTTTCTAGCTCACTTTTTTTGGAGATTGGACAGGAGCCAGGGATTCTGAGCAGGAGCACTTTCTAGTAATAAATTTCACAGGTCGTTGGTCTTTCACTTGTCATGAACCTCTTACAGTTTGAGCACAACAAATAGGATGCAGGAGCCAAGGAATCCCTAAGAAGTTTACACACATGGCTTTCTCTTGAAAAACATTATACCTCAGGTTCTTTATAACAATGAGTTAAATGAATGCACTGGAATTAAATAGTAAAAGTATGTTGTTCAGTGGGCATGGATCATCAAAGCTTTGGAAAACTTGAAGTTATATTTTTAAATAGATTATATTCCAGGTCAAATGACTGCAAGTCTAACACTTTATAACAGCTATAACTATGTAACTATAACTACAACTACCTATAACTAATCCCATAACTCTTTATGACTGTACCTATAACCAACTAAAACTAGCCATAAGTACAACTAAACACTAGTACAACCATAAGCATAACTAACCACAACTCCAATTAACCATAACTAGCAACCACATTTAGTTAGTAGCCACACCAATAACCACAGTTAAAATAACGCCTAGTAAACACAGTAGGAGCACCTGGGCACAAGTAGTTAGAGGCCACAGACCAGCAACACGTTAGAAGCCACAACTAGTTAGCCCCCACAAGCCAGCAACCACAAATACTTAACAATCACAAACTAGCAACTATAACTAGTTAGTCACAGACTGGTAATTGTGACTAGTTAGTACTGCCACTTAGTAACCACAGCTAGTTAGTAGTGATAACCAGGAACTAGAGCTAGTTAGCAGTCATAAACTTGTAACTTAAAATAGTTAGTAGTGATATCTAGTAACCACAACTAGTTAGCAGCTACAAACAAGTGACTACTTAGAAGCCCAACCAGGTGATCATGACTAGTTTGCCATCATAAAGTGGTAACTGTGACTAGTTAGTAGCACAACCTGGAAAGAACAGCTAGTTAGCATCCGTAAAACCTGCAACTACAACTAGTTAGTAGCCCAACCTGGTAACCAGAACTAGTTAGCAGCCACAAATTGTTAACTGAGAATATGTAGAAGCCCAAACTTTGTAACCACAACTAGTTTTCAGCTACATTTGGTAATTACAACTAGTTATCACCCCAAATGGATAACCATGACTGGTTAGTAACAACATCTAGTAACCACAACTAGTTAGTAATCATAAACCAATGATCACAACTAGTTAGTAGCCACAGCCAGTAACCACAAATATTTAACGGCTATAACACAATACTAGCCATTATAGATCATAATTGTAACTAGTATGAATAAAAATGTAGTAAATATAACTAACCATAACTAACTGTATCTGTGACTATAACTATGACTAAATAGAACTAACTATAATTTTAACTATATTTGAAGAATGAAACTAATGCTACAAAAATGGACTACCAAAAGCTTTCTGGAATTATACTTAAATGCATCTGGTGCTGGGATATGGGAATGCAGGAATGTGAGGAAGGAGGGAATGTTGGGTGCTGTAGCAAGGCTGGAATGTCAATAGTGTGCCTAGATCTTGCTTTGAGGTTTATGTTCCTCTCAAAGAGGAACTGCTGTTGTAAGGGCTACTGCCTGAGTAAACAAAGAAAAGGTAGTCAATCTGATTAGTTCTGAGCTTGGAAATCCAACTAGTGGGGCTAGGCAAGATGAGTGACTGCTAGTTCTAAGAATGGGGCCTCGTGAGAAGGTACAACATGAATGCTGATTGGTCAAGTGCTTGAGTCTAATCATTGTAAGGGATGGGTTTGGGCAAGTAATAATACCCACTGAAAAGTATTTCCTATTCCTAGAGAAATGCAAAAAGGGTGTTTATTTGAAAGTGCGTTGAAAAAGGTTTTTGTTTGTTTGTTCTGTTTTTGGTAGCTAGTAATGGGAGGAGAGGATAGGTAGGAGCAGAGGATTTATTCTATGTGGGTGTTGCTTAACTCTTCACAGAGCCATTTCAGATTGCATTGGCTGTTCCTTTATCCTAGGACCAGTTATGCACACAACAAAAATGGCTTATGGCATTTTAATCATGCCAGAGTAGAGATAATCAAAGGAACTGTGGCCTGCTGTTCAACAAGATCAAAATGAATTTGCTTTCCAATCAAGACTAATTGGTGGAGGGTTGACCTTGATAACTCCTCTGGAGAAGTTTCTCTGGATGTTTGTTATGTCCGACAGCCAGTGACTTTTACCCACTCATGTTTCAACTCTCCCTCTGTATCTTTTTTTTCTGGAATCTTCACTCACACATTGGTGGCGGGTAGGCTTGGTAACTGGGATGAAGTCATCTTCTTGCCCCCTAGAGTGAGCTTGTAGCAGTATTATTTTATAGTGGGATGGCCACTTTTTCTGATTTCACGACCTGACAACATGTTAGGGAGAGTTGGTATATGGAATGGGATTTGGTATGGCATTGGATTTAGGGGCCACTGCCAAGAGTACCTGGGAAGTGGTTGGGTTGTCCTAATTGTGCACTTGGGGGAAGGGCTGCCAACCAGGTAAACCAATGATAAGGCTGTAAACATCAGAGAAGGGACATGCAATGGCTTGGTAACAGACAAGGCAAAGGGAACATGAGTATAGGATGAGTGACAACCAATCACAGAAATATGGCCTGAAAGATAGGAGGCATATTTGGAGGGAGGAGTGGGGAACAGTGCTCAATGATCATGTGCTCTTGAGAGGACCTTCTTTACTGTGTTTCATTGAGGAGTAGGGTAGTGAGATGATACCAAAGCAGGGTCCTCCTGAACCTGGATGGTATCTGCCTATGGGGATGTCACCATACTTGCAAGTGCCACTCTTGAGAAGGCTCAGATCTGATGGAAGTTAAAGAATCAGAGATTTTTCAAAATATCAGAAATGCCTTCTGTATACCTGGCAGCAGTGCTATATATTGTGTGACAACAAACACAGAAATTTGAATAATGGGTAGGAATTAAAATGCACATGTATTCAATACAAGGAGCCATTAAGGTTTACCAAAAATGGAAATGACTGTTTAACGTAGTTGAGAGCTAACTGCCCCTGGAAGTGTTCAAGCAAAGGCTACACAAACAGTTGTCAAGGATCTTGTAATCTGGGTTGAATGGTTGGATGGATGTCTTTTTATAACCTTTTAACTCTGAGATGATATAATCCTTACCTAGCGAAAATAATAAAACAATGGATTTACTAGGGCAGCCATGTAATAGTTACCAAATTACATCCATGTTTCACATCTCATAGTGCATTGTCATTCCTCTTACTTTTTGATCTTTGAGTAGCAGTGGACACAGCGATTACTCTCTACTTCCTGAAATAACTATCTTCCCCTGACTTTTGGGACATCACTCTCTCCTGGGTTTCCTCTTACCTTTCTGATGGCTCCTTCTCAGTCTCCCTTGCTGGATCCTCCTCATCTCGCCAACTTCCAAACATTGAAGTGCCTAGAACTTGGTCCTTAGATGTCTTCTCTTTTCTGTTTACAATAATCCCCTATGTCATCTCATCCAGGATCATGTCTTTTCAGGTCACCTATACTCTGATGACTCCCAGATTTAGATATCCTGCGAGATCCCTGTGTTGAACTCCTAATTCACATATCCAGCTGCTTACTGAGCATCTCCAACTGAATGTCTATTAGACATCTTAAAATTAACCTGTCCAAAACTGTCTTAGTCCATTTGGGCTGCTATAACAAAAATGCCATAGACTGGGTGGCTTATAAGCAGCAGAAGTTTATTTCTTACAGTTCTGGAGGCTGGTAAGTCCATGATCAAGGCACCAGCAGATTTGGTGTCTGGTGAGGGTCCTCTTCCTGGTTCTTAGCTGACCATCTTCTCACTGGCTCCTCACATGGTGAAAGGGGCAAAAGAGTTCTCTGGGGCTTTTTAAAATAATGGCATTAATCCCATTTACATGGGTTCCACTCTCATGACCTAATCACTTCCCAAAGGCACCACCTTCAAATAAAATCACATTGGAGATTAGGTTTCAACATATGTGTTTGGGGGGAACACAAACATCCAATCTATAGCAATATCCAAAGTCTTGATTTTCCCAGTGAAACTTGCTCCTTCTGTGTTCTCTCCTATCTCAGTAAATGATACTGCATGCTTTTAATTGCTGTGGCCAAAAACCTTGGATTCACCCTTGTCTTCTCTCTCTCATACACTACATTCAATCCATCAGTAAATCCCATTGGCTGTATCTTTATAATGTACCTGGAATATTGCCAGTTCACACCATGCCCACTGCTTTGACTCCAAAGTTTTTACAATGACCTACAAAGCTGTACTCTGTCTGCCCCGCTTCCCTCTGTGACCTCATGTCCTACTACTCTCTTCCCTCATTCCATCGACTTCTACCACATTGGTTTCTTTTGCTGTAGTCCCAGACAATAGGCATATTCCTGCTTCATGACCCTTGTCTCATATTTGCTGTTTTCTTATTCAAGAATGTTCTTCCTTTAGATATCCACATGGTTTATTTATTGACTTCCTTCACATCTTTACTCAAATGTCAATGAGTATCTAAAATTGCAACTCCCATGCCATCCTTATCCTTCCTGCTTTATTTTTCACCATCATCTAACAAACTCTATATTTTACTTATATTTTCTCTATGTGTCTCCCTTGCTAGAGTGTAAGATCCATGAGGGTAGGGATTTTTGTCTATTTATTTATTACTATATCCTTAAGGCCTAGAAGAGTGCCTGGTATATAGTAAACAGGCAATGAGTATTTATACAGTCAAAGGCTATATTAGTTCGGATACACAGTTGGCTGCTGCAATAGAGACCCAGAGTAAGAGTGGCTTAAACAAGATGATAGTTTGTTTTTCTCTCATATAACAGCCTGGGTGTGAGAAGTTCAGGGCAGCTGTGATGGCTTCGCGGGGTCAGGGACGCGGCTCTTTCTCTCTCATTCTTCTCCTATTTGTAAGGTATCATGAAATGTGAAGCAAAGGGGACAGAGGGAAGGGGTGCCCCTTCCACTCACATCCCATTGGCTATAACTTAGACACACTGAGCCTGGAAGGATGCTGGGGTATACAGCCTTTACTTCTGTTCACAGCCAAATCAGGGGTTCTGCTACTAAAGAAAAAGGCAAGAAGAGATATTGGGGATGAACTTGCAGTCTCTGGGTCTCTGCTATTGCATCCCAACAAGGGTCTGAGGTAAACGTCCAAAGGATTAATTAACATTTGTTCAATTTGGGTGGGTACATGGGTGTTGATTATTCTTTTTTGTTCTGTTCTGTATCCTTGGAACGTTCCAAAATGACTAATAAATATTTTAAAGGAGAAGAAATAAAAGACACCTCTTTTAGATCATAAAACATTATTCTCTACCCGGGTACAAAAAAGATTCATTGTCACATGGCCCATGGCCTGTGGCTTTAGACTGATGCCACTGGCATGCACAGCATTTTTTTGTGTGTGTGTGAGGAAGATCAGCCCTGAGCTAACATCCATGCCAATCCTCCTCTTTTTGCTGAGGAAGAACGGCTCTGAGCTAACATCTATTGCCAATCCTCCTCCTTTTATTCCCCAAAGCCCCAGTAGATAGTTGTATGTCATAGTTGCACATCCTTCTAGTTGCTGTATGTGGGACGCTACCTTAGCATGGCCGGCCAAGTGGTGCGTCGGTGCGCGCCCGGGATCCGAACCCGGGCCGCCAGTAGCAGAGTGCGTGCACTTAACCGCTAAGCCAGGGGGCCGGCCCCATACACAGGATTTTTAATCTCTAAAAAAAAACAATAGGTTACCATTGAGACTTCAGTATCCTATGATTTACCTTCCTCTCCTTGCCTTTCTGTCTCCACATGTATCCCGTCACAGAATATTCTTCCAGAACACTGTCTGTCTCCCAGATAGAGCCTGGATGGGCCTCTCTGCTCCTGGGGCACAGAGCCTTCCCTGAAATTGGGCAGCATTTTCCCTCACTGGTTTAAAGCACTTTTATGATCATCTAGTTTTCTTTCATCTCTCTCCTCTGAAATCTCTGTTTTGATAAAAGCCTCTTTATTTTCTTGTTTCCTAGAAATAAATAGTTGAATGGTTATGATGCTCCCTATTCACTTCAACTTCAGCCTGTTCCCAGCTAATTGATGTAATAATTCAAAAGTGAATAAGTGTTTTAAAAGGTATGTATGTGTGTAGGCGGAATTGCAATCTGTGGTTGAAAATATCTACACCTAGTCAGAAACATAGCATTATATTAAATCAGAATGGAACAAATCAGCCAAACACAGCTGAAATTCCAGAGAGAGATTACAATAATTTCATAAAGCATATGATGGCAGCTGCACAAGTTTACTACTGCTACTGAAAATCCCAAACGAAATAGTTTTCATGTGTGAATATTTTACATATTCATTATTTCCTATGATTCCATTTAATTTTAATTTTGGCGGGGGAGAGGGGCATATGTGGTGGTGAATATAGAATGCTCAAAATAAAAGTCATGCACAGTGATCAGCAATATCTTGGCAGCTGCGTTATTAACCAGAATGTCAAGTTACCCTGGTATTTGTACTTTCCTTTATGCCTACAAATAAAGGACTCAAAGAGTAAATTCTGCAAAAGCTTCCTAACATGCTCAGCCATCAACTCTTGCCAAACTCTGTCCTCCCTACCTGGTTTCATAAACCAGTAAACCCCCCTTTAATGGCTGAAGAGAGTTTGAGTTGATCTGTCATTTGCTACCAAAAGAATCTTGACTACCAAATCACTGTAATCACGGTCAAAAGTAACAGAAAGAAAAGGACTGATTTTATGTTTCAGTAAAAGAGAGCACATGAAAATTTCCGATCTCTGGCTATATGTAAGTACAAATAAATTTTAATGTTTTGTTATGCATGATATTCATGGCTTTAAGTATGGATTAATAATGGAAAAATGCATTTGAAAAAGTAATTATTTTAATAATCTTTTAAAAATATTAAACTCTCATCTCTTCTTACCCACTGGGGTGCTGACTAGGCATCCTCCCTCCTACAATTTTGCCACTGTTTTGGCTTTCTTTCACTTATCTGCTGCTACTCTGGCCTTGTTCTGCCTACTAGGGTGTGTGTGTATGTGGTTGTGCATGTGTGCATGCGCATGCAAGAAGTAAGGAATCGGATGACCTGCAGGGCATTTCTCAGATTTACTTGCTTTACTCCATGTGGTTCCTAGCTCCTTTCTATGTTCTAATATATGGTCCTGCCCAGGAGGAAAGGAGCTGAATTTTTTGGGAGGGGGTGGGACTATAGTAACTTAATCTCGTGAATGAAGGAGGTTACATATTTTCGAGTTTTCCCATAATATAGGTTGAAATGAGCTTATCATTTTACTGAGATGCAGCCTATATCCAAATTAAGTGGATAGTTACCCATCATTACTCCATGTATTTCTTTCAACTACCCTGTTCCCCTCACCTAAGGCCATTGTGTGAAATAGGAGAAAGGGGTCTCAAGAGAAAGGGAAAATAATACAGCAAGGAAAATAAAGTTGGGTAGGTCAGCCACACTTCCTCATCAGAATATGCTCCTTCCAGACTCAAACGTGGAGCTTTTGTTTTTGTTTCAGAAATTTCTGCTTCTAAACCAGATTTGAAGATGAACTTGTTCTTGGAATCTACTGTCACATTCTTTTATTCTCGCTCAGGCTTTCTCTGTGAAAATTGGAAAAGCTCCTAATAACATTTTGTGACTTGAAGATGGTAATGACATATGATGTGGAGCTCATAATCCATGATGAGGCCACTGTGTGAACAATTTCTTTATTCCAGAGTAGTATAGATTGACAGAAATGTATCTCAGCACAGGCTTTAGAGATACTGGAATAAAGTGATGAAATAGTAGGGCAGTTATTCCATTTATTTATTATCTGCCAGTAGCTTTTGACTTATATTTTATACGTTCTACATTCATGTGATAAGTATTTTGACCATGTGGATTCTTTAAGAGATAGACTTTTTTAAAATAAATGTAAATATAACTTTTAAATTTTTGAAATTATGTTAAATATAACTATTTGAAATTTCATTTTCCTTTGATATGCACAGAAAGAGTTTCTCTGAAATATTATATAATTGAATTTATACATACCAAGATTTGGCACATTCTGAAGTAGCTCAATATGTCTTGATAACTCATCTCTTCTCCCTCAGCAATCTTAAAATTTTGTATTTATAGAACAATAAGGTAAACACGAAGCTTTTATTTTATGAACAATAAGGTGCACATTAAGCTGGCATATCTTTTCTCACATCAGTTTAAACATTAGACAATTTACAAGTGTAATTGTACTTCATTATAAACAAAATGAATACTTGATTTTTTCATTGATCTGAAAATAATTTTTGATTTCTAGAAAACAGTAGATGCTGTGTTTAGTGCTTTGATGTTTGTTTATTTCCTTTGGTCAATTTTACCAATATTTACTAAGATGTTTGATATACTGTGCAGCTCTGACTGAAAAGTGTCAGATGATTTGGCGAGGCTCAGAGGGTGGGGAGTGGACATAAAATGACATCAAATTAGAAAGCTTGGCCTTTGGGAAACCTAAGAAACACTGACATGAAAATTCCTGAAGACTCAACTGGCAAATACAGGTTGAGCACCCACTCTAGATTAAATAATGTGAAAAAGCATGAGATGATTTCAAAACAAAATAGACAGGAAATCGTTCCACATGGAAGTAGGGAGGCCTTTGACATAAATATACTCATCCTGGTGAGAGAGTTTTCAGCCTCTAGCAAATTGCTATGTAGGCCTTCAGAGGTTAGTGGGGGTGGAGAGTGTTAGAGGATAGCATCATCAGTGTTTATTGCTGGATCTCTCTCTGTCACAGGCCTCTGAGTGTCGCGCCTTTCTCTGTAGTCCTTTGTGTTTTTGTGTTTCTCCGAATTAAAAATTAAAAAGTGATGCTCAACAGCTTAAACATTGCTATAGTTCAATAAATGTATACCTCTTACTCTATCATCTTTCCATATTAAATTTCATACTACTTGACGTACACATGACAATGATTTTGGAGGTAGAAAACTGAGTGGACAGGGCAGCCCAGTAGGCACAGGAAGTGGCCACAGGAGGAAGAGCCACCAAATGACCAATACTCACAAAAGTAGTTGTTTCCTTCAGCATGAGTTGTGCATGTCTCTGGTGGAAAATTGTCTGGATAAAGAGCTACTGTGAGAGATAGCAGCACTGAGTAACCAGGGAGGTGGAGAACAGCCTGTTGGGAAAGGTGACATCTTTACTGAAGTGATCAAGGGGACATGCCTGGCAAGTGCCAAGGCTGAGAACAAGTAGAGGCACCCTGAGAAAGCTGGGCAACTTGCTATAAGAACAAGAAATCCCAAGATTCAGTTATTTGTATCTGGTAAAGACACAACATCTTTGAGTCTCCATTCCCTTCTATAAAATGAGGGTAATCAACCTACTTTGCAGGATTCTTGTGAGAATTAGAAATATGTGTAAAGTTCCTAGCAGAGTGTCTAGAACACAGATTATTCTCATGAGAAGGTAGTTTTTATTGTGGCCCATACCAGGGAATCTACAACAAGCCATAGAAACAACATGGGAAGCATTAAAAACCCATTCCAGGAGGTTAGGCAGGTGGGCTATGGTATTAAAAACAAAAAAGAGGGGCCAGCCTGCTGGCTCAGCTGTTAAGTGAGCGCGCTCTGCTGCTGGCGGCCCGGGTTTGAATCCTGGGTACGCACCGAGGCACCACTTGTCAAGCCATGCTGTGGCAGCGTCCCATATAAAGTAGAGGAAGATGGGCACGGATGTTAGCCCAGAGCCAGGGGAGGAGGAGGAGGAGGAGGAGGAGGGGGAGGGGGAGGGGGAGGAGGAGGAGGAGGAGGAGGAGGAAGAGGAAGAGGAAGAAGAAGAAGAAGAAGAAGAAGAAGAAGAAGAAATGCTAACTAAAATAGTATGACCACTAACAGACAACATAAAATCTGTATCTGGGAGTGATCTGTTTGCTGAAGTGTCTACTTTGGCTATCTATGTTAATCCACCAAGCAGTTCATTGTTTGGATCTTTTTTATGCTTTCTTTCAGTGAACTCTCACATAATGTAAAATGTCCTTTAAGGCTAAGCCTTCAGGCTAGGCTCACCAATCAGAGCAGAAAAGTACATGGAGTTGTGTCAGTAACTCCACCATTTCTTTATGGCCGATGTAGTCTATCCGCTTCAGCTTTCTGGTTCTCCATGAACCCCACGAGGCCTGACAATTGGCATGGATTTCAGAGGTCAACGTGACGTGACCATCTAGTGTTTATGTCATCCTCACTAGTATTGCTTATCTGACCTCTTGCCAAAATCCATTTTATGAGCCTAATTTTCTTTCTGTTCCCTTCAAGTCCATTGCTGCCTGTAATACAGCATGACACTAAGGCAGCAAATTTGTCCTACTGACTTTAAACTCCTGAGTCACAAACTTGTCTCCCACCTCCAGAAATCAATTGCAAGTGAAAAGACTAAGAGAGGATGACTTATTATTAGGCCACTGGTAAACAGATTTTTATAGTCTTTGGTTTTGTCTGTGCAACAGTTCTATTATCTCTCCACCAAATTATAGAGCTTTTCTGTGCTGAGCAAAATGGGTATATTGTTCTCATTTAGACACTTTTACTTTTAACTAAATATCCAGCTCAAAATAGGTTCTTAAACAAGCCTGTTTGAACTATTTATGAAAAAGATAGACTTAAGAGCAGCTTAGTGTATATTTATCTCTCCCCTCTTCCATTCTTCTATACAGGAGCCAATCTGAGGCATTTCTTGATAATTTAACAACGTACCTCTGACATGGGCTTTGCTTGTCACTCACAACACATTTATTCCCTGGAAAAATGGAAGAATTTTTTTTCATTGCTTATGCTATTAACTACCTTGCTCTTCAGACAAAATGTCTGTTGATCCAAAGAAAAGGGGGTTTGGATTAAGATGAGAAAGAGAAAAGCAGCCACTGACATCCAGAAGTCAGACCTGTATGGTCACTATGCCTTGGTGTTGCCATGAGATAGTCCAGGATTCACTGCTAGGACTTGGTATTCTTCTGTTGAACATGAATAGTATCACAGAACCTCAATGCCCAACAAGACCATTCTGTGACCATGATGGATCAAGACAAAAAGCAGACCACTCCATAATCATGTCCGAACACAGACAAAACATGAACATTGTCCAAGCCACAGAATACCAAACATTCTCCCACCCTAGCTAACATGAGTGACTGATGCTTCTCTACCAATTACAGCTTTAGCCCAACTCTAGTCTGCTCTCTCCATAGATAAAATTTATTAAAATAATCAGTCATAGAATTATCCCACTCCGTGACAGCATCCAATCCAGAAGGAAGCCCTGCTTCCTTAAAGACCCCCAAAAATCACCTAACACAAGCCCAAATACTTTCTATATAAGTCCTTTCTAACACCCTCTGCTAGAAATGTCTCGTGGTTCCCCATGGCGTGAGTTCTTCCTCCTTGCAGTGAGTAATATACACAACTTGTTTAACCAAACGTGTGTTCCTGTTTGGTTTAGAGGGCACTGACGGAAATGGAGGTTTGACTAAGATTCAGCTGATGTACTCTCTTCTTTAGATGAGGACTCTCAACTCAGTAATAGTGTGAATATCTGAGATCACTCTCATGATTCTCTCTATTTGATATGCTACACTGTCCATGGCTGAAAGGTAAATTAATGCTGAATTGAACTCCAATATTTCATTGAAGCTCTTCAGCATTGAGTTTATTTTGTTTTCCTAGGAATAAGGTCTCTTGGGATACCTTTGTTACCCAATAAGGTTTGCATTATTCCTTGGTAAAATTGTTTTAGAGCCTTCTAATACCTCCTTTTATGGTGTGTTTGCTCTTCCAGTGTCTTGAAAGTTGTTTGTTCATAAGAAGAAAAGTCTAAAGGGAGAAGATGAGTATAGTCCAATAAGTCATCCATGACCTGGTCCTGGGCACTGAGGAGTTCAGTAGGTCTTCTCAGAGCAGTGTGCTTTGGACAAATATTGTCATGGAATACCATTTCAAAACCTTAAAAGGAGTTCCTTCTCAGTCTTGCCTTGTGTCTCAGAGAATTGCCCCGTTTAGTTTCATCTAGCCTGAATCAGGAGGTTTTGTTTGGCCCCTGACTGGCGGTGATCGACCTTTGGCCAAACACCAGAGACACCAAGTTACACAGCAGCATTCTTACAGATCGTTTTGTTCTCATGGGGGTATTCTACTTCTGCAACTATGCCTTTTACAGACTGAAAACCTGCTTCCGTCATGTTTTCTCACTATAGGGCTAAATTGTATGCTTATTTTTCTAATTGGAACAATTTCAACAGAGACAATTTGCAATAGCTGTGGCCACTTTGGGGAGCTCTTTACATGAACAAAATTGTTCATTTGAGGGGTATCTTAGAGGAAAAAGCAAAGAAACCCTTATGGGAAGATTATTTGTCTTGTTTGTCTCTAAGAGAGATCTTTTTTTTTTTTTTTTAAACATGAGAGACATCCCCTCTTTCTTTTCTGTACTTTGAGGATTAATAAGTGCTGGCTTTTTAACTGTATGATTTGATAAAATTGTCAAGGGTCCAAGTTATGTCAAAACCAGCTGTATGTCACTCTTTTTGTGTGTGTATCTGTAAATCTCTTTTTCTGCATCTAAACATTCTTCCTCTCCTTGTCTGGAGCTGGCTCCCGCCCATCCCTGCCCCCACTCCTCTTTCCCTTCTTATGGAACTTTAAAGATTAATTGATCAAAAAATAATTCAGGGGCTGGCCTGGTGGCGTGGTGGTTAAGTTCACGCTCTCGGCTTTGGTGGCCCTGGGTTCGTGGGTTCAGATCCACGGCGCGGACTGACGCGCCGCTTGTCAAGCCATGCTGTGGTGGCGTCCCATATGAAATAGAGGAAGATGGGCATGGATGTTAGCCTAGGGCCAATCTTCCTCAGCAAAAAGAGGAGAATTGGCATCAGATGTTAGCTCAGGGCTAATCTTCCTCACACACACACACAAAATAAAAATAATTCAGTTATTTTACATGCACTCTAAGGATATTTAGTCTAGATAAATATCAGAATGGTCTCAAAATTTTTAAAAAAGGAAAGTTATTAAATGATGTTTCTTTTTGTGGACACTGAAAAGTATATACACATAATAGCCTTTGTTACTATAGCTACAAGATAATAAGAAAAGGCTTTAGTTTCAAGATAAAATAAGATATTTAGCATGATTCAGAGTCTTTATAAAATTAGTTTCCCACATAAAAACAATGTTACCATAATATTTTGGTTTGTTTAAGACCAGGGTTAAATTCCTTGTAATTCAAATTTCCAATATTTCTCATATTGATTTAATGAGTTTAAAAAGTTATCATTGTTTTTACAAATTGTGTAAAATTAAAAATTTTATGTAGAGGGGGCTGGCCCCGTGGCTCAGTGGTTAAGTGCGCACGCTTTGGTACTGGTGGCCCGGGTTCAGATCCCAGGCGTGCACCGAGGCACCACTTGTCTGGCCATGCTGAGGCGGCGTCCCACATGCAGCAACTAGAAGGATGTGCAACTATGACATACAACTATCTACTGGGGCTTTGGGGGAAAATAAAAAAAGGAGGAGGATTGGCAATAGATGTTAGCTCAGAGCCGGTCTTCCTCAGCAAAACAAGAGGAGGATTGGCATGGATGTTAGCTCAGGGCTGATCTTCCTCACACACACACAAAAATTATGTAGAAAATTATATTAAACTAAATTTATAATAGTGGATGTCTTTTTAAAGGATTTAATTTTATGAAATTCTTAAAATGCTATCAGTCATAAAGATTTAATGTATTAACTCAATTGTAATGTTCAGATCCTTAGTTAACTCTCATATCTTATCCTTCAGTTAGTTAATAAATAACCTTTGAATGTCTGGACATTTTAAAAAAACAAATACAAAAGACTTGTTACCAATCATTTTAATTTATTATTGTTTCTTAAAATGATGACAGATTAAATAGATTAACAAACTATGCAAATATTTTTTGATATTTCAGGATACAAAATTAACATGCAAAAATCATTGGTGTTTCTATATAATAACATTGAACTCTCTGGAAAAGAAATTAGGAAAATAGTCCCAGGGCCGGCCTGGTGGCTCAGTGGTTAAGTGTGCGCACTCTTCTTCAGCGGCCTAGGGTTCACAGGTTCGGATCCTGGGTGTGCACAGACGCACTGCTTGTTAACCCATGCTGTGGTGATGTCCCATATAAAGTAGAGGAAGATGGGCACGGATGTTAGCCCAGGGCCAGTCTTCCTCAGCAAAAAGAGGAGGATTGGCATCGGATGTTAGCTCAAGGCTGATCTTCCTCAAGCAAAAAAAAAAAAAAAGGAAACAGTCCCATTTACAATAACATCAAAAAGAATAAAATACTTAGAAACACAAATTTAACCAAGGAGGTGCAAGATCTGTACACTGAAAATTATAAAACATTGATGAAAGAAACAGAAGACACATTTAAATGGAAAAATATTCTGTGTTTATGAATTGGAAGAAAAAATGTTAAAATGTCCATACTACCCAAAGCCATGTATAGATTGAATGCTAACCCTATCAAAATTCCAATGGCATTTTTTGCAGAAACAGAAAAAACAATCCTAAAATTCCTACGGAACTACAAAAGATCCCGAATAGCCAAAGCAATCTTGAGCAATAAAAACAAAGCTAGAGGCATCACACTGCTTGATTTCAAAATATACTACAAAGTTTGAGTACAGTATGGTACTGGCATAAAAAGAGACATATAGACCAATGGAACAGAGTAGAGAGTCCATGAATGAACCCACATATGTATGGTCAACTAATCTTCGATAAAGATGCCAAGAATATACAATAGAGAAACGATATTCTCTTCAGTAAATGGTGCTGGGGAAACTGGATATCCTTATTTCACATCATATACAAAAATTAACTCAAAATGGAGTAAAGACTTAAACATAAGACCTGAAACTGTAAAACTCCAGAAAAACATGAGGAAAAAGCTTCTTGACATTGGTCTAGGCAATGATTTTTTTTTTTTAATATGATCATAAAAGTCCAAGCAACAAAAGCGAAATAGGTAAATGGGATTACCTTCGAGTAAAAGCTTCTGCCCAACAAGTAGAGCAATCAACAGAATGAAAAGACAACCTACGGAATGGAAGAAAATATTTGCAAACCATGTATCTGAAAAGGGATTAATATCCAAAATATATAAGGAACCTGAACAACTTAATAGTAAGAAACAACTGAAATAAAAAAAGGGCAAAGGACCCGAATAGACATTGCTCCAAATAAAGCATAAAAATGCCAACAGGTGTATGAAAAGGTGCTCAACATCACTAATCATCAGGCAAATGCAAAACAAAACCCCAAAGATATCACCTCACACCTCTTAGTATGGCTATTATCAAGAAGAAAAAAAGATAAGTTTTGGCAAGGGTTTGGAGAAAACAGAACCCTTATACGCTATTGTTGCGAATGTAAATTGTTACAGCAATTATGGAAAACAGTATGAGGTTTCTCAAAATATTAAAAATAGAACTACCATATGATCCTTTGCATATATGCAAAGGAAATGAAAATACGATCTCTAAGAGGTATCTGCACTCCTATGTTCATTGCAGCATTATTCACAATAACCAAGATGTGGAGTGTCAATCATTGGATGAATGAAAAAAGAACATGTAAGAATATATATATTCTACATATTTTATATATATATATATATATATATAACAACAGAATATTATTCAGTCTTTAAAAAGAAAGAAGTCCTGTCATTTGCAACAACATGGGTAAACCTAGAGGCCATTACGCTGAGTGAAATAAGCCAGAAACAGAGAAATACTGCATGATCTCACTTATATATGGAATCTAAAAGAGTAGAACTCATTATATTGGAGAATAGAATGGTGGTTACTAGGGGCTGGAGAGTGAGGAAAATGGGGAAATGTTGATCAAAGGGTGCAAAGTTTCAGATTTGCAGGATAAGATATGCAAAGAGAACAGAGTAGGTAGAAGGGGATATCAAATTATGGTGAACTTAGCATTTATTATTGCTCTCACACTTTTATAAAAATTTAGTTACGAGCTCTGTTCAAAAGACTCAAGCACTGCTTATATGGGACATCCTTGATAGTATAGGTTTATCCTTATTAAAAATTCAGCATTCTGATCATCTATATAGCAATTTACAGTTTACAGAGCACCATTTTACCTGCCACAAAGTGCCTAAATATACCAGAGGGAGTTGTAAAACTCTTTTGTCATTGTGCTCTGACTCCGGTTCTGGAGCTGACATTTGTATAGGCAGGCAGCAATCAATACTTCATTTAGTGCTATCAAAATTTTTTGGTGGACCCAACTCCAGGTAATACCTACTCTTCAGTGTAAGGTATTAACGCACACTCAACAGTCAGTTACCTCCAATAAAATTATCCTGTGCTTCTAAGTACAATACAAAGCAAGATGTGACTCAGAAGTAGGGGATTTTGATAGAAGGAAATTTTGGTAGAAATACAGATGCGACAGAAAGTCCTATAAGCTCTACATGGAACCAATAGCGTGTTATCTGGAAAGAGTGCAGACTTTAGATTTAGCTAGAACTTGACTTTAATTTTAGCCAGATAATTAATAGCTTGGTGACCTCAGGCTAGTCAGTTAATCTCGTTGACCTTCACTTAGCATGGTTGTTGTAAGAATTGTAGACAATGTATAATAAATCACTTATCAAAATGCTTAGCTCACACTAGTTACATAAGTGGTAGATGTTTTCTTGGTGTTGCTGTAATCACTATTAACCACTTCCTCACCTCAGCTAACAATAGAATGTCAGAGTGAAAGAAATGCATACCAGAAACTTCAATATCACATTTCTTTTTTTAAATTTTTCCAGCTTTATTGAAATATAATTGACAAATAACATTGTGTAAGTTTAAGGTGTATGATGTAATTATTTGATACACATATATATTGTGAAATGTTTACCACAATAAGGTTAGTTAACAATCCTTCACCTCACATAATTACCATTTTTTTTTGTTGTTGTTATGGTGAGACTCTCTTAGGAACTTTCAAGTGTACCATACAGTACTGTTAACTATAGTCATCATGCTGTACATTAGATCTCCAGAACTTATTCATCTTATAGTACCTGGAAGTTTGTATCCTTTGACCAGTATTTCCCCATTTCCCCCACCCCCAGTCCCTGGCAACCAACAATCTACTCTCTGTTTCTATGAGTTCGGCTTTTTTTAGATTCCGTATATAAGTGAGATCCTACAGTACTCATCTTTCTTGTCTGACTTATTTCACTTAGCATAATGTCCTCTAGCTTAATCCATGTTGTCACAAATGGCATGATTTTCTTCTTTTTTATGGCTGAATAGTATTCCATTGTATATACCACATTTTCTTTATCCATTCATCCATTGATGGACACTTAGGTTGTTTCCATGTCTTGTTTATTGTAAATAATGCTACAGTGAACATGGGGGTGCAGTATCTCTATGAGTTAGTGAGTATCATATTTCTTTACATTACCTGGAATGCCTGATTCACTAATATATCCAAAACGTGTTTATTGAGTGTCTACTATGTGCCAGGTACTGTGTAAAGAGCAGTAAAAAAAAGATTTAAACATCCCTAAACTCTCTTGAAGATTGCTGTCTACTGGTTGGAGATAGATATTAAATAAAGATAAAATAGACTTTGTAAGCCATGTTATGCTTTTGGTTTTTTACCTAAGTGTGATGGGAAGCCACTGGAAAGTTCCATTTTAACAAGGTCACTCTTCTGCTGTGGTGATGCAGACTAAATGGGGAAAGGGTAGAAGCAGAGAAGCTAATAAGGGTGCTTTTGTGATGATCTAGGCAGGATATGAAGGTAGCTAAGGCCAGGGTAGTAGTAAAGTGATCATATTTTGGATATATTTTCAAGGTAGAGCCAACAGGATTTCCTGGCAGTTTAGATATGAGGTGCGAGAGAAAGACGAACCAAAAATGGCTTCATTTTTTGGCCTGAAAAATTGGAAGGAAGAAATTGTCATTAACAGAGGTAGAGAAGACTGCAAGGTAGTTTAAGTTTAGTTTCTGACATGTTAAATTTGTGGCACCTATCATACATCCAAGTGGAGATGAGTCAGGGTTACACCAACAATAGGAATAGATTGAGAATAGGTTCATGGACTAAGCCCTCAAGTACTCCATCATTAAGAATTTGGAGAAATGATGGGTTATCAATTAAGGAGAATAAGATAGATCAGCCAATGGGATAGGAAGAAGACTAGAAATTTGGTGTCCTGGTAGCCAATGAGAAAATATTTCAAGTTGAAAGAAGTAACAACTGTACCAAATGATATTGGTGGGTCAGTAATATTGAAGACTGAGAAATGTCCACGTGATTTAGCAACATGGAGGTCATTGTTGACCTTGAAAACAGCAGTTTCAATGCAATGGTGGGGGCAAATGCCTGATTTGAGTCTGTTCAATAGAGAACATAAGTCCTCTTTCTGGTACCGAAAATATATAGTACTGACTTGTGGAATGGGAAATGGTAAATCACAGCTCTTTTCTGGAGATAAAATGTAATGGAAAGGGGAGAAGTGGGGCAGTAGCTGGAGCGGGAAGTGTGGTCAAGACAGATTTTGTTGTTGTTGCTAATATAGTAGAAATAATAGAACATTTATATGTTTATGGGAATTATACAATGATGAGAGAGAGAGGGAAGGAATAATTGCTGGTATGATGTCCTTGAGTAGGTGAGAGGAGATAGAATCTAATGCACAAGTGGAGGTGTTGGCCTTCTCTAGAAGCACAGAGTTTATCCTTAGTAATAGAAGAGAAAGCACTATATATAGGCAAAGATTCAGGCAGTTGGGAGCAGTGTTGGTGGGAGCTCATAGAATTTCTCTTCTGATTTTTTCTGTTCTCTCAGTGAAACAGGACATAAGGTCATCAGTTGAGAGTTAGGTTGAAGGAGGAGATGTTGAAGGTTTAAGTTGAGATCAAAGTGTGAAATAGATATTTAGGAAAGTGGAAGAGTAGGTGAACTAGGGACCCATACTGTTATTAACTCTGACAGCAATAGGTGACCTGTTATGGCCATGAATGTTAAGTGGTCAACACGATTTTGTGTTTTTCTCCATCAATGTTCAGGTGTACATGTGCAAGTGCCGAGTAGGCAGAGAGTTGAATTTAACGAGGGTAGAGGTTTTTGCCCAAGAAAATATGTAGATGAAAGAGAGAGGCAAGAAAGTTGGGGGTATATGCAAAGGATTGAATCATAGACTTTAAACTTGGTAAGGGGGGAAGTGAAGGTCTCCAGCAAGTGAAGGAGATACCAAGGTTGTAGAACTAATGGATTGTAGATTCTTGTGTGCTCAAGGATTGTTGGGTTCAGAGGTAGTGGAGAGAGTGAATTGGAATGATAGGAGATGGAATTGAGATTGGAATGCTTGAAATTGTAATTAGGGAAAGATTGCACTTACTGGTAATGGTACAGTTTAAGGAGCATGGCCATGGGAGTGAATGAATGAAATTGGGTGGAAGATACAATTATTTGAGGGGAGAGGAGGTCAAGGAATTGAAAGTGCAGCGCGTTAGAAGGATCATCCATGTGAGATTTGAAATCAAAAGAATTATAACAGGAGTAGTATCGGAAATAGTGAAAGGCATCTGAGAGTTAAACCCAAGATGATGGGGCCTAGAGGAGAGGAAGGTATTCCCCTTGCTCCCCATTGCCTCTTCCAGACGCTCCCTCTTTCCTAATTAGCCCCCCAGCTTTGAACCCCATGCCATAAGATTTCCACCTTCAACCACAGTCATCTATAGACTCTAGGCCCAGGGGTATGAGGGGAAGAAAACAGGCATTATGTGAGAGACCTTCAGGGAAATTGCTGTCCAGGTTTCAGTTAGACCCTAAAGCAAGAAGAGAAAGGAAACATTGAGAGAAGAGCTTGAGGGTATCAAGCAGTTTGCTGATGAGTTCCAGAAGGCAATGGGAAGGTTTTAGGAATTGAGGAAGAGCAGGAGATAACATAAAATAAAGAGATGTGTGGAGAAGGCAGAGAGGGGGCTTCTGAGAGTGCTGAGCAACTTATAGTAATAGATATAATCCGGGATATAAAAAATAAATAAATAAATATGCCACATGTGAAAATATGATGCACACTTTATTGATAACATTCTCCAATCTCATCTTTCCTAAACTCCTTATGTGGAACACTATGAAATGAGATAGTGTATGTGAAAATATTATGTAAACTCTAAAGCACACTACAAAATTAAAGTATTACTATTATTGTTGAGATTATGATTATCATTATTTCCTGCTACATCTGGAATTCTAGAAAGCAGGATCTTCGTAAAACAGTGGACAATTCAGCCAAAGAAATAGTGAATGTTGAACTTTAACATTGAAAGTTGAAACTTTAATGTTGAAAGTCTTTGGATGTATGATTGCTTAGATGAGTGCAACCTAAATCGTGAATGATCAGAGGTGAAAAAACTTTTGGAATGTCACTTTTTGCAAAAACTTCTCTGTGAGCAAGAATAGCATGTAGTTGACTGTAGGCTCTGGATTTGGTGTTGCTTGTGTTCTATGAATAGGGCTTGAATGGTCTTCAGAGTTTGACTTCCCTTCCCTTTTAATAACAACTACGCGGGCATAATCTACTGGTCATTGAGATTGGATGCTTAGGATCTCCTCTTATTCACCTCTTTATGATATGATTTCCTGCCTTATAACAGCTTGTGAACATCCTGCTGGTTCTTCAAAGATCAGCTAAATTTCACCTTCTCCCCAAACGGGGATATCATCTTTAAACTTTACATATAGGCTATTTCATTTAATCCTTTCTTTACGGCTGAGGAAACCAAAGATCATGGGATTAAGTGAGTAGGGCAGTGATTTACACATACTAAACATTTCATAATATTTTTATGGATGGAATTAATTATTTTTTCCTCCCAAAAGAAACAACATACCATAATTGTTAAAAGCATTAATTTAGAAGTCAGAGACTTGGATTCTAATCCCAGATCTTCCACTTATTAGCACTGTGGTTTAGAACAAGTTAGTCCCTTATATTCTTTGAGTTTCTGTGTCCTCCACTGTAAAAAGGAAATAATAATACCAACTTCATAGGATTGTGGATGTTAAATGTGATACCGTGAGGAATGCACTTCACACAGTGTCTGTCACATAGTAAGTGCTCCATAAACGTTGGCTAGGGTTGTTATAACAGAAAGTGAGTTTAGAGCAACAGATGAATTTGTGCTTTGGATGGATCTAAAAGGAATTACAATAATTTAGTGCTACCAGATAAAATACAGGATGCCTAGGTAAATTTGAATTTCAGATAAACAACAAATATATATTTTTAGTATAAGTATGTCCCATGCAATATTTGGGACATGCTTATAATAAAAAATATTTTTTGTTTATCTGAAATCAAATTTAATTGAACATATATTTTTATTTGCTAAATCTGGCCACCCTGCACTGATTCCCTTTGTGAGCTCTCATTTTCTTGGAGAATACCTTGAGGAATGTGTTGGAAAACTCATGTAGTTGGACTGCAGCTTGTTCCTCGTGCGTGGACCACTTGCTTTTGGGGGAGTCCACCAGACTGCCATCTGGCAGTGACAAAGCAGAAATATTTTTGTGTTGTCATCTTGAAAAAGAAGACTCTGAATTATTTTTAAGTGTTTATTCTGTGCCAGATTTGGTGTAATGTGCTTTAATATCATTAACATATTTATTATTACTACCATTCCCAACAGTCCTGTGTGAGCAGTGCTATTGATACTGCCATTTTAAGATGAGAACACTGAGGTTTGGAGAGGTTAAGTGACCTTCCCAGTGAGAAGAATTAGCAAATAGGGGAATCTAGACTTGAACCCCAGTAGACTAAACTGTAGTCCCACACTCTTATGCACCATGCTATGCTGAACATGCAGTGAGATCTACAGTCACAGTAGATAACCCTGGAAGAAAATATGTGTAATGTGTCAGATTCTCTCAGATACCAGGTCAAGGAGGCCAGCTGTCCTGCCTGCCTTGGGATCAAGGCCTGATTAGAGCTCTGTCACGTGAGTAACAGCCTTCTAGCTCAGTTCTCTCCCTTATGGCAAGGCCTGGCTCAGTTACTGACATTTTTACTAGATTGTTGGATTTCATTAATGAAATTCAAATCTCAGAAGCAGACACTGCAGCCTTGTGTTATCTCTCAACTTTATTAAGCATATTAGTCTCACATGAAACAGAGGCTGCAACATAAAATACTATTCCAGCATGTGTTTGGGTTCCATTGATAATCAGGAATCTAAACCATATTTTTTTGGATGGTCTATTTTGTTTCTTTAAAGCCAGAATAGAAACCTCTCAGCATAGCAATCCCAATAAGAGGTCTGACTAGTCTCAGACTCTTCAGGGAGGCCCCAAAGGAGGCATTTTTAACTCAGGTTTTATGTCAGAGGCCATATTCAATTGCTCTTCGGAACTGCATGAGAGTGCGTTAATCCTCCCTTGCTGCTGTCCATCTATCATTTTTACTGCATCCGATCCTCATTGCTAAGAGGTGTTATATCAGGTAGCAGTGAAGCAGGCAAGGTGGGCGCAGGCCTTTAGCAGCCCCTTATTAGAACCAAAGCTACTCAACCAAAGTCCTATCTTCTATGCTCACTTCTGAAATTAGAAGACAACAAAAGCAAAAGACAAATGTTCAGCCCTAGTACCTTCTGTTATATGACATCCTACCTTCCCTCCCAATTTTCCTCCTCCCCTGGCCTGCACATCAATGATCTATCCCTGTTCCCCTTAAATCATTCAAATTTCAGGCCCCATAAATCCTTGCCTGGATGAGTTTTACAATCTTCTTCCCACTCACTGTGAGAAGCAAGTATCTTTAATTTGTTTTAAGAGAATGCTTTGTTCTCGGATTATTGGTCTGAGCAAAGAAAGCATGATTAGTTTGCATTGCACACCATACAATCTGAAGACAGTTCCTCACAAGGATTTTTAATAAGGGTTTTCTGGCTTAGCTCCAAAATCCAAAGTGTTCTCAATTGCATGCTTCCAGCCATTTCACTTGACCGGAAACATAAGCAGTAGTTGTGGAATTGAGCTCTGGGAGACAGAGAGATGCTTGACTGCAGCTCATGTGTAGGGACGCTAGGACCCAGGCCTAGAGTGATACACTTGAGTCCAGACAGAGACCCAGTCATGCTGTGCTGAGAACTGCATCAGCTGGGGGCTTGAGAAATTTTCAGAGAGATATCCCATGAATCTCCCTAAAATGTTCCACATCAGCCATGCAGCTTTTAAGTTGGGGAATTTTTTGTTGACTCAGCAATAGACACTGTACAAATCGGAGAGTTTTATTTGCCAGAACAAAATCGATCTTTGGAGTTTAAATTCTCCCCAGTGTACAAAGGAACAAATAATAATAAATAATGAATAACAAATAATAAATAAGGAACAAATTAAATGCAAGCATTCAGCACTGGGGCGTATTGCTACTAAGCGTTGTAGATCATAAATCTTATATACTTTCAGAATAAATGAGGTTTCTTCTTCCTAATGGTGCCCTTTTCTTACATTCTCTAATATTTACCCTGTGGAAAAATGTTAGTCTCAGACTGCGAACTGTTTGTGATGCCCTCTTTAACATTACCTGTGTAAACCCTCAACTGGCCTGCAAAATACAATG
Organism: Diceros bicornis minor; assembly: GCF_020826845.1. Lineage (NCBI taxonomy): Eukaryota > Metazoa > Chordata > Mammalia > Perissodactyla > Rhinocerotidae > Diceros > Diceros bicornis. The sequence continues at coordinate 131,399,422 of NC_080781.1, forward strand.
GGTATTTCAGTCTTTTTTTCCTTCCCAAAGGGCCACGGATTACTAAATAGCTCTATACATTCAAGGATTTAGAGTTTCCTGTGAGTTCTTTGTGCTCACAGAAAGACATTGAACACAAGTATCCCTCTGAATTGGTAATTCATCTCGGTTTTCTTTGGGCTGTTTTTGATGATATTCATCAATTTAAATGATACCCTAACAAACAGATCACAATTTATATTTTTTAAAATACTATAGCTTTATAATTTATGATAAAGCAATATGACCATTACATGTTCTTTGTGTATACCATTGGTCAATAACATCTTAATATGAAAAGCATCTTGCCTAGAGTTTCATTACACATAAGAAATTACCAAAGGTTGCTTTAAACTCCTAATATAGCTCTGTGTGAACTTTCCAAGAACAACTCAGACACCTCTTCCTGCCACTTTATGCATAAATTATCCTATCAAAGAGCTGGTATTTATCCTGAGCTCTTTGAAATTCTAATCACTTGTATACACCTCCCCAGGCCAGTTGTCTTTTGAAATTTGGATTACTTACAATTGGCTATTCATAAGTATTAGAATATACAATGTGGAGTGCCACCCATTTAGGAGCCTTTTAAAGATTCATTGTTACATTTTTCTTAATGGAAATTTAAATGTTTGATAATGATTTTAAAATGATGCTGCAATTTTCTTTATTTTAATATTAACATCATTTGTAATATCTTCTGTGCATGTCGAGTAGCTTTTTAATTAAACAGATATTGGTACCCAGGAATCATAGGCCGAAAACCACCTAAAGATGTCATCAAGTTAATTTTTCTTGATTTGCTCCACTCAGGATGGGAATGAGCTGGGGTGTGGGTTCGTGTGCATACACACACACACAATCTCTTTTCCCAAAAATATCTGCAGAAGAAGTCTTTAGAGTCTAACTTGATATCAAATTTCTGTTCCATTCAGTACTATTTCAGTAGATTCTCATATCTGCTTTGATCTCCTCTTCCTGCAATTTTGGTTACTGCCCTGCATCTGAGGTAAAATATGCTGAAACACATTCCTATTTTGTCACTTGCTGGAGGACCAAATTTGCAATCACTTTGATTCTTCCTGGATGCTGTCAGAAAACATCAGAGAACTTTTACTTATAACAGGCCTTGTGTCACTTCCCACTTATAACATGGGTTTTTATGATATATTACTTCCCAAGGACAACCATCCACATGTAAGTTGGTTCTCATCAGTCTATGCATGGATTACCACAGCAACTTCTTAAGGTGTCATCTACTTTTAAGCCTACTCCCCACACCACCCCAGCTTCCATTCACCTAATTTGCACTGCCAGGTAACTGTACTATAATGAATTTGGTCGGATCACTCTTCTTTTCAAAAGACTTCAGTGACTCCTCATTGGTTATAGGTGAAAGGCAAACTCTTCCCCTTGCCTTCAGAATAATTTATAGTCTGGCCCCAACCTATCTTCCCAGTCTTTTCTCTCTCTATTCACTAACAGAATTTCTACTACTGGGTCTTTAAATACATGAGGTTTGTATCTGCCTCTTTACCTTTCTACATGCTATTTATCCAACCAAAAATACTTATTTTCCCCTATAATGATCACAGCCCTACCCATTGTAAAGGGTCGGCTCCACTTCCATTCCCTGCATCAAGCCTGCCTCATCCTCTCGAATGCATAGGTACTTCTCTTTCTCTAGTCCTCTCCCTCCTCTGAAGTGAGCACTTATTGTCATTCCTCTCTTGAGTAAAAACTTTGAAATTGATGTTTATTGTTACTTACCAGCTGCATATGTGTGTCTCATCCCCAGTGTAGGAATATTAGATCCTCAGAGCAGGAATTGTGCTTGATACTTCCTAATATTCCTGAAAGCACCTGACATATGGCTTTGATTGGGATAATTTTAACTTTCTATTTATATGCAAGTGAAGATAAGCAACTAAGATTATAGTAGGCACTCAATGTATATGTGATTAGTCCTTTATATATACAAGTTTCATATTAGCTGTGAAAATGAAAAAAAAAAGTAATGTTATAAATAATTTCTACTGGAATAACTCATGGTTCTGAGAAGTAGAGTACTTTCATTGTTAAGTATTCTCTGTTATGATTTCATCTATTGAATCAGAAAAGATAGCATATATTATTCTCCATTTTTATGGCCTCTTAGTCCTTCCCCCTGCACACAAGCATACTCGATGATCTTATAAAAATCTGGTCATAGGATGGTCTCTCTTCTCCACCATGAGTTTAGAATACATACTATTGCATTCTTTTTGACCCATCACATCTCAGTGTTATTATTCTTGGCATTCTTACATTTATTTGGCTCTATACCTTTTATTGGTGAGTTGTGATTTAGATGCTGGTGGTTTCATTACCTCAGTTGCTCAAACTTCTTAGGATTGGCCTGGCACCCTATTATTTGCCCTCCGTCATCACATACCAAAACTGAGGCAAGACACACACCTATAACTTTAGGGAGCAGTTCCAAAGGAACCACCTAATATGTATTAGGCCTAGCTAATATGGGAGAGTGATCAGACAATAATAGCCCGTTGCTTATGCCTTTATTAGATACACTCAGTACTAAAACAGAGTACTTATACCGACATCATTTGAAATAACCAGAGTTATGGTGACTTAGCTGTACTGTTCTGTGCCTACGATACAGCTCGTACAACATTGCCCCATGCAATATTCACATGAATTCATATTTTCTGAACAATGTTTGTTATGTAATGTTAATGATAGAGAAATTGATTCTGTGAATTATTCACTAAGTTTAACACAACTTAGAAGCTGTTTGTGGATTTCTTCCCTGGGGAAATTCAAGAGCTGCTTATTTTTGCATTTGAAGCAAAGAAATAAAGTGTTTTATTTCATTTTACTTCAGCTAATGATTCTAAACTCAAAAGTTTACTGTTCATTAGTGATTCTGCACTGGGATATTTTAGAAGATCACAAAATATTATCTTTTCAGAGTATTGTTAAATTTAGGTCAACCTTATTTAATCTTCTGTGAAAAACTAAATTTTGAGCTAGATTATCAAGGCATGAAAGTAAATTTAAGATACTATACCAAAACATCATATTCTGGTTAAAATGATCATAACTAGTCTCATATTAGGAGTTCAATATAATCACAGAAAAGCAACTAACATTTTAAAGACTTCATGTTGGATTTCTGAAAAATGATTGTAGGATACGTTTTCTATAGTAGGTTAAACTTTAAGTACTAGGGTTTTAACTAGAGGACGTTCAATATCAGGATGATTAGGCAGCAAATATCAGGATGTATTTTAGAAGGCATTCTGTTTTTAGTTTCAAGAATGAAATTTAAGTGTCTAGAAAATGTTGGTTTAGGTAGAATATTCACACGAAAATTCTAAACTTAGAATTGGGCATAACCTAGTATATCAAGATTCTTTTGGCTGCAAATAATAGAATATCCAACTAAAAGTGGCTTAAAGAATAAAGACATTTATTCTCTCATGTAACGTCAAGTCTGGAGCAAGTTTGGTTCATTCAAGGCAAAATGACAACTTCAAGGGCCTGGGCTCTTACTGTCTTTCTGCTCTGCCATCCTCGGCATGTTGGTTTTCCACTTCAGACTAGTATCTTCCCAGTTATAAAATGGCTGCCAAACATTACATCCTCACTGATCATATTTACAGGTAGGAAATAGTAATCATTTTCATAGATTTTGCCTCATGTATCTCTTCTATAAAGGAAGAAAATCTTCCCCAGAAACGTCACAGCAGACTTATCCTTAGGTATCATTGTCTAGGATTTAGTCATATCCAAGCCCTGCTGCAAGGGTTGCTGGGAATGAATCTGGCATTAAAATGCAAGTTTGGGGGACTTCTGCTTCCAGGATGATAGAGTAGACATACTTTCCCTTATTCAACCCACTAAGTACAATAAAAACCCAAGGCATCATATATGGCACAAACAAGAATAGATTCCAAGATGTGGAGAGGGGAAGGTAGACTGACTAGGGACCTCAGGCCCCAAGGAACAACACAATGGTGCGTTTCCTGGATTTTCTTTTTGCTTCATATATCCCATGCTTAGAGATGAAGAAGCCAACAACCCGGAATACCAACGAGTGCAGACAAATAGCCCCCACAAAAGCCTGTTCTCTCTGGCCAACAGATCAGGAAAGGGGCAGCCTAGAAAAACCAAAACCTTTTAGAAAATCACCACTCCACTCCAGCCAAACTCCATAGAAAGAACTGTGGATCCATCCTCACCAATGGCAGCAAAAGCTAAGAGGTGAACCTAGACTTCCACCTTTACCAGTCTGTAATGAGGCACCTCAACCCCCACCCACCTCTGCTAAGTTTTTGTAAGAGAAGCTGAGTTGGGCACTGGACTTTCATCCCCTCAGCTGATAACAAGATACCCCTTCAACCCATGGTGCCGTTAGAGGCCATGTGGAGAGCCAGGACTTTCACTCTCACTGAGAAGTAATAAGGTACCCTTCTGCCTCCCTGCTAGAGTGGTATCAGAGGCCCAGTGGAGACTGATGACTTTTACCACTTCACCATGGTGACAAGGCCACCCTCCCTACAGTGTCAATGGAGGCCACATGGGCAGCAATAATGAGACATTCCTACCTCTCCTAGTCAGCAAGTTGTCAATGGAAGCCTAATGGGGAGACAAACATCCAACACCACATGGCAGTGTTGAGGAACCCTTCTCCTCAGTTACAGTGAAGGCCAAATGGAGAGTGAGGACTTCTACCTCCACCTGACAGTAACAAGGTAACACACCTCTCTTTCCCTGCCAGAGCGGAGTCAGAGGACACCAGATAATACTGAAGATTTAAACGGTATTCAAAGTCTCATAACATTTTACCCCAAAAGTTCAGATTTTAATAAAAAACGACTCATACCAAGGTCCATGGAGATCCTATACTGAATGAAAAAAAAAAACAGATCAAGAATCAGTAGATGCCAACACTGAGATGACAGAGATGCTAGATTTATTTGACAAAGCTTTTAAAGCAGCTATTGTAAAAATGCTTCAAATTAGCACTTATGAACATGCTTGACACAAATAGAAAAATGTAAAGTCTCAAAAAAGAAATAGAAGATATAAAGAAGAGCCAAATGAAATTCTAGAACTGAAAAATACAATAACTAAAATAAAAAAACTCAGTGGATAGGCACTTTGTTTTTTCCCCACCTTTATTGAGGTACAATTAAATAAAAATTGTATATTCTTAAGGTGTACAAAGTGATGGTTGGATATATGTCTACATGGTGAAATGATTACCACAATCAAGCTAATTAACACATCCATAACCTCACATACATACCTTTTATTTCCCCATGTGATGAGAACACTTAAGATCTACTCTCTTAGCAAATATCAAGTATACAATACAGGAATGTTAACTATAGTCACCATGATGTGCATTACATCCCAAGAACTCATTCATCTTATACCTAGAAGTTTGTACCCTTTGACCAAACTCCCCGTTTTCTTCATGACCCCAGCCCCTGGTAACCAACATTCTACTCTCTGATTCTATAAGTTTAACTTTTTAGATTCAAAGTGTAAGTGAAATCATACAGTATTTGTCTTTCTCTGTCTAGCTTATTTTACTTAGCATAAAGTCCTCTGGGTTCATCCAAGTAGTAGCATCTGGCAATATTTCCTTCTTTTTTATGGCTGATAATTTACTGTCTCCTTGGTCCTTTCCAGTCTGTGATAGTATCTCAGATTTTCCTTGATGCTTTTGATTAGTACTAGTCAGTTATTTTGTAAAATGCCTCCCAATATGAGTTTATCTGATATTTTCTCCTGCTCAGATTGAGGTAATGCATTTTTTGTTTGTTTCAAGAATACCACTAAAGTGATTTTTTGTCATCGTCAGTGAATCATATCTGGGGGTATCTAATGTCAATATGTCTTATTACTGGTGGTGTTAACCTTGATTACTTGGTTAAGTTTTTGCTTGCAAATTTTTTTCATTATAAAGTTATAACTTATCCCTTTGTAATTGGTAGATACCTGGGGAAAGATTCTTTGAGACTATGTTAACATTCAGTTTCTTCTTAAACTTTTATCCACTGATGTTACCATTTATTAGTAGACTTTACTTGCAAAAATTTCTTGCTTTCACGTTTGCCCAATGGTTACTTTGCGTTTCCCTCATTGTTTTTACATTTATTAATTGTAATTCTTCTGTAAAGAAGAATTAGTATTTATATCAGTTATTTATTATTAGCAATTTATATCAGTATGGACCCATAGATATTAATTTTACTCTATGGGTTGCAATCCAATACTATAATTATTATATTATTGCTCCAGCTGTTCCAGCTTTGGTCACTGGGAAACCCTCCAAATTAGCTCGTTTGTTTTTTTTGATATGTGCCCATCTTTTTGAGAACTTCCATATTTTCTGGTACTACACAGTATTCTAGGATCATCTTGTATTTTTCCTTCTCCAGGAATCCACCACTTTTCCAAGTATTGTTGGTTCTATGATTATAGATTGATATTCAGAAATGATCATGGTAATTCTAAAATTTATATGGAATACACAGCACTTCAAATAGCCAAAACAGTATTGAAGAAAAAGAAGAAATTTGGAGGATTTACACTATCAAGTATCAAAATTTACTATAAAGCTAGTATACAGAAAGAGATCCATACATATATAGTTACCTGTTTTATGGCAAAGGCTTTACAATAATTTGGTGTGAAAACATTGTTTTCAGTAAATTGTGCTTGTTCTACTGGATGTGAGAAATGAAGAAACAAATCTTTTTTTTTTTTTTGAGGAAGATCAGACCTGAGCTAACATCAGTGCTAATCCTCCTCTTTTTTGCTGAGGAAGACCGGCTCTGAGCTAGCATCTATTGCCAATCCTCCTCATTTTTTTTTCCCCCAAAGCCCCAGTAGATAGTTGTATGTCATAGTTGCACATCCTTCTAGTTGCTGTATGTGGGACGCTGCCTCAGCATGGCCGGAGAAGCGGTGCATCAGTGCACGCCTGGGATCCGAACCCTGGCTGCCAGCAGTGGAGCGTGCGCACTTAACTGCTAAGCCACGGGGGCCGGCCCCTGAAGAAACAAATCTTGACCCCTATCTCATGTCATAATCAAAACTGAATCCCAGATTAATTATAGATCAAAATGTTAAAGATAAAACCATAAAACTTCTAGAGGAAAACATGGAAGCATATCTTTGTAATTCTTGGTTAAGCAAACATCTATATAGCAGGACACCACTAATACTAAGCATAAAAGTAACTATAGATGATAAGTTGGATTTCATTCAAGTTAAGAACTTCTTTTTATTAAAAGTGCATTAAGAGAGTGAACAGGCAAGGCATAGAGTGGGAAAAGATATTTTCAATTACTATACTAACGAGGATTCATATTCAGATTATATAAAGTAAACGTCTACAAATCAATAAGAAAAAGACAGATCAAGCCAAAAAGAAAAAATAACAAAGAACTGTGACAGGATGTCACCAAAATGGTGGAGTAGGTTGTCCAGCCTCCATCCCCCAACAAAGGTCAACAATTACCTCTCTAGAATGAAAATAGCTCTGGGCAGCCCACGAGTCCACTTAAGAAGCTTCAGTAACACAGTGGAACAAACAACCTGAGTAGAACTGCACAAAAAGTATAGGAAGAACAGTTTCACTTTGCCTGCATCATTCCATTCCCCAGGTCAGCACTGCTCAGCACTAAGAGGGAACTTCCCTAATCAAAAGTGTTCCCCTCCCTGGAAAAGCAAGAGCAGGTTGAGCAGCCAGCTTCCCCAGCCTTTCTGGGCACTGCATGAAGGATTCATTTCATAACAGCCACAACAATCTTGAGAAAGAATAAAGCTGGAGGCATTACACTTCCTGATATCAAACTATATTACAAAGCTATCATAATCAAAACAGTATGGTACTGGCATAAAAATAGACACTTAGACCAATGGATCAGAATCAAGAACCCAGAAATAAATCCATGCTTTATGGTTAACTAATATTTGACAATGGAGCCAAGACTATACAATGGTGAAAGGATAGTGTCTACAATAATGTTCAGAAAACTAGATATATATATATATGTAAAAGAGTGAAATTGCATCCCTATCTTACACCACTCACAAAAATTAACTGAAAATGGATTACGTACATAAATGTAAGCCATGAAACCGTAAAACTCCTAGAAGAAAACATAGGGGAAAAGCTCCTTGACATTGGTCTTGGCAATGATTATTTGGATATGACACCAAAAGCACAAGCAACAAAAGCAAAAATCAACAAGTGCCCAAAACAAATACTATATGATGTCACTTATAGCCAAAATCATAAAAACAGACAGTAAAATGGTGGTCACTAGGACCTGGAGGTGGGTGGAATAGGAGACATGTTTTTTAAGGATACAAACTTGCAACTAGTAGATAAATAATTCCTAGAGATCTAATGCACAGTATGGTGAATATAGACAACAATATTGTACTATAATCATCAAACCTGCTAAGAGTCTAGATCTTAATTATCCCCACCACAAAAAAAGGAAATAATTATGTGATGTGATAGAAGTGCTAACTATCACTGCAATGACATTCATATTATAATATATAAGTGTATCAAATCAACATGTTGTACACCTTAAATTTATAGTTATATGTGAAATATATTTCAATAAAAAGGGTGGCACTACACCAAAGTAAAAAGTTGGTGCACAGCAAAATAAACAATATACAAAATGAAAACACAACCTACAGATAGGGAGAAAATATTTGTAAACCATCTATCTGATAAGGATTTAATATCAAAAATATAAAAGGAACTCAATAGCAAAAAAACAAATAATCATATTAAAAATGGGCAAATGATCTGAATAGACATCTTTACAGATGACATAAAAATGGCCAACAAGTACATAATAAGAGTAACAAGTAATTATCAGGGAAATGCAAATGAAAACCACAATGAGATATCACCTCACACCTGTTAGAATGGCTATTGTCAAAATGACATGAGATAACAAGTGCTGGCGAGGATGTGGAGAAAAGGGAACCCTTGTGCACTGTTGGTGGGAATGTAAACTGGTACAGCCACTATGGAAAACAGTATGGAGATTCCTCAAAAAATTAAAAATACAACTACCATATGATCCAGCAATCCCATTTCTGAGTATTTATCTGAACGAAATGGAACCACTATCTTATAGTGATATCTGCACCCCCATGTCCATTACACCATTATTCACAATAGCCACGACATAAAATCAACTTAAATGTCCATCAAATGATGAATGGATAAAGAATATATGATACACACACACACAGACGCACACACACATACATATCACTATGGAATATTATTCAGCCATAAAAAAGTAAATCCTGCCACTGCAACTGCATGCATGAACTTTGAGAACATTATGGTGAGTAAAATAAGTCAGAGAAAGACAAGTACTGTATGATCACACTTATATGTGGAATAAAAAAAAACAAATTCATAGAAATTAAGTGTAGATTGGTGGTTGCCAGGGGCTGGCAGAGAGTGGGGGAAATGGGGAGATATTGGTTGAGGGCTACAAACTCCCATGTATAAGGTAAATAAGTTCTAGGGATGCAATGTACAGCATGGTGACTATAGTTAACAATACTGTACTGTGTACTTGAAAATTCCTAAGACAGTAGACCTTAAATGCTCTTGCCATAACAACAACAACAACAGCAAAATGGTAATTATGTAAAGTGAGGGATTGTTAACTCATCTTTTTGTAGTAATCATTGCACAATATATACATGTATCAAATCATCATATTGTACACCTTAAACTTACACAATGTTGTACATCAATTATAGCTCAATAAAGCTGGAAATAGAAAAGAAATGAGATAAACAAAAATCAAATATGCACTTCACAGAAGATGATATCTAAATGTTCAATAAGCATATGAAAAGGTATTCAATATTATTAGTCATCATGTAATTGCAAACTAAAACCACGAGATACCATCGAACCCTCATCTGAATGGCTAAAATAAAAAGGACTTACAAATCAAGTGCGGCAAGGATGCAGAGCAACTAAACACTCAGATACTGCTGCTAAGTGCGTAAACTGATTCAGTCCCATTGGAAATATGTTTGGCAGTGTCTACTATAGCTGAACATATGTGTATGTATATGTTGTGACCGAGCAATTCTCTTCCTAGGTCTATAATCAAACAAAATGACTTCTTATGTCTACCAAAACACTTGTACAAGAATGTTCTCTAGATTTAATCATAATAGATTAAATCTGGAAACAACCTATTATACCATCAACAATGGAAAGGATAAATACATTTCACTGCATTTGTACATTTTATCATTGATTACAGGCCACAATATGGGTGAATTTCCCAGACATGCAGAGTGAAAGAGGTGTAATTCAAAAGAACACATGTTGTATGATTCTGTTTATATAAATTCCAAGAAAATGCAGAGTTAATCTATGGTCCTAGATTAGAGGTCAGAATAGTTGTAACCTGTGGGGGAGTTGACTTGTTGAATTGACTTGTTGAAGCACAAGGGTAGCTTTATAGGATGCTGGAAATGTTCTGTATCTTGATCTGTGTTGTGAATATATATATATTCATATACATATATGAATTTATTGAATATACAGTTCAGATATTTCACACTGCTATATCAATTATTCTTACTAAAAAAGAAAAAAATATTAGTCCAGAAAGATTTTTTTAAACTACCATTTAACAAGTAAATTTTTGAGCACTTACTCTATACTAGGCAATAATGAGAAAAAATATATTCTAATGGAAAAGTCTTTGATCTCCATGACTTGAGTCTGGTAGAGGGAAACTGATATGGATAAATAAGTGCAAGGAAGTTTTGTTGGTTTTAGAGAACATATACAGGGTATAATTCTTCTTTGAAGGGGGAAGTTAGATTAGGAAAGGCTTAATACTAGAGGAAATCCTTTAATTGTTAAAAATTAGGGCACAGGGATTGCATGGTATTTCATATAGAGGAAGCAATGTAAGTAGATGCTCACTGGAGTTCAAGGTTTCCGAATAGGGCAGCCTTGAGATAAGGGTAGAGAAATGAAGTAGCCCAGATTCCAGAGAGCCGGGTATATATTCCCTATTAAGCAGTTTGGGCATAGTCCCAAAGTCAGGGAAGTTGTCAAGAGATGAAAGCTCATCCCTCATGTATTCAAGAATCTTTTGATTACTAGCATAATCTAAAATATAACATAATTAGGCAAACGAAATCTTAAAGGACTTTATCATTAGTTTTTCTCCTATCATATGACAGTCAGATTATATCCTCTATTCAACCCTGACTTAAGAAGGAAATCTTCCCAAATATTTCATAATTTACAAATTACAGTGACTTCCCCAGATTTCGTTTATTAATTCCATCATTCTCATAACGGGATTTTAGTGGCGATGGTGAAAAAGAGGATGGGTTGGCAGATCTTACTGAAAGATGACAACACAGTTAAGTAGAATTCTGAAATGTCCTACTGTTTGAACAGTTGGTATTCCAAGTAGATACCCCAGGGTGTATGCTCTTTTCCTAGGGTTAACTGACCCTAAACAAAGGCATGGCCAAAACCTAAGTAGGTATTCTTTTTTTTTTTTTTTTTTAATTTTTTGTTTATTGCAGTAACACTGGTTTATAACATTGTATAAATTTCAGGTGTACATCATTATACTTCTATTTCTGCATAGATTACATCCTGTTCACCACCCAAATACTAATTACAACCCATCACCACACACATGTGCTGAATTATACCTTTCGCCCTCCTCCCTCCTCTCTTCTCCACTGGTAACCACCAATCCAATCTCTGTCTCTATGTGTTTGTTTGTTGTTGTTATTATCTACTACTTAATGAAGGAAATCATATGATATTTGACCATCTCCCTCTGACTTATTTCACTTTGCATAATACCCGAAATGTCCATCCATGTTGTGACAAATGGCTGGATTTCATTGTTTCTTATGGCTGAGTAGTATCCCATTGTGTATATATACCACAGCTTCTTTATCAATTCGTCCCTTGATGGGCACGTACATTGCTTCCAAGTCTTGGCTATTGTGAATAACGCTGCAGTAAACACAGGGGTGCATGTATCTTTACGCAATGCTGTTTTCAAGTTGTTTGGATAAATACCCAGCAGTGGAATAGCTGGATCATATGGTAGTTCTCTCCTTAATTTTTTGAGGAATCTCCATACTGTTTTCCATAGTGGGTGCACCAGTTTACACTCCGACCAGCAGTGTATAAGAGTTCCCTTATCTCCACATCCTCTCCAACACTTGTTGTTTTCTGTCTCATTAATTATAGCCATTCTGACGGGCGTGAGGTGATATCTCATTGTAGTTTCGATTTGCATTTCCCTGATAGCTAATGATTTTGAACATCTTTTCATGTGCCTGTTGGCCATCTGTATATCTTCTTTGGAGAAATGTCTGTTCAGGTCTTTTGCCCGTTTTTTAAATGGGTTTTTAGTTTTTTTGTTGTAGAGATGCATGTGTTCTTTATGTATTTTGGAGATTAACCGTTTATCAGATGTATGGTTTGCAAGTATCTTCTCCCAATTGTTAGGGTGTCTTTTCGTTTTGTTGATGGTTTCCTGAGCTGTGCAGAAGCTTTTCAGTTTGATGTAGTCCCATTTGTTTATTTTTTCTATTGTTTCTCTTGCCCGGTCAGACATGGTGCTTGAAAATATGTTGCTAAGACCAATATTGAAGAGCGTACTGCCTATGTTTTCTTCTAGAAGTTTCATAGTTGCAGGACTTACATTCAAGTCTTTAATCCATTTTGAAGTGATTTGTGTGTATGGTGTAAAGTAAGGGTCTACTTTCATTTTTTTTGCATGTGGCTGTCCAGTTTTCCCAACACCATTTGAGGAAGAGACTTTCTTTTCTCCATTGCATGTTCTTGGCTCCTTTGTCGAAGATTAGCTGTCCATAGATGTGTGGGTTTATTTCTGGGCTTTCGATTCTATTCCATTGATCTGTGTGTCTGTTTTTGTGCCAGTACCATGCTGTTTTGGTTACTATAGCTTTGTAGTATATTTTGAAATCAGGGAGTGTGACGCCTCCAGCTTTGTTCTTTTTTCTCAGAATTCCTTAAGCGATTTGGGGTCTTTTGTTGTTCCATATAAATTGTAGGATTCTTTGTTCTATTTCTGTGAAAAATGTTGTTTGAACTTTGATAGAGATTGTATTGAATCTATAGATTGCTTTAGGAAGCATGGACATATTAACTATGTTAAGTCTTCCAATCCAAGAGCACAGAATATCTTTCCATTTCTTTGTGTCTCCTTCAATTTCTTTCAGCAATGTTTTATAGTTTTCGGTGTACAGATCTTTCACCATTTTGGTTACGTTTATTCCCAGGTATTTTATTCTTTTTGTTGCAATTTTACATGGGATTGTATTCTTAATTTCTCTTTCTGCTACTTCGTTGTTAGTGTATAGAAATGCAACTGATTTTTGTATGTTGATTTTGTATCCTGCAACTTTACCGTATTTGTTTATTACTTCTAAAAGTTTTTGGTGGATTCTCGAGGTTTTTCTATATATAAAATCATGTCATCTGCAAATAGTGAGGGTTTCATTCCTTCCTTTCCAATTTGGTTCCCTTTTATTTCTTTTTCTTGCCTGATTGCTCTGGCAAGGACTTCAAGATCTATGTTAAATAGGGGTGGTGAGAGTGGACATCCTTGTCTGGTTCCTGTTCTTAGAGGGATAACTTTCAGTTTTTCACCATTGAGGATGATATTAGCTGTGGCTTTGCCATTTATGGCCTTTATTATGTTGAGGTACTTTCTTTCTATACCCATTTAATTCAGAGTTTTTATCATAAATGGATGCTGTATCTTGTCAAATGCTTTCTCTGCATCTATTGAGATGATCGTGTGATTTTTATTCTTCATCTTATTAATGTGGTGTATCACGTTGATTGATTTGCGAATGTTGAACCATCCCTGCATACCTGGACTAAATCCCACTTGATCATGGTGTATAATCTTTTTAATGTATTGTTGTATGTGATTTGCTAGTATTCTGTTGAGGATTTTTGCATCGATGTTCATCAGTGATATTGGCCTGTAATTTTCTTTTTTTCTGTTGTCCTTGTCTAGTTTTGGTATCAGGGTAATGTTGGCTTCGAAGAACGAGTTAGGGAGCATCCCCCACTCCTCAATTTTTTGGAAGAGTTTGAGAAGTATAGGTATTAAGTCTTCTTTGAGTGTTTGGTAGAATTCACCAGGGAAGCTGTCCGGTCCTGGACTTTTATTTTTGGAGAGGTTTTTGATTACTGTTTCGATCTCCTTACCAATGATTGGTCTATTCAAATTCTCTATTTATTCTTGATCCAGTTTTGGAAGGTTGTATGATTCTAAGAATTTATCCATTTCTTCCAGATTGTCGAATTTTTTGGCATATATCTTTTCATAGTATTCTCTTATAATCTTTTGTATTTCTGAGGTTTCTGTTGTAATTTCTCCTCTATCATTTCTGATTTTACTTATTTGTACCTTCTCTCTTTTAGTCTTGGTGAGTGTAGCTAAAGGTTTGTCAATTTTGTTGATCTTTTCAAAGAACCAGCTCTTGGTTTTATTAATTTTTTCTATTTTTTTTGGTCTCTATTTCATTTATTTCTGCTCGATTTTTATTATTTCCCTTCTTCTACTGATTTTGGGCTTTGTTTGTTCTTCTTTTTCCAGTTCCTTTAGGTGCATTGTTAGGTTGTTTATTTGAGATTTTTCTTGTTTATTGAGATAGGCCTGTATTGCTATAAAATTCCCTCTTAGAATCGCTTTTGCTGTATCCCCTAAATTCTGGCATGACGTATTTTCATTTTCATTTGTCTCCAGGTATTTTTGATTTCCCCTTTGATTCCTACATTGACCCAATCGTTCTTCGCTAGCATTTTGTTGAATCTCCACATATTTGTGGCTTTTCTGGTTTTCTTCCTATAGTTGATTTCTAGTTTCATACCGTTGTGGTCAGAAAAGATGCTTGGTATTATTTCAATCTTCTTAAATTCATGGAGACTTGTTTTGTGGCCTAATATGTGATCAATCCTGAAAAATGTTCCATGTGCATTTGAAAAGAACACGTATTGTTCGGTTTTTGGATGGAATGCTCTGTATATATCTACTAGGTCCATCTTTTCTAGTGTGTCGTTTAAGACCAATGTTTCCTTATTGATCTTCTGTTTGGATGATCTATCCGTTGGTGTAAGTGGAGTGTTAAAGTCCCCTACTATTATTGTGTTACTGTCTATTTCTCTTTTTATGTCTGTTAATAATTGCTTTATATATTTACGTGCACCTACATTGGGTGCATATATATTTACAAGTGTTATATCCTCTTGTTGGATTGTTCCCTTGATCATTATGTAATGCCCTTCTTTGTCTCTTTTTACAGTTTTTGTTTTAAAGTCTGTTTAGTCTGATATGAGTATTGCTACGCCAGCTTTTTTTTCATTGCAATTTGCATGGGGTATCTCTTTCCATCCCTTCACTTTCAGTTTGTGAGTGTCTTTAGGTCTGAAGTGTGTGTCTTCCATGCAGCATATATATGGGTCTTGTTGTTTTATCCAATCAGCAACCCTATGCCTTTTAATTGGAGCATTTAGACCATAGACGTTTAAAGTAGCTAT
Source organism: Diceros bicornis minor (assembly GCF_020826845.1). Classification (NCBI taxonomy): domain Eukaryota; kingdom Metazoa; phylum Chordata; class Mammalia; order Perissodactyla; family Rhinocerotidae; genus Diceros; species Diceros bicornis. Next base: position 131,415,095 of record NC_080781.1, read on the forward strand.
TGATAAGTATGTACTTACAGCCATTTTTTGACTTTTTTTTCCTCAGTGTGTTAGTAGTCCTTCTCTATTCCTTTTCTCCTTCTATACAGAATTGATGGTCTCTTTAGTTTCACCTCTCTCTTAAAGCTCTACACTTTAAATCCCCTCCTCCCTCATTTTATGTTTTTGATATCATATCTAACCTCTTTTTTGTGCATTTGTATCCATTACCCTCTTATCATGGAAGTAGATAATTTTTCCTATTTGTGGTCTTCTTTTCTCCCCTTAAATCAGTCCCTTTAACATTTCTTGTAGCACTGGTTTCTTGCTGACAAACTCCTTTAATTTTTGTTTGTCTGGGAAATTTTTGGTCTATCCTTCATTTTAAATGATACCCTTGCTGGGTAGAGTATTCTTGGCTGTAAGTTTTTTCTTTTAGCACTTTAAATATATCATGCCACTCTCTTCTAGCCTGTAAGGTTTCTGCTGAGAAGTCAACTGATAGCCTTATGGGGTTTCCTTTGTATGTAACTTGACTTTCTCTTGCAGCTTTTAGGATTCTCTCTTTATCTTTAATTCTGGGCATTTTGATTATGATGTGTCTTGGTGGGGGCATCTTTGGATTTATCTTGTTTTGGGCTCTCTGTGCTTCCTGTACCTGGATGTCTGTTTCCTTTCTTAGGTTAGGGAAGTTTTCATCTTTTATTTCTTGTAATAGATTCTCTGCTCCTTTGTCTTGCTCTTCTCTTTCCGGGATACCTATAACACAAATGTTAGTATGCTTGATGTTGTCCCAGAGTTCTCTTAGACTGTCCTCACTCTTTTTAATTCTTTTCTCTTTTACCTGTTTAGCTTGGGTGAATTCTTCTAGTCTTTCATCCAGCTCACAGATCCGTTCTTATGTATCCTCTACTTTGCTTTTGAGTCCCTCTAGTGAATTTTTCATTTCTAGTATTGTATTCTTCATTTCTAGTTGGTTCTTTTTTATATCTTCCATATCTTTGTTGACATTCTCACTGAGTTCATCTATTCTTCTCCCCAGATCAGTGAGTATCCTTAACACTCTTTGTTTGAACTCTCTGTCAGTTAGGTTGCTCATTTCTGTTTCACTTAGTTCCTTTTCTGGGGTTTTGTCCTGTTCCCTTACTTGGAATATATTCCTTTGCCTCCTCATTTTGCCTCTTTCCCTGTGCTTGTGTCTATGTATTTGGTAGGTTAGCTACGTCTCCTGCCCTTGGATAGGTGACCTTATATAAGTGATGCCTTAGGAGGCCTGCAGTGTGCTTCCCTCAGTTCTCAATGTTCCAGGGGTGACCCCTATGTGGGCTATATGTGTCCTTCTGTTGTGGCGTGTTTGCTCTCCCTGTAGGCCCCCAGGGAGGCTGACTTATTCTCGTGGCCAGCTGTTGTAATGCTCAGCTGCTTGTAGTTGTTGTGGGCTCTTCATTCTATTTATCAGGTATGGGGAGCCCCAGCACAGTTGGCTGCATGTTCTAATACCACATTTGTGTGTCAGTATTTCTTTTACATGAGTAGGCCCCCAGCGTGGCAAGTTGTTAGGCTCAGTGGCTTACAATTGCTATAAGCCTCCAGCCTTTAGGTCTCTTGTCAGCTCTCTGAGGATTGCAGCTGTGTGGGGCTGGCCTCAGGCACAGGAGCACCCAATTGTTTCAGGCTTTGGATGGTGTGGCAAGCCCCCTATGTGCATCTTTGAGAAGCACAAGTCTTCTGCAGCTGACAAGCCCTGCTGACCACAGGTCCACACACACAGTCAACAGAGTCCTGCTTCATGTGCATGCCCTGACCTCCTGAAGTGGATCCAGTCTCTCCACGGAGGGAACCCCACACACTCCATCACCGCCCCACACTCTCCACCCTCTCCTTGTGCATGCCCTGCCCCACTGAAGTGGGCTCAGTTGCCAGGCTGCAGAGAATCCAGTCACCAATCTATGCAGGCCCACAAGTTGCCTGAGGGCTTGTTGTTGGGTGGGGCCAGTCCCTAGGGTGGGCTGCCTGCCCTGGCTGAGCTGGATTAAATCGGTGCTCTAGTGAGTGGGGCAGACCTGGGCTAGCAGGCCTCAGGGAGAACTCCAATGGCGTCTGTGTCAGCATGCCCACACCAGGCCACAACAATGGCCACCGCCAATGTCCCAGTCCCTGGAGAGGTCTCACCTCTCACTGTAATGCACTCAGAGCCTATGAGGTGAGTCTGTTTTCACCAAAGCACTGTGCACCTTTCTCTCTCGTGATCTTAGGTTGCTTTCTGAAACGGGTGAGTTTGCATGTGGGCCCTTTAAGAGTCGGTTTTAATTTCTTTGTGAGCCAGTTTTTCTGGGGGTACTCCCCAATGATTTAGTAGCAGGCAAAGTCAGATATTATGCCACTGGTCTCAATTGGGCTGGGTCCACAAAATGCCCACAGTGGGGGCATTCCCCAGCTCAGTGCCCCGCTCCTCCAGGGAGGCTGCGTACATTTGGCCTGCTCCCGGGCAGCCGTGAAGTGCTACGTCTTGTGATGACGGCCTTTTTCTCTCCAGAAGGGGGTTTCTGCCTCTTCCACCTCAATTAGGATTGTCCGTTGTTGCAGGAGTTCCTCTTATCCAGTTTTCGGTTCTGTCTCAAGGGTAATTTTACCACAAGTAGATGTAAATTGGCTGTGTCCATGGGAGGAGGTTAGTTCAGAGCCTGCTTATGCCGCCATCTTGACTTCTCTCTAGTAGGTATTCTAATTATGGTACAAAATGAACAAAGAAAAGCAATCATGTAGTAGTAATGACATTTAAATCCATTCTACCTTAAGAAAAGAGTCTGCTACTGGGGCAGAGAATGAAGTGTGAAGTTTTCTCCACTCTGAGTTCCTTACTAGTTCTATTTTAATATCAATAATTAGTAATATTATAGCTCTTTCTTTACCTCAAGCAGAATGACATGACTGAATGTGTGTCTCAGAAGTATAATTGTGGATGCCTTGCAGGTGAATGACAGTGAGTCGATGCCAGAGGCAAGTCAGCCAGTTAAAAGATTCTTAGAAAATTCCTCTTTAAATTGATTTAAAGTCTACCTGACTGCAACTTCCGACAATAAAGTTCTTAATTTTGGAACCTGTATGCATACAATTTAACTACATTTTGCTGCATTTGGCAGTGCTATACCTTCAGTCTAACTTCCCTTGATGCTGCACTCAATCAATATTGCTTTAATGTGTTAAACCCGAGTTCCTTTATGAATTCCTAGAGGTTGACCATCCAGTATCTCCAGCTCATTAGAGCTTCATTTCCCTTTTTTCAATACAGTATTCAGAAAGTCTTTTGAAGTGGCTCCAGAAAGTAAGGAGTTTTAGTGCGTGGAGATGATGATCCAATGAAGGTATCTATATAAATGATGATTTTTAGACAGAATAAAGATATTTTCTGATTTTATGGAGTTATCTCTGGGGGTGGGGGAGGTTGCATGCAGCCGATATGGAGCTTCTACTTTTGCAGAGTTATTACTGTATGGAATCCATCCTGGAGTGTGTTTCCATTCTTCATTCCTTTTACAGATTCTTCTCTTTACATACCTCTCTTGTTTCTTCTTCACTATCATCAATGGCCATACTTTTGAATTTTTAAACTCAAAATATGAACTACTTTAAAATTCAATAAATATAGAACCGTATAAAGGGCTGTCTGCAATTACAACATTACAGATCTCTATAAAACAACACATTTGAGAACTTTCTTCTAACCCCAGCTCTGACAATCCCACTGCCCAGAGTTAACTAATTTTAATAGTTTGTTGAAAATATAAATGTATCGTGCTGTAAACATTTATCTGCAACTTTTCCCTTCTACTTAAAACATGAGATTACATTTCCATAGTATTACATATAGATTCCCCTTTTTCTTTTTATCATCTGCCCAATACGTGTATTCCTTTTGATGGCTATACCATAAATTATTTAACTAGGTTCCTATTGATGGACAATTAGAATGTTCCCAGTTTTCCATTATTGCATCCAATATTGTTAAGAGCATGTAATAGTGAACACTTATGTTAATATAGCTAGAAACTACAGTGCTGATTCAAAAAGTATATGCATTTTTGAAATAATAGTAAAATATATATTGGTCTCTGTCCCTGGTTCCTGGTACAGAGCTCCTAGAACTCTTGTAACTTCCCAATTAAGAGTACTAGAGAATATCTTTTGTTCTAATATTTGGTCTTTGATTCTGGTTCCTAACACAGGGTACTAAATCCCTTGGAATTTCCTGGGTGATAGGAGCACCTTTTGTTCTAATGAGGTTAGTCTTGGTGGTCTCCTGGATAGGGGCTGTTCATCAGAAAGATCAAGGCATAATTCAAAACTTGGAATTTTCAGCCCTACCCCCCATTCTCCAGAGAGAAGACAGAGGATGGAAATGAAGTTAATAATCCATCATGCCTACGTGATGAAGCCTCCATAAAATTCCCAATAATATGGGGTTTGGAGAGCTTCCAGGTTAGTGAACCTGTGGAGATTTGGGGGAAAGTGGCCATCTGGAGAGGGCATGGAAGCTCCGTATCCTTTCCCCATACCTTGCCCTATGCATCTCTTGCATATGGCTGTTCCTGAGTTATAATCTTTTGTAATAAACTGGTAATCTAGTAAGTAAACTGTTTTCCTGGGTTCTGTGAGCCACTCTAGCAAATTAATTAAACCCAAGGAAGGGGTTGTGGGAATCTCTGATTTATAGTCCATGGATCAGAAGCACAGGTGACAATCTGGACTTGTAATAACATCTGAAGTGGGCAGGGGGAAGTCTTGTGGAACTAAGCCCTTAACCTGCGGGATGTGACGCTATCTCTGGGTGGATAGTGTCAGAATTGAGTTCAATGGTAGAATACCCAGCTGGTGTTGCAAAATTGCTAAATGTGTGGAAAACTCACACATTTGATGTCAGAAGTGAAGTGTAGTAGCATAGTGTGAGAGCAAAGGAAACACACAGAGGAGTATTTTCCTTTACAGCATTTTTTTTTATTTAAAAGTTTTCCTTGTTAAATTTTGGGCATGCGCATTTAGAAGTTTGTTATTACCAAATTTACGTTTTAAAATATTGTATGACTTTACATTCCTATCCATTGTATAACAGAATTGCTAGTTCCCCAGATTATTATCAACACAGTCTTTTATCAAAACTTGTATTTGCCTCTCTGGTAGATAGAACATGATACCTAACTTTAACGTTGCATTTCTTATGGGGATTATTTTAATCGTATAGTTGTAATTAAATTATTAGATCCTCTTTTCTTTCTTGATGCACTAGCTTTTTGAAATTTTCTTTCCAAATGTTTTTCATAGATGTTGACCATATCAGCTTTCCGTTTCCTCACTATTACAAATGCTTAGAATGAAGAAGTCTCCTATATCATTCAAATCATTGTCATTTTCTGGTCAGAATGAAGAGTTGTGATTCCCTTCTTTATGTTGTGTATTAGAGCACAGGACTGATTGTTCATCCAACATCCACCACCCCCTTTGTTGTAATTACCTTGCAGTGGAGGGATGAATCCCCACCCAACATTCTTTCCAATGTCAAGACTGATAATGCCAATAAGCACCAAGAAAATATGAAGAGAATTAATTAGTGACATGATGAAGCTTTCTGGGGTGAGCTGGGTAGCTCCCAATCGGTCAGAAAATAGTTTGAGAGAGCTAGGAGAGGCAACTGGCTTTTGCTTTTATTATGGTTAGAAGGGGGGCTGGGGTAAGAATTCTCACAAGTGGGCTGGGCTTGAGAGGTTTGAACTTCCTGCTGATGCCAAAGGAGGTAGCACATAGGCTTCTTTATCTGCTTGCCCAGTTGTAGTACAAGAGGGGAAGAAAGAGAGGTGTAGCTTAAATCTTGTCAGTAACCATCAAAAATGAAGTCAGACTCTTTATTACATCCTCCCTAACATATTCTGATATTCATTTATATATCCATCCCTCCTCCAGATTGTAGCTCTAGCCCCTCAGAGGAGGCTGATCCCATTCACAACTACAGAAGTGGGCTTAATCAGTATAAAGCAATCCCATTTCTTTGCCAGTTAAGATTTTAGAAATCAGGCATATGTCAATCAGCACATAGAATGTCCTCGGTTATAGGGAATTTGTATGTGACCAAATTTTAAGGGGAGGTTTCTTTTTCGCGAGGTGGAGTGGTTTGCAGAAGGGCAATCCTAGGAAAGTTTTCTTCCACGTAAGAGAAAACCAGTACAAGAGAGAGCTCTTTTCCTTTGGATATTGCCATGTGCATACCTGAGGTCTGGAAGTACAATAGCCATCCCACTTCCAGCTTGCTACCCAAGAGAATAACGAGAAACAGAGTCAGATTCCTGCTTGTACCATGTCTGATGACTATCCTACCTCACTACATAGTCATTTGAACCAAGCAATTCATTATATTTTATACTAACTTTCATATGATTTTCTGTTAATTCACCTCATAACAAACAAAAACCTAGTCTGATACTCATCCATTTGCCTTCTGAGACATAGAATTTTCGGCAAAAATCTTGTTGAGTGCTGTGCTTTTAGAAGAATGAGATTCTTTCTTATATATAGACAGCTAAAGCCCCCTTTTTCATCACTACTTGATTTTTTTTTTATGGCAAGTTTCACAATCTGTACTACCCCTATATTCTTCCTCTCTTGACAGTTTATACTCTAATCTGTTTCATAATGATATCACTTTGGTTCCTCTAATTTTCTCTTCACCCAAGGATTCTCTCTGGACCTGAACTATTAGTTTTTTGGATAACAAGTGATCATCCTTCACACCATTCTTTTTTGAACTGTTTATTTTGAATAACGTAAATCCTTACATTGTCATTTTTCATTCATGAATTCTAGTTTAGGAATTGGTCCCTTCCTGCCAGATTTTGAGGCCATTCAAAAGTAAATTGAAGAAATATATTAAGTAAATTCAACTTCATAATTGTCTTTGGTATATTCTACTTCTTTTCTGACTTTTGTCTCCATTGTTTCACATTTTGTCTACTCCATAAACTCGTTGGATTCCAATGTCTAAAACTGTTCCAAGGAACACTCAGTTTTATATATTGTACCGTTTTTATTCTACATGATTGTGACTTTTGGTCATGATAGACACTTATTAGCTTGTTCATCATGGCTGAAGCAAAAGGAATATTACAAGATAACTTCAAGAAATATTACATAGTGATTTTTGCTTTTTAAAATTTATTTCCACATATACTTCCATAGAAGCAATGAGCTTTCTCCAGGAAAGATTATTAGATTTATGTTGTCCAGGTTTATTTTGAGAGAAACTTCAGGGAGAACCCATTGTCAATTTATCCTACTTGTAGTTTTGTTTTATGTAGGAATATGCATTTAGTAATATGTATGATAGAATTTTACAATGTAAAATTTCAGTAATATATTTAATTGTTATTATATTGTTCAGATGATAATGATATAGATTTGAATTCTGTTTTCTAGGTAATATAGATGTTACTGTTATCTAAGGAATATTTTAATGATTTTTAAGTCAATAACTGCATATTTGCATTGAAAGTCTTTTTACATGCCTTCCTTTCTTTCATGATTGTGTGTGTGTGTAGTTTAGCACAAGAGAATTGAGTGAATGTTTATGACAGTAACACAGTTTTCACTTTGTTCCCATCTAGTATTCCTACCACATATCACCCTGTGACAGGCAATTGGTTCCTGTTGTGTAATTAATTATTAAAATCATCTTATTGCATTTTTAAAAAGTGGCGCACAATATAATGTAAATCACTTTAATTTATATTCTACTAAAGTGTATAATGCTACTCTGTCTAAATAAATAACATTTGTACTTAATGTAAAGGAGATGGAATGTTGTCACCATGTGAATGCTAATGTAATTTTCTTTGATGTCATCTCAGCAAATATTTTAGCAATGCGATATCTATGTTGGTGAGTAGGTTTCCCCAAATGAATAAATATACATTTATTGCTAATTGATAACAATTTAGCTAAAATAAATATATTGAAATTTCCTGGATTGTTCAAGTTTTCAAAATTATCAACATTGTTACTAGTAGTCTTATTTTCAAATATCAGAAGTGGAGATCATTGGACTTAGACTTAACACCAGAAGTCAGGCCAGCTACTATGCAGTTAGAAAGATAGGTGCAACAAGAAAGATTTGCAAGGTATATAATCAACAAGAATTTTTCCAGCTCCTACAATGTGCTAGATACTGTGTTAGGAAATTTTGTAAGTAACAACTCACCCTAGTAGTATTGTTACTTATTTAGATATCCTTTTGTTGTTTGGAGATTTTAACACACTCTCTAGCATTTAATCATTGTCCAGATGAAGGACCAGACAAATCAAATAAATGAGTGAATTATGATAGGATGGGAGTCTGGCAAAATGGAGAGAGCAGACTCTGTCTAAAGACAGCCACAGCTACTCAGCTTGTTTTTTTTTTCCTAAGCAAAAATCCACATCCTGTGCTGTGATAACTTCTAATTTTTCAAATGAAGAGGAAGTTTAGATTGTTATGTGAACTTACCTCATTCTTTTAAATATCAAGTTTATTTTTCCTTTCTAATTCATAAACAATATTGTATACAAAGCTGCCAGGGTTGTATTTTTTTAAACAGCTTTAGTGAAAAATAATTGACATAACATAAAAGTCACCCACTTAAAGTGTACATTCAATGATTTTGATTAATATATACAGAGATGTGCAACCATCACAACAATCTAATTATTTAATATATTTGTTACTCCCAAGATATGTCTGCACTTGTTAGCAGTCACTCCTCATTCTCCCTTACACTTATCCCCTGGCAATGAATAATATAGTTTGGTCTCTATGAATTTGCTTATTCTGGAAATTTCCTGTAAATGGAATCATACAATGCGCGGCCTTTGTGTCTGTCCTCTTTCAATTAGCATGATGTTTTTAAGGTTCGACCACATTATAGCATGTATTATTATTTCCTTACTTTTTATGGCTGAAAAATATTCCATAGTATGGTTATACGACATTTTATTTATCCATTCATTAGTTGATAGACATTTGGGTTGCTTCTACTTTTTTTTAGATAAACAATGCTATTTTATTACAAGAATGCCTCACCTCATCATACCATTAGGGAAAGGAAAAGATAAAATCTTTTCCTCATAACCTGTTAACATCTTTTTCTTTTTTTGTAATTGAGGTAAAATTGGTATATAACATTGTGTAAATTTCAGGTATACGATGTTATAATTTGATATTTGTATACACATCAAAGTGATAATCACTATAAGTCCAGTTATCATTCATCACCATACAGTTGAACCCCTTCACCCATTTTGCCCACTCCTCAACTCCCTTCTCCTCTGGTAACCACCAATCTGTTCTCCATATCTACGAGTTTATTTTTGTTTTGTTCATTTGTTTTGCTTTTTAGATTCCATACATAAGTGAAATCATATCGTATTTGTCTTTCTCTGTCTGACTTATTTCACATAGCATAATATCCTCAAGGTCCATCCATGTTGTTGCAAATGACAAAATTTCCTTCTTTTTCATGGCTGAGTAGTATACCATCGTATATATACCACATCTTCTATATCCATCCATCAATGGACAGTTAGGTTGTTTCCATAGCTTGGCTGTTGAAAATAATGCTGCAATGAACATAGGGGTGCACATATCTTTTTGAATTAGTGTTTTTATATTCTACAGATAAGTACCAGGAAGTGGAATAGCTGGGTTATAATGTAGTTCTATTTTTAATTTTTTGAGGAATTTCCATACTGTTTTCCATAGTGGCTGCATCGATTCACATTCCCACCAACACTGTACGAGGGTTCCTTTTTGTCCACGTCCTCTCCAATGCTTGTTATTTCTTGTCTTTTTGATAATAGCCGTTCTTACACATGTGAGTTGATATCTCATTGTGGTTTTGATTTGCATATCCCTGATAATTAGCGATGTTGAACATCTTTTCATGTGCCTATTGGCCACCTGTATGTCTTCTTTGGAAAATTGTCTATTCAGATCCTCAATGATCCTGTCATGGAGTTGTATGAGATCTTTATATAATTTGGATATTAACCCCTTATCAGATATATGATTTTCAAATATCTTCTCCCATTCTGTAGGTTGCCGTTTCATTTTATTGATGGTTTCTTTTCCTGTGCAGAAGATTTTTAGCTTGATATAGTCCGATTTGTTTATTTCTGCTTTTGTTTCCCTTGCCTTTGAGGTCAGATCCGAAAAACTTTGCTAAGATCAATATCAAGGAGCTTACCACCTATGTTTTCTTCTAGGAATTTTATGGTTTTAGGTCTTACATTCAAATCTTTAACCCATTTTGAGTTAATTTTTCTGTATGCTGTAAGATAGTGGTCTGCTTTCATTCTTTTGGATGTGGCTGTCCAGTTTTCCCAGCACCATTTGTTGCAGAGACTGTATTTCCCTGTTGTATATTCTTGGCTCCTTTGAGGCAAATTAATTGACCATATATATGTGAGTTTATTTCTGGGCTCTCTATTCTGTTCCATTAACCTATGTGTATATTTTTATACCAATACCATACTATTTTAATTACCATAGCTTTGTAGTATAATTTGAAATCAGGGAGCATGACAACTCCAGCTTTGTTTATCTTTCTCAAGATTGCTTTGGCTATTCAGGGTCTTTTGTGGTTCCATACAAATTTTAGAATTATTTGTTCTAGTTCTATGAAAAATGCCATTTGTGATTTTAATAGAGATTGCACTGAATCTATAGATTGCCTTGGGGAGTATGGCCATTTTAACAACGTTGATTCTCAAATCCATGAGCACAGAATATCTTTCCATTTGTTTGTGATTTCAATTTCTTTTACCAGTGTCTTGTGGTTTTCAGTGTACAGGTCTAATACCTCCTTGGTTAAATTTATTCCTAGGTATTTTATTCTTTTTGGTGTAATTATAAATGGAATTGTTTTCTTAATTTCTCTTTCTGATAGTTTGTTATTAATGTATAGAAACACAACAGATTTCTGTATATTGATTTTGTATCTTGCAACTTCATTGAATTCATTTATTACTTCTAACAGTTTTTTAGTGGAGTCTTTAGGATTTTCTATATCATGTCATCTGCAAATTGTAAATAAATGTTCCCTCTTCTTCAGCCTTTTAGAGGAGTTTGAGAAGGATTGGTATTAATTCTTCTTTGAATGTTTGGTAGAATTCATCAGTGAATCTGTCCCTGGATTTTTGTTTGTCTGTTTGGGATGTTTTTGATTACTGAATAGTTTCTAGGAATTTATCCGTTTCTTGTAGGTTGTGCAATTTTTTGGCATATAATTGTTCATAGTAGTCTCGTACGATCCTTTGAATTTCTGTGGTATCGATTGTAACTTCTTCTCTTTCGTTTCTGATTTTATTTATTTATTTTTTTTAGGGGAACCGGGTTTTATTTATTTATTTATTTTTAATTTTTTGTTTATTGTAGTAACATTGGTTTATAACATTGTGCAAATTTCAGGTGTACATCATTATACTTCTATTTATGCATAGATTACATCGTGTTCACCACCCAAATACTAATTACAACCCATCACCATACACATGTGCTGAATTATCCGTTTCGCCCTCCTCCCTCCCCCCTTCTCCTCTGGTCACCACCAATCCAATCTCTGTCTCTTTGTGTTTGTTTATTGTTGTTATTATCTACTACTTAATGGAGGAAGTCACATGGTATTTGACCTTCTCCCTCTGGCTTATTTCACTTTGCATAATACCTTAAATGTCCATCTATGTTGTCACAAATGGCTGGATTTCATCGTTTCTTATGGCTGAGTAGTATTCCATTGTGTATATATACCACAGCTTCTTTATCCATTCTTCTCTTGATGGGCACTTTGGTCGCTTCCAAGTCTTGGCTATTGTGAATAACGCTGCAATGAACACAGGGGTGCATGTACCTTTAGAAATTGGTGTTTTCAAGTTCTTTGGGTAAATACCCAGCAGTGGAATAGCTGGATCATATGGTAGTTCTATCCTTGATTTTTTGAGGAATCTCCATACTGTTTTCCATAGTGGCTGCCCTCTCTCTTTTTTTCTTGGTGAGTCTAGTGAAACATTTGCCAATATTATTTAACTTTTCAAAGAACCAGCTCTTAGTTTCATTGATCTTTTCTACTGTCTTTTTAATCTCTGCTTCATTTATTTCTGTTCTGATCTTTATTATCCTTCCTTCTAATTTTGGGCTTCATTTCTTCTTTTTTCTAGTTCCTTTAGATGTAGAGTTAGATTGTTTATTTGAGATTTTTCTTGTTTCTTGAGGTAGGCCTCTATTACAATAAACTTCCCTTCCCTCTTTTTTTTTATTTTTATTGCAGTAACGTTGGTTTACAACATTGTATAAATTTTAGGTGTACATCATTATACTTCTATTTCTACATGCACAGGGGCCATGCTAGTCTTCTCTGTATAATTCCAATTTTCGTATATGTGCTGCTGAAGCAAGCACTCCCTTCCCTCTTAAAACCACTTTTGCTGCATCCTATATATTTTGGAATGTTGTATTTCCATTTTCATTTGTCTCCAAATATTTTTTGATTTCCCCTTTGATTTCTTCATTGACCCATCAATTGTTGAGTAGCACATTGTTTAATCTCCACGTATTTGTGATTTGTCCAAGTTTTCTTCCTGTAATTGATTTCTAGTTTCATGTCATTGTGGTCAGAAAGGATTCGTGATATGATTTCAGTCTTCTTAAATTTATTGAGACTTGTTTTGTGGCCCAACGTATGACCTATCTTGGAGAATGTTTCATGTGCGCTAGAGAAGAATTTTTATTCTGCTGCTTTTGGATGGAATGTTTTGTATGTATCCATTAAGTCCATCTGATCTAATGTATTGTCTAAGGCCAACATTTCTTATTGATTTTCTGTCTGGATAATCCATCCATTGATGTAAGTGAGGTATTAAAATCCCCTATTATTGTATTGCTATCAATTTCCCCCTTTAGGTCTGTCAATATTTGGATTATACATTTAGGTGCTGCTACTTTGGGTACATAAATATTTACAAATGTTATATTCTCTTGTTAGATTGACCTCCATATCATTATGTAATGCTCTTCTTTGTCTTCTTTGTTTTAAAATCTATTTTGTCTGGTATAAGGATAGCTATGCAGATTTTATTTTTGTTTTCATTTGCATGGAATATATTTTTCCATCCCTTCACTTTCAGTCTGTTTGTGTCCTTAGACCTGAGGTGAGTCTCTTTTGGGCAGCAATAGATGGGTCTTAATTTTTTTTTTGATCCATTCATCCACACTATGTCTGTTTTTTTTTTTTTGATGAGGGAGATTGGCCATGAACTAACATCTTTTGCCAACAGATCTGAGGTGAGTCTCTTGTAGGCAACAATAAATGGGTCTTTATTTTTTTTTATCCATTCATCCGCTGTCTGTCAGTTTTTTTTTTTTTTTTTTTGGTTAGGGAGATTGGCCATGAGCTAACATCTGTTGCCAATCTTCCTCTTTTTTGCTGAAGAAGATTGGCCCCAAGCTAACATCTGTACCCATCTTCCTCCACTTATATATGGGATGCCGCCACAGTATGGCCGGCAAGTGGTGTGCAGGTCTGCACCCAGGATCTGAACCTATGAACCACAGGCCGACAAAGCGGAGCATGCAAACTTATCCACTACACCACTGGGCCGGTACCTACTCTATATCTTTTGATTGGAAAATTTAGTCCATTTACATTTAAAGTAATTATTGATAGGTATGTATTTATTGCCATCCTATACATGTAACAGTCCATGTAAGTTGATGGCATCTTAAGTTTGAACACATTCAAAAGACTCTACATTTTTACTCCCCTCCAACATGTTCTATCTTTTATGTCATATTTTACATCTTTTTATTTTGTGTATCCCTTACCTAATTGTTACAGTTATAGTTATAGTTAATTTTACTACTTTTGTCTTTTAGCCTTCGTATTAGCTTTATAATTGGTTAATCCATTAACTTCACTATATATGTACCTTTACCAGTGAGATTTTTACTTTCATATGTTTTCTTGTTACTAGTTAGTAACAAGCCTTGTCTTTTCAGCTTAAAGAAGTCCATTTAACATTTCTTATAAGGCTGGTTTAGTGGTGATGAGCTCCTTTAATTTTTGCTTGTCTGGAAAACTATCTCTCCTTCAATTCTGAATGATAGCCTTGCTAGGTAGAGTATTCTTGGTTGGAAGTTTTTTTCTTTCATCACTTTAAAAATATGATGCCACTCCCTTCTGGCATGCAAAGTTTCTGCTGAAAACTCAGCTAATAATCTTATCTGGGTTCCCTTGTATGCAACAAGTTGTTTTTCTCTTTCTACTTTTAAGATTCTTTATCTTTAACTTTTGACATTTTAATTATATTGTCTTGGTGTGGATCTCTTTGGGTTCATTTTATTTGGAACTTTCTGTGCTTCCTGTAGCTGGATATTTGTTTCCTTCCCCAGGTTAGGGAAGTTTTCAGCCATTATTTCTTCAAATAGATTTTCTACTTCTTTTCTCTCTCTTCTCCTTCTTGGACCACTATAATGTAGATGTTATTCTGCTTCATGTTGTCCCAGAGGTCTTTTAAGCTATCTTCACTTTTTTAAGTTCTTTTTTTCGTTTCACTGCTCTGTTTGGGTCATTTCCACTGCCCTGACGTCCAGGTTGCTGATCCGTTCTTCTACTTCATCTAGTCTGCTGTTGAACCCCTCTGGTGTATTTTTCAGTTAATCTATTGTGTTCTTCAGTTTTGTGACTTCTGTTTGTTACTTTCTTATGTTTTCTATCTCTTTGTTGAAGTTCTCACTGTGTTCATCCATTTTTCTCCTGAGTTCAGTGAGCATCTTTATGACCATTACTTTGCACTCTTCATCAAGTAGATTACTTCTCTCCATTTCATTAAGGCTTTTTTCTGGGTATTTTTCTTGTTCTTTTGTTTGGAACGTATTTTTTTGTCTCCTCATTTTGCTTGACTGTGATTGTTTCTGTGTATTTGGCGAAACAGCCACCTTGCCCAGTTTTGAAGGAGTGGCCTTGTGTAGGAGATGAACCTTATCATTCAACTTTGCCCTAGATCTTGGTTTTCTCTTGGGCCTTGGTGATTATCTAAATAGCCTGATTTGTTCTTTATAGGTCCCAGTTGTTGAGCCAAAACCTGTCAGTGTTCCAAAGGGAGGACTCTCAGACAGTGCCTAGTTTCAGGCTAATTGTAAGCCTGATCCTCAGGCAGTAGCTTTTAAGCTATGCAAATTTATACAGTCTTGTGGATCTGCAATTGTAAACTTTGCTGACTTCCAGACCAGAAGATCTGAAGGTGTCCCCTGGGCAAAAATTGTTGCAAAAATTGTGGCTTTAGACGTGTGTATTACCTCCTTTCTGTGAGGTATCAGTGAGCTGTGGCAAGGCTAAGGGAGGGCAATAATATGGTGTATCCCTGCTCATGTTCCTGGGTGCACCTCTGTAGCCTCTGGATATTTGGCAAACCTGAAGCCTGCCCCTCAGGCTGAAGATCCAGGATAAAAAAATAGGCCTTTTTCACATGAAGATGAGGTGTGGTTCAGTCTGCTGTTTGTGCAGTGCCCTGGGAGCGGTAGCTTGTGAATGACTGTGTCTCTGTGTGTTTAACACCCATGGGGCCCAGAAACACAATTTCCTCTGGCCATCAGATCCAGGTGCTCAAGGGATGTCCCCTGTGTGGGCTGCATATGCCCACTGGCTGTGGTGGGGTGGGCCATGGCTGCAGCACACAGGAGTGTGACACTTTAACTGGAGCTAGCAGGCTGGGGGTGGTATGAAAATGGCGCCTACCAGTGCTGGCATCAACAAGGTGAAAGGAGAACACAAAAATGGTGCCTGCCAGCACTCCTATCCCCGGAGAGTCCCAACCAGGTTCCTGCCTCTCCAGGAGACACTTTAAGATTAGCAAATGAGTCTCCTTTGTATATGGTCTAGGAGCCTTTCAAACTGTTGCTTTTGTGCTGGGTCCCAGGGTGAGTGAGTCTGTGTGCTAGCCATTTAAGAGCAGATTTTCCATTCCCTATAGCCCTATGGTTCTCCTAGAATTAATCCCTGTTTGTTTTTAAGGCCAGATGCTTTGGGGGCTCGTCTCTCTGTTACAGATCCCAAGGACTTGGGTGACTGATGTGAGGAACAAACCCTTCACTCCTCAGGGACAAGCTCCATATTAGGAGATCCCTCCCTACCATGGGTCACTGAACCTAAGGTGGGATTTCTTATGAGACCACATCTCCACCTCTCCTACCCATCTTGATGTGGCCCCTCTATCCTTTGTTGCAGAGGCATTGTTCAGCTAGCTTTCAGATCCTTTTCAGAAGGAATTATTCCATATTGTAGTTGTAGATTTGTTGTGTGGGAGGCGGTGAGTTCAGGATCCTTCTTTGCCACTGTCTTGAACCTTCCTGCTTCTACCTTTTGGCTATTATACATAATGCTGCTATGAACATTCACGTACAAGTTTTTTTTATGGACATATGTTTTCATTTCCTTTGGTTATATAGGTAGGAATGTAATTTCTTGGTCATATGGTAACTCTATGTTGAACATTTTGAAGTGCAAGCCTGTTTCCAAAGTGACTGATCATTTTACATCCCCACCAGCAGTGTAAGAGCGTTCCAATTTCTCCACATCCTCATCAACCCTTGTTATTGTCAGATCATTCACATTACAGCAATCCCAGTAGATGTGAAGTATTCTCTCATTATGGTTTGATTTGCATTTCCCTAATGGTCAATGAGTTAGGAATCTTTTCACATGCTTATTGGCCATTCATATAGCTTCTTTGGAGAAATGTCAGTTGAAATCCTTTCCACATTTTCCAATTGGGTTGTCTTTTTATTTATTTTTTATTATTTTTTAATTTTTTTTTGTGAGGGAGATCAGCCCTGTGCTAACATCTGCCAATCCTCCTCTTTTTTTTGCTGAGGAAGACTGGCCCTGGGCTAACATCTGTGCCCATCTTCCTACACTTTATATGGGACACCACCACAGCATGGCTTGCCAAGCAGTGCGTCAGTGCACACCCGTGATCCGAACTGGCGAACCCCGGGCCGCCGCAGTGGAGCGCATGCACTTAACCGCTTGCGCCACAGGGCTGGCCCCGTTTTTTTATTTTTGAGCTGAGTTTTTTATGTATTCTAGATACCAGATTATTATCAGATACATAATTTGCAAATATATTTTTCCTAGCCTGTGAGTTGTCTTTTCACTTCATTGATAATGTCTTTTGAAGCATAATAATTTTTAATTTTGATGAAGTACAATTTATCAGCTTTTTTCTTGCTTGTTCTTTTGGTGTGATATTAAAGAAACCATTGCTTAATTCAAGGTCACACAGATTTACACCTGTTTTCTTCTAAGTATTTTTATAATTTTAGTGCTAAGATTTATGTCTATGATACATTGAGTTAACTTTTGTATACAGTATGAGGTAGGGGTCCAACTTTATTCTTTTGCATGTAGATATCCAGTTGTCCCAACACCATTTTCTGAAAAGACTATTCTTTCCCCACTGTGTGGTTTTGGGACTCTTGTCAAAAATAAATTGAATAAAAATTTAAGAGTATGTTTCTGAACTCTCAAGTCAATGCCATCGATCTAAACATTTGTCCTTATGCCAGTACCACAGTGTTTTGCTTGATTACTGCCACTTTATAAATGTTTTGAATTAGGAAGTATGAGTATTCCAACTTTGTTCTTCCTTTTCAAGTCTGTTTTGGCTATTCTGGGCTGCTTGCAAATGGGCTGGCATATGGGTATTAGGATCAGCTTGTCAATTTCTGGAAAAAAATCCAACTGCAATATTGATAAGTATAGCATTGAATCTGTGGATCAATTTGGGGGTTATTGCTATCTTACCAATATTAAGTCTTCCAATCCATGAACATAGATGTCTTTCTATTTTTTTAGGTCATCTTTAATTACTTTTAACAGTATTTTGTAGTTTTCAGTGTACAAATCTTGCATTTGTTTTGATAAATTTATTCCTAAGTATTTTATTCTTTTTGATGATATTGTAAATGAATTTGCTTTCTTTACATTTTCATGTTGTTCATTGCTAGTTTATAGAAATGGAATTGATTTTTGTATATTGATCTTCTATCCTGCAACCTTGCTGAACTAGGTTATTAGCTCTATTTGTGCATTACTTATGGTTTTCTATATACAAGATCATGTCAATTGCATGTAGAGAAAATTTTACCTCTTTCTTTCTAATTTGGATGCCTTTTATTTCTTTTTCTTGTCTAATTGCCCTGGCTAGAGATTCCAGTACATATTGAATGGAAGTAGTGTCATGGGCTGAATTTTGTCTACTCCCTCTTAAATTCGTATGTTGAAATCCTAACCCCCATTACCTCAGAGTGTGACCGTATTTGGAGACAAGGTCTTTACAGAGGTAATTAAGTTAAAATGATGTCATTAGGGTGGATCCTAATCCAATATGACTGACATTCTTACAAGAAGAGAAAATTTGGACACAGACTTGTACAGAAGGAAGATTGTGTGAAGACACAGAGAGAAGATAACCATCCACAAGCCAAGGATAGAGGCCTGGAAGGGGTCTTTCCCTAAGGCCTTCAGAAAAACCAACACTTCTGGCACTTTAATTTCAGAATTCTATCCTTCAGAATAGTGAGAAAATAAATTTATGTCGTTTAAGCCACCCAGTCTATGGGACTTTGTTATGGAAGCCCAAGAAAACTAATACAAGTGGCAAGAGAAGACATCCTTGTCTTGGGCCTGATGTTATGGAGAATGGATTCAATCTTTCACCAGTAAGGGTATGGTGAGTTCAAAGGTTTTAGGGCTGATCAAAGGAAAAGACATAACTATGAGATAGCAGTATTGCATGATAAGCTTTATTGGGCTAAGTTTGGATAGGATTGCATGAAAGGGGAAGTTCCTTAGAGCAGGAGACCTTCCAGAGAGAGGGGTTTGGTCACCACCCAGAAGGGGAAGAGGGCAAGGAATTTCCTGGGGAGAAAAGAATTGGAGGGGGGGCTTACGTGTCTAGGTGAGATTGCTCAGCAGCATGGTGGGAAGTCTGTGTCAGAGAGCTCCAAAGGGCAGCATTGGTTTGGAGTATTTTATAGACACAGGATTTGTTTTATCTATGGCTAGCAGAAATTGTGTGCAATTTTGCAGGGTATGCGAAGCAGGCAGGCTCTAAATGACTAAAAATATTCTTTTGAGGACTATATTTAAAGGAATTGGATGTGTAAAAATTTGAATTTGGTACTAGCGGGCCTCCTAGCCTGCTATGAAGAAGTAAACAACAAAGAGGCCAATATTCAGAGGCTATCTTTTACCCATTTATATAACAAGTATGATGCTAGCTGTGTGTTTTTATAACTAGTCTTGATAAATTGAGGAAGTTCCCTTGTATATCTAGTTTGTTGAGTGCTTTTGTCATGAAACATTGTTGGATTTTGTCCAGTGCCTTTTCTGCATCCAGGGAGATAATCATGTCAGTTTCTAAGTCCTGTATTCTAAGATGAGTTATATTACATTAATTGATTTTCAGGTGTTAAACTGATATTGCTTTCCTGGGATAAATACTACTTGGTCACAAGGTATAGTATTTTTAATATGTCACTGAATTTACTTTACCAGTATTCTTTTTGAGGCTTTTTACATCTATAATTGTAAGAGATAATGCTTAGTCATTTTCTTTTCTTGCAATGTCTTCATCTGGTTTTGGTCTCAGAGTGATACTGGCCTCATAGAATGTGTTGGGAAGTGTTCCATCCTCTTCTAGTTTTTAGAAAAATTGTGAAGAATTGGTATTAATTTTTCTTTAAATGTTTAGTAGAAATTACCAGTAAAGGTATCTGGGCCTGTGCTTTTCTTTGAGGGAAGACTTGAAATTACAAAACCGATGTCTTTACTTGTCATATTTAGATGTTATTTGTCTATTCAGAATTCTATTTCTTCTTACATATGTTTTGGTAGTTTGTATCTTTCAATAATGTTTTCCATTTCGTCTAACTTGCAGACATACTTTATATTCTCTTATATTTCTTTTTATTTCTATAATTTCTATAGTGATGTCTCCTCTTTTATTCCTGATTTTAGTATTTTGAGGCTTCTTTCTTTTTTTTTTTTTTGCTTTATCAATCTAGCTAAAGTTTTGTCAATTTATTGATCTTTTCAAGGAACCAACTTTAGGTTTCATTGATTTTCTCTATTATTTTTCTATTCTCTATTTTATTTATTTCTACTCTCATCTTTATTAGTTCCTACCTCCAGATTGATTTGTATTTAGTTCACTCTTATTTTTCTAGTTTCCTAATATGGAAATTTAGGGTATTGATTTGAAATCTTTCTTCTTTTTTAAGATAGGTATTTGTAGGTTTAAATTTCTCTTCAAACACTGCTTTAGCTGCACCCACTTATTAGGTATGTTATTTTCATTTGTATTCATTAGCAATTAGGCAAGGCAAAGAAATAAAAGATTTCCAATATGGAAAGGAAGAATTAAAACTGTCTTTGCAGATGACATGTTCTTACATATAGAAAATCCTTAAGATTCCATCAAGAAACAGTTAGAACTAACAAATGAATCCAGTAAAGTTACAGGATACAAAATTAATATGCAGAAGTCGTTTCCATTTATATACACTCACAAAGAACTATCTGAAAAGGAAATAAGGAAAATTCCATTTACAAGAGCATCAAAACAATAAAATAAAAATAAATTTAACTAAGGAGGTGAAAAATCTGTACACTTAAAATTATAACAACTTGATAAAAGAAATTGCTGAAGACGCGAATAAATGGAAAGATATCCTATGTTCACGGATCAGAAAACTTAATGTTATTAAAATGTCCACACTATCCAAAGACGTCTATAATTCAATGCAATTCCTATCAAAACTCCAATGATGTTTTTCACAGAAATAGATAAATCAATCCTAAAATTTTTATGGAACCACAAAAGTCCACAAATAGCCAAAGCTATCTTGAATAAGGAGAACACAGCTGGAAGCATCGTACTTCCTGTTTTCAAACTATATTACAAAGCTATGGTAATAAAAACAGTATAGTACTGGCATAAAAACAGACACATAGACCAATGGAACAGAATCAAGAGCCCAGAAACAAACCCACATACATACCATCAACTAATATTTGACAAGTGAGCCGAGAACACTCAATGAGGAAATGATATTCATGTGGGAAAGAATGAAATTGGACTCATATCTTACACCACTCACAAAAAAGAATTCTAAATGGATTAAAGATTTATGTATAAGACCTGGAGCTATAAAACTCCTGGAAGAACACGCTCCCTGGCATTGGCTTTAGAAATGATTTTTTGGATATGACACCAAAAGCATAAGCAACGAAAGCAAAAATCAACAAGTGGAACTACATCAAGCTAAAAAAGCTTCTGCACAGCAAAAGAAACAATCAACAAATTGAAAGGGACTCACAGAATTGGAGAAAATAAATGCAAACCGTATATCTTATAAGGGGTTAATATCCAAAATATACAAGGAACTCGTACAAGTCAATAGCAGTAAGACAAATAATCTGATTAAAAATGGACAAAGACCTGAATAGACATTTTTCCAAAGAAGACATACAAATGGCTAACGGGTGCATGAAAAGGTGCTCAACATGAGTAATCATCAGGAAAATGCAAATCAAAACCACGATAAGATATCATCTCACAACTGTTAGAATGGCTATCATCAGCAAGACAAGAGATAACAAGTGCCAATGAGAATGAGGAGAAAAGCTAACCATTGTGCATTATTGGTGGGAGTGTATATTGATGCAGTTATTATGGAAAACAGTATGGAGGTTTCTCAAAAAATTGAAAATATAACTACCATATAATCCAGAAATCTCATTTTTGGGTATATATTGGAAGGAAAAGAAATCACTATCTGGAAGGGATATCTGTAACCCTATATTCATTGCAGCATTAATCACAATATCCAAGATATGAAAACTACCTAAGTGTCTGTCAATGGATAAGTGCATAAAGAAGATGTTGTATATATATATGTAATTGAATACTATTCAGCCATGAAAAGGTGGAAATCCTGACATTTGCTACAACATGAATAAACCTTGAGAGCATTATGCTAAGAGAAATAAGCCAGAGAAAAACAAATACTGTATGATCTCACTTGTATGTAGAATCTAAAAAATCTGAACTTATAGAAACAGAGAGTAGATTGATGGTTACCAAAGGCCAGAGGGTGGGGAAATGGGGAGATATTAGTCAAAGGGTGCAAACCTTCAGTTATATGATGAATACATTCTGGGGATTTAAAGTGCAGCATGGTGATTACAGTTAACAATACTGTATTGTGTACTTGAAATTTGATAAGAGAGTAGATCTTGAATGTTCTCACCAGACACAAAAAAATAGTTACCATGTGAGATGATAGATGTGTTAACTAATCTTATTGTGGTATCATTTTACAATATATATATACCAAATCATCCCATTGTACACCTTAAACTTACACAATGTTATATGTCAATGATATCTCAATATAGCTGGAAAAACATAATAAAGTTGGCCCCCTTTTTAGGGGCAGGATGTTTCCGGTTTTTCAGCCTTGCTCTAACTCCAGAAGCGCTCTTCTTAGTTTCCCTTTCTCTTGTTCTCTCTTAAAATTCTAGGTGATCTACCCTTTGATTTATTGCTCACCACCTAGATTTCCATTGTTTTTCATAATCATATCTATGAACTTTCCCACATTCTATTCCAAATAAAGTCAGTCTTCTTAAGAAGAGCTATGGATATCTCTGTTCTTACGGCCTGCTTCTCCACCTGAGCAGAACCTCTGTGCCACTGCATGTGAGATGGGCAAGGACAGTGGCTTGCTTCTCCTGGAGTTCACTCTTGGTCTATGAGTGGTGGAACTGGGCTTTGATGGTAGCCCCTGGTCTTTTCACCTTGTCGCTTCTGGCACAGAACCTTTATCCTATGAGCAAGCTGGAGCTGGGGCTATTGGATCTCAGTATTCTTAGCCTACTTCACTCAGGGTAAAGCTTCTATGTAAAAGGGGACTTGTTAGGTGAAGGGATCCCCAATCCTCTCGGCTGCACCTGCCAGAAATAGAACTTCTGAAACACAGAGCTGTTGGTGAATGAGAGATGCTGGCAGTCTGACCCTCCCATGGTATATCTATTTCAAGATTCCATCAATTATAATATTTTTCCATTGGAAGATGAAGTAATACTGGATTCTTAGAAAAGAGAAACTGTCATATTAAATTTTAGGTTTCAGAAACTTTAAAATATATGGCCCCAAATCAAGTAAATAAGAAATTGTAAATAATTGAACCCATACTGTGAAAATAGAACTCTGTAAGGTTATTGAATGCATAACTTAGGCAGAATTTTTGTTTTAGAAATAATTTTGAATTAGGTAACACTCCTCTGTAGTGCATATACTCCATCTGACATAGAAATGGTTGCATCTTTGTATTGTGGCTATTAATAATTATTGCTGAGTATTCTCTCAATTGCTCACAGTTTTCCGGTCTGTGCTTCCTTAAATCCAGATTTTTTTTTTTTGAGGAAGATTGGCCCTCAACTAACATCTGTTGTCAATTTTCCTCTTTTTACTTGAGGAAGATTGTCTATGAGCTAACAGCTGTGCCAATCTTCCTCCATTTTCTGTGTGGGATGCTGCCACAGCATGGCTTGATGAGTGGTGCATGGGTCCGCGCCCGGGATCCGAACCCGCGTACCCTGGGCCACCACAGCAGAGCACACAAACTTAACCACTATGCCACCAGACCAGCCCCTAAATCAGGATATTTTGTCCTTAATTGCACAGAGTGTAAGATATGTCTCTTTTTTCCAAAATACCCTGCAAAATATCTTCCATTTGTTATCTTGAAAACGATTTTACCCTGTTGCTCCACCCCCCCACATGGACAGCTCTGTTGTGCTCTGTTTTCATAATTTGAGGGTTTTTGCCACTTTGACCATCCCTAGCTCTGTCTCATGATGAGAGAATAGAAACTTCTAGATTGACTCTTCCCTGGCAAATGTCCCTAGTATCATATAATTTAACAAATGCTTATATAGCACTCACTACTTTTTAGGCGCTTAATCCTTCTAATAACTCTGGGAGTACAAATCGAGGCATTATTATTATTATTATCGACATTTTAAAAATCATGCTCACTAATTTACTGTGGGATACATAGCCAACAAGTGTCAAGACTGGACTCTGAACCGATGAAATCTGGCTTTAGACTCCACACCATTAACTACTGTAACCTATGAGGAAATGTGAGATGAAGAGAAGTGAGATGAATTGGCCAAAGCTCTCTAAGGGGAGCCAGAATTTTACTTCTGTTCCCTTAACTACTTGTCTGGTGTTTCCACAGCTTCCACCAAACCCTTCCCCCATTAGTTTTTCACTCCACTGTGAGGGGCTGTATAAGAGGTTGGAATCCTTTCTGGATGGCCTCCAATGGAAATCTACTTAACAGCAGAGAGCTAGAGGGAAGCTTGTGTGTATTGGTTCCCAGGGTCTTAAGCTTTATCTTTCCTGCCACTACTGCTACTGCTTCCATTCCAGCTGGCTCCTCCACCCCTCTTAGATGGCTGCCTTCATTCACCTAGCCACTGAAGAATCACAGCTGTGCCCCTTTTCATAATCCCCAAAGCTCCCAAACCAATATTCACTTGAACGAGCTTCTATCACTCTGTACACATACACACCAGAAGCTATTCCTGGGCGAGATGAATGAAATCGTTCTTTGTTGCTATGACAAGTTCACAGGCAGCCAAGATTTCCCTATCCTATTTAGAAATAGAGGCAGGAAGTTACTAACATCTATATAAGTACTGAAAATTAACTGATTTCGCATTAGATGCCCTTGAGGTACCCAGGCCTCTAGCCAACTTAATTCCCATTGGCCCCCCTCAGCCTCAGTACCTTAGACTTTTTGCCAAAGCCGCTTGCTCAGCTATAAGACCTCATGCTGTGACAAAGATAACTGACTGTATAAATTAGAAGTGGAACCTCTAGCAGGCACAATGAGCGCTAAATAATCCCACCATCTAAGCAAATGTTTCAGACCTATCGTGCCAAAATGTGTATGTGTTAGTGAATGAGAGTACTCTTTGATGGTAAAAATCTCTACTTCTCTGTTACCATATTACACTGATTTCTTGTCCTCGAAAGGGTTATTTCCTTTTCAAATATTTCCCAGAGGAAAATATGGAGCCAGTAAATACTGCGACTATCCAAATTTTATCTCAGTGAAATTATATTACAGCATTTTCTTCTATAAAACTATCAAATCTTGGACTTGGCTTATCCTCAAAAAATGGATAGGCCCCTTCTTTGCAATTGTGCCTGGAGAGTTCACTGTGACTTTGTTCTAATCTCCCATGTCCTGACTGTCCTACACTGCTCTCATGACATTTTACATATCCACACGTGTGTGTCTGTGTATATGTTTAATTTAGTAAAACTATTTTTCTTACAATTTCTTAGCCAGAAAATAAACCCAATTATTGAGTGTTTTTAATGGAATTTTATTAGAATTATCTTTCTCAAAAGCAACAAATTAAAGAAGGAAAACATTCAGGTTTTCAATTTGTCGTTTTGTCTGAGTAGTCAAGACTGTACATACATGATATTCTATATCCCCAAAAGTGTTCAAAAGTAAAACAAGAGTATAACGTGTACATAGAATTGATAATTCAGCAGTGGTCAATCTGTTGAAAATATTTTTACTAATAAGAGAACATTTACCCATGTTAAGACCACCCAAATATTTTGACCAGCCATGTTACAGAGCTCTGGTAAAAGAATCAGAAAGCTATCTAAAAATAGTCATCATATAAATAGTATTTACCCCTCAAATTTGTATACAACTTTCTAGTTTCCAAATATTTTCATATCTCATTTGATACTCAGAAAATATCTCATTTGATACTTACAAAAACGAAAAAAAGAACATTTTACTTCTAGCAATGTGACTTAGAGGAATTTTGAGAGCTAGTTACACCAACACATTACTATGGAACCAGTCTACCAACTATAACTTCCATTTATCTCCTTGAGGGCGGGGGTGGGCACCCCCAGTGCCGAGCACAGGGTATAGCAAATATTTGGTGTTTGGTAAATGTTTGCTGAGTGAATGAATCAAAGACCTGTCCTTAGGTGGAAGCCACACAATAGGTTTGTCTTCCCTGTCCAGCCCTTCTGTGGGGGTTGCTAGGTGAGTATAACTTATTGATGAGACCATGTTCTTAGTGTGTAGTAAGGTTGCAAAAAGGCAGCCATTATGAAAATTATAAAAGGTAGCAATTGCTTTATATCTCTGTCCCCGAGCTCTTCACCCTAGCCAGTTATGGTCAGTCACGGTATCCTACAAGTGCCCAGGTTGGACTTAATCTGCGGCAGTGTCTTATTGCTCTGTAGAAAGTTCATGTGATTGCTAAGAGAATGATTCTGACATGGTCTCTATCTTGCTTTTGGCTCTCTGAATTATTCTCGCTCATTGTGATCTGCACTGATCTTCACCGGGATGGCCACTGCTTACTTCAGCCTACTTATCAGTGATGACAGTGTTCTTGGCCTTCGCCTATGACCCCAAAAACTGACTTGGCAATTTTCTGCTTTCTCACCTGAACCCTCTTGGTTGTGGATTATGTAGTAACTGATTTCTGCCCTCAAGAGCAACGTTTTAAAGGAGGAGGCATTCCGCTTGGAGATGAAACTTAGGATAGATCCATTTGTGCAGCAGCAGGAAACTTCCTGGGAAACAGTATTAAGTGTTTTCAAGGTGTGCTGCTCAGATCTCCCTTTAAGAGAACTTGCTGTGGGGCACACAGTAGACTGACAGCCTCTAACTGCTGCATCTTTGTGTTCACCATGGTACTTTCTTCAAGTCCACACTTCCCCCAGGGACTCCTCCCAGTTAAGGACTGATCACAACAGAGCCAGATCATCTTTGCTTGATATAGGCCTCCTCTAAGGAGCAACCTTTGCTTCGGGACTTGTCATTGGTCAGGTTGAGAATTTATGAGTATATGCTGCAGTCAGAAAACTGTATCAGTCAAAAGGCTTTTCGTACTTATTCCTGCTCCTCCCCCCTTTGTCAATATACTTCTTGTATGTCTAATCTCATCTCTACGTCTGCTTCTCATAGGACCCGAATTGGCATGGGGTGGGGGGGCCAGGAGTAGTCCAAGAAAAAAGATGGTAAGAGGGGTTTTGAAACTGGCTCACTCACTGCTTAGCTGTCAAGAACAACATCTTCCTGAGTGAAATACGAGGAAAGGATAATCTTGAGCACAGCATGATAGCCCAGTTGCAGAAGATTTCATCAGTGATGACCTGAGAGAATGTCCTGGTAGAGAGGAATGCACTTGCTAGAGTGAAGATTCAGGCGTTTGAAAGATTTGGTGGTCAGTAGCGGTGGGGGCAATGCCGACAAGAACAGTAACATTGGCTAGCTATCAAGTTTTACTGCCACCCTGAAAAAACGCTTTTGAAAAACTTAGGGTGATTAAGAAATAGTTAAGGTCTAAGTGTGTGAGCCAGGGAACCTTTTTGTTAGCTTACAAAGTAAAAGAGTAAACATGGCTGAAGACAGAATCAGGACTTAATAGTTAAAGTTCCAGAGCTCCAGAGACATTTTAATGCTTGTTCAGGGCTAGTTTGTTATATTAAGATCAGGGCCGTGGTTAGAAAAACTTGGGATCCTGAAATATGAGAGGATATTTAGGTATATGCCCCTTAGAATTTTGGCTCTGAAGACATCCCTGAAACTTCAGAGCTTGCAGAGGTAGCCCAGTACACCCTAATATGAGCTAGCAACCCCCTCCCATATGAGAAGACACTGTAGAGACCTTGATCACACAGGCAAGACGTGATCCCCTCAGGAATAGCCCCACCTACTTTCTCAGTTGCCAGGCCAATAACTGGGATTAAGTCCCAGAAAAACCTAGCTAGGGAAGTTTTGGGACTGATAATAGAGGAAAGTACACTCCAAAGGAGCTGCAAGAATTACCTAGCATGTACTGACAGGAGCCAAGAGAGTGCCCTTGGGATTGGATTTTGAAGGTGCTTGATCAACAGGTCCAGATCATACCACATATGCAAGAATTCCTTGACTTGGGGCCTGGGAACATTTTTTTCAGAACATGGAATTTAACACCTTTACAAGGACCTCAGTTGATGGAGCAAAGTTGCTGCTAGGATAGCTCTTTAGAGGCGAGGAGAAAGCAATGGCACGTACAGGGTGAAGTGGAAATTCCCGAGTTTCTCTGGCAGATGAGGAGGATGAAATAAAACAGGCTTAGGGAAGTGAGTGTGCTTGAATAGATGTACTATGTGTTGCAATGCTACCTATCTACCATAGTACATATGTGATGTACTATGTGAAAGAAGACTTTCAAGGGATTGTCTCCCAAAGAAGAGCCCAGATGACACACAGAAATGTATTAATGAGAAGGCATCACTAAGTGTTAGCTCTCTTCTGCAGGCCATGTCTAATGGTTACAAAGGCGGTCACAGAGGTGAGCTTTTTTAATATTCAAGGGAATGATGAGGCACCCAAGTAATAGAGGTTTGGTGGTTGTGCTTAATCACCAGAATTACTACAATGACCACCAAGTTTGGAGGAGCAGCCAAAGGGAATTGACCCACAGGGAGCTGCAGAGATTGCTAATAGAGCATGGTATAACTAGGGGCAAAATAGAAAGTATACAAAAAGAGGGCTGCTTAATATCTACCACCAGAAAAATGGCACGAACGGAGGTGCAGGAGGCTGATGATCATTGACCCAATAAAAATTCATCATCTCTTGCTCAGTGCCTGGATCTGAGCCAGTTTTCAGATGTAGAATCCATTGACTGAAGAGTTTGAAATATCCTTAGAAGTAACAACCATGCCACACCATGGCCAGTGTATACTGTAATGATTTCCCCAGGGCTTGCCCGAAGGGACCTGTGGCCATTTACTTGGATAATTTTACACTAAGGGGAATACTCAACATTTTGTGGACTATTGGGCACACAGTCTGAGTAGACATTAATATCCAATGCCCAAAAATTTGCTCATATTCTCACCTAGGGCCACTTCTCCTCTCACGTAATGTTGATTACCAGATGCACTATGCTAGCTCTACGCATTAAAATTTCCTTTCTCCTCTTTCTTTCAAGGTCTCCCCTAGATATACAGCCACTATCTATTTTTGGCTTACACCTACATAATGAGCTGATCCATCTATACAATAAGGTTAAGTTTTTTCCTCCTTCAATTAACCATAAGGGCCCTCCATATGGCTATAGGTGTGCAATGAAGGTGGAACTCTTGAACACAGTGGATGAGGTGTAGGTGTGGATCCATAACCATGTTATCTAATGATTGTATCATATAAGTTCACTATCCAGTTTGGATAGAAAAAGCCTGTGGAAGTCATAGCTAAAGTGATGCTTTGGAAGTAATACTCCATGAAGATGGGATGCCATCCTCCAAGATTCGCATTGATTCAGAGACTTGTATATGGTGCTGTGTCCTTAATAGGAATAATACATGGATCTGGGAGCAAAATACCACTTACGATCCCTTTTAATGACCCACTGGGGCACTTGTGCTTTCTATGCCTACACTTCTGGGTTCTGTGGGGTTAGAGCTCATGGTTCTACTCTTGCCATAAGACATAGCAAGGGTACCAACGACATGCAAGATATGGCTGCTGCTTGGACACTCTGAATTCCATCTTGGCAGAGGGAATGATGATCCTCATCAGGAAGAAGAGGTAAAACTGTTTTTACACAGTGGGGACCAGGAAGAATATATGTGAACCTAGTGATCTGCTTGGAATCTTTTGGTAGGTACCATTGCACTTACAACACTTACAACAATAAATGAACACTTGCAGCAAACTTGCCCTAAGAAATGTATGAATACTGAAGGCTTAGAAACTCAGGAATAAATTTTTGGTTCACACTATGAGATAAACCAACAAGATCTGTAGAGGTGATGGTTTAGGGTGAGAACAATTTGGATGAATAAGTGAAGAGGGAGAAAATGAATTACATTTGTGACTCTGAGACTAACTGCAGTGATGGGAGCTATCAGTTCATCCCACTGACTTCCCCCCTCTGAGGGAAGAAAGCTCACGAAAGTCATTTAGAATATATTCCCCAAACATGCAAGGAGAAGTGGATCTGTGTGACAAAATGGGTTAACTTTGGGAACCATAAGAAACACAGCTCAGATTGCCCTTGAAAAGAACCTCTGCTGGGAGCACATTTGACTGAGAGTGTCCAGTTCCTGCCTCTTTGGGTTTACTGTGCTCTCATTGAGATCACATTTCTCCAGGGCTGGCCCAGTCAATAACTGAGCATGGAAGGTATCCTAGAGGCAGGACTTTTCTGTCCAATATAGGATTTTTCTAATCAACAATATCCTGTTGACCTAACTGATAATGTCTCAGAACTGCACTTGAGTCTGAAGTTTTTCCTGACCAATTCTTCCTTGCCTTTCTTCTTTCCTAGGTATCAGACTTGCATTGCTGTCTGAGAGCTTTCTCCACCTGCTCCTGCTCCCCCCTACTTCATCCTTCACAAGTACATTCCTCAATAAATGTTTTATACATCTAATCCCACCTTGGAATCTGCCTTTTTCAAGTCCCAAATGGACATACCAGGCTCTGAAAGATCTGGACATTAGTATTTAAATAAGATAACAGGTAAAGTGCCCAGGGTGATGCTTGGTATATAATGGATACTCAATAATTCATTCCTTCTCATTCAGCAAATGCTTATTAATCATTTCCTGTAGGCTAAGCCCACTGTGCTGGGCACTATGGATACAAAGGTAAATAAGATAGAAATAATCCTTTCCTGCTGCCGTAAAGACTCATAGTTTGGTAGAGTATACAGGTAAATAAGTTGGCAATTACAATGCATGCTATACATGTTATGGTAGGAAAAGACAGGGTGCTTAGGGAGCACAAAACAGAGCATCTGACTCAGAGCTTGTGGGTCAGGGCAAGCTAGCCAGAGGAAGTGGTATCTAAGCTGAGCCCAGGAGGGTGTTAACTATTTGAGGAGGATGGGGAATATTTTAGACAGAAAATGGAGCTTATACAAAAGCTTCATGATGAGCGAAAGAGAGCAGGAAGCCCTGGTTGGGCTTTAGCATTATTCCTTTTGCAGATTTCTCTTGATTCTCTCCCTAATCTTTCTTGTTTTGCACCTCAAGAAGTTCAAACATTCTATTGTCTCATTCCTGGCAACGAAACGTCCCGAAACTATCTGCCTGAACCTGAACCTATGTTGACAATCATCTTACTTAATAGCATTAGTAATTACATTTATTAACTCTTCAAACCACGAGAAACTACTATAAACAGCTGACACTGTCCTCACCACTACACACCTGGAAATTCCTCTCTTTTCCTTGACACAGAGACAAGGTTGTCCATTCCCGTAGTCTTCTTGCGGATATTTTCAGGCAGGACTCATTCAGCACATTATCTATTAAAAACCATTACAGAAGCATTTTTGAGGACATAAATCCCAAAAGGATTTCCTAAGAAAGCACAAAGACCAAGGATTTATTTGCCAGTGCTAGGTAATAAGTGCTGCTCATAGACTTGAATAAATCTTGTTACAAGAGAGGCTTATTACCTCATTCACCAGACTCTTGAAAGCAGTGTTTTAACAACACCTTAAACTACTTTACTATGAGACTTGTTGGGTGAATGTATAAAGTGGAATACTTCATATGTGTGTGTGTATATGTATATCATATATATGTGTATGTGAAATATATATGCAAAATATATATTTAGTGAAATACACACACACTCTGTTCTACACACACACACACACAATTCCAGTCTGGGTCCCGTTGTGTGGTTGTTTTGGTTATACGTTGTCCATTAATTGTCTTCTGTGCCTCATGCTAATCTGCATTCTGACACCATCTGCATTGGTATGACTGTCTCTTTATATTATCTTTTCCCTACACTGGTGGCAGGGAATCACTGGTAATTTTGCCTGCAGTTACCTGAAGTTATACATTGAATGCAGAGTCTTTAATTGTCTTTATTTGTATTTCTAGGGTTAGTTTTCCTCCAGTGGATACTCTCTAAAATTCCAGTTGTTCAATTTTGAGCACTCTTTGATATTCACTGTCTCCATTTTTGCTGTGTAAATGAGAAGGTCTTATTAATCTCTGAATTACTTTGAGGAAGAGAATTTTTAGCAGTTTTGGTATAACCTGAAAAAAAAGAAAATCTCTCATTGCAAAGAAATTATGGCAATGAAGATATTTCATCTTTCACCGTCCACTATCTCTCCTGACTACAAACACCTAATGGTGTCTACTTCAGCTCTTTTATGCTGGCCGTGTGTAGGCTACATATACTTGACATAGGCAAATTTATGAAGCAGAAATGGTGACAGAACAGATTGGTTTGGCTCAGTCTCTAAAGGCCATCTAATAGTCCTCATTCTCCCCAAAAGTCACCCTAGAGATATACTACAGAAGTACCTTTTACATTAATAACCACTGTGAGGATATTTGTCACTGTTGATCTGTTGCAGTAAAAATAAGGCAGCAACATAAAGGAAGTAAACATTCTTAACAATATATTTTATTGAATTGTCTTAAGTATAATTGTATGTTTTTATACTACTTCTCTAGTCAATTTAGAAAATTTTATATAACAAAAAAGGGTTCAAAAATTATCAATGTCTGTACACCTAGCATTTAGCACAACCTCTGGTATATAATAGATTGTCAGAAAATTTTTCTCAAAGAATGAATGTAAAACAATAATCTATACATTCGTACTCCCTGCACTATAGTTCTTTGCATATACATCTCATTTCACCTTCTGGACTATGAGCTTATGGGTCATGAGGCAGAGATGTTCTTTACTATGTTCCCAGTACAGAGGACAATAACAAGAATATGACAGATGTGCAAAGAAGGTGAGTTGAGTGGATATTTGCGTGGATGAGTGGAAGAATGAATGAAAAAATAAATCAATGAATATGTCTACAGTTGTCTTATTCAGAATTAAACATACTATTTGGATTCACCTAAAACAATTGAGTATGATGAGGCCCTAAATTACGAATATACTCACCTATTATAACATTTTTTTGAGGAAAATTGAATCTGAATTGCATTGTTTTGGTTTCCGGCCATACTGCGAAAGTTTTATCTTACCCAAAGGTTCGGTTTACAGAGTCCACAGAAGTGAGACAAGTGAATCACTGTTTCAGAACTACTCTTTTTTCCCCCTTCTCAAATATTTTTACTAATTTATATTTGAGCATCTAGAAAGACTCCTATCCAGAATGATTATTTCAGGGTCCACACAAGAAAACAATTTTGAAATAATAGATGAGATACAGTCATTATTTGTGTCAGCATAGGTCTTTTACTCAAAAGAACCTTGATCTGAACCTTATACCTTATACAAAAATTAAATCAAAATGTATCATAGATTTAAATGTAAAATTATAAAACTTTAGAAGATAGCATATAAGAAAATTTTCAGAACCTAGGAAGAGGCAAAGAGTTCTTAGACTTGACATCAGCAATGTGATCCATAAAAGAAAAAAATAAATTGAACTTCATCAAAATTTTTTAAAAATTTGCTCTATAAAAGATGCTGTGGGGGCCGGCCCCATGGTG
The DNA here is from genome assembly GCF_020826845.1 of Diceros bicornis minor. NCBI lineage: Eukaryota > Metazoa > Chordata > Mammalia > Perissodactyla > Rhinocerotidae > Diceros > Diceros bicornis. The sequence continues at coordinate 131,448,755 of NC_080781.1, forward strand.
TAGTGGCTGAGTTTGCCATGCTCTGCTTCAGTTGTCCAGGTTCATAGGTTCAGATCCCAGGCATGGACCTACACCACTCATCTTGTCAGGCATGCTGTGGTGGCAACCCACATGTAAAGTGGAGGAAGATTGGCACAGATGTTAGCTCAAGGCGAATCTTCCTCACACACACAGAAAAAGACCCTGTGAAGATAATAAAAAACCAAGTTACAGACTGGTTGAAAATATCTGTAATCCTCATATCTGACAAAGTAATTGTGTCCAGAATATATTTAAAAAACCACCTCTCAAATTCAACAGTAAGACGACAAACAATCCAATTAGAAAATGGACAAAAGACATGAAGAGACGTTTCACCAAAGAGGATATGCAGAAGGCAAATAAGCACATGAAAAGATGTACAATATTACTAGCTATTAGAGAAATGCAAATTAAGGCCATGATGAGATATCATTACATCTAAACAGCTAAAATTAAAAAAAAAAAAAGCATGCCGATGCCAAATACTGCCGAGGATATGAAGAAACTGAACCTCTCATACGTTGCTGGTGGGAATGTAAAATACTACAGTCATTCTGGAAAATAATTTGGCAAGTTCTTAAATAAAACTAAACATTCAGTTACTACCTGATCCAGCAATTTTGCCCCAAGGCACTTATCCTGGAGAAATGAAAATTTATGTCCACACAAAAACCTGTAGATGAGTGTTTCTATCTGCTTTATTCATAACAGCCAAAAACTAGAAACAATCCAGATGTTAATCAATGGATGAATTGTTAAACAAACTGTATGGCACATCCATACCAAAATTAACAAAAAGAAACAAATTATTGATACAACAACTTGAATGGATCTCAAGGACATTTTGATATGTGAAAAAAGCCAATCTCAAAAGGTCTGTGGTATAATAAAAATATGTATTTGGTATTTGTCTCCAGTTTCTGGCACTGAGCTCCTAAAACCCTTGAATTTCCTAAGTGATAGGAATGTGTTTTGTTATTCATAACAAGGTCTTTTCAATCACACTTGAGTTTATGCTAATTAGGTGACTTACCATGGGGGCCCCAGATAGCCTCAGGATGAGGCTGCTACCCAGAAAAAGTGATTAGAGGGTTGGAACTTTTATCCCCACCCCCTACCTGTGAGGAGGTGGCGAATGAAGATTGAGATCTATAAAAACTCTTGAACCAGGAGATTCAGAGAGCTTCCCAGTTGGTGAACACACTGAGGTGCTGGGAGGGTGGTGCCCTGGAGAGGGCATGGAAGCTCTTCACCCTCCCTAGCCCCTCACACCCGCCCTATGCATTTGGCTTCATTTGACTATTTCTTATTTGTATCCTTTATAATAAACTGGTAAACAAAAGTGTTCTTCTGAGTTCTGTGAGCCATTCTAGCAAATTATTGAAACTGAGGGGGCGATTGTGGGAAGCCCAACATCTGTAATTGGCCAGGCAGAAGTTTGGGTAGCCTGAGCACGCCGTTTGTGGCTGGCATCTGAAGTGGGGGTAGTCTTGTGGGAATGTTCCCTTTAACTTGTGGGATCTGATTCTAACTCCAGGTAGATGGTGTCAAAATGTAATTGAATTGTTGGACAACCAGATGATGATAATAGCAGGTAGACGGTGTCAAAATGTAATTGAATTGTTGGACACCCAGATGATGAGAATAGCAGAGGTCTCATACTGCATGACTCCACTTATATAACATTCCCAAATGATAAAATTGTGGAGATAAAGGAACACTAGTGGTTTCCAGGGTTTAGGGATGGTGAAGGTCAAGGGAGTGGTTGTGACTATAAAGGGGTAGCATGAGGGAAGTTTTTGTGATGATTGAATAGTTCTATATCTTGATTGTCATGATGGACTTCACACGTGAAAAATGACAAAGTACTATACTCACACTTTACACAAATGTTAATTTCCTGGTTTTGTTATTGTGCTATAATTACATAAGCTATAACCTTTGGGGGGAACTGTGTGAAGGTTGTGGTTGCACGGAACCTCGCTCTACTACTGTACTGTCTTTGCAACTTTCTGTAAACCTACATTTATTTCAAAATAAAAAGTTGAAAAACTCCCTCATAATCACCATCGACTCCTCCATCACCCTCTCTGCCACTGATATCTAATCACCAAGTCTTATGCATGTCATTATTTATATATTTTTTTCTGCATCCCCACCTCTACTGCCTCAACATAGGCTACCATAATCTCTTTCCTCAGTTGTTACCATACCTTTCTAACTGGGCTCTAGGCTTCCATTCAGGCCGTCTCCAAGCCAATTCCCATTCTGGTGAAGTGGTATTTAAAAAGTATGTAGATCATCATAGCATACTTCCTCATAAACGTTTTAAGATTCCTCATTGCCCATAGAATTCAGTGTCAGTTCCCCAGTGTGGCATTTAAGGTATCTCACAACTTCCTTTTAAGCCTCATTTTCCATTCCACTGCACCAGGGATCCTTTGTTACTACCACACCAGACTAATCATCCTTTCATAATCATAGCCTATACATTTGCTCAGGCTGTCTACTTTACCTAGATTGTCCTCTTTTTGCTTTCACAGACATACTGATAGCCCACCCAGACTTCTGCTTCTGGCTCAAATATACTATTCTCCATAATTCTTCTCTTGGTTACTCTAATTTTAATTTTATTTATAAATTTGCATTCATTTCTTCATTCAATATAGGAAACTGAGTGTATGGTAGTCACTGAGATGTATTCTAGGAATAATAGACACATATGTTCCTTGACTCCAAGTAACTCATATTTTTATTTTAAAGTATTTATTTACACTGCTCCATTTCACAAAGGATATATAAGCATTTATATAAATATATTTATTGAGAAAATATCAAAATACTGTAGTTGAAGCAAAGGGACTATTTGATTAGAATAGTAATAGTAGGAGTAAAATTAATATATAAAGTGAATTGACTTCAGGACTCTGGTAATAAAAGGTGGCTTACAAATGTAATGTCTTTTACTATCATTTTGGATGGAGGTGCTTGAGAAAGACATGTTAACAGTAAATTATAAGGCAATCTGGTAAATGTTCTAAAAAGCTATATACGAGGAAAGAAGCTGCAGGGGTGAGTTACTGCCTAAGAAAATCAGGATGTGTTTCTGGTCATAGATGGTTGAATTGTAGTTTGCAATGAGTGGGAGATGAGTAGAGACTTTAAAATCAGAGGGAATGGCATGCAAAATGACATAGTTATGAAAGGGAAATATGACAAATTTGAGTGTAGCATGGTTATAAGGTACATATTGGTAAAATGGCTGGTATGGTTGAAGTCAAAACAAGAGAGAGGTTTACTCCTGGTTGTTACCCCCTTATAAAACCAGGTAAGAAGATTTTTTAATAAAATCCTTTACTGGTATACATACAAGCTGTGTTTTAGCTCCATGATAACATTTATAACACTCTCTTATATTATGTTTCGTTGAATTCATTTGTTTTTTCTCTCCTCACAAGACTATGGGGTCTCCAAAGGCAATGGACATTTCCCATTGATCTTTGTAGACCCAACAATAAAGAATTCTCTATTGAGCATGCAGAGTCTGTGTTTGTTGACTGGCTGAAGCAGAGATCTCTGGTCAGGTAGAACAAAATGATTCCATGGTTTTCCTCCCCTTTGTTTATAAGCATTTTGTTTTACTACCTCTGATTCAGGAATTCCATCTGCCTGTTTTTGTGATGGTAGATAGTGGTAATATAATAAGCGTCTTCATCTGTGCTGCAAACTGCCAGCTCTGCTGTGTCACAAAGTAGCATGATCCTGGCAGTTGCTATGGTAGAGAAAGCTTTCCTGCTGCAGAGCTTGTTTTTGAAACTATTTTTACAGATGACTCAGAAACTGAAATTAAATATTTATAGCCATTCATTGTATTGCAGAGCTAAAAGGGTTCATATAGACCATCTAGTCTAACCACCCAATATTTTAGAATTTGAAACTGAGTCCAAAAGAAGTTAAACAAATCACCTGAGTTCATGCATTTAGAGATTCTGAGTTAGGACCAAAGCCCAGGACTCCCAACACTGTCTATTACTTACTTTTAACACAAAGTCTTATGTTTCCTCCATTTTTTGGAAGGAAAGCATTGCCATTTAAGATGTCACACCATTAACACTTCTTTAACCTATGAATCAAAATCCCAAAGGATACAGTCTTTTTTAATTGGCTGAATGACTGTCAACATTCTATTTTATAATCTTCACTCTTGGTTTTATCAAAATAAATGAAAAATATCTACAAATAGTGATTCATATCACTTCAGAAAAATATATAATCAAACTTTAACTACCCATGTACAGTTATGTGAGTACTTACATGAGTATAATTTTATATTAATACAGGCATACTTCATTTTATTGCACTTTTCAGATATTGCATTTTTTACAAATTGAAGGTTTGTGGCAACCCTATGTTGAGCAAGTCTGTCTGTGTCGTTTTCCCACCAACATTTGCTCACTTCATGTCTCTGTGTCATATTTTGGTAATTCTCTCAATATTTCAAATTTTATTATTATATTTGTTATGGTGATCTGTGATCAGTGATCTTTGATGTTACTATTATAATTGTTGGGGAGCCACAAACCATGCCCAAATAAGATGATGAACTTAATCAATGTGTTGTGTGTGTCCTGACTGCTCCAGCGACTGGCTGTTCCCCCATCTCTCTCCCTCTCCTCAGGCCTCCCTATTCCCTGAGACACAACAGTATTCAAATTAGGCCAATTAATAACCCTACAACGGCCTCTAAGTGTTCAAGTGAAAGGAAAAACTGCACATCTCTCACCTTAAATCAAAAGCTAGAAATGACTAAGCTTAGTGAGGAAGGCATGTCAAAAGCCAAGATAGGCTGAAAACTAGGCCTCCTGTACCAAACAGTTAGCCCAGTTGTGAATGCAAATGACAAGTTCTTGAAGGAAATTAAAAGTGCTACTCCAGGGGCCGGCCCCATGGCTTAGCGATTAAGTGCATGCGCTCTGCTACTGGCGGCCTGGGTTCGGATCCCGGGCGTGCACCCATGCACAACTTCTCTGGCCATGCTGAGGCCACGCCCCACATACAGCAACTAGAAGGATGTGCAACTATGACATACAACTATCTACTGGGGCTTTGGGGGAAACAAAAAAACAAAAGGAGGAGGATTAGAAATAGATGTTAGCTTGGAGCCAGTCTTCCTCAGCAGAAAGAGGAGGATTAGCGCGGATGTTAGCTCAGGGCTGATCTTCCTCACAAAAAAATAAATAAATAAAAGTGCTACTCCAGTGAACACACGAATGATAAGAAAGTGAAAAAGCCTTATTGAGGATATGGAGAAAGTTTTAGTGGTCTGGATAGAAGATCAAATCAGCCACAACATTCCCTTAAGCCAAAGTCTAATCCAGAGCAAGGCCCTAACTCTCTTCAATTCTAAGAAGGCTGAGAGAGGTGAGGACACTGAAGAAGAAAAGTCTGAAGCTAACAGAGGTTGCTTCATGAGGTTTAAAGGAAGAAGCTCTCTCTATAACATAAAAGTGCAAGGTGAAGCAGCAAGTGCTGATGTAGAAACTGCGGCAAGTTATCCAGAAGATCTAACTAAGATAATTAATGAAGGTGGCTACACCAAAGAACAAATTTTCAATGTAGACAAAACAGCCTTCTATTAGAAGAAGGTGCCGTCTAGGACTTTCATAGCTTGAGAGGAGAAGTCAATGCCTGGCTTCAAAGCTTCAAGGGACAACTGACTCTCTTGTTATGGGCTAAAGCAGCTGGTGACTTTAGGTTGAAGCCAATGCTCATTTACCATTCTGAAAATCCTAGAGGCCTTAAGAATTATGGTAAATTTACTCTGCTTGTGTTCTATAAAAGGAACAACAAAGCTTGGATGACAGCGCATCTGTTTACAACATGGTTTACTGACTATGTTAAGCCCACTGTTGAGAACTATTGCTCAGAAAAAAAGATTCCTTTCAGAATATTACTGCTCATTGGCGATGCACTTGGTTGCCCAAGAGCTCTGATGGAGATGTACAATGAGATGAATGTTGTTTTCATGCCTGCTAACACAACATCCATTCTGCAGCCCATGGATGAAAGAGTAATTTTGACTTTGCAGGGCTTCCATAGACAGTGAGTCTTCTGATGGCTCTGGGAAAAGTAAATTGAAAACCTTCTGGAAGAGATTCACCATTCTAGATGCCACTAAGAACATTTGTAATTCATGGGGAGAGGTCAAAATATTAACATTGACAGGAGTTTGGAAGAAGTTGATTCCAACCCTCACAGATGAGTTTGAGGGATTTAAGACTTCAGTGGAGGAAGTAACTGCAGATGTGCAGGTGGAAATAGTAAGAGAACTAGAATTAGAAATGGAGCCTGAAGATGTGACTGAATTGCTGCAATCTCATATTTAAATTTAATGGATGAGGAGTTGCTTCTTATGGATGAGCAAAGAAAGTGGTTTCTTGAGATGGAACCTACTCCTGGTGAAGATGCTGGGAAGATTGTTGAAATGACAATAAAAGTTTAGAAAACTATATAAACTTAGTTGATAAAGCAGCAGCAGGGTTTGAGAGGATTGACTGCAATTTTGAAAGAAGTTCTACTGTGGGTACAGTGCTGTCAAAGAGCATTACATGCTGTAGAGAAATTGTTAATGAAAGGAAGAGTTAGTGCAGCAGTCTTAACTGTTGTCTTATTTTAAGAAATTTCCACAGCCACCCCAACCTTCAGCAACCACCACCCTGATCAGTCAACAACCATCAACATTAAGGCAAGACCCTCCACCAGCAAAAAGATTACAACTTGCTGAAGGCTCAGATGATGGTTAGCATTTTTTAGCAATAAAGTATTTTTTAATTAAGGTGTATATATTTTTTGATATAATTCTATTGCACACTTAATAGACTATACTATAGTGTAAACATAACTTTTATATGCACTAGGAAACCAAAAAATTTCATGTGACTTGCTTTATTTCAATATTTGCTTTATTGCAATGATCTGGAACTGAACCCACAATATCTCCGAGGTTTGCCTATAATTTCCCCTACTTAAAAAAATTTAAAGTATCAACTTATGTATTTTTAATATATACTCCTGTTTCCAAAAAGGTTTTGATACATGGCAAGTGATTGCCTGCATCCAAGGAAAAAATAAAAATAAATTGCTTGATTTAAAACTAGAGAGCTGTATTCTACTTAAAAATTTTTACAAGTGCTGAAGGGAAGAAAGAAGGAGGTATTGGAGGATGGCAGTAGGGATCTTAGACTTGGGGAGCAGAGAAATACCTAGAATTTATTATTTCAATAAGTATTTCTTAAGCAGTAATTTTTGGCCAGGAGTGATGCTAATCTATTACAATATAAGGATATACAGAGAGGAGTGGTTTTTGGAAGATGCAAGTTAACTTTGGATAGAAAGGACTTGATATTCAGAGAACTGGGCAACAAGAAAATGAAAGAGACCCTGCTGATTCTGCTGCTAAAATATCATTCAGATCTGTCTCCTATGCTGCAGTTCCACAACCAACACCCTTTTTGAAAACTTTATCAATTTCTCATGGAATAAATGAAATGCTTTTGCACATTAGATAAGGAGAATAGATTGGCGATTACCAGAGGGGGAGAGGGTGAGGGGAGGGCGAAAAGGATAAAGGGGCACATATGTATGGTGACAGATTGAAACTAGACTTTTGGTGGTGAACATCATGCAGTCTATACAGAAGCCGAAATATAATGATGTACACCCGAAATTTACACAATATTATAAACCAATGTGACCTCAATAAAATCATATTTTTTAACATTTTTTTTTTTTGTGAGGAATATTAGCCCTGAGCTAACATCCGATGCCAATCCTCCTATTTTTGGTGAGGAAGATTGGCCCACCTTCCTCTACTTTATATGGGACGCTGCCACAGCATGACTTGACAAGTGGTGCGTCTATCCTCGCTGGGGGATCCAAACACGTGAACCCCGGGCATCTGAAGTGGAGTGTGCGAACTTAAATGCTACACCACTGGGCAAGCCCCAATAAAATAATTTTTAAAAAGTGAAATTTTTTTTTCTTCTATTGTCCTTCATATGTTCCATGAGGGAGCATTGCATAATTAGCATCTTGATTTATATTTACATGTCATGTTCATAAAAATTGCTCTTTTTTATATGTTTGTTTTCAAATTAAGGTTCAAACTGTTTCCATATATTACTGAGGTAGGGAGGATTTTATTATGCCTGAGTTGCAGAACACAACTGTCCTATGTAAAATGAGGGCTTAAAGCAGCTATTTTCTCAGAGACTTTCAAGATCTAATAGTCTATCAGTTGCTAGCTTTCTTACTCTTTCTGATGATTAAAGTAATGTTGAATTCTGGCTTCCTCAAAATTTAAGCAAAATAACCTTTTGATGATAGAAAGATCACTTCAATCTTACTAAGGTAAGAGGGACCTGTGAATATGTTAGATTACATGGCAAAGGGAAATTAAGTTAGCAGATGGAATTCACGTTGTTGATCAGCTGACTGGAAAGTAGGGAGATTGTCCTGGATTATCTGGAGGCCCCAGTGTAAACACAAGGATCCTTAAAAGTGGAAGAGAAAGGCAGAAGAGTCAGCATCACAGTATTGCAACATGAGAGGGATTTGATTGGTTATTGTTAGCTTTGAAGATGGAAGGGGGACAAAGCCAAGGAAAGCAGGTGGGCTCAAGAAGCTAGAAAAGACAAGGAAATTGATTCTCTTCTAAAGCCTGCAGAAAAGAATGCAGCCCTGCCAACGCCTTGATTTAGCCCAATGAGACTTCTGTCAGACTTCTAATCTACAGAGCTGTAACATAATAAATTTGTGTTGTTTTAAGACTTAAATTTGAGATAATTTGTTACATCAGCAATAGAACACTAATATAAGAAACTTGACAGAGCTTGATTAACATCTCAAAGAGGGGAGAGCAAAGTTGAGATAGTTATGAGATTTTTAGTCTGAACTCAGAGGTCTTGCAATGAGAGGACTAAATTAGGATTGGTTAAGGATCATGATAATAATAGTTCAGAATTAGCCAATATAGCAAGGCAAGGATTTTGAAGTGAAGATTTTGAAGAATGTTGGAAAGTAACATTTGATGTTGTTATATTGATATGTTGAATGGTTTGATAATTATTTAACTGGATTTTGGGAGAAGTCTCTGAAATGAATAATGAAATTACGTGCAACTTTTCTCCTCCTAAGCAAGCATTTCCTGAAATTGTCAAATTATTCTGATGAAGGTCGTGGAATGGTAAAGTTATATTAGTGGAAACAGTAAGCTGAGGGGGTTTAGATGCTTCTCATTCTCAATGTCTCAGTGTTACCACTTGTGGTCATTCTTCAGTTTTAGCTAAAGTTAGAACATTAACATCTGGGGTGAAGATCAAGCCATATCTTCACCAACATTTGAGGTATCATGATTGCAAATCAATTTCCAGGGGTGATTGTTTCAACTTCCATATGTGCTAGGTTTTCCTGTTCATTCTGTTGGATCATTTGTTGGAACATGTTATAGGACAGCATCTATTGCAGCAGTATTAGAGACTTTAGAGATCACACATATGAACACTGAAACAGACAAATACTAAAAGAAAGATTATAATTAGAATTTGAAGTCTACTTTTTAGCTAGGAAACAAGAGTGCCAAAATTAACTCAATGAATGGATCCCATCCTTAATCTAAAGAGCTTGCAAAATCAGATATAGGGTTATTAGCCAAAGTGCCCAATTTTATTATTTCTTTGTTTCCTTCAGTATCCTTTTACTAATAATAAGGTATTAGAAAAGGCTGCAGGGACGTAAGCTCTGTTCTTCTAAAACAGTATATGTCTTTCCTTAAAAAGACAATATCATACCTAAGGCAGGTCTCTTTTAAACTTCCACAGCTCAATGTCAATGACCTCTCAGGTGAAAAATTCTATAGCTTTAGTGGCATTGTCTAACTTGTCTTATTCTCTGAAGCCTAGCATGTAGGATTCTCTAAATCTGCCTATTGTAAAGTGTGAAGTGAAGAGACTTGAGGAGGGAAGAAAGGAATTCAGAATTACTCTTCAGTAGTTAGGAGTTGGGACCATATATATTTTTTTTTTTGAATTAAAGGCCACTTTTTTTCTTTCTTTCTTGAATTGTTATATAATGATATCTTTTTCCTCTGGGGGAAAATGATGGTCCAAAACGGATCCAAGGTTATGGAATGGCCTATCCTGAAGGGAGGCATCATTTTGCCAAGTTAAGTTCCTAACCAGTTTGTAGTAAGTAGTCATAGGAGGGACACACTTAATGTTCTCTTTTTGGCCAAAATATCTCCATGGGTTTGTCAAACTGTTATAAGATTTTGATGCCACTTGTCGGGAATGATTTGGCCTCAGTCAATGAAATTAGTATCGAGATTATTAGGTAGATCTAAAGCAAGATATTGCATCTTACTTGTAAGATCTATGAACATGAGACAGATTCCAAATATACACTATCTGTTACCCAGCTCTCTTTATTTCTGTGAAAGTTTGGTTATAAAATTGGTTCTCATGAAATGTCCGCATACCTTCTTTTCTAGATATCATGTGAGAAAGTTTTGGATTTCTGGATGGCTGGCCTGTTTTTGTGTTTGTCATCTAAAAGTTCATTAAACAATTAAATTCAGTTACCCAGGAAACCAACTGATTCATTACAAGGAACTGGTACCAAGGGAAGCTAGGTGGTACTCAAAGGAAAATGTGCACAAACTCAACGTCAATTTGGTTGTATACATTATCTAGTTTATGTGTAAATTGTAGCTAGGTATTGAACTCACACTAAGAAGTGATTAAAGATCACTAAGTAACATAGTTAAAAGTAGCCTTAATCCAGTAAAAGAGGACAGTATGTAGCTAGCAAAATTAAGAACAAAAGAATGAAGATTAAAACATGACAATATGTCATCTTGTTCCATGGGTCTTGGGTGGAAACTATCTAATTCTTACATAGTTGTCTACTTGGTCTAGAGGTCCCGAGTAGAAGCTTGAGGTCTCTGGTAGGATTCGTTACTCAGAGTAATCCTTGCGCAATTTGAATACAGATTTCTCTTAACAATCCTTTTCTGACTTGAATCCAATGACTGGCATTCTATAACAGTCTCTTTGAGCCTCTCTAAAGATTTAGTCTCGAACTATCATAAGGACTGGGAGCTTAGTGAGGGCTTAGAGTCACCTGACATAGTGATTAGCTAGAACACTTTCTTTTGCCTCCATTTTGTCCCCTTTTGTTTGTACCTGTCCCTTGATAATAGCCACTTACTTAGTAAGCATTAGAGCAATCAAAATTTTTATCATCTGTTGACCATTCTTAATTGGGGTTTCTGCTGAGGACAGAAACATTAGCTGTTTCCAAAGCAGTCCAAAATCATGAACTACCCCCAAAACACTATTTGTTACTAGTATATATATTTACCCTCTTACTTCTACCTAAGCAACAAGCTCAGATGAGCACGATGAGTTCTGTGACCTAGGAAGATTTTGCTTATGAAAAATAATATCTGGTTTGCGTGTTATAGGAAAGCAGAGAATGACTATTCTAAACATGCCTCTGAAATCCCAAACAAATCTACATCCCTGTCCAATGGGTTTTCTGACTACAAGGATAAGAGTGTTACAAGCACTGGTACAAAGTTTGATGAGTCCTTTTTCTAATACACTTCTAAGTATTCTGTACTTCTGTAGTTTACAGTTTATGAGAGAATTATAAGAGTTTGGGTAGAGGTTTAGATAGGTCAATCTGAACTTTCATGGGTTCAGTCCCAATAATCCTGCCTATATCAAATTATCTTGCCCCCAAAAGTCTGATACCTCTTTGAGATCTTCATTTGGGCTTGCTTTTGACACAAGCGTGGCAGTAAATAAATGTCTAGATTAGCTATAATCTCATCATGAATAAAGGAGTCCTCAAGGATTTTGAGGAAGAGATGATCACATCCTTTTACCTGGTAATTCCTTTTGCATAGTAAATCATTTCCTATCAAGTTAGAGGATGTGGTATCACAGAAGAAGAAATGATGTTTCTTGGCTAAAGATCTGAGGGTGATTATTATGAGCCAGAACATGGAGAATGTCTATGAATTATTAGAGAAACTCACCACCTGAGAAGTTTGTTGACTCTGAGGGAAATTTTATGTAACGGTGGTAGGCTTAAGGTTCATATTATAGTGCTCACATCAAGATAAAATTTATTCATATTGTTCTTTAATGTTTTGAGAAATTTCTTCTTGTGAGTTTAAGGGTAAGAACAGGAAATTTGGTATTTTATTTCTCTTTGGTGCACCTTTGTTGATTACTCACATTATATTTTTTCCTCTGTTTTCTTAGCTAACACAGAATAATTTTTTCCAATATCTTTTCAGTTTAGAATTTGTACAAGTGTCGGGTTTTGAGAGACTCTCTCTTCCAGTGTGTAGTTACTAGGGTGGAAACATCATTCTGTTTTTTTTCCTATAAGGACATCAATTTATTTTGAGTCTTATTCTGTCTGTATTATAAGAATCTTTCATAACATTTAGAGAGATGTTGGAGATGTGTAAATAGGGCTCTTTCCCATCTAATATTTCCTTGCCTTTAAATTCCTTCCCAACTTCTGGCTTAAGATGTTTCACAAAAAGTGAGGTGAGAGATAAGAACATATATGCTTCAGAGTTTTCTCAATGCTGTAAAGGTATTAACATGTTACTTTTGAAGTCTTTAATGGACTCATTCTTTCTTTTCTTTCAAGACTGAGTCAGAGCCCAATCTATTTTCATAAGAAAGACTGAGGATAGGATACAAAAGACATTGTCCTATATTTTAAGGTTTTCTAAACTTTTCTGGGAATGGGTTAGGCTACGGACTTGAATGGGTAATGAAGCAATTTAAGATTAGATGATCTCTACAGACCCTTTCTCACAGACTTTGTATAAAGAAGTGCGGAAATTTACCTGAAAACTTCAATAATTAATGGTTTACATATATTTTTAACAAATTGATTTAAACTCTTTCTATAAAAAGAAAACTTAAGACCACTTATTTGAAAACAAGTATGGACTCTCACTTTCGAATTTGCTTTCTCATTAATTCCTTCCAAAGTAAGATCTTAAAGCTGTGAATGACATTTTTCTCATAATGAATTCTCTCAGGACACTGTGTACCCTCTGAAAAGTACTAAGGGAGAAGAAGACATTTTACTTTTAAAAGCTTTATTTTCAGTCTAATCTTCCCTAGTTGAATTTTTTTCTCTTCTTGTTTCATCAAGACAAAATACAAATCAACACAGCTATTCAGTTTCCAATATTTTAAGATATAATGCTACTTATGAAAAGTATTTTGCATAAGGTTGCATATGTATTATGTATATAGCTCAAGTTCAAGTGAATGTCTTTGATTTATGTTCTAAAGGAAAGTGAGTAACACAAAAATTAATAATATCCTGTTATAATCCTAATGAGATGAGTACTGGCATTGGTGTTAAGTGCCATTTTGTACTTTTACCCCTATATGCCTTGTATTATAACTAAACCCCCAAATCATTGAACTGCTCTTAAAAAGAAAGAAGAAGAAAGCAAGTAAAAAGGAGCAGAATTTCCCACCCAAAAATATGCCTCTTTGAATAAAGATTATTTTGAGATGATTATTTTCAAGAAACAGCAGACATAGGAAAAACTTTGAAAGCAAGTAGAAGTTATCCTTTTGTAAGAGACATTTACATTTATAACGGAACTCTCCATTTGTAAGGGTGTCTCCCTCTCTGTACCAGGGAGAGGAGGATGATTCTAAATCTCTAGAAACTCTTATCCATGGAGAAGGCCCCCAACTTAAATCTGCATAACAGCCTTACCCTGTTTACTGTGCTTTTCCTGGTCACCTCCCATAACTGGATCCCCCTTACCCCCAATATCTTCTTTTGTCTTTAGCTGGAGATGGTATTTTAGGTGATGGCTTCTGCCATTTCTGGGAGTTACTCAGTTTTTCTGGGTCTCTCCTATGTATACAGGAGGTGTACAGATTATTAAACTTCTGTTTGGGGGCCGGCACCATGGCGTAGCAGTTAAGTGTGCGTGCTCCGCTGCTGGCGGCCTGGGTTCAGATCCTGGGTGCACACTGATGCACCGCTTGTCAGGCCGTGATGTGGCGGTGTCCCACATAAAGTGGAGGAAGATGGCATGGATGTTAGCCCAGGGCCAGTCTTCCTCAGCACAAAAAAAAAAAAAGAAGAGGAGGATTGTCATGGATGTTAGCTCAGGGCTGATCTTCCTCACAAAAAGAAAATAAACATGAGTAAACTTCTGTTTGTTTTTCTCTTGTTAATCTTTTATTACAGGGTCGGGGTGGGGTTGTCTCAGCCAAGAACCTAGAAGGGTAAAGGGAAAATTATTTTTCTTCCCCTACAAAAGGAAAGAAGTAAAGCAAAAAGAAAAAGAAAAAAAAAGCTTGGCGTTGTGTACCTATTTTTGTTAAATTACACACAGAGAAATATGTAATGTAATTGAATGGAATAAATTTCAAAATCTTGAATTAGTATTACTAATGGGCAGAATTGCACAGTGAACAATTATCAGATTATGCTTTTTATTGGTTCTCATGCCATTCATATTACTGAATAAATTGTTAACTGATTAATCAATCGTGATTGAAATTATCAAGTGTTTTTTTTCAGCACCAATTAAAAACTATTGTGTGAAACCTGTCTATTCAGAGAGGTAACACTCTATAAATATTATCAAATAATTTAGCTAGAGTTTTTTTAGGTGTTAAATTATATGTCAAGCATTCAAAGTGAATTAGAGTAAAAGTAAAACATATTTTCCAAGCAATAACATTAATTTCATATTTTCTAAATTTCTTATTTTAGGAATTGGAGTAGTTTCAGTTATTTTTTCCATTATTAGTCATTTATCATTTCTGTCACGTGAATACATTGTTTGACAACTAGAAATTCAATTTCTTAATTTTTTTTAAGAATTTGGTTTAAAAATTGATTGATATGACATATTATTTTTATTAAAATGTAACCTGGCCTGTCATACATTAAAAAAAAAGCCCAAAGAATGGCAGAAAATTGTTGCAAATCTGATATGGGACTTGAATCTAGACAACATAAAGAGTTCTACAACTCAATAATAAGAAAAAAATAACCCAATTCAAATATAGGCAAAGGATTTGAATACACATTTCTAAAAAAGATATACAAATGTCCAATAAACACATGAAAAGATGTTTGACATCATTGGCCATCAGGAAAATGTGAGTGAAAATCACAATGAAATATCACTTCATACACATTAGGATTGCTATAATTAAAATGACAGATAATAAGTGTTGGTGAGGATGTGGAAAAATTGTAACCTTCATACACTGCTGTTAGGAAGAGGAAAATTTCCCCCTTCCCTTCTTGGTTATTTTGGCTAGTTGAATAACTAAAATGACATGAAACAGATTAACAGGAAAAAATAAAATTTAATTATGTATGCACAGGAATTCAGCATTAACATGAGAGTTTTCAAAGATAGTCAGGCAAAATGAGGTATATATTTCATTTTGGACTAAGGAGAAGGAGGCAAGGGTCTGGGATTCCAAAGGGAAGGAAGACAACTCTCAGGAAGAATGAAAAGAGTAAATGTTTGGTAAACAAATGTTTGCTGGGCCATCCAGAAACAATGAGATGCAGAGATAACTTTGATCAAACAGACCTTGGTAGATTCCTCTCTGTCTACCACACCTAGTTCATGTTATACTATAGTTATTTATGGTGATAGCTCCTTCCTTGAACAGATCCTCTCTCCAAATTATTTTAGGCAGTAAGGGAGAAGGTCAAAGGTTCTTCCTGAGTCTTTTGGGCCTTGATTGTTTTCACTTCAAAATAATGTGCATCCCAAAGTGGTCATCTTGGGGAAACTCTTTCTGAACCTCTACACTGCCAATTAGAATGTAATATGGTGAAGCTTCTGTGGAAAACAGCTCGGTGGTTCCTCAAAAAGTTAAAAATGGAGTTACTATGTGACCTGGCAATTTCATGTCTAGGTATATTCCCAAGAGAAATGAAAACATATGCTCACACAAAAACTTGTACGCAAATGTTCATAGCAGCATTATTCATAATAACAAAAAGTGGAAACAGCACAAATGTCCATCTGTTCAGTGCACAAATAAAATGTGGCATATCCATACAATGTAGTATTATTCATCCATAAAAAGGAATGAAGTATTGATACATGCTACACCATTAATGAACCTTGAAAATATGCTAAGTGAAAGAAGCCATTCACAAAAGACCACAGGTTGCAGAATTTCACTTATGTAAAATGTTGAAAATAGGCAAATCTATAGAGGCAGAAAGTATATTATTGGTTGCCTATTATTGCGTAGTTTGGGGGAAAATATGCAGTGACTGCTAATGGGCCTCGAGTTTTTCTTTGGAGTGATAAAAATGTTCTAAAATTGATTGTGGTGATGAATGTATAACTCCATGAATATACTAAAAACCATTGACTTGTACACTTTAAATGAGTGAATTGTATGGTTTGTGAATTGTTTTCCGATAAAGTTGTTATAATTTTTTTTATTGCATGAGTACCATGGTAGGCAGGAAAAAGGCTTCCCAATGATATCTCTGTCCTAATCTCTGGAACCAGTGACTATGTTACCTTACATGGCAATAGGGACTTTGCAGATGTAGTTAAGTTAAAGATGTTGAGATGGGGAGATTATTCTGGATTATCCTTGTGAGTCCAATGTAATCACAAGGATCCTTAAAGATGGAGGAGGCATACAGAATATCAGAGTCACAGACAAATTTTAAGATGCTACATTGCTAGCTTTGAAGACGGAGGAAGGAGCCATGAACCACGGAATCGAGGCAGCCTCTAGAAGCTAGAAAAAGTGAGAAACAGATTCTTTCCTAGAGCATCTAGAAAGAATGCACGTCTGAGAACACCTTGATTTTAGCCCAATAAGACCCATTTCAGACTTCTGACATCAAGAACTGTAAGAGAATACATTTATGTGGTTTTATACCACTAACTCTGTAGTAACTTGTTACAACATCAATAAGAGATTGAGGCAGATGCTATGTGCAAGTTTCTGTGCTATGATCTGGTGATATTGTGGGGACAAATTACCATAATCAGCTTCTTGTCTTCATGGTGCTTATAGTCCAGTAGTGACCAAAAATAACTTTGGAACTGATTAAAACATTTATTATTCTTCTCAAATACAATGGTCCAGGCAGTGGCAAGAGTATCACAGCAGAGTGAGTTGTTCCCTTTGTCTCTCCCCTCTAAGTTACAACTAAATGGACATTCATTAACCAGAAGAGGATTCCCTGCACAGCAAAATAGGACATCTGAGAGATCCACATAGCTATACA
This sequence comes from Diceros bicornis minor, assembly GCF_020826845.1. Classification (NCBI taxonomy): domain Eukaryota; kingdom Metazoa; phylum Chordata; class Mammalia; order Perissodactyla; family Rhinocerotidae; genus Diceros; species Diceros bicornis. The sequence goes on from NC_080781.1 coordinate 131,466,131, forward strand.
TCTGAAGGTAGGTGGACTGGATCCCTGGGAAGCAGTGGAACTTGGTGAGCACACCCTTCCTCGGCCCTGGAAGCAGCGAGCCAGGACGTGGATCCTCATGCAGCAGCCAGTTTGACTGTAAGAGACGGTAAAGACAGCCTGGCTAGCATGAATGCTTTCAGAGTTGTAACCCAGCCTGCAGGAGCACCCACTGTGCTGTGGCAGCCCCGCCTGTGGGAACACTCTACATCGAGTGGCAGCAGCTCAGCCCCCATGAAGGTGCCCACCTACCAAGCACAGTGCAGGTGAGAAGGCACCCCACCCACTCAGAAGGAGCCCTGCCAGTGGAGCATAGCAGCCCATGGGACCCACTGAGTAGTGGCTCAGTCTCTGCAAAGGCACCAGCCCACTGAGCACAGCACAGGTGAGAAGGTGCACTGCCTGCTCAGAAGGCACCCTATCTGAAGAGCATGCCAGTCCATGGAACCCTCCAAGTGGCAGCTCACCCCCACCTGGGTGCCCCTCCCACCTATCATAGCAGCTCAGCTAGTCCCCTGCTGAGTGTGGTGGCCTCACTTACATGAGAGGGACCCATCTGCCCAGCACAGAGGCACTGCCTACAGTGCACAACCTGCCCACTCAGTGCAGAGGCCCTGGCCATGTAAGCACAACCTGCAGCCAGCCTGCACAAACACAGAGCAACCCTACCCACACAAATTGCAGTAGACAAGGCGGGATCAGAAAACAAACCTCCTGTCCCCCCCAGCACTGGCGGGTGGAATCTGCAACCTGATACTACCACAAATGTCCCAGCAAAGGATCAATTCATCAAACACCATGAAGAACTACAGTAACACTTCATAGCAGAAGGAAAATGACAAGTCTCCAGAGACCAATCCTGAAGTCACAGAAATTTACAATCTAAAGACAGATAATTCAAAATAGTTGGCATAAAGAAACTCAATGAGTTAAAAGAAAACTCAGAAAGACAGTTCAGTGAGCTCAGGAATAAAATTAATGAGGAGAAGGAATACTTCACCAGTGAGATTGAAACTCTAAAAACAAACAAATACAAATTCTAGATATGAAGTACACAATTAATGAGATAAAAAATAATCTAGAATCCATAAAAAATTGATCTGATATTATGGAGGACAGAATTAGTCAATTAGAGGACAGAAGTATAGAAATGCTTCAGATAGAGGAGGAGAGAGAATTAAGATTTTAAAAAAATTAAGAAATTCTTCAAGAAATATCCAACTCAATTAGAAAAAGTAATATAAGGATTAGAGGTATTCCAGAGGGAGAAGAGAGAAAGAAAGGAGCAAAGAGCTTGTTCAAAGAAATAATAGCTGAGAGCCTCCCAAACCTGGGGAAGGAACTGGACTTGCAAATACATGAAGCCAATAGAACTCCTAAAAACATCAATGCAAAAAGACCTTCACCAAGGCATATAATATTAAAACTGGCAAAACTCGATGACAAAGAAAAAATATTAAGGGCAGCGAGGCAGAATAAAATAACATACAAAGGAACCCCTATCAGGCTTTCAGCAGATTTCTCAGCAGAAACCTTTCAGTCTAGGAGAGAATGGAATGATATATTCAAAATACTGAAAGATAAAAATTTTCAGCCAAGAATACTCTATCCAACCAAACTCCTTTAGATATGATGGAGAAATAAATGCTTTCCTAGATAAACAAAAGCTGAGGGAGTTCATCAGCACTAGACATCCCTTATAAAAAATGATGAAGGGAGGCCTCCGACCTGTAACAAAAAGGCAAAGGTTTACAAAGCTTTGAGAAAGGAGATAAATAGACAGACAAAATCAGAAAATTGCAACTCTCTGTCAGAACAGATTAGCAAACACTTAATGACAGCATAAATATAAAAGGAAGGAAAGCATCAAAAATAACTAAAAACACTTCAATTTAGCCACAAACTCACAACACAAAGAAGAATCATTTATGACAATAACTCAGAAGGAGAAGAGGAAAGGGATAGAACCTTCTTAGGCTAATGGAGATAAGAGGCTATCAGAAAATGGATTATCACGTCTATGAGATCTTTTATACAAACCTCATGGTAACCACTAAACAAAAAATTAGAGCATAGACATAAATCATAAATAAAGACAAAATCATCATAGAAAACCACCAAACTGAAATGGCAGTCAGAAATACAAGGGAAAAGAAACAGTGGAAATATAGAACAACTGGAAAACAAGAGATAAAATGGCAGTATTAAGCCCTCATATATCAATAATAACTCTATTTGTAAATGGATTGAATTCTCCAATCAAAAGACACAGAGTGGCTGGATGGATTAAAAACCAAGACCCAACAATATGCTGCCTCCAGGAAATACATTTCAGGTTTAAAGACAAGCATAGGCTCAAAGTGAAGGGATCAGAGATGATACTCCAAGAAAGTGTCAACCAAAAGAAAGATGTTGCCATACTTATATAAGACAAAGAAGACTTCAAGATAAAAAAGACAGTGAGAGACAAACAGGGGCAGTATATAATGATAAAAGGGACATTCCACCAAGAGGAAATAACACTTATAAAAATATATGCGCCTAAAACAGGAGCACCAAAGTATATAAAGCAACTACTAAGAGACCTAAAGGGAGAAATTAACAGTGACACAATAAAAGTAGGGTACCTCAACATCCCACTTACATCAATGGATAGATCATCCACACAGAAAGTCAACAAGGAGAGTGGACTTAAATGAAAAACTAGACCAGATGGACTTAACAGATATATATAGAAAATTTCATACAAAAACAGCAGAATATACATTCTTCTCAAGTGTACATGGAACATTCTCAAAGATAGATCATGTATTGGGAAACAAGGCAAGCCTCAATAAACTTAAGAAGATAGAAGTCATGTCAAGCATATTTTCCAACCACAATGTTATGAAACTAGAAATTGACTACAATAAAAAAGCTGGGAAAGTCACAAATATGTGGAGATGACAGCATAGGCAGACTCTGAACTCACCTCCTCCCATGGACACAACAAATTTACAACTACTCTTGGAACAATTACCCCTGAAAGAGAACTGAAAACTGGATAAAAAGCACACCCACAACAGGGGACAGTGCTGACCAAGGTGGAAGAGACAGAAATTCCTTTCTGGAGAGAAAAAAAACCACCTTCACAAACTGCGGTGCTTCATGGCCAGCTGGGAGCAATCCTAAGGTACACAATCTTCCCTGGAGGAACGTGGCATCTGAGCAGGGGAGCATTACCACTATAAGCAGCTTTTGGACTCAGCTCACCCAAGACGAGGGTCATAATATCTGGCTTTGCTGGTTACTAACTACGAAAGGGAATACAACCAGAAAAGCTATTGGATGTAAGGGAAAAAAAGCTGGCTCTTAAAGGGCACACACACAAATTCACCCATTTCAGAAACCAACCGAAAATCACAAGAAAGAAAGATGCACAGTCCTTTTGTGAAGAGACTCACCTGATAGGCTATGGGTGCATCTTGGTGAGAGTTGAGACCTCTCCAGTGACTGAGACATTGGTGGCAGCCGTTATCGCGACCTAGTGCAGGCATGCTGACACAGACTCTGGCAGATGCCATTGGAGTTCTCCCCCTGGCCTGTTAGCCCAGGGTCTGCCCCCACCCACTAGAGCACCAATTTAATCCAGCTCAGCCAGGGCAGGCAGCCTGCCCTAAGGACTGGCCCCACCCAACAGCAAGCCCTTGGGCAACAGGTGGGCCTGCATAAGTGGGGTGCCTGGATCCTCTGCAGCCTGGTGAGTGGGTCCACTTCTGCAGGGCACGGCATGTGCGAGGAGCCAGTGGAGAGTATAGGACATTGGTGGAGTGTGTGGGGCCTCTGTAGTGGAGTGACTGGGTCCACTTCAGTGGGTTGGGGTGCATGCCTGGGGCAGGACCATGTTGATGGGTTGTGTGGCCCAGCGGGTGGTGGGACTTGTCAGCTGCAGCAGACCTGTGCTTCTCAAACAGCCACATAGGGGATTGGTGCCACCTTTCAAAGTCTGAAACAATTGGGTCCTCCCATGCCGGGGCCAGCCCCACTCAGCTGTAATCCTGAGAGCTGACAACAGCCTTGCAGGCCAGGCCAGAGGCCTACAGCATTTGTGAGCTTCTGAGCCTAACAACAAGCCACACTGGGGGCCTACTCAGTTAACAGAACAACTGCAATAAGAATGTGCTATTAGATGTTACAGCCAACTCTACTGGGGCTCCCTATGCCTGATAAAGTGACTGAAAGGACCATAGCAGCCACACAGAGCTGAGCATTATAATCAGCCAGGCAGGGAAATAGCCTAGACTCCGTGGGCACTGGGAGCAAGAGCAACCCTGCCACAACAGAATGACACACATAGCCCACACAGGGGACACTCCTGGAACATTTGGAACTGGTGAGAAGAGGGAAGCAGACTGCTGGGCCCAATAAGGCCTCTCATACATAAGACCACCTCTTCAAGATCATGAGACATAGCCGACCTACCTAATATGTAGAGATAAGCACAGAGAAAGAGGCAAAATGGGGAGACAAAGGAATATGTTTCAAGTAATGGAACAGGACAAAACCCCAGAAAAAGAACTAAATGAAATGGAAATAAACAATCTACCTGACAAAGAGTTAAAAAAAAAGTCATATGGATGCTCACTGATCTTGGGAGAAGAATGGATGAAGTCAGTGAGAACATCAACAAGAATTGTAAAAATATACAAAAGAACCAATCAGAAATGAAGAATACAATACTAGAAATGAAAAATTCACTAGAGAGACTCAATAGCAGAGTAAATGATACAGAAGAATAGATCAGTGAGCTGGATGAAAGACTAGAGGAAATCACCCAAGCTGAACAAAGAAAAGAAAAAATGATTAAAAAGAATGAAGACAGTCTAAGGGACCTCTGGGACAACATCAAGTGCACTAACATCCATATAATAGGTGTCCCAGAAGGAGAAGAGAGAAACAAAGGGGCAGAGAATCCTTTTGAAGAAATAATACCTGAAAACTTTCCTAACCTGAGGAAAGAAACAGCCATCCAGGTACAGGAAGCACAGAGAGCACCAAACAAGATAAATCCAAAGAGGCCCACACCAAGACCCATTATTATTAAAATGTCCAGAATTAAAGATAAAGAGAGAATATTAAAAGCTACAAAAGAAAGGCAAGTTACATACAAAGGAAATCCCATAAGGCTATCAGCTGACTTCTGAGCAGAAAACTGACAAGCTAGAAGGAAATGGCATGATATATTTTAAGTGTTGAAAGCTAAAAACCTACAGCCAAGAATACTCCACCTGGCAAAGTTATCATTCAGATTGGAAGGAGAAATAAAGGGTTTCCCAGACAGGCAAAAACTAGAGGAGTTTATCACCAAGAAACCACCTTTACAAGAAATGCTAAAAGGACTTATTTAAGTGGAAAATAGAAGACCACAAATAGGAATAAGAAAAATATCCCAAAAAAACAATAAAATCACTGGTAAACGCAGTATATAAAAATATACAGTAAAGGTAGAAAGTCATACACCTATGTGGCTAATACAAAGGTCAAATGACAAAAGTACTAAAATTATTTCCATGAATAGTGGGTAACAGATACACATGCACAAAAAAAGAGTTTAGATATGAGATCAAAAATATAAAATATGGGAGGAGAGGAGTAAAAGAGTAGAGCATTTAGCAAGAGGTCAAACTAAAGAGACCATCAACTTAATATATTTTGCTATACATGTACATTATTGTAGATGAACCTCAAGGTAATCACGAACCAAATACCTACAATAAATACACAAAAAATTAAGAGAAAGGAAACCAAACATAATACTAAAGATAGCCATCAAACCACAGAGGAAGAGAGCAAGAGAAGAAGAAAAGAACAGAGAAGAACTACTAAAACACCCAGAAACAAGTATCAAAATGGCAATAAGTACATTCTTATCAGTAGCTACTTTAAATGTCAATGTATTAAATGCTCCAATCAAAAGACATAAGGTGGCCTATTGGATGACAAAACAAGACCCATATATATGCTGCATACAAGAGATACACTTCAGACCCAAAGAGACTCACAAACTGAAAATGAAGGGATGGAAAAAGAAACTCCATGCAAATGGCAATGAAAAGAAAGCTAGGGTAGCAATAATTATATCAAACAAAATAGACTTTAAAACATAAACTGTAACAAGAGACAAAGAAGGGCACTACATAATGATCAAGGGAACAATCCAACAAGAAGATATAACACTTGTAAATATCTATGCACCAAACATAGGAGCACCTAAATATGTAAAGCAACTATTAACAGACATAAAAGGAGCAATACACAGCAACACAATAATAGTAGGGGACTTTAACACTCCACTTACACCAATGGATAGATCATCCCAACAGAAGATCAGTAAGGAAACATTGGCCTTAAACAATACACTAGACCAGATGGACTTAGTAGACATATACAGAATATCCTATCCAAAAACCGAAAATACACATTCTTTTCAAATGCACATGGAACATTCTCTAGGATAGATCACATATCAGGCCACAAAACAAGTCTAAATAAAGTTAAGAATATTGAAATAATACAAAGCATCTTTTCTGACCAGAACAGTATGAAACTAGAAATCAACTACAGGAGGAAAATCAGAAAAGCCACAAATATGTTGAGATTAAACTAAATACTATTGAACAACAATGGGATCAATGAAGAAATCAAAGGAGAAATCAAAAAATCCTGAAGACAAGTGCAAATGAAAATACAACATGCCAGAATTTATGGGATACAGAAAAAGCGGTTCTAAGCGCAAAGTTTATAGCAATACAGGCCTATCTCAACAAACAAGAAAAATCTCGAATAAACAATCTAAGAGTGCACCTAAACGAACAACAACAACAAAAAAAACAAACAAATCCCCAAATCAGTAGAAGGAGGGAAATAATAAAATCAGAGCAGAAATAAAAGAAATAGAGACTTCAACATCACTAAATATCAGGGAAATGCAAATCAAAACTGTAATGAGATTACCTCACTCTCATCATAATGGCTATAATTAATAACACAGGAAATAACAAGTGTTGGAGAGGATGTGAAGAAAGGGGAACTCACATACACTGCTGGTGGGAGTGCAAACTGTTGCAGCCACTATGGAAATCAGTATGGAGTTTCCGCAAAAAATTAAGAATAGAGCTACCATACGATCCACCTATTCCCCTGCTGGGTATTTATCCAAAGAACATGAAAACATGAATACGTGAAGATACATGCACCCCTATGTTCATTGCAGCGTTATTCACAACAGCCAAGACTTGGAAGCCACATAGGTGCTCATCAAGGGACGAATGGATAAAGAAGATTTCTTATATATACACAATGTAATACTACTCAACCATAAAAAACAATGAAATCTTGCCATTTGTGACAACATGGATGGACCTTGAGGGTAGTACGCTAAGCAAAATAAGTTAGACGGAGAAAGTCAAATACCATATGATCTCATTAGTAAGTAGAAGATAAAAACAACAATAAACAATCACACAGAGAAAGAGATTGGATTGCCGATTACCAGAGGGGAATGGGGGAGGCAGGAGGGTGAAAGATATGATTAGGCACATGTGTATGAGGATAGATTGTAATTAGTCTTTGGGTGGAGAAAAAGATGTAATCTACACAGAAATTGAAATATAATGATGCACACTTGAAATTTATATAATGTTATACACCAATGTTACCACAATAAAAAAAATTAGAGCAAAAATAAATGAAATAGAGGCTAAAAAAAAACAACAGAAAGGATCAATGAAACTAAGAGCTTGTTCTTAGAGAAGATAAACAAAATTGACAAACACTTAACCAGATTCACTAAGAAGAGAAGAGAGAAGGCTCATATGCATAAAATTAAAAATGAAAGAGGAGAAATTAAAATGAATACCACAGAAATCCAAAGGATTCTGAGAGAATACTATGAAAAACAATATGCCAACAAATTGGATAACCTAGAAGAAATGGATAAATTATTAGACTCATACAACCTCCCAAAACTGAATCAAGAAGAAATAGAGAATCTGAATAGACCAATTACAAGTAAAGAGATTGAAACAGTAATCAAAAACCTCCCCAAAAATAAAAGTCCAGGACCAGATGTCTTCTCTGGAGAATGCTACCAAACACTCAAAGAAGATTTAATACCTATCCTTCTCAAACTATTCCAAAAAATTGAAAATGAAAGAATGCTTCCTAACTCATTCTATGAGGCCAAAATTACCCCGATACCAAAACCAGACAAGGACAACACATAGAAGAAAAATTACAAGCCAAAACTGGTGATGAACATAAATGCAAAATCCTCAATGAAATATTGGCAAACTGAATACACCTGTACATTAAAAGGATCATACACCATGATCAAGTGAGATTTATACCAGGGATGCAGGGATGGTTCAACATCTGCAAATCAATCAATGTGATACATCACATTAACAAAATGAGGAATATAAAACATATGATCATCTCAATAGATGCAGAGAAAGCATTTGACAAGATCCAGCATCCATTTATGATAAAACTCTCAATAAAGTGGGCATAGAAGGAAAGTACCTCAACATAATAAAGGCCATATATGACAAACCCACAGCCAACATCATACTCAATGGTGAAAAACTGAAAGCCATCCCTCTGAGAACTGGAACAAGATGAGCATGCCCACTCTTGTCACTCCAGTTCAACATAGTACTAGAAGTTTTGGCCAGAGCAATTAGGCAAGAAAAAGAATTAAAAGGAATCCAAATTGGAAAGGATGAAGTAAAACTCTCGCTGTTTGTGACAACATGATTCTCTATATATAAAACCCTAAAGAATTCACCAGAAAACTATTAGAGATAATCAACAACTACAGCAACGTTTCAGGATACAAAGTCAACCTACAAAAATCAGTTGCATTTCTCGTGCCGATCAGTATCCAGCTGGAGATCCCAGAGGTTCCGTATGCAGGTCTCTGAGCATCTGTCCTCATGGCCACTCCTCCCTTAGCTCCCATTTCAGCTCCACTCCCTACACCACAGCCTGGAATATGTTTCCAGTGGAAAAGCTGTGGCACTGTAGTCTCACCTCATTTGTGTCCTGTCTCCCAGGGACCACTGTCCTTCATTACGTGGTGTTCAGTGTATTAAAAACCATCGTTTCAAAAAAAAAATCAATTGCATTTCTATACACTAATAACAAACTAGCAGAAAAAGAAGTCAAGAATACAATCCCATTTCCAATTGCAACAAAAAGAATCAAATATCTAGGAATAAATTTAACCAAGGAGGTGAAAGACTTATACACTGAAAACTATAAGACATTATTGAAAGACATCATGTGTGATCAAGGATGCCATTATATATTTAAAGAGAGAGGATTGACCGGACAGAAAAAGATAAAATATGTGAGAGAGAAAAGCAAGGGATCAAGAGAAGAATATCGACTCAACTCTTAACTTCCAGCAGTCGTTCTCAAAGTGTGTCTCCAGACAAACAATACCAGCTTAATTGGGAACTTGATAGAAATGCAAATTCTCAGCCACACTCCAGGCTATTGGATCAGAAACTCTTGGGGGGTGGGGGGATACAGCAATCTGTGTTTAAACAAGCCCTCCAGGTGTCTGTTGTGTATAAATTTTAGAGGAAAGTTCTCAAAAAAAAAATCAAAGATGACATAAAGAACTGGAAAGATGTTCCGTACTCATGGATTAGAAAAATGAACATAGGTAAAATGTCCATATTACCTAAAGCAATCTACAGGTTCAAGGCAGTCGCAATAAGAATTCCAATGACATTCTTCACAGGAATAGAACACAAATCCTAAAATTTATATGGAACAACAAAAGACCACAAATAACCAAAGCAATCCTTAGAAAAAAGAACAAAGCTGGAGGCATCACAATCCTGGACTTCAAAATATACCACAAAGCAATAGTAACCAAAACAACATGTTACTGGCACAAAAACAAACACACAGATCAATGGAACAGAATTGAAAGCCCAGAAATAAAAGTACACATCTATGGATAGCTAATCCTTGACAAAGGAGCCAAGAACAGACAATGGAGAAAGCAAAATCTCTTTAATTAATGGTGTTGGGAAAACTGGACAGCCACATGCAAAAGAATGAAAGTAGACCATCATCTTAGACCATACACAAAAATTAACTCAAAATGGATTAAAGACTTGAATGTAAGACCCGAAACCATAAAACTCCTAAAAGAAAATATAGGCAGTACACTCTTTGACATCAGTCTTGACGGTATCTTTTTGAACACCATGTCTATTAAGGCAAGGGAAACAAAAGAAAATAATAAACAAATGGGACTACATCACACTAAAAAGCTTCTGTAAGGCAAAGGAAACCATCAACAAGATGAAAAGAGAAGCCACCAACTGGGAGAAAATATTTGCAAATCACATATCTGACAAAGGGTTAATTTCCAAATATATAAAGAACTCATACAACTCAACGACAAAAAAACAATCAGATCAAAACATTGGCAGAGGATGTGAACAGACATTTCTCCAAAGAAGATATACAGATGGCCAACAGACATGTGAAAAGATATTCAACATCACTATTATTAGGGAAATGCAAATCAAAACTACAATGAGATATCACCTCATGCCTGTCAGAATGACTATAATTAACAAGATAAAAAATAAATTTTGGAGAGGATGGGGAGAAAAGGGAACCCTCTTACACTGTTGGTGGGAATGCAAACTGGTGCAGCCACTATGAAAAATAGTATGGAGATTTCTCAAAAAATTAAAAATAGAAATACCATATGATCCAGCTATCCCACTACTGGGTATTTATCCAAAGAATATGAAATCAACAATACAAAGAGATTTATGCACTCCTATGTTCATTTCAGCCTTTTTCACAATAGCCAAGATGTGGAAGCAACCCAGCTGACCATCAGCTGATGAATGGGTGAAGAAGATATAGTATATCTATACAATGGAATACTACTCAGCCATAAAAAAGGACAAAATTGTCCTATTTGCAACAATGTGAGTGGACCTTGAGGGTATTATGTTAAGCAAAATAAGCCAGACAGAGAAAGACAAATAAGATATGATTTCAATCATATGTGGAAGATAAACAAACACAGGGATAAAGAGAACACATTAACGGTTACAAGAGGGGAAAGGAGTAGGAAATGGGCAAAAGGGGTAAAGGGGCACATATATATGGTGACAGATAAAACTAGACTATTGGTGGTGAACATGATGCAGTCTATACAGAAACTAATATATAATAATGTACACCTGAAATTACACAATGTTATAAACCATTATGACCTCAATAAAATAAAATAAAAAATACAGTGATCTAGTTTGGAGTAGCTACTAGATCAGAGGTTCCAAAATTTTTGGAGCACAAGGACCGTCTACACTCTTAAAATTATTGAGGACTCCAAAGAGTTTTTGCTTATGTGATTTTTGTCTGTTGATATTTATTGTTTGGGAAATTCAAACTGGAAAAACATTTTGAAGTCAGGTTTATTGAGGTATTATTTACACTCGGTTATCTACATCCTTTTTAGTGAACAGTTCTGAGAGTTTTGACAAATGCAAGCATTCATGTAACCACCACTAAAAGATAGATATAGAACATTTCCATTGCCCCAAAAAGTTTCCTCTGATGCTCCTTTCTATTCAACTTCTCCTTGCACTCCCAGTCTTTGGTAACCACTAATTTTCTATCTCTATAGCTTGACTTTTTCAGAATGTCACGTCAATTGAAACATGGTTTTCTGTCACTTAGCACAATGAATTTTTAATATTCATCGATGTTGTTGTAAAACACAAATTTATTATCTTAAAATTCTATAGGTCAGAAGTCTGACAGAGATCTTACTGGGCTAAAATCAAGCTGTCAGCAGGGCTCCACTCCTTTCTGGAAGCTCTAGGGGACAAGCCATTTCCATGCCTTTTCCAGCTTCTAGAAGCCATCTCCATTCCTTGACTTGTGGTCCTGTTCCTCCATCTTCAAAGCCAGCAACATTGAATTTCACTGACATTTCTTACATCATCATAGTTCTCTCTGGCTACAGTCAGGAAATGTTTTCTGCTTTTAAAGACCTATGATATTAGATTGGTCCATCTGGATAATCTTGACTAATTTCCCTATCTCAAGGCCTTAACCTTATTCACATGTGCAAGTTCTTTTTATGACATAAGGTAACATATTCATAGATTCCAGGGGTTAGGACATGGACATCTTTAGAGGGTCATTTTTCCTGCCTACCACAAGTTCCTTTTTATTGCTGAGTATACTATTGTATTGATGAACCACAGTTTATTTAGCCAATTACCAGTTGATGGGCATTTGAGTTGTTTCCAGTTTGGGGTGATTATGAATAAAGCTCCTATCACCATTGTGAATCTATGTTTTCATTTCCATTAGACAAGCACTAGATAATGGTTATATAATTACATTTTTTAATATTACCAATCTCATCAGAAGAGAGTTTAAGTATTAAAGCTTTCAAGCTTACTGTGGTGGATGTAAGTTTTCCAAAATTTTAATTTCATTAAGGACCTTGAATTTATCATCGGTAGTTGTTTTCGTCGAAGTGACAGGCTCATTTTGTTCATTTGCAAGAAACTTTGCTAAATACCCATATCTGACAAAGGCATAGTTTGTCTGTCAGTTGTTATTGTCAAGTGAAAATTGTGTGCCATGAACAAAAAGGCTAATACAGCTTGCTAGTAAAACAATCACACAAGAGCTCTTCCTTAACACAACCATCCTACTTCCATATACAATAGAAGTGTTTTGTATGTACTACCCATGTGTTACACAGAATATTAAAAATTCATGACCTCATGATCAAGATTTAATTAAATTACTAATTTTTCTTGCTTCTTTAAGAATATTCTTAAATGAAAATGAATTTTTGGAGCCACTGCCTTGATTCATGCTCAGGCACCAGCAGGTTATCCACCATTGCTTTTACATCATGAGTGCAAATGTCCACACAGTGAAAAGGGCAAATAATGCCTTACTATTATTGAGAACATAGTTTTGACCTCATAGACCCCATGAAAGGTTCTTGGGGACCCCCAGAAGTCTGTAGAACACTCTTTGAGAATAACTACTATGGGTAAATCATTGTCCATAGACTCCTTAAATGGAGAGGTTACTTTCATAACGTAATAAAACATTCTGATTGGCAAGTATAGAGAAATGCCAATGTATTTTATGTATTTGGCATTTCCAGTATATTTTTTATTTTAGTGACTGAGATGGTGTTAGGGTTATTTTATTCTAGCCTGTAAACGATTCGGTTATAATTTATTGAAAAAAATAAATGTTAAAATGCTATCTGTGAGGTAATGTCAGTATCTCTATTTCATAGATGAGGAATTTTTAGTTCAGGGAAGGTAGTTAATTTCATAATATGGAGTGAAGTCAAAATTTAAAGCCAAGTCTGTCTTAATTGAATAGCTGGGATCTTTCTAGTACATCATGCTTTACTCTCACAATATAAATAGTAACTCTGAAAATGAAGTGGGATTAATAATAGAAGTCAATAATTACATGCACATATCAATATATTTCTATTTCATTTTATATATAAGGTACTGAATTGCACATTTACGTGAAACTCAGCTTCAATGAGCTTTTCCATGGATGTTACTTTAAATTTCTCTCATGATATCTAGTTCAGTTTGAAACCTGTCTTCTAACAACTGTCATTTGATTTATCCAGTCACAAATTAGTGAAGTCAAAATCGATTAATTTTTGTCACTGTTCTGTCCTTAATCTCTCCAGTGTTTCCTAAGTAATTTCTTTAGTTTATGGAAATTGCTGGTGGTGGAATTAAGTTTGAGATCTCACCAAAAGAGAAATTCATCAAAGTTAAGAACTCAGTTTGAAAAAATTTATTTTCATTTTTTGGAAACATATTGGGGTCAAAGTTTCCATGAATCCAGTTCATCTCTGGAGAGTTATGGCCATGACCTTCTGATATTGGGAGAATTCGATGTGGCATAAGTGTTTGGTTGACCCAACGTTTTGTGATTCTTCATGATGCCCCCACATATAGCAAAGTCAGTATTACTACAATTCATTACTTATGGATCTGTGCAAACAGAGTACTGCGTATCATAGTGAATGTTTCATTCTTGCCACTCTGGGCTTGAGATGCAGGGAAAGAAGTTGGGAGGATCAACTGAAATGATTTCCTTCCATGCTAAACACTCTAACTACAACCTTGAGTTTCTCATCTTACTTCTGTGACTGTCCCTTTCCTCTATATCTACTGGGTTATGTGATTTCATCCTTACCCTAAATGTGGACATTGGTATAGTGGAAAGAATACTGGGAAAGGAATAGGATGACTTCAGATCTGGCAAATACTGTCATCTAGGGCATGTCACTTCTCATTTCTGGGCCTCAGTTTCTTTAGCTGTAAAAGGAAGAGGTTGGGCAAAATTAACTGAAGTCCTTTCGAGCTCTGTCCCTGTGAGTGTAAGGAAAGAGGAAGGATATTTGTAGTATAATATTCACCTACAGAATTAATCAAACTGGGGTCTAAATAATGATAGTGTATAATTGCTTTCTTTTAATAATCCTGGTCAGAATTTTGTGGTCTAGCTTATGCAAAGGCCATGGAGAGACATCCTTATCCTTTGAGGTTGTTCATAGAGTATTCTATATAATATGTTGAATCCAGCTAAATGTGTCTAAAACACCACCAACATGAGGGATCAATTCAATGGATGAGAACATCAATTAACATTAATTTTGAAATATGGGCACTCCCCAAAATTATCTGAATGGATTTGTCCCTCTTTAATAGTTCTATTAGCCTGGTACAGATGTAATTTCAAATTGAAAACATCAATAATAAGAAAAAGCATAAAAATATTTATTTTTTTATTGAGGTCACATTGGTTTATTACTTTATATAAGTTTTGAGCATACAATGGAATTCCACTCAGCCATAAAAAGATGAAATCTTGCCATTTGCAACAACATGGATGGACCTTGAGAGAAACAAGTGGGCTCATTTTGGGAGGATTATAGATAAAGCAGCATCCTTGGGGAAAGCTGAGTTTCACTTTAAGGTTAGAGGTGGAGAATGTTAGAGGAGATTGCTAACTGTGATGTAGGAGTTCTAGAAGGTTAGGAATGTGAATGGTTACGTCGCAAAGGAAGTTCAGAGCAGTGTGAAGACGTGTAGAGGAGAGTGTAGAGCTCTCTTGGAGTTTGTAATTTGGAAGATGATCAAAAACAACAGATAGGTGAGAAATGGTAGAATTAGTCCTAAACTAGGCCATATCTTAAGAGATTTGATAACTGCAAGAATGATTTGAATTGGATTTGATTGGTTACTACTTTGTTTACTACAAAACCAGCAAACGAGCTATAGAATGGGTATCAGTGAGATAGAGGATACCTGGTGTAAGTGAGCAGGCACAGCTCCCCATGCCTCCTGCTTTCTCACAGAGGATTGCCTAGAGTTTGGAGTTTAGTGGCCTCCTTAGGTTGAGTGGAGTGACCACAGTGGTCAAAGACGGGTTTCGAAGCATTATCAAAGAATAATAAGAAAAAAGAAGTACGTATGTCACTTTGAGATTGACTAATAATGTTTTGTCATTTTAACTGCTTCGGCATCTGTTGGAGAGCCAGGTAGAATTATGAATGGCTTGCCAAAATGGGACAGCAACTGTTTAATGACCTCTCAAAATATATTAGTTCTGTGGTCACTTTATTTATTATTCTCATCCAATCACATAGTGCCTTGTGAACTAAATATCTATTTCATAGTAGTAACAAACTGGCAAGCTAGATGATTTAGAAGAGAAATTCAATTTTGTTAGAGTGTAATTTATTATTGCCACCTACTTAATCGTAAAGTTAGGATGGTATTCAGAAATTTGATCAATTAACTTTTTCTTAAAGCACATGCCAACAAATAACTTTTCAGCAGTGCTAATTAGTTCACAATTGTGGTACTATCCTGTATGCCTCCAAACAGAGAAATCTAGTATTATTCCTCAAGCTTTCCTTACTTCGATACCAATTTTTGGACTTGATGATATAAAATTTGAGTGCTCTTTATATAATTATTTTGTATGCAGCAAATTATTCTCATGTTTTTCTCTGTGGTTATTGCCATTACTCTTAAGTTTCAAGTCTTTTGTTGTCTTATGGTTTCATTTTTTAACTCTGATATATCTGGAATTCATTCTACAATATCTTATGAAGAGAGATTCTAATTTGATATTTTTGCCAAAATGTTGACATCTTGTCTTAAGCAGTATTTGTGTCATGATTTACCCTTTATACATTGATTACTGATGGTCTTTTTAATCATCTGTTAAATTCCTGGGCTCTGTATTTTAGATATCTGTTTACTTTCATTCATTTTAAATCTCTTGTTATGCCAGTCCCTCAGTCTGGTAATATCGTAGCTTTATGCTATCAGATAGGGATAGCTCCCTGCTGTTAGTCTCCTTTGTGAAATTCTTTTAGCTCTTCTTACAGTTTAATTTTAGAATAGTTTTGACAGATTTAAAGAAAAAATTCCTGCTCAAGTTTTTATTGTAATTGTGCTAAATGCATGGAGTAATTTGGAAATATTTGGCATCTTTACAATATTCAAGTTTCTTTTCAGAAAAGAGGAAATCTTTCTTTGTGTTTTCTAGTCTTTTTTTATGTCTATCATACCATTTTGTACTTTTTGTCATAAAGTGCCCCTCTTCTCAGTCTCTTGCTAAAGGAATATTTTGTTCTTATTTCCACTGGGAGTAGAACTACCCTAGAAATGTTTTATTTATTCTCCCACATGTTGCAGAGTTAAAGATACTGAAGGATATATTATTTCTTCCTGTATCTACTAGAGGTCTCTAGGAAGAATCAAACAAAGCATTCGTGCATACGTTAGAACATCACATTGCTGAATATAGTTCAGCGGTTCATCGGTTTTCTGAGGAAGTATTTTATATTTTCCCTGCAACAGTGATTTCACTTTTTTAAATACAAATATACTGTGAAGTTAACAGGAACATGAAAAAAATCTTAAAGAGGCACAGAACATCTCTCTGACATTAACAGACTTAATATAACTCCTTGATGTGACAGTAGTACATCTTTGCCAGGAGAAATGCAAAGGGAGCATTATTCATTCTTTTGACTAACATTTAGAGAGCTCCTTCTGCTACGTACCTGCTACTTCTAGAGTGAGGTACTGGGGACAAAAAGACAGGGTCATACAAATTTGAGTAGAATGTAGTTGCCATAGAGGTAGAGGTCAGAGTCTAGGGGAGGAGACAGACACGTAAGTAATATATGATGCAACGTGTAGTGTTTTTCATAGAGGTAATTATAGTGAAGGGAAGTATTAGTTTTGACTAGAGGGAGATCTTATATATGATGTCACATTTGAGCTTGGTTTCTAAGGTCGAGTAGAAATTTAACTGGCTGAACCTAACACGAGTGAGATTTAAAAGTAGAGAGCATCGATGTATTCATTTGCTCAACAGATACTTAATTGAGTGCTTACCATGTGTGCCAAGCAATGCTCTACGCACAGGAAATACAGCAGTGCAAAATACTGACAAAATCCAAGCCCTCATTAAGCTTATATTCTGGTGAAGGTGACTTTCATTAAACAAACAGATATATGTAGTGTAATTTCAGGTAGTAAATATTCTATAAAGAAAAGTAAAACAAAATAGTGGAAAGAGACCAGTGGAGTGGGTGCGTGCATAGGTCACTATTTTACACAAAATTGTCATGAAAGGACTGTCTAAATAAAGTAAAGGAGCAATGCAAGCAAAGATCTGGGGGAAGAGCATTAGT
Organism: Diceros bicornis minor; assembly: GCF_020826845.1. Taxonomy (NCBI): domain Eukaryota; kingdom Metazoa; phylum Chordata; class Mammalia; order Perissodactyla; family Rhinocerotidae; genus Diceros; species Diceros bicornis. The sequence goes on from NC_080781.1 coordinate 131,483,964, forward strand.
GGGCAAAAGAATTATCAAGTGAAAGGCTGATACAGGAACAAGATTGTGGGCATATTCAGAGAATAGTAAACACATCAATGTAGCATTTAGATACATGGCACAAGCTTTAGGGTAGGTTGGGGACAGAATAAGAAGGGTCTGGTATGCCACACCAACGAGTTTTAATTTTTTTCTCTTTTTCCCAGCTTTATTGAGACATAATTGACTTACAACATTGTATAAGTTTAAAGTATATGATGTATTGATTTGATACACTTATATATTGAAAAATAATTACCACCATAGCATTGACTAACACCTACATCACATCACCTAGTTGCCATTTCTCTTTTGTGGTGAGAACATTTAAGATCTACTCTCTTAGCAACTTTCAATTATATAAACAGTATTATTAACTATAATCACTATGCTTTATATTAGATCCCAAGAACTCGTCTTATAACTGGAAGTTTGTAATCTTTGACCAACATCTCCCTTTTTCCCCCACCCCTCAGCTCCTGGTAACCACCGTTCTAGACTTTGTTTCTATGAGTTTGTTTTTTTCGGATTCAACATATAAGTGCTATCATACGGTATTTTGTCTTTCTCTGTCTGACTTATTACACTTAGCATAATGCCCTCTAGGTCCATCAATGTTGTTACAAATGGCAGGGTGTCCTTCTTTCTCATGGCTGAATAATATTCCATTGTATATACACATCATATCTTCTTTATCAATTTATTCATTGATGGACACTTAGGTTACTTCCATGTCTTGGCTATTGTGAATAATAGTGCAATGAACATGGAAGTAGAGCTATCTTTTCGAGATCCTATTTTCATTTCCTTTGGATATATACCCAGAAGTGGGATTGCTGGATCATATAGTAGTTCTATTTTTGATTGGTTGAGGGACTTCCATACTGTTTTCCATAGTGGTTGCACCAATTTACACTTCCACCAACAGTGCACAAGGGTTCCATTTTTTCCATACCCTCACCAACACTTGTTATCTCTTGTCTTTTTGATGATAGCTATTCTAACATTCTAATTCAATGAGGTGATATCTCATTATGGTTTTGACTTGCATTTCCCTGATGATTGGTGACGTTGAGCACCTTTTCATTAATTTTATTCTTTAAGTAATGGGAACTATCACTTGTTTTAAAGCAAAGTTGATTAGAATCATTGTTGATAATTTGGAAGATGGTTTAGAACAAGAAAAGACTGGAGGCAATAAATCAAGCTAGTAAGAGAGTATATAGCATTGGCTAAGATCTTCTTGGCCTAAATTAGGACAATGACTGTGTTATGAGAGAGGAAGAGGTGGATTTGAGATGTTATACAGGAAAACTTGAGACTAATGTAGACATCATGGGAACAAGGATTTTTCTTTGTTTCTGTTTTGTTCATTGCAATATTCCCAAGCATCTAGAACACCATCTGGCACATGATACATCAATAACTATCTATTAAATGAATGGGGAATTTGATGGCTGACTAGATGTTTTGGAGGGAAATTAATGAGAAGTATGTCTGAGGGAGTAGTAGAAGATGATGCTGAGGTTTTCCAGTTGTGTGATAAAGTGGAAGATGATGGCATCAGTTAAGGTAGGCAAATCTGAGAATAAGATGGACTGCGAGAGTGAAGGGGGTAAGAAAGTAGAATTGTGCCTAATGTCTTTTGGGGTGAAACTAGTTCTAACTGGTTTCTCGTAATCTGTGTGCATTCTGTGAGTAAACTGTACACCTCTAGGACGCCTAGCTGCAAGATTTCTTTCAGCATGGGCAATTTTACCTGGATAATCCTGTGATTTGCTGAGGCTCCTCTGAAGGAAGAGTGCAAAGAAGCAGACTAACGGACATAAGTGGCAAGCTAAGGAAAGGAAAATTCCTTCCACAGGTTGGTGATGGTTAGAAAGCTGAAAAAGAGAAATGAGCACCTCTAAAATGTTGGCTTTTACCCACTATTCATATAGAATAAAGTGTTTAGCTATCATATGAGAGCCCCTATTGATAGGCTAGGCTCCAACTCCAAGAAGGCTTCAACAACCCACTTGCATGTCAGGGTAAATGTAAGGAGGACTTCATGCTAATCATGCTATGTGGAAGCCTTCTCCTCTAGTATCCATAAGTTTGCAGTGCCTGTTAATGCCCCCTACCAAGTACTTCTACTTGATGTTGGACTTACAGGGAGGAGATGACTTTTATGCACTGAGCTCAGAGAATAACTTAGCACTTTCCAGTTAGAGTTAAGAGTTCCTCCTGAAAAGAAACTAACAATGTGAAAGGAACAACATTGGAAAGATTTTTATAAGCAACTTTACCTACCCAGGTTCTATCTCAACCAGGTACTTCTTACCCGGGAAAGAAGTTCCACTGGGAAACAATATTTTAGAATTACAGTTTTACAAACAATAGCAATAAGGGACACAATTTTTGCCAAAGAGAGCCATTATTTTCTAAAGTATTTTACTGTTTAAACTTTGATATTTACAGCTACGACTATATGGCAGCCACTGGAGGCAGAGCAGTAGGGGAAGTGGTACACCAGGAAGGAGAGGTGGCAGAGGAAGAGGCAAATGGCATAGAGCTAAGGCAGGACAATGTCACTGTGCTGCCCATGCAGCTTACCAGGCCGGCCATTCAGGCAATTGACTCGTATCCAAACCATGAGAACACAGTACCCCCTCAAACTTCTCTTCAGTTCCAAGGATTCCGAGGGCTTATCAAAATCCCCCCAAACAATTCATCCACTGATGTGTACAACTTTAACTTTCAATTGTCAAATGTAAGTAAAGGCAACCATCAAGACCATACCCAACAAACTGTCTCAAGCTATAGTCCCTCGCAGCTCAATTGCCTGCATTTGATGCAAGATAAAATGATAGTGTATAGAACAACAAACTCTTATCAGATAACACAAGTAAGAACCCAGGCAGAGGAGGAATCCTGCAACAGATGGAAAAAAATTAGAAAACTATATGGAGAGAAAAGAATGCCGATTCAGAAGGCACCTCAAGCCATTCCAGATCCAGTGCCTGAGAGAAAAAGAACATCTCCCCTTAACCCTGCATACACAATTCGAAAATCACGAGTTCCCGACAGTGTGCACTTGCGGCCATTTAGGGACAGGGTGATTCACTTACTGGCATTGAAGGACTACAAGAAACCAGAACTGCTTTTTCGACTTCACAAAGACGGCATCCAAAAAAACGATGAGGACTCCTTTGAAAATATCCTGCACCAAGTAGCCAATCTGAATACTCAAGATTTTTCATATACCTTAAAGGATTATGTTTTTAAAGAACTCCAAAGAGACTGGCCTGGATACAGTGAACTAGAAAAGCAGTCATTGGAGTTGGTGCTTTCCAGAAGCGTAGATCCATTTCAGAATGCTACTGGCATTAATCACCCAGAATCTTCTATAGGTTCTAGTACAGGTAAAACATCATCTCCTTCTCAGAAATGCCTTTCCAATTCAGCTGTTATTGATCCTTTAAGGAAAAAAAAAGTCAGAATATCTCACCTGACAGCTACAGTACAATCAAAATCAAAGGGTCATTTGAATAACATCAGTGAAAAATCTGCTGTGGGTCTCCCATCAGCCTCTGCAAATCCCATCCTTCCACCACTGCCCACAACCCACCTTTCTGTTTCAAATCCTCCTCATCCTGTACATTCCAACTGCAATTCTTCTAGCACTGCAGAAGGACCTGGCACTCAAGACCCAGAGGTTGACAGTTTTAGTCAAAACAGTAGAATATTTGAGAGCCAGCAGGGTAAACATACTTCTTTAAAAACATTAGCCTCTATAACAATTCCAATGAGGTATCCAAAGCTCATGAAGAAAAGACATTTGATGTCTGATGAGAAGTTCAAATATAAATTTATAAAACACAGAGCAAAGAACCAAGTGTTCAGTATTGAGGTGATGGAGAAATGGAAGACAGATCCTGAAAGAAAAGGTAAAGGTGCAAAGCTGAATTCCAGTAAGGAAGTTAAAAAGGTTTGCACTGCCTCTGGGAAGACTTGTTCAGCATCTGGGCTCCCAGATTATTTGACTAACTATGTCACTATAGTTTCCTCTGAGCAGCGTTGGCAGTATGAGCAGGAATTTAGAGCGGAGTATGATGAATATCGGGACTTGTATGCCAAGATGCGGAATTTATCTAGCATATTTAATAACCTAAATTCAAAAAGGAAGCATCTTACTCCAGGATCAAAAGAATATCAGGATATTGATAAAAGAATCTCACTAGAATATCAGAAGATGAAACAGGCTAATCCCAATTACTGTGCAGAAAAATATAGATACCAGTATCTTTATAACAAGCTGTTTCACATTAAAAGATTAATAAAGGATTATGACCAGCAGCAACTAGAGTCATAGCACTAGAACAGTGCTAGGACCAGAATAAATAAATATAAGCTTATTTATTTGAAATTCCAAATTACTTGCGCTAAGATTCTAAAAGGATGAAACTTCTTTGTTGAAACATGTAGTATTACTATTTTAATTTAATTTTAATTTTTTCTTTTTATGTTTATGTCCATTTTAATTTTTGATTTTTATGTTTATTTTTGTTTATTATTATTATTTACTTTTCATTTTACTTTGCTTTTCTGTACTTGTGAAGCTGTTTCATCTGATCCCTTTTACCCCCCAAATTTGTGTTTTCACTCTCTTTTTTTTTTTTTTGTGAGGAAGATCAGCCCTGAGCTAACATCCATGCTAATCCTCCTCTTTTTACTGAGGAAGACTGGCTAACATCTATTGCCAATCCTCCTCCTTTTTTTTCCCCAAAGCCCCCAGTAGATAGTTGTACGTAATAGTTGCACATCCATCTAGCTGCTGTATGTGGGATGCGGCCTCAGCATGGCCGGAGAAGCGGTGTGTTGGTGCGCGCCCGGGATCCGAACCCTGGCCACCAGTAGCAGAGCGCGCGCGCTTAACCGCTAAGCCACGGGGTCGGCCCTCGCTCCCTTTATAAGAACTATTGAGAATCCAGTGTCTTTGAATCAAAATTGTGCATATTTAAAAAACAACCTATAGTGAGTAATATGAAATACTTTTGAATAAATATAGAGTCTCTTTTTAACCTTTAATACAAACTCATCCTTATAACTTAGATGTTTTGAAATTTGCACAAAATACTGTGATTCTCCAAACAGTACACATTTTTATTTAAGTTTATTTCTTGACCTTGTTTGAAACTGTTACTTGTTTTTAATTAGGGAACACAAGTTATATGGTCAAACGTAAAGATTTTGAACTAACAATTCAAATTGTGCTATCTTTTCAAACTACTGCCATTTGAAACAGGAAGCATTATGTTTACAAATCTAAGTTTTTAAATGTTTTCCAAGGTGTGAGTATTGTTTTTAGCAAATATTTGTCTGCATCATCCAAAAGCAAATTGGTACATACCAAAGAATAGGAGTTATGTACAATAGGAAGCCTAATAATAAAATGAACACTTATGAACTTGCCAACCAACTTAGGAATTAGAACATTCCCAATACCATTGCAGCTACCTTTGTTCTCTCATCTATCCTGTACCCTTGCCTCCCCAAAAGTGGAAAACACTTCCCAAAGGAACTTTTATCTTTCCCTTCTTTTTCTTTTTTAATACTTCTACTATATTTATAAACATCCTTAAACCGTATATGGTTCAACTTTTTAATCTTTATGAAAATGATGTCATAATGTATGTAGTCATCATCTCGTTTTTTTCAGTCAACCTTATGCTTCTAGGATTTTTTTATGCTGATGTATATGTAAAGCTGTAGCTTATTCATTTGCTCACTTATATGTTGGGTCTTCATATAATCTCAGCATAATTTAGTTATCTATTCTCTTGTTATTAGACATTGGGTTGTTTCTCATTTTTTGTTAATACAAACAATGTTGCTGTGAACATTTTTTACACATGTACCCCTTTCAATCATTTGTGCTCTTATTTTCAAGTGTATTCATTCTCTCTATATTTTAAATCTCAGAGGAATTTATTATTGTTTTTGCTTGGTCAATATTTATTCAGATTTACATGCATTTTCCATTGCTTTTCAGGCTTTCCTCTATTTTCTTATTTCTGAGATGATTTCTCTTTCTTGAAAAGCTCCCTTTATTCTTTCATGTGGGTCTACTGGCAGTGAATCCTCTCAGCTTTTTAGCGTGCATATGCTTTTAATTGATCTTTACTTTTTTTTTTTTTTTTGTGAGGAGGACTGGCCCTGAGCTAACATCTGATGCCAATCCTCCCCTTTTTACTTGAGGAAGATTGGCCCTGAGCTAACATCCGTGGCCATCTTCCTCTACTTTATATGGGATGCCGCCATAGCATGACTTAGCAAGCGGTGTGTCGGTGCGGGCCTGGGTTCCGAACCTGCGAACCCTGGGCCGCCGCAGCAGAGTGCACGCACCCAACTGCTTGCACCACCGGGCCGGCCCCTAATTGATCTTTACTTTTGCAGGACATGTTAACTAGATGCAGAATTCTAAGTTGGTTGTTACTTTCTTTGGCAGTATAAAAATGTAATTCCATTTTGTTTGGCTTTTGCATTCTTATTGAGGGATTAGCTGTCAGTCCTATTGTTCCTCTTTTGATGGTCATGTGTCTTTTTTCTATATCTGTTTTAAGTTTTTCTTCTTATCCTTGGTTTTTAGCGGTGTTATTGAGATGTGTCTAGTTGCAATTTTTATTATTTATCCTGATTGGGGTTCAGAGTGATTCTTGAAACTGTGTTTTGATGCAGTCCCTTAGGCTTGGAAAATTCTCTGCTAATATTTCCATAAATATTGCTTCTACCCCATTTTTTCATTTTCTTTTCATTTTCCTTATGTCTCCTGTGATCATCTCTGTAATTTCTATCTTTTCTCTCCATATTTCAGTCTGTATATTTTCTACTGATCTGCCCTGTAGCTCTCTTACCTTTTTTCTTTGTGATAGGTCCCAAGTTTGGTCAGAGGAAAGTTGTTTCTTTATAAATAATATTGTAAAAATTCAGACTAGAGGTATATAGACTTAAGATGGGAGGTTGAGATGTTGGAATAAAAGTGCAACTAGAAAATGTCCAAAGATAATATCACACCAAAGAAATAGTTTTTAAAATCACTGGCTGGTTTACTGATTTTATTTTTGCTACTCTCACAAATACTATTTTTTGAAATGCAAAGAAAATTAAACTGAAATTGAATAATAAAGTCTAATACCAATATGAAAAAATATTAGATTCTGCACAGGAAAATGGATAGATATAATTTTACCTGATTTATAGACTTCTCGGATTTGTTCCAATTTACTCATTAGCTCATTCTCTTCTACATTACTTTTTAATTAATTTAATTTATTCTTTTAATGCTAGATATCGACTAATGTAGTATAGAGAAGAGATCATCCATGTGAACTTTGGACATAAGCAGTTATGCAAACTCAGATAAGAAATTAAATTTTCTGTGCCTTAGGTTTTTCATTTGTATGAGAACAATAATAGTCTCTAGCTCATAGGGTTGTTTTGAGGATTTAGCAACAATGAATCTATCTATCATCTATCTTCCTATCTACCTACCATACAGGTAGCTAGCTAGCTAGTTAGCTATGTTATCACATAGCAGATTGCTTGATGTGTAGTGGACACCTACCGAATGGAAATTGCAATTAATTACTATTATTAATCTGTTGCTGTGTAATATTACCACAAACTTACCAACTCAGAATGACAGGTATTCATTTATTGTCTCACAGTTTCTGTGGGTCAGAAACCCTGGCATAGTTTAGCTGATTCCTTTGCTTCAGGGTTTCTCATGAGGCTGCCATCAAGACGGTAGTTAAGGCTGGGGTCTCATCTCAGGCTCAACTAGAGAAGGATCCATTTCCTATCTCACTTACGGAGTTTTCAGTAAGATTAGGTCAATTCATTTCGGGCTTTGGACTGAAGCCTCAGTTGCTTCCAAGATGTTGGCTGGATACAGACCTCAGTTCCTTGCCATGTGAGCATCTCCATGGGGCAGCTCACAGCATGGTAGCTGGCTTCATTAAACTTAGCAAGGGAAAGAGTCTTCTAGCAGGATGGAAGTTATAATCTTATATAACATAACCATGGAAGTGACATCCTGTCACCTTTGCAGTGTGCTATTTGTTAAAAGCAAGTCACAAATTTCACCCACACTCAAAGGGAGAGGATTACATAAGAACATAAATATCAGGAGGTGGGATCACTGGGGGCCATCTTAGATTGTGTGTGCCACAACTATCATCATCTTTAAGAAACTCAGAAATAATTCTTTTCAGATAGCCACTTTTTAGTATTATGTCTTTTAACCATAGTTCATTAGATCATTCCTCTCATCACTGTATAAACAAAAAAATGTTTTCTTATAAAATACCGTCTAGACAACACATGCTATATAAAATATCACTTTGTACAAAGTCAAAATGTCTCTCAAAGTCAGGCCTCAAAGAGGCGTCTCATAGGAGATGGTCTTTGAAAAAGCAAACATTTTGATTCAATTTTCTTTTTTAAATCATTATATAGCAATATCATTAAGTTCTTTATTAGCGTATGATTAATTAAAACACTCCCTCACTTTTAGAATGAAAATAACATTTTTATTTGCTGACTGATTTCACTTAAAATATCTTTCTGAATCATTTTTACTCATCAAAAGTCATATGAATTCCTCTGGGCTACATATTCATTTATTAGCGTTTATATTTAAATTCCCAGAAATGACCTTAAAAATAATCTTACATGCTTAATAAAGCCTCTGTGCTGTCTCCGAAAGGGCAAGGTGGCTTATTTTGCTTGACAAGCCGTATGCTTTGATCTTCTTTTTCCAAGATGAGATTTTAGCCTGATGTCATTCAAGCTTTCAAATTCAACTCAAGAAGCTGTGCCCAAGAGTGTCTGCCCTCTGCAATCTCCGCATGCTTCTCACATTTCATAGCTGCTCTGATTAAGGATTTCCTCATATAGAAATTGTCTTGGCCCACAGGGAGGCATATCTTTCTGTACTGGGTTTCGGGGGCTATAACTAGTCAGGAAAGTCCTGCCAGGAGGGACTGGTTGGAGGTATCAGTGTTTAACAACACTAAAAGTTCCATTAGCTAAAACTCTAGGAAGCCATCGAATGCCTGGAGGGGTAGGTATAGCCTGAAATTCTGAACAAACAAAGGTAGAGTCTTCATATCCAGTCAAAGTGTTCTATAGCAGCTGTAAGGAAAATTGTATCAACATGTACTGGGTGCCAAGCAGTAAGTTGGATGCTTGAGAAAACTGGTGAACAATACAGTTCCTGCCTTCAGGGAGATTTCATAGAGTAAGTAAACATATAATTAAGTATACTGCTATGACAAGGGGGGAACTGATGATGCTGGAGGACAAGGGTGGGGAAAATAATCATAAGAGTTGCCTTTCATGTAGCATGTTCCAGGCTCTACGCTCAGTTCTTTACCATAATTTTCTGATTTAATCCTCACCCCAATGCTGTAAGATAGGTATTATTATACCAATTTACAGAGGAGGAAATTATGGCTTGTATAGTTACAGTATTTTGACCAAAGTTGTGCAACTAGGTAATAAGACCTGAGATTCAAACCCAGTTAGACAGCTGTTTAAGTTAAAACTTCAATGTGAGGAAGTCCAAGCAGGCATTCTACTGACAGAGACTCCAAATGAGCAGATAATCAAATCAGTTAGCAACAAAGGCTTATTGCCTTCTATAGCATTGTGGCAGGATACTAGATTTTGAACTCATAAATGGGATTGAACCCTGACTCTTCCACTTTCTGTGTTACTTTGGAGAATTTACATGATAGCTCTGGGATTGGTTTTCCTATCTGTACTTTGGTAATAATAATACTCACTCACAGGGTTATTGTGCCTAGTGTAAGGCAAGCACTCAATAAAAGAGAGCTGATCTTGTTATGATTACTTTTCCCTGTTAGATGTGAGCAACAAAAGTGGGCATGTGTGTGTTACAAATCAGCGGGCAGCAAGATTAGCTTCCAAGTTATCTGCAGAACAAGGAATATTTACTATGGCTTGGGATCCATAGAGAAACACTTGAGTGTTTCTCACTCAAGTGTAACTTGAGTTAGCAACATGGAAAAGCTATCAAATGGGTTGTTTGATGAATTCAGGTGCATGAGGTCTCTGAAGTCAATATAAATTTTCTGGAGGGAAGCTTCCCCTAGGCTATACAGATAAAAGAATAAAAACAGATCTTGTTTTAGTTCATGACTAAAAGCTAAGCAAAGTTTACTAGCCAGGCATTTTCTTACAGTGTCACATCACCTCTGAGAAGCAGTATGATAAGGTTGACAGTCCAGTTGATTGGTGACTCAGGGGACCAGCATTCTATTTTCCTTTGCTGAGTTTTCTCAAGTGAGACATTTAACAGGGGTATGTTGATCTGACAACACAGCGTTGACCACATTAGACAGAAGAGCTAGTATAGATGCATTATCTGTGTGCAGTAGCATGAGTGATACAGCATTAATTGTAGTGGTAGTTGAAACTATGAGATAAGAGAATATAATTGCTGAGGAAGACAATATAGAAAAAAGAGTCAATGACTTGTCCTGTCCTGGGGAAGACACCGACATTTAGGGTATAAGAGGAGGAACAGAAGCCAGCAGAATGGCCACAGAAGGAGAATGGAAACTTCAATGCATAAGAGCCAGACAAGAAGGTAATCCACAGTTTCAAATGATACGGAGGTCAAGATACTTAAGTTCAACTCCCCACAGAGCAGCATGAAGATGCAGAACTACAGGGATCCCTCGCAACTATATTAGGATTCCTGATGCTTCCCCAAGACAAATCAAAACCATACATTGATTTCAGTTCCAGAGACTTTCACTATATTTACTTAAAAAGATATGGAATATCCGAATTCCACATGAAACTTTCAGTAATTTAATTGATGATAAATGATTATTCTTAGGTTATTCTTAGGATTGGATTCTTATGTAGTAAGAATCTGGAAGGTTTTGTGACATTATCACCTCCATTTGAAGGATACAAACATATGGAATATTTAACTGTTCATTTTCCCTCTAGTAGATTAAGAGGTATTTCTCAGAGTAGATGATTTTGATGGCCAAATTGAAATGTATTTGATGTCCAGAATCTGTGTGCTGGTTTTATTTTACACAATGATAATCAGTTTAAGCGAATGATGACTCTGCTCTGTTTATCTTATAAGTTTCATCGAACTTTCACTTCATTCTTTTGATTAAGAAATTGTTCATAAATTTTGGTACTGTCATCTCTACAATTTTCACTTTCACCAGTATGAATTATTTTTGGTGGTGGTGGTAGTGTTATATTCTTGGGATGAAGTCATGTTTCAGAAGTCCTGAGGCCTGAGTGTGAAATGAAAAAGTCTTGTTAACTATCTAACTTACATAAAATAATTTTGAGATATTAGCAGGATATATGCCTATTATAGTCTGTGAGTTGCTAGTCACATATTTGCTATGTTCATTTTAATTTCTTGCCCCTTAAATTGAGGTGCTTGTAACATTGCTCAAACATATTGCTTCTCCTGTTATGCAAGCCTTTAAAGCATTTGAGCAATAAGCATGCACTTTTTAGTCTAAGTCAACACTTCCTTTGCAAAATGTAACATTAGAATGTAGAAGTTAGTTAATTACTTCTTAATTTAATTTGGAGGAATTATTGATCAGTAACTCAATGATTTTTTTTCCTATTTTCTCTTTGGGAAAACATGAGTCTTTCTCAGGTAAGCTGAGGTTCAGAGTGACATCTTTTTGTTAGTCCAACAAGCTGTCCCTTCAATGGACTGTTTGTCCTCCTCTCAAGAAGTTACATATCAAAACCTGACTTAAAATCACCCTTCTCAGATCCATGTCCTTGTGTGCTATTTGCCTAATTAGGTGCTTACTTGATACAAAATTGGCTTTCCTAGCTCATTAAAGGTGTTGAACCTGAAAAGCGTGTTTCTGCCTTTGCTTTTCACATCTCAAATTAACCTCCACTAAAAAATAAAACAGAAGAGAAATAGCGATGGCCTCACCTACCTGTTCCAGTGACACTTTTTGTCAAATAACAAGTGATTTTCAAAGTGAAACCAAATATCTGGCACAGCTAGCTCAGGAACAATTTGAGATCACTGTCTTGAATCTTCTCATGGCTGCATCAGCCTTTGATAAGGGTAATTCAGCTCCAGTATAGAGATAATAATTGGTATCCTACGTTTCCTGTGAAGCCATCAGAGAAAGTTGGTTACCTGGATATGACAGACTTCTGAAACCTTTTCTTCTGTTTCTCACAACAGAAGCATGTATAAACAGTACAAATATTTTGAACAGCTAAGCATTGTAAATTGTGTCCTCACTAGTCTTCAGATGGTATAGTGGGAAGAGCCAATGTATCTGGATTTATTCCTCTTGAAGTAGTTTTAAAATGACTACAGTTTATAGGATGTTATATATATGGTTAATTCCCTAATAAGAGATTAATCAAGTCAGTACTAGATGAATAAAATATTCTACACAATGTTATCATTTTCCTTAAGAGATCTCCATGGGACATGAAACTTTTGATACTGATCTGTAAAACTCGAAAAGTAGATGTATGCAATCAATTATTTAATGGTACTGTGGCTTGGGATTTATGGAGAAACACTTGAGTTAGCAATACAGAAGAAAATCACATGGACTATTTGAAGAACTCAAGTGCCTGAGCTCTCTTAAGGCAACCCAAAAATGAGAAGAAAAACTCCACCCACTCCATACAGATAAAAGAATAGAAACAGGTTTTGTTGTAGTTTGTGACCAAAACTTCAGCAAGTATTTCCAGCTAGGCATTTCTTACAATGTCACATTGTCTCTTGGAAGCTGTGTGATGAGGTTGACAGTACAGACTGGAGACCCCAGAGACCAGCATTCTATTCCTTTGCCAGATTTTCTCAAACAAGTCATTTACCCTGTCTCTGTATCAGATTCTTCTGAAATAGGTTTGGAAATAAATGCTCTTTCTAAATAATTTTGAACTGTATTGAAGGCCTTGGTACTCTTCTATGAGTGCAGTTTACTATATTAAGCTCATTGGTGGAGAGTTTTTGAGACATGATTAAAATCTTTTACAAATGAGGAAAGCAAAACCTAGAGAAATATAGTCATTTGCTTAATTTAGGACTTGTTAATCTCAGTGCTATTGCCATTTGGAGCTGGCTAACTCCTTGTCATGGGGGTGGGGGTGTCCTGCACATTGTGGAGTGTTGAGCAGCATCTCTGGCCTCTTTTCATCAGATCTCAGCAGCAAACCCCCAGTCATGACTATGAAAAATGTCTTCACACATTGCCAGATGTCCCCTGGGGGCAAAATAGGCTCTGATTGAGAACCACTGGTCTAAGTCACACAGCAAGAGTGGCAAGAGTTGGAAATGGAGTCCAGACCTCCTGACTTCTACTCTGGTGTTAGTCTTATTCAGCTACACTGCCTTCCACATGCAGTTGGTACTTTGAGTGACAGTAGATAGTATCAGGTTAGCACCCTTAGTTTCCCAAGAGAAAACCTTCTCTGGCGTTTGGTCCATTGCACTGCTGTGTTATATTGTCCCGCACTAGCATAACAAAAACATGTAAATAGTAAAAGGCCAAGTTGACAAAAGTGAGTGATTTATTGAGAAGATCCCTGAATATTTACAATTACTAAAGTGTAGTATGTGTGTCTCATTAATGATGAATATATTCAGCAATGTATGTCTGGCAAAATTAGGCATTCCAGCAAACACTCATTTCGGTATGCAGAAGTCAAATTCAATAACCACTTCATGAATACCTTCAAGTGATAAATTTCATCTATATTAATAGTTGAATAGCTTCATAAAATACACACAAATATTCTAATTATATAAAAAGAAGTTTGACAGAGGACTTGCATATCTAGGGGATGAGACTATGACAGTGTATAGGGCAACTATATGCTGAGATATGATCTACCACAATTTAAAAGGACTAAATGATGTGGTAAATTAATATTTTTTCAAATGGAAAGATTGTTATTATATATTAACTGAAAAGTAGGTATTAATACAGTATTTACGATGTAATCCATTTTTGTAGAATGTCTGAAAGCAATATTGTTGTGGTAATGATATGTCTTGCCAGCCCTGGTGGTCCAATGGTTAAGATTCTATGCTCTCACTGTCACGGCCCGGGTTCATTTCTCAGTTAGGGAACCACACCACCCGTCTGTTGGTTGTCAATGGTGGCTGCATGTTGCTGTGATGCTGCAAGTTATCCTACCGGTATTTCAAATACCGGCAGGGTCACCCACGGTAGACAGGTTTCAGTGGAGCTTCCAGACTAAGACAGACTAAGAAGAAGGACCTGGCCACCCACTTCCAAAGAAAATTGGTCATCAAAACCCTATGAATAGCAGGGGAGCATTGTCTGATATAGTGCTGGAAGGTGAGAGAATGGCGCAAAAAGACCAGGCAGAGTTCCCCTCTGCTGTACACAGGGTCACTAGGAGTCAGGATTAACTCCATGGCACCTGCAAGAACAACAAGGATATGGCTATGTGATGAGGATAATGGCTTATCTTTAAAATTTTCTTCCTCCTATTATCTATTTTTTTCTAACTTACCCACAATCTATTAATTTTATATTATAAATATATGGTCCTATGGGGGAAAATGAAATGGGGCAGGGGAGGATGGGGAGTGCCAGTCGGGGTGACAGAATTTCAATTTTAAATAGGGTGATCAGGGAAAACCTCACTGAGAAGTTGGCATTTGAACAAGACAAAGGAGGTAAGGGAGTCTGTTATACAGATATCTGGAAAAATAGCATTCTCAAGCATAGGGAAGGGCAAATGCAACATCCACAAAAGAGAAATAAGTTTCTGAAATGCTTGAATAACATCAGGGACACCAGTGTTTCTGAAACAAAGTGAGTAAGTGGTTGAGTTGTGGGAGAGAAAACAAATCTAGATCATGTAGGGCCTTATAGCCATTGTTAAGGACTTTGATTTTTCTGAGTGAGATGAAGAGACACTGGAAGCTTTTATGTAAAGGAATGTTAAAATCTACCTGGTTTTATAAGGATTACTCTGGCTGTTGTGCTTAGAATATACTATAAGGGACAAGAATCAAAAGAGAGCTATTAGGAGACTACTAGAATAACCCAGACAAAAATAGTGGCGGTTTGGTTGAGGATAGAATTAGTGGAAGAAGTGGGAGGAATGATTAAAATATAGATATTTTGAAGGTATATCAAAGAAGAAGAGGAAGAGGAAGTCAAATAAGTGAAATTTTAGGGTGTTTGAAGCATCATCCACGTGGATAATAAAATTACCAAGAATTATGGCTGGAGTAGTATTGGAGAGGGTGACAGCGAGCCAAGGGACAAAATCTCCAAGAAATGATGGAGAGGACACTGAAGTCCATAAATGGCTGCAGCAGGGAGTGGTTTAGTCTGATAATATGATATTCAAAGCAAGGACATTTAGGGAAGAAGGAAGAATATAATTAAAATATTTTATAGATAGTTGGGAGGGGGTTTGGCCATTACAAAGACAGAATGTTGCCTGTTAATCTGATATCATCATCCTCCTCTAAATAACTGAAGCCACTATGGTCAATTTTAATCTCAGCTACCAAATTGTAACATTTGTTTTGAGAATCAATTGATTGCTTGGCAGTCTGCTCTGACTGACCTGGAAGTGGTTTACTAAGTGTGGGAATTTTCCTCAAAGTTGAAATATAAAAATGGAAACTTGGAATCATTATTTTGGCTGAAGAATTTGAAAATCTGAGGGAAAGTGATTGAATCAAGATCATAGTGTTAAAAAGCAGCAGAGCCAGCCACAGAATAGAACTAAAGTTCCTGAGTTAAGGTTGGCAGATCTGGCCAAAAGGCAAAATAAAAGCAACAACAGCAGTAACATAAACAAGCAAAAAAGAAAACAGAATGGCCTGTTAAATTTGAATTTCAGATAAACAACCAATTTTTTTTTTTTATTTTTAGTAGTAGTCTGTCTCAAATATTGCCACAGAACAACATTCTTATACTTATGTATTGGCAACCCTGTCCTGAGCAAGTCAGTTCACTTGCTGTTTCTGCCTCTGTCCCTGGCGCCTGAGAGCCTAGCTGTATGAGTTATATGGGGGATGTGTGTGTTGCCGGAGAGTTGTTGTAATATAGGAAACAATGACTTGTATTTCCTTTGTGCTTAAGCGTGATACCTTTATGGTATTTTATGAGAGTTGGAGGCAATTATAACAGAAAATCAGATAAGCCAAACAGATGTCATGGTAGGTGAAACATTTGTTTAAAGGTTGCATCGTCAGATTAAGTATGCATCTCTTATAAGGACTGCTTCTTGTTTCTCCTTCTGATAGTCTAACAATTCAGGAGCCTCTTTCCGAGAATAGTTGCGATTTCTGGGGGAAGGAGAAATTTTGTTGGAAGATCAGTCAAGTATACTCATTTTACCATTTTCCTTTCCGTGGTTGTTTGTATTTATTTAGAATTATATTATTAGCATAAATAGATATTATTTATAACCAAGGACAATAAATGTTCACCAACCAACATATATTTTCGATTAAATCTTTTTCTGAAACTATTGCCTGATCTCTTTCAGTGACAGACCCTGTCGTTCCACAGCTGCTCAGATTATTTCTAAATGACTTACCACGTCATTAGAGATTACAACTCTCTCCTGAACAAAATCGATCCATTTAAATAGGAAATTATTTCCTCCCAGAGTAACAACATTAACATTTCAAACTATTGATTAAAAATGTCAGCCGTTCACATTTTAAATGAATAGATTTCCAGTTACCAAAATGATGAGGTGGCCAAACAAATTGTGATTGGTCTGTTGTTATTTTCCACAAATGACTTTTTAAAAATTAGATATGAAATACATTGTTTCCTTACTATTAATTTGGCTCTACTTATATGCTCTACTGAATTTGAATTGGGATTAATCAGTTATTAGGCATCCTTTTTCTAACGCCCTCCTACAAATTCTCAATCTTTAAAGACATGAGATAATGTTTTAGTTTCTTAAGATGCTTTGAAAATGGTGATCCCTTGCAAATATAAGAAAATAAGTCACATAAGGCAATATTCAAATATTAATTAGCAAGTAAAAAAACTCCATAAAAATGAATTAGTACCTAAATTGCCCAGTGATACTAATTTAGGTTTTCAGAAATTGATATTAGATTTCTTAAGTTCATAATAATTTTCCCTTTACTCCAGAGTGCACATACTGTACCATTTATTTCTCATAATGAAGCTGTGCAATTATTTTGGATGTCAAAACTGAAGCTCAGAAAGTTAAGTAACCCGTCCAATGTCATATAGCTGCAGAGCTGGGATATAAATTCTGAAGCCTATGATCTGTCTGCTGCGGAGTTACACAAAGCCTTTAAAAAAGAACTCGATACTGATTGGTGATGTGTTCTGCAAGATATTTTCTGATTATTCTGAAAAAAAAATCATTATTACCAATAGACAATAACTTATTTGTAGAATGTTTTATCTTTCTCAAAGAAGTTTTATTTAAACTACCTTATACTTAAACTACCTCAATTTCATTTTAAATTCATATCAACCATTAGAGATATATAAGGTCAGAATATTTAGCTCAACGTTACTAATAAAGTTGCCAAGATATTAAATGATGTTGCCAAGGTCATAGACGAAGCAACAGAGCCAGGAATCAGGTCCAGATTTCTTGTCTCTAAGATCTACTCCACCATGCTGATAATGCACCCTGGATGCCATCCTCACTCTCCTTGGGCTCTGACAGCCTGTACTAAGCATCCTTGTTTTGCAGATATACTCATTCCTCCACATGGTTTCTGATATCCCCTGCTGAGCCTGCTTTCCGTGGTGATGCACACCTCACATTACTCAGGCTCTGATACTCTTTTTGGTGCCACCACAGCTTCTTCCAGACTCCAGGCATGGGAGCCGGCCTTGCTTGCTCATCTAATGTCTTTAGGACAGAATTGTTCTAGAACAGAAGGAGAAGAGGAAAGGCTCTTAAAAGATATGGTCCCTGAATGAAGGGAAGCACACAAGAATAGCTTCACTCTCACTCAGCTTTCCCTTTGCAGTTTGCTAAAAACAAATAGCAGTCTTACTGGACTGAGAAGATAAAAATTAGAGTTTGGGACTGTCGGAGTGAATGGATACTGAGGGGGAAAATATCCAGAGAGGAGAGAACCACAGAATGGGCAATCCTTCAATCTGAGTTTCTCCTAAAAGATATGGTTGGCTCACTCCAGAACTGCACAAAAGCAGGGCAAAACTCCAAGGAACCCAGCAGAGATTAGCCACTAGGAAGCTAAAGAGCTGAACAGATATTCCAGCTGCTATGTTTTCAAGGCATCTTATTTGTGTATTTATTTGTTTAATTTTTCTTCCCACATGGAAGTAAAAGAATGTAGCATGTTTTTTTTTTTCCATCAACCTCTGGATTTCTTAGACCATATTAATATACTATAGATATCAGAACCCTTATTATTTTAAAATAATTATATTTTCCAATATATGTCTCTGCTTTAATAATTATTTTTACATTTACAGGTTTTATAACCAGGTAAACTTTGCTTTAAGTTTGAAGACTATTTAACCCTAAATCTCCTCAATAACACTGAAATTATGAAATCTATGCAGTTCTCTGTGTGTGGTGTGCTAAGTGTTTGAGATTAATCCTCTTAAAATCATAATTCTGCATCCATGGGTTATTTGTTCTAAATGTTTTTTACTGCAATCTCACATCACACTCTGATTGAGATAATTGCAAATGACATGACCAAGCAATTTAGAAAGGGAGAAATACAAATAACCCGGAAGAATATGCAAAATGTTCAACCTCATTAGTTATCAACGGAATAAAAATTAGAACAGTTATCACATTTGAAACATCAGAAAATATAAAGAAGAATGATAATACCCAGTGTTGGCATGGATATGAGAAAATGGGCCCTTTTATACATTGCTGGGGGAAATGTAAACTTGTACAAGGTTTCTGGGGGACAATGTGACAAAATATATCAAATTTTTTAATTTGTGCATATCCATTTTTCTGGTGGGACTATTATAAATATTGTTGCTATGAACACAGTTTAACAAGTACCTTTTGTTAAAGAGTCTCTTCTAGAGTAGCAAGTCTCAAACGCTGGTCTTAGGACCTCTTTAAATGCTTAAAAATAATTGAGGTCCCAAAAATGTTTTTGTTTTATACATATATACAGGAATATATATATATATACACATGTATACACACACATACATATGTAAACACACATATACACACATACACACATATGTGTATATATGTACACGCATACATATTTTTTTCATTTCATTTGAAAATAACAATAAACCCATTACATGGTAACATAATAACATGTTTTAATGAAAAGTAACAGTATTTCAAAACAAAAAAAAATAGTGGAAAGAGTGGCATTGTTTTACATTTTGCAAATCTCTTTTAATGTCTAGATTAAGAGCAGGCAGTTGAGTTTGCATATCTGTTTCTGTACTCAACCTATTGCAATATATCACTTTGAAGTAATTTTTTTCTAATATATGCATTTGAAACAATAAATTTTACTCTAATAATGCTTTAACTGCATCCACTAAATTTTGGTATGCAGTATTTTTATTAGCATTCAGTTTGAAATATTTTATAATTGTTATGATTATTTCTTTTTTGGCCTATGTTTTATTTAAACCAGTGGTGTCCTCAAAATAAAAGTTCAAATTAAGTTTTCCAAAATCGGTAAGTGCCCTTAAGACAAATGTAGCTTTTATGTCCGTTTATTTTCAGGGTTCTCATTTTTTTCTGTTAATTCCATACTTTATCATTAGTTATTTGACACTTTTAAGAAGCTGCGTGAGGGGCCGGCCTGGCAGCGCAAGTGGTTAAGTGCTCGCGCTCCACTGTGGCGTCCCGGGGTTCGCTGGTTCGGATCCCAGGCGTGCGGCAACGCACTGCTTGTTGATCCATGCTGTGGCGGCGTCCCATGTAAAGTAGAGGAAGATGGGCACGGATGTTAGCCCAGGGCCAATCTTCCTCAGAAAAAAGAAGAGGATTGGCATCAGATGTTAGCTCAGGGCTGATCTTCCTCACACACACACAAAAAAGAAGCTGTGGGGCATTTAGTTTTGCAATAAATATGTGTATCATATCATCACATTGTACACTTTAAACTTACATATATCATATGTCAATATCATTTCAAAGCTGGGAAAAAAAGGAGGCGTAGTGGCAGGGGATATGGTCTGTGTGTATAGATCCAGCTTCTTTAGTTACTGGAGTATTGGACTGAATAACCTAGCATGCAGTTTTTACAAAAAGAAATACTTTTAATAACTTTTTAATTATTAGAGTTTTTTCCTTTAAATTTTAGAAGTTCTATTTGGCTGTTTTATAAATCAAGATATTCTTTTTAAAAAGAATATCTTTCTTCTCTTTCTTGTATTTCATTTTATCTTTTATTTATTTAAAATATAAATATACTAAATTTTATATTTTGTATTAGATCATTCCACTAAGTACAAATTCTGGGCTATCTAACTGTAGAGTTTATTTTTTCTTCTGATTCTGATTGAAGGTAGATTATTTTCTGGTCTATCACGTATTTGGGGATTGTAAACTTATGTAAAATCCAGTTCTTTCTTTGGAGATCCTAGAAAGCCTGAGTTGAAGGCCCATCTCTCCAGAGAAGGTTAGTATTTGTTTCTTCCAAGAACACCAGGATGCTACTCAACCGAGACCACGGGATGTTAATTTCTTGCCTCACCCCCCACTGCCACTCCCTGTATTACAGAGGGCATGTATATTCAAGCCCCTTTACCTGTGTAAGGATTGTGCTAATGTTATGATTTTTAAGAGGAGACTTTTCTTTTTCACCTAGACTCCGATATGAGACAGAAATTTCTTTGTCTTCCTTTACCATCTAATGGATTTTCCCCCAGTCCATCTTTTCACTGAAGGTGTAGCCTTTTAAAAATCACAAATTTCTACAGAGGATTTTAGCCTTAATTCCTTACTTATGAGGGTCAAGGTTTGAATCCTTTCCTTCACTATGCTGGTTAATAAAAAGCCTCTTGGTTACATAAATAGACAAACACCTGCAGAAAGCAACAACAGATGCAGCTTTAGAGTCAGTTTAATATGCTTGTTCTCAGTTTCCTCAATTTGATTCTTTATTAATATCTTGTGAGCTCAGATATGCATTAAGAAGTTGTGTTTGATATTTTACCTGGCCTATTTATTCATTTTTATACTTGAGTGATTTTTAAGTTATCTTATTTACTGCCAGAAAGAGCTGTCTCATAATGATCTTTTTAAAGACATTATTATGAATATATTTTTTGAGGTTACGGTGAAGGGAATGCCTACTGAGCTCCGTCTGGGGATATAGAGTGGGTATGCGTGGGAAGAACACACAAGCAAATCTTTCTCATTGAGTTCACTCCTCTACGTTATATCCAGGAATTTGTAGCATTTCAATTATATTTAGTATGATTACCAATACTAAGAACTTTTATTCAACCAACTGGGCAAACAGAAGCAATCTTAACTTTCTGCTAGCCCATCTGCAAAGAACACCTATATTGATAATTTTAACCCAATGTAAAAATGCTTTTCTTTACTTGGTTGATCATATTCAGAAACCATCTCTATAATTAATCTCTAGATCTGTGTGGATACAAATTAGAAAAGTCCTGTAATCTATGTTGTATATGACTTCTGCTCTAGCATTAAGGTTTTTTATTAGTCTCGCCAGAGAACACGGCGATCTGGCTTTATTATTAGACTGAGAGAAAATGATGGATAGGGTTAGAAGTAAGAGGATCATTGGCCTGTTCTCAGGAGGTAACTCCCCAATGATAGCATCTGCAAGCAAGAGGGTGGAGAAGATACTTATATTCATTAAGGGAGGCAGGGGTATTTTGGCTGTGGGAGTTTGGGTTTGAGAATACTCTGAAACCTCTGTATCTGCAGATATTACCGTTCTTGTTATCTATATCCAACTTGTTCCTGTTCAAAGCTGCAACTTCCCCAATAGAGAATTGGCAATGCAGTGGGTTTAACTGAAACTGTGATTTGGCAACTCAGAGGGTCACATTAAGTATTTGATTTTCTTCTTATTGAACCTTATAAATGCAAGAGACGTAGATACATTTAGCATCATCGTGGTCCTATAAATCCCTACCTTGATCCTAGAATTTAGGAATTTGAGAATCTTTTTCTTTTTCCATATGGTATCCAGAGCTGTTGGAAGCAGCTACCTCCATTCCATGGTCCTTGAATTTCTGCCTATTGTCCTAAAAAGTGACAACCACTCCTTCAAAATTTTACCTTCAATGGTCACTGCATTCTAGGTGCCTAGATGCCTAATTTAATAAACTGTTTTGTCATTGTATACCATAGGATATGGGATGATTATCCATAAATTTTAATGGGATTCACTGCATTCAATCCACACTAAGCCAGATAATTAATCCTAGCTTTTCCTATATGCTAGAGTATCTGTGGCATGCAACACACTCGTTGTAATGATCTCAGTATCATTTTGTGTTCTTGGTTGTGTCGGGAGAGAGGGAGGATCTCCCTCCGCCCTCTTCCTTAAGGTTCTTATGGCTGGCCAAATAATCAACAAGACAGGTTAGCAGGAGAAAATAATACCAAGTTTAATAACATGTATACATGGGAGAAACTCAGAAATGAGCAACTCGTCCCTCTGTCTAAGCTGCTTGCTTAAGTATTGTAGCTAAAGGCGAGGAAGGTGTTGGGGGTGGGTAGTGGTCTGGGACTTCAGAGGGCAAGAAGACAATTCTTTTCAGAGTCATCTATAGATAATGTGGTCAGGGAGAGATAGAGTTTTTTGATAAAAGGGGCTTGGTGCCCCTCCCATTGTAACATCTACCTTACATTATCATTACAGCCATCATGATAGAAGATCTGTTCCAGGAAGGAGCCACCATGTCAAATTCTTTAGGCAGTTAGTGGGGGAGGTCAAATGTCCCTCAGAGAAAACAATCAAGGTAAAGAGATATATTTCAGGGTGGCCAAATCTTGATCTCCCACAGTTGCGAACAACAGAGACCAACTCTACTTGACTTAAGAAAAAGGTCAAGGGTACTGAAAGGATATGTTATCTCAAAGAACTGACATGAGGGATAGGGAAGCAGGTTCAAGATATAGATAGGAACCAAGGGAGACTAGAGTTTGCCTTCCAGTGTGTTCAGATGATAGACAGCTGAAAACAAACTAAAAAAATGACAAATGACAAGTATAGTTAGTAAAGACATGATTTTAAGCTAGTATGTCACGTCAACAGGAATTGGTCAAGCAGTGAAGCAAGTTACTTTCAGAAAGTAAAGATGAGTATCAGGAGAACCAAACCAAATAGGATATTAGCGTGTGTACAAAGTAAGCAAATATAGATCACAAGACGGAGCTCAATCCATATTGGAGAGAAAGAAGTAAATAGGAATGCAGTTCTCATAACAAGTTAGCAGGTTTCTGTAAACAGCATGTTAGGGCTATGGCTATAACCAATGGCAAAGCTTTACAAGCATAGCTTTGTATGGAAAGGTAAGTGTATGGAAAGGTAAGTGATTACATACTGAAAGGCAGAGATACAGTCTACTTGGCAGCTCTCTTGAGACTCCAGCAGTTGCCCACAGCAGATACAAAAACTGAATAGCAAGAGGTTAGGTTAGATTAGATCAGAACCATAATTTGGTTTTGATATTAAAACTGTCTTTATTACAAAGGAACATGAAAGCACTAAAAGAGGACTGTGTTTGGTGAAAGACTCTGGCATTTGGGCTTTTAAATTTCCTAGTCTTCCTTTCTAGCTAAGTTCTTCAAAACGTATTCAAGCGCTTACCCCTCAATAATTGCCATCTCCTTTCCCATTTGAACTCTCTTTACCTAAGTAGGTAATGTCCTGGATATTTGTCATTCTCAGCACCATAATCCCTCTTATTAACCAGGAAAGGGAAAAACAGGTGAAATCATGCTCCCTTTTCTTCCCTTGCCCATTTGTACAGTTTGGTCCAATTAGAAGAAACCTATGCGGTTATACTTTGAGCTCAAAACATGATATTTGAATAGTACAGCATTTGGAGATAACAATAATTATTTTCTCACCAGCCATGAACTTGATCTTCTAAAGAGCAAATATAAAACCTATTTTAAATTGGAATATTATTTTCAGCAAACAAAACTAAAAACCAGGTTAAGTTTAAAATCTGATTTCGAAAGCATCATTTCTGTTTCAATCTGCCAGTTTTGATATATAGGCTTGCCTCAAGCATTCTGTTTGACTTTTTCATTGTCAACCTCAAATGTCATCTTTTCTAAGATTGATATTAAAAATTTAACTTCTTTCTTGCTGTAATGATAAAAACATTTGTAAACAACAACTCTTAAGATTTGTCGGCTTTATCCTAAAGCAAAATTAGGATAAGGTCAGTGATTTTAGGTTTCATCTCTGTGTTGTATCTTACATCTTTGGAGAAGGATAATTGGGAAAGTTTAGTTTTCTCTAGGGATAATCAAATCTAAGGATTAAAAATTGTGTGCCATAGCACTTATTATACTGTATTGGATTTACATGATATGAGCTGTTAGGAAAGAAGGTACAGAAACCAACCTTCAATTTAGCTCCCAATGATCCTTGTCTCTTATATTTATGCCCCTGTGTTGTCCTTTCCTGTAGTGAATCAGGGCTAACTCTGTGTAACAAATAGAATATGGCAGAAGTGGCAGTTTATGATTTCCAAGGCTGTCATAAAAAGCAATGTGGCTTCCACATTGGTCTCTTAACACTCACTATGGGGAAAGCCAGGTGCCATGTTAGAAAAACACTCAAATAGCCCTGTGGAGAGGCCCATGTAGGGAGAAACAGCACCCTCCTGCTCTCAGCCGGCACCAACTTGCCAGTCATGCAAGTGAGTAACCTTGAAAGCTTATCTCCCAGCCACAGTCAAGCCTTCAGATGATTGCAGCTCTGATTGACATCTAATTGAAAAACATGGAACCACAACTGCTCAGCCAAGTACTACTGGAGTTTCTGACCCAGAAAAAGAATCAGAGAATAAAAACTTATTGTTTTATGCCACTAAGGTTTGATGTTATTTATTATGCAGCAACAGATAATTAATCCATAAGGGAATGTTTCTGACTTATTAGCAAGAGTTAGCAACCAATAAATGTGTTTTTTTCCAGTGATTGAATGAATGAATGTCCACAGCAGTAGAGAATCTCTAAAAAGCAATGGTGATTTATAAGTATCAACTCCCGTGTCAGAGGTACCTTGGTTGGCCTCTGGGAATGTGACTCATTGGGAAAAAAAGCCCCTGGTGAATCTTTCCCTGTCTATCATACATGGTTAATGTTATTAATGCAAATGGAAAACAATACAGTGTTAGTGTTCTCTTCTTGATCATTCCTGCATTACCAGGATATTTCATTGGCTGAAATTACTAAAAAGACCTAATTTTTAGGATCCTGATTTCCTTTGTAGTTGCAAGGGTACTTGTTCATTTTATGGGATCAGTCTGCATTTGCCTGCATTTCTCTTCTTTTTAGTTAAGGCTCCTTTGTTATGCTAAAAGTTAAACCCTTTTATAAATCAGTATTTTAGATAGGGGGAAATTTGCCCATTTTTTTCTCCCTTTGACCTTGTAAAAGATGATCATTGATAAACCCTTTATTCTAATGGAAAATTATTCCAAAGCTATTCTAATGAGGTTGCTTATGAAACGTTACTTATAGCTTATTAAAATCTGCAAAATCCTGCCCTATGACAGCCATTTAATAACTTTGACTGAATAAACTAGTCAACTCAACAAGCAGTCAGTTCTTCAACTTATGCTTTGTTTTGTGTTTATTTTTTCCTCCTATACTAACTAATCTTGAACTAAGTCACCTGAATTGACTGGATGTTTCAGGGTCATATATACATGGTATTAATGTCCAAGAGTAATAGTAATCTAAATTGGACCCGCATGACATGAAAGTGCTTATTCACTGGTAGATCCACATCTAGTGGATCTACTGTACATATGGTTCCCGTTTTAATTTTATCTCTATATTTTAAATTTTAATTTACAAAATATTTCAGATGCACACAGAAGTAAAAAACAAATATGACCCCCCATTCAGATTTAACAAATATGAAAGTTTTGCCTTACTTGTATCAGATTTTTAAAAGAAATTGAAGCACTAACCCAAATAACTTTTCCTCTTCTCTCTATGGAGAAGTTGTAAATCATCCCCATGCCAAGTTTTAAAATTTTACTATATACTTATGTGTGCTTATAAACATTATGTGGTATTATTTTGTGTTATTTAAAAACATATAAGCTTGATAAAAACTAATAAGCCTAATAGAAACAGAAGGCTAACAAAAACTACATTAGCCTTTACAGATCATTTTGTAACCTGTTATTTATTCAACATTATGATTTTAAGAATTATTCATGTTGATTAAAGTAAATCTAATTCATTTATTTTCAGTGCCATGTATTATTCAATATATACTAATATCACAGTTAATTTACCTATTCCTCTATTGATAGACCTTTTAGATTCTTCCCTCTTTTTGGATATCCAGACAAATGTGGAATGAAGATGTCTTATACATAAGTGCAAAAGTTTCTCTGTGCCATATATCATGGAGTGTAATTTCTGGAGGGAGAATGTGTGTTTCTTCACTATAACTAGGTTTCAGCAAACTCTAGAGTTATTCCCATCTACAGACTCATTAAAATATGAGTTCCTCACATTTGTACCTTAAATTGTTATAGTGATATCCTTCAATCTTTGCTAGTCTGATGGATATGAAATTGGATTTTAAATTGTTTCACTTTGTATGTTTCTGAATGATAGGCTTTGAACATATTTTCTTTTTTTTTTTTTTTTTTTTTTTTTTTTTTTTTTTTGTGAGGAGATCAGCCCTGAGCTAACATCCGCCAATCCTCCTCTTTTTTTGCTGAGGAAGACGGCCCTGGGCTAACATCGGTGCCTATCTTCCTCCACTTTACATGGGACGCCGCCACAGCATGGCTTACCAAGCAGTGCGTCGGTGCGCGCCCGGGATCCGAACCAGCGAACCCCGGGCCACCGCAGCGGAGCGCGCGCACTTAACCGCTTGCGCCACCGGGCCGGCCCCGAACATATTTTCTTTTTAATGGCCATTCAGGATTTTTCTGTGACTTTCTTAGTCACACACTTAGACATGTTTTTAATGGGATGTTTGATTTTTTCTTATTTATTTTTGGAACTCTGAATATTTTAGATAGCAATCTATTGTTGCTTGTATCATTTGCAAATATAATCTCCTGATCTGTGATTTGTCACTTTTTAATGGCATCTGTTGATAAACAAAAGCCTCACATTTTAATGTTGTGTAATATGTCAATATTTCCTTTTATGATTTTTGTTTCTAGTATATAGTTTAAGAAATTCTTCTCTACTGTGAAGCAATAGATATGAAGATATTCTCCTATAATTTCTTCCAAGAATTTCACAGTTTTAATTTTCATATTTGTCTTTATTTAGGATTTACTTTCATATATGATGTGAAGTAGTTATCTAATTTTGTTTTCTCCTGTGGGGATAACCAGTTATCCAAAACTCATTATTGAATTGTCCTTGCTTTTACTATTGATTTGAAGAATACAGTAGTACACAAATTTCCAAGTGTACATACAGATCTATTTCTGCCTTCATTATTTCATTCTGTTTGTCTTTGTTTCCCTATTTTTGAATAACTATCTCATTTTAAATTGCTACAGCTTTCTAATAAGTCTTAAATTTCAGTAGGGAAAGGCCTCTTTCTTCTTTGAAATCATCTAGCCTATTTTTGGCCCTTCACTCTTTGAATAAATTAGACAAGATGTCAACTACAGCTATCAGTTATGCCTGGTGTTACAGAGTCTCTGCTTTAACATCTCCAGAGAGTATTCTCTTCTACTGGGGTGACAGAGGTTTAGTCACTTACTTTTTGTGGGATACGTATGTAGACCTACTTCTTTTACCAACTTTTAGTTAATTTTCTAGTTTTCAGTTTTCCCCATTTACCCTTACTTTCAATTCTGAATCGTTCTGGGATTCTGGGGCCCAAACACGCCTGGTTCTTAGCTTTCTGTACTACTGATAGTTTAAATCAACTATTCCCATCCTATGTGCTTTTCAAATTTCAAAATTTTGTTGCCTTCTCTCTCTTTTTGTTGTATGTTTCTACCTTTTTAATTTCTTGAAAGTTTGACTTTTGATAGGTAATACATTCTTATAGTTAACAAAAGTATATAAAAGTAATTCAGTAAAAAGTCTCATTCCTCTCCTATACACACACATATGTCACTATTTTATCAGTTTCTTGTCTATCCTTCTAGAGTTTTATTAGGCAAAAATAAGCAATTATGAATATATGTTCTTATTTTTATTACTTTCTGCTATGGAAAAGGTAGCATGCACTCTACACACTATACTAGTGGACATTGCTTTTTCGTTTTTAATCTCACATTGTATAGTGAAGATCTTTTCATATAGGCATGTAGAGAGCGCTCTCATTTTTTTTTAATTACTGAAGAGTACTTTATTGTATGGTTGTGCCACAGTTTATTTAATTATTCCCTATGGATGGACTCTTGGATTTTTTCTTATTTTCTACATCATAAATAATGCAACAGTGAATAAACTTATACTTTTAAGATGTTTAATTCATGTAAGTATATCTGTAGAATAAATTCCCAGAGGAAAGACTACTTCATCAGAGGGTAAATGCATTTGTAATTTTAATAGATATTTGCAAATTGCCCTTCAGGGGAATTTTACCATTTTGCACTTCCATCAGCAATGCATGGGAATGCATGTTTCCCCCAGCCTTGCCAACAGAGTTGTCAAACTTTTAGATTATTTGCCAATCTAATAGGTGAAATATCTTTTCTAGACAAACTTTTAGTTTCTAATTTATATTTATCTTATTTTGAGTGACACTGACCACCTATTGTATGTTTGATGGCAATCTGTAATTTCTGTAACTTGTTCATATACTTTGCTCATTTTTATTGGATTATCAGTCTCTTTTAAACTATTCTAGGGAGATAAGACCTTTGTATGTAATATTATTTTCAAGTTATTTCTAAATATGTCATTATCATTTGATATTGATAATATTTTTTCTATACAGACGTTAATGGGTTTTTTAATAGTCTACTTAATCAATCTTTTTTTTTTTTTTTTTTTTTTGTGAGGAGGACAAGCCCTGAGCTAACATCCGATGCCAATCCTTCCCTTTTTTCTGGAGGAAGAGTGGCCCTGAGGTAACATCCTTGCCCATCTTCCTCTACTTTATATGGGATGCCGCCACAGCATGGCCTACCAAGCGGTGCGTCAGTGCGAGCCCGGGATCCGGACCCACGAATCCCGGGCCGCCGAAGCGGAGTGTGCGCACTTAACCACTTGTGCCAGCAGGACGGCCCCTACTTCATCAATCTTTGATGGCTTCTGGATTCAGAGCCATTAGAAAGATTTTCTCCACACTAAGGTTGTAAAGCAATTTGCCATCTTTTCTTTTATTTCTTTCATGTTCTCATTGTTTTCTCTTAAATATTTGGCACATGTAGAGTTTATCATGGCATTTGATGTGAGAAGTGGATTCAACTTTATTTTTTCTTCATACGGATACATAGCTGTTTAAAAATCATTTACTAAAAAATCATTTTCTAAACTGATATGTGATGCCATTCCCACATATATCTTTGTGTATTTCTGGAACTTCTGTTACATTGTTCTGGTCATATGCTCTCTATATTATTTTCATCAGTGAGGCTTTGTATAATGTTTCATTATCTGGTAAGGTTAATTTACCCACATTGATCTCTCTTTTCAGGATTTTACTGTACATCTTTGCTGTTTTATTTTTCTATATGAGCATTAGAATTAGCTTGCCTAGTTATCAAAAAGAACCTGTGTGTAGTTTTATTGAATTCATGTTAAATTAATGAATTAACAATCCTCTAAGCAGAAGTGACATCTTTATAATATTGAGTCCTCTCTCTTAATAACATGGTATGGTAAAGGTATTATATAAAGGTTTAATTATAAAGATAACCCTTAAAAATAATACATAACTTCCTAACTATTAGAAGACTACAGTTAAAAAAAATGAGGCCACATAATAAGATGCACATACAAATGACAGAATAGACACCAAACATATCTGTCATATGATTAAATTTAATTGGGCTTAATTTACTTGTTAAGAGCAACAAAATTTACATTATATCAGGAAACCAATCTAACTCTATAAGGTACACAAGAGATTTATTTTTAAAAAAATGTGATTTGAAAGGTTAAAATTAAAATGATGGGCAAATTATACCAGGTAAGTAGAAACAAAAAAATCAGGTCTCAACATCTTAATATTAAACTCAGTGCAATTCAAGCCTCCAAAACATTAAGTAGGACAAAGAAGGATGCCTTATAATGCTAAATATATAATTAACAACAGAGTTAGTGTGTGTGTATTTGCACTTTCCTGAAAACGTTCTTTTCACCTTCATTCTTGAATGATATCTTAGCTGAGTGTAGGATTTTAGGAAGCCAGTTATTTTCCCTCACCATTTTAAAGATTTATTTTCTGTTATCAATCACTGGTCTGACACTGTTCGTGCCATTGAGATCGCTGCTAATTGTTTATCATTCCTTTGTAGATAAACTATTTTTTCCAGTTGCTTCAGTTATTCTATTTGTTTTTGGTGTGCTATATTCTGTTAAATGTGGAATTATTTTCATTTATCCTACTAGGATGAAATATTTTGTTTCTTCCTTCCAAAAAGAGTTTACTTCATCTATTTAGGAAAAAAAATTATTCATTCTTCCTATTCTCTATTTCTGGGATTTGATTGGATGTATGTTTGTTTTTTGATTCTCTTTTCCATATCTCTTAAGTTCTTAGTTTACTTGTTTTCCCACCATTATGTGTTCTGGGTAACTAAATCATATGTAGCTTCCAGTTCAATATTTTCTGTTTATCTATGTTTGATGAGTTTTTAATTTTAATTATTTTATATATATATATTTTATTTTTGCTGAGGAAGATTTGCCCTGAGCTAACATCTGTCACTAATCTTCCTTTATTTTGTATGTGAGCCGCCACCACAGTATGGCCACTGAAAGTTTAGTGGTAAAGGTTCACGCCCAGGAGCCAAGCCCAGGACACCGAAGTGAAGCACGCTGAACTTCACTAGGCCACAGGGGCTGGGCCTATATTTTTTCAATTTTACAAGATTAATGTGGTTGTTTTCCATATCTGCCTGTTATTCTTCAGTGAGATTTTATATGATAATGGGTAAGAACACAGATTCTGTAGCCAAACTGCCTCATATGCATTATATTTCTACCATTCACTAACTATGAGAACTCAGTCAATTCACTTCTCTTGATGCCTCCATTTCCTCAGCCATAAAATTGAGATGCAAGTGGTTCCTGTTGTAGCTAATCTCTTGGTTTACTTGTCTTTAAGCTCTTTCATCCCTTACATAACTAATTTCCTGATTAAATTACCTTAATTTTAAATAATGGTTTCTGTTTTCTTGGATGGACTCAGCTCCTTCTGGTTTTTTTAATCCCCTATTCACTTTTTTTTTTTTTTTTTTGTGAGGTAAAGTTCGGCCCTGAGCTAACATCTGCCAAGCCTCCTCTTTTTGCTGAGGAAGACTGGCCCTGGGCTAACATCCATGCCCATCTTCCTCCACTTTATATGGGACGCCTGCCACAGCATGGCCTGACAAGTGGTGTGACGGTGCACGCCCGAGATCCAAACTGGTGAACCCCGGCCCGCCGCAGCAGAGTGCGAGCGCTTAACCGCTTGTGCCACGGGGCCGGCCCAATCCCCTATTCACTTTTATTATGGGATATTTCCATTTATTTCTTGTAAATTCAGCTATGCATGTTTATAAAATTGTCATATTCTGTTTAGTATTTCTGGATTTCTGTCACAAGAGGATTTTCAAGTTCCCTTTGTTGGGCATTATGCCAGACCTGTGCATTTGTGTTATATATCAGGTACCAAAGGGAATTATTGTCATATTATTGTGACTATGTTATATTCATGGAAATAAAAGCAAAATGATTAATACATATAATAACATTTGATCTCTTTTTCAAGTTTAATGAATGGTTTTCTCAGGACTTACATGGTTTAAATTTCTAAAGGAAATTACTTAGAAAGTAAATCAAAAGTAATTGGTTGACTAATAGAGATGGAGGAATAATTATATTATTAAGCTGGGAGAATTACATAAGAAATGTCACAGAGTTAAATTTTCATTCACCTTGAATAAAATAGTTGACTAAATTATAGATCTTGTGTAATTGAGAATTGTAGACATTGTTGACTATAAGGAATTATCAAATGTGAAATGGATTTTTGTATTCATAGACACCTCAGGCCTCACTTTCAATGCAGAAATCAATCATTTTATAACAAATATTTATTGAGTAAATATTATGTGTCAGACATTTTTTCAGGTGCCAATGATGCATTGATGAATAATATGGACAAAAAGCACTGCCTTTCTGGGTGTATATTTTAGAGAAAAAAAAAACACAAATAGAGCAGAGTAAGGGCTATTGAGATTATAGAGAAGAGGGGAGTGGGGGTATTAAGTAGGTATGCCAGTGTAGGCCTCACTGAGAAGTTTAAATTTAAGCAAAGACTTGAAAGAGGTGAAGGAGGAGGCTGTGGAGATATCTGGGATAAGAACTTCCTGTATATAGTGAATAGACAAGTCAAAAATCTGTAGGTGAGAAACTGCCTGGTATGTTCAGAAATGGCAATACTGAATTAAGTCTTTAAGTTCTTTTTAAATGGATAGCCTCATACACTGAGTGAAAAGAAAAGACTGACTTTGCAGATTTGGTCATAAAGGAAGTTTGTTTAATATCCTATTAATAATTAATGTTGAAACTAAATAAGGAGAGTCGGCTGTGATTCTGACAGTTACGTTTATATGAGAATCTTATTAGAGTAATCAGGAATGAAGAACTCAAGAAGGAAAAAAAATAATAGTGATTGTACTTAACATTAGAGAAATTAGCAAACTAATGAAATAAAATTAAAATGTCACACAATTATTTTTGATGGAGAGGATGCAAGATGCAGATTGTCATCCTTTTATTGAAGACTTAGCCAAGACAATAATTCATGTCAAAACAAATTAATAGAATGTCAAGGATTCTCATGAATGAAATTCAATCATTATAGATGTGCAATATCTTTCCAATGAGGTTTTATATATATATATATATATCAGTAAGAACACATAGAAAAGAGATATTTAATTGTTACTAGCACTTATAGGCATTCTAAATTTTAGGGCCAAATATAACTTGGGATTTTATTGGAGCTGAGGCTACAGAATAACCAGGAACTCTTTTATTTTTATTTCCTTACAAGCCTAGATAGTGATAAATTGCATGTTTCAGCAATCCCTGGATCTTTCTAAGGAATTCCCAAGTCATTTCCATAGAAAGAAAGTGCTGAATGTGATTGTTTCTTCTTTTAATGTAAATTGCACTCATTGGAAATTTGAGGCACACTTTTTTTTCTCTCTAGAGCTGTTGGATTTCTTAGGGAGCAAAGACATGCTCGATTAGCCGGAATAAAGGAGATATTGAAGATTTGCCCTACCTGCAACGCAGAATTAAGTAAAAATTAACAAAATCATTTTGACACTTAAATGAAGTAAAATCATTTATAACTATCAAGTGGAATCTAATGTACTTTTTGGTTTATTGGGCTTCTGTATGATGATTTATTTTTCTATAGATTAACATAATATCTTGCAATCAAATTTATATAACTGCTCAGGTTCTCACCTCATTCTGTGGAGTTTCTGCCAATAGGTCTAATTCAATGTCAATTCCTTTTTGTTTTAATTCAAAGAGATTTCTGATCCCAATAATCTCTCCAATCCTTAAAATTCAGTTTGAATTATTTTGCAACTTAATCTCCTATATAAATTCAGAGAATTTAAATATTCCTCAAAGTTATAAGTTTATATTGGTAGTATCAATAGAAATATATATTTTGAAAGAGCTAGTGAGGAATCAAAACATAATCATAGTTCAAATCTTGTGAAAATGAAGCAGGTTTTATGAAAAACAATATCACAATCTGACTAAAAGACAGTTTTAGCTGTGATTTCCATAATTTACATTGGGATGGAAAGTTTCCTGTTCCATTAAAAATGCGTTAGAAAGCAAGTTATTAAATAATCAAAATAATAATGATATGCAAATAGTTTGATTCTTTGAGAATTATAGCAGCAAAAATAACATTGTGTATTAATACTATAAGCAAGAAAATTCAATAAGAGATCATGGACCAACTGTCTAATTAATGTAATGTGGTCCTGTTGCAGATACACAATGTATTCCAATTTATATAGTTAATCTAATTGAACAAACTAGACACGCATTTATCTTGGTGAGGTCACAGTACAGATCTTTCAGGACTGAAATCAATCTGATTTTTTGCCAGCTGGTTAAATAACAAGCTATACCAAAATGTGTACCATTTCTTGAGTTTACTGAGATCCAGGGTTTTATAGTAAAGCAGGGATTGGGGTAGAGGGTTTGCCCTTCTGGACAAGTCACATGACTACAGTGGTCAGAGCTGTGGGGTAGGTTGAAGACGTAAGGCCTGTCAGAGTGCATTGTCATTTACAAGGATTTAATGTTCAAGCTTGTAGTGATCAAGAATATAAATATACAAAATGGAATGCACGTTATTGTTCAAGATATCTTCAACCATTGTACAGTATTAAAATTTCGATAGTATAAATTTTCATCATTTTACATCACTTAGTTGTCTTTTATCTGATTGGATATAATGTGAATAATCAGTTGGAACATGCAGGGATTTTGAAGACAGACCTTGATTCCTATCACCATTCTTGCATTTATTAGCTATGTAACCTTGAGCAACCTTGATCCACTGGGTCTCAGATTTCCTACCTGTGCAGCAAGAATAATTATACATACCTCACATTAAAGGAGATAAGACATATAAAGTGTCTGATGGATTTCCAGCATATACAAGATACTAAAAAATGTTAGTAATATACTCTTGTTGAGTTTACTGGAATGTCTTTTGCCACCGGGCCACTTGGCCAACCCTCTCATTCTTCTTTGTATCACCCAGAAACAACATTTTCTAGGATGACTTGCTTCTGTGATTCTGGATTATATTCTCCTTTTTCGAGCCACTCACGTGAGATTTGGGAGGTAGATGAGAAAGAAAAGCCGTATTCTCTGGTGGTATGTGTGAGCAGAGGTTTAGATATTGGCAGCCTACAGATCATCTTCTCCAGGGTTGAAGGTGGCTAAAGTTATTGGTAGCAGGGTCACTGTAACACCTATTCTTCCAGATTTCTGAAAATCAGTTGTGGCCCTCTTAGTCTTTTCTCCCCCAGGCTTCCAATAGTTGTATAAGCCTCTAATTCCCTGTATTAAATCATCTTTTACTCAGAATACCTAGGATAGCTACTGTTTCCATGACTGAGCTCTGACAGATTCTTTGAAGACGCTATTGGCCTTCTAGTTGTGACGCCTAACGAATAATGCCATGCTTACTTGACCTCTCTGTTGCACTTGATGCTGTTGACATCTGGCTTCTTTCACTTGTTCCTGGCTACTGCTTAGCATGAGCTTGTGTGGGGTCTTTTTCCTTCCGTCCCCTCTTAAATGCTGGTTGCACCCCAGAGTTCCATTCTTGAGTCTTCCTTTACTGTACACATTATCCCTATGTTATTATCCACTTGCTCTCTATCTCAGGAATCTATATCTCTAGGCCAGAAAAATTTAAATGAATGAGTAAATGAAGTAGAGAAAGAAAATTGAATGGGAAGAGAAAGCCACCTTTAACATAGATTATGTTTTGTGTGTGTTTATTGTACTTACAGAAAGGAGAACACCTAAATTCTAGAGTAATTTTAAATATATTCAAGATGTTCAATTTACTGAGACTATTTCTAGTGATGAGAAATATAACAGAATAGAAAAGATGCTGATTTCAGTAAACTAAGAAGAAATTTAAACTTTCAGGAATTGTGGAAGAATGTGTTTTCTAACTTAACTTGCTATTCTTGAGGATTAATAAAAGATAATGACAACTGAAGATGAGCAAAGTAGACTTGAGATAAAAGTGACATTTATTATCCATAACAAATTAGTACCCTTGCCAAAAATAAACCATGGTCAAGTAAGGCAAAGATTTTTAACCTGAGATCTGAGGAACTCTAGAGTTCCTGGTGTATGCCCTAGTGTGATAGGCCAAATTCTAAGATGTCTTCCAAGATGCCCATCCCTTAATATACACGTCCTGTATCATCTCTGGGGCTTTGACTATGATAGCATACCACTCCTGCCTTTAGGTTACGTTATATGGCACAGTTAACTTTAAGAAAGGGAGGTAGTTTGGGTGGGCCTGACCTAATCACATTAGCCCTTTATATCTGGGTCTCAGAGGTAAGAAAGAGAGCTGTCAGAGAGACACACTCTTGCTGGCTTAGAAGAAAGCAAACAACATTGTTGTGAACTGCCTATGGGGATCCCATGGCAAGAAACTACAGGTACCCTCCAGATGTTGAGAGAAGCCCCCAGCTTACAGCCAGCAAGAAAATAGGGACTTGAGCCCTACATATGCAAGGAACTAAATTCTTCCAACAACCTGAATAAGCTTGGAAGTGAATTCTTCAGCAGAGCATCTAGAAAGGAATACAGCCCTGCCAACACCTTAATTATAGCCTTGTGAGACCCTGAGCAGAGAACCCAGCCACGCTGTGCCTGGACATCTGACCTGCACAACTGTGAACTAATAAATGGGTCTTGTTTTAGACCACTAAGTTTGTGGTAATTTGATATGCCCCAATTGAGAACTAATACATCTAGGAACCTCTATGTGAGCAGAGCTGGCTGAGAGATCAGTGGTCTAGACACCCTCTGGGTGTCTGGATACTTCAGACTGTAGCAACTTCATTTCCATATTTTATATTGTGCAATATAACTTACTAAAACATTTAAACATCAATCAGGTACCACTATGTACCTATTAGAATGGCCAAAATCCAAATCACTGACAACGCCAAATGGGGGCAAGATCGTAGAGCAGCAGGAACTCGCATTCATTGCTGGTAGGAAGGCAAAATGGTACAGCCACTTTAAAGACAGTTTGGCAGTTTTTTGCAAAACTAAACATACTGTCACCATACAATCCACCAGTTGTGCTCCTTGGTATTTACCCAAAGGAGTTGAAGTCTTATGCCCACAAAAAACTGCACATGGATGTTTATAGCAGCTTTATTCATATTTGCCAAAACTTGAAAACAGCCAAGATGGATAAATAAACCATGGTACATCCAGATAATGGAATATTATTTAGTGCTAAAAAGAAATGAGCTATCAAGCCATGAAAAGACATAGAAGAACCTTAAATGCACATTATGAAGTGAAAGAAGCCAATTTGAAAAGGCTACATACTGTATGATTTCAACTATATGACATTCTGAGAATAGTAAAACTATGGAAACAATAAAAAGATCAGTGATTGCTAGATAGAGCACAGTGGATTTTTAGGGCAGTGAAAATGCTCCTATGATATTATGATGATGGATATATGTCACTATACATTTGTTCTAATCCATAGAATGTACAACACCAAGAATGAACCCTAGGATAAACTATGGACTTTGGTTGATTATGGTGTGTCAGTGTAGGTTCATCGTTGGTAAAAAAAAAAAAAAATAATAAAGTACCATTCTGGTGAGTGGTGTTGATAATGGGGGAGGCTACTATGCATGGGACATGGAATATATGGGAAATCTCTGTAACGCACTCTCAATATTGTTGTGAACCTAAAATTGCTCTAAAGACAATGAAGTCTTTTAAAAAATTACATTATTTTGTCAGGGCTAAATATTGGATTTTCTTTTCAAGCAGGTTTTCTCAAGGATTTAAGCAGAAACAGGCTGAAGCCCTGGTTCTTTTCTTACATAAAACTGATCCATTTGTAGAACTTTTGCTAGGGAAAAGGGAGTACACTGGAGAGAATGATATTGAAAATAACATGGCAGAAAGGAAAGATTCCTAGAAGTTGGAAAAAGTACGAAGGTCTGTTTGTCCTGCGTGCAGTCAAACCTGAGGTTCAGACCCCTTGAAGCCAGGGCTGGGGGAAGGGGAAATGGGGAAGGATGGTCAAAGTGTACAAAGTTTCACTTATGCAAGGGAGATAATTCTGCAGATCTACTGCACAGCATAATGCCTATAGCTAACAAAACTATATTGTATACTTAACATTTGCTAACAGAGTAGATCTTATGTTAAGTGTTCTTACCACGCACACACAAATAACAACAATAAAAGGGACAGGAGGAAACTTTGAGAGGGAATGGATATATTCATGACCGTAATGTCAGTGATGGTTTTATGGGTGTATACTTACACCCAAATTCATCGAGTTGTATACATTAAATATGTACAGCTTTTTAGATGTCAGTAACTCAATAAAGTGGTTTAAAAAATACATTAAAAAGAACCCTATAAAACCCCAAATATACGGCAAGCAATTTTAAGTAATGTCTGCATCGTGCTCCTGTGGAGGTTCCCAGGATTTCCGCCAATATCTATGCTTCAAACATTGCAGCAAGTAGCACAGAGTCAGGCCTGAAGAGGCCTGTTGATGGAAGTTTTAGTGGTAACAAGTATAAAGAGATAACATGTGAACAATGGAGCCCCCTTATCCCAACACACTGCCTTGCCTTGCTACTACATATGATCCTAGGGTAGGGAAGGGATGAGCTCCAAGAATTACTCAGATAACATTTGCTACCAAGTGATGTTATAGAAGTTTTTATTTGGAAGGTGATTACAAGAAAATAATGTGGCATTTCTTATATACCTGTGTTTTTGAACTTTAATTCATAACTATTACAATCTATTAGGATTCTATCTGAGATTTCTTTGGAAGAAACAGGGGTTGACAAACTACCACCTACAGTCCAAATTCAGTCCATCACCTGTTTTTGTAAACAAAGTTTTATTGGAGCACAAGCATACCCATTAAGTTATGTATTAACTATTACTGCTTTCATGCTGCAATGGCAGAGATGAATAGTTGCAATAGAGATCATATGGCCAACAGTCAAAAATATTTATCCGTTACAGTTTGCCCTTTACAGAAAAAGTTTGCTGACCCTGGAGTACAAGATTCTGTGGTTATAATAAATTTGAGAACTACTGAAGTAAAGGAACCTCAATCATTGCAAACATATAAGAAGAAAACATGCCCATGATTTTGGATGAATACCAGAGAGACTAAGATTTCCAAATGTATATTATGGGATGTTTTAACCTCAAATCCATTTTTGCTCTATTCTAATCTTAGGTATAAGCACCATGTCCCCCAAATATTATCTTACTTGCATTTATCCACAGGCATACTACATACTGCACAAAGTCTTGTAACTACTGGTATTTAATATGCATTATTCAGAAACTACATGTACCACACTCCCCTGGAATCACGCCACAGGGCATTTAGGGCTACCGAATCTGATTTCAAAGTGTATATTTTGCTTTTAGTTGGATATGCAAATTCTGATACTGATATGGAATTGTGTTAAGTTTGAAAATATAGATGCTGTTAATGTTTTAATTTTCCCTCTTTAAAAAGGGGGCAATTCATAATAACCTTATGACAAGTTAGAGCTTACAAAATGACTGGATCTAGATGGAGCCAAATTAATAGATGAAAACTGAAAATTTTTTATCTGTTGTCTAGGAACTTCTAGATGGAGGAGTAAATGATAATAGCTGAGTGAATCGAATGTCTAGATAATTAATGGAACTTTTCATTTTCCTCAGGCTACTCAGTATACTGCAGATTCAGTCTTTGGAAGCATGGGATACATCAGAGGAAATCAGAGGAGAGGAGTGTATAGGGGTGATAGACCTGGCCAAGGTTTCTATAAATTTTATGAATCTGATAGAATATCTTTAGCCACAAACTTTAACAAACTGAAGAAAAATCCTAGCTTAAAAACAGAACTCCAGTCTCTGTTTGAGACAATTTGTTCTGCCTGATATCAAAGAAAGAGGCCACTAGTAATTCTAATCCCTTTCTGTGTGTAGTTCCTGAAGACAGCTGGATGAATGGCAGGGCAGACTAAAAAAAATAATTCATCATGTTTGTTGATATTGGACTTAAGCAGAGCTCAGAGAGTACAACAGAGCCATTTAGATGCATTTTCCCTGAGAAGAAATTGCATCACTAAGGATTCCAGGCCAAGAACACAGTCAGAGAAAATCATGCTGCTTCAGCTGGAGAATTTCAAAGGTAATTTAATCTCCAAGGAAAATCTCACAGTCTGAATTCACAACATCACTTAGCATATGTAGCCATGTTGTGCTGCTACTATATCAAGAAGATTGTTTGTGCTAATTGAAAAGGAGGAAAAATAAAGCACTGAATGAAAAGATGGAGTATCTCCCCTGTGTTTCCACCATTTGCCTAAGTTACCTGTCTTCCTGCATGTTGATAAACACTAATGATGCCAATTGGAATCTAATAAAAGTTCCCTATATCACGTTTTGAAATCTGAGAAAATATAACGAAATTTTGTCTAACTTCAAACAAATACCCTAGTTAAATGAGGAATTGTTTAGGACATACTGAAATCGGCCAACTATATTTCACAGGGATGTGGTTTGGAAAAAAATAATGTTAAAGGAGACAACAGACAGTTAAAAAACATTTCAAAACTGTTATCTGACATATGCTCTAAACTAGTACAGAGCAGCAGTGTCCAATAGAAATGAAATGTAAGCCTCACATGTAATTCTAAATTTTCTAGAAACCACATTAAAAAAGGTGCAAGGAAATGAGTGAAATTATTTAATATATTTTATCTAACCCAATATATCCAAAATAGTGTCATTTAAAACATGTATTCGATATAAAATAATATGAGATATTTCACAGTCTTTTTTCATAATTTGTCTTCAAAATATGTTGTATATTTCACATTTATGGCACATCTCAATATAGACTGGCCATAATTCAAGCGCTCAATCACTAATTATGTCACTAGTGGCTACTATATCGACAGCAAAGGGTTAGATTGTTTTACAAGCTATATACAAGCTATATCTTCCCATTTAACATTGATAATTCTATATGCTTCTTTGGTCAGCATTTAGCTGTGAACTTTGATAAAGCACTTCTGGAGGGTATGAGAGAAGTGGTTTAACATAGCACTTTTTCCAGTGAAATATAGGGTAGACGATTTGAATATAAAAGTAGATTTTTTTTGTGGCTCAACACATTTTTTTTTATTTTATTTATTTTTTCCACCAAAGCCCCAGTAGATAGTTGTATGTCATAGCTGCACATTCTTCTAGTTGCTGTATGTGGAAGGCGGCCTCAGCATGGCCGGAAAAGCAGTCCGTCGGTGCGCCCCTGGGATCCGAACCCGGGCTGCCAGCAGCGGAGCGTGCGCACTTAACCGCTAAACCACGGGGCCGGCCCTGTGGCTCAAAACTTTAAATGTTTCCTGACGTAGTGATAAAAGACAGGCTGTTTTAAAGAGGTTATTTTCTTCTTTGCTTAGTTGAGCTAAGGCTGACCTGCTTACTGATAGCTGCAATGACAAGGGACATAACTTACTGAGAAGTCTTGTTATTATTATCATTGTTTTAATTTGGTGATTACACAAAGGCCTATTGGTAGTCATGGCCTCCTGAAGTTGGAGATCCTGGATATGTCATTTTTTTCCCCTTTCCTGTTTTCTGAGGTTGGCCATTGATATCAAGGTACTGAGTACTTGAGTCCAGGACATTTTATGATTGATCAGAGGTGTCTCAAGGATGGGTAAGTTTTAAATAAGGGACATCATCAGAACACAGGGTTAACGACCAGGCAGATTATCGTCAGTGTTGAGGTTCTGAGCTTAGCTATGGAGGGGCCCATTTTGTGATCAAGCAGGCTGAGACACGAACTGCAACAGGATTTCACTAGATTAACTAGTCGATGCAAACTCTAGACTGCTGAAAATCAGAATTTGGGGCCTGGGAAGCCTACTGAGCATAATTGGTTTTGAGAACTGTTTGGGGACTGAGAGATCATAGTCCCCAGTGTACCTCATTACACCAGACAGAAACCTGGATATTATCTTAACTCTTCCTTCTCTTCTCCCCCTCACAAGCAAATCACCCCCACTCCCAGGCCTGTTGATTCTTTCACCAAAACAGCTTTTGTCTTCCTCCTTCTCTAATCTCTCATGACTCCTACTTTAATTTGGTCACTCGTCAAGCCCCTAGGATAACTTATTTTTCTTTTCCCAGAGACCAATAAATAAGAGTCTGTGTCTTCCCTCATAACTCTTAATAGAAATATACTGGATCTGAATTTTAGGGAGGAGTTTACTCAAGTTTTTCATATTGATTTGAAAAAGACGGCTAAATTTGGGCTGTACTGCAATACACTTATGTGGATTGGTTATTGATTAATTGAATACACAGAATGACTAGTTAATGTTATTAATGTAAAATGCGGCATAGTCTATATTGCCTAACCCTAGTCCCTGTCTGTAGTATTGCAGAGAAGGGAAAATCATTTTACTGGAAAAGGAAAATGCAAAGGTTTAGTAATTATATGCAACAGATGTAGTGAGAAGATCTTGTTGGCAGGAGAGTGGTATAATCGTGAGGCTGAATATGCTCGAATATGTTCTGTGTGTTAGTAAAAAAATATAGTAAATCAGTTGAATTAGACAACTAGGACTTTATTAATGAAAACATATCTTGGTCAGCAAGATATGAAGATGCAGGCAAGACAAGGAAAAAGATACTTCACACTTCCATATTTATGTGACCATATAAGTTAAGTGAGCAAGGAATATAGTTGGAGACTAAGAAAAGAGGTTTTCATCATGGATAAACTCTGCATGTGCCACGCCAACTTGCCCTGGTTACTGTTGCCCTTTGTGCTCATGATGTGATAATGGACAAAGCTGTGGGCCAGTGGTAAGTAGCAATGTGGTGTGAAGCCCTACATATTTCTTGTAACCTTTCATTAAGGGGCAAAAACTAGAGTGAAATTCAAGTGAAACTTCTAGTCACAGTTCTATTCATGGCAAAGAGTATAGACTATGACACAATAGAACTACTGCTTCTCATTATTATGATCAGTTGGACTCTCTTGTTGCTGACTTTGTTAGTCTACTGCCTAAAACTGTGTTCTTCCATCTTGTTTTCATTGAAGACCAAGCCCTCCTAGCTTTCACTAAAGAGAATGTGACCACGTTGGAAAATGCCAAATACAGAGAAAATTGGATGAAATCTTTCCAAGGGGCAAAGCACATAGGTCAGTATCTACTTGTGTTATTAATGAGCCAAGAAAGTATTATATTTCCCAGAGGTTACAGAGAGGCAGTGCCAAGATGGATAGAAGTAGGATTATGTTTATGAAAGGAATAAGGAAACAGATTTTACTACCTAGCTCTAGTTGAATTATGGGGGTAAGTCAGAATCTGAGGAAGAATATTGACTGGGTGCAGAGCTGGAGGAAACTTTGGGTAATTAAAGACTTGCATTTAAAGTTACATAGAAAATTTAGGATGTCTAGAAATACATCCTGACCCTTTTACAAGTAATTCCACCCTCAAGGGAAAGTGGGGAAAATTAGCAGGATCTTTAGTGTTCCAGGGACTGTCAAGGCTGTAGAAGTTTTGATAATATTTTGAAGTTGTACACTCAGACCCCAAAAGAGAAACACGTTGAGACCCAAACTTTTCAAGATAGGAGGGGGTGATAATAGGCAG
This sequence comes from Diceros bicornis minor, assembly GCF_020826845.1. NCBI lineage: Eukaryota > Metazoa > Chordata > Mammalia > Perissodactyla > Rhinocerotidae > Diceros > Diceros bicornis. Next base: position 131,527,865 of record NC_080781.1, read on the forward strand.
GGGGGTTCTTCATTGATTATCCCCAGAAAAGTAGTTAAAGGGAGGAAGAAGGTTAAGAGTAAATAGTACAAAAATATTAGAAAATATTGAATAAAGTTAGGCCCTGTACTGGTTACAGGTTATTGGGGGTTTTTTTGAATTCGAGAAACTTTTAAAACTGTTGTATTTAATCTTCCCTTTCAGGAAAACAACTATGGAATGTAAATAAAAAGAACTGATGATGAAACTGTAGCTTGGACCAATTCATTGAGTGCTAAATTGGTTTAAAAAAATGTGTTTAAAGATTTCAGATTTTCAAAAATAATTACCAGCTTGGGAAGTGCCATTTCAACCATCAGTTAAAACTACTTAATTGGAAACATAAAATTTCCATTGATAAAATTTTAAGATACTGTTTTAAAACAGTTTTTGGAACATATTTGGATATCCTTCCCAAGTTAAATGCTTGGCTCCTGTGTCAGACGAGTTAAAAGGCTATGTATTCTCTCAGTTTGAGGATCCACTGTGATCCTGGCATATGTATACTGAAGTAGAATAGGATGAGGATAATTGCAGTGTTATTAATTAGCTTGTCATTTAAGTCACTGATCTTTGTACTCAAGTTATATGTAAAGGCTTGGCCATGTTAGAAAGAATATATTTCTGAATCCTAATCTATATTTTCAACTGCCTGCTTGATACCTTCATTTGAATATCTGATGATAACCTGAACTTAATATGTACCCAACCAAGCTCTTCATATGACACTCCCTGTCAACTCCTCCTACAGTCTTTTGCATCTTAATTGATGACAGCTTCAGTCTTCAGGTCACAATATCTTGCTGTCATTCTTGCCCTCATTATCACATCCTATATATTGTCTGTCAATAAATCTTATCAGCTCTATCCGCGAAATATATTCCAGATTTGACTATTTCTAACTATTCCCACGGCCATTAATGTGGCCCAAAACCACCACCATCTCTTCCCGGATTATTGTAGTAACCCCTTAACTGGTCTTCTTGACTATGTTTTTGCCTCTCTTTAGACTAGTCTTAACATAAAATGCCCATCTGATCATGTCTCTACTCTGTTTAAAACCCTCCCGTGACTTCCCAGCTCATTCAGAGTATAAGCCACAATCTTCACTATGAATTAAAAGGCTCTGAATCATCTGGTCTGACTTCATCTTCTATGACACTTCCACTTCTCTTCACTTCAGTCACACTGATCTCCTGGCTATATTCTTTTTCAGATATTTGTTTTTATATTGTTTTATTATTTCCATTATTCTGATTTAAATTTATTATGTTTCTTTTTCTAACTTCTTTAGCTTATTCACTTTCCATTTTATTTTTAATAAAAGAACTATTTTAGCTACATCTAATAGGTTTTGTTATTTTATATTTGGTCTTTTCAGTATTAATCTACTTTTACATATTTTCTAATTTCCATCATAATGTGTTTTTGACATGAATGTGTTTTTAAATTTCCAAATGTATGTTTTAATGTCATTTCTGATTGAAATGCATCATGATCAGAAAATACAGTCTACATAACACTGAATTCTTTGAAACTTGTTGATGGGTTTGATGGTCTAATGTGAGGTTAACTTTTATAAATGTTTCACATATGCTTGAAAAGAATGAATTTTCTGATTTGGGAGTATAGGAGTAAGCTTGCAAATTTTATTGCTGAAATCATTATCAGTCCATTTGTTCTTATTGTGATTGCTAATATATTTGGATTTTCTATTTTATTTTCTATCTCATCATCTTACAATTTCTCCTTGATTGTTTTCCTTTCTTTCTTGCCTTTATTTGAATTGTTGTTTTATTTCTCTTTTCTCCCTATTTCACTTTTTCTCCCTATCTACTGGTTCCAAAAATATACAATATATAGACATATATTGTTATATATGTCTACATATATAACAAATTGTTACACTTGTAATTTTTAACATGCCCAACTTAACTCGAGTTTTAAAGTTAGTCATTGTCTCTACCATCCTTCTCAACAATACAATATAAGGACCTCAAATGCTTTACTTCTGTTCATTACCCATCTTGTCTTGCTGTGATAAAAAAATAATAGCCTCTGAGACATAGTGAATTTTAAGCTGAGTTGACTGCTGGGCAATCCATAGAAAATCTGATACAACATGAAAGGGTCAGGCTATGGGATGAGGTCTTCAGACTAACTGTCTCAGAGTAGGTCCAAGACAGTTGAAGCACTGGGGAATTACATCTAGGCATGAAGGAGGGGGAGCAGCCCCCTTGTGAAAACTGTCTCCCACAATAAAGGCAATGGTGGGGCTCAGGAAGCTCATGGGGAAGTAGCTCAGCTGGATCTAGAACTTGGCGCTTGGTTGATGTCAGCATTCCTGGCTACAAGGCTTTCCCCAGGGCCCACGGTATGCAGACTCTGACCTTTCGTATGCATATTACCTTGTGTTGTTCCTGTGCCTGCAGACCCTGTGGTGTATATCTTGTTGCTTAAAGAAAGCAGGATTCCCTAGCCTCTCTTTGGCCAACCTATAACTATGTAACACTGTGGGGGTGGGGTTACTCTCTTTCTTGGAGTATGCTCAGTTGCATGTCCAGCTATCCAAAGTAGGCTCTCTCTTCTGTACAGTCAAGGAAACTATCAACAAAATGAAAAGGCAATCTACTGAATGGGATAAAATATTTGCAAATCACATATCTAATAAGGAGCTAATATCCAAAATACATAAAGAACTCATACAACTCAATAGCAAAAAAAAATACGATTAAAAAATGGGCGGAAGATCTGAATGGTCATTTTTCCAAAGAAGACATACAAATGGCCAATAGGTACAGAAAAAAATACTCAACGTCATTAATCATCAGGGGCATGCAAATCACAACCACAATGAGATATCACCTCATACCTGTTAGAATGGTTATTATCAAAAAGACAAGAAATAACAAGTGTTGGCGAGGATGTCGACAAAAGGGAACCCTTGGGCACTTTTGTTGGGAATGTAAATTGGTGTAGCCACTATGGAAAGCAGTATGGGGGTTCCTCAAAAGTTAAAAGTAGAACTACCATAGGATCTGGTAATTCCACTTCTGGGTATTTATCCAAAAAACACAAAAAACTAACTGGAAAAGATATATACACCCCCATGTTCATTGCAGCATTATTTATAATAGCCAAGATATGGAAACAACCTAAGTGTCCATTTATGGATGAATGGATAAAGAAATTGTAATATATACACACACACACATACACACATGCATGCACACACACAATGGAATACTATTCAGCCATAAAAAAGAATGAAATCTTGCCATTTGCAATAACATGGTTGGACCTTGAGGGCATTATGCTAAGTGAAATAAGTCAGAAAGAGAAAGATAAATACCATATGATCTCTCTTACATGTGGAATCTAAAAACAAAACAAAACAAAACAAAACCAAGCTCATAGATACAGAGAACAGATTAGTGGTCACCAGAGGCGGGAGTGGGTGGGGTGGGAGAAATGGGTGAAGGAGGTCAAAAGGTAAAAAAAAAAATTAATAAATAAATTAAAAAAAAAAGTAGGCCACTGTCAGTGGGGGTCTTTGGACCTGGTGCAAACAGAACATCTATGTGCCCTTAGATATGGAACAATGAGGGTTTGGAGTACTGCACGCTGTCTAGTATTTATCTACTCATAAGGTTTTCCCCATAAGGTCTATGTTATTTCTGTACCAAGTGGTGCTAGGTCATGCACTCTTTGCACGACAAAAGGCAAAAAATAATAAACCCATAATTTCACAAGGTAAAGTGACTGTTTAGTTGAAACAATTCATAATCTTGCCAGTTCAAGATTTGCTAGATTTAGTGGAGCTCAGGCACAAGCCTATAAGTGAGTCCTGAATCTTCTTACTGAGTCTACATAGTACAGTTATATGGTCACTATTTGGCTGTTTTTCTGCTGATTCTGGGTAGTTTTCTGAAGAGCAATTGCTCAGATTCTTTTTTCTGAGTCCTTAATTGTTCGCCATCATACACTCTCCCTGCTCAGGGAAACCAAATCCATATGTACATGGTCAAAGTTCTGTAAAAATTTCCTTTTTTACAATTAAAACAATGTTTAATGTTTTAGTTCTACGATTTTTATATCCCCCAAATACGACATTTTTTATGCTAACAATTTCTATTTAGATTTACCCACATGGTTAACATTTTCTTTGATCACCATTCCTCTTTGCTCTTAAACTTAACTTTTGAGATTATATTTTTCCATTCTTGAACTACATCTTTTAGATGTTTCTTAAATGGGACTTTTGATGACAAACTCAACCGATCAAAATCCTTCTGGGATTTTAATTGGGATAAGGTTGTATTCATTGATGAAGTGTCTTTTACAGGAAGCTTCACAAGAAGCAGTGTCTTTCCAATATTAAGTCTTCCACACCACAATAGTCTGTCTTCACTCCTGATATTTATTTGCATATTTTCTTTTCTTCCCAACACATCTTCCCAGAGATTGGTCATTTAAGTAATTTCAAAGTAGAATCTTTTGGTTTGATCTTCTCTACTTTAAATTTGTTCTCTCTTTCATTGATATCTGTTTCTTTATGATTTCTCTTCTATTCTCACTGGGTTTATTTTGCTATTCTTTTCTAATTTTTAAAATGAATACTTAGAGAATATTGTTGATTTTCATCTTTTCATTTCTAACATAAGCATTTAAAGCTATAAGTTTTCCTTTGAGTACTGCTTTAGCTGCATTATACGAGTTTTGATGTGTCAGATTTGCACTATCATTTATGGTAAAATATTATCTAAATGCAATTATAATTCCTTTTTGTTAATGAGTTATTTAGATGTCCACCACTTAAATTTTAAAACATATGGGAATTTTATAGTTACTCTTTTGTTATTAATTTGTAACCTAAATGCATTTTGGTCAGAGAATATTCTCTGTATGCTTTCATTCTCTATAAATTTGTTGAGATTTGCTTTAAGGCCCAAAATATATTTAATTTATATTGTAATTTTTGTTTTGGCCTTAGTCTTATCTAATATCAATATTATTAGGTTTCTTTTGGTTAGTATTTACTCTAGATCATATCCCAATATCATGTCCCATCCATTTTCTTTCAACATTTATTTTGGTCATCTATATACTTAAAATTACATAGACTGATATTCACACTTTTTGGTGTACAGTTATATGAGTTTTGAAAAATGCATACACTCACATAACCACTATCACAATTATGATACAGGACAGTTCCATCATTCTGTAAAATTCCCTAATGCTGCTCTTCTGTAGCTAACCCACCCCTATACTGCAAGTCCAGGGAGACCAAATAGTCTATTATCTAAGTCTACAATTTTGCCTTTTCTAGAAAGTCATGTAAATAGAATGATACAGGATATATCATTTTGAGTCTGGCATCTTTCACTTATAATATTGCATTTGATGTTTATCCATATTGTTATGTGAATTAATGTTTATTCCTGTTTATTGCTGAGTAATATTCCATTGTAAGGATGCACCATGGTTCATTTATCCATTCAGCTGTTTTAGGACATTTGAGTTGTTTTCAGTTTTTGATGATGATGTGTAAAACTGCCTTAAACTTTTACTTAGAGGATTTTGAGTGAACATAAGTGATCATTTTTCTTGTGTAATGTCTAGAAGTAGGACTACTGTTCCATATGGTAAGCGTATGTTTAATTTTGTTAGAAACTGCCAAATTGTTTTCCAAAGGGTTGTACATTTTTGCATTCCCACCAGCAATATATGAGTTTTCCAGATTCTATGCATCCTTGTCATCACTTATTATTTTCAATATTTGTTAGAAGCATGAAATTTTTAAATTTTAGGATGTTTTTATATTTACACAAAAGTTACGTCGATAGTACAAAGAGTTCCTGTAAGTCTCTCATCCTGTTTTTTAAATTTTTTCCTTGCATTATCATGGCACATTTATCAAAACTAAGAAACTAACATTGGTACATTACTGTTAACTAAACTTCAGACTTTATTTGGATTTCACCAGGGTTTTTTTAATTTAATTATTTTATTGAGGTTATATTGGCTTATTATCTTGTGTAAATTTCAGGTGTACATTATTATATATCAGTTTCTGTATAGACTGCATCATGTTTGCCACCAATAGTCTAGTTTTCCACCAGTAGCCATCATCTATATGTGCCCCTTTACCCCTTTTTCCCTCCTCCCACCCCCTTCCCCTCTGGTAACCACTTATCTGTTCTCTTTGTCCAAGTGTTTATCTTCCACATAGGAGTGAAATCATATGGTGTTTGTCTTTCTCTGTCTGGCTTATTTCGCTTAGCACAATACCCTCAAGATCCATATACATTGTCGCAAATGGCACAATTTTGTCTTTTTTTATGGCTGAGTAGTATTCCATTGTATATATGTACCCCTTCTTTATCTATTCATCATTCTATGAGCACTTGGGTTGCTTCCACATCTTGGCTATTGTGAATAAAGCTGTGATGAACATAGGGATGCATAAATCTCTTTGAATTGTTGATTTCATGTTCTTTGGATAAATACCAAGTAGTGGGATAGTTGGATCATATGGTATTTCTAGTTTTAATTTTTTGAGAAATCTCCATACTGTTTTCCTTAGTGGCCACACCAGTTTGCATTCCCACCCTCATTCACCAGTTTTTTAAATTTATGTCTTCTTTCTGTTCTAGGGTCCAGTCCAGGGTACCATGTTGTATTTATTTGTCGTTTCTCCCAAGTATTCTCTGGTCTGTGACAGTTTCTGTCTCTCTTTTTTTTTAATGACCTTAGTCTTGAGGAGTAGTGGCTAATTATCTAGTAAAATGTCCCCCAATATAGGCATGTCTGATGTTTTTCTCATTATTGTGTTGAAGTATGTGTTTGTGGAAAGAGAGTCATACAGATGAAGTGCGCTTTTGGTCCATCGTATCAAGGGGTACCATGATATTTATACAGCATAAGTTGTGATAATTTTCATCATTTGATTAAGGTAGTTTTTGCCAGGTTTCTCCACTATATGGTTACTATTTTTCCCTTTCCATATTTTATTTATGGAAGTGAGTCACTAAGTTCAGCTCACACTCAAGGGGAGCAGGGAATTGAACTCCATCTTCTGGAAGGAGGGTATCTACTTATTTTATTTAGAATTGTCTTATAAGGAAGATTTGTTTCTTCCCTCAAATGATTTACTTGTGCAATCATTTGTTTATATCTGCATAGACTCATAGATATTTTGTTTTTGGATTATAATCTAGTACTATGCTTTTTAAAAATTTTTTTATTTTGATCATATTGGTTTATAACATTGTGTAATTTCAGTTGCACGACTATTGTTTATCAATTTCTGTATAGACTGCATCGTGCTCACCACCAAAAGTTTAGTTTTTATCCATCACCATACACGTGTGACCCTTTACCCCTTTCACCCATCCACCCGCTTCCCCTCTGATAACCACTAATCTGTTCTCTTTATCCATGTGTATGTTTATCTTCCACAGAGGAGTGAAATCAGGTGGTGTGTGTCTTTGTCTTGTTTATTTTGCTTAATATAATACCCTCAAGGCCCATCCATGTTGTTGCAAATGGGACAATTTTGTCTTTTTATGTGTCTGAGTAGTATTCCATTGTATATATATACCACTCTTCTTTATCCATTCATCCATTGATGGACACCTGGGTTGCTTCCACATCTTGGCTATTGTGAATAATGCTGCAATGAACATAGGGGTGCATAAGTCTCTTTGAATTGTTGATTTCAAGTTCTTTGGATAAATACCCAGTGGGATACCTAGGTTGTATGGTATTTCTATTTTTAATTTTTTGAGAGACTTCCATACTGTTTTCCTTAGTGGCTGAACCAGCTTGCATTCCTACCAGCAGTGTATGAGGGTTCCCTTTCTTCCACATCCTCTCCAACATTTGTTATTTTTTGTCTTGGTAATTATATCCATTCTAACACGTGTAAGTTGATATCTCATTGAAGTTTTGATTTGCATTTCCCTAATGATTAGTAATGCTGAACATCTTTTCATGTGCCTGTTGGCCATTTGTATATCTTTGGAAAAATGTCTGTTCATATCCTCTACCCCTTTTTTTTATTGGGTTGTTTTTTGCTGTTGTTGAGTTCTTTGAGCTCTTTATATATGTTGGAAATTACCCCTTGTTGGATATATGATTTGCAAATATTTTCTCCCAGTTGGTGGGTTGTGTTTTTGTTTTGTTCTTGGTTTCCTTTGCCTTGCAGAATCTCTTTAGTCTGATGTCATCCCATTTGTTTATTTTTTCTTTTGTTTCCCTTGCCTGAGCAGACATGGTATTCCAAATGATGCTGCTAAGACCGATGTCAAGAGTGTACTGCCTATATTTTCTCCTAGGAGTTTTATGGTTTCATGTCTTACCTTCAAGTCTTTAATCCATTTCGAGTTAATTTCTTTGTATGGCATAATATAATGGTCTACTTTAACTCTTTTGCATGTGGCTATCCAGTTTTCCCAGCACCATTTGTTGAAGAGAATTTCTTTTCTCCATTGTCTATTCTTGGCTCCTTTGTCGAAGATTAGCTACACACAAATGTGTGTTTTTATTTCTGGGCTTTCAATTCTGTTCCACTGATCTGTGTGTCTGTTTTTGTGCCAGTACCATGCTGTTTTGATTACTATAGCTTTATAGTATATTTTGAAGTCTGGTATTGTGATGCCTCCAGCTTTGTTCTTTTTTCTCAGGATTGCTTTCACTATTCGGGCTCTTTGGTTGTTCCATACACATTTTAGGATTCTTTGTTCTATTTCTGTGAAAAATGCCATTGGGATTCTGATTGGGACTGCATTGAACCTGTAGATTACTTTAGGTAATGTGGACATTTTAACTGTTTATTCTTCCAATCCATGAGCATGGAATATCTTTCCAGTTCTTTATGTCTTGTTTGATTTCTTTCAATAATCTCTTATAGATTTCAGTGTATATGTCTTTAACCTCTTTCATTAAATTTATTCCTAGATATTTTATTCTTTTTGTTCCGATTGTAAATGGGATTGTACTCTTGATTTCTCTGTCTGCTAGTTCGTTATTAGTGTTTGGAAATGCAACTGATTTTTGTAAGTTGACTTTGTACCCTGCAACTTTGCTGTAGTTGTTGATTATTTCTGATAGTTTTCTGTTGGATTCTTTAGAGTTTTTTATATATAGAATCATGTCATCCACAAACAGCGAGAGCTTTACTTCTTCATTTCCAATTTGGAGGCCTTTTATTTCTTTTTCTTGCCTAATTGCTCTGGCCAAATCTCCTAGATTATGTTGAATAAGAGTGGGGAGAGTGGAGACCTTTGTCTTATTCCTGTTCTCAGAGGGATGGCTTTCAGTTTTTCACCATTAAGTATAATGTTGGCTGTGGGTTTGTCATATATGGCCTTTATTATGCGGAGGTACTTTCCTTCCATACACATTTTATTGAGAGTTTATGTCATAAATGGATGTTGGATCTTGTCAAATGTTTTCTCTGCATCTATTGAGATGATCATCTGATTTTTATTCCTCATTTTGTTAATGTGGTGGATCACAGAGATTGATTTGCGGATGTTGAACCATCCAGCAATCTTGGTATAAATCCCACTTGATCACGGTGTATGATCATTTTAATGTATTGCTGTATTCAATTTGCCAATATTTTGTTGAGGATTTTTGCATCTATGTTCATCAGTGATATTGGCTTGTAATTTTCCTTCTTTGTGTTGTCCTTGTCTGGTTTTGGTTTCAGGGTAATGTTGGCCTCATAGAACAAGTTAAGAAGTGTTCTGTCGTTCTCAACTTTTCAGAACAGTTTGAGAAGGATAGGTATTAACTCTTCTTTGAATGTTTGGTAGAATTCCACAGAGAAGCCATCTGGTCCCGGACTTTTGTTTTTTGGGAGTTTTTTTCATTATTGTTTCAATCTCTTTACTTGTGATTGGTCTGTTCAGATTCTCTATTTCTTCTTGATTCAATTTTAGCAGGTTGTATGAGTGTAAGAATTTATCTGTTTCTTCTAGGTTATTGAATTTGTTGGCATATGGTTTTTCATTGTATTCTCTTATAATCCTTTGTATTTCTGTGGTATCTGTTGTAATTTTGCTCTTTCATTTTTGATTTTATTTACTTGAGCCTTCTCTCTTTTTTTCTTAGTGAGTCTGCCTAAGGGTTTGTCAATTTTGTTTATCTTCTCAAAGAAAGAGCTCTTAGTTTCGTTCATCCTTTCTATTGTTTTTTTAGTCTCTATTTCATTTATTTCTGCTCTAATTCTTGTTATTTTCCTTCTTCTGCTGACTTTGGGCTTTGTTTTTTCTTCTTTTTCTAGTTCTGTTTTGGTATAGTTTAAGATTACTTATTTGAGATTTTAATTGTTTGTTGAGGTAGGCCTGTATAGCTATAAATTTCCCTTTAGTATCACTTTTGCTATATCCCATAAGAGTTGCTATGTTGTTTGCATTTTCATTTGTCTCCAGGTATTTTTTAATTTTTCCTTTGATTTCTTTGTTGATCCAATGGTTTTCAGTAGCGTGTTGTTTAGTCTCTACATATTTGTGACTTTCCCAGCTTTTTTCTTTAGTTCATTTCTAGTTTCATAGCACTGTGGTAGGAAAAGGTGCCTGATATGATTTCAGTTTTAAATTTATCGAGGCTTGCCGTGTTTCCCAATATACGGTCTATCTTTGAGAATGTTTCATGTGTGCTTGAGAAGAATGTGCATTCTGCTGTTTTCAGATGGAATGTTCTATATTTATCTATTAAGTCCATCTGGTCTAGTGTTTCATTTAAGGCCATTGTTTCCTTGTTAACTTTCTTGCTGTATGATCTATCCATTGACCTAAGTGGGATGTTGAGGTCCCCACTATTGTCATGTTGCTGTCAGTTTCTCCCTTTGTGTCTGTTAATAGTTGATTTATATACTTTGGTGCTTTTGTGTTAGGTACATATATATCAATAAGTGTTATGTCCTCTTGCTGAAGTGTCCCTTTTATCATTATACACTGCCCCTCTTTGTCTCTCATTGTCTTTTTTATCTTGAAGTCTGCTTTGTCTGACATAAGTATGGCAACACCTGCTTTCTTTTGGTTGCCATTTGCTTGGAGTATCCTCTTTCATTCTTTACCCTGAGCCTATGTTTTTCTTTAGAGATGAGATGTATTTCCTGTAAGCAGCATATTGTTGGGTCTTGTTTCTTTAATCCAGCCAGCCACTCTGTGTATTTTGATGGGAGAATTCAATCCACTTAGTTTTAGGTTGATTATTGTTATTTGAGGGCTTAAAACTGCTATTTTTTCTTTTGTTTTCTGGTTGTTCTATATTTCCATTGTTTCTTTTCCTTTGTATCTATGACTGCCATTTCAGTTTGGTGGTTTTCTTTGATGATTTTCTCAGTTTTTTTTTTATTTATGATTTGTGGCTCTGCTCTCATTTTTTGTCTAGTGGTTACCATGAGGTTTGTAGAAATGATCTCATAGATGAGATAGTCCATATTCTGATAGCCTCTTGTCTCCATTAGCCTAAGCAGGTTCCATCCATTTCCTCTTCCTCTTCTGAGTTATTGTTGTCACAAATTTTTTGTGTGTGTTTGTGTTGTGAGTTTGTGGCTAAAATGAAGGATTTGTACTTATTTTTGATGCTTTCCTTCCCTTTATCTCTTATAATTATTTGATAACCTGCTCTGATAGAGAGTTGCAATTTTCTGATTTTTTCTGTCTATTTACCTCCTTGCTGAAAGCTTTATAAACCTTTGCCTTTTTATTTCAGGTAGGAGGACTCCCTTCCTTTCTTGTAAGGCAGGTCGAGTGGTCATGAACTCCCTCAGCTTTTGTTTATCTGGAAAAGCTTTTATTTCTCCATCATATCTGAAGGATAGTTTCACTGGATATAGTATTCTCAGCTGAAAGTTTTAGTCTTTAATTATTTTGAATATATCATTCCTTCTCTCCTAGTCTGTAAGGTTTTTGCTGAGAAATCTGCTGAAATCTTGATAGTGGTTCCTTTGTAGGTTATTTTCTTCTACCTTGCTGCCCTGAATATTTTTTCTTTGTCATTGACTTTTGCCAGTTTTAATATTATATGCCTTGGAGAAGGTCTTTTTGCATTGATGCGATTATGAATTCTATTGGCTTCATGTACTTCTAAGTCCAGTTCCTTCCCCAAGTTTGGGAAGTTCTCAGCTATTATTTCTTTGAACAAGCTCTCTGCTCCTTTCTCCCTCTGGAATACCTATAATCCTTATGTTGCTTTTCCTAATTGAGTTGGATATTTCTTGAAGAATTTCCTCATTTTTTAAAAGTCTTAGCTCTCTCTCCCCCTCTACCTGAAGCATTTCTAGATTTCTATCTTCTAGGTTATTTATTCTCTCCTCCACTAGGTCAGCTCTACTTTTTATGGTTTCTAGATTATTTTTTATTTCATTAATTGTGTTCTTCATATCCAGAATTTCTGTATTTTTTTGAAGGTCTTCAATATCTTTAGTGAAGTGTTGCTTCTGCTCATTAATTTTATTCCTGACCTAATTGAACTGTCTTTCTGAGTTTTCTTTTATCTCATTGATTTTCTTTATGACAACTATTTTGAATTATCTGTCTTTAGATTGTAAATTGCTATGACTTCAGGATTGGTTTCTGGATACTTCTCATTTTCCTTCTGCTCTAAGGTGTTACTGTAGTTCTTCATGATATTTGATGAATTGATCCTTTGCCAGAGCATATGTGGCAGTATCATGTCACAGATTCCAACTGTGACCGCTGTAGGGGACAGGAGCTGTGTTTTCTGATGCTGCCCCGTCTGCTGGAAGTTGTGCTGGTATGGGGTAGCTCTTCATTTGTGTGGGCTGGCTGTAGCTGCTTGGTGGGTCATGCATGCTCATGTAGATGGGGCCTCTATGCTTGACAGGTGGATTGCTCTCATGTGGGTGGGGTCTGCTCTGCTTGGTGGGGGACTGGTGGAGCTGCTGCACTAGATGAGATGAGCGCTTTCTTTCCTGCAGGCCAGCACTGCTCTCACTGGTGGTTTGGCTCAGCTTCTGTGCTTGGTGGGTGGGGCTTCTTTGTGGGGGCTGAGCTGCCGCCACTCGGCAGGGAGCTTTCCCACAGGTGGGGCTGCTGCAGCATAGTGGACACTACCATGGGCTGGGCTACTACTCTGAAAGCATTTGTGCATGGGCCCAGCTTCCCTCGCCTCATCTTGCAGTCATACTGGCTGCTGTGTGAGGATCTGTGACCTGGATTGCTGCCACTGGGGAGGGGGAGGGGTCCGCTCACCTAGTTCCACTGCTTCCTGGGCATCCAGTCCACCCACCTTCAGATGTATGGCTGCATGGATCTCTCAGGCATCCTGTTGTGTGGTGTAAGGAATCTTCTGTTGTTTAATGAATGTCTGTTTAGTTGTAACTTAGAGGGGAGAGACAAAGGGAACAACTCACTCTGCCATGATGCTGATGTCTCTCCTATGTTTTTTTTTATTGCTCAAATTGTTCCATATTTAGCAGTTGAGTTGTCTTCAGTTGGTTTCTGTATCCTTTAGACATACCTTTGTTTATTTATTTTGGGATTTTTTTTGAGTACTTCCTTTCTTTATGAAACTAAAAAAAGTCTCCAGAATCACCTTGTATATTCCCTGCCCCAGTCCTAGAGTCAGTCATTTTTCTGAGGAATCCTTTTTCCTTTTATTGGAAGATGGTATTAGAAACTAAGATCTGGGCACTAGGTGTACTCATTGCAACTGGGGTTTTGTTGCTTCTAGGCCTTCTCATCAGTTGACAGATCTAGATAATATATGTGTGTATACTAACCTGTGTGTATACACATATCTAAAATTCTTTGTGTTTCTGTATCTATTCATCTGTGTGTGTACATAAATACACACATATATTGTATATATGTATATATAGCCAAACATGAGTTCATACTGATGTCTTCAATTCTAATTTAATACCACAGTGTTCATTTTAGTCTTTTTTCTTGTTTATCAATAACTTCTCTAACCATGAAAAATCTGACTTCCACTATCCACCATCCATTTATTTGTTCAACCACAGTATACTTGTAAAGCAGTTTTGGAATTGTTAAACTGTACTCCCACTAGTACAGTTTACCAACTTTACCAATTATAGTACAGTGTTTACACACAGTTCCATTTGTCTTTAGCTCTACAATTTCTGGCCAAATCATCATTTTCAAAAGATACTTAAGTCAGCTACTTTCCCTTTCAGTGTGGTTATATCATAAATTTGTAAGACAGTTAAATTCATTGTCACAGTCTGTATTCCATCCTAGGATCCCCAGACATCCTTGGTTTCTTGGTTGACTGTTTTCTTTGGTTTTCATACATTAAAGTTCCCTCCTTGCAGCATAATGTTCTATGGGTTTCAATAAAATCATAGTGTCATGAATCCATACCCCAGTACTTTATAGGACTTTTTCTTTACCTTAAACATTCCTTTGTGAATACCCTTTGTAGATTATGACTTTTCTGTCTCCCAACCTCTGGGAACCACTAATTTGTTCTCAGTCACTGTAGTTTTGTCTTTTTCAGGATGTCATTTGAATCATAAAATATGTAGCTTTTTGGGTCTGGATTCTTTCACTTGGCAAAATGCATTTAAGATTCATTCATGCTCTTACATGAATCAACAACTTGTCCCTTTTTATTGCTGAGTAGTATTCCATTGTATGGCTGTATCACAGTTTGTGTAACCGTTCTCATGTTGATGGGTACCTTGGTTGCTTCTAGTTTTTAGCAAATATGAATAACACTGCCATAAACATTCCCATAGCAGTATGTGTGGACACAAGTTTTCAAATCACTTGGATAGATACCTAAGAGAATGATTTCTGGGTCATATTGTTGCATAAATTAAATTTATATTTAATTTTTGAATAAACTGTCAAAATGTTTTCCAAAGTTGTTATACCATTTTGCATTCTCACCATAAATGAAGGAGGTGAAAGCTTAGGTCAATGACTTGAGAACTTTTCTTTTCTAAAATATACATTTAGTGTTAGAAATTACTTCCAAGCAATGCTTTAACAGCAATACACACACACAGACACACACATACACACACACTCACAGACACACACACATTTATGTTCTCTTTTAAACATTTTGTAATTTACCTTTGAATTTATCGTTCACCCACGTTATTCATAAATTTGTTATTAAATTTACAAATATTTGGGTATTTTCCAAATATCTTTCTGTATATGACTTCTAGTTAATTTCTGTTTTGTTCAGAGTACACGAATATGCTTTTAATTATTTTAATTATGTCACATATTGTTTTATGACCCAGAATATATTGTATCTTGGTAAATGTTCCATGTGCATTTGTAAAGAATGTGTATTGTGTTGTTAGATGAAGTGTTCTGTAGAATGTCAATTAGGTCAAGTTGGTGGATAGTGTTGTTTAGGTTTTCAATACCTGTACTGATTTTCTATCCATTTGTTGTATATAGAGGGAACAATGCTGAGAGAAAAATATTGAAGTCTCCAAGTATAATGATGGATTTGTTAATTCTCCTTTCAATTCTATCAATTTTTGCTTGCTGTATTTTGAAGTTCTGCTATTAGATGCATACTTCTTAAGGATTATGTTTTCTTGGAAAATTGACCTCGTTATCATTATGTAATGTTTTTCTTTATTCATGCTAAGACTTGGTTCTGAAGTCTACTTTTCTAGTATCAATATAGTAACTCCTTTCTTCTTTTATTATTATTTGCATGATATATATTTTCCTTCCTCTTACTTTTAACCTACCTATTTATATTGAAAATGGGTTTTTAATAGATAGCATACAAACTTTTTTAATCTTAAATAACAATCTCTATTATATTTAAGGGACATTAATTTACATTTAATATAATTATAAAGATTATTGGATTTATAGCTATCCTTTTATTGTTTGTTTGCTTTATTTCTTTTCCTTTTTTTCTCCTTTTCCTATCTTCTTTTGGATCAATGTATAAAAGTAAGTAATGTACTTTACTTTTTAGAATAATTTTAGATTTACAGAAAAACTAAGTAGACAGTACAGATAGTTCCCATATACCCCACACCCACTTCCCTCTATTATTAACATCTTACATTGCTGTGGTACATTTGTTACAATTAATGAATCAATATTGATACATTATCATTAACTAAATTCATACTTTATTCAGATTTTCTTAGTTTTTGTCTAATGTCTTTTTTCTAATCCAGTATTTCATTTAGGATACCACATTACATTTATATTTAGTTTTTATGTCTTCTTATACTCCTCTTGGCTATGACAGTTTCTCAGACTTCCCTTGTTTTTGATTTCTGACAATTTGTGGAGTACTAGTCAGGTATTTTGTAGAGTGATCCTCTATTGGGAGTTTTCTTATTTTTTTCTCGTGATTAAACTGAAGTTATAGGTTTTTGGGAGGAGTACCACAGAGGTAAAGTGTCATTCATCACATCATATCATGTTTTAACATGATTTAATACTGTTCATGTTGACCTTCATAATCTGGTTGAGGTGGTGTTTGTCAGTTTCTCTAAAGTTGCTTCTTTCCTCTCCACCTTTCTTTCCTTTCCATGTTTTCTTCTTTGGAAGTAAGTCACTATGTGCATCCTACACTTAAAGAGTGGAGAGTTATACTTCCTATCTTTGAGGACAGAGTATCTACATACATTATTTAGAATACATGAATATTTTTAGTATTTAGTTTTAATTTTTGATTTTTTTTGCTATGTCTTTGTGTTTTTTTTTAAATAGTTACACTGGGTATTGCAATATACATATCTAACCTTTTACAGTCTCCTTAGAGTTAGAGTTTTACCACTAGAAGTAAAATGTAGAAGCCTTATAAACATATAGGCCCCTTACTCTTTCCCTTTTTGCTATAGTTATGATATGTATTATATCTCCATACATAGAAAACCCCCTATACAATGTTATAATGTTATATTCAACATTCATACATATTTCTAAGAAATTGAAGAATTATAGATCTTAAAATATTTACTTAGATATTTACAATTTTGCTTGCTATTCTTTCCATCTTTCTGTTTCTTATCCTTCCAAGTTTCCCTCTGGTATCATTTCCCTTAAGCAAGGAGAGATTTTAGAGTCATTAACAGACCAAATTCTCTTAGTTTTCCTTCATATGAGAATGTCTTTAATTAGCCTTAATTCCTTATGGATATTTTTATTGCCTATAGAATTATGGATTGACAGTTCTTTCCTATCAACACTTTAAAGATATTTTCCACTGTCTTTTGCTTTCCGTATATTTTGATGTAAAAATCTATGGCCATTCAAATCATTGTTCCAATTTGGAAAGCAAAGAGAAAAACAATTGGAAATAAAATGAGCAGGGTCTTAGAGACATTTTGGAAAATATAAATTCATGACCTTAGATTCTACAAGGAGAAGAAAAAGACATTGGGTTGGATGGAAATAATAATGAAGAAAAATGGCCCCAAAGTCCCAAAATTTGGCCACCACATAAATTTACATATTCAAGAATCTCAAACCTCAAATAGGATAAACTTAAAACCATGCCTAAACACATTATAATCACATTTTTGATAACCAAACGTGAAGAAAAAATATTGCAAGCAGCTTGAAAATTGACTCATTTTACATAATTTCACAATTATATATATTACTGTCATGTATTTTTTTCCATTTCCATTGTATGTTGCTATTGTTTTATGCTTTCAATATTTGCCTATATTTATCCATGTATATACTATTTTCTACACTTTTCATTCCTTCTTGTATTTTAGAACTTCCATATGTGATATTTTTTTTTGAAAAAACTGATATTCATGTTCTTTAAAATCCTCAGGAAAAAAGAAATTTCAGTGTTTAATCTTTGTAAGTCCCCACTTTCACTAAGATTTTATCCTGATAATTTGTTACTATCTTTTTAGATCCTCATCCCTATGAGAAGCATTTTCTGACTGGCGTTTTTACAGTTTTTGATAGGACAAATAGTCAGAATAAATCTCTCTCCTGCCTTTAGTATGAGAATCAAAAGTCTAATTTTTTTTATTATAAGCTAATTTAGGTACTTTATTTAAAAAATATTCAGCATTTCTATGTGTTTATTTTTGGGAGTAGGGGCGGGCTTTTTACGTAAGCCCTTTCTGCCATATTATTGGGAGTCTCTGAAGTAACTTTTAAACTTCTTTAGGCTTTAGAATAAACTAAATGGGAAAACAGTGATATGTTTTATAATAGAAGTTGAGAATCTAATATTCCATGATCTTTTGATATGTCTATCTAATGCTCAGAATTTGAAGTTGTCAATTTTTTTCCTATTTTTGCATGCTTCTTATCCCTTAAAGGTGATTGTGTTTTATCACTGTGGTGACTGTGCAATTACCACAGAGTATGTGGTACATGCATGACATATTTTAATCTGTGTAAAATTTTGGTTACTAGCACTAAAGCTAAAAGGCCATACATTTCTGTGATTGAAAATTTCTGAAATATTTTGTCTTATTTGCAAAAATCTTGACCTGAACTGAAAATACCTATGAATTATTTATGATGATATTTGGGGAATTGTTTCTAAATATAATGTGAATATAAGACTTTAAGTAGAATGTACTGAATCCCAACTGAATGTGTGTCTTTTATGAATTAGTTCTTAATAGCCATGACTGGATTATAGAAATAATTATGTTTGTGGTTTCTGATCTGGAATTATAAAATGAAACTATTTATTCAGTGATTCTTGTTATTAATTTAATTGAATTTTTGACATTCTAAACTAGTTTTGTGGAATAAACGTGATTTAAAATTTAGGAAATGGATATATGCATATATCAAATAACTTCTAGAATCAGTGGTTCAGGTATCTTCCTAACTGAGACAAAGGAATTGCTTAGTGACACCACTAGAAACAATATTTCCAATAAAAACTCCAATGAAATAGTATAGACTCTCTTTTGAATACTAGGGACCTTAAATCTCTTATTTTACTGGAGTTCTTCTCTGGCTTTGAACGGAGGACGTCAGTGGTGGTTGGAATATCTTTATCTTTTTAGATAGTTGATGCTGTGTTAAGATGATATTGACAGGTAGGATTATCTGAACCAGTATCCTTTTTTTGTGTGTGTGTGTGAGGAAGATCGGCCCTGAGCTAACATCTGCCAATCCTCCTCTTTTTGCTGAGGAAGACTGGCCATGGGCTAACAACCATGCTCATCCTCCTCCACTCTATATGGGATGCCGCCACAGCATGGCCTGCCAAGTGGTGAGTCGGTGCACGCCCAGGATCCGAACCAGTGAACCCCGGGCCGCCGCAGTGGAGCTCGCACACTTAACGGCTTGCGCCACCAGGCCGGCCCCTGAACCAGTATCTTTTAGGCCAATTCCAATTTCAAAGTGTTAATTGCCAATTTTGAATATGGCACATTAGAGTAGTCAAGTTGAAAAATGAAAAAAAAAGCGATATACGCATATCTCAAAAGAGACTTTAAAATTGATTGAAAGTGCTCATAGTAGAATAAAGAACTTAGTAAAGTTAAATTAGAAATCAGTACATGAGCACCTGGCTTTGTTATCAGTAAAATTATCTGAGCTGTCTCTACTCTTTTTTTTTTAGTCTCCAAAATAAAACATAACTAATATACATTTTAAGCCTGATAATATCATCCAAATACAAGTATGAGAGTGCTCAAGAAGTGAAGGACATGGAAAAATATAGAAACAGGTCTCTTTTTATAGGGAAATAAATTTCAAAAGACACATTTAATTGGTGGGAAAATGGTGGGTCATATTTACCTGAAGAGGAACATTGTGCTGAAATAGAAAATTTAATAAAAACATCAGAGTTCTAAAATCCTGCCACAAAAGTATCAGATTCAAAGGAAGTTACAATAAAGAGGGCTTTATTTAATGCAAAAACAAGATAAAATGACTTAGTCCAATAACTTGTGGCATGGGTACGTTGTCAACCTATGTTTAAGAGAAACAGTAATGACTCAAATGCCATTGTACTTCCCTCTACCCCAGCAAAGTAAACATCTACAAACATTAACAAAGGAATGACAAGTTTCTTTTAGTAGCAAGTAGAGGAAACTAATTTTAGTGTTTACAAAATGTTAGGTACACTGAAAGGGTGCTGTTGTGTCTCACAATTTCCAAGAAAGTTGTTAATAGCCAAGACACAGGAAGGGCTGGAATCATCGTGGATCTGGAACTTCAACAGCAGAAAATTGTGAATCTTCTCCCTAACATTCTGACATTGACTTGATTTGGCCCTGAAGACTCCCAGTCTCTGTTTCAATGTTTTTAAATGCCCCATAGAGATAATTTTATTTGTCAATGGATCAATCAGCTATGTTTACAGATTCCAAGTTCATTTAATCATTAGTACTGGTTTCCCTGTATTGACGTTATTCCAAGAGAAGGGAGGATTCCTATGAATCAGATGGTTACCCAAAGAAGAGTGTACTACAGTTTGAAAGTAAATTGATAAGACTGAAGTAAAGCCCAAAAGAAGTGAGAGATAAGACATAATTTCAACCACACTTATTGGGTCTCCATTTATTACAATTCCCTGTGGTGGGAGTAAGTGATACAAAGATGAGTTAGACACACAATGCCTAATCCGCCCTTCTGCTGTGCCTTGCCACCAGGCCACAGGCTGCATTTCCAGATTTCTGTGCTACAGCCAGAAGGCAGAGTTCCAGACTTCCTGCCTTTAACAATCATCAAATCTAGGCCCACTATATTTGCAGTTCAAGTAGAGAAACTTCTGCGCCATAAAAAGTGTACAAATAAAACTGTGGAGATTCATACAAAAGAGAAAGAGGACTAAGAGAGGAAATCATGAATGAGGCAACTTTGCAGAGTCTTGACAGATGGTGTACAGAAACTAAAGGCTGTTTACCATAACTCATTTTTGTTTTCCTCCTAGGCACATAGCTGAAATACATTTCTCAGCCTCACTTGCAGTTAGGTACGGCTATACGACAGAATTATAGCCAATGTAACATGAGAGAAAATGATGTGCCGGGACCATAAAGACTTTTTTGTGTGAGTTCTTCTCTGTTCTTTTCCACTTCCAGCAAACTTATGACAACCACCTAGACGCACCTTGAAGCTACATGTTGAATATGGCAGAGTGGTCATCAGCCTGGGTCTATTAATGACTGTGGAGCAGAGTCTCTCCCAACAACCCAGAACCACCCTGGATGGTTAAATGAATGAGAAATGAATCTTTAATATGTTGAGTTTTTTTACATGTTTTGGTCTATTTAACACACACTAACCTACTCTAATGTAGAAATTGGTATCAGAAGAGAGGAACTACTGTAACAAAAATCTAAAGTATGAGTCATTGGCTTCATGGATAGGAAAAGATGCAGCAGGTGGGTAAAGTAGACCTCCATGTTAGGTAGGGTCAAAACATTTGGCAAAACTATCCTTTTCAATACTTTTTAAAGTTAAAGCAAAGATATATATTATCTTTATATTGCTGTAGCTATCTATGGGCCTATATTATCTATAGGCCTATATTTATTTATATTTATATTATGGCTTATAATATAAGCCTATATTTATAGGCCTATATTAGGCCTATAGCTATAGGGGAAGTGATCATCAAGAGACAGAGTGCTAGTGCCAGTATATTACTCTGAGTTGACAATTACTTGCTACCTTTAGCAAGAAAGATCCCAGGTACTAAATGATCATTCAGAATAGAGCTGTGAACCAATCTGGTCCATTCGTGCCAGACTCATATGTAAGAAGGAAAAATCTTTCCTCTCACGTAAACTGCTATATTTGAGCTTGTTGGTTACATCAGCAAAGCCTTTACTTTAACTAATGGAGCAGGATGACAGAGTATGAACAAAGCCACAGAAGTAACTTAAGTGTACCAAGGAAATGTCACGGCATATTGTGTGTCTAGACCAAGAGTTGGCAAACTATGGCTCATGGGCCAAATTCAGCCTGCTGGCTGTTTTTTTTTTTTTTCCCCAAGTGTTATTGGAACACAGCCATAGTCATTCATTAATACACTGTCTATTGTATAGATATTATCTATTGTATTGTTTGTAACGTATTAAGCATTTATAACAGAGACCACATGGCCTGCAAAGCCAAATATATTTGCTATCTGGTCATTTAGAGAAAAAGTTTGCTGACCCGTGGTCTAGACTTTATATTGAAAATAATGGAGGGAAAGGGAGATAATACCTAGAATATTTGCTAAAATCAATGTGGAAGGTCTTAAAAGTCAGAATGAATGAGGCAATGTGGAACTATTACAAGTATTTGGAAAGATGAGTGATGTCTTTATATATTTCTAAAAATCACATTGTAAGATGATGTTGACAAACTAGAGTGGTCAAAGGACAATAAGGATGCAAGTAAAGGGTCTGAAACCAGATCATAGTGGGTATGGTTGGAGAATCTATAAATATTTAACCTACAGAAAAGAAGATTTAAGGTGTATAATACATAGGTATTCAAATATTTAAAAGCCTGACTGGTGGGAAAAAATCCAATTTAATTGCAAATATGCAATTCAGTGTCTCATCAGAAGGCAGTGTTTCTCTAAGACAGACACTTGAGTAGAGCTAAAGTGAGATTCTTTAAGAGGTCAAATCAGATAAGTGTGAATATACTCTAAAAATGTCTAGCACAAAAATATTTCATGTATTTTTTATGTTGAAATTCCATGTTATATTTTCTTTAATCCACTGCAATCTGACTTTCTTCATAACCAATGCCACTTCTCTGAATTTGCTTTTGCCAAGGTTACCACTAGCATCTTTGTTGAAAAATTCAATGAATATTTTTCAAGCATTTATACTATTTATGACCCACTTTTAAAAATCTTCCTGTCACTTTGATTTTGTAACACTGACTTTGTTGGTTTTTTCCTCTCTCTGGACATTTCATGTTAATCTCCTTCAAAGGCTCTTCTTTTGTTGGCCTTTCATTTACATATTAGTTTTACTCAAAGTTCTGCTGTGGACTCTTTCTTCATCCTACTCCTTCTCACTGATGACTGCTGCATATTCTAAAATGAGATGCTAAAGCCACATTGCATCATGTTTTCAAAGTCTTTTTAAGAATTCATGAGGTTTTAGGATTACATTTTAAGAAAAGTTCATCTCTCTCAATGACTTTATTCATTTACAATTGAGTACCTAATTGGCTCTGTCCTTGGTGCTGAGATCCAACACTGAAGAAAAAAAAGGTACATGAGTTTCTGGCTCTTGTGGAATTTTCATTCTAGTTGAAGGAGAAGAAGAGAAGTAAACAAAAATTAAGATAAACGTGAAAATTTCAGACAGGGCCAAGTGCTATGAAGAAGAGAGGCCATGGTAATTAATCAGGGAGTAGCTGGGAAAATGACTAATGTAGATAGGATTATCAGGTATAATTTCTCTGAGATTTGAATAATGAGAAACTAAGAGTTTTGACCTGGGACCTGGATAATAAAAAGAAGGTAATCATGTGAAGATCTGGGTGAATAGTATTGCCAGTGGATTGAACAGTGAGTCCAAAGACCTGAAGGTGGGAATAAGTGTGGTATGCTGAAGGAACAGAGAGATTAAAATATAGTTAACAAATGGGGCAAGTAATCGTTGAAGAGAATAGAGAAATAATTGGAGCCAGAGTATGTTACACCTTATAGGCTACAATGTGAAGTTTGAATTATCTATAAGTGCAATGGAAAGCCATTGGGAGAGTTTTTAGCACGGCAGTGACATGAAATCACTTGACCTGTAGTTTTCTATTTGTCAAATGATACAAATTATATAACTTTTTACTTTGCTTCAAGGAAATTTAGGTCCACAGCAAATTCTAGACCACAGAATATGGATGACTTGATGTATATTTATTATCTTCTTCTTTTGCATTTCTGTTATGATTTTTGTTTATATTTAGCTTCTATTGTAAAATGCCTCAAAGTATTTTTGAAGAACTGATAATATGAGTCATGTAATACATTCTCATTTGACATACGAGCATTGGACTTGGATTTGGTAACCTGCGTGTTATGCTGGCTCTAACACTAAATTATTCATATGAATTTAGGATAATCATTCAAAACTCTTTGGGCCTTAAAACCCTCAACCCAAAGTGAGGAAATCAATACTTCTTATTTCTATGCTTCTCAGGAATATTGTGTGGAGAAGGTTGAGACTGTATATAGGCAGATAGTTGTAAAACTATAAGTATTCAGTACATATTTCTTAAGCTTTTTCTACGGGCCAAAAATTAGATATTAAAACTTTGGGATTGGAGATGTACTTTTATAAAGGAACTAGATAAAGTTATGTTAAATATATGGTACCAAACTTTCTTAATCCATGTATATTTCATATGGAAAAGGAAATATTGGACATTTTTTCAAGTGTATGAATCCTCTTTAGATTGTTTTTTAATGAGGAGGTTGAATCTCCTAACAAACATGAAATTTGAATCATGAACAGTTGAAGTTCAATGCTAAAATTAGGAGAAGAGTTTGAACAAGTTCTGTGTATGCATCCTCATCAGAATTACTGCTAATGGCTATGTGCAAAGTTTAGCTGATGAATTATTCAGTTTGAAATCAATCTTGTCTGTTGCCACAGACTTTTGAAGCAAAGAATGCTTTGCAACTCTTAAGAATATACCTTTAGGCACCAATGGAAATATTACTTGACCTCCACAGTTCATTCTTTTAAAAATTATTTAAATTTTAAATTGCACAAGCTTTTAATTCCTATAACTTTTGAATAATTTATCTTACATTTTATCAAGGTCTTGTGTGTGTTTTGCTATGAAATACTGTCATATCTGTGTGTACATTATTTTAATCCTAGATAGGACTGACTTTGTAAATACTAACATTACAGAAGTGGCTAATGAGAGGACTCCTTAGAACCCAAGTGCTCTGTGAACCACATTTTGGAAACCACTGGGTTACAGAAAACTACTACCTATGCACTGATACCAGCCTTTAGAATGGCAATGTGTGTGTTGATTAATATCTTTCCATTTCTTCCATATCAAAATTTAAGTGCCTTTAATCAAACACACAATTAGATATTACCTCACACCCATCAGAATGGCTATTACTAAAAAGACAAGAAATAACAAATGTTGGAGAGGATGTGGAGAAAAGAGAACTTTGTTCGTTGCTGATGGGAATGTAAACTGGTGCAGCCACTACGGAAAACAGTATGGAGATTTCTCAAAAAATTAAAAATAGAGCTACCATATAATCCAGTTATTTCACTTCTGGGTATTTATCAAAAGAACACAAAAACACTAATTTGAAAAGATATATGCATCCCTATGTTCATTGCAGCATTATTCACAATAGCAAAGACTTGGAAGTAACCCAAGTGCCTATCAGTGGATGAATGGATAAAGAATATATATATATTTTTTCACACAAAGAAGATGTGATATATATAGATATATATAGATATATATAAAAATGGAATAATGGAATAATACTCAGCCATAAAAAAGACGAAACCTTGCCATTTGCAACAACCTAGATGAATCTTGAGGGTATTATGTTAAACAAAAT
Organism: Diceros bicornis minor; assembly: GCF_020826845.1. Lineage (NCBI taxonomy): Eukaryota > Metazoa > Chordata > Mammalia > Perissodactyla > Rhinocerotidae > Diceros > Diceros bicornis. Next base: position 131,553,386 of record NC_080781.1, read on the forward strand.
AAGTCAGATGGAGAAAGACAAATACCATATTATTTCACTCATATGTGGAAGATGAACAAATGCATAGATACAGAGAACAGATTGGTGGTTACCAGAGGGGAAGGAGGGTGGGGGTAGGGCAAAAGGGGTAAAGGGGCACCTGTGTATGGTAACGGATGGAAACTAGACTTTTGGTGGTGAACACAATGTGGTATATACAGAAGTTGAAATATAATGATGTACATCTGAAATTTATACAATGTTATAAACCCATGTTACCTCAATAAAAAAAATTTAAGTGGCTTTTCATGGCATTCAGAACTTAAGAAATCTGCTCTTATCATACTTCCTTACACTTTCATAGCATTGCTCTGTTCTTTCCACCTATACTTCTCTCCCCACCAATAACCACTTCTTGCCAACTTTAATACTATGTACCATTGAAGACATAGCCTTTTCTACTATTATTTAACATGTCTCAAATAGTTATAAATAGTCCTTCCTCTGCACTGACACAGGGCTTTGCCAACTGGTTATTTATTGCATGTTGTCTCCATGGCATCTCTGGAAGTGGTTGTGGCTCTGAGGAAACAAATAGCGAAGGCTGCCCCTAATAATCATCTGTAGAAGAGAACCACTCTCTAGGTATCCTTCATACGACCCCTGGGGTAGACAGAAAAGACATTAAGGTGCAGCATCTGTGCTGTCACTCCAAATGAGTGGGACATAGTGCAGCCACCCGTGTTGCCCTGTCCAAGAAGGGCCTATTTTAATTAAGATAAATTCTTTGAAGATAGAAACTAACGTACCTATCTTCGTATTTCAAGTTCTCTGCATATTATAAGGTACAAATGAGGCCTTCCTAAATCCTTGTTGAAATGAATTGCAGTAGAGTTCTGAGACATTGCATACCGTTTGTTCATATGCTTTTTATAACATCACTGCTTACTTCTTGTCATAGAAAGGAAAAGAAGGTTTTTCTAACTAGGTAGACTGAGTGACAGAGGCCACAAAAATTTCATAAAGAAGTTGAAATGTATTTTTATAAAGCAATATAGTATGTAGGCAAAAATGATAGAACTACAAACTGTTAGAATATCAGTTATTGGAGAAGCATTCAAGCACAGTTTTGTAAAGCACAGATTTGAGTTGGGATACATCTAGATTCAGGTGCTAGCTTCACCACTTATAGGCTGTGTGATCTGGACAAAGACTCTAGCTTCCTTAAACATAATATTAATACCTGCCCATGAATATTTAACCAAGATAATGCATATAAAATACCAAGCACTGTAAGACTTAGCCATAATTGTTGCTTTAGAGCTTTTAGAGGAAAATTAGGTATTGGGTAAAACATTAGGTATTGGGTAAAACTTATTAAGTCCACCTTCATATTTAACATCTAATTATTAGAAAAGTTCTTACCATTTGGGCTGGGCAGACAGAATTATCACCACAGAATCTGACCACTATTGCCTACCACCTCTTACTCTTTATTTCAAGTAGCTCCCTGGCAACAGGCCCCATATAGGGTCTGTCCCTACACCCCATACCCAACTTCAGGTGCCAGCAGTCTTTTTTTCTTTCCCACTTCCCCTTTGCTATGTAGGCCAAGTCCTACTCCTTATTCTACTTTTTAATCCCTCAGTGCCTTGAAGAATGTAATTTAACTTGCCTTGTTTTTTCATTTGTGAAACAAGGATAATTACCTTCTATCACCTTTGCTCAAACGAACACAATGAGAATTAATGAAGTAAAGCTTAGACTCAGCTTCAGAGATAAAAAAGTCTAAGAAATGTCAAAGTACATTAAGCTCTTTAGAAGAAATAAAGTTTAAAAAGTATAAAAATAGTAATATTACAGCATTAATAGGCTGAATTTGTTGTCAGAAAAATTACTTTGTTTACCTAGATACAAAGTAAAAACTGTATGCATCAATTCACCCAGTTTTAGTCAGAAATCAACAAACCATAGAATATTTGACTTGTATGGGAGCTTTGAGATCGTGCAGTTCAACTTTAGTAGGTTGACATGAACACTGAGGCCCCAAGAGGGGAAGTGACCTCCCTATATTCATGCAACTGTTTGGTGGAAGTGCCAGGTAAACTCCCATTACGCCATTGTGAAACAAGACAAAAAGTATACTTCATCAATATTTCTCTAGGTAATTACCATGACTCAAAATCTCCCAGTGGAAGTCCTCTGACCTTAGTGCAGTGTTTGAGGAAACATTATTCTATAAAGAGTTCCAAAATGTAGGAGAGGAAAACAGTCCTTGCATCCCATACTGCCACCATTCTTAAGGCATCTCAACAGAACAAGAGCTGCTTTTAATAAAGCTCAGAATAGAGGACACCATGGTGATTATTTTCAGCAGCATAATCTGGACCATATGAAGTTCTGATTATCCAGCAAAGACTGAAACCAAACTTATTGCAAGGAACCAAATGTAGTGTCTCGTTGTTCTCAGTCAATGACAATTTCATAATATTTGGAATACCTTTGTCTCCTCAATGATCTGCGGCTTTGGTTTAGCATGAAAGTAAAAGACTAATGGAACTATTAATCTTCATTGCCCTAATAGTCCTCAAAGTCCTATTAGGGTAATGAAGATAGAAACTATTCCAGCTTCTTCACGTCATATGGTCATTGACCACCTAGAAGCAATATCAGCCCCTCTTCATATCAGTGCTCTCTTATTTCCACTTCTAAAATGGAGGGGATTTTCTGAAGGTAGGGGAAGATGGCTTTGAAATTGAGACTGATGTCCACTAGAGATTTGATGTCTAGCCTAAAACTTGCAGCAGAAACATTTCTTTCAAGATATTCAAAACACACACCAAAATACCTAACAGGTATACCCCAAAGGGAATACATATTTTGGAAGAAACTCTTGGTACATGTTTAAAATATAATCAGAAATTCGATGAGATTCTTTAGATTCAAATCTGATTATAAACACAGACCACGCTTATACCTCAAAAACAGAACTCAACAAAAATTTGAGCGCTCAGTGGGAAAAAGAGTAATCAGCTTTCAGCATCAATAATGAATATTACTGTCCACATCTTGCGGAAATACTGTACCTTGCTTCCTACCCTCCCTCCCATTGCTATCAATTTTGGCAGTAAAAGACATTTCTTCACCAAAACCCTTAGAAACTATCCACTTGATTCTTCAGATTCATAATAATCTGCTTCCCATGCCCTTCAGAATGAGCTTCAGCAGGCCCCTGAGTAATGAAAGACCCACTGATTTTCAAGTTTGGTTACACATTAATATCACCTGAGGAACTTTAAAAAATCCCCAATGACTCAGTTCTACCCCAGACCAATTAAACGAAAAGCTGAGGGTAGGACCCAGACACAGGTATTTTTGAAAGCTCTTCTGGCAACTATACTATGTAGCCAGAGTTGAGAATCTCTGTAATAATGTACCTTTTGAAGGCATCTGCCGCTTCAGAGCCTTGGAGGAATATGTCCTGCCCCCCACCATTTCCAATTCCACCTACCGGACCAAAGAAGTCTGTGGAGGTCTTCAGGGTGCATGGTACCTTTTGCTATTGTTTTATTGTTCTGCCATCATTAATGCCAAATGAGCAATGACAGCTGAGCGGTCACAGGATATAGACAGACCAGGGTATAGACTCAAACACGTGGAATATACCCAGTGCTAGAGCAGATGATATCCATCTAGCAAAAACTTTTTCCAAAAGTGACATCTGGGGGTGGATTTGGGAATCATCCAGCTTTGGTTAATATTGAAGGAACTAGAGGAGTTCTCAGGTGATGATAAGCCCCTCCCCCTTCTCTAGGGAACAAAGTCAGGGCCAGGATTAGGATGAGGTAACCGAGGCACTCCACTCAGGCACAATATTTTAGGAGCCACCAAAAATCTCAGTAAAAAAGATGCACATTATTTTAACGCAATATTTTAAAAATTCTAAATCAATGAAAAAAATACATGATGGAAAAAATTTTAAATAAATACAGGATCCAATCCTGCACTTGCATAACTCATTCATTTTCCTCATCCTAACCTGCATCCTGTCAGATCTTTTCACCCTAGTCCCGGTCCAGGGACAAACCTATCCAAGCCCCAAACCCACCTAAAACCCAGAAGAAGAAGATACTCCTATTCGGGAGAAAGATGGTGGGACTTCTACTCCAATTATTCTTGAGATGACTAGGCATGAAATAAATTGCACCCTGAGCTTCTTACCTACAGCTGGTCAGGAAAACAACCCTCCTTTACCCAAAATAAACCTCACCATGATCAAAAAGCTGTGAATTGAGAAGAAAGGATGAGGAACCCTAGGGAAGGAATTTTCCCCAAAGCTCTGCTCAGTATGTTGGAGGGGAGTGGTAGAATGAGATGGAATGGATAGGAGGCAGCTATTTGCCTGTTGCTTGACTCTTTGCAGTTGAACTTCTTGATATCTCTGTCCCCAGATCAGTCATCTCTAAAATGATTCTCTAATGGTTGAATTTCAGGCATCCAGCTGCTTTGGGAGAGAGGTAGGGATGGAAAATTTCCAAGTTCTCCCCATGGGGTACTCATTAAAATAATAGACTTAAGAATGAATAAATGAGTGAATGGATGAATGAGTGGGCACCTGCTGTCTCTGCATTAGAATAAGAGCAGTTCTCTACATTTTCAAGGTCACACAAAAAGATATGGTGGAGTCTGTAGTAAGAACTCTGGCCTGTCAATTCAATGTTGATTATTGCTCAAAAACTGTTATATGAAATAAATTGTACTATCCAGAGAAATGTTAATAGTAGATACATACAGGGAAAGAGGATTTCTCCTTTGTGTAATACTTGGTTGGAAATTTTAAAAGCATCTATTATTTTATAATTAAAACTATTTATATGTTAATAAGAAAACTGAGATGCTGATTTAAAAAGTAAGAACTAAAGTCATGGCCATATACATCAAAATTAGAAATTAAAATTAGAAAATAAATATATTGAAAATTGTAACCAAAGAAATACAAAATTGAATAGTAATGATATGCCATTTGTCACCTAATAAATTATAAAAGATACTAAACCATAGTGATACTTAATGATGGCAAGGTATTATGAAACAAGCACCAAATATTGCTGGTGGAGCTATAAGTTAGTACAAACTTTATGAATTTATGGAAAGAAGCAGCAATCTATATAAACCTTCAAAAATTCTGAAGCATTATGACGTAGAAATTACACTTTGGGGACTATATCATAAGGAAATAATCAGAAATATGGATATACATTAATAAATGAAGATGTTCTTCCCAGAATTATTGTATAATAAAAAAAATCTAAGAAAAATTTAAACATTTAACTATAGAGGAATGGGATAAAATAAACTTTATCACATTCATGTGATCACATGAAATGCAGACCTTTAAATTTTATTTGGAAAAATATGGGGAAATGTTGATTATATAGTGTAAATAGGAATAAAGCAGACTACAGAATTATATATCCAATTTACTTCAAAAGAAAGGCTGAAAAATAGTGATCTAAGGGGGAAGATTTGTTATCTCTGATAGTATAAATATATATTCCAAAGTATCAATGATGAGCTTATATAATTTTTATAATGAAACGTAAATAACATAGAATTTAATTGGATTCTCATCAAGGAATGGATTTCTGGATCATTATACATCTGTCTGTTCTCTTGATACACCCTGCTATGACTTTACCCATGAAAATGTTTTGTGAATTGTGGATTTACTGCCTCTATGGAGGATAAAAGATCATCTCTCCTATAAAGACATAGCTGAACCACTATCTATGATATTCTCCAATTTCCTTTATCAAAATTACATCCACATGACATAATATTGCTTTTTTTTTGGGTAAAATAGTTCTGTTCAGGCAAAAGTTTCTTTTGTTAGACAGTTACAAAAATCATTCAATAAAAAATATTTTTTGAGCATCTACCATGTGCCTTGTACTATGTTTGGCACCAGGCATTTAATGGCGAGCAAGGCACACTTAATTCTTGCAATAATCAATATTAAACTCTATTTTGAGGAGGTAGATAATAATAAAAAACACAAGAATAAATGAGTAAAGAAAAATGGGGTATTAGAGAATAACGATGAGTTGTGGAGGTAGGGGCAACCTGCTTTAGTACTTTACACTGGGTGGCCGGGAAAGGCATCAGTGACCGGGTGGCATTTGTCTTGAGAACTGAATGACAAATGGAAGTCTGCCATGCAAAGATTTAAAAAGAGACAGTTGCAGGCAAAAAGAACTGCTAGTGCAAAGTCCCTGAGGCAAGAGAGGGATTGCATATTCTAACACTATGTAGGAATTCAAGGTTGGAGTTGTTGATGAGCTATGGAGAAGAGGGTCCCAATGTGGTTGGAAAGAGAGCTTCGGGCCAGATCATGTAGAACCTTGTAGTACATGTTAGGAATTGGAGTTTCATGTCAAAATTGGTAGAAAAGCACTGGAAGTTTTTAAATAAGTAGAAGAAATTTGGTTTATTCTTTTCAGTCACTTTGTCTATTGTAGGGTGGGTGAATTGTAGCAGGACAAGAGACAGAAAGGAGACTCTTTAGGAGGCTCTTGTGGTGACTCAAATGTGATGTGATGATGGCTGGGACTAAGGGGTAGGAGTGGAAATGAGAGAAGTAGATGGATTTAAGATGTATTTTGAAGGGAACTCAAACAATGCCTGTTGATGGATTCAAAGTAATTGGGCCAGGTTTGGCCAGGGGTGGGGAGTGAGGGTGGGGTGCAGGAGGTGGGATGGACAAGGTGCCCTCAGCTGTCTCCTCAGCAGGTTTTTATCCTTACCTGGTGATGCAACACAAAGCTTCATTCTTGAGTGCTCTGAGTCTGAGGTTGCTGCACTTGTCCATTCACAGTTACAATGGGGCAAGAGAGTACCAGGAGGGTCACCTAGGATCCACACATGATCCTCCTGGCCCCAGTGTGGAAAAACAGCCCTGCCTCAGCCTGATGATCAGGACCAGTTATACATGCCAGTATGATGACTCTTCCTCTCACCATCTGGTCCTTGGACATAAGGAATACAAAGTATCCTGGTGGCAGCTGTAACTTGCCATTACTTATGACCCCTGGCAAGAGTGTGGCCCCTTTGTGGACGAGAACCTCCAACTCTGCATAGCCCAGAATTATGAGGACAGGAAGCACAAAGTTCACCAGTGGGTCGTTGGGAGTGGCAATGTGGGGCCAATCCTGTTGCCAACCCTTGGTTCCCAGACACATGTGTCTTCATAAGAGAAACACAGTGCCATATAGAGGCCTCTGATTTAATAAATGCACTCTTAATACACTGCATTTCAAAGGATGACATCTCATCCTTTCACAGTATTTCTTTTGACCTGGCACTTCAGTCATATCTTTAGAAGATTATGCCAGTGTTCTGAGGCCAGCTACTTTCGGATGGTATGGTATGTGACATGGCCAGTGAACCCAGTGGACATGGAACCACTCCTGTACCTTTTCTGTGAAGTGGGTACTCTGGTTAAATGCTATGTTGTGTAGGATACCAGGCCTATGGACCAGGAATTCCATAAGCCCACAGATCGTGGCGCTGGCTAAGGTTCTACAAGCAGGAAAGACAAACTCATGCCTGGATAAGTATCAATCCCTGTGAGGATGAAATGCTGACCCTTCCAGAATAGACAGGCCCAATGTAGTCAACTTGCCATCACATGGCCAATTGGTCTCTTTGCAGAATGGTGTCATTCCAGGGGCTCAGCATTGGTCTATGTTGCTGAAACGTTGGACATTTAGAGATAGCAATAGTTAGGTTAGTGGAAGCCCATGCTGTTGGGCCCACAAGTAGCCTCCATCTCTGCCACCACGGACATTCTATTTATATGCCCATTATGCTACTTCTGCGATGGCTGATGAGAAAGGCTGGTAATGTCAACTGACCAGGTCATTTCATCAGCATGGTTTTCAGTGCCTGTGATGAATGCTTTCTGGTGAACATTAATGTGTGATATAAATGTTTTCACACTTCATGCCCACTCCCATATGTCTATCCACACGCCTCTTCCTTAGACCTTCTAGTCCTTGTCTTTCCAGGCCCCAGGTTAAAAGCCATGCCATTGACTTTTGCCTAGGAATCTATATAGTCTCACTTCAGGCCCCTTCTCCCTCTACGCAAAGTAAAGAACCAGGTGCACTACTTGCAGCTCTTACCATTGGGAAGCTTTTGCCCTCCACTATCTTACAAGGTTACCCCTGAATGTGGCTAAAATGCAGCCGTTGTCCATTTTTGCATTTCATTCCTGTAGCATGCTGACCCATTCATAAATCAAGTTCATGGCTTTTCCTATTCTTTCAGCCTGTCATACAGGAGTCCTCATATGTCCATAGGTGCAAGCCAAGGAAGGGCTCTGGTGCAACTTTTTTGGTAACAAGAGTTCTAGGTTACCGGTTCATGCAGTTTACTTGTGCCTTCCTGTCTTGCTTGGGTTCAATTCAGGATGTACATTTCCATTTCATGATGGACTGCTGCTAGGCATGTCTGACTCTATAACTTGTAGGGTCCAACATAAGAGACAGTTCTGGATGCATGTTTACTTGGTGACCCATGGTTAAATGTTCTGTTTCTACCAAAGACCAGTAATACTCCAGAAGTTGTTTCTTAAAAAAATCATATAATTCTCCACTATGAATGGCATAGCCTTGTTGGCAGAATCCCAAGGGCTTATATTGTGAATATCCCACTGAAGCATATGATCCAAACTGCATTCTTTCCCAATACTGATATCTCTAACACTATAGGGTTTATTGAATTGCACGGCCCAAGTGACAAGGATGATAGCATTGTGGCTTGGACTTGTTCCATTGCCTTTTCCTTCTTGGGCCCCACTCGAATCTGGTAGATTTCCATGTCAGCAGGTATATAGGGTAGAATAATATTCCCATGTGTAGAATTCCAGGCCTCCAGAATCCAAAGATGGCTACCAGATGCTGTGCTTCCATCTTTGTGATGGAGGATTCAAGATAGATACAGCAATGTGTTTTTTGCTTTGGAAGGGATTTCCCAGCATGCCCCTGACCACTAGAAACCTAAAAATTTCACTGAAGTTGCAGGTCCCTAAAACTTAATAGAGTTTATCTCCCACCTTCTGGAGTGCATACGTCTTAACAAGGCCATCAGTCTATTTGTCACTTCTTGCCTGCCCTGTCAAAGTAGCATGATGTTATCAATGCAACAGATCAGTATGATGTTCTGTGGGATACCCAGGTGGTCCAGATCTCTTCAGACTATATTATGACAGAAAGCAAGAAAATTAACATAGCCAAAACACATTATAAATGAATACTATTGATCCCACATGAGTGAGAACTATTTATGATACTCTTTACTAATAAGAATGGGAAGGAACACATCCACTAAGTCAGTGGTGACATGCAATGCATCAGAAGGCTTATTAATATGCCCTATCAATGATATCATGTCCAGCACAGTATCTGTAATCAGGATTACTACTTGTTAAACATTGTGGTAGTTTACAGTCATTCTTCAGAGTTCATCCGTTTTCTGCAGGGTCCAGATTGGAAAATTAAATAGAGATATAAGGACTACCACTCCTATATCCCTTAGATCTTTAAAAGTGACATTTATCTCCACCATACCCTCCCTCTCACAATGATAAGATATTGTTTTGATTTAGTATCATTTTCAGGTGGTTTTAGAGGTTTCCATTTGGTCTTCCCTAATAGGATAGCTCTTACTTCACAGACCAGGGGCCCAATGTGGGGCTTTCTCCAACTTTTCAAGTATATCAGTTTCAATTGTGCATATGGGGACTAAAGAAATGACCATTGGGTATGTTTGTAGACCTAGTGAGCCCAATGTGAGCCACACGTTAGCCAGTACTCCATTTACTATCTGGTTTCTAAGTCACCACTGTAGTGGGGGAGGAGAGTGTGATGACACTGTGGGTCTCTGTGTATCTATGTCAACTGCAACTAATAGTCCTAGAAATGTTTTATTATTCCTCTTTCCTGTATGGACACCTAAGTCAATGACCCTAGGTCCTTTGAGGAAAGGACTTCGGGAATCATTGTGGAATATACATGCCATGGTGTACAAAGGGTCTTCTTCCTAGGGACCTTGTCATCTCTTCAGTTATTGGATTTCAGATCTGAAAATTGATTCAGGTCTAAGAACTGAGCAAGAGATCGTGGCTTTTTATTGGGTCAACTACCCTCAGCCTCTTGCTTCTCCATCTTGTTTTGTATTTTTACTTATAGATATTAAGAGGCACCTTTGTTGGTTGCTTCTCTACTTTGCCTCTAGGGATGCCATGCTCAACTATTTCTATGGCTCCCTGTGGGTCAAGCCCCCTTGGCTTGTTGTGCCTCTGACATTGTTGGTCATTACGGTGTTTGTGGTATTATGGGTTCTGGCATTTAAGTGCTGCAAATTGATCTCTGTTATTTTGAGGCCCCATCATCCTTAAGGATATTAATGAGCTCAGTTCCATGACTGCCTTTCCTACTATCAGTCCTGGCCTGCAGAAGAAAGTAACCATTGAACTCCTTAGTGATGCTGGGGCCCCTGTCACCAACACATTCCTGATGGCCTTGATGAATAGTATGTCCACTTGGCCCTTTTTTGAATCATAACACTCTGGTCTTCCAGATTCACATGCCCAGTCCTAATAGTCTCTTTTTCCATCCTCTGCTGTTTTCCAGAGCTAATCAGGTATTTCCACTAAGTAATGATCATCGCTTTTTCCTGGCTATCAAGAGCCACCCCAACAGTGAGTTTGCTCCATTCTCTGGGACCTTGCTAGCGGGTCCCATGTACTAGTAAGTATCCTCAAATTAATAAATTATTGCCTATTCAGTCTTGCATTCCGTCCCCCTTGATCAAATACCTTCAAAATCCAATCCTAGGGGTACAACCTAGCCCCTGCCAGTACTGACCAGTTAATTATTATAATTATTTACATGTATAATATCTTCCCTTCCTTATAAGGCCAGCATATCCCCAATCAGGTTATAATAGGATTTAAGTCTAGTAATGGTACTGGCAGCCAAGAAAGGTGATGGAGGCAGATCCTGAGGGAGGTACTGGTTGCTTTGTGAATCTTGCAGCATGGCAGAAGTGCTAGCTCTTTTTAGGGAAGGATGAACTACATTTGCAAGCCTAGAAATTCTAGGGTTCAAGCAGTTTCAGAGCCAGCATCCTCAGGGGATGTCTCCATCCCATGTATCAGGACTCCAGGGCTCTGATCTTTGCATAACTGACCTTCCTTGGCTAAACACTGAAACATATCCGGATCTCTGGTACTCTCACACTTGGGTCTTCAACCTGCTATTCAGCTATGTCTGCTCTTGCACTGTATGTGATAAGGGCTGCTTTATATGCTACCACCTATCAACGAGGGTCTCTGGACCTCACACTAGGCTATTAACTGTTAAGATCTTTCAGTCTCTCATTATCCTTCTGCAGTGTATGTATACAACTTAGCATTAACCAGCCAAGTACTGTTTCATGGGCATTGTGTGCCCCATATTCTTCAAATGCCTGCATCATTACACCTGACACAAAAGCCTCCTCCACTGGGATAATTGCCCAGATCACCCCTTGAGAAATCGTTAGCAATTAAGCCATCTATTTGTGCTAGGGGCTACCCATGCCTTACCTACCAACCAGGTGCCACCTTTTCATCTGCTGGGCAGTGGATGAGCCAGTACCAAATCCTCATCTTTTTGCCTGTTTTCTCAGATCACTCTATTTTTTTGGTACCACTTTTGTTAATCTGGGTCCTCTAAAAGGCAGACTCAAAGATAGTATTAAACATGCATGGATTATATTAGCATAAACACTTGTAAGAGGAAATGAGGGAGGAGCTAGGAAAGGATGGGAGAGTCATCAGGTCCCAGTGTAGATTTGACCTGGAGTAGGGGAAAGAAGGAAGGAAGAAAGAAAGTTTGAGTGGAAGCATAACAGACTGTGCAGTCTAGGGAAGGTTCAGTAAGGTCATCAGGGAGTCCTTAAGCCAAAGTCAGCTATCGGAGGAGTCCCATATCCCACATAAATAGGCCTGCCTTAGTTTCCCTGCTGCACTTAGTCACTGGCTGGGAGCAGTCTGTGGGAAGTGTAGCCTCTGCACAAATGTGTAGATGGATTTCAGAGCTCAGCATCAGAAGACTCGGTCAGTTACACTCCCTGTAATTAGAGGTCTGTGAGGAGCATTCTCATGGCTGCCATTATTGAGAAGATTAGGGTGAGAGAGGAAAGACTTGGGAGGATGAAAGGGAACAAGGAGTCCCATGTTGAATGTTGAATGTTACTTTTGAGATAAATATTAGATATTTAATTGGAGATATAGGTAAATAATGGGATATTTGAGTCGAATTCAGAAGCGAGTCATGGACTATACTTGTACTTTGACATTTGTGAACATAATTGATGCTTAAACCTATGGGAATAAAAGAGATTATTTATGGAAAAAAAACATAGAGAGGGGAATGTAACCCAAGATAGAGTTAAGAGGAATTCCAACCTTTATAAGGAAGAGAAAAAATAACAAAGACACTGAAAAAGAGTAACCAGTGAGGTACGGGGAAAAGCAAGTTAGCTGAGAGAGGCAAGTGTTTCAAAACAGAAAAGTGCCCTCAAATTTCACAGTTCACTGTGGCTCCTTTTTTTCCTTCACTGTCAAGAAACTTAGAGCCTAGTTCTATGCCCACTTATAATTGTGAGCAGCTATTTACTAAGTACTTTGTCTATGCCAAGAATTTAGCAAGATCTATTGACCTGCCACAAAATGAGTAGTATTTCCTGAAGCCGAAGTCCATCTTAAACTACCAGCAGTCTTCAACCTTCGGGAGACACATGCTGCGATAGACAGAAGCACAGAGTCTTACTGTAAGACAAAGGAAGAAGCACCGAACTTAGCTTTAAGAGCAGAAAGGGAGCAAGGTCAGGGAAGACTTCTTGAAAGAGGCAAAACCTGAAGTATTAAGATTGTTTCTGTTCAAATCATGTCTCATTTTGCACTATTTAAGTGTAAATAAGCTTCAAGTCATTTTGAAAGTGTTCATGATATTTTACCTAAAACAATCTCTCTACACACCTTTTGAGTATGCCAGTTAGATTATATGTGCACTAAGTGCAACGGTTTCCTGAGTTGACACGAGTGTGTTTGGTGCTGGCCTGGATCTTGCTTTCATGAGCCATTTTTTCATCAAAAACTTTTTTTAATGCAGCACAGTCAATGTCATAATAGTCACTCCCACTGTTTCCTTCAGGAGCCTTTCACTTGGCACCATAGTGATATGTCTCCTCACCCCAAGCTGTTCTTCCTAGGGGAAGTTAAAAATAAAAAAGGAAAGTGATCATTGAGGAAGATTTTGCTTTAGGAGGTAAAACAGGATTCCAGTAGTGTGAACTGTGTAAAACTGGGCACTGCAGTGGTTCCTACAGATGAGAGACACTTACATACGTGCCCGGAGGTCATAGGGAAATGATTTGTTTGTAACAAAATGTTACCTAACCTCAATTTCCCTTTTGCTTCAACAGTTAAAAAGGAAGAGGGAAACTTACTATCAATAATTATTGCCATATTATTTCTCAGTGTAATTTTGAAAGTTATTGCTTGTGAAACACAAATGTTTATCTTACATATTTCAGATAAGAAACAAAACAAGGATAGTTAAGAAGAATAATCACCATGAGCAAGTTGGTCTTATTCTAGGTATGCAACACTAGTTGGACATGACCGTATCAATTGATGCAGAACAAACATTTGACCCGTTCATACAGAGATTTGACCCAGGGATTATTTAGAAGTGTGCTTAATTTTCAAGTCCTTAGAGACTTCTCAGCTGTCTTTCTGTTATTGATTTCTAGTTTGATTCCACTGTGGTTGGAGAACACACTCTGTATGACTTTGGCATCTGTTGATTGCTTTTTCTCATTTGTGTTGTGATTTTTCCTGATTCTTCGTATGATGAGTGATTTTTTTTTATTGTATGCTGGCTTTTTTGGATGTTGCAATAAACTAAATATTTGTGTCCCCTGAAAATTCATATGTTGAAACCTAATCTCCAGTGTGATAGTATTTAGAGGTGGGGACTTTGTGAGGTGATTGGGTCATGAGGACAGAGCCCTCATGAGCGGGATATATGTTATTCTAAAAAAAAAAAAAAGGCCCCAGAGAGATCACTCACTCCTTCTCCCATGTGAGAACACAGTGAAAAGATTGCCATCTATGAACCAGGTAAGTGGGCCCTCACCAGACACCAGATCTGCCAGCACCTTGATCTTGGACTTCCCGGCCTCCAGAACTGTGAGAAATTTCTGTTGTTTATAAGCCATCTAATTTATAATATTCTGTTATAGCAGTCTGAACAGACTAAGAAAGATGTTATATTATGAGATTGTGGATCATATTTACTATTTCCTCTTCGCAGGGAATTCCCCTGTTAAGGTATAGTGCAAGGTCCTGGTAGGTGCGTGGACTCAAATTCCCTCTGGGCTGCACCAAACCCTCTCCAGCGAAAGTGGAGTCCTGACTCATACAGCCTCATTACAGAGGAGTAGAGTGTAAGTTCAGCTCACTGCTTGGCCTTGCTGACCCCTTCACAGAGAAAATGGACACCAACTCACCATGCCTCATTCCTTCTTTGTGGGTGTAATCTCAGCTCCACACTGGGCTCACTGACACTGAGGGAGGGGGAAATAAAATTGTTAACCCCACCTTGCAACACCTCTTTATGTCTCATTGATGCTGATTGGGTGTGGGCCCTCAGTTTCCTACCCGCTGACACAAGGATAGGGAGAAGGAACACAGGAATGCTGACTAGCACTGCCTCATGCCATATTGTTCGATTTCAGTCTGTTGCTGCCAGTTGGATGTGGATATTAAATTCCCCATTGGGCTCCACTGATCTAGCAGTGGGGGAAATGATAGTGTCAACTCTACTCATACCACCTTGTTCAGTCTTGTTGCTGCCAATTGAGGGTGGAGGTTCAGCTACCTGCTAGATCCTGCTGACACATGGGATGGGCAGGAAGGAAGTAGAGTGCTGATTTTCTCTGACTCGCATGGCCTTGTTAAGTCTCTTTGCTGCTGGGTGGCAGTTGAGGCTCAGCTTGCTGAATCTTACTGACAATTGGAGTACCAGCTGATTCTACTGGGTGGCAGAGGGAAAATCAGCTCCCATCTCAGCCCCACCTATACCAACTTGGCTGGGCCATCAGACCATCACCTGCTTCTGCTAAGCATGGAACGGAAGATCAGATCTCCATTTGATTACATCAACACTACTCCACCAGGGGAACAAGAATTCTTCTGGCTGTTTCTGTGGGTTGCGGGGAATATCAGCTTCCTACTCAGGCCAGCTAAAACCAGAGAGGGGTACATTTTTGCCATTGGTGTTTGGCTGGAGCCAGAGGGGTACTGTCAAAAAGATTTTCTGTTCTTAAGCCTTAATTTTCAAGTCCTTTGACTTGAAGAAATAGGCTTTTTTAAAGAGATTATTTTATCTGTGCATATTGTTGGTTTGGGTTGAAGGCTTCTTAAGTGCCCTGTTCAGGATACATGGAAGACAACAAGGAAACCCAGGGAGTACACTGCCATGTCGTTCCTCAAGTCTCAAGGTCTCCAGGCAATCTTCCTTCTTTCCACCTGTCAAAGTCTCCTTATTTTTCTTTCGTTGTGGGAATTTTTAGTTGTAAGAGAGGAGAGCTGGAAGGAATGGGGATATTTTATCTTGGCTAGAACCAGAAGCAAAGAAAAATCTCCAATGTCTTAAATTTGCAACTGAGTCATAAAAAGTCTAATTATTTCTTCTCATGTTATTACGATTACATACGTTTAGCGTTTCCTTTCCACCTTGGCATATTTATATGCCAATTTGCAGATGGCTTGGTTTCTATATCATATGCCTACAACAGTACATTTCCCCTTCAGCCTTTGAGCCTATTTTCCGTGATGCATGGACAAAATTTAGTTCTGGCCTCCAAAAAAATAGTAAGCCAGATTAGACTTAATCATCCTATTCTACAGTGGGAGCTGAAAAAAAAAAAAGCAAACCCCCTCAGCCTCCTTACAGGGACTTTTTTTCCAAGACTTCAGTAACCACAGAGTGGGACTAGTGGGGTTTCCAACTGATATAAACCTCATTTGGTGAATTTTAGCTCAATGTCAATCTAAATGTTTTCCTCTTCCTCCCTCTCCTCCTCCTCCATAACTATTATTGCTTTTAGCAGTAATTAATTCAAAGTAGTCACAATGGCAGTGGAGCTGTCTCCAAAATGGTAAAGCAGCATTTCCACAAACTTTTCCTTTCCCCAGGCCTTTCCAAATTGTACCCTGCTTGATAAGACATCACCAGTGGCATCCAAGTCCCTAGGCTTCTTTTATAGTATTTTGGCAACACAAACAGGGCCCTGTTTGTTACCAGGAAGCTGAGCTGCGGTTTGTTTGATATCTTTTTGGTGGAATCTCTGGAGCTTCTGAAGCTAGGCCCTGAAAACCTTCACTACAGCTCCTCACTTCGGTCTCTCTTAAATTTTTTAAAAACTTTTTATTGAAATATATTTGACATATAACATTGTATTAGTTTTAGGTGTAAAACATAATGATTTGATATATGTATTGTGAAATGATTACCACAATAAGTTTAGCTTACATCTATCACCACACAGTTACATTTTTTTTTCTTGTGATAACTTTTTAAGACTTACACTCGGCAATTTTCATTCTGTTGATTATTTCCTTTTCTGTAAGAAGCTTTACAGTCAGTTAATATGGTTTCAGTGTTGATAACGACTGATACTATCACTAGAGCCATGATTCCTCAACAGGTGAAGTAGATCTACTTGACCTGTTGTCCTTTGTGTATAGTGGGCTTATTTTCTCAACTTGAAATTGTTACATGAGGTTTGTCAGAGCAGACATTACTCATTGCCTAAATTCTGTTCCCCATATGGCTTTGTACATCCCATTTTTCTGCCCTCACTTCCCATCCATGCTCAAAACCTGAAATCATTCCCTTGCCCCCTACAACTCATAATCAGTCATCAACAATGTCTCCTATACCTTTAACTTCTTCTCTGAAAGACCCTTTCACCTTCTTGATCTAACTGAAGCCTGGCTGCGCTCTGAGGACACTGCTTCCCTTACAGCCCTCTCATGCTGTGGCTGTTTTCCTTCCCCTTCGTCTCTCATACCACTAGACCTGCATGTGGAGAAGACCATTTTCCTCCCCTGCTTCCTAAGAGATCCCAGCTTTGAATCCCACCTCTTCAGACCCTGCTGCTCATTACCCCTCCTTCTTGTCATCAACTCCTGAGTCATTCCTCCTCATTCCTCCAAGTTTTTATCTTCTGGTTCCCTGTCACTCAAGCCAGAACTACTCCTGTCATAATTCTTGGTGATTTTTAATATCCCCATGGATGATCCTCCCAATACTCAGGCCTCAATTTCTTAACTTTGTCTTCTTCTCCAAAGATCCTGTCTTCTACCCCACCTTAGCTACTCACTCCCATAATGCTATCCTAGACATTGTCATTACCAATAAACTGCAATCCCTCCATAAACTCCATTCTATACATGTCAGTCTTTGACCAACAACCCCTGTCTTTTCAGGTTACCCTCTCTACTACCCACTTCCAACCATCTTTAGCCTTCAGTGGGACCTCTAATCCATTGATCCTGTCACATTTCTCTTGTCCTTCACCCCCCTCATGTTCTTATTTCTCTAATTACTCAGCTTCAATTCCATGGTCTGTCATTATAATCTCTCACTTGCTTATACTCTCAACTTCCTGCTCCTCTTTCCCTCCCTCTCTTCATCCAGGAATAAAGAAAATCCCCGTTTAACTCAGACTACTCCACACCTACACACAGGTAGCTGAATGTGGCTGGTGGGAAAACACCTGACCCTGTACCAACAGATCTCACTTAAAATTCATAACACCTGACCTCAAGTGAACCTTTAATGTTGCCTGAAAGAACTATCTCCTTTCCATATTCCACTTTACATTTTCCTTCTTCACTAAGCAATCAGGAAACAATTTCCACAAGCCCCCAACATCATTATCTATCAAACTACTTGCATCTGGGGCCATATACTCTATCTTCTCTCCCATTACTATAGTTGAACCTCTCTACTCTAGTAAGTCCCACCCCCCACACCTACTTGAGGACGTACTTCCGGAAATCTTTCCCTCTCCCTTGAATTATCTATTTTTCTCACTATTACATCTTTTCCATCAGCATAAAATATGCTAACATATCTATCATGTTTACAAAACTTTTCCTGAGACCCTATATCCTCTTCCAGCTATTCCTACATTGCTCTGTTCCCACTTCATTATAGTAAAACTCCTTGAAATCATTATTTATACTTGCTATTTCCAATTTCTCTTCCTCCTATCTCTCCTGAACCCATTCCAGTCAGGTTATCACTTGAAATCACTCCTGTTATGGAGACCAATAGTACATATCTCTCTCTGCTCATAATTCTCATTAGGAAAGTTTTCCAACTCGCAGAAAAGCTCAAAGAATAATATAACAAATATACATGTGACCAGACTCACATTGAACTAACTTGAACGTTTGCAATTTTTGCCTTGGATTTTTATTTGTTAAAGTAGAGATACAGTTGAAAACTACTTTATTACCCTCCCTGATCCCTTTCCTCTATTTCTATCCAGATCTAGCCACTCTCCTGAATTAGTGTGTGCCTTCTTATGTTTTTTAATGTTTGTATTATATAGATATTTACACACAAACAAAATATAGGAGCATTCTATCTCAAATTTTCATATGTAATATTTTACTGCATATTCTCCATATCAGATTTTTGCAAAATGTTCAATTTGTGACATTTGCCTATGATTTTACTTTCTTACGTTATGTTTATCTGATTTTGTAAGGAGGTTGAATTGGCTTCATAAAATGAGTCAGGCAGCTGTTCTTTATGATCTCTACTCTTGAATAATTTGTACAGGATAAAGTTTCTGTCCTTAGAATGTTCATTAAAAATAACCTGGTGCTTTTATTGTGGATAGATTTTTGAATACTAATGAAATTTTTAAATGATTATAGGTCCCACATGGCTTTCTATTTCTCCTTTGGTCACTGTTGGTAATTTTTCCAGAAAACAGCCCATTCTCTTGCTACTCTTTCCTAGATGTCCCTTTGTTATAAGGACAAACTATCAGTTACACCTGAGGACCCTTTTCCCAAGCTGCTTTGTTCTCTCTTCCCATTTTCCTCTTACATTCTTATCACTGAGAAGTATTTTTACCTTTGTTTTTAAATTTGATCTAAAAAAAATTGCCTTTTTATGTTTATTAGATATTTGTATTTTTCATTATTAATTTTTTTTTTTTTTTTGCTGAGGAAGATTTGCCCTGATCTAACATCTGCTGCCAGTCTTCATTTATTTTGTATGTGAGCCATTGCTACAGCATGGCCACTGACAGTCAAGTGGTGTATGTCTGCTCCCACAAAGCAAACCTAGGCCACCAAAGTGGAGCATGCCAAAGTTAACCACTAGGCCATCAGGGCTGGCCCCATTATTACTTATTTTATAGAAAGTTATTTAAGTAAAAAATATTTTTATTGGGAGCCAGTGGTTGAGATTCAGTGCTCTTACTGCTGTGGCCCAGGTTCATTTCCTGGTCATGGAACCACACCATCCTTCTGCCAGTTGTCATACTGTGACGGCAGCTCACATAGAGAACTAAACAACTAAGATACACAACCATACACCGAAGCTTGAAATATATATATATATATGTTTTTATTGGATTCATTACTGGTTAATGGAAAAGTTTCCTATCTGACATAACATGGCTAGAGTTTCTGGTTTAATAGCGAATTATATTTTTATTTGTTAATTTCTGATATATAGGAAAACATATATATGTGGGTAAGGGAATAATACTTGGATAATTAAAACAAAATGATGTACGTATATAGCACAGAAAATTTTTCAGCATCTCTTTCAATTTGTGCAACACAGATTAAAATAAAATCAAGTTATCTTTTCACTAAGAAATTGCGAAAAATAAGTACATTACGAAAACCCAGTTTAACAATCAGAATTATTTATTGCAATGTATAGTCATACAAACCTTTCAGAAGGCAATTTATAAAAACATTTGCTCTAGAAATGTACCTTCCATAATATAATACAAGAGAGTAATTGAAAAGATGGAATAAACAGCTCTATGCTGATTATACAATGAAAATCTGAATAAAAATTAAATATACAACAATATTAAGTTTTAAAATATATCATGACATATTTACTCCAGAATGATATAGAACTGTTAAATTATTCATTATTAAGGCTATATAGAAAAACAGGAAAGTGTTCATGAAATGTTATGAACATATTTATTTCTTTTTATATTGTCTTGCAACTATGTAAAATATGTAGCATACAAGTGTGAAATAGATATAAGCCCAAGGAAATAAAAATCATATTGGAGAGGAGGGATTATAAGTACTTTGGGGGGGGTTGCCAGTTTATTTAATATTAAAGGTTGTCTTAATTAAGTTTTGGGCTATTAGCCAACCGAGAAGTTAGATTTTAATTTAGTCTTCCTTAAGCCTATAAGAGGCTTAACTTCAGGTAAAACCTCAGTGTCTATTTTTAAATAATTCTATACTTATAGGAAAGGCTATTTCTGTACTCTCTTCAGTTACAACAATGTGTCAATCTATTCTTGAGCCAGTAACATATTGCCTTAATTACTGCAGCTTTGTAATAAATTTTAATGTCTGGTGGGGCTGATATGCTCAATCACTCTCCTTTCTCAGAATTTTCCTGGATAATCTCTAGTGTTTATTTTCCACATAAATTTTACTCTCACTTTGTCAAGTTCTCATTGTTTAAATTTCAAGTGCTATTGCATAAAATTTATAGCTTAATTTGGAAGAATTGGCACTATTACTATATTGTATCTCCCTATCCAAAAGCAAAATATGCTTGTCTATTTATTCATGTCATCTTTTATGTTCCTTACCTGAGTTTGATAGCTTTCTTCATACAGTATATGCATTTCATATTCAGCTCATTTCTATGTGCTTCACATTTTGTGACTGTTGGAAATTGAAAGTTTATATTTTTAAGCTTGTTATCTCTTACCTATGGAAAAACTATTGATTTCTGTGTATCAGTTATGGAGCCAGTCACCTCGATGAACACTTTTATTGGTTTTAGTTTTTCATTATATTCTTTGGATTTGCTGAAAGACAATTCCTATCATCTGCAAATGATATTAATTTTGATTTTTTACTTATAGTATTCATATTTCATATTTCAATTTTGATCAATCCTTGATCCCTTGATCTCAGTAAAATCCTTTTGATCACTAAAGTCACTGAATTGTAGAACACATGTTGTTGATGTCACCACCGAGTAGCCATTAATTAAACAGGCCATATGGTGTGCTAGAGTAGGCCAGACAGGCCTGGGTTTATGGCCAGGGATTTCTGAAGCCCTACGCTGCACACAAACTCTAAATTGAGTCTCATTGCAATTGTTCGATAGAGATGAAAAGTACACTGAACATGTCAATTTACCAATTAGTGTCCTCATTTTACATATAGAAAAGAAAAAAATTTAGTACAATATTATTAGATTAAAAATGTGCAGTAAAACTTGGATATGACACCAAACACACAAGTAAGAAAAGCAAAAATAGAGAAGTAGGACTACATCAAACTTAAACTTCTGCTTAGCATGTGAAAAAATCTACAGAGTAAAAAGGCAACCTTTGGAATGGGAGAAAATATTTGCAAACCATGTATCAGATAAGAGGTTAATATCCAGAATATATAAGGAACTTCTACAACTCAATAGCAAATCAAATAATCCAACTAAAAAATGGGGAGAGGACTTGAACAGACATTTCTCCAAAGATATATAAATGGCCAACAAGCACATAAAAATATGTTCAATGTCACTAATCATCAGGGAAATATAAATCAAAACCACAATGAGATGTCACACCTCACACATTAGGGTGGCCACTATTAAAAAAAATAAAATAACAAGTATTGATTGGGCTGTGGAGAAATTGGAACTCTGGTGGTGGGACTGTAAAATGTCTCTATGAAAACAGTATGGAGGTTCCTCAAAAAACTAAAAATAGAACTCTCATGATCCAGCAATCCCACTTGTGGTTACTAAGAATTGAAATCAGGATCTTGAAGAGATATTATCACTCCTATGTTCATTGCAGTACTTTTCGCAGTTTCCAAGATGTGGAAACAACCTAAGTGTCCATTGATGGATGAATGGACAAAGAAAACGTGGTCCATACAATAGGATATTACTTAGCCTTAAGAAAGAAAGAAAGTTCGTCACATGCCACAATGTGGATGAACCTTGAACATTATGCCAAGTGAAATAAGCCAATCACAAAATGACATAACTGTATGATTCCGTTTATGTGAGGTATCTCAAGTAACCAAATTCATAGAAACAAAGTTGATTGGCGGTTGCCAGTGAGGAGGAGGAAATGGAGACTTGTTCAATGAGTATGGAGTCATGCAAGATGAGAAAGTTCTCAATCTGTTATACAATGTGCTTATAGTTAACAATTATATAATGTACACTTAAATTGTTAAGAAGGTAGACTTATGTAATATTTTTACCACAGTAAAAAAAAAAAGTGAAAGAAGCCATTTTTATGGAGGAATGGAAGCTTTTCCCCATATCACTCAACCACTCTGAAATCTTTGGTAAAGGAAGGAAAAATAGAACCCACCAACGGCCAGATAGACAAATGGAGCCCATGAGGAAGGGAGTTAGACAACTGCACTGGGAAGAAGAAAATAAACATGATTTTCAAACATTATTTTCACTATGATAGAAAATGCTCTCAAGGATCATTAAACAATGAACCACCTCCTCTAGAAATGATCTGTTCTTGGCTAAAGTGATGTCACACCCCAAATTTTTCATACTTCATCAACCTTTTGTCTCCTTTGTTTTCTTTTTCTGTCTCTCTCTGTTGAAGTGCTCCAGACATAAAAACATAGGGCTAGTCTCTAGCCCTCTTCATACTTTATGCTCTCTCTATCCTTAAGTGATCTTATCCATCTCCCTTGCTTCAGATACCATCTATATGCTAATGACACCCAGAGTTATCTCTGTCCTTTATCTCTTCACTGAGCTTCAGATTCAAATCCAAATGGCTTCTCAAAGATCTCCACTTTGACATCTTATAGAGATCTCAAAAATCTACCCAGTTACTAAAGCCAGAAATCTGAGTCATCCATTATTCCTCAATCTCCCTCATTCTCACTTTCAGACTATCAGCAAATCCTGTTTATTCTAGCTACCAAACTCATCTCCTGTCAACTTTTTTTATATCCTCATTGTCACTACACTAGTTCAAGCTGTAATGGTTTCAAATCTAGACTGGCCAATACACCCATGCCTATGGTGTGACATCATGAACTATTTTAATATTACTTCTTTTAGCCACTCTATATCAGTAGCCATGTCCCCCCCATTATTATTTTCTACCACTGCAATGCATTTGTCTTCTTCATAGTAATTATTACCTCTTTCTCACTGGGTTATAAGTTTTTGTGGACAGAATCTACATATGTCTTGCTCAGTATTATAGCCTCAATACCTAGCATTGTGCCTGGGTCATAGTAGGTCTTAACTGAATATTATTGATAAAAACAAATATTTGAGAATTTAGGGTATTACAACAATTGTGAGTGGTACTTCATATGTTATTTAATCTTCACCATCATGCTATGAAGTAGTTATTTTTCTTTCCATTTTTTACAAGTGAGTGAACTGAAATTAACGTCATGCCCATGGCCATAAATCTATAAAATGTAATTTTGGAGTTGAGACTTCTGTCTGGTAACAAAGCAGTTTGTTTAGAATACACCACACTTGGTAAAACACTTGAAGTCAGGAACCAAGGTTTTAGTTTGGCATCTACCAATATACTATTTGTGGGATCTTGGGAAAGATGTATAATCTTTCAAGGCTTTCATTTTCTCGAGTGTTATATTATGATTCTGTGAATAATTATAAAACAGTCAACTTTCATACAATATCATTCATACAGTTTTATATCTTCTAATTATCTGAATGTTATTTGTATCAAGAATGATGTCCTCTCAGCTTTATTTCATGATTCACTCAGTAGTAACATTGAAGATTGCCTCACATGATCCTGAAAATTTTCAGACACATACCAGGGAAGAGCTCCTGAATCAGTTTGTTCTCACAGCCTGTGATCATTTCAGCCTCTGTTCCCCAAGTCATATAAGGTAGCACTTGCTGAAGGTTTTCTTATAGAATTTCTCCACAAGTACTTCTAGGAAAATTTACTAACATGAACAGGATGACTATCCAGTGCCTTCTCTATTTGTGATGCTTTTTCCGCTGAGGGGAAATTGGACATTAGATGAACAGCTGTCTTATATTTCTGTTCCTGTCAGTTCCCCTCTTCTTTGGAAGTTCAGGGCTTCATTTTGAACAAACAGAGAATCTTAGTGTTTTTTTTTTCCTTCAGATGCCAGTTTTCATTAGGATACCTAAGTCAAAATGTATTCATATGAACAGAAGAACCACATTAACACAAGTTATGTTAGAAAACAATACACATGGGGTTTTGTAAATAAATCACCCAAATATATGGATGGCAGCACATTCTAAATTTTTATGATTAATGAGTTTAGTGTGATCAGCAAATGTACTTGCAGCAGCCATGATGTTCTTCACTGGGTTAGTACCATTAACTGCTTTTCTTTCTGAGGCAGGAATCGGAAAAGTACAGTTAGCCTGGCTATTTTCTGCAGCAGAGCAGAGAGAAAGGAATCCACAACCTAGTTGGGCAAATGAAGGTACTAACTAAGCCACTATAAAGAATGGCATTAACAAGGCACTAAAACACTAAAGATTAAAACCTGGCTTTTTAAAATCCTATCTAACCTCCAATTTTTCTGATTATAATAGAAATATAATTAAATACGGCAGATTGAACATCTACATTCAACTCAGCTCCTATCCAAATTCCACTAAAATTAGAATAAATGAAAAAAAATTTTAAATACACAAATATAGAGAAGATGGGTGAGAAAATGATACCAAAAATGAATTGGTAAAAATTTTTCAATGTGGTTAGATAAGTGGTAACTGAATTAGTACAACAGAGACAGGTGAAAACCCCACCTAGCAACACAGACTGTAAACAAGTTGTCTTCTTGCTTAAGTCTGTCAGTTTCCCCAGAGAAGAATGCTCCAACCTCTTGTCTGGGAGGTAGAAACCCGATTGCCAGTGTTCTGGCATCCAAGTGGAAAAATGGGAGTATGATCTCATTGATAACTATGCCGATTTTTTTTTTCTTTTTTACTTTGCTTATTTTCAATCTGTGCAAAGCTGACTCGCAATGCACATTTTCATCTTGGAAAGGCTTAGAAGATGGAGGCGTAAGGTACCTCAGGAAGCAGGAATGCATGTGGGGTGGGTTGAAAATAGTAGTGGTGGTGAAAAGTATATATTAAGGAGCTATCAGACTACCCAGATCTCCTCTAAAACCCATCAGCAAAAGACAGTAGTTTTAATCTTGAGAGAGATTGAGGAGGTTGTGCCCAAAGAAACTCTGGACTTGTGGAAACCAGGTACAGTTCAGGGTGAAGTGCCAGATTGAAAATAAGGTAAAGTGAAAGTAACATAGTTAACCATGAGATCCTAGTCCTGTTTTCCCATTTGGATGTTAGACCACTGTCAGCCAGCTTTCTTTACTCCAAACAAGAAATTGGAACATTCTTCTCTGGGAAAACTGGCAGATGTAAGAAAGAAATCCTGACAAAAGGCAAGATTTCTACGCTGTTACATGGTGAAGCCTATCAATTGACTTCCCCTACCACCCGAAACAGAGCTTCTAATCCACATTTTAGTACTTCGCCCTTAAATATCAACTGCAGAATGTAGATAGTAGAGACTCAGAGGAGATAATATATGAAGCAGAAGGAAAGAGAGAGAGAGGGAAGAAACTAATGATGAAACAAGGAGAGTATGTTATTAAAAAATAGAATATTCAAAGAGTAAGAGCTATTGGAAATTTTAGAAAATGGCAGAATCAAGTTGGTAATTGAAGGATTAGGATATAAAGGTGAAAAAAAATCTCCCTGAAAGACAAGCAGAAAAAAGGAAGTTTCCATAAATTCCAGTAAAAAATAAAAAATTTAAGAAACGTAGGGAATCAATTTAAGAAGTCTAATATCAACTAATTGGAGAAAACATAGGGGTAGAGAAGAGAGGATCACATAAGCTTTAAGAGATAAAATACTTAAAAATAAAAATGGGTCAGGTTATGTACAAAGGAATGGGAATTCGAATGACATCAAAATTCTTAACAAAACTGGAATCTAAAGGCAAAGAAGAAAAGAGGGGCACTTTTTTCCAATCCATTATTCCATACTCAGCCAAACTACTCATCACATGATGGCAGATTATAGATATTCTTAGACATTCAAAATCTTTAAAAAAAACTCTCTCTCAAACATCCTTTCTCAGGAAGCTACTGAAGGATGTGCTATATTAAAACAAGGGGTCAGACCACTAATGGAGAAGACTTGGGATCCAGAAAACAGGAGATCCAACATGGAAGATAGAAGAAAAGAATTTCTTTGGATTAAGTTGTAAGGAAAACTTATGATGGCAGTTCTGCATCAAGGAGAGAGGGCAACCAGTCCAGATGGGCACCAGATAACTGAGGGCACTAACAGTGTCACTAAAGGGGGAAAAATGGAACTGACAGGCTATCTTATGTATTTGACTACAATGAAAGAGTTTAACCTCTGGCAGAGATTTTGGGATCAGGTTAGTAGTATATAAACACACATACAAGGCAATTATTAATTCCTTTACAACAAAGTTGCAGGGAATGTAAGTGTAATCATAGCTCATCTCTGATTAATATTTATAGAGTTGTCAATGTAAATACTGACAAGTCTTATAGCCAAAACTTGTGAGGGAACTATGTTTGGCTGAAAAAAGCATTTAAATGTGAAGATGGGGCCGGCCCCGTGGCTTAGCGGTTAAGTGTGCGCACTCCACTGCTGGCGGCCCAGGTTCGGATCCCGGGCGCGCACCGACGCACCACTTCTCCGGCCATGCTGGGGCCACGACCCACATACAGCAACTGGAAGGATGTGCAGCTATGACACACAACTATCTACTGGGGCTTTGGGGGGAAAATAAATAAATAAAATTATAAAAAAAAAAATGTGAAGGTGAAGAAATAGTGATATGGGGGCCAGCCTGGTGGTGTAGTGGTTAAGTTCACACACTCAACTTTGGCGGCCCAGTGTTCACAGGTTCAGATCCCAGGCACAGACCTACACACCACTCATCAAGCCACGCTGTGGTGGCAACCCATATACAAAACAGAGGAAGATTGGCACAGATGTTATCTCAGGGCTGATCTTCCTCAGCAAAAAGAGGAGGATTGGCAACGGATGTTAGCTCAGGGCCAATCTTTCTTACCAAAAAAAAAAAAAAAGAAAGAAAGAAATAGTGATATGATGAATAGTTAGTTCTCCTTTTCCTAGTTGGAATTGCATAGTGTATACAATTGAAAATTCAGGAAATAACAGTAAAACGTGTTATTTACAGATATAGAGGTAACCACTGAAAAAAATCTAAAATTTCAGTGGTTACCTTTGGGGAGGGTAAATGGGGTTGGTGAATCATAGAGTAGACCACTGATTTTTTTTTTATAGCCCTTGTGGTAATATTTGATTTTGTCAAATTATGTTCATGTTTTACTTTGATAAAAAAATTAAATTAGATACTTCATAATACAGAACAAGGCACAAAAAATTCAAATTACCTGCAATTATACCACCCAAAGATAATCACCATCAATATTTTGATGTACTTTTCTGCTATCTTCATCTTCTGTATCAAATAGTTTATATTTGCTTTTCTGTTATCAAATCACATTAAAATCACTAGAGTTTATTTCATCAAACATTCAGAGTATGTTTGCGATGTGCTGGTTTAAAATTAAGGCTATGTGACACATATGAAATTCACTTGAGGACCCAGAGATGAGCATTTCAAAGAGGTAGGCAGATGGCTAATTAGGATACGAAAAGATGCTCAACAGCATTAGCTAATGGGGCAATGCAAATCAAAACTGCAATGAGGGGCCAGCCTCGTGGCTTAGCCGTTGAGTGCTCGAGCTCCGCTGCTGGCGGCCCGGGGTTTGGATCCCGGGCGCTCACGATGCACTGCTTGTCCAGCCATGTTGGGGTGGCATCCCACATGCAGCAGCTAGAGGGATGTGCAACTATGAAATACAGCTATCTGCTGGGGCTTTGGGGAGAAAAAGGGAGGAAAAAAAACACAATTAGGTACCATTTCATATCTGCTATAATGGCTATAATAAAAGTCAGACAATAACAAATGTTGGTGAGGATGTGGAGAACTAGAACCCTCATACCTTGCTGATGGGAATGTAAAATAGCGCAGACACTTTGGAAGAGAGTTTAGCAGTTCTTCAAAAATTTAAACATAGAGTTATCATATGACCCTGAAATTCTACTCCTGGGTTTCTACACAATAGAATTTAAAACATATATCTAAACAAAAACTTGCACACAAGTGCTCATAGAAGCATTATTCACAATAGCCAAAATGTGGAACTGTTTTATATTCAACATGTTTATACTTTTGTGCTAGTATTTTCCTGATTTTTTTCTAATTTGCATATGAGATTTATTTTGACAAAATTATGAAGTAGATACCTTACCTAACTTTAACATAGTTATCTAATCTTCCTAACACCATGAGTGAATAGCCTAGCTTTCCTTCCAGTTATTTTATCACAGACTATGTTTGTTTCTGGCCTTTCTAGTCTGTGTTTTTTTCCCTAAACACTTTCACACATGTATGTGTATGTGTGTGTGTGTATATATGTATCTTGTTTCTGGAAGAACCAGCTAATGCGATTAAACAAAGTTCTAGAATAAGAGGTACAAATAAGTAGAAAGGGAGAAATTAAATTGATGTTATTTTCCAATGTTATGACAATGGACATACACAACCAGGACTATCGGAGAAAGTAAGAGTGACTAAAAAGTTTTGCATAGTTCCTTGGAAATTGGTTGATTTTAGTGCTGGCACCAGGGATATGCAAGACGGGCCTGGAGCATCTTGTAGTGCCAGAAAGTAAGGAAGAGATCAAAACAACTCCAATCGTGGAGGTATGTCAAAAGGGCACAGGAACGAACTAAAAGACCACCCAATGTCCCAAACCAGAACAATTTCAGCGAAAATAAAGCAGTATTGGGTTATAACCCAAATTATAAAATGTGTCCATGAGTCCATACTGATATAAATTAATGACTGATTAAATACATGAGGGAGAATGAACAAATCTCCTGTGCAGAAGAATATCACATAATTTATGTAGATACTCCCCACACCCCACTGAATGAGAAAGAGCATAACCTTTCATCCTTAATGGTGGGCTGTGCATAGTGACTTCCTTCAAAAGGGTAAGGTATGGAAAGGAAGAGCAGAGAGAAACTTTACATTAGAGAAACCTGACAAACACTACCTCAGCCAAGTGATCAAGGGCAACGTCAACAGTGATAGTAAAGGTTATATTGTTATGTGCCTATGATGTGATGAGAATGGCACCTTATCTCTGTGATCTTCTGCTCAAAAACCCATAAGTTCAGTCTAATCATGAGAAGAACATGAGACAAACTCCAATTGAGGGGCATTCTACGAAATACCTGAACAGTACTACTCAAAACTGTCCAGGTCATCAAAATCGAGGAAAGTCTGAGAAAGCGTCACAGCCAAGAGGAGTACAAGAAGACATGATGACGAAATGTGATGTAGTATCCTGGATGGGATCTTGGAACAGGAAAAGGACATTAAGTAAAAACGAAGGAAATCTGAATATAATATGGACTTTAGTTAATGATAATGTATTAATATTGGTTCATTAATTGTGACAAATGTATTACGGTAATGTCAGATGTTAACAAGGGAAAGTGTGAATATATAGGAACTTGCTGTACTATCCTTGCAACTTTTCTACAAATCTAAAACTATTCTAAAAATTTAAAAAATATATGTGTTTTAATGAAACCCTGCACCAGGGACCAGCTCTATGGTGTTTGAGGCCTGTCCTGTCCTTTTATCATTCAATGTTTCTTCCTCTTCTGTGAGAGCTAATCTCATTGATGAGAAGTTAGGATTAAACTTTGCTCCTCAGCTTGTAGCTTTTTAACATAAAAAGCATTTATTTATGTCTAAGAAATTTACCTTGAGTTTACAGCTGAAAAACTAACTCCCAATATCATTTTCCATTTTTCTTCCCATCCACCTTCTCCCTTGGAGAGTACCCCCAGAAAAGCTGGTCCACAAAGAAATTAAAATCGGCTCTTAAAGGGCCCGGGCGCAAACTCACCCATTTCAGAAAGCAACCTAAAATCACCAGAAAGAAAGGTGCGTAGTGCTTTGGTGAAAACAGACTCACCTAATAGGCCCTGAGTGCATCTCGGTGAGAGGTGACACCTCTCCACGGACTGGGACATTGGCGGTGGCCATTGTTGTGGCCTGGTGTGGGTGTGCTGACACAGACGCCATTGGAGTTCTCTCTGGGGCCTGCTGGCCCGGGGTCTGCCCCACTTGCTAGAGCACTGATTTATTCCAGCTCAGCCAGGGCAGGCAGCCCACCCTGGAGACTGGCCCCACCCAACAGCCGGCCCTTGGGCAAATTGTGGGTCTGCATAGATTGGTGACTGGATTCTCTGCAGCCTGGCAACTGAGCCGACTTCGGTGGGGTGGGGTGTGCACAAGGAGTGGGGGGATAGTGTGGGGTGGTGGTGGAGTGTGTGAGGATCCCACAGTGGAGAGACTGGGTCTGCTTCGGGAGGTCGGGGCACGCACACGGGCAGGACTGTGTTGACTGTGTGTGTGGACCTGTGGGCAGTGGGGCTTGTCAGCTGCAGAAAACTTGTGCTTCTCAAAGACCCACATAGGGGGTTTGACCCACCTTCCAAAGCCTGAAACAATTGGGTGCTCCTGTGCCTGAGGCCAGCCCCACACAGCTGCAATCCTCAGAGAGCTGACAAGAGACATAAAGGCTGGAGGCTTATAGCAATTGTAAGGCCCTGAGCCTAACAACCTGCCACGCTGGGGGCCTACTCACTTAAAAGAAATACTGCAACACAAATGTGGCATTAGAACTTGCAGCCAACTGTGCTAGTGCTCCCCACACCAGATAAAGAGACTGAAGGGCCCACAACAACTACAAGCAGCTGAGAATTACAACAGCTGGCCAGGAGCATAACTCGGCCTTCCTGGGTGCCTACAGGGAGAGCAAACAGGCAACAACAGAAGGACACACATAGTCCACATAGGGGTCACCCCTGGAACATTGAGAACTGAGGGAAGCACACTGCAGGCCCCCAAAGGCATCACTTACATAAGGTCACCTATCCAAAAGCAGGAGACGTAGCTGACCTACCTAATACATAGACACAAGCACAGGGAAAGAGGCGAAATGAGGAGGCAAAGGAATACATTCCAAGTAAGGGAACAGGACAAAACCCCAGAAAAGAAACTAAGTGAAACAGAAATGAGCAACCTACCCAACAGAGAGTTCAAACAAAGAGTGTTAAGGCTGCTCACTGATCTGGGGAGAAGAATAGATGAACTCAGTGAGAATGTCAACAAAGAAATGGAAGACACAAAAAAGAACCAATCAGAAATGAAGAATACAATACTGGAAATGAAAAAATCACTAGAGGGACTCAAAAGCAGAGTAGAGGATACAGAAGAACGGATCCGTGAGAGGACAAAAGACTAGAAGAAATTACCCAAGCTGAAAAGGTAAAAGAGAAAAGAATTAAAAAGAATGAGGACAGTCTAAGGGACCTCTGTGACAACATCAAGCACACTAACATCCGTGTTATAGGTGTACCAGAAGGAGAAGAGCGAGACAAAGTGGCAGAGAATCTATTCCAAGAAATAATAGATGAAAACTTCCCTAACCTAAGGAAGGAAACAGACATCCAGGTACAGGAAGCACAGAGAGCATCAAACAAGATAAACCCCAAGAGGCCCACACCAAGACACATCATAATCAAAATGTCCAGAATTAATGATAAAGAGAGAATCCTAAAAGCCGCAAGAGAAAGTCAAGTTACATACAAAGGAGACCCCATAAGGCTTTCAGCTGACTTCTCAGCAGAAACCTCACAGGCTAGAAGAGAGTGGCACAATATATTTAAAGTGCTAAAAGGAAAAAACGTACAGCCAATAATACTCTACCCAGCAAGGTTATCATTCAAAATGCAAGGAGAGATCAAAAATTTCCCAGAGAAGCAAAAATTAGAGTTTGTCACCAAGAAACCAATACTATGAGAAATACTAAAGGGACTTATTTAAGGGGAAAAGTGACGACCACCAATAGGAAAAATTATGTATTTCCATGATAAGAGGGTAATGGATACAGATGCACATTAAAGAGGTTAGATATATCAAAAACATAAAAGGAGGGAGGAGGGGAGTTAAAGAGTAGAGCTGTCAGACCGAGGTCAAACTAAAGAGACCAACAATTCTGTATAGAAGAACAAAAGAACAGAGAAGAACTACTAAAACTCTGAGAAAAAAAAAGTTAAAAAATGGCAGTAAGTACATACTTATCAGTAGCTGCTTTAAACCTCAATGCACTAAATCCTCCAATTAAAGGCATGGGTTGGATGATTGGATAAAAAAACAAGGCCCATATATATGCTGCATACAAGAGACACACTTCAGACCTAAAGACACTCACAAACTGAAAGTGAAGGGATGGAAAAAGATACTCCACGCAAATGGCAATGAAAAGAAAGCTGGGGTAGCAGTACTCATATCAGACAAAATAGACTTTAAAACAAAAACTGTAAAAAGAGACAAAGAAGGGCATTACATAATGATCAAGGGAACAATCCAACAAGAGGATATAACACTTTGAAATATCTACGCACCCAATGTAGGTGCACCTAAATATACAAAGCAATCATTAACAGACAAAAGAGAGAAATAGACAGTAACACAATAATACTAGGGGACTTTAACACTACACTTACACCAAAGGATATATCATCCAAACAGAAGATCAATAGGGAAACATTGGCCTTAAATGACACACTAGAACAGATGGACCTAGTATATATATACAGAGCATTCCATCCAAAAACCGAAGAATACACATTCTTTTCAAATGCACATGTAACATTCTCCAAGATAGATCACATATTAGGCCACAAAACAAGTCTCCGTGAATTTAAGAAGATTGAAATAATACCAAGCATCTTTTCTGACCACAACGGTATGAAACTAGAAATCAGCTATAGGAAGAAAATCAGAAAAGCCTCAAATACATGGAGATTAAACAAAATGCTACTGAACAACGACTGGGTCAATGAAGTAATCAAAGAAGAAATCAAAAAATACCTGGAGACAAATGAAAATGAAAATATGACATGCCAGAATGTATGGAATACAGCAAAAGCGGTTCTAAGAGGGAAGTTTATAGCAAAACAGGCCTATCTCAACAAACAAGACAAATCTCAAATAAACAATCTAACAAGGCACCTGAAGGAACTGGAAAAAGAAGAACAAACAAAGCCCAAAATAAGTAGAAGAAGGGAGATAATAAAAATCAGAGCAGAAATAAATGAAATAGAGACTTAAAAAACAATAGAAAAAATTAATAAAACCAAGAGCTGGTTCTTTGAAAAGATAAACAAAATTGACAAACCTTTAGCTAGACTCACCAAGAAAAAAAGAGAGAAGGCACAAATAAGTAAAATCAGAAATGAGATAGGAGAAATTACAACAGACACCTCAGAAATACAAAAGATTATAAGAGAATACTATGAAAAGCTATATGCCAACCAATTCGACAATCTGGAAGAAATGGATAAATTCTTAGAATCATACAACCTTCCAAAACTGGATCAAGAAGAAGTAGAGAATTTGAATAGACCAATCACCAGTGAGGAGATTGAAACAGTAATCAAAAACCTCCCCAAAAATAAAAGTCCAGGACCAGACGGCTTCCCTAGTGAATTCTACCAAACATTCAAAGAAGACTTAATACCTATCCTTCTCAAACTCTTCCAAAAAATTGAGGAGGGGGGGAAGCTCCCTAACTCATTCTACGAAGCTGACATTACCCTGATACCAAAACCAGACATGGACAACAAAAAAAAAGAAAATTACAGGCCAATATCACTGATGAACATCGATGCAAAACTTCTCAACATTATACTAGCAAATCGCATACAACAATACGTTAAAATGATTATACACCATGATCAAGTGGGATTTATTCCAGGTATGCAGGGATGGTTCAACATTCGCAAATCAATCAACGTAATACACCACATTAATAAAATGAAGAATAAAAATCACATGATCATCTCAATAGATGCAGAGAAAGCATTTGACAAGATACAGCATCCATTTATGATAAAATCTCTGAATAAAATGGGTATAGAAGGAAAGTACCTCAACATAATAAAGGCCATAAATGAGAAACCCACATGTAATATCATCCTCAATGGTGAAAAACTGAAAGCTATCCCTCTAAGAACAGGAACCAGACAAGGATGCCCACTGTCACCACTCCTATTTAACATAGTACTGGAAGTCCTAGCCAGAGCAATCAGGCAAGAGAAAGAGATAACAGGGATCCAAATTGGCAAGGAAGAAGTGAACGTGTCACTATTTGCAGATGACATGATTTTATATATAGAAGACCCTAAAGAATCCACCAGAAAACTTTTAGAAGAAATAAACGAATATGGTAAAGTTGCAGGATACAAAATCAACATACAAAAATCAGTTGCATTTCTATACACTAAAAAAGAAGTAGCAGAAAGAGAAATTAAGAATACCATCCCATTTACAATTGCAACAAAAAGAATAAAATACCCAGGAATAAACTTAACCAAAGAGGTGAAAGAGTTGTACACGGAAAACTATAAAACATTGCTGAAAGAAATTGAAGAAGACACAAAGAAATGGAAAGATATTCTGTGCTCTTGGATTGCAAGAATTAACATAGTTAAGATGTCCATACTTCCTAAAGCCATCTATAGATTCAATGCAATCCCTATCAAAGCTCCAACAACATTTTTCACGGAAATAGAACAAAGAATCCTAAAATTTATATGGAACAACAAAAGACCCCGAATAGCTAAAAGAATCCTGAGAAAAAAGAACAAAGCTGGAGGCGTCACACTCCCTGATTTCAAAATATACTACAAGTCTATAGTAACCAAAACAGCATGGTACTGGCACAAAAACAGACACACAGATCAATGGAATAGAATTGAAAGCCCAGAAATAAACCCACACATCTATGGGCAGCTAATCTTTGACAAAGGAGCCAAGAACATACAATGGAGAAAAGAAAGTCTCTTCAACAAATGGTGTTGGGAAAACTGGACAGCCACAGGCAAAAAAATGAAAGTAGACCCTTACCTTACACCATACACAAAAATTAACTCAAAATGGGTTAAAGACTTGAATGTAAGACCTGAAACCATGAAACTTCTAGAAGAAAACATAGGCAGTATGCACTTCGACATCGGTCTTAGCAACATATTTTCAAGCACCATGTCTGACTTGGCAAGAGAAACAATAGAAAAAATAAACAAATGGGACTACATCAAACTAAAAATCTTCTGCACAGAAAAGGAAACCATCAACAAAATGAAAAGACAACCTCACAATTGGGAGAAGATATTTGCAAACCATACATCTGATAAGGGGTTAATCTCCAAAATATATAAACAACTCATGCATCTCAACAAAAAAAAAACCTACCAACCCAATAAAAAAATGGGCAAAAGACCTGAACAGACCTTTCTCCAAAGAAGATATACGGATGGCCAACAGGCACATGAAAAGATGTTCAAAATCATTAACTGTCAGGGAAATGCAAATCAAAACTACAATGACATATCACCTCACGCCTGTCAGAATGGCTATAATTAACAAGACAGGAGACAACATATGTTGGAGAGAATGTGGAGAGAAGGGAACTCTCATACACTGCTGGTGGGAGTGCAAACTGGGGCAGCCGCTATGGAAAACAGTATGGAGATTCCTCAAAAAGTCAAGGATAGAACTACCATATGATCCAGCTATTCCATTGCTGGGTGTTTATCCAAAGAACTTGAAAACACCAATGCATAAAGATACATGCACCCCTGTGTTCATTGCAGCATTATTCACAATAGCCAAGACTTGGAAGCAACCTACATGCCCATCAAGGGACGAATGGTTAAAGAAGATGTGGTATATATACACAATGGAATACTACTCAGCCATAAGAAATGATGAAATCCAGCTGTTTGTAACAACATGGATGGACACTGAGGGTATGACGCAAAATGAAATAAGTCAGAGGGAGAAGGTCAAATACCGTATGATTTCCTTCATTAAGTAGTAGATAATAAAAACAGTAAACAAACACATAGAGACAGAGATTGGATTGGTGGTTACCAGAGGGGAAGGGGGGAGGGAGGAGGGCGAAAGGGATAGTTCGGCACATGTGTGTGGTGATGGCTTGTAATTAGTATTTGGGTGTTGAACATGATGTAATCTATGCAGAAATAGAAGTATAATGTTGTACACCTGAAATTTATACAATGTTATAAACCAATGTTACTGCAATAAACAAAAAATTAAAAAAAAATAAAATAAAACTTGAAATGACTTTGTTAGACCATGTAGTCACTTTTAAGCTCTGCTATCACTGCCAATCTCTAACAGGGGAACAGGCTCCAAAATATAATGGTCCCCAACTAACTGCGTCTCCAGCCATCAGTTCTTCAAAATTTCTTCCTCTTGTTGTCTGAAGTGATATAGCAAACTCTTGAGCAAGAATGTTTTGTTTCTTTTAATATGGTTAAATATGCATTTTATCTGGCAGATGTTCTTTGATGTAACCTCCTAGTTTTAGCATAGATATTTTCTCACTTTTTTTGGCTCATTGTACTTCAGGAGGGTTAGGAGGAGAATTGACTGAAAATGCGCTTATACCACAAGATTCTCCAGTTCATTGACTTGCATGGCATTCCATCATATGGCTCTATCACAATGTAGTTAAACATTCATATAATTTTAGACATTGACGCTATAAATATGGTTAACATAATAAAATTAACATAATGTTAATATTAAATATTGTTATTAAATTAACATATTATTAATATTAAAATATTAAATATTATGTTAATGTATACATATAAGTAATATAAGATGTCCTTATAAATAAGTATTTGATATTTTTTACTTTCTTAGGGTAGAGGTGGAACTGTTCTTATTAAATTAACAGTTATGTACATCTCAAGGCCTTTATTTCCCTTACATATTGCCATATTGCCTTCCAAAATACTATACTATTTTAAACTCTTAACAATATTTTGGAATCAAATAATTTATTAATAAATATTAGTTTCTCAGACTTGAATGTTAC
Organism: Diceros bicornis minor; assembly: GCF_020826845.1. Classification (NCBI taxonomy): domain Eukaryota; kingdom Metazoa; phylum Chordata; class Mammalia; order Perissodactyla; family Rhinocerotidae; genus Diceros; species Diceros bicornis. Next base: position 131,590,893 of record NC_080781.1, read on the forward strand.
GTCACTGATCTGACATTGCATAGGATCATTTTCGCTCTCTCTGGCTTTGGATGCCTATTTTCATTCCAGCATTTCTATTTGTCTTATTTATACTCTTCTGGTATCTTATCCATTTTCCTTTGATTCTCTACATGTTGAAGTAAGTGAGCTTTCCACCTTAGTCTCTTTTGGTTTTATTGCATCACTTGCTTATCTGTTTATTTTCTCTTGATTTTAAGTGATTGTACAAAGCGATGATTTCTCAAGCACAGGTGTGTTTTCTTTATCCCTTGACCGTGAAATCTTTTCAAAGGCTCCATATTGTTGTCTCTTTCTGTTTTCTTAACTTTGAAATAACAAGTTTCATTCACATCTGTGGTTTTCCATTAAACAATGTATATTATTTCTCTTTGATTACTGTCAGGTTCTACTTAGGTGCTCTTAGCATCCTTTCTCTTCGATATTACACTGGAGTTTTGCTTGATGTACTTAGCCACTTACCATTATTTATGAAGCCTGGTATAGTTTAATACTGTAGTACTGGTAGATTGAGGGCAAGGTATCTTATTTCCGTCTAGTGCCTGGTTGTCTGATTCTACAAAGGGATATTAACTTCTAGAGCCCAGCTATCTGATTCTACAAAGGCATATTAATATTTGGATACTTTGAAATAGTCTATAAAGTTTTCCTTGAAGAAAGACAAACTACAACACACAGATTGTCCCTCTTCTATAGTTTGTCTAGTGTCAACACATTTGCAGGACAAACTTTTAACTTGAGAATGCTGTAAGACATGTCCTATATGTTCTGCTGTCTACTGCACTGCTTTCCAAAAGCATAAAAAATAGGGAAATGTTAATGGTCATGCTAGAGGCCAGGAGAGGAAAAGCCTTACACCTCCTCAGAAAGCTGTCCTGATATTATAGTCCAAGGAGTTGCCTACTTTGTTATGTGTGAAGTTCCCTAGTCAGTGGAATGCATGCTCAATGGAATATAATTGGGAATCTCTTCTTACTTTCTTTTCTGTTGTCATCAAATTAAGTATCAGTCCCTCATGCCTATTTTATCAGTTGAATTTTTTGGGGGGATCTGTCAGACCTGAATTGATATTCTTGATTTGCATTTCTAATGCAACTCTGGATATATTTATGTGCTTCTATAAATATTTCATATGAGAATTGGGGCCCTGCCTGACATCTTTATATGAAAGTCAGAGAAAATTATTTTACAGTCAACACCCAATGCATGAAGTCATTGCAAATGTCACCACTGTTCTAAAATGTTTTGGACCAGAAGCAGGAGAAACAAGTTTATGGCTATAACCTTACCTGCGATCTTAGGATGTCAAAATAAATTTTTGTGGAAGTTGGAAGAAGGAGACAAGTTTTCTTGGGTCCCATTCAAGACCCATCACAGGTGGTGCTCATTCTGGACTATCATGTCTCCTTTTTATCAGTATAGATGTATCCAGATTTTACAGCTTGTAGCCATTATTTAGTCAAGTTATACTTTCATTCCCATTCTTCAGATAAAGCACCTGCTCACCAAAAAACAATGTAGTCTGTATGTTGTTCAAGAAATTTGCAGGCCATCTCAAAGTGAAGTCCTGGTTTGTCTGAAAATTCTATTTTTCAATGTAAACTGAAATAATGAGATCGTAAAATTTGGTTTATAAAATTTAGTTTCTTATGAGAACTCTATTAAATAAAGGATTGATGATCTGCACACACAAAGGAAGTGGCTTCCTCAGTGTCATTGTATTTTCATCACAGGAGCCACTTTTTGTCTACTCCAGGCCGGCCTTAAATTCTCCTGTTTGCCTTGAGAAGAACATTTACTCTCTATTGTAGAGGGTTTAAATATTTCCTTAGTTCCTGATTTTGGAGTTCTCCTTAGAGAATGATGCTACTTAAAATTAACTATCGTTGTATATGTGAATTCTCAAACAACCATGGAAACTAAGTAAATATGAGTTTAGTTGTTCTGTCTACTCACTATATTTTAGAGACATCCACAAAATTTTATTTTAAATCACAGTATAAACCAAATTCTAGATTTCATTCAGGACATTACAGTAAAGAAACACATGTTGGGCTTACAAGTATAGAATGATTTTACATTAGAGTTTTATAAATACTGTCTACTAAAGGGGGTACACATTCTGCAAACATTTTCAAAATCTACAGAGGGGCAACTAATTCATTTTATCAAACCTGACCAGGTACTTTAGGATAGAAGCAAATGGTCATTTATTAAACTGCAAATGTTGGCACCAGAGAATACCTTGCACAAGTACACACAAAGTGTAATCAGTGGTATATACTCCACAAGTGAGCCTTATTGTACTCTAAGCACTAAGACTTCAGTGATGCTGCCAATTTCTTCAGGTCTATACTCGGAGCTATGGAAATAATGTCTTTTACAGCTAATTTTTTACAGTGGCTCTCTGCATATGTCAATGAACACAGTATCCCCAAAGTAATTATTACTCTTAGGTAGAATATTTTCTCTTAGATATACATAGTCTTATTTAATATTATCAATCTATCATCTACCTATCATCTATCATCATAGATGTAGATCAAATCTACGATTTTGAAAAATAAAATTAGCAAAAAGATCTACGCACTTAATATTATCTGGCACTATTCTAATCAGTTTGCAAACACTAACTCCCTTAATCTTTATAATAACTCTATACAGTAGGGGCTATTTTTATCCCTGTTACATACAGATGAAAAAATTGAGGCAGAGAGAGAGAAATTAACTAAGTAGTAAAAGTGAGATTTGAACCCAGGCACTCTGGTTTCAGTTTGTATTTAACCATGACATTTTGCTGTCTCTCAAAATCAAAACTGAGACCCACTGACATAAACCATTGTTGAATTCTGTTATTCTATCATTATCAATTATAATCAAATGAGATTTATATTTAATGCTACATTTTTCATATTACTTGCACATAATATCATTTATGCTTCACTAAGTCCCACAAAATAGGCCAGATATTATTATCTATTTTATATATAAGCATATAGAGGGTTTGAACCTAGTAGAAAACCATGAGCTGTAATATTGGGTCCATAGAACCTAGGATGTTAAACATTGGATGGAGAAATGATCCGTTAAAGAGAGATCAAGAAAGAAGACATAGGGGGCCGGCCCAGTGGCTTCGCAGTTGGGTGCGCATGCTCCACTACTGGTGGCCCGGGTTCGTATCCCGGGCACGCACAGACGCACCGCTTGTCCGGCCATGCTGAGGTGGCATCCCACATACAGCAACTAGAAGGATGCGCAACTATGACATACAACTATCTACTGGGGCTTTGGGGAAAAAAAGGAGGAGGATTGGCGGTAGATGTTAGCTTGGGGCCAGTCTTCCTCAGCAAAAAGAGGAGGATTGGCATGGATGTTAGCTCAGGGCTGATCTTCCTCACAAAAAAAAAAAAAGAAAGAAGACATATTTCATTATCCTTTTTTACAAATTCTTGCTTCTGGTATCAAAATATTAACATATCCCATATTTATTGGGATTTTAATGCATTACTATAAAAAGCATCATTTATTAATAAAGAGATTTATACAGTGACAGTTTATAGAGTGCTTTCCTTCCACTTTTTCTACTTTTGTTCTTCATAACCTTATTTTGATAGGACAAATGTCTTTTTCAGGTGAAGGGAACTGAGTTGGTCAGGATTTGAACTGAGGTTTGGAGTCACTTCACTTGCCGTATCCTTCCTAGCTTTTCACAGCTTTCCTTCACCTCTTCCCTCATAGAATGGAATGGTATATCTCTGCTTACTTTGGGTATTAATTTTTAAATCTTGCAGGAGATATACTTGAATTTCTGATTATATTAACTGCACATTTTAAAGTATATTTTATTTACAGCGTATTATTTGGCCAGGTATCAAAGTGCTTTGTGTGTAGGTAATGTTCATTAAATGCTTGAATGAATAGGTGAATTAATGAATGACACTTCAAGTTGTCGTTCATGCTTTTAAGCTAAAGCTAGGTATTGAAGGGCCCAAATCACTGTTCACCTCTTGAAGTGTTAATTCTTAAGCATTTGGCCAGCTACCTCAGTTATTTCCAAGTTTATGAATTACTTTTGTTCCTTCTTTCCAAATTGCTATAGATTTTAAAAATTATGGTCTGCAAAATCATAGATATATCTATAGTACCATAAAATGTCAACTAAACTCTCATCTATACATCATCTCCTTGAATGATCTGCTTGATCTTTTTATTCGAGTATATGATCCCACTAAAATTAGATTGGAAATGATTCCTACTGTACTCAGGAATTTTTACAGTATTTCAAAGGAATGAAATGTGTAGATGCCTGAACTGTGTGCTTTCAACCACAGTTAATTAATAGTGATCTGTGAAGAATGATTACACATAGCTTAAAATGTAACACACAAGTACTTCATAGAAAATTCCAGGATTTCAAAAAGTCCTTTACTGCCTGCAATTTAGGCAAGGGCCAATGCAGATTTTAATCTAACTTCAATGAGCTTTTCTGAGAAGGAACTCAGAGATTGTAGGTATACGTATAGTTGAGATGTAAATTTCTCAATGAAATATTGTTCTTGATTAGACATAAATCATGAGGAAATGCCTACCCATTAGATAGAAGATTAACACATCAGAGCATTTAATTTTTGCATTTTTAGTTACAATTAGCACAAAGTCAGTGAGTCTGGCAGATGCCAGCTTTGCTTTCCATTTCTGCTATTTTGTATGAGAGATGATTAACCCTTCCACACTATTTTATTACCTTTTTTGCATCTGTTTTTCTATTTTTTCGCCAAATACTTCTAATAAGTGATGTTATTGAGATTCTCGGATCAAAGCACCTTAAATAAAAAACTAATTTATTGTGGATGCGTTTCTTATCATATAATACATGCTCGAGATACCCTCCCACCCTATATGCAGCCCAGCAGTTCCTGCATGACATTGAATGATTCTCCTACTTTATTCCAGATTTATGATGGATGAATTTATAACTTTTTTTTAAATTTTTTAATTGATGTTTTAATAGTTTTTAACATTGTGAAATTTTTGGGTTGGGGAGATGGATGAATTTAAAATAAATGAAAAGAACATTGGATTCGTAGTAGACTCATCCTCACACATTGAGTCCCAGATTTCCTAGCTGAAAAGTGGGCCTTTCCTGTGTGTATCACAGGATTTTTATGAGAAGAAAATATGTACCAAGAGTATCTTAAACTCTAAAGTGCAATGAAAATGTGATATGTCACTATTTCAAAATGAAATGTTACATAGCTTTAACTCCTTAAAATCAAAGATTTCATGTTTTGAAAATTAGACTTATCAAGTTTTCTTTAATCATAAAACTATTTTATAAGTAGGCCCCAATTATATCCCTGTATTAATCACATTGATATCATTTTAATATTTAGAAGACAGTGGTAAAGTTTGAGCAGGTAATCAACCACTCATTTCAGTGCTTATGAGTTCAGTCCCCAGACTCCAAGAGAAGTGTGTTCAAATCCTAGCCTGGCATTTCTCATCTTGGCAACCTTGGGCAAGCTATTGTACCCACCTGGAACCTCAGATTTTTCATCTGTGAAATAGGACTAGTACTGGGGTTGTTCTACATCTTGAGATCATGCAGGCAAAATGATTCAATTCCTGGGTCATAGTAAGTGCTTAATAAATGTTAGTTATTATTAATTTCCTTTTACATTTGGATTGACTGGGAGGAAAGTTTTGTATTGAAGAGGATGATGGTAAAGCAGTATCCCCTATTGTTTCAAGATTCATATTTCTATCTTTTTCTATCTGTTTATTCAGCAATAATTTTTACTTTTAATTATGAGAGGGCTATGAGGGAAAACAAAATGAATAACTTAATCACTTAAGGTAATCCTTTAATTTCAACAAATATTTATTTGGGGTGAACGATGTGCCATGGATGACTTTAGACACTGGAGATATAGCAGGAGACAAAACAAGTCCCTGCCTTCAAATAACTTAAATTCTAGTGGTGGGATACAACAACCAAATAAGCAAGTAAACATATAGTGAATAAAATGGTGGTAATTACCAGAGAGAAAAATTAAACAGAGTGAGGAGGTTAGGGAATGCTTGGGGCTTGGAGGGTACTGTTTGTTTGTTTTTGTTTTTTAATTTAACTGAGTCCATGCCTCACTAGGAAGGGGAAATCAGAGCAGAGTCCAAGAGGAAATGAGGAAGTTCCTATCTGGGAGAGAGAACTCCATTTAGAGGAAACAACAAGAGCGAAGGCTCTGTGTTGAAAATGTTCTTGAAATGTTAGAGGAACAGGTGACTTGTGGTCCTGGAGTTAACTGAACAAAGAGTGTGGGAATCTTCGCAGGTGAGGATAGAGAAATAGTAAGTATAGACAACTCTTTTCACAAGTTTTGTCACAAAAGGGAGCAGAGAAGTGAAGCAGTGGCTGGTGAATGAAGTTAGGTCAAAAGAGTTTTCTTTTAAATTATTATAGTAGAAATGATTGAACTTTTGCATGCTGACAGGAATGCACTGGTGGAGAATAAAAATTGTGCAGAGAGAAGGAAAAATTATGACACATAAGGTTCTTGAGTAAGGAAGTGAAGATGGGGTATAGTGTACAAAGCAAGAAAGTATTATGTAAGCAAATACATTTGAAGCTACCAAATATCTCTAAGAGTGGACAGGAAAGAGGTCATATCCATTTAATATTTTTTCAACTCTGCTGGTTACTAAAGATTTGGACATAAGACTGCATCCTGAAAGGTGAGTAGGGATTTCCCATGTGGAGAAATCTTGGAAAGAGTATCCTAGACAAAGGAGTACCATGTGGAAAGACATGGAGAAGTGAATGAACCTTGTGTTTTGGAAGAAATGCAATCTTTGAAATGTTTAAAGCAAATAGTATGAATGGGACAGTGGCAGGAGATACAACTATAAGGGTAGGCAAGGTCACCACATATAGGGAACTGGACATTTTAGGAAGTTTAAAAACTATACCTTGCTTGTCTTTCAGCAAAATTCATTATTGAAATAAAATAAGTTTCTGTTTATAATGTTATCTTTGGAATTCAGCACATTTTTTTTTGCTGTATCAGTCACTGTGTGACTCTCATAGCATAGTATTTAAGAGTATGAGTCTTGAGATCAGATAAATATAGGTTTGAGCCCAAGTCTATCACTTACTACCCATGAGAGCTGTGAGCTTCTATTTCCTCATCTGTAAAATGAGAACAATTATAGTTCCGGTAGGACCTAAGTCGTAGACTTATGAGGAATCAATGAGATTTTGCAGATAAAGTCTGAGGCAGTGCCTGGCCCATAGGAAGTGATAAATAAATGGTTCTTACTATTTCTATCTCTGTACTTCAGTAGCAGTAATACATCAATTGCATACTTAGCTTTAATGCAGACTCCTTAGGTGCATTCATTTCACTGGGAATCACCATTTTGTTGACTAATAAAGAAGATATTACCACATAAAGACCAGTAAAGCCAAGTTGCAGTTCTGCAATTAAACAAAATGAATGGGTCTTAATGTCTCAAGCTATTCATTTAATTCTCAGTTTGGTCCTGAGTCATACACTCTCAGAGTATAGTGTTTTTAACTGGAGTTGTAACCAGATCAATAAAATTGAAGTTTCAAGAAACCTGGGTAAGGAAAAAGCTTTGTTTTTTATCAAAACTTTTGTTGTGATGGTAGCCATTGTAATAACTTTCTAGTTGCACTATGTTGGGCATGTTTGATAGTAATTCTAGTTGCTTCCAACACAAACACCAGTGATAAATGCTATGCTACTAAGAGCTGCCGGTGTTACAGAATTAAATGCAGTTGCTAGGATTTGTATTTTGATAATTCATACATCAAAATCAAGTACAACTATGACCTGTTAACCTAGCATATAACTTTTACTTTGGTATTCTGAGTTAATAATGAATGAGTAGAAAATAGTCAATTAGAAATTATCTATAAAAAAGTGCTTCATTTTTACATATTTATTCTTTTTTCATTTTAACCATATTTTATTTACTCGTATGACTTTGCATCTTTGGATTATATTTTTTTATAAAATTTATTTACTCAATTTTCATTGAGTAAAATAAAAGTGGTGCTTGACACTGTAGCATGGTTAAATAACTTTTATTAAAAAGGATTTGAAGTTGTCAATAATATACTAAAGTAATCTATTTTAAATCAGTATTATAATATTATGCATATTTCAAAAGCCTACTGAAGAAAATATTATTCTTTCATGTATCTTCTGAAAAAATGATTAATTTTGTATTGTTAACTTTAATTTTATTGACAGTATTAAGAGTTGTATAATGTTAATTTAGAGACAGTGCTTAATGTCAGAGTAAAATATTTATTAAATGCTCAAAATGAGATGCTTTATTCATTTCTAATACTTTGGTGCTCATATTACCAACTCTTTAATAAATCATTCCAGAAACTTGATAATAAATTGTGTCAAGATTGCTAGGCCAAATTTAGTAGATATCACATTATTCTTCTAGAAAATTAGAATATCATGTGTCTGTCTTGAACCTTTCTAAATCTCTCTTGTTTTCCTTGATTATTCAAATATCACCTAAAGTAGTTAGGCAAAGTCATGTGTATGTTCTTTCAATCTCTTGAGATATGATTCGATTAGGCCAAGAGATGCATTAAGAACAGCTCTGTACCATCTTGCAATCTTTTTACCCATCTTTTCCTTTGTTTTTTGGTACAAGCAACACTTCCCTTGATAGAGAATACAAAATGAAAATAGGAACTGATGAGTCTCTACTTCTTTATCTTCCATCAGAACAATAGCATCAGCTCCAAGCAAAGGCATCTTCCTTTTTTTTTTTTTATCGTGGTAACATTGATTTATAACATTGTATAAATTTCAGGTGTACATCATTATACTTCTATTTCTGCACGGATTACATCATGTTCTCATGTTCACCACCCAAATACTAATCACAATCCATCACTACACACATGTGCCTAATTATCCCTTTTGCCCTCCTCCCACCCCATTCCCCTCTGGTAACCACCAATCCAATCTCTGTCTCTATGTGTTTGTTTGTTGTTGTCATTATCTACTACTTAATGAGTGAGATCATATGGTATTTGACCTTCTCCCTCTGACTTATTTCGCTTAGCATAATACCCTCAATGTCCATGCGTGTTGTCACAAATGGCTGAATTTCATTGTTTCTTATGGCTGAGTAGTATTCCATTGTGTATATATACCACATCTTCTTTATCCATTCGTCCATTGATGGGCACTTAGGTTGCTTCCAAGTCTTGGCTATTGTGAATAACGCTGCAATTAACACAGGGGTGCATGTATCTTTACGCACTGGGGTTTTTATGTTCTTTGGATAAATACCCAGCTGTGGAACAGCTGGATCGTATGGTAGCTCTATCCTTAATTTTTTGAGGAATCTTTATACTGTTTTCTATAGTGGCTGCACCAGTTTACACTCCCACCAGCAGTGTATGAGAGTTCCCTTCTCTCCACGTCCTCTCCAACACTTGTTGTTTCCTGTCTTGCTAATTATAGCCATTCTGACGGGCTTGAGGTGATATCTCATCGTAGTTTTGACTTGCATTTCCCTAATAGTTAATGATGTTGAACATCTTTTCATGTCCCTGTTGGCCATCTGTACATTTTCTTTGGAGAAATGTCTGTTCAGGTCTTTTGCCCAGTTTTTAATTGGGCTGTTAGATTTTGTTGTTGAGATGCATGAGTTCTTTATATATTTTGGAGATGAACCCCTTATCAGATATATGGTTTGCAAATATCTTCTCCCAATTGTTAGGTTGTCTTTTCCTTTTGTTGATGGTTTCCTTTGTTGTGAAGAAGCTTCTTAATTTGATGTAGTCCCATTTGTTTATTTTTTCTATTGTTTCTCTTGCCCAGTCAGACATGGTGCTTGAAAATATGTTGCTAAGACCGATGTTGAAGAGCGTACTGCCTATGTTTTCTTCTAGAAGTTTCATGGTTTCAGGTCTTACGTTCAAGTCTTTAATCCATTTTGAGTTAATTTTTGTGTATAGTGTAAGGTAATGGTCTACTTTCATTTTTTTGCACGTGCCTGTCCAGTTTTCCCAACACCATTTGTTGAAGAGACTTTCCTTTCTCCATTGTATGTTCTTGGCTCCTTTGTCGAAGATTAGCTGTCCACAGATGTGTGGGTGGCATCTTCCTTATTTGGCAAATGAGATTGTCCTGGTAGATTGTGGACAGCAAGAGCAAAACAAAGGTCCATGCCTTGGGAATATCATTGTTTAAGGAATGGATGGAGAAAGAGCCCACAAATAAGACGTAAAGACATGTGAGAGGTAGTACGGACTAAGAAACCTGTTGACTTTTGTCATCAGGGGTCAGTAAACTTTTTTCTGTGAAGGGCCAGATAGTAAATACTTTATGGTTTGCAGGCCAAATGGTCTCTCCCACAAGTATTCAACTCTACCATTGTAGCCCAAACACAGTTATATAGAATACAAAAAAGAATGGGCATCGCTGTGGAAATAAAACTTTACATACAAGAACAGATATAAGGCTGAATTTGGCTCCTGGGCTGTAGTTTGCTGACTCCTAAGGTAGACCATAAATTTGTAGTGCTATTACAGGGAAAATACTAGTTGTCCCTAAATGTCTGTTCTTACTTCTTTTTTTAGTAGTAGCAACCCTCTGATTTTTATTTGGGTGTGTAGTTGTCCAGAATAAATATTTCATTTCTTAGACTACTTTGAACTTAGGTGTGGACAAATTACTAAGTTCCTACCAGCAGGATGTAAGTAGAAATGTTATGAGCAACCCTCTGGATGTGTCCTTAAATGGAGAAGGTGCACCCTTATTTGCACTACCTTCTTCCTGCTGGCTGAAATGTGGACGTAACGATTAGAGCTTAAGTAGCCATCTTGAATCATGAGGTTGAATTCATGGGTTTCCATTGGCAGAATGACTACTTACCTCTAGACTTCAGTTATATGAGACAGAGATAAACCTGTTTAAGCCATTTTTTTGTTGTTTGAATCACTTGAAGCTGAACCTAAGCCAAACTAAATATGGAACTATTCATTCTATTGCATCATATCTTCTCATAATACTCAGTATCATACATTATAAACAGAGAGAGTAAATAGTTGGCTTGATACAAGTTGAGCACGTGTAATGTAGGCACAGAGGAAGTGTAACTGGACAAGGAAATGGAAGATATTTTTGTATATGTACATGCTGTTGCAAGTCAAAATTTTTCTTATGTTATATGTATTCTTCACCATTTTTGACCAGTCTGCTTTTCTGCTTCTCAATTCATTAATTTCTACTTTATCTTGATATTAGCTGACATTTTTCTTCCTTCTTTAGTTTCCTCTTTCTCTTGTGTATAAGGACATACAGGACCAGTTTTTATTCTATAGGCATCTCCTATAGAATGTCTTTGTGTTAAGGTTTTTCCATAGAACACTGCTTGGCTTTTAATATCCAAACTTAATAGAATGTATTTCTCGCTTTAATATTTCTTTGTTTTATGGCCACTGTTTTTTATAGGAAAATTTTATATTTAGGTCACAAAAACTGAATATCTTGAACAACTTTTGTATTACATTCCAGATGTAATTTTTAGAACATCAGAGTCACATGTAGAAATCTTCAAAATTGCACCAAGTGTCAACAAAAGGGATGTGAGTCATGAAAGTTGTTTATACAAAGAGAAGCCTTGTCACAGCACACTCAGCAGCTATTTAAAACCATTTTAATTGTTTGGTGATCAGGAAGTCATGTTTTAAGCATTTTACGTACTATGTGATAAGTTATTTGTTTTACCATTTTTTAATCAACTTAAATGAAATTGGTTAGGAGCTTGTAGCTGATGAAATACAGTATATTGTTTGCTATATAAAATGATGGAAAATTAGCTTCTGGTTAGTGTTTTCAGGCAAAATGATTTTTTAAAATGAATTGCTGGTATAAAATTAGGAAATGTCTGTACTTGAAGACTTTTCATAATCACCATGCTTTCTTTAACTGTGATTTAATGTAGAATTTAATCAGTGTTAGATCTCCTTATTCTTCCATTTGAAAACTCACAAATTATTTCAGTATGTTGTGATTTAAGTTCCAGTTAATCTGGGTCTTACTACCGTTGATCTAGTATTACTTCACCTGAAGTTATCCTTTGTCTACATAATGTCCATAAAACTAGTTGAAATATGGCAAATTCAGTCAAGGTTTAGTGTGTTGGGGATTATCTGCTGAATAGCTGGTTGACTTGATTTACTAGCTTTTCATTGAAATGGGTGTGTGTGGGGTGGGGTGGGGAACCAAATAAACCTAAAATGTTGACAGTGCTGCCAATGGAGCCCATCCCTACTCTAGTCTCAGGTGTGGTATAGTGCAGTCAATAATTTTCTGCTTGGGGCCAAGACAGGAATAGAAGTGATGCTGCTAATATGTCTACTGTCTGACCATATGAAACACCAAAGTATTTTTTGTACACTTGAAAAAAGGTGAATTTATGGAATGTGAATTATATCTCAATAAAAAAAGAATATGAAAATTTTATAGTTTGTCTTTCAACATGGTACACAGAATAAACTAGTCATTACACTTGAATCAACTTACTGATGAAATTCCCACAGTGACTTCAATAGAGTATCTTGTAAGGGATAATACTTGAGGCTCAACTGTGTTTGGCCAGAGCCCATTGTGAGGCTGCTAAATTACTGCAGCGGCCAGCAGGGTATATTTTCTTTACTGAGGATCAATCCCCATGTGTATGCTTGCATGAATCCATTGTCTTTTTTTTTTAAGTCACATTGGTTTATAACATTATATAAATTTCAGGTGTACATCACTATATTTCAACTTCTGTATAGACTACATTGTGTTCACCACTAGAAGTCTAGTTGCCCTCTGTCACTGTACAAATTCCTCCCTTTACCCCTTTCGCCCTACCCCACCTCCCAACATCACTGTATTTCTGTACAAAATTCTTGCTTGTCTGAATTACTTGAGATGATGCTAGAAATAGACTGCAAATCTCAAACCCGAATGAAGAATAAAACGAGAAAAAAATCTTTCTATTCAATTCTCAGTTCTCTTTGTGTTGGGTATCAGATATATAATAAACTATAATAAATCTCCTAGGGAGAAAATGGCCCTCAAAGTACTATTTTTGTTTTAGCTCACAAAAAGTCTTTCACTTGCTGAGTTCCTTCACGCTGGGATCAAATACAAAATAAAAATCCTGGTGTCTTAGGTGACTTTGAGGGCAAAAAGAAAATGTTGGTTATTAAAAATAATTCACATAAACGCAAAAGCATAAAATCAGCAATTAATATAGTATTTAAAGATGACCTGCCCACTTTTATGAACATTAGACACAAGTTATCAACTTTGGTGCAAAGCCTCCTTGGATCGCTAGTTTAGTTCTATAACTACTTGAAGTCTGTTTCCTTAAAAAAAAAAAAAAAGGCAATTTCTAAGGCCAGCTCAATGTGCAGGCCACTCTAAAACATACAAATTAAATCATTAGCGAAATTCTTATCTGAGAATCAGGAAATAATTTTAAACTGCCACTTCGAGAGAATGGTGCACTTATTGTAGACTTCAATGGCATGCTCATTTTCCCAGGTAAGATTAATAGAACTTCATTTCCGTCTTTAAAGGTATTATTATTATTTGAATATGAAGCTACAGTAATTCTTTTTTATGATTATGACTTTTAGGCTTTCCCCATAGAGTGGAAAAAATGTCCATAAAAATTTATATTTATTAATTTTTCTTTTATTTCTACTTCCTTTGAGAATCCAGTAGTCTCCAAGGGAATCTTTAGTAGAAGGCTGGAACATTGTTTAAAATGTTATTTAAAAAGAGACCATCATTATTAGGTTGGTATTGTAAATTATGTACAGAATATCATATTTTGTCTTTATGAGGGTTTTTCCTCAGACACTTTATTTACATTTTCTTAGGTTTAAAAAATGGTAGACCAAATCATTGAAAACATTTTGGTCAGATTAGTAGACATCCTGAGAATAAACAACCAGTGTCATGGAAGCACAGCTGTTAATAATAGCCCCAAAGAGAAATCTAAGGAAGCCATGCAAATTTCTGATCATAGAGTAAGTGATATTGATTTAAAAATGTCCCTTCTCAGGGCCGGCCCCGTGGCTTGGTGGTTAGGTGCGCGCGCTCTGCTGCTGGTGGCCCAGGTTCGGATCCCGGGCGCGCACCGACGCACTGCTTGTCTGGCCATGCTGAGGCCACATCCCACATACGGCAACTAGAAGGATGTGCAACTACAACATACAACTATCTACTGGGGCTTTGGGGGAAAAATAAATAAATAAAATTATTAAAAAAAAATGTCCCTTCTCACTTTCAACTTGAGATTTTGGCATTACTCTCTGTTAACTTAACCTCTGCTCTAACCTTTCATATTAAGAAAGTCGAGATGCCTGGATGATGCCTAGAATACTAGGAATAGGCTATCACTTATGGAAAAAATACCCACCAGAGCTGCTGCTCTGGCTATGCACACCCTTTCCATTGTTAACAAAACACATTGATTGTGGCCTGCAGTCCATTTTGAATTAGTTTGTATATATATAGTGTGAGTTAGGGTTTGAGGTTCATTTTTTTTTCCCATACAGATACCCAGTGGATCCAGCACTATTTGTTGAAAAGGCTGACCTTTCTCCATTGCATTACCTTGGGAAATTTATAAAAACATTTGAATATACAGGGCTTGTTCTAGTTTTTTAATCTCTACTCTGTTTCAGTGACTTTTTTTCTCTCTCTGTATGTTATTACCACATTGTCTTGGTTACTGTAGCTTGATAGTCTTGAAGTGGTATAAGTCTTCCAAGTCTGTTCTGTTCTTTTTCAAGAATCTGTGGTTATTTTAGATGCATTTCATTCTCATAAATTTTAGAACCAACTTGTCAATTTCTATAAAACTTCTGGGGGTCTTTTGGGGGTGTGGTGTTGAATCTGTAGATCAATTCAGGAAGAATTGACCCCTGATTATTTTGAGTTTCTGAATACACGAACACGTTGTACCTTCCCATTTATGTAAGTCTCCCTTCCATCTGGTATTAGTTTGAGGGACTTATTTAAGTACTTTTTAGTACTGTTGGTGGAAAATTTTTTCAGCTATTGCTTATCTGAAAGTGTCTTTAGTCTCAAACATTTTTGAATGGTATTTTGCTATGTACACAATTATGGATTAATACCTTTTTACTTTTAGCACTTAAATATGTCCTTTCATTTTCTTCTGGTATCCCTTATTACTAATGATGAATGAGCCATTATTTACATTTTTGTTCCCCTGAACACGTCGTCTTTTCCCTCTCTGAGTGTCTTCAAGTTTTTGTCTTTAATTTTGGTTTTCATCAGTTTAACTACAATATGCCTAAGTGTGGTTTTCTTTGTGTTTATCTTGCTTAAATTTCACTTAGCTTCTTGGATCTGTAAATAGATGTATTAAACCAAATTGAAAAAAATTTCAATCATATTTCTTCAAATAATTTTTCTACCCTTCTTTTTCTCTCCTCTTCTCCTGAGTATGCAATGACACATGCATTACACTGCTTAATATTTTTTGTATGGTTCTTTGTTTATTTCTTTGCTATTACATTTCTTCAAATTTTACAGTCTATGGCTTTGTCTTCAAGCTACTGACCCTCTGCCATCATTAATGCCATTTTAAAACTCATTCAATGATCTTTTTAATATTTCAGATACACAATTTTCAGTTCTAGAATTTATATTTGGAAGTTTTGCGTCCATTTCTCTAAATATTCCCTAACTATTCATGCATTAAGACCATGTTCTCTATTAAAAGCTGATTTAAAATCTTTGTCTGCAAATTCCAACATCTGTATCATTTTGGTGTTTTCACTGATTGCTTTTTCCTCAGTTATGGGTCACATTTTACTACTTTTTCACAAGTCTTGTAATTTTTTCTTATATGCTGGACATTGTAAATGATACATTGAAATGAGCCTAAATTATGTTATCTTCCTTTAAATAGTATTGAATTTTTTTTCTGGCTAGAAGTTAATTTGTTGTAATCTCTTCTTGATCTGTTAGAGTTCATTTTTAAGGATTTAGGATGCTTGTAGAGTAGCCCTTTCTCTAGAGCATGGTCCTTAATCCTAAGTCATGTACTTTCTGACGCTTCAGCTGAATGTGTGGAGTGTTAAAGGTATTTCCATTCTGGAAGGCCAGAACGTTGTACCCCAGCACTGTTTGATCTTTATTGTCTCTGTTCCACTCTCAACCCAAGAGGAACTGAACTCTACTTGGTTTCAGTAACTCTTGCCCTGCATATATGCTACCCAGCCGTCAGCCAGTGACCTGTGAGGACTCCCCCTGCCCCATACACACACAGACTTCCAGGACGCATCCTCTGTGCAGCTCCTTCCTCTCCAGTACCTTGCCCCACAGACCAGCCCCTTGAGCAGTCCTGAGCTTTAATCTCTGCCTTCACATCTTTTAGTGGGATCTTTGTACTTTGCTTGGGGTCAACTTCCATGTGCTGTGGTTAGGAAATTTATGTCAGGTTGGGACCCTGGGTAAACATAGACCTCCCCTGCTGTTTCCTTCTCTCAAATATTGCATTCTTTGCTGCCTTTGGCCCAATGCCTGAAAGCAGTTGTCATATATGTTTCATCCAGTTTTATACTTTAGAGTGAGAAGTCAATATGGTACCTGTTACTACATATGACCCTGAGAAGAAGTCCAGCCAGGGAATTTTAATTAACTGGTGGCAGACTTAAATGTTAGCAAAGCATTCTACACTCATGTACAGTCATGCACTTTTTTATAACAATGTTTTGGTTGACAAACTGCGTATATGACTGTGGTCCCTTAAAATTAGTACTGTATAGCCTAGGTATGTAGTAGGCTATACCATCTAGGTTTGCCTATGTATACTCCATGGTGTTCACATAATGACAAAATCGCCTAAGGGTACATTTCTCAAAATGTATCCCTGTCGTTAAGTGATGCATGACTATGTTCTCATGCTCTATAAGATGTATTCAACTTTTATTTCCCAATTGAAATAAATCATTATGCTAAATTAAAACAAAATAGCAAAAACAATACCCTCTACAAGCTTCTTGTTTAATACATTGAATAAACATGCTCAATAACTTGTTAATTCCCCAGATACCCCCCTCATAAAATGGCATCACCATCCACCAGGAAGCTCAAGCCAGGAATTGTTTTGGTATCTTTTTCTCACTCCTCCATCTATTGCTATGTCCTGTCTATTCTACCTTCCAAATCTGTGTCAGTCTGCACTGACCCTGTTTTAGTGAAAGCCACAATCACCTCTCACATGGACAACTGTAAATCTTCCTATCAGGTCTCCTTGATTTCATTCTCTTAACTTCACCATACTATATTATTTGTGTAATACCCAAAGTAGTCTTATCACACCCTAACTTACAACCTTTCAATGATTTCTTAGTAATCTTAGAATAAATTTCATATGCCTTATCTTGGCTTACAAAGCCCTGTACAAATTGTGAATCTCCTACTTTCCCCTGTACTCACAATCTATCCACATTAGCTTTTAAAAAAAAATACTTCAACACAGTTCTAAATTTTGCCTCAGAACTGTCTTCTGGAAACTTAGCCAGAAACACACTGTTGTTGTTGTTGTCATTGTTTCTTACTTTTTCTCATGAAAAATGTCAAACTTGCAGAAAAGTTTTAAGGCTAGTACAAAGAACTCTCGTATATTAGTTGCCCAGAGACCTCATTCAACTTTGACCCTATGTCCCAATGATATTCTTTATAGCAAAAGGATTTCAAGGTCATGAGTCACACCCAGTTATGTCTTTTTTGTTTCTTTCAACCTAGAGCAGCTTATTCCTCTATCTTTCCTTTAATTTGATCACCTTGCTACTTTTAAAGATTACAGTCCACTCATTTTGTAATATATCCCTCAAATTGGAATTGCCCAATGTTTCCTCATCCTTAGATCTAGGTTATGCATTTTTGGCCAGGGTCTCAGTCATGAAGTTCGTTTCTTCTTATTGAAAATAAGGTGACAAATGATATCTGTCTTATTACTGGTGGTGTTGATTATCACCTCATTAGTCACATGATTAAGATGGTGGCTGCCAGATTTCACCACTGTAGAGTTACTTTTAAGTATTTTATGGGTAGATACTTTCAGACTATATAAAATCCTATTCTTTAACTTTTACCCAATAATTTTAACATCTATTGCTGTTTTATGCTTGAATTATTACTATAATTGTTGCCAGATGTTGATTTTATAATCCCATTATTCCTTCTACATTTATTTTTGACATTGAACTATAAGGAAGAGCTTTTTCTGGTCTCTGTTTCTGTATTCATTTTTTTTATATCAGGGTGGACCCATGGATTCCATGGGTTATAATCCACTGTTATCATTATCTATTTATAGATCTTAGATTTAGTCAATGTCTCCTTTAAGTTGGCTTTTGACATGTCTCTTTGAAATATCCATACCTCCAATGGCATACCCAAGAGATGTTCCCCTAGATTCTACATTTAATTAGTCATAATCCCCCTGTTGTGCCAACTCAAGCTGTTCTGTACCAGCTAAGAAATTCTTCTCCCAAGAGATTTCCTGCTGTTTGAGAATATATATGTAATCAATTTTCATACTCTTTGTGGTTGTAACGATGCTTAAATGCACATGTAGAGCATACTCAAACCCTGTTCCACTCTGGCAACTTCGTTGCATCTGGAACGCTTTTTCCTCCATTCTATGCAAGGCTATGTTATACTCATCTTTCACCTGAAATTCTTCAAAAGAAGTATTCCTTGAACCCTACATTTAAAATAGTCTTTGACATCATACTCATATTAGCACCTTCATCTATTTTATATGGCCTCTACACAAATTTTGTTATTTATATGCTTATTTCACTCCCTACACTATGTGTTCCCTAAAGTCAGTTACTGGTTTGGCTGTGTTCATTTCTGCATCTCTAGCAACTAGAATAGTATCTAAACACATATAGGCTCTTAATAAACATCTATTAAATGAATAAAATTTTTGATTTGAGGAAAATAACTGTTTAATAGTTTCAATAACTGGAAAGTTTTTTTTTTTTTTTTTATGTTCCCATTTATCCTTGGTATCTACTCTCTGCTGCATTACCTAGTAAAAAACTCAGTTAAATATTATTTGACATAGCTTGCATATCTTTACAACACTTGCCACTATTTCAGGTTTAGGGCCTCTAAGACTAGGGTAATTTAAAAGAATCATATTCTGTCCATGTTAAAGACATCATATATAAGAACTCTAAGTACTTTTGTTTTCATAACTGTATTAGTTTTCTAGTGCTGCCGTATGAAAATACCACAAACTGGTGGTTTAAACAACAGAAATTTCCTAAAGTTCTGGAGGCTGGAAATCCGAGATCAAAGTGTCAGCAGGTTTGCTTTCTCCTAAGCCTCTCTTGTTGGATTGCAGATGGCAGCCTTTTCATTGCATCCTCACATGGACTATTCTCTGTGTGTGCGCATCCCTGATGTCTCTTCCCCTTCATATAAGGACATCACTTATATTGGGTTACGGCCCCACTCTCATGACCTCATTTAACCTTAATTATCTCTATAAAGGCCCTATCTCCAAATACAGTCACATTGAGGGTTAGGGCTTACCACCTAAATTTTGAGGGACACAGTTCAGTTCTTGACAGTGGCTGCCTTTGTTTTATTTTATTTTCGACACCATGCCTATATAGAAAATCATATCGATTTTCCCAGTTCTTGGGTCAGATGAACATAAAAACTCCACAACACTCAGGTGGAGATAAAGTAACACTTAAACTTTATTCGGTGTTTTACAATCAGTTCTTTCTTCTTTCTCTTGCTGATTTGCAAGAAAAGGCTTCTACTACTACATTCTCAAGGATTTTTTCAAGCATCTTCAAATACAATAATGTAAGTTTTTATTTTCTGTTTAGCTTATTCATTAAAAAACCTTTGAGAAAACTTCACAAGTAGTGTTAGCTAGTATTATGATTTTCCATAAACTGGTCATATTATTAAAAAATTACTAAATCAATTGACTCAGCTATATATTTGAATGACATACTTTGAGAAAGTACGTAGACACTCTTAGCCCTTGTAAGATACTTTGAAAGGTAACCTTTAAGTGACTACTAATGTGTACAGGGTTTCCTTTTGAGTTCATAAAAATGTTCCAAATTTAGATTTTGGTGATGGTTGCACAACTTTGTCAATATAGTACAAAAAAAAATAACACTCAATTGTGCACTTTAAAGGGGTGCATTTTTAAGACGTGAAGTATATCTCAATAAATGTTTTAAAAAGGTTATCCCTAAACTTTCATTAATCCATTTGTTATGTGTCATTGTCAACTAGTGACATTTACCTAGTATACTGAATTCAGATTAGAATTATCTCATTTTATGGAATTATTTTTCCATTATTTTATATCTTAAGTTTCTCATTTATTCTATATCCAGTGCTCACCACTTTGTGAATAGAATCTAATAAGGTTTTTTTTTTTTTTTGAAAATTTCTAGTTATTTTAATGGGGAGAATTAAAATGCAGATTAGTCATCGAATCAAAATTTGGAACATTAGCCGTTAAGTAATTGAAAATTCAGAGGAAAAAGAAGGCTAACATACGAAGGACTCTCCAAGTTCTTGAAACTAGGAAAATTGGTTTCCTTGGCTCAAAAGATGTGGAACAAATCCCTGAAGTTCAATCATAACATCTAAAATCCTCTTTTTCTGTCAGCCATCCCTATGTCAGAAAATGTGCTACGAGAAGTAACTTGCTTATGGTGACAAGCATAGCTTCTACTTCTATC
The DNA here is from genome assembly GCF_020826845.1 of Diceros bicornis minor. Taxonomy (NCBI): domain Eukaryota; kingdom Metazoa; phylum Chordata; class Mammalia; order Perissodactyla; family Rhinocerotidae; genus Diceros; species Diceros bicornis. The sequence continues at coordinate 131,611,744 of NC_080781.1, forward strand.
CTTAAATCTACAAGGGCTTTTAAATGACTTACCATTGCTCACTGCTCATGTTTATAATTCAGTATGGGGGTCTCAATCAGGCTTTTTCTAGGACAAAAATGATGTTCTTAACTCAGGGTGAGATTGAAGCACTAAAATTCTGAGAACATTGAGTTTCAAGTCAGTTTGATAGAATGTCTCTCATTATTTGAATTGCTTTGTCCTGGTCAAGTAAAACATGTTCTGACATAAGTATTGCACTTTAATACCAAGTTGTGTTTTAAATTTTTAGTTATAAGCGATCTTTGAAAAAGCATTTTATATAAAACTAATAGCATTAATGTTTACTGATTGTCAAAGTTGCCTAAATAAAAAAGTTGCTTTTAGTGATAAGGGAAAACTTCAAATCTAGAATTTACAGCTCTGCCTTTCTGTTAAACAGAATAGTAAATGCAGCTCATGTCTCCTCTCCAAATCTAATGGGTTAAAGGTTTTTTTTTAATGTTTAACAATTTCTTCAGTAACCTATTTATTCCAAAATATCTACATTTCCTCCTCTTGCTTCATGCAAACAGAGCCTATGATTTCCCATTCAAGAAAGGTTTCGCTATTTTGAATGACCTTTTTTCACAAACTTGAATTGTAGTCTATTGCTCTTTGTTTTCTCTCTGAATGATACATAAGCTTGGGAAAATGTTGCTGGATTTCTCTGAGCATAAAATGTAGAGATTCCCAGAGTTCTCAGAGTTTGGTAACAATGCCTACTTCAGCCTGGCAGTGCGCCTGAGGGGCTAAGGGCCCAAGGCTGCCTTTGAAAGGAGAGACCAAGAGAAGCCAAGGAATAAGAACATCAGTCTATAATTTAAATGGGGTTCCAGTTTGATCCATTACACTAGCCTACTATGTCTACATGTGGTCACAGAATCTACTGAAAAGCTGATTAATCTAAAAAATAATCAGTTTTTGCCTGGCCAATCACATTAGCCATGAAATAGATTTCATTAAGTCACTAGTAAAATACATCTAATTCAGACCCACCGCAGGTTATCATGAGGGAAACGGCATTTGAAAAGAGGTTCTCCAAGCTGCTGTGTGAAGGATGGATGGGAGGAGAGAATCTGGGAGGCTTCTGTCTTTTCCATGGCTGCCCTGATCAATTAACAGACTTCTCAAGCTACTTTCTGCATATGTACTGTTTCACATTCTTTTTTTTCCTACCACAACTAATTAATTTTTAATGCAAGTAATAGCTTCACCTCTTAATTCAGCTCCTTAGAGAAGCCAGCCTAATGGCCCTGAATATGCAGTGCTCCTTGATAAGAAATCATATTAATGTCGATTTGGAACTTGCAGCTCAGAGGATAAATGAAATTCTCTTCGGATTGATTTGCTCCATTTGGGTGGATAGCTTGCCTTCTCTCTTGACTGGTAATACTTCTCTGATTTGTGTTTAAAGCTTGCTACTCTACGCTGTCATACAGATATTTCTGAAAGTTTAGAAAGGGGTTTTTGTCATGTCTCTCAAGAGACATTTCCTTTAGCAAATCACAAAATGTCAGAGCTGGAAGGCAATCTTAGAAATCATCTATTCCTATCCCCGCACCGTACAAAAAAAATATAGAAATATTCCGAGAGAAAGATGGAAAATTAGGTTGGATCAAGATATAAAGGTCTTGTTTTGTTCATGCTAAGGAAATCGTACTTTGTCCTGGAAGTGATCAAAGGCGTTGAGTGTTGTAGTTTTTGTTTTGTAAGGAGCGGGTCAGAGTTCATAAAGATCATTCTGGCAGCAGTTTGAAGGGCAATTGCAAGAGGGTAAAACTAGAGCCTGAGGAGAGCAGTTAAGGGTCTATTTTACTATTCCTGGCAAAAGGTGATGAAAGACTGAACTAGGTCATTGAGTGTCAGGATGAAAACAAGAACATAGATAAACGCTATTGAAGAGTCAGAATTGGCAGGGCATTGTGAATGATTGAATGTGGTGGATGAGAAAGAGGAGCTGAGTGTTATCGATTAGTGAGCAAGCTGAGTAGTCATAACATGCAATGTGATAAGGACTATAGGCTGGAGAGTTGTGAAAATGTTTGGCTATGTGGGTAATATCATTAACAACAGTACTGCTGGTAATGATAATATCGAGTTTTAGAGGTATATGAGACATCACTGGGAGATGGTTAATAGATGTGGAATTAAAAGACTTCATCAATAACAGATATGTTTTATCTTCTGATCCTATGAATTCTTAAATATATTTGTCTTCCCAGAGTATGTCCTTTTAATCTTTTAAAAGAGACACAGCAGTCTTAGGAAACTATTTAGTTCTATTTTCACCATGGCCTTTCGCAAGTTATTTCATCTCTCTGAACTTCCTCATCTAAACGGGGGGATAGTAAGACAGGTTCATCTTCCCTTAACTCAGCATGTGTATCATATGAACTGATAGGAGAAAGTATTTTGAAAACCTAAAAAGTTACATAGATGTTATAAACGTTTTTTATTAAGAGACTTGAGGAAGAAGGACACATATATTCCTATTATAGAAATTTGACTTTAAGGGATCTCCTCCTTGCGTATTCCTTGTGCATTATGGAAATCCTCAAAAGTATATTCAAATCTCTGGCAAAACATTGGCATTCTTAAGCTCTGTCAGCCGGCTGTCAAAATTTCTAAGGAAAAGCAATCCTCCATTGTCATTGGAGTATTCAGTTATCATCTAGGAATCCCCTGGGACTGCTTTGACATGCAGAAGTTTCCTTGAGTGATCCACATGTTGGGGAAGGTATGTGCTGGAATAGGGAACAGGGTATGAAATCTGTAATTTTGTGGGGAAATTGCTTGCAACTGTCGATTTTTTTGGTTCAAACACACTGTCAGGAACCTGAGCGGTTGGAAGCCACTTCTCCCACCCCCCACTTTTTTTTCTTTTTCTCATGTTAATGGGCTTGACTGGCTTAATTCGAACTACTCATAAATTTCTCATAAAAATCTTTCCAGTTGTGGTAGCTTTCATGTTGATCTGCAGTAGGGTTAGAAGAACATTTGGAAGATGCCTTCAGATCCTATGTGGTATAGATTTGCTATGTGTGGGTTTCTAGTCCTGCAGACCGTAAGGTGATCATGCACAAGTGAGACATAAAGTCTTATACCAGGGACATTGGAGGCCAAGATAAAAAATATAATACATTTGTACAGAGAAATAGGTCCCTTAGAAGTCCTTTTAAACTAAAAGCCCTTTGTTTGTATTTGAGTTATTTAAATAATGGTCTTAAAGCCTATATAGTTCACTCTCTGCAAAATGCTTAATGGAAACAGTGCTGTCCTCAGTGTCACAAACTTCGTCTCTTGTCCTGACTCACTTTCCTACAAATAGGCAAAACTCTGCCACTCTGAGCCTCTGCTTACTCGGGTGAAATATAAGGAAGGAATTGATAAGATTGTACCTGGGATTCCTTTTAGCTCTAACATTCTGAGTCTTGTGTCTCCTCCAAATTCCTAAATCCTTTTCAGTTTGACTTTGTGAAGGTAGTACAACAAAGTGGACAATTTTCTATGAGGCAAGGTTCAGCCCTTGGTAAAACTAAGAATTCTCTGTTGCATGAAACAGTAGACATAAAATCATTTAAAGAGAGAGATTGTTCCCTGCTATAGACAGGCATTTTCAATAACTACGTATTTGGCCATTGTTGCTTTCTATCTCTTCTGACTAGTATCAGACTAAAATTATTTTTTTGTCTTCAGGTGGCTATTCAGGCATTGTAGATATTTAAAGGAACCATTTGGGGAGGAAAGCTACGACCATGTAATATTAAAGATGCATTGAGTAGTGTTACCATATTGTATTTTCGGCCAAAGGCATAGAGAAATATAATGACTGGGCTGTAATGGCACAGTCTGTTTCTCTACATTGTGTTTCTATTTAATTAAAGCATTTGTTCCTATGAGTTATTTCCAGTTTCATTTTATTTTTGTTTACAAAGAGAGCATAATAAGTTAATAAATAAATACACAGACTAGCATCTCTATCTTTGTAACCTCTCTGGGCCACTGCCTCATTAGCTGGAGTCAAAAGAAAAAATATTAATCAACATATTCCTGCCGTGTCTTTTTCCATTATATTGTTCTGGTCAGTAGTCTGTGCTCCTGCCTACATTCATTTTGCATACAGGTGTCTCATTTTACCATCTAATTGTGAAGAAATTTAGATGGAAATTTTCCCATTAATTAGCCTTTGTCACGTGCAACATTGACCTCAGTCCTCCTGTGGCCATCATATTACAGCCCGAGAATGCTAATTGGAAATAGGAAAGGACAGTTAGAAAACAATGTGTGTGATGTCCAATGACCCAGAAGAAGCAGTTACGCTAGTGTCAGCAGGATGTGAATCATGTAAGGCTAACTATCCAGATACAAAGTTACAATTAAATTGATTCAATGTAGTATGGACAATGAGAAAGTCACCACCTTAGGCTCTTCAAGGGATACCAAGAGGATTAAAGCACAGTCTGGGTTCTCTTGGAGTTTACAATTAACAGAAATAGGACAGACAGCTATATTCCAAGGAAAGGATGTGGGGAAATTTGCTTTGATATGGATCACATCATTGTTTTCCTGTGCTAACTTGACTGATATCCCTTGTGTCACACCTAAAGCTTTCTCAAGGTAGAGGAAGTCCACTTTCATTTAAGGGAATGTGTGCAGCTCCTACACTGACCAGGCCCACTCTCTAATTGCATCAGTAATCCAAAGTAGACTGAGACAACAGTTACAAAGCCTCCAATAAAAGACAAGTTTAGAGAATTTGAGACAGGTCTTCAGGGATGGGCAGGATTTTGGCAGGCACAGATAATGATCAAGGGAGAAGGAGATCAATTGGTAAGAATGAATAGTATTAAGAAATGGAGGGTGGCCAGAAATTCAAGAGTGAGGGGAGGGTTCTGGGAAGTGCAAGTGATCTAATTTGGCTGCTGCATGAACTTTTGTACTTAGGGAGTTACATCATCAGTGAAAGCTTAAACATGAATTCTGGCAGCAGTATAGAAGGTGGATTAAGAGTGAGGAGAGCCTAGAGGCATGGAGAGCGGGTGTACTGATCAAGAGAAAAGAAATGGGAGTCTGAGCTGATGGGGGGGCTATGGGAATGGAGATGAGGGGCAGTTGGTAGTGATGGTGAAGGATCTGTGACAATTGATTGGATCCAGGATGTCTTTGAAAGAGAATGTCAAGACAAAACTGATTTATTTCAGTGAATTTTGTCATGGCCATAATTGTTTTACTTGGTCCTGTTAGTTCTCTTATTAATGTATTTTTCTATTGTTATGGAAATTCTCCTATACATTTGGAGGTTATATAATGAATTTATGCATGTTTATTGTATACATCTCCTAGCTTAATCATAAAATCTTTAAGATATATAAATGTGAAATATCACTAATAAAATAGATATAAGACTTTCCAGTTAATAAGTAATTTGTTTCTTGTCCAGCTTTTATTTTTGCTTCACAGCTGGAATGATAGAGGATTTTATAAGAGATTATTACAAAGAGATAAAAACAGGTGCGATGCTTTGTTCTCATCTTGGTAAATACCAAAATGACTCTGTCTGCTTTATATTTCCCCAAGATACATATGTTATAGTTAATTAACGTGATTTCATGCTTGTTCAAAAGTCTTGAAAGCAGTCATTTAATATGAGATGCGGTGTAAGGGGTACTGGCTCATAGCCATCTATCAGTTCATCAAGACCCAAGTAATGGATTATCAGAATACTTGGAAGATGTCACTACAGAGTCTCTAAAACAAGCACTTAGAGAAATCCCTCAACTTGTACTCATCATCTATTTCTGTGTCTCTAGCACCATCCACCCAGTACACAAGTCAGAATTAAGTAGTTCCACTCCCCTCATAGCCAATGAGTCGCCAATTTCTGTTTGTCAAACTTTCTTAATATCTCTGGGATCTCTCCATGCTCTTCCATACCCAGTGTTCCTCCTTACTTCTGAATATCATTTTCTGCACAGCCTTTGACTCCATACTCATTTCATCATCTTCTTGTCCCTGCTCCATGTTATATTGATTTAATTTTAAAATACATGTTATTTAAAATAAAATGCTGTGTATATAAGAAATAGCTGATTGTTTCTGGGAATTTAGAAAATACAGCAACCTTTCTCAATGAATTCAATGGAAGAATTAAGCCCAACAGAATATGATTGGAGTAACTGTTTTCTCCATTTTCCAAGCTCAGTACCTATGTAGGAAAGGCTAGAACTTAAACAACAATTTGGCAAATTTGTCTCCTGGTAGGTTGGATTTCAATGAATTGATTTCCAGCAAATGGGCCTGCTCCCGGGATTCAATGACTATAAACAATTTTTTCTTAAATTTGCATTTAGTCATGTGGAAATTTAAGCTTCATTTTAATTAAAATTTTTCTTGATCAGATGTTTCTAAAATTGCAAATGAAATTTCAAGTGAAACAACATACTGTATCTATATCGTCCCACCCAAAACCCCATGTTAACTGCTCTAATTTTCTCCATGTTCATGCAAATATACACACACATACTTGTACACACACTTAACACTCATAGGCATATACAGTTTGTTTTTATCATTCTATCCTTTAAACATGTGATTATACATTACATGTTTCTTTGCATCTTTGTTTTTCGTAACAAAACCTCATAAAATGCCATCAAATCAAATAATATAGCTCCAATTCACTATTTTTTAAAATTCTGCATAATAGTCTATGGTGTTGGTGTTATGAGCAAGGGCTCGCTACCTGATGCACACTGTGGGGGATCAGAATTGGCCACCTCAAAATATGTCTCTTTATCTTGATTATTTTCAGGAACAAAAGACTCAGAAAGAAAATTTGACCTCCTCCTCGCACTAACTGCCTAAAAGAATTTAAGATAGAAGGCCTGTCCCCAGGGCAGGTCATCACCATAGATAACTCTGGGTATTGATAGACCGGGAGGGCCCTTGCTAAGCCCATTCTTATCAAAGCTCTGAAAACCAAGTAAAAGTAGAAATTACCCTTTGTAAGAAACATTTACATTTGTAAGGGAAATCTCCATTTGTAAAGGTATCTCCCTCTCTGTACCAGGAAGAGGGGGGAATGACCTTGTCTCTACAAATTCTTATCAGTGAGGAAGTCAAGGACTTAAATTTGCATATTAACCTTACTCTTGTTTACTGTGCTTTTCTGGTAATCTTCCATAGCTGACTCCCCCCACTGCCAAAATCCTCCTTTGTCTTTAGCTGAAGATAGTATTTAAGATGAGATCCTCTGCCATTTTGGTGAGTTACTCAGCTTTTCCTGAGTTTCTCCCATGTATACATGTTACTAAACTTTGTGTTATTTTCTCCTGCTAACCTGCCTTTTAAATTATTTGACCAGCCATAAGAACCTGAAGTAAAAGGGTTGGGGGCATTCTCCCTCTTCCCCTACAACATAAAAGCCAAAACTACGGCACTGGCTTTTGAGAAAAGAAAAGGCTTTATTGTGAGGTCAACTGGCAAGGAGACAGGAGGCAAGACTCTCAAATTTGTTTCCCCCATCAAGGTTTGTTGTAAAATGTATGTGATTAGGGAGGGCCAGCTGATATGCAGAAGCGCTGGAAGGATGAGTTTCGGTTGGCAGATCAAAATTTTCTCTGCTGGGCGTGCTCAATTTTTGGCTGGCTGCCCCTGAAAAGCAGCTTTAACATTCTGTTAAGATTGAGTCAGTTATGGGAGGTTACCAGGAAAAGCACAGTAAACAAGAGTAAGGTTGTTATGCGAATTTAAGTCCATGCCTTCTCCATTGATAAGAGTTTCCAGAGAATTAGAGTTATCCTTCTCGTCTTGGCACAGAGAGGGAGACACCCTTACAAATGGAGATTTCTCTTACAAGCGTAAATGCCTTTTCCTGTGTCTGCTGCTTCTCAGTAATCATCAGTGCAAAATAATCCTTATGCCAGAGAGGCATATTTTTGGGTGGCAAATTCTGTTCTTGGCCCTCTGGTTACAGTAGTGCATGCTAAATCATTTAGTTATTTCCCTCACGTGGAGAGTAGAGAATCATTCCCAGCTTTGAGATCCTATGAGCAAAGATATAGTCAATGGTTTTGTGTATTTCTTTAGGTACACAAAATTTTTTATTTCTGTGAGATAGTGTGATTGACATCTTTGTTATATTTTTCATTAGATGCAAATTGCAAAATCGATACATGCTTGTAAAACATCTAAAAGAAGTTTTTATTTTAAAATGTTAAACATCACCAGTGTTTTAGATTGGGTTCCCGAGAAACAGTCTCAAAGAGGGAAATTTGCATTCAGGAGGTTGACTGGGGAGTACAGTAGGAAACACCACCTGAGTGGGAGGAAGGGAGGGGGCAGGATTGAACAGAAGGAGAAGGTGAACTGTGATGCATTTGCAACAGATTCCTCATCTGATTCCACAAGAAGCTTTGGAGCTGGGCTGGCTCTTCACAGCTGTCCAGAATTGAGGCTAGGAACCAGGGCCTTTGTAGTTCTGTGCTGATCGGTCATTGGATGCAGGCTGCCCTTGAGGAAGAGACATAACTGTGAGCGAGGCAACTCTTTTAGACCAAGGGCAATGCCCATAGAGGATTGCAGCTGTGAGCTATCAGCAGCCAACATTCTTGGCAGCTGGGGACATACATGCCTTGGTCCTGAAGGGGTATCTAGGCAATGCACCACAGTATTCACCATAACCAGTAATTAAAAATTCAAATGAAAACAAGAATAATACCTAACATTTACTGAATGCTGGAAGGGAGCCGATTAGTCAAATCAATTTGCTGGAAGCCAATTTTTAAAATGACCAATTCACCAATTTATCAAGGATTGCTGGATCAAAGAGTAGGTGTCTTCTTATTTAAAAGATGATGCCCGATTGGTTTCCCAAACAGCTGTACTACTTGTACTTCCATCCACAATGTGAGAGACCCAGAATCAGTTTATCTCACTTTGCTGCCAGCATTTCAGTTAACTCTTTTGTAAAGTAAATATATCAAGGAGTTGGGTATAAGACAGCAGGGGATGGCCTAACCTCTGTTAGACTGAGGAATGCACGCTCAATTTCAAGACCTTGAAATTCATTTCTTTGAGAGACTGCTAAGTGGTCAAACAAAATATATCTGCCTGATTTGGTGCAAGAACTGCTAGGTTGAGATCCCCTGGTTTAAAAGGAATATATATTGTGGAACAGAAAATTGCATAGCTAAGTGAATGAAGACTTTCCTTGTTTCATAACAAAGGGATAGCAAGAATGATTAATGCAGTCACCTGGCTGCTTTAATTTGGGGCAGGATTAGAGATTGGAGAGTGTGGAGGTCTTACAAGCAACCAGTACTTTATCTTAAAAAACTTGTTTTCCCAAAAATCTATGGAGCAGATATATGTTATGGTAGAACAGATACTTTCTGCTTAAATAAAATGCATTCAAATTATGTCTTTAGCACTCTTAAATTACAAAATTTGGGGCAAGAAGCACAACTTCTCTACCCCTCAATTATTTTCTTTTTAAAACGGAAATTCACTTCCCATATTTATCGAATGCTTACTATATGTTAGGCACTATGCTAGGACTTGGAGTTCAGTAGTGAAATAGAGGCAAGGACCTTACATATTAGTGGGGGAGACATAAAAAAATCAAAACGAGAACAGAAAACTAATTACAAGTTGGAATACGTGCTATGAAAGAAATAGGCACAAGATTGAGAGACAGCCTATGAAAAGTTAGCATGTCATATTCTGGTAGGGAGAGCAGTCAGAGTGAATAACACTAGGGAAAGGGAGAGAGAATGGGGTGCTGATAAGAACATATTTTCTGAAGCCCATCTCCACTGTCACTGATTATCTTCATGACCTTGGATAAGCCATTTAACAGCTTCCTGGCTTGATTGTTCTTATTCGTAAAGTGGTGTTACTAGTGTCTACCTCAGAGAGTCTTGAGAATTAAATGAGTTATCAAATCTAAAGATCTTAGAATGCTGCCTGGCACATAGGAAGTGCTCAATAAGTTAACTTTCCTTATTATAACTTAAAGTTGATATATGAATTTAAAAACTCACCAACTGAGGGCCAGCTCCGTGGTGTAGCGGTTAAGTGCGTGCACTCTACTGCTGGCAGCCCGGGTTCGGATCCCAGGGGCGCACAGATGAGCCGCTTGTCAGGCCATGCTGTGGCAGTGTCCCATATAAAGTAGAGGAAGATGGGAACGGATGTTAGCCTCAGCAGCAATCTTCCTCAGCAAAAAGAGGAGGATTGGCATGGATGTTAGCTCAGGGCTGATCTTCCTCACACACACAAAAAAAAGACTCACCAACTGAGAATGAATTTGTAAAATGAAATGCAAAGCAAGGAAACATTTTATTTTTTATCTTTTTCAATGATTTTATTGAGGTCATAATGGTTTATAACATTGTATAATTTCAGTTGTACATCATTTATCAGTTTCTGTGTAGACTGCGTCGTGCTCACGACCAATAGTCTAGTTTTTTTTTTTTGTTTTTGTGAGGAAGATCAGCCCTGAGTGAACGTCCATGCTGAATCCTCTTTTTGCTGAGGAAGGCCGGCTCTGAGCTAACATCTATTGCCAATCCTCCTCCTTTTTTTCCCCTTTTTCTCCCCAAAGCTCCAGTAAATAGTTGTATGTCATAGTTGCACATCCTTCTAGTTGCTGTATGTGGGACGTGGCCTCAGCATGGCCCGACAAGCGGTGCGTCAGTGCGTGCCCGGGATCCGAACCGGGCCGCCAGTAGTGGAGTTCGCGCATTTAACCACTAAGCCACGGGGCCGGCCCCAATAGTCTAGTTTTTATCTGTCACCATATATGTGCCCCTTTACCCTTTTCACCCATTTTAAGGAGATCACATGTATTTATTATACAAGGATGGTGCTTTCTGCAGTCCCATCTGCCATTGTCTAACTTATAATTTGTGCTATAGAAATAAGAACTAAAATTTCTTGGACACACAATGCTGTTTCAAGCCTGTATAGTGTTTCCTGAGCCTGGAATGACTTCTTTGTCTGACTTTTCCTACCTCCAACCTTGTGAGTAATCTTTAAAATTCGAAGTCAGCTATTGCCTCCTCCAAGAAGCCTTATCTGCCTCTCATTCCTCCCAGAAATCCTATCACACCTTCTTCTCTATGAGATCAGCACATTGCAGATAATGGAATTTTGTGCTCTGACACTATATTCTGATTTGTTTCCATGGCTCTCTCCCATAAGGAGCTGTGAGCATCTCAAGGACAGGAACTTTATGTCACTCTCATCTCTCTATCTTCATAACTTAACACAGTGACTAATGCATAGATTTTCAATAATTAATTGTCAAATAAATAAATATTTTCATTGGCATCTTTCATAACTGTTAACTTCCAGCAATTACTCAGATGAGTAGATAAATTAGTATTGCAGTAAAGAGAAAAGTAGGCAATCAAATTGCCTATGAGATACAGTAGTAGCTAACATTGATTGCTAGCTCTCTGTACATACCGTATTTAATCTGCCTGATGCTGGCCCTGATATCAGTTGCACTACATTAAACCCAGCATATAAAGCACTTATCCCCTTTCCCTGCTTCACTAAGTTACATTCACATGTAAATATCTGTTACTTTTTAAACCGTTGTATCCCTGAACTTCACAAGGCCCATAGAAGTTACACACTGTTAGAGCCCAGGTGGCCTCACACTGGGCTCACACTGAAGTTTGGCTAGTTATGGGTCCTTTGAAGTTTTGTTATAGGGAAACTGATACCAGAGAATATCAAGAAGCTGAAGCTTCCCAGACCCCAACTCCTTGGCGTCCTGGCACCAGAATCCACCATCCACCATAGAGGCAGACAACCAAGGACACCCACCTGTGGATTCTATCTCACCATTCTCCTCCCTACAAGCAGCCTCACAAGGCCAAACGCAGGCTGGTGGGAAGGTGCTGACCTGCAAAGCCACAGCTCCCCCTCCCCTACCTAAAATACTTGATTGCCTATGAAGGGGAGGAAGACTATCCTCTACCCACTCTGGCTCCTTTCTGGCTGGGCTACAAATTAAATTGACATGAGACAGAATAGCAGGATAAAATCAAACAAAGCTGCATAACATGTATACATGGGGGAGACTCACTGCCCAACTGAGTGTTGACAAGATGGCAGAGGTTCTCACCTTAAATACTACCTTCGGCTAAAGACAAAGGAGAATGTTGGGGGTGGGGGAGTCAGCTATGGGAGATTGCCAGAAAACGAGTATGCAGATTTAAGTCCTCGTCTTCCGCACTGATAAGAGTTTCTAGAGATAAGGTAATCCCCCTTCTTCCTGGTACAGAGAGGTAGATACCTTTACAAATGGAGATTTCCCTTATAAATGTAAATGTCTCTTACAAGGGTAACTTCTACTTTTCAGAGCTTCTTTCCATTCTGCAGTTTCTTAAAAGTAACCAGCCCCAAATAATCCTCATGCCAGAGAGACACATTTTGGGGTGGCCAATTGTGATCTCCCACACCTACAATTATCTTCGGCAGTTTCCTTTCTGTCCCCAGGGCCCAATTTCTGGTGATGCAGTAGTATTGATCGATGGGATGCAGGACCTCCTGCTGTAGATAAAGATAACAGCTGACTCAGTGCCAGAACGTCTGGGACCCTTGCACATCTATCCCATCAGATGTCTGTGGTCACATAGAAAGCACATTCTTTGCCATGAATTCCCCTTTAAAAACCCTTGCTTGTAGCTTTTCGGGGAGTCTGGGATTACAGTGTGAGCTGCCTGTTCTCCTTGCTCAGCACTTTGCAATAAACTCCTACTTTCTTTCACTACACCCGGTGTCAGAGATTGGCTTGCTGTGTGACAGGTGAGTGAATTCACTTCAGGTGCGACATCATGCCTAACAACCCTATTAGATAATTCTGATTATGATCCATGTTTTCAGAAGTAGAAAACGAGGCTTGAAGAAGTTAAGCTGCTTGCTCCAGATTATAAACTAGTAAGCGGAGACAAAAATTTCTCCAAAACCGTTACTTGCTTTGTTATACTACTTGAGCTATTGCTAGCTGCCGTAACATTATTTTAGAATCATATTTGAAATATTTTGATAAATATAATAGAATATTCTTAAAGTGTTATGGTCAAATAAATTTGAGAATTCTGCGTCTTCCTCTTGAGGATGCACAATATACTTAAGCACATTAAAAACTCAAGTCCTGAGGCCTGCCTGGTGGCATAGTGGTTAAGTTTATGTGCTCTGCTTCAGCGGCCTGTGGTTTGCAGGTTCGGATCCCAGGCATGGACCTACACACTGCTCATCAAGCCATGCTGTGGTGGCATCATGTATACAAAATAAAGGAAGATTGGCAACAGATGTTACCTCAGGGCCAATTTTCCTCACCACAAAAACAAAAAAACTCAAGTCATGTAATAAAGGACTGAATTGCTTTTCTTAACACAGCTTAGCTTAACTGACAGAATTTTCTTCATGAGAATGCTAAAAAGTGGTTCTGGTCACCAATTCCAATGTGTTTGTGGCATTTCTCCACACATCCAATAAGCAATTCTGACACCAGCTGGGTTCCTACAATTTAATTCAATTGTGACACTATCTACCTCTACCTGGAGAGAGCATCATATCCCACAGGTTAAGGGCTGGTACTACAAGACTGCCACCACCTTCAGACGCCAGTCAAAAGCCCAGATTATCACCTGTGCTTCTGACCAATTGGCTATAAATCAGAGGTTCTCAAAACCCACTCCTTCCTTGGGTTCAATTAATTTGCTAGAGCAGCTCACAGAACTCAGAGAAAGATCTTACTTACTGCATCACCAGTTGATTATAAAAGGATATAACTCAGGAACAGCCAGATGGCAGAAGTGCATAAGGCAAGGTATGTGGGAAGGGGTGCAGGCTTCCATACCCTCTTCAGGCACACCACTCTCCCAGCACCTCCACGTGTTCACCAACATGAAAGCTCTCCGAACCCTGTCCTTTTGGGTTTTTATGGAGGCTTCGTTACATAAGCATGACCGATTAAATCATTGGCCACTGGTGACTGAGTCAACCTCTAGCCTTTCCCCTCCCTGGAAATCAGGGGGTGTGGCTGAAAGTTCCACCCTCTATTCAAGGTTGGTTCCCCTGGCAACCAGCCCCCATTCTTAGGTGCTTTGCAAAAGTCACCTCATTAATATAATCCAGCTGTGGTGGAATGAGACTCGTCATAAATAAGACACCCATTTCACATTTATGGCTCTGAAGCATTTTCAGGAACTGAGAAGAGACCAAATATAACAAAAGATGCTCCCATTGCTCTTATCGCTCAGGAAATTCCAAGGATTTTAGGAGTTGTGAGCCAGGAACTGTGGACAAAGACCAAATATATGAGAAATATATATTGGTTATCTGAATGACCAAATGACCAAAATATATTTCTTATAAATTACAATATCACAAACACCAACTGGTACTCAAAAAACCTAGGATTCTGAGGAACACACATTGGGAAGTTCTCACTAATCTACAGAAATAGAGTACAAAATTTAGTCTCAGATGATTATGTATAAATTATGCTGAGTCTCTTTAGTTCCTAAACTCTTCTAGAGTCAATGATGTTACTGCCAACTGGGATCCTTTTGATAAGAAGAAGGCAGGGATAAGGTCAGGCTGTATGCAAGAAGGAGATGACCTTTTACATAAATCTAATTTTTGTGCGTACTGCTGTCTGCAAAACTTTAAATGTATATGCAGAGAGATAAAATGCTTACCACATTATGTGTTTGGTGACAATGACAATATAATGCTTAAGGTAGAACATGCCCTTATCAGAAAAGAGCTCATTTAGGTTTTTAGTATTAATTATTCTTTAAATTGAAAAACTGATACATATCTCTGCAAAGAACTAATTTATATTTTAGTCTGCACATACATGGGACACATGACAGAAAGAGTTAATTACTTAGAAAAATTCCATTAATGAAGAGAGTGAATCTATGAAAATTCTGTAATTTACAGACTTGACTAACCATGTTTTAATTGAATATTGCTACATGATGTTAGTGCCTGGGTTTAGTTTTGTAATTGTGTTGGCACCGAGTACTACTAGTTAGCCTTGAACTAGTGAGGAAAGACTAGGTGTGGACTTTGTTTCTAAGTGATGCATTTTTACCAAGTAAAGGCCAAATTATGGCATGGCATGTTGTACAAGTGAAAGAGTTAGAAATGGCTTGGCAATAGAAAAATGTTGATTTTTTACAATTATTTACACAATACACATGTTTTGTGTAGTGCTCTTGATTCCATGGATATTATGATTTTGTTATTTAATTATAAACTTGATTTTGTTTTATAGTACTGGGAGCTATTAGAACAAGCTTGTACCTAGTTGTTCATTTGTACACATTCAAGTGACATTCTAGTGAAAAAATTTAAGTCAGCACTGAGGATCTGATCTACTCAAAAGTAATTGATTAAATAGAAGATGGTGAACGATATAGATCCTACAACTCAGTAGTCCTCAAGTGGGAGAATTTGGAAATATGTGGAGGAACTGTGGTTGTCACAAAAACTGGGGGCTACTACAATCAAATACTATGATTTAGAGGACAGTGGCTAAACGTCCTCCAAGCACTCAGAACAGATTTAAAGAATCGTCTTCCCCAAAATGTCAATAGTTCTTTTGTCAACTCCCACCCCATTTTGGCCACTGTATTGTTAGAGATAAATTTTAGCCCAGCTCGAGCAACTGCACTGGGCTATATGATCCATACATATTGATAAAGTTAATTCATATTCGGGACCCACAAAATGAAAGTTGTGTCAGTGGCCCAGCCCACGTCACAAATCTGAACCTAAGTCAGCCTGCACTTCAGGGAAACACTTGTCAAGAAAACCTAACATACACCAATCACTATCCTCCAACTTGGGTTTAGCTAGCTCACCTTACCCTAGAAAACAGGATCTGCTAACCTTCTGAGGAAATCCCCGACCTCCTAGCCAATCAGGCCCTGTTTCCACGTTGCCTCTTCTAAGGCTTTGTAAACTCACTCTTGCCCAAAACTCCTTGTGAAATGTGTTCCACTGCTTGTGAGGTACTGCACTTCCCCGTCCATGGGTTGTTTTCCCTTAAATAAAGGACATCGAATTTGTTACTAAATTACACAAATTTTGTCATTTGGCAATATGTATGCCAATCTACCTCCTTACTTTAATGTTCTCCCATTTGCTTTTCTGCTTCATTCACAATCATTTATTTATACCCAACCTCATTACATAAAGGATCTGAGTGTGTTGGTGTATGTGCACACCTGATTGACTGAGTAATTGTCTAAATTAGACTGGAAATATTTGCTTTATATCTCTACAACTATCATTTCATTTATATTGTAGGTCTTTGAGTCTGTATATAACTGTCATAATCTGTTTTGTCTGATGTCATAATCTATTTTGTCGAATAGATTATGACATTTTTCTATCTTTCACAGCACATAACCCAGGGTTCTTTTTTCTTCATTTTATTTCCACACAGTAAAAATTTCTTAATCTTTCTTTGCCTCAACTTTATCATCTATAAAATGGGGAAAGGGCACATGCCTCATAGGTTTTCTATAAGGATTAAATGTGGAACGAGTACATAGTTGAGGTCAGTGCCTACCACAGAGTAAGTGGTTAATAAGATTTAGCTGTATAAGGCTATCTGTATTTTTTCCAATGAATTTTTGATAGTCCCATTAGAAAAATAACTGCCATTTTAGAGCTGAACAGGAACATAGAGCTATTGCTACAGCAGAGCAAAGTGAAGCCAGAGAGGGGAGTCACCACTGTCCAATATTAGACAACTCTAGTGAGTCTTCTCATTTTCATCTGTTTCCCCACTTTACCACCCTTCCACCCTGGAGGTTGATAAGTTTTAAGGAATGGGATGGCAGCAGAGCTAATTGTCTTTGAGACTGCTATTTACATGTATTTAAAATTTAAGAGTTGAGAAAACAGGATGATAAGAGATCATTTATTTTTGACAACATTTAGAAATAAAACCACATTTTATAACTATAGAAATAAACCACACTTGTTTTTTTTTTTAAATCAAGATAAAAATTTTCTGTAATGTTTGAATATCCACCATAATGTGAAGGGTAGCATGTCGAAGAACACGTTTTGATCTTCTATTCCACTCAGTGGCAGTTTGGGCCAAGGAAATGTTTTATTTAGATCTTCTGAAGGAATGTTTACCCCTCCCCAAGAAATGTATTGAAACTAGTTATTATTCTTCTCTAAAGAAGAAGAATTATGGTATTCTTGTTTTAATATGCTGCTTAGCTCATTAAGCTATACTTTAATTTACCTTTAAATTTTAAAAAGGCTGGTAGTACTTACACATCAAAGTAGACAGAATCCTTACTTCTATGTTTTATAAATTACCTATGAAAAACTGTTTCTTCTTGAAATTGCCTTTTTTCTGATATACCAACTGCAATGGCCTAATAGCCAGGGCATTACCAGCTGTGTGGCACTGAATTTCTTTTGCATTGGGAAAGTTTAACCAACCCCTGTGCTTCCACACGTCCTGCTGCCCAGCTTATTATCTTTGTCTCAACACTGTCATTAAGAAATACTACCTTTTCAGATTAACCAGAACCCTTCAAAAAGATTTACTGTGACTCTTTCTATGGTTTTTCTCCTTTGATGGGAAGGAAGATAAGATAAAGGCAAGAAAAAAAGTGAGATCCCTATACAAAACAATACCTTAGCTTTTTTCTCATTTCCATTTTCCATGAGATGTATTTACAGTTTATATTTCTGGAAAGCCTTTTTCATTACATGATGCATAAACATGAAGAATGTGCAGTGATATCCATGCTGTTTGTGGTAGTTTTGCTCTTGATGCTTATATTTTCTTGCCCTTGGCAAGAAATAAAAAGTGATTTTGCAGTTTTCTTCACTGCCTTTTTATGAGTATAAAAAAGTACTTGCTGTTAACATTTTTCGTAGATCTTTTAGAAATTCAGTTGTCAAATAAAACCTTTACTCTCTGGGTTGTTGATTTTATGGTCCCAACCAGAAGGTGGGTAATTTCAATCACTTGACAGCATATTAGGATGAAATCAAAAAGGATCTTTGCATGTTTTCCAATGGACAATGTACACCAAAAAAAGCAGAATGGGTGCAAGCCTTGATCAATCCCTGGTGATTCTTTGTCCATCAAAGCTTCTGTTGGAGATCCTTAAGGAGTTAAAAAAAATCTAGGCACAGAGGCTGTCATCTGCTATTGCCCACAGTACAGGCGGCCAAAAGCAAACGCCAAGAATTTTATTGGGTTCTTTTCCTCGATTTGTTATTGCAGGTGGTCTCATTCATTGCACTAGATGTCAGCTGATGCAGACAAATAGAGGGAGGTGATTGAAACATATAGATTCCAAATGGCAAGTAGGAGGCTATCCAAAAGCATTTTATGTGCTTGTATTTGTTTCCTGAAGTTTAATGAACACAAAAGGCAGCAAGGATTGACATAAAGCATGCTCCAATGTGGGCTGCCAGGGAGTGCTTACTGCTCTGACTGTTTTATTAGTGCCGAGTGGCAGGACTACCAGAGAGACAATGCCCATCTTCCCAACAAGTTGAAATATAATTATCACCACACCTTCTGCTGATTTCCTTTGCACTATGTTGGAATTCTGTTTGTGTCTTCATCTTTGTTTGTGTAATTGGAATTTACTGTCACTCACTGTTCTTCAAACTCAGCAATACGGTGGTTACCACCCACATCAGACTAGGGGATGGCCAACAGAGAAGGATGATGAGCAGTCTCTACAGCATAAAGAGCCAAGAATGTATCAGAATCATGCTATAGATGATATAATTGCCCATATATACTGGGGGGATTAGAAGTGATATAGAAAAACTGAAGCCCTGGGGAAGATGGAAATTATGCTCCTTTCACTGCATGGATGTGGTGGACATCCAGTGGTTACATTCCTGGTGATTCAAAGTGTTATGTTCTGGATTCCATGTGAAAATTCTCCAGGGACATTTGGCGTCTGTTTATAATGTTTAATTCAAATTTTGCTCAGATACTGCTGTGGTGAGAGGGACTATGTTGGGTATATTTCACATAATCCTGGAAAACTTGGAGAGAGAGAGTGAAGAATAGGCCCACCACAATCCTGTTGAGGGTTATTACAAAATGCACTGAGTGACCCAAACAAACCCATAGTATAAATAGCGATGGCAGAACAATAGCCATCACGTTTTCTTCTCACTTCAGTGAGAGAAAGGTTCAAATCCCTATTATGTTGTGTATTACAATTGAGTATAGGGCTATGAGTTTAACTTCATTTTACTGACTATTTAGATGCACACAAAGTAAAAAAAACTGTCTCTATTAAGGAGTAAATCTCTAATCTATCTCAGAAATGTGTCATAGGAGGATGAATTGTACTACTGGATGGCCCAGTGAAAATCTATCTCTGGGGGCTGGCCCAGAGGCTCAGCGCTTAAGTGCGCACACTCCGCTGTGCCGGCCCGGGGTTGGCAGGTTCGCATCCCAGGAGCACACCAACACACCCCTTGTCAAGCCATGCTGTGGCAGCGTCCCATATAAAGTAGAGGAAGATGGGCATGGACGTTAGCCCAGTGCCAATCTTCCTCAACAAAAAAGAGGAGGATTGGCATAGGATGTTAGCTCAGGGCTTGTCTTCCTCACACACACACAAAAAAAGAAAATCTATCTCTGTTGTTGAAAAATACATGTAATGAATCTGGGAACAGCTTTGATTAGCAAATGGAAAGTTTGGCAATTCAATCTCATCACTATCATAGGAATTACCATAGGGAGATAGTGGTGAATAGTCAGAAAGTGCAAAGTTCCAGGGGAGCTTGTCCCAAAACCAAAAAAATAAAATAAAATAAAATGGTAACTAAGTGAAGTGATGGATGCATTAACTAACTTGATAGTGGTAAATATTTCATGATATACATGTATATCAAATCATTATGTTTTATACCTTAAATATATATTTTTTTATTTGTCAATTATACCCTAAAGCTTGGAAATATTTTCATCTCATATTTAGTGATTTTAACCTTTCAGTAAAAAATATTAAAGAATTAAGGTGTTAACTGTACTATCTCTATAATTTAATGATAAAATTTGCAGAATTTTATTTTTGCTTTTCCCTAAAAGTTATTAAGCATCTTTTGTGCTTCAAAATACACAGTACTTCACTTAATCCTATAGGGCAATCTCTACTATTTAACTTATTTTAGAGATTCAGAGAGGTCAAGTAACTTAATTAAATATTTTTCAATTTTCTCTCTTTCTTACATATTAACCTCCGCATGAACATATGAATTCCTGTGTGTTGGATTAAGCTCTAATTGATCATCTTTCTCCCTCAGAAGTACCGAATACAAGAACAATGAGCCATCAGAACAGAAATGACCATACCAGGGACCTGTTACAACCAGGGCTCAGGGTCTCTTACCTGTGTTTCAACTTGGGCAGTTTTTCTTTTGTCTGTTTTAGATATTGGGGCTCTATATATTTGTGTGTGTGTGTGAGGAAGATCAGCCCTGAGCTAACATCCATGCCAATCCTCCTCTTTTTGCTGAGGAAGACTGGCCCTGAGCTAACATCTGTGCCCATCTTCCTCCACTCTATGTGGGACGCCGCCACAGTATGGCCTGACAAGCCGGGTGTTGGTGCACGCCCAGGATCCGAACCCGGGCCGCCAGCAGCAGAGCATGCGCACTTCACCGCTACGCCACGGGGCTGGCCCCAACATATTATTTTTTGAAAAAAAAAATTTAGCTATTGATAATTGGTTAAAATCCGTAATGCCTCTCATCTCCAGAAACATAGCAAGCAGGGCTGGAGGCTGTTGCATTTACCCCTGACTAGACTTTTAGGGTATAACTATTTTTTCATGCCGCGAGTACATTCCGACTCTTAGCAACCCTGTGTACAGCAGAGGGGAAGCCTGCCGGGTCTTCTTGTTCCCTCCTCTTACCTTCTGGTGCTATGTCAGACAATGCTACACTGTTATACATAGGGTTTTCATGGCCAATTTTTTCGGAAGTGGGTGGCCAGTTCCTTCTTCCTAGCAGGTCTAGTCGGGAAGCTCCACTGAAACCTGTCCACCATGGATGACCCTGTTGGTATTTGAAATACCAGTGGCATAGCTTTCAGCATCACAGCAACACACAGCCACCACAGTATGACAACTGACAGAAAGGTAGTGTGGTTCCCTGACCAGAAAACAAACCCAGCCCTTGGGGAGAGCGACAAATCTTAACCACTAGACCACCAAGACTGGTTAGGGTATAACTTATTTCAAGTTTTATTAATGTGGAGGCTAAGTCATTTCAAGTGTGAAGATCAAAGGCTCAAAAGAGCAAAGACCTAGGCAGTCATTGCAGGTTCGTTTGGAAGACATATTCTTAAATATTGAGCTTTGAAATACTGTGACCAATCGAGACAACTCTATATAATGTAAATATAAGGATTGAAATAGTGAAAATAAAATGATATATAAAGCAGAGTTCATGAGCCTGTATTTTTTTTTTTTTTGTATCCTGAGATTGACTATAAAGAACTTAATACCTTTTATCACTCACTTCTTTGTGGGAAGAGGTGTCAATTTGGACTATGGAGTAAACACGATCCATAGCTCATGCCTTAGTGGATTCGATGAGAGGTTGTGCATATTTACTTGAGGGTTAAGTATGGCAATACTTCATCTTCCAGATGATGATTAAAATATTTAAATTACTTATAAATTACACTTTGCCTAATTAAAAAATTATTTAAGATAAGGCACAACATGAAAATATTTCTTGATAAGTACTGTTAAAATGCAAAAAACAAGAGTAAATACACATACAAATACAAATACACATGAGAACCTATTTAAAAAGAGAGGAAAGAGAATCAGGCTGGAATCTAGGATGAATGAAGCATAGAAACTGACCAATCAATTTAGTGGCACAAATAAAAAGCAGGATCCACTGGATAATACGGTGTCATTTTCTAACGAAAAGAATCAAACAATTTATGCTACCAAAACAACTGTTTTCTTGACATAGAATTCTAAGAAGGACATATAGTGGGATCCTTATCTTCAACTTCAGTTTTTTATAATAAATACAGTAACCCTTTTCAAATGGATACTTCTTAAAAAGATTCTCTAGAAATGCTGAGTGTAACATCAAATCAGATTTCAGTGGAGGCATTTCTGTGAGAAACAAGGCAAATCAGTTCAGGTACAAACACTGCTGCTGATGGAACAACACGGGACCAGTGCTTAGATTATCTAGACGAAGGAATCCACAAGATCCTCTAGTACTTTCTCTCAAATTTGAGCCCTTGCCTCATAGTACAATTTATTTTGATTAATAAGGAAGGAAGGATTGGGGAGGGAACAAAAATCCATCAAGCAGTATAAGATAAGAGAAAGGGAAACTTTGTATTTCTGTCCTAAGTATCAATATTTATCTATAAAACTCCAGGCCCTATACCTTGAAGGGTCCCAGAGATTAGTTTGAGTGTAGTTTTGGGACAGGACTAAGAATGGGAGCAAGGGTGATCTGAAAAGCAGCATTAAGGATTGAAGTGAGCTTAAGAACCAAACAGACAGTTGACCAGAAACATTAATCTAAAAGGACTGTGGAGAGAGTCATTAGCCAATATAAGGCGACATGGTAGGTCAGAGGAAAACAATCAGGTGAAGAATAGAGTGTGCTAGGCATTCTCTAGAGATAATGCTAGGGAAGCTTGCAAATTTTATATGGAGCTCACTGTTATTTTCCATATACGGACCACCAACTCATAAAAAGAAGCAAGTTGGTTCATATACTAGGCATTAAAGTAATTCACAAATACTTACTAGTTTGAATGTATATTTTCCCTTCTGGACCGTGAACTCTATGAGGAAAGAAATTGCTTATATTGTTTACTACTAAATATCCATTAAAAGGCACAAGGTTTGACCATTAGAAGATAGTCAAAAAATCTTGAAGGAGAGAATTACAATGCTTATGTTTTCTCATTCAATAATGGCTCTTTATAATAAGGGAGAGGTGGCATTATCCCTATGTTACAGATGAGGATGTAAGACTGAAAATTTAAATAACTTACACATCCTACAGCCCCATTCATCCACTTAATAAGTAGCAGTGCTGTCGTTTGAACTCGTCTGTTTTATGTCAAAGCCCACTAGGCAACACTATCTCCTTATCAAGCAAACATTTAGAGAGCATACACAGGGCACCAACCACAATATTAGGTATTAGAGACGCCTCAGAGATAAGTAAGACATGGTCCTCAGTCTCTGAAGCAGAAAAGAAGAGGGTCATACAAAACTAAAACATAAACCTTTTTTTAAAGATCTAAAGATATGAAAAAATCACAATAGTTGACAGCACAAACATTTAACCCTCATGAGAGAGGATCAGAAGTCTTTGATGAAAGGCTTGCAAAGTTGACAATAGAAGAATTTAAGGAGTCTAATAACCCATACGGACATGGGAGGTGTGGTAAGCAGAATTTGGCCCACATGACCTACTCTCTCTTTTCTCTACCATGAATATATTATATTGCGTGCCAAAATGGACTTTGCAGATATAAAGTTTCTTATCAGTGACTTTAAAGTAAGGAGATTATTCTGGATCATCTGGCTAGGCCAAATATGATCATATGAGCTCTCTTTTTGATCTCTGTTTTGTTTACTGCTTCTTCTTTTTCTCTTTATGTTAGCTCTATTGATGACTCGTGCATAGATTTGTTTACTTATTTGTCTTTTCAAAGAATCAGCTTTTGTTAATTTTCTAATTTTATTTTCTCTCTCATTTATTTTGCCTTTAATTGTATTTCACTACTTCTTATTCCTTTGAGATTTGCTCTGTTGATATTTTTCAAGCTTAATTGTGAATGATTATTTTATTTTTCCACATATTCTAATAAGCATATTCAAGTTTATACATTTCCCTAAGTTTCTCATCTCTTTAGATGGATCTCACAATTTTGACAGGCACCACTTCCACTGTTCTTAAGATCAAAGAATCTCATCATTTACATTAAAATTTATTATTTAACATTTTTATTTAGCATTTTTTCCTCAAGACACACAGGATTTTAACCATTCCTTTATTCTAAGATTTTAGTTGTTTTAGTTAGGTATTGTCACATAAAACAACCATTTTATTATGTTAAAGGATGCTGTGGGACATGAATTTAGACAGGGCATAGTAGAAATAGCTTGTCTCTGCTCCACAATATTTGAGGCCTTCGATGGGAAAAATTTAATGACTGGGGCTGCAATCATCTGAAGGCTTCTTTATTCATATATCTGGCATCTAGGCTGCAAGGTATTGAAGGCTGGGCTTAGCTGGGACGGTAGACTGTAGTAACTACACGTGGACTTTCCATTTGGCTTAGGCTTCTCACAGTGTGACAGCTGGGTTCCAAGAAGGAGCATCCCAAGAGGGCGCATCTACAGAGCAAATATTCTAAAAGACCTAGATGGAGTCTGCTTGACTTTTTTTTGACCTAGTCTCAGAAAGCTGAGAGAGTGACGTCCATGGTACTCTGTTGGCTGAAGCCATCACAAGCTAACCCACATTCAAGAAGGGAAATAGAGGGGCCAGCCCCATGGCGTAGCGGTTAAGTGCGTGTGCTCCCCTGCTGGCGGTCTGGGTTCGGATTCCGGGCGTGCACCGACGCACCGCTTCTCCAGCCATGCTGTGGCAGTGTCCCACATAAAGTGGAGGAAGATGGGCACGGATGTTAGCTCAGGGCCAGTCTTCCTTAGCTAAAAGAGGAGGATTGGCATGGATGTTAGCTCAGGGCTGATCTTCCTCACAAAAAGAAGGGGAATAGAGCTCACCTCTTGAATGAAGGAGTCTCTAATAATCTGTGGTCATGTGTAAAAACTGCCTCAATTACACCACATTCAAAGAACATGTTTCTGTGTGATGTTAAATCTTGTGGTTTATGCGTGCCTCATATGTTTCCCCATATCTTTATTTTCAACTATTTTGTATTTTTGTTTTAAGTATATTTTTTAAAAACAGGATATTGTGTGGATTTTTTAATTTATTCAATATTAGAGACTCTGTCTTTTGATTGCCCCACATTAATACAGCAGGTACAGATCTATGTGTCCAGGCTTGAACACTCTTTTAGTTGTGCTTTTATTTATTTCATTGCTTTTCCCACATGTATTCTGTTTCTGAAGGCTCTGAGTGCTCTGAGACTCGTGCTGGGACAGTAAGTACACATCTAAGTTTGTGAGTGCAACTGGGAGGTGCTTCCCAGTTCTGTGCCTGACTTAGCCCACCTCGGTCACATCTCTGCCTTGGGGCTCTCTGGGACAATGTAGAGGAAATTGATTGGTACAAATAGAATCATCTACCCTGGCTTACCTCCCTGCCTTGGGTCCTTTACCCTCTCTAGTTTCAATTAGTCATTTCCCCTTCATGCTGGGTCCCAAACACTTTGTATATGTGTAAGGATTTCTCACACATTTATTTCAGGCATGGAGTGTAGGATTGTGTTCTGTCAATATCTTGACTTCTCCTTTGTTTCCTCTTTGGTTATGGAGAGGAAAACCCGTGCTAGTCTGATATCTTGTCTCAAAATCCTCAGTTTCATATAAGTAAATCCATCTGATGTTTTAAAAAGCATATATAAATGTAATGGCATGTTATGCATTTGCTCTTGAGCTTAGAAAATCTAGTTACTATAAATGGGGCAAATCTCTCTTACTTGTGTACTGCACCTTATAGATCTTATAGCATCATCATATTCATCATCACAATGCTCAGAACAACACTATGACGTTGTTATGAATGAGTAAACTGAGAAGTTAAATGACTTGCCTATAAATGTTGCTAATAAGAAACAAAGATGGAGCTCAAATTCAGATCCTCTGACTCCCTGAATTTCTTTCTACTATACCCTCTCAATGCTAAGTTTAAGAACATTCCTGAGTCACAAAAACAGAGCCACAGAGAGTGCATGTTCAGTGAAGACATATTAAAAATGAGAGTTTTAAAATATTTAATGTAAGTATAGCTATTGTGAGTGAGGGAAAAGAGCAGCTTAAAATGATGAATTCACTATGTAGGTTTAGAAAACCAATGACAAAATAAACATCCATCTGGTGTGCAGGGTTTTTTTTTTAATTTAGATTTTTTGATAAATTTTATTTTGATACTATTTCAAATTTATGGAAGGTTACAAACATAGTACTAGGAATTTCCTTTATTCTTCACCAGAGTCAACAGTATTTTATCACGTTTTCTCTCTCAATCTCTCTCCCTTTCTTTCTTCTCTTTCTCTTTTTTTATACATATATATTACTTCTCTCCCCCTAAACATTAAAGAGTTAAGTAATACATATTATGAATCTTTACCCTAAATACCTCAGGGGGTATACCCTAGAACAATAAAATTCTAGATATATCTCTAGAATAGTAAAATTACTAAAATCAGGAAATTCAACATCGATACAATACTATTCTCTAGTTTAGGGACCTGCAAACTATAGCCCTCAGGTCAGATATGGACCACTGCTGCTTGTTGTTGTGAATAAAGTTTTACTGGAACATGATCACATTTTTTTTTTTGACTTTTTTGAACTATAATGACCCACAAGGCTAAAAATAGTTACTATTTGATCCTTTACAGAAAAAGTTTTCTGATCCTTCTGCTAATTCAAAGTCCATAATCATATTTGACTGTGTCCAACTAATAACCTTCATAGTTGCATTTGCTCATTCAAGATCCACCTGAGATCACTCATTTAGTTATTATGTTTCTTTAATCTCTTTCAATCTGCAACAGTTCTTAATCCTTTGTATTTAATGACACTGAAATTTTTGAAGAGTAAAGGCCACTTATTATGTAGAATGTCTCTTGATATGGGTTTGTCTGATCTTTCCTCACGATAGATCCAGGTTATGTATTTTTGGCAAGAATACCACTGAAAAGATGCTATGTTCTTCTCTCTGCATCCTATCATGGTGCATGAGGTAAGTTTCTCCCTTTGTTAGTGATAGTCATTTTAATCAGTTAAGTTGGTGTTTGCTAAGTTCTTCCAATGTGAAGTACTATTTTGCCTTTGATATTAACATATAATTTGTTTGTAGATAAGCTAAAACTATATAAATATCTTGTTCCGAATAAATTATCACTATGATGGTTAAAAAATAGTGATTTTCTGGGCCAGCCCGGTGGCTTACCAGTTAAGCGTGCGTGCTCCTCTGCTGGCGGCCCGGGTTCGGATCCCGGGCATGCACCGACGCTCCGCTTCTCTGGCCATGCTGAGGCCGCGTCCCACATACAGCAACTAGAAGGATGTGCAACTATGATATACAACTATCTACTGGGGCTTTGGGGAAGAAAAAAAAGGAGGAAGATTGGCAATAGATGTTAGCTCAGAGTCGGTCTTCCTCAGCAAAAAGAGGAGGATTAGCACAGATGTTAGCTCAGGGCTGATCTCCCTCACAAAAAAAAACCAAAAACAAATAGTGATTTTCTAAAGCCCCACGTGCACATTTTAGTATCTTGGTAGGATGTTGAAATTCAGGCCTATGTACACAAAGTGCAGGAGAAATGTTTCAGGTCAGTACTCACTAGAAGCCAGGATTCACACGGAATGCTGAGACTTATCTTCAGCGCCTTTTTGAGTGTAAATAATGGGTGTGGTACCGAATACAGGGAAAGTCGTTTGGCTGACAGAATATTTATGGAGTAAAGTACTACAGAAATATTCAGAATAAATTCTGAATAATATTCTTTCAGAAAATGCGGTATAGAGTCAGATGCAATACTATAAGATGGATAGGAAACTTCTATCGATTCAAAATGTTTCCATATAAGGCATGACTGTCTACATGCCAGAAAGAAACAGACCACGACATTTAGGTTTGGGTAACAGTGAATGCAGCAGCTGTCCATGGCCAAATATCCCACTTTTCATGTGGGGCTGTAAGAAGCAAGTCCATTGGGCTGAGCTGAGACACAGTCTCTGCATTTTTGGTTAGGGGCAATCACTTAGACTGTCACTTTCAAAATTACTTTTTCAAACAGTGGGAGCTGACACATACCAAATGTATGAAACTTCTGATTTGACTCAAGATAAAGTCAAAATGAAGGTCACATTATGGTCCTCAAAATCAGACTTTCTTCAGGAAGTAATTAGGAGGAGGATGATTAGGGAAGCAAGAAACAGAACATTTTCTTCCAAGTGTTATTGACTTAGCATTGATTGATGTTTTAGTTCTGTCCACTCTCTGATATTAAAAGTGGATGAGTTGAAGGACTAATTTTGAGTACACTCATTTTCAATTTCCGTTCAATATTGGCTTGGAAAGAAGCAAATAGTGAAATGATGATGGTAAAGACAAGAAGGGTAGCAGATGTTTTTCTAGATGGTACCAAATGGATTTCCCAACACAGCACAAAGAAAGTAGTAAGAAAGAAATCTCATAACATATTTTATGTGGTTGTAGTGTCAGTTTTCAGGTCTCCCCATGTAGGTATTTAGATAGAACATTGCATAGTCTTGTAAATACTGATTTTTAGGCAATACTATGTGTAATTTTAAGATCATTAATTTTTATAATATGTGAGGAATGTACAATTTGGGGGTAGTAATAATGGTAGAACAAGTTTCCCTCAGTTATAGTATCCTAAAAAGACAATGAATAGTCGCCTTCTCCTTCTTATAATGTACAAATACAAGCCCCCTAAGATAAAAAGGATTAAGTGAAAGGAACAAATTATACTAGTGTTGAACCTCATCATATCTTGGCATATACATATGAAAATAAGTGCAAATGTTTGCTGAGTTATTATGAATATTCAACTGAATCCCATGTGAACTGATTTGTAAACCTGTATATTCAACTGTAGGTTCTTGGCCACTTGCAGAAGAAAAATGTTTTGGATGTCATTGGTCACAAAAATCTTCGTTTAGCTTCTTTGGGAAGTTGTTGATTTTTGAAGGATATATTACCCATATAAATCTAGATCATTAGTTTCATTATTCTCCAAGTTGGAGATTTGATAGAAAGTTAATTTCAAGTGGCAAAATGTCCAAATTATTTTAAGACTGGAAATATCTTCTTGCTTCCAATCATCGCCAGTTTGCTTTTGAAAATTCAATTATATATTCATTCAAAATATTTCATAGCCTACAATGGAACAGAAATTTTTCTAGGAGCTGAGTAAAGCCACCTAAAGACATAGTGTATGTATTGGGAGTATTCAGGGAAGATTTCAGGGCTACACAGTCTGAAGTGAGAAGTAAAGAGAAATGAAGGCTTTAAAACTAATTCAACAATTCACTATTTTGTATTCAAGTTAAGATTTTCACAAAATAGTTACTTATGATCACACTTTAAAAGAAATAGTCTTCCTGTGGAAAAAAAAATAGTTGTTTCCAAACTACAGACGTTAATACATAGTTTATGAAGACTCAAGGGTATTGTGTGTTGCTATTTATCTTGATTTGTACCAGGATGACATAATTAGCCACCAAGTCCCAGCCAGAATTTGCCATGGGACAAAGGGAAACACAGGTAGTGCTACAGATTTCTTTCAAAATTACGGTGGTTCAGAGGAGAGGATCTGCAGACAGATTGCCTGAATTCCAATCTTGGCTCTACCACCTACTACTTATGTGATTTTGGGTAAATATAAGAAAACATAACACCTCTGTGCTTCAGTTTCCTACTGAATACAGTTATTGGGAGGATTAAATAAGTGTATATAAAATATTTACAAAAGCAGCACATAATAAGCACTTAAGTTTTAGTTAGTATTATTATTAAATGCAGGCAAATTGTACACATGACAAAGTCCAAAGAAGTTTCATCATTAAAGAAGAATGAATCAAAACAAATGAACCCAAGATGCAACTCAAAAAGTTAAAAATATAAACAAAACAAAGAGAGACACAAGAAACGAATTATTAAATTTAGCGACAAATTATTGGATTGAAAGTACAGATTAAAATTAATCCAAGCATTGGCACATTGAAAAGATAATCAAAATGGACATTCAGTAAAATCTAATTGTGAATCAGAAAGAGAAAACACAAGATATGCTATCAGAAATTTGAAAGGAAATAAAATTATTCATAATGATGGTGATTATCAATTATCACAGTCTTGTCATTTGCCTCCGGAAAATGTAGCTTCTTTGTCTGGAGATCAAAACCAAGTGAAAAGATTCTAACTCACGTAGTTGAAACGTGGTTTCCTTGTGTTTCTCTAAGGGAATGTCCATGTGAGCAGCTGACTGACGCTCGCTGGTGGGAGGGAGATGAATAAGATGGCAGAGAGGTGAGAGAGTAGGAAAATCAGACGTCTGGAACAGCATTGCAGTTGTTAGCAATGTGACAATACTTGGAATAGAAACTTGGACCTGGCAAGCTTGGCAAGTTTTAACTTTCTAACTTATTCTTATGTACTTCCTCCAAGTCCTCCCTTAATTCTGAATAAATATTACTTTTCAAAATGCTGGCCTGGCTCAGCTAGATTAAGGAGAACAAAGACATAGGGTTGGGCCAGAGACTTAGAGGGGCAGTATCACTTCTGGGAAATGGGTATGATAGCAGCTTTAAAGAACTCCAAGTGTTTAGGTGAAATTTAGGGGGCCTTAGGGAACTCTTTCCTTTTAAGCAGAAAATTATTTGATAGTCATTTCTGTAGTGTAATTGTTTCCAGCACCCAGAAGAGTGCTTTGCCACATGGTAAGTGCTGCATACATGTTTGCTGAATGATCGAGGCCATTTTTATACAGGCAGACTGGGTGATTCTTCCATCTTATCCTGATAATGGTCCTATGGTGGAGAAATGAGGCAAAGGTGTTTCCAGGTTTCTGTTGCTTTTTACCAAGGTTGCCCTCCTCAGTCCATTAAATATGCCTGCGCTCAGCATGCACTAGTCTTTTGCCTTCCATGAGATATTTTCCAGGCACATATGTGCAAATAGAATCATCAGTGATTGAACAGAACTTTATTTACCAAGCACATCTCATCAGAGAAGGCTCTGGCTGTAGAAACAACTGACAAGCGCCATCCTCCTGGGATGTTCCAGGCGGCAATAATGACAACACTAATAGCTCTCAGTTACTGGTGCCTCCACCAGTATCCAAAGCAGCAATTTCAATCCAAGTGTGATGCTATAGGGACTTTGCAGGCTGTGCTGATATTTCCACTAATAGCACACAATTACAAGTGCATTCAGGCTTGTAACCTTGCCTACTCCCAAGATTACCAGGCAAGACTTTCTGCCAAAAATTAAAATGTGCGTTTGTAGGTAATATAAATATGTAGGAAGAATTATTACTTATTTTAAAAGGCTTAAGAGCCAGACAGACTTGAGTTCAAATCCTGTCTTTGCCACTTAGTAGGTATTTGACTATGGAAATTCATCTTTTCTCTCTGAACTTCTCACCTGAAAATATCCCTGAAAAAGGAAGGTAATAGTAATATCTGTCCTGGGAAGCAGTAGGATGTAGTGGTTAAAATATAGGTTCTGCATCATCCCACTTCTGCCTAGGATATGGAAAACTGAATGAGTACACTCATACCTGAGTGACAAGAAAAATTCAGATAAACTATAAAATGGTAATTTTTCTTGAACCCATCAGAGAGTGGAGATTTCAGGGCAACCAAGTAGCTTGAAATCCAGGGAGGGACATCCCTCCAACTCCAAGGGGAGATGGACACATGAGCTGTCTCACCCAAGACAGAGCAGCAGAAAAATGTGAGGCTGCCTTGCAAGTGGGTAGGAAGAAATCAGTAACATTTCAAAAAAAAGGTAAAAGCTTTTGTGTGGGTTAGTGTAACAGTAACAAAGCCTTGGGAGGAACAGACACAAGGTGAGTTAGCATCAGCTTGAGGGCTTTTTTCTATGGACCTCCCATGGGTGCTCAAGAGAAAGACTGCAGGCAGGGCAGGAAACCAGTGGAGAGCCTCCCTTGGTGGTGCAGGCATTTAGCAGGGCATCAAGTCTCACTGCAGGAAAATATGAAACCGTGCCCCATTGCTTGGACCCTTGTCTTAAAAGCCTTAAGCTTCTGGTGAAGGGTCAGGAAATCCTGTCATCCCCAAGGCAGAGGCAAAGACTGATTGTTACTAGGGAGAGGATAGAGGAAAAAAACCCTCTATTTCTAGGGGCAGGGCAGGGAACAGTACAGGTGACAGGATTATATACCAATCTCATTAGAGACCTCCTACCACTGGGAGATGAGATCTCCCACACAAAACCCATAACAAGAGAGAGTCTAGCTATTATGGGGAATAGGGCTAGGAACACTGAAGAACCCACTCCTGAAGACGGGGCTCATAGGGCCTATCAAAGACTGAGTTTGGACTAGGAGAAGAGAGAACTTTCTCACCATACTGCTATCCTATCAATGAATAACAAGCAACAGCATTCACCACTAGGTGACTGGCAAAATCATGCAGAGTCACTCCCTGTATGGAGCAGACATATAGGGGCAACCAAAAGCTAAGGACAGAGCACAAACATTGAGGAAAAACTCTTCAGCAACCCCAAGCACTCAATCTCAGCAGAAGGTGATGTGGAGAAAAGAGAACCCTTGTGCACTGTTGGTAGGAAGGTAAATTGGTGCAGGCACTATGGAAAACAGTACAGAGTTTCCTCAAAAAATTAAAAATAGAATTACTACATGATCCAACAATTCTACGTCTCAGTATATACACCAAAGAATTATAAGCAGGGTCTTGAAGATATATTTGTGCACCCATGCTCCTAGCATCAGTATTCACAAAATAGGCAAAAGGTGGAAGCAACCCAAGTGTCCATTGATGGATGAATGGATAAATAAAATGATGTATATACATACAATGAGATATCATTCAGCCTTAACAAAGGAAGGGAATTGTGACACATGCCACAGCATAGATGAACGTTGAGGACATTATGCTAAGTGAAATAGGCTAATCACAAAAAGGCAAATACTACATGATTCCATTTATATGATGTACCTAGAGTTGTTAAATTCATAGGGAAAAAGTAGAATGGTGGTTATCAGGGCCTAGAGGAGGGGGATTGAGGAGTTGTTTAACGGATATAGAGTTTTAGTTTTGCAAGGTGACAAGAGTTTTGAGATTGCTTGCATAAATATACTTAATATTGCTAAACTGTACACTTACATGGTTAAGATGGCAAATTTTATGTTATATGTATCTTACCATAATTAAAAATGAAAAGCAGGAATGGCTATATTAATATCAGATTAAGTAGACATCATAGCAAAGAAAATTACTAACATCAAAGGGAAATTACATGATTATAAAAGTATAAATCCACCACAAAGATATAACTATCTTCAATGTGTATCAATCAAACAACAGAACTCCAAATACACAAAGCAAAAATTGATAGAGTTGAAAGGAGAAATAGACAAATACACAGTTCTAGTTGGACTTAAAACACTCAACACTCAGCAACTGATAGAACTGCTGGACAGAAAATCAATGAGAATAGAATAACTAAAAACAACAAGAAGATCTAATTTATATATATAAAGAACACTCCACTCAACAGCAAAATACACACTTGTTTCAACTGCCTACAGAACATATACCAAGATGGACCATCTTGTGGGCCATAAAGCAAACCTCAACACATTTAAAAGATTGAAATCATAAATAACATATTCTCTGAGCATAATGGAATCAAACTAGAAATTTGTAAATCAGAAAGACAACAGGAAAATCTCTAAGCAATTGGAAATTAAACAACACACTTCTACATAACCAATGGGTCAAATAAGTTTCAAGAGAAATTACAAAAAAAAACTGAAATGAAAAATGAAAATAAGACATATCAAAATATATGGAACAGAGTTAAAATAGCACTGAGAGGGAAATTTATGGCATTAACTGCTCACATTAGAAAAAAAGGAAAGCTCTCAAATCAGAGACCTAAGTTCTTACCTAAAGAATATAGAAAAAAGAAAAATAAATGGAAGCAAGCAGAAGGAAGTAAATAATACAGATAAAAGCAGAAATCAATGAAATTGAAAGGAAGAATAAAATAGAGAAAATCAATGACAAAGAACTATTTTTTCAAAAAAATAAAATTGATAAACCTCTAGCAAGACCAACAAAGATAAAATTAGAGAAGGCAACACATAACCAATATCGGGAATGAAACAGAAAATATCACTACAGATCCTGCAGTCATTAAATGGATAATAAGAGAATACTGTTAACAACTATATGCTGATAAATTTGAAAACTTAGAAGAAATGCATCAATTCCTTGAAAAACCACAAAGTACTCCAAAAATTCCCAACAAGGTTATATAGGCAATATTAGTCCTATAACCAATAAAGAGATTGAATTTGTAGTTTAAAAGTTCCTGAAAAAGAAAATCCAGGTCCGTATGATTTCACTGAAACATTCTACAAACACTTAAAGAAGAGTTAATGCCAATTTACGATCTCTACTACAAAATCAAAGGGGATGGGCATTTCACATCTCATTTCATGAAGCCAGTATTACCCTAACAACAAAACCACAAAGAGTTATAAGAATAAAGTGCAAAGAATAACCCTACCTGGTGTTAAAGCTTACTATATAGACACAATAACGAAGACAGCTTGGTGTTTGCAGAGGGATGGACACACAGATCAATGGAACAGAATAGAAAACCCAGAAATAAACCCAAACCAATATGCCCAACTATTTTTGACAAAGGTGAAAAGCATTTCAATGAAGGAAGAATAGCCTTTTAAATAAATGGTCCTGGAGCAATTGCACATCTATAGTCAAAAAAGAAAAAAATGAACCTTGGCCTAAATCTCATACATTATACAAAAACTAACTTAAAATAGATCACAGATTGAAATGTAAAACTATAAAATTTTAGAGAAGATGTTCGGTACTTAAGGCCAGGTGAAGAGTTCTTAGACCTAACACCAAAAGCATGATCCATAAAAGGAAAAACTGATAAACTGGATCTCCTTGAAATTAATGACCTGCTCTGTGAAAGCTCCTATAAAGGTGCTGAAAGATAAGCTACAGACTGGGAGAAAATGTAAATCACATATCTGACGAAAGACTTTTATGAAAAATATATAAAGAGCTCTTGACATTCAACAATAAAAGAAATAGAAAATGGGTTACAGTTGTAGGCCACAACCAGCAGGTAGGTGGACCTGTATGATTCCTTTATTTCCTGAGGTGGTCATATCATTGCTGAAAATAACATAGACGGAAACTAGACTGAGAAACTCTTGAAAGGAGTACAAGAACTGGAGAAGGAGGTGCAATGACTTAAAAAGGAACAGGCCAACAACAAGAAGGACTCAAATGTTAGAGTAAAGTCTTCAGAAGCTGGAAAAACTAAGGGTGCTTTTGATTTCAGTGCTCAGGGCTGAAGACACGTAGCCCTATGGATAGCTTATCTGGGCTGGGGATACCAGGGCTTTACCAGTCAGGAAAACACAAACAATACTATTGAAAGAAACTGAGGCTCTAACCAAGACTTGACTAGTAGAAAGCAGATAGACATCCAACAATCTCTGACGTGGGTGAACAGATAAAGAAGTTAAGTGCCTTCGGGCAGGTGATTTCTCTTGACCTTTGTTCTCACTTTCCAAGGGGAAAGGATTCAGAGGATTTTGATTTAGATTTTTTTTTTTATTCATTTTTTCCCCCCAAAGCCCCAGCAGACAGTTGCATGTCATAGGTTCACATCCTTCTAGTTGCTGTACGTGGGACTCGGCCCCGGGTTGGACGGAGAAGCGGTGCCTCGGGGCGCGCCCGGGATCTGAACCCGGGCCGCCAGCATCAGAGCGCGCGCACTTCACCGCTAAGCCACGGAGCCGGCCCCAGAGGATTTTGGTTTAAAAGAGGAAGTCAACAGTGCTGCTAAAGAGATCCATTGTATCCACATTCTCAATCAGGTGCTCGTCCAGACATCCATATACTGGCCTGTGCCCCTGTGGAACCTAGCTCCAGTGCTAGGTTCAGCTGTCTTGAGTGGACTTACTGCTATTGTTCTCCTGCATGCTGATTTAGGTATTGTAGCCATGAATTATGCAGCTCAGAAGCATGTTGGCACATATGATTTCAAGAACTTGTATAAAATGGATGTAGCCAACAGAGTGACTAATTTTCAGTGGACTATTCTGTCTGCTCAAGTACAGCTTGTAGGCCAGAACCTAGGTGAGGAGAGATGGTAAAAACCTCTGCAGTTATATCAGTTTGAAGTGATTGACCAGGGATTCCTTTATCATCAACTCTGCTGTATGATGCTTGTCTTCTTTCTGATTGGCCAAGGAATGGAGAAGCCAGAGATCATTGAGGAGCTGCTGAACATAGAGAAAAATCCCCAGAAACCTCAATGCAGTATTGTTGCAGAATTTCCTGTAGTCTTGTATGACTTGAAGTTTGAAAATATCAAGTAGATCTATGACAGGGAGGGTCAGGAGTTCAGCGTCATCCACCTGCAACAACTATGGGCTAATCATACTGTTAAAACTCACATGTTGTGTAGTATGCTACAAGGACTGGACTCTGTTGCAGTACCCTGTGGAACAGGACCAAAGATGGATGGAATGATAGAATGGAGAAACATTAAGCTCTCTGTCATAAAGCAGACCAGTGCCTTTGCAGTAGGAGTGAAAATGCACACATATAAGCCCCTAATGGATCATCTTAAATGTCAAGGATAGGAATCCCAACCCAGCATTTTATAAGTAAGGGATGCATCAAGCACCCACAATTATTCCATGAGGAAGAAACAGAAGCCAAAAGGGACTGTAATAATGCACTAGAGGAAGAAAATATTATTTTGGAGAGACCAACAAAGAGGCTCTGTATTGATACAGAAATTAAAAGTATCATTTAATCACAGAAAACTTACCAAGTTCTAGGAGGCAACAACTAGCTAGCGGTAGGTGTATAGAAAGGAAATATAAAAAATAATTTACTACAAGAAGTCCTAGAAATTCAGATGATCAACTGTCTTAAAAAAAAGACCATAAGGACATATTAAAGAAGTTTTTGCTGCGTACATAAGAGAGTTAAAACACTCTAATCACTGTCCAAAAAGATTAAGAGATAGAAGAAGCAAACAGCAATTGTAAAATGGAGATGTATTTATGTATACCTGGAAACTTGTGTTCAAATTCCTTAAAGCCTGATTCTTCCAGTATCAAAAAAAGAAAAAAAGAAAGAATATGGGCTACAGATATGAATATAAATTTCAATGAAGAGGATCTACAGATGGCAAATGAGCACATAAAAAGATGTTTAACACTAACTATCAGGGAAATGCAAATGGAAACTTCAATGAGATATCACTACACACACACCAGAATAACTAAAAAAAAAAATTTTAATGATAACACCAAATGCTGGTGAAAATGCAGAGAAACTATCATTCATAGATTGCCGGTGAGAATGTAAAATGGTACAGCCACTGTGGAAAGATGTGGAAATGGTGTGCTTACAAAACTAAGCATGCCATTACCACACGACCCAGCAGTTGCACTCTTGGGCATTTATCCCAGAGAAATAAACTTTAAGGTCACAGAAAAACCTACACAGGAATGTTCATATCAGCTTTATCTGTAATAGTCCAAAATCAAAACAATCAAAATGCCCTTCAATAAATGAATGGTTAAACAAACTGTGGTATATCCATACCATGGAATACTACTTAGCAATAAAAAAAAAACTATTGGGTGAAGGGATGCATTTATATGGTGACTGACAAACAATAATGTACAACAAAAATTTCACATTAAAGAAAAAAAACTATTGATACACACAACAATTTGAATCGGTCTGAAGGGGTTTGTGCTGAGTGTAAAAAGCCAATTGTAAAAGGTTGTATACTGAATGATTCCATTTAACATTCTTGTAATGAAAAAATTAGAGAAATGAAGAACAAATTACTGGATTCCAGGAGTTGAGGAGGGAGGGAGGTAGCTGTGGTGATAAATGAAGAGCATGAGGGATCCTTGTGATGGAACTTCGCTGTATCTTAAGTGTAGTGGTAGTCACGGGAAACGACACAGATGATAAAATTGCATAGAACTAAACACGCATACTCAAATTTGTGTGTAAAACTGGTGAAATCTGAATAAAGTAAAGGGATCGTATCAACTTCACTTTTCTGACTGTGATATTGTACTGTAGATATGTACTTGCAGATACTCCAAGACGTTACCTTTGGGAGAAACTAGGTTAAGGGTATAAGGGATCTTTCTATTTCTTACAACTGCATGTGAATTTACAATGATCTCGAAATCTTAAAAAATTAAAACCCTAGGGTATCATTTAAACGCTACTAAACTCTCAACAAAATAACAATCATAACAAAAATAAAATATAATATTGATATACACAAGAACATTCTGAGTGAATGAAGCTGGATGAAAATGAATACATACTGATTCCATTTGTATAAAATGTTAGAAAAGGTAAACTAATCTATAGAGACAGCAAGCAAATCAGTGATTATCTGAGGATGAGGGTGCAGAGAGGGGCAGGAGGGAGAAATTGTCAAGGGGCAAGAGTAAACTTCAGGGGCTGATGGGGATGTTCACTCTTATAATTGTGGTGATGGTTTAACAAGTGTATACATAAGACCAAACTCATCAAACTGTCACTTAAAGCATGTGTAATTTATTATATGTCAATTACACTTCAATAAAACCATTTAAAATAATACTCTCTCTTCAGGAAAAAACAACTTTGGAAAGAAGAAAGATAAGACATTTGGAGGGGAGACTATATTGTCTTAGAATTCTCTGTAGACAGTGCTCCCCTTTATGGCCTGCACTGAAGACAGACTGCTCCCACTGCCCTGGCCTTGTGAGGCCACTGCTCCACCATAAGTTTCTTAAGAAAGTGGGCTAATCAGTGTTGGCTCTGTGGCTTCTAATCATCATTAGTTTAGTCCTTAGTGTACTCTCAGTAACTTATAGTAGGGTGAGATTTTTGGCCTTTCTGAGGACCACTAGTTGCTGACACCATTATGAGGTAGATGGCCTGGAAGTGATTTGTCTATTTTGGGGAATGGTACTGCCACCCACACACCTTACCCCATATAGGTTCCAGCAATCTACACTCTGACATAGTGCCCATCCCCCTGCCCCCCCACCCCCACCCAGGGGCAGAAATGCCAAGCCCTTTTCCATCTTATCCTTGCGTTCAAGTGTTAAGGAGGAAATCTGTCTTCAGTGCTCAGTCTTTATCCTGTCTGATTAACTGTGATTCTGCTAGTCTGGCCTCCAACCCTGTAGGACCCCATGTCCCTCCCTCCTCACACATCTGCCTCTTCCCTTCCTTGCCCCCTCCCACCATGAGAGAACTCAAAGAAACACACTCAAATTTTCACAATATGCCAATTTTATTTAAATTACCATCAGTGTACCCTGTTGCTGTAAAATGACATCTACACCATCGGTCATTTCTCAGGGGCCAGATCTCAGAGACTTCTCAGACAGTTCTGAGGTCTCTAGCCTCACCCTGAAGTTACTGGCTTTCCAGGTCATCACTTGATGTGGTGGGATTTTCCACCTTCTCTGGGTCCTGCTCCGGCTCATTTTGATTCAGCTCTTCATTCAGCCTGTGGTAGTGACCGAATAGTGTTATTCCTTGACCTTTCTTAGGCTTTCTTATGGATTTGGTAGATTTTCCAGAGGCTTTCTTACTTGAACGTCTTGGAAGGGGTCTTTTTATCTTCGTGGTTGTCTTCACTACCTGGAAGGACAACAGAGTGAGGTCAAAAGGGCATTGGTTTAGGGGAAGAAGATGGGATATTGATAGGAAGGGGGCTTCATGAGAAGTGCTCAGGGCTGAGGAAGGGGTTTGTACAAGGCAAGGAAAGGGTAAGATTCTTGGGGGAGGGGGAATCAATGAAGAAAAGAGTAGCTTGAGTAGGGTTATCTTACTTTTCCACCACCTCTGGACCTGAGTTGATAAGGAGTCTTCATATTCTTCTCCCCTTCGGAGCTTGAGGTCGGTTGGTCGATATCTGTATTAGGCTCTGGTAGTTTCCTGGTTATTTTGGCCATGTCGAAACCTGCCAGTGGTCTACTTCAGGACTCCTGACTGTCCTATATATACCCTTCTAGGACAATGAGGTGCCACACCCTCCATCTTTGATTGGTCAGCAAGGCTCTCCCTCAGCCAATGGTGGCTAAGGGGGACTTAGACATCACAAAGCACCACTTATGACACCTCTGTGTGGGGGAGAGGTTGCTAGGGAGGCCAAGATGTGGCTTTGAAATGTCTAAGTACCACTACTGACCCCTTTGTGGAGGGGAGGAATGATGAGGAGGCAAAGATGGTTTGATTAGAGAAGGGGGGCTTTTCTTTAACACCCCCAAATGAGTCTCCCCTAGCTGAACTGCCACCCCTCCTCATATCCGCATGTTCAATTGAGGTGCACATGGTAGAGAAAGAACCTTTCCTCCAAGCTATTCTCCAAGACCACCCCTACTCAGTGGTTTACTCCGCTATCTCTCACCCTTAGTTACTAATTAGTGTTTTGGGTATCTTACCTAAAATCCCTCCAAAAGCAATGAATTTAAATACCGTTGGAGATATGAATTATCTCACAAACTAACAAAAAGACGGCTTCCATGAATAAACATCTCGCTATAGCATCTGGCACTAAAGGCTGCCAATTTTGATTAAATTATTTTCTGCCAGCTCTGCGACTTACAGGCAGGGATTAGAATTAACTGCCCGGTCATGAAGGTTACTTTTATTTTTATTTTTATTCTATTCTTGGACTCTGGCCAAGTTATCATCATTGAGTTTTGCAAGGTTCTTTCTTTTATATTTTATTATTTTTCTTTCATTCTTCTTAGAGTCAAACACTCACTTCCTTTCCCTTCCATTAGGCACCTATTCTGATGTGTTTGAATTATGCCCTTGTATATGTTTGTACTCTTGTGAAATACATAGCCTTGTTAAATATGTGGGATTGAATGCATAGCATTGTGCCGGAGATCTTGTTCTGTTTCTTACCATATGCACTCAACACTATGCTTTTAAGTTCAACTTATGCAGCTATATGTATCTCTAGTTCATTCCTTCTTTTTTTTAATTTTAATTTTAATTTTTTAATTTTTTCCCCCAAAGCCCCAGTAGATAGTTGTATGTCATAGCTGCACATCCTTCTAGTTGCTGTATGTGGGACGTGGACTCAGCATGGCTGGAGAATCGGTGCGTCGGTGCGCGCCTGGGATGCGAACCCGGGCCTCCAGCAGCGGAGCGCACGCACTTAACTGCTAAACTATGGGGCCGGCCCTCCAGTTCATTCCTTCTAATGCTGCATTATATTCTGTTAGAATGCATGCACCAAGTTTTGTTTGTCCATTCTTTCACTTTTGAGGGACTGCGATGTTGGCTCCCCACTTCGCTGCCACAAACAATGCTGTGATTAGCATCCTCATTCATGTCCTTTTATGGACTTCTGCATGCATTTCTCTGGTATATATACTTAGGAATAGAATTTCTAGGTCATAGATACACATAATTTTTAGTGTGTTTGGGCAGCTATAACAGAATAACATAGATTGGGTGGCTTAAACACAAATATTTATTTCTCACAGTTCTGGAGGCTAGAAGTCCAAGATTAGGATGCCAGCATGGTTGGGTTCTTCATAAAGACCCTCTTCCTGCTTATGTCCTCACATGGCCTTCACTGGTAGCTACACAGAGAGAGAGAGAGCTATCTCCTGTCTCTTCCTCTTTTTATAAGGGCATTAATCCCGTTATAAGTCCCCCTCCTCATGACCCAATCTAACCCTAATTATCTCCCAAAAGCCCCACCTACAAATACCATCCCATTGGAGATTAGAGTTTCAACATAAGAATTTTGGAGGGACATAACATTCAATCTATAAGCGATAATTTTGCTAAATATTGCCAGATTGCTCTCCAAAATGACTATGCCAGTCTACCTTCCCAATAGAATTATATTACTACATATTTTCCTACACACTCACCAATAGTCTGTGGAAGGCAACTTCTGATATGGCTCCCAATGATCCCAGCCTCTTGATGTTCACACTCATGTAATCCACTCCCCTGAGTGTGGGCTGTAACTAAGTGACTTGCTTCTAATGAATAGAATCCAGCAGAAGAAATGGGATGTCATTAATATGATAGGGTTTCTTCCTGCTAGAACTCTTTCTTACTGACAATCTCTCTTGCCCTCTCGTTTTCTCATTCTGATGAAAGCATATCGTGAGATGCTCGATGAAGAGGCTATCATCTCAAGGAACAGTTCCTGAGGAACTGAGCCCTCAGTGCAACAAACTG
This sequence comes from Diceros bicornis minor, assembly GCF_020826845.1. Lineage (NCBI taxonomy): Eukaryota > Metazoa > Chordata > Mammalia > Perissodactyla > Rhinocerotidae > Diceros > Diceros bicornis. The sequence goes on from NC_080781.1 coordinate 131,654,058, forward strand.
CAAGGAACAACCACATTAGTGAACTGGGAAGTGGGTACTTTCCAGTTCAGCCTTGAGGTGACATAGTATCATAAGAGAGCCAGAGGACCAGCTAAGCTGCACCCAGATTCTTGACCCATAGCAACTCAGAGATAATAGATTTTGTCGTTTCAAGCCACTAAGTTTTGAGGTAATATTTTTACACAGCAAATGATAACTAATATAGTTAGTATTATTCCACTTTTAAATTTTTTAAAAATGTGATTGCATTTAAAATTGTAAATAACGCAATCTCCTTTCACTTGTATGATTACTAGTGATGCAGCTATTCAGATTTTCTATTTAAATTAGTTTTTGGTTACTAATGTTCCTCATTCTATTCAATTTCTTGTTTTTTATGACAATTTTGCCATTTTGTATTTTATGGATACTAATTATTAGTGAACTTTGTCTTTGATATACTTTTTTAAACATAAATCCTTGATGTTTATCCAATTTTGTTATTCTGTACACAGTTTTCCTGCACTGTCTGATATGTGCTGATATCTTTATCACATACCTTTTATTTTTAAGGGCTATTATTTCATTGCTCATGGCCTCTAGTACTAGGTTGAATGTAGAGGTCATATCAAATATTCATACCCTGAAATTCACGTGCCTAACATGTTACAGTAATTTGGAGGCTTGTTGTTGTTATTGTCTTGCTACAGATTTTATCATGTTAAGGAAGTTTCCTACTATTATTAGTTTTTGGAAAAGAGATTTTTAAAAAAATGTGTCTTTATCAAATGCTTTTTCTGTACCTATTGAGATAATTATTTAAATGAAATGTTTTCCTTATTTTATTGGGGTGGAGAATCACACAAACATATTTTCCTATCTTAAATTAGTCTTACATTCCTAAGACAAACCCTACTCGGTTATGATATATCTTATTTTACAATTTTATATTTATGTTTATAAGGGAGATAGCCCTCTAAATTTCATTTCATGATCTTTCTCAGTTTTGAAATCAAGGTTATACTAGCCTTATAAAATGGGTTGGCAAAGTTTCTCTCATTTTCAATTTTCTGACATAACTTGTATAAGAGATAGAATTGTCTATTCCTTGAACATTTTGTAAAATTTATCCATAAAGCCATCTAGATCTAGACTTTACTGAATGTGTGGTTAGTGGATGGGAGGAGTCTGATTACTATTTTTATTTCTTTAATAGTAATGGGCAGTTTGAATTTATGAGAGGAGCTAATTAATAATACCCATTTCTTCCTTTTCGGAGTTTGGAACCTGTTGATGGATACACATGTGTCAGAGAGAGATCCAGATAGAGCTGACTGAAAGTTGACTTTAGATCTCTAGCCAAGCAGACTTGCTAATAGTTCATCCCTGAATTCACCAGACCCCTTACCACGTGGCAGATAAGAATTCACCTTTCAGCTGGTAGCCTGATTCTGAAAAGAGAGAGTGAATCAGAAGGGACTGAGTGAAGCATGACCCACTGCTTCTTACAAATTTTCCAAATTATTCCTTGTCTCACCCTGGGGAGAAGTGAGTGAGGTGGTGGAAAGAGGCTAAACGTGTTAAAAATTAGACCACAATAAATAGGAGTTTCCCAAACAATTGGCCTTTTCAGGTTTCTTCTGCAAAATTTAGCCATTTATACTGTTTCCCCTAGCAATATGCTCATTTATTCTTGGACTTCAAGTTTATTGGAATGTACTTATTCATAATACTATTTCATTACTTTTTAAATTGCTATATTTTTCCATATCTTATTCATATTTTGTTTGCGTCTTAGGTCTTTATTTCTTGATATCTTGCTTGTGGTTTATCTTATTAATCTTGATAAGTCATCATTTCTTGATTTTGTAATTATTCTTTATATTTTGGTCTATATTTCTTTATTTATTTCTGTCTGTCTATTTCCTCCCTTCTGGTTTCTTTTACATTTACTCTGTTGCTCTTTCTTTCAGCTTGTTGAGTTGAACACATAGCTTATTTATCCTCATTATTTTTTTGATTTCTAATTCATGTACTGAAAGCAGTAAATTTCTCATAAAGTTCTATGTTAGCTACATGCCACAAATCTTCTAGTGCTAAGTACTGTTATGAATATCTCACATTTTTTTATTTCCTCTTTAATCCAAGGATTAAAGGATTATTTAGTAGTATGATTTTAGTTTCTAATCATATTAGATTTTTAAGCTATCCTTTAAAAATATATTTCTAATTTTATTATAGTCAAAGGACATAGTAGGATGTTGACTCAAAGTTTATTGGGGCTATCTTTGTGAACTTGTACATGGTCAATTTTTAGGACTATTCCTTTAGTGCATAATAATGTATATTCTCTTTGTGGAGGGTAAGTTTTCTATATACCAGTTTGTGCTTATTAATTCTATTATTAAGCTCCTCTATCGTGGCTTATTTTTTGTTTTTGCCCTTTCTCTTGGATTTCTAATTGCCTGGCATAACTATGTCCATCCCTTCATTTTCACCTATCATACTTCTGATGAAGACCCTCAATTTGTCCGCATTCAGCACCTCGCCCACTGATGGTCTATCTAGTAGGACAGATGCCTGAGCCTAGAGATTTTGCCAGGTCTCCACCTGATGGCCCTAGGCAGAACCTTCCTTGCAAAGCCCAGAACATCTGCAAGGATAAAAAAGGCTGTAGTTTCTGGACCCCTAGTGAGTGTAGGGGAAGGCCCTCTATATTTGTACCTTTGGGGAGTAGAAATGAAACATTTGAGACTTCCCCAACCTGGAAAACTCTTAATCTCAGTTCATTTTGATCTTTCATACCTTTACCTTTATTACTATAATGTGAGCTTTTAGTGAAGAGAAAGTGCATGGCTTTGCTCTCTATTCAAGCAGTGGATATACAATAGGAGCTTAGTAAAGGCTTGAATGAGTGAGTGAATGAGCACGTAGCTGCATGAATAAGCATACAGGCAGCAGTGAGACTACTGTTACTCTGAAGCACTAAGTGTCAACTTTCACATAGGCATCTATGATTGTGGTGAATAATCCTCTCATGTTGTTTAAATAAACATTTATTTAATTAATAGTAACACTCACATATTTAAACATGTCAATAAGCTATTGGTCTTTCTTTCAAGCGCTTATTCATGTCCTTTTCCTTGGGCATGTTTGTCCTTAATTTCTCTATTTGTATAAAGTAACTATTCTTCAGTTGTGTCGAGTTCATACTATATTGTATAAAATTGTCTTTTGTCTGTCAAGCGTATCTCTAATATACTGCTCAGTTTCCCATTTGTCTTTTGAGAAATGTATTCTTCGGCTTTTTGACATATAGAAATTTTTAATTTGTAACAATATCTGTCAACTATATCTGTCCTTTTCTTTATGGCTTATGGCTGATATGGTTTTTAAAATTATTGTTTGGAGCAAGTATTGGAGATTTGGAGGCACTGAGGCTTATTGTTCTCTCTTGTAAAACCTTTAGCAAGCCCTTAGGTATTTCCAATAACTTTAAGCTCTTTTTGCCTTATATACATATATCTTTTATGGTAGTTTTCTCAAGTTTTAATATTTTATTGTTAGTGTCTGTCTTTCACGCTAAAAATAGGGAAATGACATTTCTACGACCACCCCAATGCATATATGAAAGCATATCTAATTAATCATGCCATACTTTACTTTCCTGCTGTAGCCTCGGAATCCAGTTAAACACAACCTTGTAGCTGGTCCCTACAAATGGACAAGCATTGACAAAAAATATAACCTATCCGTTGTCCTAAGGCTAGATCAGTAGTCATCAAATGATGGCCTGTGGGCCAAACTCAGCTTGGCTGCCTGATTTGGCAAAATAAAAAATAAACCATGTACACATTCATGCATCTATTTTCTATGGCTAATTTCATGCTACAAGGGCAGAGCTGAGTAGTTGTAATGGGGACCATATGGTACACAAAGCCCAAATTATTTACTATCTAGCTATTTAAGAGAAAAAAAATTGCCCACCCCTGTGCTAGACTCTTGAGCTTTTTGAGGGCAGGGTCTAGGTTTCATTTATCTGCAGATCACAGCATACAGTTGATACTTAATATACTTAGAGACAATCAATAAGCTGAAAACAATTAAAGTAAAATAAGAACATTTCCAAGGAAGGCATCACTGTTGAACACTAACAACCATATCGTTCTCTCAAATAACATGCTAATCTCAACATCTACAATATTATCACTTTACTTTTCCTTCAGGTGTTATTCTGACTTCTCAAAGTAAGAACACTGTTAAAATGGAGATGGAGACTGAGGGTAGAATTCCATCACTCTTGAGGCTAGGCTTCCTGTCCCAGCTGTGACTTTGGGCCATGAAATTAGAAGCTTGCTTAGGTTTCTATTGTGCTTTATTTTTAGGAAGGTCAGTTGCTTATTTCCACAATGAGTATGACTTATTCATCAGTGCCAGTTCCATCTGTATCATAAAGCAGTAAAATGGATTCTAAATGCAAATTCAAAGGAAGCCAAATAAAGCATAGAAAGGTTCTTGCACAGGAATTACCATCACTCTTTCACAAATAAAATACAAATATCTTGATATATTTCTATGTTCTGCTTAAACTTTTTAACATTTCCTACCAATAATTTTCAATCATTCAAAACTAAACACATAGTAGGCACTCAATAAATATTTGTTGCATACAGAAAAGAATTACTTTGTGATGTGAGTTACTTCCCAGAGATTTTATGATAAGGTAGCTTGGTAAAATAATGTGTTTTGAAAACCAGTGTGCACTGGGATGGCTACAAAGAAGGAATATTTAGAAATGTTGATCTTTACCTAACCCAATATTTACAATTAGGTCTTTCTGGAACCTGAACTAACTTCAGATCCCTGAAGAACTTCTAATAGTGAAATATTAATGAGTGCAATATCCTTTTTGCATATAGTGCCAAGAGAGTCAATATATGAGAGAGTAATGATGTGATAGAATGATTAATATTTCCTATTACTGGTGAAAAAAAAATGTACTCTTTCCCTGATAAAGCAATTTTAGGATATGAGAAATTTGTCTTACTAAATATAAACCTAAGATTGGCAAAAATAATTTTAAATAATACATATATTTTATTTTTGGCTGGGAAAGATTCACTCTGAGCTAACATCTGTTGCCAATCTTCTGTTTTTTGTTTCCCCTCCCTAAAACCCCAGTGCATAGTTGTATATTCTAGTTGTAGGTCCTTCTAGTTCTTCTATGTGAGCTGCCGCCACAGCATGGTTACTGACAGACAAGTGGTGTCATTCCACACCTGGGAACAGAACCCAGGCTGCCGAAGCGGAGCATGCCAAACTTTAAGCCCTAGGCCATCAGAGCTGGCTCTATTTTTTTAAATTAATAAATGTTTTCCTCTATAATCAATAATGTTGTACTTTCAAATTTTACTTTGTTTATATCAAAATTAAATCATTTTTGAGTTGTGCTATGCTCCAGATGGTCAGAACTTTGCCCCTCCATTATAAACAACCTCTAGAGTGAACTCTCATTTATTGTATTTTGTAATAAGGACCAAGCGAGATTTATAGAATACATTTAATAATTTTATATCTCTTTGGGTCAATTATTCTGGTTTTCTTTCTTTTCTTTTTTGCAATTTAATATGGGAAAATAGCTATTTTATAATTTTGAAGAAATCATCCACTAGACTGTTTTTTCCAAACTTATCTTATTTTATAGTAGTCCTTTATTTTAAAATCTCTTTTACATGTGTTTTATATGTTGGAGTATTTTACATTCTTGAATTCTTCTTTCTTGATGACAATTATTAAAGTGTGTGTGTGTAGACATATATATGCCACTGTGATTTAGGGGCCAGCAAACCACTGTCCATGTAGGGTCAATAAAGATTACAGCTGCTTATTTTTACAAATAAAATTTTATTGGAACATAGCCATTCCCATTCATTTACATAGTGTTTGTGGTTGCTTTTGTGCTAAAACAACAGAGACCTATATAGCCTGCAAAGCCTAAAATATTTACTATTTGACCCTTTACAGAGAATGTTTAATGACCCAATATTTTAAAGATGAGAACACTGAATCTCAGAGGAGTTCAGCAATCTTCCCAGGTTCACACTAGCATGTAAGTGATGGAGCTAAGATTTAGATGTAGTCTCCAAGATTCTAGGGCTTCTGCTGATAATTTATGTGTCATAATTCCCCACTACCTGATAGGGCTATTATTACCCCCCCATCCTCATCAATGGTCACGTTTTATCTTTTCCAAAATAATGGATATTTCATTTTATTTTCACTTTTTGTAAATCAAATCTCCAGTTGATTCAACTGATATTGGCCTACTTGGGCAATTTTTAGTTAGTTGCCACATGAAGTCTTAACCTAACAAAAACCTTAGATTTACCATAACAAATGAGGCTATTAAGGGGATTGGCAATAGCAGGATCCAAAGTATATGATGGATCTATCATACATACATTTTAAACATATGGCATTAGCTAGAGTTTTAATGAAGTGTACAATGGAAAGGAAAATGAACCCACAAAATGCTGTTAAATTTGAATCTCACATTAAAAAATCAAGTTTCTATTTTGCAAAAATATACTCTCCCTACAAGACATTGCTTGTGGTTTCCAGAGGTTAACTTTAAAATCAACTGTCTATATCTATATATCTACATATCTTGTCCAGTGATATATACATCTTGGTATGGATGTCCATGGAGTGGTCTGAAGAGTAAACTAGTTGCATAATCATGTGCATAGTGTGTTCTAATGTTTATAGGAAAGTAAACACCCAATAATAGGCATTATATTGGAATCTTTCTCTCCCCTCTCCTCTCTCTGTATTTCTTTGCATGTGATAAATATATTTGAATGAAACCCATGAGGTAGATATTGGAGGCTAAAATAGGATGTGAAGAGAAAGCTATGTAGTGGGAGATTATGAAATGTTGCATTATAAACCACTGCTGCATTTCAATACTTTTGCTATGAAATATTACTTTTTATATAAAAACTTAAATAGAAAAAATATATTTTTTAAATCTTTCTATGGGATATTAGCAAGTCTTTCAGCCTCTACAAATCCTAAAATTTCCCACCCATGGGATTGTGATAAGTAGAACTTAGTCTTTTCTCTGATTATAGTAGTGCTAGAATGTTTTGAAGTTTTCTTTCCCCACTGTAGTCAGTTTCTTCCAATATCTTTTTTTTTTTTTTTTACTTTGTATCTGTGTTATTCTTCATTTTCCTTCCTTGAACGTTTTCTCAGATGTCTGGTAATCCTTGATTGTCTGCTTGTGATGAAGGGTAGGGGAATAAAATGATGTTTGCAAGTTCTAAGTGTGTGGGTCTGATTGGTAGATCTTGAATCTCACTGTAAGAATATCTGGATGCTATTTTTGATTAAGAAATGCTATACTTTTGTATCTTTATCTCATTACTTTTTGTCTGATCAAATTTCATTGAGAAGAGTTTTCTAATCTCTTTTCTGGATGGTAAAGATCTGGCTGGCTGCCAGAGATTTGGGAGCAACACTCTTGAGAACTGAGGAACAGAGCCAGGAATTCTCAGCATTTAATATGCACACGGTCCATGGTCACTTAACATCCCTGTTTTTTTAGTACACATACCCTCAACTGTGCCTGGTATTTCCAGAGAATAAACCTCCAGGTATCTGTTGGAGTGAGAGAGAGACAGTTCCCTAGGGATATAGATTGGCTAAGGGGATCTAGAAATCTGAATGTTTTTCAATAGTTTTTACCCTACTCCTTATTTTAGCCTCTCCCTTTCATGCCCAATTCCATAAGTACATGGCACTAATATTTCCCAAATCCTTGAGGATTCTGTAATGTAAATCTGGTTGGTTCTCAGCTTTTCCTAAGGCCTGATTGAGATTCAGCTTTCTTAGTTCTGCTAAGTCAATTATCACTGGTTCATTTGCTTTCCAACTTCTAAAATGTTCTTGCTGTTTTATTTGCTCCTGTTCTCTCTGTCTTTGTGGATCCTAGTAGAGTCTTCAGAGGAAGTGAAATTAAATGTATATATTCAGTCTACCATCTTGTTATCTTCTGCCTCTGGAGTAAGCACTAGGGATTTACACATTTAGAAAACCCAGAGTAGTCTTCATGGCAGAGATTCAAATACATTAACTACATTTAATTTGGAAATGAGATATATCTGAATTCTTTAAGTAATTAAATCAAAATATATACACAATGAAAGAAAATAGGTTTTTATTGCTCCCAGTTTGTCATTTAGTCTTTAATGAAATTGTGAAGGCTAAAAACATTTATGTTATACAGACTCTGTTCTTCTGATGTCAAGTAAAGAGCTTGGCCTCCTATTCATTAGGTTTGTAAAATAATTACAAAACCTTTAGTGCCCCTTCTGGCAGTACGCTTGTCACTTTAAACCTTTCCACGTGAGGCAGGTATGATGATCACTTAGTATTAATGGCATATTTTTGCATAAATTGAGATTATTGGCATTGTTTGAAACCAGGAGAAGAATGAAGTTAAAGGAGCCTGGCTGTATGGTATGAGTGAACAGGACAAGGAGCACAAATGTACAGTATCAAAAGGAAATTGTGTTCTGTTGGAATGAAATGAGATGGAAAATACACTATAAACTGTAAAGGAGTAATGAAAAAGATTTTGCCGCCAGTGTAGTTGTTTTTTCCAGTGACTCACTGCTATTTGAAGTTGCTAGTATTTAGGTATCAAAGTGATATTTCAACCTGTCATATGCTCTAAATGAGATACATTTAACACATTAGAAATTAGTGAAATTACTTGCCAGTATGGGTAGTCCATCCCTAAAGTCCATAAAAGATGTGTGCCCACTGTGTGGGGAGCGGTACTTTAGAAGGAATAGAAATTATAAAAATAGGAGCTAAAATTACAGTTTCTAATCTGAAAGAGTTTAAAATATAGATCAGGTCCTAGAAGCATAGCCAAAGGAGATATATATCTTTTGAATGGGAGAGGAAACCGTGAGGAAGAGTATAGGAAAATTAAAGTAAATAGAATGATAGTGGATCAATTTATAAATGACTGCGGTCTAAATTGACCCTATTTTTGCAATTTCATTCACTCATTTAACCAACATTTAGTGAGTACCTTGTTCATGTCAGATTCTGTGCTTGGTGCCCGGAATATAGACAAAAAACCTCCCTCTTTCAAATCTCCTCCTTGGGGTTTTCCAGTGACCAAACTCAACCCAAAACTAGATGAGCCTGTTTTATGTATTTCACACCAGTCAGCCAACCAGGGCAGGGAGTAGGATAGCGGAGGGTGGAGAATGGATATGGAAGGGCCTACATCCTACATATTCAGCACACAAGTCCACACAGTAAATGACAGTTGCAGAATTTAAACCCAAGTAAGTGGTTCCAGTGTACACGGGTTTTTCATGAACCATTTAATCTTATACAGTTCTGCCTTGATAAAATCATAATTTGGTGGGAGAGACATACGTAATAACTACAATACTCCTACAAATGAAATGAGTAAGGTTAAGGAGACAAATTGGTGATTTTGAGACATGCTTATCTCTAGCTTATTAACTTGTAAAGGCTTAGGTCTTACTGTGGCTTTCAACCTTACCAGGATCCTGGAGTCCACTTTAGTCTGAAGCATCTAGTGCACTATAACCCAGAGATGAATTAGACATCTCAAGGAGATCACAATCGAGTTTCAGAGAGAGATATGGACAACTAACTACAAGACAAGTGTCCAGATCTCTAGAAATTGTAAGACCAATACCCCGTGGTATCACAGAAGAGGAAACTATTAGAATATGACTGGAAGCTGGAAAAATAAGAAAAGGTTTCATAGAGGTGGCACTAAAATAGGACAACCAGGAAGTAACTGGATCTGAAATTCTAGAAACTTTATCAGGGAAATGTCAATTCCCAGGGCATGTCTAACCTACCTTGTAAATTCGGGACCAAAGTCTGATCTCTAAGAAGTTGGTCTACAGAGGGAGACAAATGGAAGAATTCTGAGAATTGACTGTGCATTAGGCCTCATCTAAGATAAAACAAACTTCTAGTGGGGGCTTTTATTGCTTTTGGCAACATTTTCTCATCTTTAATTGAAAGCATTAATGTTTTTCTTCTGGCAAAGACCATTTGTCAACAAGATGAAGTTTTTGTTCCCCAAAACACATTTTAATGAACTTTGTGGAACTAAAATGAAAGTAGGAGTGGAAATGCACTTCTCATTCAAGGTGGAGTACAATCTATCACCAAATTTCATTATTCATACAAAACCTCACTTTAATTGTTCCTCAATATGCTCTTGGAATTCAGCCAAAAGGCGAGATTCTAATACAGATATTAGCAGCATCACTACTTATGAATCAAATGAAAAAGGAATTTTGCTTTTGACTCGCTTCTAAGACTTTGGCAAACTTATTAGCATCTCTTAATTATGGTAGAGCAAATCCGAAAGCATATAAGCACAATTCATGCTAAAAATTCTAAGATCTATCACTCAGTGAATATTTCATTTGTTTTCTGGGAATACGTTTTTCAATAATGAGAATATTTTGTGCCCATTCCTTTCCAATGATTGCTATAGTTGACAGTAGCAGAAACTAATCTGAAGCCTTGGTAATATCATTTAAAGAAATATGAAAACTCACTTGAAACATTTTTTAATAAAATCAAATTGTTTTCCATATGCCTTTAAAGTTGGGCAGAATATTTAAGATGACCAGTTCAATACTTAACCATTTATTGTTGAGTAATGGGAAGTGACTTAACCAAGGTCGTCTTGTTTGTTTTGTTGCACTTTATTTCCAAACTTTAATATAGTGATCTAACCATCCAGGTTTCTAATTATGAATCCAGCTTTAAGTCCTCCTTCTCTATGAAATCCCTTCTGCCACCTATACACCAAAATGTGTCAATTCCACATGAGAAATATACTTTAAATTCAGCACCTCGTTGCCTTTCCCTCTGTTACTGCTCTAGTTCAAGCTACCATAATCTCTTGTTATACAGTTTTGATGGACTCCTTTTAGCTACCAGGAAAAGTCAACATTTTAAAAAATAAAATACAAAGGAAAACAGATTGGTAGTTACCAGAGGGGAAGAGGGTGGGGAGAGGGCAAAAGGGGTAAAGGGGCACATATGTATGGTGATGGATGGAAACTAGACTATTGGTGGTGAGCACGATGCAGTCTATACAGAAGCTGAAATATAATAATGTACACTGGAAACTTACACAATGTTATAAACCAATTTGACCTCAGTAAAATAATTTTTAAAGTGACATGCTCATCTATGATGATAGAAATCAAAACAGTAGTTGCTTATGAGATGTGGAGATTGACTGGAAGGGGGTAGAAGGGAGCTTTCTGGGGCAATGGAAATCTTATATATCTTGATGGGCGTTATATCATTATTGGGGTTATATCCTGATTGGACTTTATATCTTGATTGGGTTACATGAGCATATATATCTGTCAAAACTCATCATTGTACACTTATGATCTGTGTCTTTCACTGAAGGTAAATTTTACCTCTTTAAAAATACTTTTAAAAAGTAACATATGCTTATTATATGAAATATTAGCAAATAAAAGTAAGCAAAAATAAGAAAATAAAAAAATACAAAGATCTTATTAACTCCCTTTCAGTTATCCAAGCTTCTCTTTAGCTATTCACTTACTACCCAATCAAACTAAATATCCAACTCTCTAGCAACATGTGGTTCTCTCTCTTCTCCAAACATGCCAACTTGACACACTTTCAGAACACACTGTGCCCTCTACCTAGAAGGCCTTTACACTTGACTGCCTACTGAATATCTATTCCACCTTTTAAGATGTTGCCCAAATGTAATTTCTTCTGCAGAATCTTCTCTACTACTCAGGACAGTGAAGCACTGCCTTCTCTGTGCTCTCAGCATTGCGCACAAAGTTGTACCATAAGCCTTTTCTTTTGTTGCGATGTCTTTGAAGGTAGGGGACATGTATTACTCAACTTTGTATTTCTTATGTTTGCTACCATGGCTGGAATGTAATAGAAGCTTTGATATTTGCAGAATGAATTGTTTAATGATCTAATTGCAATCAAGGTTTGGTTGTAAAGGTCAAGCTATATGGATAAGTTAATAAGTGGCAGGCACTTCCACAGAGAAAGAGCTCTTTTTCGTCATTTCCACCAGTAGTATAAGGTCTGACACAAATTGATTAACAGAGCCCAAGGGAGCTTGGTCTTTAGGCTGCAGCTTTGGAGGGCATCCCTACATTTAACACTGTTTTCCATAGAGAGTTGCCAATTGACACTAGCCAATGGAGTAGTAGAATAAATGTCTTTCCACTAAGATGAGTTTTGGTGTGCAAGGCATACACATGTCAACAAATTGCAAACTCACTACATTATTCCATACTTCACTTTTGGCTAATCTAAGAAAGATTTAGGGAGTCTCTTCTGGACTCAACTGAGGCTGCTCGTCTCAGTCTTCCAACTCAAGGGCTATTAAAGGTAAAGCACATTCTCAAGGTGTGCTTTCTGACCTTTTAAGCATTTCCCTGTCATAATGTGCTGGGTGTTGGGGAAGCGCAAAATTTGAGACTCAGGATTAGCTGCAGGTCTTGCCATCTATACATAAAGACTCTTGGATAAATTTTTCCATGACTTGATTTTGTAATAAATTGAAAAGTTTTTTAGATATACTAAACCAGATTGAGACACTCACTTGCAGGTTTCTTCCTCAAATGTGTCTAAATAGAAAGGGCTGAATAAATGTAGTTTTGTTCAAAACTTGTACAATCAATTATTGCTGGCAGATGGTGAGGTCATTCATTCACTCATCCATTGATTTATAACAAATATTGTGAACCACTATATATCAGACATTGGGCCTACACTGGGTATACAGTGATTATAGGACTGACACAGTTGGTCCCTGCCATCCTAGAGTTTACAGTCTATTGGGGAAACCAGTATGTATTAGGCATCCTAGAGTTTACAGTCTATTGGGGAAACCAGTATGTATTAGGCATCAATTATGTACCCAGAACTCATCTTGGTGATCAGAGCGATAAAAAAAAAAATGAAGAGGTACAAAGCATACTATAATGCCTTCAAGGAGCTTGCAATTTTGAAGAGAAAGTGAATTGAGATGCTGATCCTCATTGGTGAGATAGGGAATCATTTTAGACATGGTGTGCTTTCTGGAGCAGCCTCAGTCATTCATCACCTTTTGTGTCTCTCCCCAGATTCCTGGTACATGTAAAATTCCACTTCTCTTCACTAAATAGAATGTTCCTTTGAGGTGTTACTTCTTACATGAACCTGTATCTGGTATCTATTAGAGCCTGTTTTCACCATTTCAGACGGCACTTTGAATCAACCTCATATCTGAATCATGATGACAATACAGGGAATGTAGAGATGTGTCTTAAAATTTTGTTTATAATGATATAATCTTGAATAGAACAAGAAAAGATAAAGCAGGTACAAGCCTGTGAATTAAGGATTTTCTTACTCTGAATATTGTTATTTTCTCTCCCTTTTAAAAAGAGAAAGAGGCTGGGGCCGGCCCGGTGGTGCAAGCAGTTAAGTGTGCACGCTCTGCTGCGGCGGCCTGGGGTTTGCCGGTTCGGATCCTGGGCGCGCACCGATGCACTGCTTCTCGAGCCATGCTGCGGTGGCGTCCCATATAAAGTAGAGGAAGATGGGCACAGAGTTAGCTCAGGGCCAGCCTTCCTCAGAAAAAAGAGGAGGATTGGCATCAGATGTTAGGTCAGGGCTGATCTTCCTCACAAAAAATAAATAAATAAAAAGAGAAAGAGGCTGTCTAATGTTCAGAACTTGGAGAATAAAAATATTTTATTTAAAATGGATTGGATATCATTTTGGTTGGGTAAGCACTAACTGGTTAGATAAATGTCTGGCATCTGATCTTGCTATATAACTTATTTTCCCAAGTGAAGTAGACTAATTAGACAATGAAACATCAGTTTCCCATTTCTGCCGCAATTGAATCTTTGAGGAGAGGTACCAGTGAGAAGATAGCCTTACCCTATGGGATGGAGCAATGAACAGGGCCATTTTCAGAGGGCCTCAATCAGGAGATGGGGTTGCTCTGGTGCATATTTTACTTCTTCAGATGATGCTTTGAGTTTCAATTTGACCCCATCTTGAATTCTCCTGTAAAAACAAGTAAATAAACCACAAATGGGGACCCAGTAGTGAAATGTTGGCCTAGGAGAGGTCAACAATGTAATATCCATTCCCTGACACACGAGCCCTGAGGAAGTTTACGCAGCTTATAAGAATCTTCTATTTTGAGATCAGAGTGGAATTAGAGGGATGGGCAGTTGGTGCCATTTGCCTTTTCTTTTGTTTTTTTCTTCTTGCATCCCATAAATAGGTTTTCCCACTTTCATTTTCTAGTGATTGTGGTTAAAAAGGGCTTAAGGTTGAACTGTGGATCGACTAGAGAAAATTGAAATAAATCACCTGTAAATTAGTGAGGTTGATAACAGAAGGCAATCCAAATAGGTTGGATACCTGTTGCCTTACTCAGTTTTCTTCTGGAAGCTATTAATGAGAGTGGCATCTTTGAAACTTGCAGCATTTCTGAATTATAGTGCAGGATCCTTCCAATCTCATAGCTCGGACATGGAAAATCTCACTCTAGAGACGATAGCCAGAACTTTTTTGTGTGAAGAGTCCTCCTATGTCAATGAGTTTTTCCAGTTGATAGTGTCAAAATCTGCAAAGGGAAAATCCGTGGGGTCTATGTGTTTAACTAGAGCTGCTGTGTTCACCCATTTGGCACAGCCTAGTCTTAGAAAACTAGTCTGGAAAACAGCACTTACCTCTCCCTAGTCTTCAAAATCTTTGGCTCTGATTGGCTTTTGACCCAGAGGAGTTCTGGGAAGCTGTTCTGTGGACCTTAGTGTGTGCTGGCCTCTCCTGCAGTTCCCAGGTCATTCTCCATTTGTGTATGTAACCTTGAGTATGACAGATGCATTGGGGGGTTGGGGGAAGAGGATCTCAATAGTCTTCCAAATCACATTATGGTGGACTTTATGACACATACCAGTTTCGACTAAGTAAGAAAGTCGTGCTGCTGTCAATTTGACAAGGAAAACTAAATTTTGCTTCAGTTTGGATAATGTCACTGAATAACGAATTGCTTTCTTTTGCCTTTCAAATGCGTTATCCAAAACAAAAAGCAATTTGTTTTTGTAACATTTAGAATCTAGATAGGACTACAATGTCTTCTTTAGTGTGTAAATATCATGACTTTGTTAAATTGAAGTGCTTTATGAAGGAAATCCTTTTAGATAATTCATTTATCAAAAAAGATTTTGTTTATTTTTACTTCTCTTTCTAGCATTAACTTGGGGTTAGAGATTGGGAAATAAAATTCTCTTTACAGATTTTAAATTCCTAAGCACACATTAAAAAATGGCATTAGCCAGAATTCATAGATATACAGTCTACAAAACATTTCCAAAGAGACGAAAGGTTTTTCTAAATAAAGCAGAACACTTTAATTATGAGATCTGCACTGATTTTAATAACAAATCAATCAATTGGTGATCAATTGAAAATATTAGTAAAGAAATTTTTACTGTTTAGCTTCGTTGCAAAAATTTTTCATCTAGCAATTAAGATTGATGGCAACAAAATAATTCTTTGAAAGGAAAGGGTTTATGTATTTTAATAAATGATATACAGTTATACCCATACTGGAGACTATAAAATTTCTCTAATAAAATATCACAGGTATGACTGTAGAAATATTAGACCCCTCATTCTACCAGTTGTTGCTTTTTACTTAATTTCTTTTTAATTTAAAATAAAATGAATTTATTCATGAGTTTATAGCTAACCAGAAACAATTTTTGTTATCAGTTATGTATGAAAGAGCAATCAGAAATTTTTTCTCATCTCATATAACATTTAGTGATGCAAGAAACATTCCGTCTAGTAGAGAATAATGAATTCATACCTAGATCCTATACCATAGGGAAGAATGAGACTGAGGCATGCTAACCTCCTCACTAATCTTATACTTGTAAGAAGCCTGCACACAACTTGACATGTATGACAAATGAACAATTTGGTTCCAAAACACCTTGATCAAGAAAAATCAGAGAGAATCTGTATGAGGCCTACAGAGTTTTCTGAAGTGTTGAAAATGGTGCTCATATCTTTAAAATTAGAAGGCAGAATGACTCCGAAAATGTCAGATTTTTCCACTTTATCTGTATACTTGAAAATGTACCTGAGAAATTACTGGTGTGCTTCCGCGGTTAATTAGCAGCCACTGAAGGGGG
Source organism: Diceros bicornis minor (assembly GCF_020826845.1). Taxonomy (NCBI): domain Eukaryota; kingdom Metazoa; phylum Chordata; class Mammalia; order Perissodactyla; family Rhinocerotidae; genus Diceros; species Diceros bicornis. The sequence goes on from NC_080781.1 coordinate 131,670,335, forward strand.
TTCCAAGGAGCACTCAGATGTGATCACAACATCCTCAGTCTTTCATGTTCTAGCCTAAATAAATCAATGTCAAGGCCTATCATGCAGTGGAACTATCTAATGATATGAACATATATATATATAAGTGACAGGATTTAGAAGCGTATAAAGAATGTAGAAATCTTCTGATCTACTTCATTTTGAACATGAGAAAACTGCCCAGAGAATTGAAGATGGTTAGCTCAAGGTCACCCAGTGAGTTAGAATCAAATCTGGGGCTAATCCACGTTTATCGACTCCCCAAACTGGGGTCTTGCCAAGAGCATATGTGCTGCTTCAGGTATTGTTTTTGTAGCCAGTGTATCACAGCTGCTTGCTGCAATGCTGCCTGTTTTCTATTCAGATTTTAGTCATTCCCCTTAAGGTACCTAAAATTTCTCATCATGCAATTAGCAAACAGTGGTCCACAGCCTGAATATGAATCCACAAGTATTGCTTGTGCACAGAAAGTCTCATCTTGGCATCAAGAAATATTTTCCCATAATCATGCATGGTGTAAACCTGTTCAGTTTGGCTCAACATACAGCAATTTTCCTAGCATCACGTCCCACGGCCTTCACTTATCCTCCACTCCAGACGTGCTGGCCGACTCGACAGTTCCTGGGCTTGCCCTGCACTGTCATGCCACTTTACCATTGCTCCAGCAGTTCTTAAGCCTAGAGTGTCTTCTCCACAATTACTTTTCTGTCTTCTAAAATCCCTTCCCTGAAAATAAAGAAAAACAACACAAATGACCCAGCAACAAAATGTGCAAAGAATATGAACAGTCCATTTATAGAAGAGGAGATGCAACTTGTCAAACATATTAAAATGTTCAACCTCATTAATACAAATTAAAATGAAATGCCATTTTTCATCTTGGAGATCAGCAAAAATGTTTGCTAATAAGCACTATTAATGATAATATGAAGGAGTAAGCAACCTCAAACTATTGGTAAGAGTGTATATTTATGTATCCTTTCTGGGTGACCAATTTGGCATTATCCATCTAAATGAAAAATGCATGAACTATTTAAATCAGGCAAAGACAATTCTAGGACTCCAAAAGAAATATGCATATGTATATTAAAGGGTTGTGCGTGAATGTATTTGTGTGTGTGTGTGTGTGTGTGTGTGTTCATGCAAATATGTATATGTGCCTGTGGCTTAGGTCTATGTGTGCTAACTACACACAGGACAACTCAACCTTTATATGGTAATAACAATTCCTTGTACTTAGGTGTGGTGCCTTATAGCATGCAAAGCACATTCTTATTTATTTTCTCATTGGAAACTCAGGAATTGGTATTATCTAAGAACCTTTTTAAAACAGAGTAAGTTTATATTCTACTACATTCATGTGAAGCTATTTGTTTAAGGAAAGGAAGCTGGTTAGGAGGACCCGAAGAAACAATGCATGTGTGTGATGAGAAAACAGCTGTTCTGAGTTGCTGCCTAGGCATTTTACAGTATGACAACCCTGAAACACCCAGAATCTGGACATTGACATAAGGACCTGAGCTTAGGATGCCTGCCTCAAGTTCCTCTTTGCTTTTCCTGGGGCACCTTTTAAAATAACCTTGTAGTGTAGAGCCTGAGAATAGTTACTGACCTCCGCCACAACCACCTTGTAAGTAATAGGTGCTTGCTACCCTGCTCTCTATCTTCTGTCCCCTCGTGATCTGGGATGAGAACTGCCCTTCCCCTGGCTCACTGCACCCCCATTCTGGGATCTGTTAGCAACAAATCTTGTGACTTTATTTCCTTTGTGTGTGTATACTGAAACTGCACCTTCAATCAAAATGACCCCAGGGTTTTCAGGTCCCCAAAGTGGGAGCTCGGGCGCTAATGGAGCTACCTGCCAATCCCATGTGGATGGCTTATGCCTCCTCATTCATAAGTCATAATCTGAATAGTCTTAATTTAATACTCCAGCTACACACACCCCCCCAACACAACGTGTAACCAGCTTTATAACTCTCTATGTGTGTGAGGATGAGGGAGGATGGAAGAGGATGCAAGATGGGGATGGGCTAGAGAAAAAGGGCTGTGAATGAACAAGACAGGAAATGGCCAAAAGCAGTACCTTGGGATCACCCCCTTCTTTGCTTGACATGTTCTCTCACTCATAAAGATAGTTCCCATCTGCCTGTTAAGTTTGAAAATGATTACCTCTCATGTACCCTGTTGCAGACCCAAGGAGCTAGACATTTGCGGAGAACCTTAAAATCAGTGCCCCTTCCAAAGACAGCATGACTTGTATTTATTCTGAAGGATTCTGTACATTAAATGTTAAACTGTGTCATTTTACTTAATTTTATTTCATTTCATTTTTTAATCTATCTCCAACTGATTAAAGGAAAACCACACCCAGGGAATGGGTTAAAATTGGAAGTGTATGCTTGATACAATATTCAATATGCCAGGAGCTGAAGTTTTTTTCCTGAACTTAGAACAGTGCTGTTTAGTCATCCTTCCATCTTGTCTAAATATCTTATTGCAAAGAAACTCTTGCCAAAACACAAAACCACCAACCTTCCTCTAATTAGCCCTTAAGGAATTGTTTTTAAAGTCTTAATTTCCAGGACACAGATGTAAGCCTAAGTTCTAATTATGAAAGACATAGGCTTCTTTTCTTAATTTTTTCTTTTTATTTCATTTGCTGACGAATGGGACAACCCACTGTTTTCTTCAAGGATAATTTTCCAAAGACAGAGGAGTTGGAAAGCAATTGAGCTCTTTCATGAATGGATATGGTAAAACACAGATACAAAACGTTTAGTCCTGCCTCAGGAAATCATGCCATGTTTATGCATGAACTCAGAGCATCAGAAACACATGCCTACATGTACATATGTGCACCCACATGAGCACATATCTTAACACCAGTGGTGAACAGAAGAGCGGATAAAAAGAGAACCGTGTTAAAGAGAGGGAAATGGCTCAATAACGTAGTGCTGATAACATACCGAACACAAAATAGGAACTGCAGAATTAGAGGATTCTGGCAGAGCACTTGCATTTTGAGAGGCAGAAAGAGGGAGAGTGAAACTAACAGTAAGAGGTATGAGATCTGTGTGCCAGCTTCAGGCCAGACTTTGGATATGGCAGAGATTCTCAATTGTCTATCCAATAAGCATTCTCTCCTTATTCCTTACTATGTCACAATTTTATTTCGGATAGCAACATGACCAACCAAAAAATTATATTTACCATTCTCCTTTGCGAGTAGAGGTTTTCATGTGACAGTTCTGGCCAATGAGATGTAAGTAAAGGTCACTGGGTAGGGTTTCTGAACAAAACTGTCAAAGGGGTCTGAGTTTGGCACGCGGATTTTTGCCCTTCCCCACTCTCTTTCTTCCTCCTTTCTTTCTGAAAGGGAAACAAAATGGCTGGAGCTGCAAATGACCATCATGAGATCATGAGATGACCTTGTGGATGGAAGACACAGACTATGGGAAGCAGAACAAAAAGAAAGAAGCCTAGGATATTGAGGACTGCACAGAACTACTATGCAAACCCAGACTGCCTATCTGCAGACTCTGGCAAAAGAAAAATAACATCCCATTTGTTTAATCCACTGTTTTTATGTTTTCTGTTAGTAGCAACTGAATGCAATCCCCAATTGGCTCAGAAGGGCTCTGTAGAGGGGGTGTTTTAAGCAGATAAGTCTTGCACGTTGAGGGCTTTTCTAAATCTGAGAATGTGGGGCTCTTGAAATGGTCCCTCTACTTCCACTAAAACCATTAAGTAACACCTATAATGGTCATGGTTGTTAACTAGACTTATTGTGGTGATCATTTCCCAATGTATACAAATATTGAATCATTATATTGTACAACTGAAACTAATATCATGTTGTATGACAACTATACCTCAATAAAAAAAGTTAAAAGGAAAAAAAAAAAAGAAGGCAGACAAATCTCCCACGTACACCAGGAGAAAGTCAACAATGGCCATATCCAACAGCAGGACTTCCCAGAAAGAAATGGCCATGTACACATGCCAACAACCTTCACTCCTTCAAAATTTCCCAGGACAGCATAATTTCTTTCAACCTATATTTACTAGACTAGTTTCCAAATGGATGAAATTGATGTGGAGTGAACTGTTCCAGGATTGCTCTGAACAATAGCACAGAGAAACGATGGCAAAGCAGAAATCAAAATTAACTCAGAGCTGGTTAGTCCTCAAATGAACTTTTCCCCCTGGCCTTGGTTGCTTCTTGCCCCTAACTCATCTCTGCTGCCTAAATTTCATCTTACCCTCTTCCTCCTTCCCTCTCCCCCACACCTTTGTCTCTAGCCACATGTAACTACATGTAATTAATAAATACATCATGCTATTTCTCACCTCTAAATTTTCAAACATGCAAGTTTTTCTGCTTGCCTGCTCTTTTCCTCCTTGCCCCCTCTTCCATATAACTCATATTCGTCCTTCAGAACTCAGTTCTTATTCCGATTCTTCTTGAAAATCTTCTATTTCTATCGTTCCCATCCTACCTTTGTATATAATGAACTATGCTTCTCCTCCATTTGCTCCCTGGGATTACCACTATCACAGGCCTTAGCACAGTGAGCTCTCACTGACTCCTTGTTTCTTCTAGAGTTGTTGGGAGCATGTACTATGTATGATCCATTTCTGATTTCTAAGTCTTAACACAATACCTAGTACTTAGTACTCACTAAATATTTGTTGAATGAATGGATGTTATAAATTATTTAAAAATGCTTTTGATATTTTCCACATTTGCAATGCTTCTCCAGAATTGATGTTAAGTAAAATTTGTCCTTAGGGTAATTTGCTGACATAAAGCCAGAAACTAACCAAGCTTCACCGTAATGCTGGATAAACTCGAAGATGATTTTAGGTTGAACATGCAGAGGGAAATAACTTAATGTAGAACTTTCTTCTACATTTTAATATTTATGGAAAATTAGTCTGGTGGTTTACAAACTCTTTCTCTTTATTTTTTCATGTGTGTTTCTGTATTTCAGGCAAGTGGGCTCTGTGTGTGAATTAATTTATTAGGGATTGGAGGAAGATGCCATAGTTAAAGTGCAGAGTTAAGCATACATATATTTTTTTCATTTATAGTGCATTGAGAAAGCTGGTCTCCTTGGAAATTGGCAGATCCAGTGTAACACCCTGGAAGGATGAAGAAGGAGTACCTGACATTAGCCCAACAGCACCCATGGTGGACCTAAGTAACTGATCACAGCATTCTTTCACACAGACCCTCTGTGTTCCTCCAGAGACTTTCCTAACATAAATCTTCAATCAGCCATTTACAGTTAATCAGAGTCAGCCTGTGGCATAAAAGCTCTTTCTTACATCTAGGGTAGACAAAGGATTAAAGGTTTTGGAAATCAAGAGAATGGTTAAACTGTAGATACGAATAGTATATCTATATCTTGGCATATTTAAAAGTGCAAGAATTAACTGTAATGACACAAGGTAGATCACAGATTGGTCCTGAGGGATATAACAGACAGATTTATGTGTGTCATCTAGAGGCATCTGTTTTCAAACTTGGGTGTGCATCAGAATCATTGGGAGGATTTATTAAACCACAGATTGCTGTTACAACCCCAGGGTCTTTGACTAAGTAGGTCTGGGGTTGAGCCCAAGAATTTGCATTTCTAACAAATTCCCAGGGATTGATGATTTACTCCTACAAGGAACACACTTTGAGAATCATTACTCTAGGAATTTGAATTAAGGTGATTGCAGTCTATATTTGGAAAAAAGTTTAGGAGATTGCAGAAATAAATTAATATCTTTTGAGGTTAAACTCTGTTCTAGGTCTAGGAATAACCTAAAGAAATAGAAGGCATGCCCCTTTTCCTCAAAGAATGAACAGTGTCCTTAGATATCTAAGACAGACTCTCCCTGGGTGATCTCATTCCCACCCATAGCCTGCCTGCTATTTCCGCACTTAATACTGGCAAATATGAATTTCTACTTTTGTTCACCCTCCAGAAAATCAGATTTATGCATCTAAATACTCACTGACTTTCCTATCTCAACGCCCAACACATATCTTCCAGAACAGGGATGGCAAATAGGCATATCTCCTGTGCCAACTAGAATTGATAGTAGCTGTACTGAATTGAGAAGGATTCTGATGCCACGACCAGGTTCAAGGCGAAAAAAACCCAAAAAACACGGATGAATTTGTCTGTCAGGAGCATAGCAGCATTTGGTGTTGCCCTCTGAGTAGAAACCTGTAAACATCTCCTAACCAAAACCATCTCCTCCTTTTCTTCCTTTTTCTCTTCCGTTCGTGAATTTGGTGAAGAGATTGGAAGGTGCCTTTATTCCCTTTAGGGCTAGAACCACAGCAAATATATCCCTGGGCAAACCAATTTACTCTTACATAATTATTTGACGTGAACTGTCTTGCTTTAGAATTTCTTGTTCCACTCTGCTAGTACTGCTGCTTTTTTTTCCAAACATATCTGGGCATTCTCTCTCTCTCTCTGGGTTATGTTAATAGGGTATTTATGAGCTTTTAATAGTGAATTCTGAGGATCACCTTTGGATGCTTCTTCATAATCTTACCTTCAAATTAACATCCACCTGTGATGAATTACTTGTGCAAACCCATGAGTTTCATCTCTACTAAGCACTGTATGGTAGTGAGCACAATATTCTCTAGTAATGGTACCACATCAACCAAGAAACTTATTCCTTCCTCTCTTTATCCCTCTTATCTAATCATGTTGCAGGCTTCAGTAATATTTATTACCTATCTTATTCCCTCCATTTCTACCACCATCAATATATCATTGACTGTCTTGGTCCTTCTTGGCTACAGTCTATTTCTAAACTGAAAATGTGATCATCAAGTCCCCCAACCTGTTTAAAACTCTTCGATAACTCTCCACTGCCTACAGTCCTGTTTTTCAAATGTTCTTCTTGAAAGGCCTATAATTCTACAGAGGAGATGACATTCATTCTGGCTCATAAGGTGTGAGTTCCCTAGGCATAGAAAATGAAATATTTTATTTTATGCCAAGTAAAATTGATCGGGTCGGGGGGGTTGGAAATATTCAAGCGTCTAATAAAATGGCACTACAGGTGCCCTTGTCTCCAATTCAACCAGAGATGCTTCTTTGATCTATTTCATGTATTGGGTCCTGCATAAGTTTTCCCCCAGAAAAAAATTTTTAAGAAAAAAATCTGTAAACCTTGGGTGCAAAATAATATCTCCAAATATATTAGGTGGTCAAGACTCTCCATGATCTAGTCCCCACATATCTTTCCAGCCTCTTATCTTACTATATCATCTCATGTCCCCTTTAAATACAAGTCCTCCCCAACACCCTTTTCCCCACGTCTTCACCTCTGTACATGTTATTCTTTCTACCTGGAGCACCATTTCTCATCTCTCCAGCCCAGTAAACTCACTCATTATGGTCCATAGCAAATATCAACTTCCAGGCTGAGCCAGATACAACTTACAGCATCTGTGCTCCCATGGTGCTTTGCAAATACTGCAAACACTCCCTTGACTCACTTAAATTTCCTGGAGGAGGCAATATCTTTGCCCCAAATCCTACTACCTTATCTAACACAAGGTAGCTGCTGCTCAGTACATATGTTAAAATGAATGAACATGAAAATAAAATTTTACTAAATATGTAATAACACTGATTTACATTTGTATCATTTGATATTTATGCATTATATTTCCACGCCATGCAGTGGTAGAGGTGGTACCAAACTAACTGGCATTAAATCATGGCTATACACTTTACTGGATTTATGGCCTTGAGCAAGTTACCTCACCTCTCCCTATTGCAGTTTCTTCATGAGTAGGCAGATAGTAGCTACCTCAAAGGAATTGAATTAGTTGATATGTGTATATCACTTTGCACCCAGCTCATCATAAGCACTCAGTATCTTAGCTAATACTGTTATCTAATTTGATTGATACACTGACTTAAAATTCATTAAGTGTATTTTAGTCTCACATTTCAACAACTGAGAATCTTTAGGGCTTATCCAAGTCTCTTGGTTTTTAAGTTATATAATCCTATGTTAATCAAGAAAATAGACAATGAAATGAATCAGTGTTTAGGCTATATTTAAAACTTTAAGCGATGAAGATATTTTCCAAAACAAATCAGGTTAGCAAGGCTTTGTTTTTACTGTGTTCTATATTTCAGCTGATAGGACATTTGCAAGAAACCTAGTATGGAAGAAAAAGCCATTATACCTAGTCACTCATTTCATTTTCTGAATTGCCTCCTAATTGCTTGTTTTCAATTAGGGTATAATTTGCAAACAATAAAATGCACAAATCTTAAGCGTTCAGTTCAATGACTTTAAGTTTTTGAACCCCTGTAACTACCATCACACTGAAGATATCAAATATTTCCATCACCCCAGGAAGTTTCCTCATGTCTCTGCCAAGCCATTCTCCACATCATCCTTCTAGAGCCAACCACTCAGTGACTTATTTCACCAAACATTCGTTTTGACTATTCTTGTAGTTCATATAAACTGGATCACGCAGTATGCACTTTTTGTGTCTGGCTTCTTTCACTCGAGATCATGTTTTTCAGATGATTCTATGTTGTTGCATTTACCTCTATTTTATTTTTTATGGCTGAGGAATATTCAGTTGTATAAATATACTTCAATATGCTTATCCATGCTCCTGTTGATGGGCATTTGGGTTGGCTTCCAGTTTGGGACTATTATAAACAAGGGTGCTATGAATAAATGGTCTTGTACAAGTCAGTTTGTGGACATCTGTTTTCACGTCTTTTCAGTAAATACCTAGGCACAGAATTGATGGGTCATAGGGTAAATGTATGTTTAACTGTATAAGAAACTGCCAAACTATTTTCCAAAGTGGTTGTAACATTTTACACTCCCACTAGCAATCCACATCCTTGCCAATATTTGGTGTAGTCAAACTTTTTTTTTTAGCCAGTATATTGAATGTGAAATTTTATCTCATTAGGATATTATTTTTGCATTTCTCTAGAGACTTATGGTATTAAGCACCTCATGACATTCTTGTTGTCTATATATGTATATATACATACATATATATACATACCACATACACAAACTCATATTTATTGTTGTTTAGCAAGAATCTATTGTTGTTTTACAATAGTTTTTTTATATACCAGGATAGGGAACATTTGTCAAATAAATGTACTACAAATATTTTTCCCAGTCTATGACTGTGTCAGAGAGAAACAAAGCCAGGCAGTAGTTCAAGTGGTGAAAACAGATTATATTCAGTAGGGAGGGGGAGTGAGCACGGACTCAAGTGAAAAATTACAAAGAGTTGGTCAGTATAAATGTAATTAGGCCAGCTGTGTCTGCTAGCTGGCAATTATGGAAGTTGGAATTCTATCTTGCCACAGAAACTGGGAGATAGAGTCCCTATCCTTCATGATAATTACATTGCAAAGGATGGCTTTCAAGTCCTTGAGAAAGACAGTTGTAGAAGATACGTATACATCTCAAAGAGACAGAGGAAGGATTCACAATTGTAAGCTTTTTGTAGTAAATGCTTTAAGAGTGGAAGGGTCAGGGGCCTATTGTTTGATCTTGGCTAGAACAAACAGTAAATTCTTTTGAGAAGCCCTGAGTTCTTTACAGACAGGAACTCAGAGAGGGGCTGGGTCACAGACGGAAGTGGCCTTTGGCTGCCAGAAGCCGTGCTGGGGCTGGTCAAGTCTCTTAGTGCAGAGGTGCTGAGAGTTCTTTTGTACTTAATTTTCTTAATAGTGTCTTTTGATAAAATATACTTTTAATTTTTATGAAGTCCAGTTAATACTTTTGCTCTTTTATGTTTGGTGTGTGTATGTGTCTTCCTCTCTGAGTTATCTTTGCCTACCCTAAGGTTACAAAATATTCTGAAATTTTTTGTTCTGGGAGATTTATACTTCTGGGTTTAACATTCAGGACTATAATTCATCTCAAATTAATTTTTGCATATGGATTGAGATTGCTGTTCTGGTGCATTTTTTTCCCATATGAACATACAACTTCCCAGCACAATTTTTTAAACAGACATTCTTTTCCCCCTTTGAACTGATTTGGCATCTTGGCATAAAATCCCTTGGCTATATATGTGTGAGTCTATTTCAGGACTATCTATTATGTTCCATTGATCTATTTATCCTTTCACCAATACCACACTGTCTTGATTGCTATAGCGTTAGATTAAGCTTTGAAATCTGGTAGGTTGAATCCTCTGTGTTTAATTTCTTTTTCAAGATTGTATTGGATATGTTAGATCTTTTACATTCTCAGATAATTATTTTTTGAAAATTCATCTTGAAATTTTGATAAGGATTACATCGAACATAGACAAATTTGAAGAGAATGATATCCTAATAATACTGAGACTTTCAGTCCATGGAAGTTTTTCATATTTATTTCACTATTCTTTAATTTCTCTTAGCAATGTTTATAGTTTCCAGTGTACTGGTATTACACATCTTCATTAGACACTTTCTTAGCTATCTGATATCTTTTGATGCTATTAAAATGGTAATAATTTCAGTTTTATTTTCCACTTATTGCTACTACATAGAACTAAAATAGACATTTTATGTTGCCTTCCTATCATGCCATCTTGCTAAATTAGTTCAGTACTAGTGTATTTTTTAAATTATTTTGATTTTTTAAAAAAATTTATAATCCATAAAGTTCTTTGCATAACAAATCTAAGAATAACAAGAATTTTACTTCTGTTTTTCCAATCTTTAAGTCTTTTAATTCTTGTCTTGCTTTACTGCATTGGATAGAAGCTTAGTATAATGTTACATAAAAATGGTGAGAGCCAACTTATTTGCTGTGTTCCTGATCTTAGGGGAAAAGAGTTTAATTTTTTACAATTAAATTTATAATTACAATTTATAATGGTAAATTTAATGTTAATTGTATGTTTTTCTTAGACGACATAAAACTGAGGAAATTTTATTCTACTAATCATCTGCATGGCCTGTAGTGTTGTTCCCTGTTTCATTCCTAATTTTTGTAATTTGTGTCTTCTATCTTTTTTTCTTAATCTGACTAGAAATTTATCAATTTTATTGAATTTCTCAAAGAATCAGCTTTTAGTTTCATTGGTTTTTTCTATCCTTTTTGTTTGTTTGTTTTCAATTTGTTGATCTTTGTTTCTTATATCCATCTATTTGCTTTGAATTTAAATTTCATGTCTTTTTCTAGTTTTTTGATGTGAAAACTTTGGTTATTGATTTGATAAATTTCTTATTTTGTAAGTATTTACTCCTTAAATTCCGTTTAAGACTTTCTTTAGCTGCCTCCACGTAGTTTGATATGTTGTGTTTTGATTTTCACTCAAATCAAAGTATGTTCTACTTTCTCCTGTAATTTCCTCTTTGACCTGAGTTATTTATTTAATGTTCAAATATTTGAGTATTTTCCATATATCATTCTGTAACTTCTTTCTAGTTTAATTCCATCTTGGTCAGAAAAACTTTGTATTATTTAGCTCTTTTAAATTTGTTAATGTTTATTGTATGTCCAATGAATGCCTTAAATATTTTCTCTTTATCTTTGTTTTTTCAGCAGTTTCATATGTCTTGGTGTGCCTGACTTTGGTATTTATTTTGGTGTTCTCTGAGATTCTTAGATACATGGTTTGGTTTCTTTCATTAATTTTTGAAAATTCTCAGCCATTTCCCCTTCATATATTTCTTCTGCCCCATACTATCTTTCTTTTCTCCTTCTGTGATTCCAATTACACGTGTTTCATAGCATTACATATTGTCTCACAGTTTTTGGATACTTTTTTCTGTTTCTTCCCCTCACTTTTTTTTTGCCTCTTTGTGTTCACTTTTTGGTAATTTCTACTGACCTATTTTAAATTCACCGATTTTTCCCTAGATTTCATTAAGGCTACTAACGAGCTTGACAATGGAGTATTTTATTTATCTTTTTGTGTTTTTTATTCTCCATTTACACTTGATCATTTCTTATAGTTCCCATATTTCTATTGAAATTTTCCCTATGATCATGCATATAGTTTACCTTTTCAACTACTGACTTACTAATCAAAGTGTTTTTTTTCAACTTCCTAGACTGGTAGATCCAACAACTGAATCATATCTGAGTCTGGTTCTGTTGATTGCTTAGTTGATTGATAGTGTTTTTACTTGCTTCTCTGTGTCTCATAATTTTTAGTTAAATGCTGTGCATTTTGTTTAGGACAGTAGGAACTAAGGTTTATAGTATGTATGCCCAGAAATGGGTGTGCCTCTCTTTTACTTGGTCTTCAGTGTGGGAGACTGAGGTTATCTATCTACTAAGTAGCTGAGGTTGGTTGGGGTTTATCGTTGCTATGATTACCTTCAGTGCACCATAGTCTTCAAATTCCTCTAGCCTTACTTTGTACTTAGGGTACAAGCTGGTTTTCCAGAAGGTTTTCCTTGATGTCTGCTCCTCCTTCAGCTATGGGTCTTCTCTTTTGCCTCTGCTTCAAAGAAAGTCTCTTTTGCCCCTCTCTCAGCAGTAGATTGTGGTTACCTGTGACTCAAAGATCACTAGCCTGGTGATAGAGGACAGAGGGTATATTCTGTTGCTCTGGCTCAGTCTCAGTTGCAGAAAGGCTCTGTGTCTCCCTTGGTCTCATTGTGAGGCCTTCTTTTATTTTAATTTTAATTTTTTTGTTTATTGCAGTAACATTGGTTTATAACATTGTATAAATTTCAGGTGTACACCATTATACTTCTATTTCTGCATAGATTACATCATGTTCACCACCCAAATACTAACTACAACCCATAACCACACACTTGTGCCGAATTATCCCTTTCACCCTCCTCCCTCCCCCCTTCCCCTCTGGTAACCACAAATCCAATCTCTGTCTCTATGTGTTTGTTTATTGTTGTTATTATCTGCTGCTTAATGAGCGAAATCATATGGTATTTCACCTTCTTCCTCTGACTTATTTCACTTTGCATGATACCCTCAATGTCCATCCATGTTGTCACAAATGGCTGGATTTCATTGTTTCTTATGGCTGAGTAGTATTCCATCGTGTATCTATACCACATGTTCTTTATCCATTTGTACCTTGCTGGGCACTTAGGTTGCTTCCACGTCTTGGCTATTGTGAATAATGCAGCAATGAACACAGGGGTGCATGTATCTTTACGCATTGGTGTTTTCAAGTTCTTTGGATAACTAGCCAGCAGTGGAATAGCTGGATCATATGGTAGTTCTATCCTTAATTTTTTGAGGAATCTCCATACTGTTTTCCATAGTGGCTGCACCAGTTTGCACTCCTACCAGCAGTGTGTGAGAGTTCCCTTCTCTCCACATCCTCTCCAACACATGTTGTTTCCTGTCTTGTTAATTATAGCCATTCTGACGGGTGTGAGGCGATATCTCATTGTAGTTTTGATTTGCATTTCCCTGACAGTTAATGATTTTGAACAACTTTTCATGTGTCTGTTGGCCATCTGTATATTTTCTTTGGAGAAATCTCTGTTCAGGTCTTTTGCCCAGTTTTTAATTGGGTTGTTAGTTTTTTTGTTGTTGAGATGCATGAGTTCTTTATTTATTTTGGAGATTAACCCCTTATCCGATGTATGGTTTGCAAATATCTTCTCCCAATTGTGAGGTTGTCTTTTCGTTTTGTTGATGGTTTCCTTTGCTGTGCAGAAGATTTTTAGTTTGATGTAGTCTCATTTGTTTATTTTTTCTATTGTTTCTCTTGCCCAGTCAGACATGGTGCTTGAAAATATGTTGCTAAGACCGATGTTGAAGAGCGTACTGCCTATTTTTTCTTCTAGAAGTTTCATAGTTTCAGGTCTTACATTCAAGTCTTTAATCCATTTTGAGTTAATTTTTGTGTATGGTGTAAGGTAAGGGTTTACTTTCATTTTTTTGCATGTAGCTGTCCAGTTTTCCCAATGCCATTTGTTGAAGAGACTTTCTTTTCCCCATTGTATTTTCTTGGCTCCTTTGTCAAAAGTTAGCTGTCCATAGATGTGTGGGTTTATTTCTGGGCTTTCAATTCTATTCCATTGATCTGTGTGCCTGTTTTTGTGCCAGTACCATGCTGTTTTGGTTACTATAGCTTTGTAGCATATTTTGAAATCCGGGAGTGTGATACCTCCAGCTTTGTTCTTTTTTCTCAGGATTCCTTTAGCTATTCAGGGTCTTTTGTTGTTCCATATAAATTTTAGGATTCTTTGTTCTATTTCTGTGAAAAATGTTGTTGGAACTTTGATAGGGATTGCATTGAATCTATAGATGGCTTTAGGAAGTATGGACATCTTAACTATGTTAATTCTTGCAATCCAAGAGCACAGAATATCTTTCCATTTCTTTGTGTCTTCTTCAATTTCTTTCAGCAATGTTTTATAGTTTTCAGTGTACAGATCTTTCACCTCTTTGGTTAAGTTTATTCCTGGGTATTTTATTCTTTTTGTTGCAATTGTAAATGGGATTGTATTCTTAATTTCTCTTTCTGCTATTTCGTTGTTAGTGTATAGAGATGCAACTTATTTTTGTATGTTGATTTTGTATCCTGCAACTTTATTGTATTCGTTTATTACTTCCTAAAGTTTTTTGGTGGATTCTTTAGGGTTTTCCCTATATAAAATCATGTCATCTGCAAACAGTGAGAGTTTCACTTCTTCCTTTCCAATTTGGATCCCTTTTATTTCTTTTTCTTGCCTGATTGCTCTGGCTAGGACTTCCAGTACTATGTTAAATAGGAGTGGTGACAGTGGGCATCCTTGTCTGGTTCCTGTTCTTAGAGGGTTAGTTTTCAGTCTTTCACCATTGATGATGATATTAGCGGTGGTTTTTCCATATATGGTCTTTATTATGTTGAGGTACTTTCCTTCTATACCCATTTTATTCAGAGATTTTATCATAAATGGATGCTGTATCTTGTCAAATGCTTTCTCTGCATCTATTGAGATGATCATGTGATTTTTATTCTTCATTTTATTAATGTGGTGTATTACGTTGATTGATTTGTGAATGTTGAACCATCCCTGCATACCTGGAATAAATCCCAGTTGATCATGGTGTATAATCTTTTTAACGTATTGTTGTATGCGATTTGCTAGTATTTTGTTGAGGATTTTTGCATCGATATTCATCAGTGATATTGCCTGTAATTTTCTTTTTTTGTGTTGTCCTTGTCTGGTTTTGGTATCAGTGTAATGTTGGCTTCGTAGTATAAGTTAGGGAGCTTCCCCCCTTTCGTGAGGCCTTCTTATTAATCCTGTTCCTCCCCCAGCAGTATGGTGAATCTATTGTTCTGGGACAAGGATATGTTTCTGCCCTTCTCCCAGTTAAAGAGAGATTTTTCTGTTCCTTTCTCCTCGCTGTAATTGGTCTTCATCTGTGCCCAATGGTGACAGGGCTTATTGTCATTCCCACAATAAATAAAGACTTTTATTCCATAGGGGCAATCGAGGATGATGATTCCTCTGGAGCTTCATAACTGCTATCTCCTTCTCCTTTGACTCCACCATAAAGGAAGATTTCTCATCCTCTTCCCTGCCTCCAGTCTTTCTCATGAGAAATTTGAGAGAAGAATCTGCAAGTGGGTGTGAACTCCCCTTCTGTATGTGGTTCCCAAGTGTTGTATACTCTCATGTTACATCTCTTAAGGACAAAGTACAGGTCATAGGTAGTACTTTTTTTGTTGTTTACTAATGTACTCATTTAAAGCTATAAATTACCCTCTAAACACTGCTTTAGCTGTATCCTAAAATTTGATTTGTTTCATTACCATTCACTTCAAACTATTTTTTAATTTCTTTGTGAATTCTTTGATCCATGTTTATTTACAAATATGCTGTTAAATTTCCAAATATTTTGCTTTATCTAGATAACTGATTGTAATTGATTTGTACTTCAACTCTGTTGTGGTCAAAGAGTGCATTGTATAATTTCAAACCTTCAAATTTATTAAGACTCAATATCATTTTGGTCAGAGACTATATTCTACATAATGTTGATGATTTGACATTTATTTACATTTGTTTTAGGCCCCTGGATACGCTCTATCTTGGTGACTATTCCATGCTCACATGAGAAGAATACGTATTCTGCTTTCGTTGAATGCACTGTCCTATAATGCAGCGAAGTTTTTTGACAGTTTTGTTATAATCTTATATGTACTTGCTGATTTTATTCTCTATTTTTCAATAAATTACTGAGAGCTAGGTTTTAAAATCTTCAACTATGTGGATTTTTGGATGTCTTTCTTTAGTTATGTCATTTTTCGCTTCATGTATTTTGAAACTGTTCTGAGTTGCACAGTGATTTAGTATTATGTGTTCTTCATGATTTGATCCTTTTTATCACTAAAAAATGTCCCTCTTTATGTCTAGAAATAATCTTTACCTTGAATTCTACTTTGCTATTAATATAGTCATAGCATCTTTCTTATGCTTAGAATCTGCATGGTATAACCACACCTTCTTAATTTCAACTTGTCAATATATTTAAATACAAAGGGTTTTCTTGTAATATAATTGGCTATTCCTTTTTTATGGAGTCTGACAACCTCTGTAATTTTATTGGACTAAGTGCATTTACATTTAATAAAATTACTAAAGTGCTTTGATTAAATTATTGGTATTTGTTTCCTATTTATACAATTATTTTTTGTTCCTTTCTTCCTGCCTTTTTTTGGATGAATCAATTATTTATTTGTATTTCATTTTATCTGCTCTGAGAACTTTTTAGGCATTTCTCTTTCTGTTGTTTCATTAATTGTTCTAAAAATTTCAATGTGTACTTTTAAGGTACCATAATTTGTATTAAAACTATACCACTTCCAGCAGAAAACGGCCAACTAAAATAGTATAATTCCATTTACCTCTTCTCCTATTTTTGTGCTTTTAATATTTTACCTCTTTATGTGCTATGAAATTCACAGTACATTATTTATATTTTTGCTTTAAACAATCAATATTTAATATATATATGACATATTTTTAAACAGTGTTTTATATTTCTCTAGATATATAGACTTTGTATTGCTTCTTATTCCTTCACCAGAACCAGAGTTCCATTTAACATCATTTTTCTTCACTCTGAAAAGTATTTTTCATTATTTCTTATGATACCAGTCTGCTCAGTATGAATTATCTGAGCTTTTGTCCTTCTGAAAATGTCTTTTCTTTGCCTTCAGTTATGAAGAATATATTTGCTGGAGAGAGTCTAGGTTAAGTTTATTTCCCCCTGTACTTTAAAGATGTTTATCCATTGTCCCCTGTCCTCCATTATTTATGTTGAAAAGTCAACTGCCATTTATATCCCTGCTCTCATGTCTGTAAAGTATCTGTTTTCTCTGGCTGCTCCTGAAAGTTGCTGTTTACTACTCATTTTCAGTAGTTTCTCCTTTGGGGCAAATCTTAACCATGTCAGTAAGGATAGGGAAGAAAAGATAGGATTGGAATGTAGTGATAAATTGTCATTTCCAAACTCTTTGTGGTTTTAGTGGGGACCTTTCACCTATGTGATGACAGGGTCTTCTGAGGATGATTAGTCTTTCCCTTCACACAAACTCCCCTTTCTCTGAGAACAGCATGCCTTGTCCCACCCTGCCCAGTAGATTTCACTACCCCTAACCCTTACACACTTGCACTGTCTGCCCTCATTCTTGGCAATCAGGGTCCCACATTGAGCATGTGAAAGCTCAAACATCAATCTGCAACATACACCATCATGGGGTTAATTCTATCAGATAACCAACCACAGATCACACTTAGAAACCAGGACAAGAATAAGCTGATATGGTGCATTTTTTTAACAAGATTTTTGGAAATACTAATTTTGATGTGCCTACTCTCTCCAACTTAACATTTATTTTGAAACAACATAGGCAATAATTTCATTCCCACAGTAAACTCATGCTTACCTGAGTAGCACTAACTCCATGAGTTGCCACACCTCTGGAAAGACTCCAATTAGCATCAAGCCCACAGCTGCATTGCAGCACTGCTGTAACCATCTGCCTGCTGGTCTAAGGGGGAACAGCACACTCCAGGGTGCCCAGGGTCCCATGCTTGAGACTGCAGAATTAAACTCTCATTTTGCCTTTCATCTTTCTCTATGAAAGTTGCAGAGCATAACATGTTGACCTCTGATATGAAGGAAGTCAAAAATAGAATCTTCTCAGTGAAAGGCATCTGAGGGCAAAAAAAAAAAAAAAAAAAAAAAACTGTAGAACAGTAGACTACTATTTTGAGTGCAAGGGCCAGAGGCCCTGCTACATTCTAATTGACATACTCTCAAATTAGATGTCTTTGCTGGATTATATAACTGCATTAATTCACCACTTCATCTTAAAATGAGTTCATTTTTGGTGAAAGATTCATGAAGGGATTAAATAGAAGTGACAACACAAAACTAAGCAAAGCTCACAGTCCCAATTGCAATGCTCAAAACTAGGCCAAAGGGGAAAATATCATGTGGTTAATACCAACTATAGGCTCCCTTAATTGACCAGAGTTTTTTGAAAAAGTAGCTTTCTGTGTCTGGCTAGATGTTCATATTTTCTTCTACCCTCCTAGGAGATTTAGGAGGAAGTAAACAAGGATTAGGGGCCTTAGCACATTTTAAATATGTCAGGAGCCATTCTCTACCTATGGCTCAGTCTGGAAAAGTCAGGAACCAAGAAATTAAAAAGGGTTTATGAGAAATCTTTTTATCATCCCTCTTGGACTTTATCTTCAAATGCATCTTTATTAAATCCCTGGTAAGACAAGGTGCTTTTTTCCACTTACTGGGCAAGGTGGATATGACTGAAATTAAGAGCAGGAGAAATACATCCAGCTTCAAATATACAGGAAGGAAACAGGCTAAGGCTTTTGGTAAATGCTTGAAAAGATTGTCCTTCCATTAGAGCTATAATTTAAGCAGAACTTTAAATTCAGTGAGAGCTCCTTGACCCACATTTGTGGTGGAGCTCATACAGCCCTACAAGCCAAAAAATTCTCATGAAGGGTTGCCAACAGTATCCTCTGCTGCCGTCAACTTCTGTGCGCACTTCAGCCAACACCAAAAAGGCAGCGAAGAGTCAAGATAATTTGCTTTTTGCCACTCTTATTTCAGGTACATGTAAGTTAAGGTACCTGTATTTTTTATCAATGTTTGTGGTCTTCATATCTTTTACTGCTAACAGGATGCTATCAGAAACCTATCACGGAGCTGAGCATGGTTTCATGCTTAGTTGCAGCATTGTAAAAGAAGTAACTCCGCTCGTACCGTTTCACCATCTCAATTTAAAATACTTCAGTGACAAAGTGTCAGTAGTAAATATTTCTTGTTGGAAACATGGCTTGGAAATAGATTTTCAGTAAAAATTTCAGAGTTAGGAGAAAAGTTTACCGTAAATGTATAAATGTAATATGACTAAGGAGCTGGTGATTATCAACCAATTATTCTTTAGATGTGGAGTTACTAGTACTTCCACTTAAACATTAAAAGATTATAATCCCACCTTCTACATAAGAGATGGTTTTTTGAACCTATCAAAATGGAAAATCATTAATAGAACAAAAGTAAATAGAACAAAGTTAAAATAGTCTTAGAAAATCATTTGAGTTTAGAAGTTCAAATATACAAAAAAAGGGACTTCAAAAGTAGAAGAAAATTGATCTCAAATGAAATTTGCCTCAAATGTTTGGCTATCTTTCAAAAAAATAAAGCTACTTTGAACTGGCCTTTATCTTAATTAAATATGATCAGTTGCTATAAATAGCTAGTTGAACTTCTAAAAATTTCCTTTAAAATTAAAATTTATAAATTTAGTGAGGTTATTTTAAAATTTTAAACATTCAGGTCTGTATTAATCTTCCATGCACATTTACAAATGCATATAAATTATCTTAAAGGGTTTATCCCTGAATAGGGAAAAGTAGCTTAACTCCAATTTAAATGTAAATGCAAGTTAAAAAAAATCAACATCTCATAGGAACATTTTCTAAATTAAAAACCCTTAAGTCTTAGAAAATATAAAACCTTATATTCTAAATATTACTTGGTCTGATTCTTATTCTGTGCTATGAATCAAGGCTTTATCCCGGGAACACAAATGCAAATAGAAATGAGTTTGCGATTTTGATATGGTTTAAAGATGAATGAAATCCAGGAAAAGGTTAAAAAATATGAGTATATTTTAGGTTCTAAAATGTTGAGGTCAAATAGCAGTTTTCAGAGGTAAATTCAAATTCCATTCAGGGGGCCTGCTTCCCACATTCCAGTTACAATCAATTCATTGCTTTCTGTTCTATGAAGCAATTCCTCCTAGTGTCATCCTAGGACAGAACATCCTTTCAGTGTATGAAGCACTTGTCAGGAAGCATTCCCAAATTAACCCCACTTCTCCCATTCATATCCTCCTTCTGGGTTGACTCAATTTGCTCCAAAATGGCTTCCTGTAACAATGATTTACTTGGTGCAGATTATGTGCAATGCTTTTATAACTAGATTATAAAATCGCAAGAAATAATCCTCTCTCTCTACTATATCCAAATGCCACATCCTTCATAAAGCTTTCTCTGTTCATCTATTTGCAATTACATCCTGCGGTTTTTTCATTCTCATAGGTACTTTGCACCTCTTCCTAATATACATTTCATTCTGCTGTGTGTTGTGGTTATTTGTTTGCATGTGTGGCCCATGTTTCTGAGTTTATACTTAATTGGAATCAAAATAACAAGAGTAAGCTATATTTTAACTGGTTCTTTTTTTTAATCTACTAATTCCAATTCCAGACCTCTACAGCCTGCCCTCAATTATATCTGAAAGTACCAGTGGAGTAGTTCATGGGTGCTTATTAATGAGACCTCTGCTACTATATGATAGCTACCACGTGGCTTCCTCTTACTCTCTGGCTTTTCTCCCATCAATCACAACGGATACTGACGTGTTAGAGGCTGCTCCATGTTTTCCAGAGTCCTCATTCTTGTATACTTGTGTTAACAGCTTTTTCAGTTTCTTCCTGTAGCCTCCTCTAAGTATGAGCTCAGAAATCAATTTGCTGAAATAGGCTAGAGAATCAGAATTGAGACAAGCAATCTGCTACTCTCTGGGTTCTATCACACACTCACAACTTTAATATCATTGTGTATATAGACTTCTGGAATTATGTTTCAACTAGACCAAAGTTCAAGCCCAGCCATGTCTAAATTCAAGGAGTGAATATGGTTTATATGGAAGCTGGGACCTCTGATACACAACTCTATCCCACATAGCCTTTGAACTTGGTGAGAGTGATGACACTGTCTTCTGCTTCTCCATGTCTACCAGCAACCAATACAGTATTTGGCATATAGTGCATGTTGAATAAATCTAGGTTGAATAAATGCATTCTTTCCAATAACACTTAGTGTAAGATTATACACATAATAGATTCTTACTACATTTCTTTAATTTACACATAGACATAATAGTCGCACTATAAAAAATGATGCTTTTTCGTTAGAAATTTCCATTTTAGGACAGGAAATTATAATTTTGTTATAAATACTGGAGATATGGTCTCAATACTGCAATTTTTTTTTGTGTGAGGAAGATCGGCCCTGAGCTAACATCAGCCAATCCTCCTCTTTTTGCTGAGGAAGACTGGCCCTGGGCTAACATCCATGCCCATCTTCCTCCACTTTATATAGGACGCTGCCACAGCATGGCTTGGCAAGCAGTGCTCGGTGCATGCCCGGGATCCGAACTGGCGAACCCCGGGCCGCCGCAGCAGAGCGTGCACGCTTAACTGCTTGCGCCACCAGGCCGGCCCCTCAATACTGCAATTTTGAAACCTGCATCACTCTCCAGTTATATTTTTTCTTTACTTTGCTTTCCAGTCAAAACTCTTGAAAAGTGAACTACATTTTCTGTCTCTTTGTCCTCAAATCCTATCCACTCCAAACCCCACTGTAATTTGTCTTGTGCCTTAACTACAACACGAGAATTGTGCTTGCTGAGGTCACCAAATCATTGTAACTGCTAAATCTAACACACAGGCTACATTCTTTGCCTTATTTGAGCCCTTTATAGGAGTTGACTAGGTCAACAATCCTTTCTTGAAAACATTTGTTTCTTGGCACACATGATTCTACATTCTCCTGTTTGTTTCCTATTCTTCTGGTCTCTGTCTCTTTATCTCCTTTGGAGGCTTCCCTTCTCTGCCCATTTACAGATTTTGATACTTTTGTCCTAGGTCCTTTTCCTCTTTCCAAATATTCTCATGGTTTCTATTACCATGTATATGCTGAAAAATACAAAATCTCCAACCCAATTCTTTCTCTCTTCTGTAAGTCAGACATGGTTGTCCAACTGCTACTGGCACTTCAGGCATACCACATTTCTTTAAGCTACTCAAACATGCCATACTCTCTCTCTTACTAATTTTGCACATGATGTTTCTTAGGCCTGAGATGTGCTTACCCAGATAATTTTCACCTCCTTTCTCTCTTAGTTTGCTACCAAATAATGTGTCAGTTTTTAGTTTAGATGACTCTGTACCTATAAGTTTCTGAATTACTTTCAGTTCACAACCTATGCTGTGTTCACTCTTGCTTTTGGGTCTTATAATATATATAATGTATGATGTGAATTATACCAACTTTTTGGAACAAAAATAAATTCCATTTTTTTTAGTTCCCTAATTCAAATTAAATCTGGTTTAAACACCTATCCTGGCTACCGGGAAATTCAATCTCAGTCATTGTTTGAACCCCTTTTCTAACTACACTGGGTTTGCAATAATCCCAGGTTTACTTTGTGCTGAAAAATCATGAGAGGGGCCTTGATCTTAGTTATGGTGGTCATCCTAGAAATGCTCATTATCCAAATTCATATGGTCCATTTAACATGGAAAGCACCAATATTTCTATGATGAGAATGAGCAAAGGGATCTCCACCTTAGCTATCAAGGCCAAGAAGCTTAGTGCTCCTTCCTGACCACATGCTATGCTTCCCCCACTCCATCCATGTATCCATACACCACTTACTCAGAGGTTCCATCACCTCGCAGGAGTGCTGTACTAGAGTGAAACGTCAGTCCCCTAGCATTCATATAAACCCCAATCTCTGGGTCTATCTGTCTCTAAGAAAAGTTACCATCTCCCTCACAAGATTAGGGCCATTTATTTTCCCTTTACTCAAAGAACTAGCCTCTGTCCTCTCCTGTTCTGAAAACATTCATCACACCCCCTGTTAAAGGGCTAGACATACAAAGTCTCCTTACTTTCCCCCAAAGGTGTGACTGGAGATGCATGTAGAGATGCAGTGAGCTCAGTCGTGTATAAACCAATATGGGTCCTGTTCTTCCAGGGCTTGGGGGAGGAGGTGCTGTATTTTTCATTTGTCCTGGTATGTCCCCAGGAGCCAAGAAACCAATATGCCAATCACTCCCCACTCCCATGCACACACCCAATTGTTCACATTGCTAGACTGACTAACTTCTACTCATCTTTCAGGCCCCAGTTTTAAAGAATCTTCTTCCAATAACCCTTCCAGGATCTACAAAAAAGTTTGGCTTCTTTCTTGTGAGCTTCCATAACCCCCTGTACATCCTACATTATATACCACTCTGTATTGAAACTGTCTGTTGGTTTGTCTATCTGTCCCATTAGAGCACGAGATCCATGAGGGCTAGGGCTGTTTCTGGTTGCCTAATAATCCTCAGCACTACCAAAATATCTAGCATACTAATCAAACACTTGACAAACTTCTCAGATGGCACATTACTGGATCACCTTTACATGGAGTCCATGATGAAGCCTTTATCAGTGACTTTTGACCAAGCACAATTTTAGATTTATATAAATAGAGAGGATCCACATTTCATTTGCCTACTTTCTCAATTTATCTGTTGATATCTATTTTTCTCTCTCTCGTAGTCTCTCTGGTTCTGAATGAGCCCATTCTGCCTCTTTTTTTTTTTAGACAGAAAGGTCCCCAGATTTTACACCAGTCTCTAGAGGAATGGGGAGAAATTTTAAGGTGGGTTGTATGTCTGATCTCCCTTCACACCTCAACTTGACCCCTTTTCAACTAGGATGTAGTGGGAAAACAAAATTTTTTCACTTGGCATTTTTCACAGGTCCCAGACCCCAATTACATGTCCTCACTCCACATACTTCTTGGAGAAACGCAACCTTCAATACGCCTCCTACAGTCCTTTCAAGAATCTGCAGAATTAATACAAATCAAATCAAGCCATTGAAAACCTTGTGCTTAACCATTTTCCTGAGATCTATCTTAGAGTGGACAAATATTTATTCTACCCTTGATAAGCTACTAACTAGCTGTGACCTTTAGCAAAGTCATTGCAAATCTTTGATCATCAGTTTTATCGTCTATGAGATAGGGACAATAATAGTACCTACCCCAAAGGATTGCTATGAGGATTAAATGAGATTATAACCAAAACTGAGCACTTAGCATAGACCTGGTACACAGTAACTAAGGCCAATAAAAGGTAATTATATAATTATTTTGCTCCAACTTTTTATTTCAAAGATACAGCCCACAAATTCCTCTTGAAGATTCCCAAGGTTAGAACTCAGTGACTGAGGCATTTAAAACAATAACCATAATTTACCCTTAAAGGAGTGACAGCAAATTCTCCAAAACATTTTTCTAGGAACTGGGATCTGAGAAGCAGGAGGCCCAAATAATTCCTTCTGGTCCAATAATGGGTTGTATCAACCATCTGCAAAGCTAAGAATGTATTTTTACTTGAAGTATTTTTACCTTAAATTCATGTAAACGAACAATAACTTTAATATATAATTTAGCACAGTAGTCAAGAAATAAGAGGATATGCCCAGTGAGTGATTTTAATTGTACTGGTCTTACAGTGAGACTTGGGGGGGAAATCATAAGTGCCCTTAACAAGAACCAATATAAAGGCTCTACAGTCAATCGTCTCAATTCCAGGATTCCCATGTTTGCAAATATGCCCTCACTGTAGCTTGTCAGAGTCTGATCATATGTGATACTCTTGCAGATTCTCAAATAACTGTCACACATTAAAGGCCATACGTGGAAAGTGATCAAGAAGCCTTAATCAAGAATCAGGATTGATACAATGGCTATCTTTCATGGAGTGACTTTTATGAGCCAAGTAGGGTAACTGGGTTTTTATGGCCATTACCTCTAATCTTTATAACCCCATGACGTAGATATAATCATCACCATTTTACAGATGAGGAAACAGAGGCTCAAAGAGTTTCATAAGTTTCCCACAGACATATGGCATGTAAGTGGCTAAGCCATAAAGTCAGGTCTGTCATTATAGCCATGCTCTTTCTAGCAGTCCACGTAGTTTCTTCCAGGAATCTCCCTATATTGGGACCATGTAGGCCTTATTTGATGGTGGCTGAAACTGCTCCTTCCAATGCAATCAAATCCTGATATAAAAACAAAAACAAAACAATAACAAAAGCACAAACAAGAATATTCAGAATATCTAAAAACTGCCTATGTTTATGTCAGAATTTTCTTTTTGCAAATACATTATTCAACAGTGCCACCTTTAAGATTTGTTATGCATTCTCCTCAGTAGCATTTAAGGGATTTTTGAACAGGAGCCTTATCCAAGTTGTCATCATTGCACCTCGATCCCCTCAAGCAAATGGTCACTTTGAAAGGATGGTACAGATGACCAAGGGGACTCTGCTAGGCTTCTAATCTCTGCACATCAATGGCAGAAATAGTCTTGTAATCGTGTTAATCAAGTGGCATCTCAGTACTTGTTTCAAACATTCTAAAGGAGACTTAGATGAGAACTTAAAACACAAACGTGAATGTTCCCTGGCTTGTGCTCTGATTGTGCTTACTCTTTCATTTTAACCAGAACAGCTGATTTGGGGGGAAGTAGATACTTTATCTCAGGTATTCTCAACTTCAATGTTAGTCCCTCAGAGAGGCCATCCCTGAACTACACATCTCCCTCGTTTAAAATAGTCCTCTCCTCCTCCAATAACTATAACATCAACTGGTTTTATTTTCGTGAAAGAACAATTGTTATCAGAAATTTTCTTTTTTGGTTTCTGTTTAATTTTATTTTATATTGCTTGGCTCTCCCTAATGAAACACGAGCTCCATCAGAACAATACCTTGTTTGTACACTTATTCACTGTCTTCCTAGTTCCTAAAGAGTTGCCTGGAACACAGTAGGAGCTCAATAAACAAGTGTTGATGGACTGGATGTGTGCAGAAGCTACAGAGCATGTGCTATAAGGTAGGGAGTACAGGAGCTGGGTGTGGCATTCCCAGGTTGAACAGTTCTCAAGGTCTTCCAGAAAGACCTAATATAAGCAAAACCATCAGAAGTGTATCTCTAGAGCCATCTGGAAGTATTTTTTCAGACACATCTAAAGTCTACCTATGGCCACTAAGTGAAAGTTCTTTGTGGCCACCACAGCTGTTGAAGAAATCCTAGAACTTGTCCTCTCACTTTCAGAACACAAAAGTAGGCTGGCAGAAGGTTTAAAAGAAACTGTTAGCCAAAGGGGATAAGGTTCTGTATTTCTCAAGAGGCCTAGTACTTTAATTAATATGTCATCAAAAATAGTGCTTATCATATCTCAGACACGGGTTTGCATCCACAGTGAGCAAAAACGGACAAAACTGAAAGCTCAAAGCACTCTAATTGGTTTCCCGTACACCTCTTACCCTGGCATTCAAAATCCTATATGATCTGGCTTCTTCCTGCCTCTCTGACTTGATCTCCTAGAATCCCTTCTCACTCACTCCACTCCATATACACTGGCTTCCTTGTTAATCACTGAAAACACCAAGGTCTTTCCCAGTCTAAGCAAGTTGTACTTGCTTTTCCCTCTGCCTAGAAAGTACTCCCCTTACCTCTACCTTACACCACTCAGATTTTAACATGGCAAACTCCTCCATAATTCAAGTCTCTGTTCAAACATTACCTCACTGAAAGGTGGCACAGTTTATTAACTCGGTGTTAAGTAGCCATCTAATAATTCTCTATTATATTACCATCTTCTATTTCTCTGCAAAATGTGCTGCTATTTGATATTTTTCTTAGTTATTTACGTATTTACTTGTTTATTGTCATCCTTCCCTACTAGAATGTGGGCTCTATGAGAGAAGGGACCTTATCTGTCTGCCAGGGATCCTTTCTGACTGGTTTTCTGATGTATCCTCAGTATCTGAAATGAGGCTTGGTACATGGTAGGTTCTCAACATATATTTGTTTAATGGAGAATGAGAAGACATTTATCAAACAATAAGACTGTTGGGGCTGGGCCGGCCCTGTGGCTTAGCGGTTAAGTGCGCGCGCTCCGCTGCTGGTGGCCTGGGTTCGGATCCCGGGCGCGCACTGACGCACCGCTTCTCCGGCCATGCTGAGGCCGCGTCCCACATACAGCAACTAGAAGGATGTGCAGCTATGACGTACAACTATCTACTGGGGCTTTGGGGGAAAATAAATAAATAAATAAAATCTTTAAAAAAAAAAAAAGACTGTTGGGGAGGGAAAAGTTTTCCTCTATGCTTCTAGGTTCTTCTTACAGGTCTAAGAATTAAATTGGCATGAGAATTAAATTGACATGAGACAGATTAACAGGAGAAAATAAAATATAGTTTCATACGTATGGGGGTTCCATAAGAATATGAGGCCCACCAGCAGTCAGGCAATTGAGGCTTATATGCCAGTTTGAGCTACAGAGAAGGGAGTAGGGGTTTGAGACATCAAAGGGGAGGAAGACAAGTCACAGGAAGATAGAGCAAATGTTTGGTAAAAAAATGTTTGCCATGCCAAATGAAGTCTTTCTTACACAAAACAAAGTTATCTTTGGTGATAGGGAGCCTGTACCAGGAAGGGAGCTATCTAAATTCTTTTGGGTAGTTAAAGGGGAGGTAAAAAAAACTTCCTGAGTCTTCCATTTCTTAAAAATAATCAGCCTAAAATAATCCTCATGCCCAAGAGACACATTTTGGAACAGCAAAATTTGCTCCCCTACAATACCAATGAATATATAATTACAAATATGCTAAGAAGGGCTATGAAGGAGAAATGCAGGGGGCTGAGATAAAGAAAAATATTGGTAAAATGGAGGATGGAAGGAAGCTACTTTAGGCAGAGGCATTAGTCAAGTGCTCTCTATGGACATGATAAATTGACATCTAATGGATGAGGAAGAGCCAGCCATGTGAAATGTGGTAGGAAGAGTTTTTGGTATTTTTTCCATTTATTTTTATTATGTTTATTTTTAACTTTTTGTTTTTAAACAATTATTGATTCACAGGAAGTTGCTAAGATAGTACAGAGATGCCCTGTGTACCCTTCATCCAGTTTTCCCCAATGGTTACGTGAGGAAACTATAACTAGGAAATTGACAATGATACAACGTTTACATATAGTTCTGTGCCATTTTATCACATGTGTAGATTTGTGTAACCACCACCACAATCAAAATACAGAACTATTTCATCATCACAAAAGATCTCCCTTTATATTTGTTCCTGTCACTTTGATTTCCTACAGTTGTGTGCTGTGGTGATTTTGGGCAAGGTCAACACAAAATTGTTTCTGTCTCATAAAGGACTGTTGTAGACAATGTATCCAATCATTCCTTGTTTAACCACTTCCAACAAGGCAGGATTTGCCAGGGGATTTTGAAAGCAAGTTATTCCCTTGGGTCAGAAAAACTGTGGCCCTAATCATTTACAAGATGTTCAAAATAGCATGGGTTAGAGTAATAATTCTATGCTTCGCATTCAATCCTTGCTGTCCTAAAACCAGCAGTCCTTCTCCACTACAAGGTCAGATGTAAATTGTTTCTCCTCTGTGCAAAACAAATAGATTTTCATAAAACCTACCCTGAAAGTGTGCTAAGAGAACTAATTCCATTTGGAGTACTAGCTTCTGCCTTCAGAACACCTAAATTTTTCTATCTGTTTTATTATTTTTTTTCTTTTTCTACCACAGTCTCATCTAAAGATTGAATTAAAAAAGACTTTAGACACACCTGATTTTTCTTGCTTGGTCTACACAGATCACCTCATTACCAAGTTTTGGGTTTTTTCCCTTGCTAACAATGCTTGTAATTCTACTAAGCTTGGGGACTAAAACCAGCAAAGGGGCACTTTCCATGAGATGGTTACTTACCTGACAATTCTCACTTATTGTCACCCCACACAGCCTCCTTGTCCCTAGAGAAAATGTAAGCAACGTTCCCCATGAACAATGCTTCTGAAGCTCTGGGCAGCTGCTCTCTTTCAGAGACTCTAAAAAACATGAAATTATGTCACCAAAAGCAGTTCATTGCCAGTGGACCAGCTGCTGTTTTGTGAGGAAAGATTTATCAGAGGGTTGAATGCTGAGAATAACCTCAAGTATGAGGACATTGTAATTATGAATTCCAAATGGAAGAATTCACAACCAAAGATATCATCACAACAGAATGCATCTGAATCTGTGTCCTCTGCTCCCCTAGGATGAAATATAACTATAACCCAAATAGGCAATTTATCTGCAGTGTCAGCCTTAAAAAACTGTATTGAGTATCCTTGATTTTTCCCAAGTTAAAATTCAGGGGAACACACACACACATTCACTTTTAGAATTTCAGGACAGATGTAAAATGCATATAAGCAAAAATTTCTCATCATAAAGTTCAAAAGTCACTGCTCTGACAATTTTATACATGACACATTGTTAGTAAGTGTTCTAAAATTCTGTGTATCAGTGAGATTCCTAGTTGTCATTGGAAAGGCTGCATTAAATAAGGATTAGCACACAACGCATCAACAGTGATATGTCATTGAAGTTCCAGTGGAAAGGTCCAATATTCTACTGCATTTTTGGCAGAATTAACCACCTTTACATCTGACATTAAAAATTCATCAGTTCTCACAGGTAAATAGGAATAATTTGATCACTTAAAGCTATTTGCACCATATGACACTAACTTT
Source organism: Diceros bicornis minor (assembly GCF_020826845.1). Lineage (NCBI taxonomy): Eukaryota > Metazoa > Chordata > Mammalia > Perissodactyla > Rhinocerotidae > Diceros > Diceros bicornis. Next base: position 131,700,290 of record NC_080781.1, read on the forward strand.
TATAATCATCTTTCTAAGAGTAGTAAGAAGCTTTCATTGAAACACAAGCCATATATTTCACCTGAATTTTGCTTTTTCTTCTCGTTCTTTGTTGGTATATTCTCTCACAGAGCTTTTTCTTTTCTAGTTCCTTTTTACATAAACTTCCACCAATATTCAGTTAGTTGTTAGCTATATCCTTTCCTTTCTTCTCATCCTTGGGCAATTTCATCCACTGTTGTGTTTTAAGTACCATATATGTGGTGATGATTCCCAAATATTCATTTCTAGCCTCCCTCATTCCTTTGAATTCCAGACCCAAACACTCAACTATCAGCTGCACTTTTTATTCACGTATCCAGTGATCATGAAAATTATCTCCAAACCATAATTCATCTCCACAACCACCATGACTTTCCCCAATTACTGAGCTCCTTAGAGCCATAAATAATGTTACTATCAAAGCAGATTACAAACTTCTCATCCTCAACTCTACATATACATGCAGTCAGCAAACAAATCCTCTGGATTCTCTTGATCTGCACTTCTTTCCTTTCTTCAAAGCCACTTCTCAAATTCAGACTCGACGCCTCTCCTGGCAAATTACAATTGTTCCCTAACTTTCTACTTCTGGTCTCTCTTTACGCTTTCATTCTTTACACTGCTTTTTGATTTTCCTTCTTTAAACACAGATCTGATCAAGCTGCAGTTGTGTTCTTTTTTTTTTTAATGCTCCTTAGTGCACTTTCTCTAATGCAAAACCTCATACAATATAATCCCAATGTATCTTTTGAGCTTTATTTATCTTCTAGTCATATTGATCTATTTGCCATGAAAGGGGAAAAAAGCCTCAATTCTTCTAATTTGGACCTTAGCTCCAGCTCTTCCTACAGTCTGGAATTCTATACTCCCACAACAGTGCTTTGACAGTTGTAGTCCTATTTATCTTAGAAGTCACAACTGAAATGTTTCCTCCTCCAAAAAATCATCCTATATCCCCCAATAACACATAATCTCTCACTTTTTTATATAATGTCTTTACAACTTGGTTAAAGAAGCTTTTTATTAATTATTTTTAAAAATTCATTTAATAAGTTTTTTGAGTTACTACTATGTGTGAGGCACAAGGGTTGCCCTGGTGCACAATACAGACCAGCTCCATACCCTTAGGAGTCTGACACTCTATCAGTGAGATAAATAAAGAAGGAGCCCAGTTCAGAAGATCCCACCATGTTGCAAAGTGCTATGACTGGGGTAAGAGGAGGGGACAACTTTAGATCAGACCATTAGGAAAAGTCTTCCTGAGGAAATGACATTGAGCTGAGACCTGAATGATGAGCAGAAGCTGGCCATATGAAAGTAGGAGTAAAAAGCATTTCAGATAGAGGCAAGAGCAAGTAAAAATCCCTGAAGGTGAGAAAAAGTATTTGAGGGCCAGAAAAGCACTACATACTTGAATGCAGTGAGTTGATATTTGCATATTTACTATGTGCAAGGTGCTGAAGAAAACAGAGATGTTTTTCTCTCAAGGGGTGTCAGTATAACAGACCAGACTAAAACTGATCCAACAATAATACAAATACATATTAAAATTTTGATAAGTGCTATAAAGGAAATGTAAAGGAGGGCACTTTGATGGGCTTGTGAGGTAGCAAAATGGAGATTTCCAGCAAATTGTCACATCTGTGGAGGTCAGAGGAGAATCTTCAGAGGCTGAAGATATTAGTCAGTCCTCAATACATAGATGAGTAATTGAAGTTTAGATTTAATAAAGGGCTCAAGGCTAAGACCTGAGGAAACCCAACATTAATAATCAGATTATTAATCTAACATTAATAACAAATAAGAATCAGATAAACCCACCAAAGAGTAAGACAAGGATAAGCCAGAGAGCTAGGAGGAAAACCAGAGTACCAGAAGCTAAGAGAAGTAAGAGCTTTAACAAAGAGGGAGTTAAGAACTTCAGCCAATGCTGTTGAAATGTCAACTAACAAGAGATTTGAAAAGTATCTACTGGACTGTGCAACAAGGAAGTCATTGGTAAAGCTTAGATAAATCAGTATTGGCGGAGCGGTGGGGACAGGAGAGAAACTGGAGCGAGTTAAGGAGAAATGGGAGGTAATGAAGTGGAGGCATGATGTATAGACACTTCTTCCAGGAGCTTGGCTGTAAGCCGTAGTAGAGAATTGGTAATTAGAATAGCCTTAATTAAAGTGATCCCAATATCATTTGGGTAGTTATTGATTTAAACCTCATTTTTGTCCTGTTAATTATGTGTTTTTAGATTGCCACCATTATTTTTATTTTCAATCACTATCAAACAAGCAGGTTAGACTCAAGGAATTTTTAAAGGCCTTGAGTTACTATTCAAAGGTCACACAGCTTAGAAGTAGCAGAGCTGAGGCTGAAGGCCATGGCTTCTGATTGCAAGTTGAGTGCACTACATGCTACCTCCAGTCAAAACCTGCATTCTAAATTCGTCCCTGAAGTATAACGAGGTAGGTTATCTTGGAGGGAATTGTTCAACAACCTCTCAGTGAAGGTTAACTTTGACTTTAGAGGAAATTTCCCTATTTTGCAGTGGTTTCAAATGAGATCTAGCACGCAGACACCTGAAGGCACCTGCTCTCAAGCACAGATTTTCACTAATAGCCCCACACCTGGGACTTTCATTACCCTCAGATACACACATGCACATAATTTGTTTCAGGACATAAATAGTTATATTTTCTTTGGGAATTTGCTTTGTGATATACACACATACACATATACAGATTAAAAATTATAACAATAATAAATTGTCCATAATCACATTTGTAATTGTTTCTGGTGCTCTAAATTCACTATAGAGAAACATCTGTGCGTCCCCACCTTACAGAATGGAAGAGCTGGAATGGACCACAGAGATCTTGCTGCCCAACACTGTCCTTTAATGATGCCAAACCATCTTGCATGGATCCATGGTAGAAAACACATTACTGTAAAATACTTTTAAAAGTCCCATTTATTGGAAGAAAAGACTACTATTGATTGCTAGTTCCCCCCCAAGTCTTTTTCCCACTTCTTGGATGCTATTATCAGTATTGTGGGATCTACATCATTGTCTGTAGCCCTGCTATACATGCTAATTAGGGAGAAGTCTCCCAAGTAATTACTTTCATAGTATTTATCTGGAAACATGCTCCCATTTCTAAGTATTTTTAGGGAATTATAATGAAAAATTCTTTAATTACAAAGTTACATTAAAATCTTAAGCAGAGCTAGCCATGATGGCCTAGTGGTTCAAGTTCGGCACACTCCGCTTTGGCGGCCCAGGTTCGGTTCCCGGGCACAGAACCACACCACTCATTTGTCAGTAGCCACGCTGTGGTGCTGGCTCACATAGAAGAACCAGAAGAATTTACAACTATACACAACTATGTACTGGGGCTTTGGGGGGTTGGGGGGAAGGAAGAAAAAAAAAGGAGGAAGATTGGCAACAGATCTTAGGGCGAATCTTCCCCTGCAAAAAAACAAAACAAAAACCTTAAGCAGAAAGTATGACATAACACAGATTAAACTTTGGATAGCCTGTATATAGACACCAAGAAGTAAAACGAGGATCTTTGTCTGAGAAATCCGTTTAACTTACCATCTTTACCATTTTATTCCTTAGTCAAGGGTCAATATGCAGCCACTTCCTGACACTTTCAGAGTGTACTGATTGCCCCTTCGCTGCTGTGCTTACATTATGAGAATCCCCTGGACTCCACTACATGTGCCAAGCCTTGGACATGGCAAGGCATGTTCTCTCTCAGCACCACTTCAGTGAGTATATCACGTATCCTCTCTATCGCCACCAGGATCACGAGCACACTACCTCTTTATGGCTGGTTAAGCACAAAGGTATTTGCCCCTCTGTTTTCCCTTCCTCTTTGCGTGTATGTGCACATACAAAAATAAGTCATTTAAATGCACCAAGGTGGGGTTTGGGATAAACATAAGGCTTCTTACACAATAACAGATTACATTATAATAATACACTTTGAAGAAAGTTTTTAACCACATAGAATGTATGGAACCTCAGTTCTGGAGAAAATTAGCTGTGTGAAATCTATCTACACTTTAAAAAGTACCTATAGGTTATGCCTAACAGGGAAACTTCTAATAGAAGGAGTTGTGGGCTTTGAAAATTGTCTTTTTAAGATGGCAAGCCAACTACAATAAAAATACATCTCTGATTAGGAATTATGGGCCAAAAGTAATACTTAAAAAGCTTGTCTTTCCTGACCACAGTAGAGATGATTAATAAAAGGCCAAGGACATCAACAATTAAATTACTGTCAGTGAAGTAAAGAAAGTTTCATTACAAAATGCAACAAGGGCAAGGGATAGTGTTGGGTTTCTGGCTTACAGAAGAGAAAATAATATATCTAAATGCAATTAGGTCCAGGCTCTGGGAAGAAGAAAGCAGGGATAGATCCCTCCATGCCATTGTGTGAGAGGATTTGTTAGACAAGGGAGGAAGACACTGCTGTTCCCTTTTGTGTATATCAAAGAGAACTTTCCAGTTCAGGTTTGTCACTGAGCCTCAGAGCACAAGCAAAGATGAGGGGCTTGTCCTTTTGTATTCCCTTACTGTCCTAAAGTCAGTTATGCATCAAGCTACTGGACATGAAGATGCATTCGGATATCTTTTATTTTCTTATCTTTTCTCCTTGAGAAAGTGCTTGCAATGATAACCAATTGATGTGTTCAACTGGCTTTGTCCTTACCGCATTTCCACGGAAAAAAATTATAAGTATTTATTGAGACCTACTACGTGACCAAGATTATTTGGTAATAGACTTAGCACATTATTTTATAATAATCTCCCACCTTTCGGGAAGATCTACACATGGTGATTTTTTCCCTTCAAGGCAGTGGGCAGAGAAATCTCCTTGAACAAGACAGCCACAACAATGCATATTTTGGAGCATTTCTTAAAGAACATCCAAGATAAGTAATCATGGATATATCGAATTTTCACACTGTGAATATTCACCTTTGTCGTTATGCACAGAGTGAGGTGAGGCAGATACTACAAAATCTCTAGGTTTGGCCAATAGATGTCAACTCTTAAAAATAACAACAGCAAAATTAATATGCAGTCACTATGTCTTATTTTACTTATTTGCTGAAGTAGTAAAAATGTATTTGCTAACAGCTGACATTTAACTAATGTTTTCTAGAACATTTTTTAAAAAGATAAATAGATTTGGGAGGAAACAAAATTCTGTTAACTTTTAATTAATGACAGAAGTAATTAATTATACTTCAATGAAGTTCCACGACTTCTTACCAATAAAGATAATATAGCAGGAACCCCAGTAGTGGATTCACAACACATACAACGCTGATATAAACTGCCGTCAGCTCAGGAAAAGAATATGGAAGATATTTTTCGGAGGCTCTATTTTGGAGCTATCTGAATGAATCACACACACGTCATATTGACCAAAAAAAGGCAAGTTGCAGAACACATATAATTAGATACTGTTTTTATGGAGTTTAAAAATGTACAAAACAATGTGATATATTTCTTAGGAATCAATAAATATGTAGTAAAAGTATAAAGAGTAACAACACAATAATAAACACCAAAATCAGTATAGTGGACATTTCTGTGGGAGATGGAGGTAACTGGTACAGGGAATTTAACTGAATTGGCTTTTGTTTCCTAACCTGAGTTTAGATACATGAGTATTTGTTGTCTTCATAGGTGTATGTCATTAAATGTGCTATTACAAGTTATTTTCAAAATGTACACAAAAGTAGAGGTGCTAGTTAAACGAACTGCTGTATACTCATCTTGTGTATCCAACAATTATCAAAATGTTGCCATATTTGCTTCATCTATCTTTGTTCTTCTTTTCTTTTCTAAAATGTATTTTAAAGCAAATCCCAAACATGTTATTTTATGTCCACATGCTGCAGTATACATATCTAAAAAATATGAGCTTTTAATAAACATAACAATGCCATCACTGCTAGTAACTGAAATAATAATTCCTTAGTGGCATGTATACCTAAAGACTATAAAAAATACTTCCCCTAATTGTATCAAGCCCCCGGTTTTTTTTTTTTTTTTCACAGTTAATTTGTTCAAATCAGGATCTACAAAACGTCCACACATGACATTTAGTTGTTAGATCTCTAGTCTCTTTTAATCTAGGGCATTCCTCCCTGCCATTTATCTTTTCATGCTATTGACCTGTTGCCGTAACTGGGTCAGTTCCTCCATGCTGTTTATTCTTCATTCTTTTTGTATGTCTTGAATATTGCATGCTTCTTAAAATATTTAAGACACTATTATGTTGAAAAGGTTAAGTATGGCATTCACACGGTTGTTGGTATTTTGAGGCATGGTGAGACGATAGAAATGGAGAAAAGTTGATTGTCTCGCACTATGCACTCTGTCTGTTTCAGAAGATGTGCCTGGATCTTCTTTGACTAACGAAAACACTGTGTGGTGAGAGGGCATGTGCTTAGACATTAATAGACAAGAGATGCTTCACCCAGAAGTACCAAATAGTGGGAATTCGAAGGAAATGGCACTTTATGAATAGCAGATCCTCTACTTGTTCTTTTTCTACTGATAAATAATCTTTTGATATTGACAGAAAGAAAAGACTTATTTAATTTAAATTCAGCAAATATTACTTAACACGTAGTATATGCAAGGCATTGTTATATACTGGGGGTCAGATACCAAGAGGATGATGATTATTTAATAATTAATAACAATAGCTGACATTTATATGAAAAATTAACTAGATATCATAATTCAATCTAATCCTCCAAATAACCCTATGAGATACCATTGCATTTCCTCTTATTCAAATGAGGCTCAGAGAGGTTAAGCAATCCGCCAAGGGTCTCGCAGCTGATAAGTGGTTGAAAAAGAATTATAGCTGAAATTTGAACTCTGATTCCAAAACAGAGACTTTTAAACACTATACTACACTATACTGCCTCAAATATAAATGCAATTCTCATGTGGACTAGAATAACTAGGACCCCCTGCCTTGCAGCAATCTGCTTAATTTGGTCCAAACTTCAATTTAATCCCTACTGCCCGTCAAAAGCCCATTCTCTCTTTCCTGTGGTTTCGTGTGGCTTATTTCCACATGTCTCCCTGACTTAGATTCTCTGATATTTGCAGTTTTTATCAACTATATTTGAATGGCTATATATCTTTCAGTATTTCATGTACTCTGTTTAGGTTTTTGTCTACATTTTTGTTCCTATACCTACCCTATCCCTCTTCACTTGGGGAATGAAATAGATATAGATGATATAGACATAGATACAAATACACATGTAAGCATTTTCCATTGAGTTCCTATCACTGAGTTTCTTTTTGTCAAAAATAAGTAAGCTTGGCCAGAGTAAGGAGGTAGGGTTTATAGAGGAAAAACACTTGAATGGAGTCAGAAGCCCTGGCCTTTAGTACTGGACCTGCCAGTGTCTGTTAGACCTTGAAAACTTCACCTGAATGTTGGTTTCCTTATGAATAAAGTAGGAAAATTAGAATTCCTGCCAAGGCTGTTGCAAGGGTCTGTGAGGAGACACACTTTGAAGAATTCTAAGCTATGAAGTGTTGCATAATTTTGAAGCAAATAAAAAGAGGAGAGCTTAACCACTCTAACCAAACTTCTAGCAACTCTGCATTCACATATCTCAATTGTATCCCTGGAGGCTCACCTCTGGTTCATATCAGTTGGTAGCAGTAAATCAATACCATTTCTCACTCTTTTGACTGGGAATAGTGAAATTTCTGCTTTAAGAGAGCTAGAAGTAGGATTATCACGTAGATACTATTAGCTGGCAGCACCTCTCATTAACCTCCAGACTAGAATTGGTGTATTTCTCACATTCTACATTAATTTCCCCAACTAATTTACTTACATTTCCTTGAAAACATTGGTGCCAGCATCGATATTATATATATATAATGAACATTTTATATATATATTTTATATATATATATAATACATATATTTTAATTTATATATATATATATATTCAGGTAAATTGAACATACATATATATATATATAAATTCAGGTAAATTCAGATAAAAATATATATTATATATATATATTTGATATATATATATTTATTTAGGTAAATTGAGCGAATGTCAAATTGGAAAATAGAATGTACAAGGAAAGCTTTAATAATAGCATTTACAAGGCTTTTTTTTTTTTCTTTTCAGGCACTAGAAGGTGCTATCATTTTTATGCTAAATTGCCTGTAAACAAAGCAGTTTCAAATCTCAGGATCTAAATTGACAGTATTGTACTAATATGCTTTTTTCTTTATCAATTTCCTTGAGATGTAATTTATATAAAATACAGTACACTCATTGTGTACATTTTAAGTGTACAATATGATGAGATTTGTCAAATACACCTGCACAATCACCACCACAATCAAGATATAGAACATTTCCATCAGCCTAAAAAGTTCCCTCCTGAGCCTTTGTGGTCAATTCCATCTCCTGACCCATGGCCCAGGCAACCAGTGATCTGATTTCTGTGACTACAGATTAATTTTGTCTTTTAGAATTTCGTATAAATGGAGTCATACCGTATGTCATATTCTGTGACTGGCTTCTGCATTTAGCCTAACGTTTTTGAGATTCATTCATATCGTTGTATCAGTAGTTTCTTTCTTCCACTATTATATTCCATTTTTCACATACATCATAAGTAGTTTTTCTATTCACCTATTGATGCTTCTTGAGTTGTTTCCACTTATTAACTATTATGAATAAAGCTTACATGAGCATTCATTTACAAGGCTCTGTATGGACATAAGTAAGCTTCATTATCTCTTGGATAAATGCTTAGGAGTGAAGTTGCTGATTCACAGGAAAGTATGAGTAGTCTTTTAAGAAAATGCCAGACTTTTTAAAAGTAATTATACCATTTTGTGCTCCCATCAACAATGTCTGAGAATTCTCGTCACTCTATATCTTCTCTAATATCTAGCATTTTTAGTGTTTTTAATTCTAGCCATTCTGGTGGGTGTGTCATGGTATCCCATCATGGTTTTTAATGCATTTTATTAATGACAAATGAACATCTTTTCATATGCTTAGTGGCCATTCATATATCTTCTTATGAAGTATCTGTTTAAATAATTATCTATTTTTATCTGGTTCCTCATCAGCTTATTATTGAATTGTGTTAGTTATATATTCTGTATATTACTACATTGTTAGATATAAATATTTTGCTTTTGTTTCATACTAAATATTGTGTACTCTAAGGTAGAATTTAATAGTTTTTGATTTTATGCTTAGGTATATCATCTATTTCAAGTTGAGTTTTGTGTATTTGGTGAGGTAAGGATCAAGTATGTTTTTTCAGATGGATCTCAAGTTGTTCTAGCATCATTTATTGAAAAGGCTACCATTTCCCATTGGCACCTTGGTTTAAAATCAACTGAACATATGTGTCTGGGTTTATTTCTAAACTTTCTATTCTGTTCATTTTTAACTATAGTCATCCTTACACCAATTAATAAATCATCTTGATGATTGTAGTTTGATAGTAATTCTTTTTTTTTTAATAATTTTATTTATTTATTTTTCCCCCAAAGCCCCAGTAGATAGTTGTATGTCATAGCTGCACATCCTTCTAGTTGTTGTATGTGGGACGCAGCCTCAGCATGGCCGGAGAAGCGGTGCGTTGGTGCACACCCGGGATCCGAACCCGGGCCGCCAGTAGCAGAGCGCGTGCACTTAACCGCTAAGCCACGGGGCCGGCCCATGATAGTAATTCTTGAAATCAGGCAGAATAGTGCTCCAATTTGGTCGTCCCTTTGAAATGTTGTTTAGGCCGTTTTAGGTCCTTCAAATTTTCATATTAAGTTTAGAATCAGCTTACACATTTCTATAAAAATATTCTTTTCTGGACATTGTAAAATCCATGCAAAGTAATCAACAAGCCTCTAGTCTCTTCAGGAACACCTTAGGTAATATGAAGGCAATGGCTGCTGAGTATTTTTCTAACTTAGCATAGATTAAAGCCATCAAAAGTGTTTCTAAGTATTTTTTGTAAGTTTTGCAAGCAAGGGTTTTGTAATGATAATTGGGAGACTTGGGTGTAAGAGTGTTTTAAATAGCCAAGTGTTTTGTGTGTGTGTGTATGTATTGTGTATGTATATGTATTGTATCTATTATCTAGATAAGATATTATATAGATAGATATATATAGTATATGTATCTATTATACAGATAAGGAGAGAGTCACTCACAGAGAGAGAATCTTTATTATTTCAAGAGTACATTTGAATATATTGCTGAAAGACCAGTCCTGTAGAATTTGTACCAGTTAACAAAGGACCTGTAGAAAATCCACTGAAATGTTGGACATTCAAGATTAGTAACACTTGACAGTGAAGGAAACTGTTATGCCTTTGGGCCAAATCTGTATTTCTATGTGTGACATTGAGTTAAATTTTTCTGTGCTCCATCCTTCAGGAAAAATCACCTTAACTTACTTATGAATTCTTCTTGAAATAACACTAAAATTAAAAGAAATCCTATCATATTTAATATGTTGTTTCACATGTTCTGACTTTGTTAAATTTTCTTTATGTATAGATCACCAGTGTTTCTTAGAGTTTGAGTTTAAGTATCCACTGTTACATGTCTTTATTCTCTCTCCTACAGGCCCCCTCCACTGACAAATTAGCCAAGAAAAGTCCAATTTGTATTTTTTATGGTTCAAGTTCTGTCAGGATATGCCATAATATTCTATTAGAGACTAGTGGTGCAGTGACAGGGAAGACAAAGAGGTTCTGCTCTGTGCTTTGAATGCTGGTCTTTTCTATTAAGAATGTGACAATCCGATGGACTTCTGAAACCTGAAAAGCCACTTCTAAAATCCCTGGCGGACCCATTCTCTCTGATATAGGATATGTGTACAATACTTTGGCTCTGAGCCAAAATACTTAGCACTGTGTCACAAAGTAAAGTGACATTTCCATAACCATAACCCTTTTGAAATGTATCCACGTAAAATTTTAAGTGAAGCTTCTATTACCAGTTCTATCTTGTCATTCTTTAGAAGAGTTTGTTCCTAAAGAGTGATGTTAAATCCTACACAGCAGATGGAGCTCATGAACAAAGCTGCTTTTGTGAGGACCAACGCTAGGTAACTCACTACTTTATTACATGGAATTGGCCATCGACAAATTAGAGACCATGCATGCAGAGACCATCACAATGTCAGAGGCCTGTGCACTGCTCAGTGAGGAACTGTAGAGGTAACTGGGGACATTCAACATGGAGAAGACTTGTAGATAACATGATGATGGTCTTTACAAACCTTATGCACTTCCATGTGGAAGAATGATTTGGAAATAAAAGGAGTTGATTTTCAGACACAACTAAGAAAGGTGCTTTTGGTAATAATTAGAATTGTGGAAGGGGCCATCTTATGAAGTGACAAGTTAGAATGTTATTACTAATGGACAGAGTGTGAGATCTGAAGTCAGGTAAAGAGCAGGTGTTGCATCAGGGTCCTATTCCTTACCTTGTGACTTGAGACAAGTTACTTAAAGTGCTTGAACCTTAGGTTCCTTGTCTGTAAAATGGCCTAACCGCTAGAGTTGTATCATGAAAACTGTATGAGATGGTGTCTGTGAAGCACCCAGCACAGTGCTCAGCTGCTGGAACATTCTCTCTCTGTCTCTGAAGGATTCCCAGCTGAGGTGAATGCTCAAGTGAAGAACTGAGGCAGGAACTTTCCCAGGCCTGGTAGGAAACTGGATCAGATAATCTCTGAGGTCTCTTCCAACTCTACAATTCTGACTGGTATATATCTGTGCAAAAATACTCAACTACTCAAAATATTTAAGACTCATTAAATGGGTAGCTATAGAATGTCATAAAAATCTACTCAAACTCAGATGATTAACCACACTAAAATCTGATCACATTTCCTCTGTAGATCTATTTTAATAATTTATGCTTGACTTATGAGTTTAGAATAAATGCCAGATTCCATCTGTATTCAGTACTTGCAGCCAATTTCCAGTTTCAGGAAGTCATAAAGTATAAAGCATGCAGGATTGGGTCTGCTCAATTGTCCATCTGACTATTCTGACAGCAGCAAAAAGATTTGGTCTGTGAATAAAATGCAAGCTGCCCTCATAAGGTTAGGAATCGAGTTTGAGTCTCCTTATTCAGCTATTTTACATCTTCCATCAGTGAATTGATCTAAACCTTTGCTGAACCTTTTTACATTTTTAGTCTATAAAACATCTTCATGATCAATGCCTCCAGTGCAAAGTAGCACTTTCCTTTTTTATCTACAAAAATGGCTTGCTTTCAGAATGCCCCTGGTCCTGATATTAGATTAATATGTGGATTTTAGTGGAAAAGTGCTCTACATTTTTTTCCTATCTAAACCAGTCATTGCTTTATAGATTTCTGTTTGACTTTGCCGACAGAATATTCCAAACCATTTCCAGTCAGGCTGTGATTTCTGCAACTTCATGCAACATATACTGTGTGGATTATCCATGATTTTTCCAAGAGTAAGTTCCTTTTCCTTTTTAGCCTCTGGATTTCCTGGCACTATTCAGTATTTTTGAGGCTTCTTTGGTTGCCCCTATTTCTAATCACTTACTGAACATCTCTGCTGGCATGTCCTATAGGAACCTCAAACATCAAATTCAGTGTGCCCAAACTGAACGAACATCTCTCTGATCTGCCCGAATTTGCTCCTCCTCCATATTCCCTTTTCGTTTGTCCTCATGACAGAATCCTGGGGTCATCTTAGATTATTCCACATATTTACCCACATATTTATCATTTCTGTTACTCTCCCTTTTTTCCTATAGATTCAAGTTACTATTCAGTATCATTTCATATTTTACATAAGGCAGGTCTGGTAGCAATGAACTTGATTCTTTATTCTACCATCTCAAATCTGCTATTGAGACCACACAGCAGATTTCTTTTTTCTGTTATTGTACTCCTTTTAATTGTCTCCTTTTGACTTAAGTTTGTCCTGCTGATTATTTTTTAATTTAAATGACAGTTTGCTAAATTTGTTTAACTCCATTTTTATTTTTGTTGTTGGTTTATGATTTCTTGTTTTTTTTTTTTTTTTTTTTTTTAATGGCTGTTGTCCCTTCCTTTGTCTATTTGGATACTCGAATAATACTTATTTTAAGATAATTTTGAGGTTCTTCCACTATTTTAACCCTATTGGCAGTGAATTTATTTGACTATTAAGTGTGCTGGCAATCTTTCTTAGAGTGTTCCTCATGTCCTTTGGAATTCTCGTTTTCAGATGCATCTCCAGCAGCTTTTCCTTTACCCCTCTCTCTCTGTGTTTAACCATCCCTATCTAGCAGCTTTGTGGTTGCCTCCACCTGGGCTCTGACAACCCAGGGGTCATGGCTCTCCTGTCTCAGAGAGATGATGGGGAATTGGCAGATACTATCAATAAAAACAATGGGATATTTGGCCCCTTTCTTAGACCCTGAGGATTTCTTTGGCTCTTCCAATCACATGTATGAGCTTTATATAAAATGAAAAACTTAAACAGTGGGTACAGCCTTTTTCAGCCTCCTTTCACAGGAAGCTCATTCTGCCAGGGATGCTGATTTCATTCAGTGAACTTGACTGAGATTTCCAGCAGCATATTCAATGTTTTCCTTCCTGTTACCCTGTAGGCACTTAACTCCCAGCTTAATAGGAGGACCCGTAGTTCAGCAGGGCCAAGATTTCAGGACTACTTCACACTACATGTGTTTGTAATGTTTCTGGTCCATAGATATTTTTATCTTATTTTTGAGTGTGCTATTTTTAAATTCCATGTATTGACTTTTTTTTTAATCTAACATGAGCTTGAACTGAAATCACAAAGTGGTCATAAAATAGACATGTCTTTCAAATCCGACCCCTTCTCTCCATATCCACTGCTACATTATGTCACAACAGTGCTATTGTAGCAGCCTCCTAACTGCTCCCCCGGGTGTAAATTCCTCCTATTTCCATCTGACCTCCAAGGGCTACTCAGAGTATTCTGTCTAAAACACAACACTTTGCTGCCTTAAACATGCTTGTAAGAAAATCCAAATGCATTAGCATGGACTACAAGTTCCTTCATTTTCTTGCCTCAGTTCTCCGCTCTTATCTTAGTTTCACTTCCAATAAAACCTTCCTCCCTAATATACTATAGTTTGCTTGTTTATCTTGGTTATTGTCTCCTTCCCCCACTGGAATGAAAATTCCATAAATGCAGAAAATTGAAGCTGTTGTTTCTTTCCTCACTGCTACATCCCTAGCATCTAAAATAGTGCCTGGCACATGATAAGCACATAGTAGACACATGATAAATATTTGTTGAATGAATAAATAATTTCTTGTCATTTTGCATAAAATAAAGTACATTATGTGTTATTATCATTTATAATATCTGATGTACTGTATTTTATAACTTAAATTTTTTTCATTTTCTTTTGATGGATCATCCTCTTCTCCCTCACACTGAATCCATGAAAGCCCTTGGACATCAGTCCTTGAACCCCTTCTTGTCTTCTCTGCATTTACTCCCTAAGTGATCTCATCCAGTCCTGATGTCATATATATTCTTGACTCCCAATATATATCTTCAGCTCCAACCTTTCCCCCAAACTTCTAATTCAGGTATCTAATCAATTACCTGACATTTTCATTTGGATATCTAAGAAATATCTCAAAATAAGGTTGTCTATAAGCAAACTCTTGATTCTTCTCAAACATGATTCTCCCCCAGTAAACAGGACCTCCTTTTCTCAGGCTCCCCAAATTTGGCATCATCCTTTACTCCTCTCTTTCTCTCCTACCTTGCATCAAATTCAACAGCACATAATGTTGCCTCTATTTCAAACCACTCCAAATCTGACCCCTTTCCAACATGTCTATGTCTACCACCATAGTCCAAGCCACCAACATCATGTTTCTAGATAAGTGTAAAAAATATCCTAACTGGTACCCTGCTTGCACTCTTGAACCCCTAGAGTTCATCTTCTCGCAGAAACTGGAGTGAAATTTCTAAAACATAAATAAGATTATCACTCCCATGCTGAAAACTCAACAACGGCTTTCCATTAAATAAATAAAATAAAATCCCTTAAAATAAAATCCAAACTCTTAACCATGGCCTACAAGACCTTGCATGATCTGGCCTTTGGCCCTCTTGGCCCCTTCTCTTACCCCTTTTCCCTTGTTCCTCTATTCCAGTCATGCCATCCTTCTAACTGCTCTCAAAACACACAAAGTATGTTACTACCTTAGGGGAACTTTCACTTCCTTCTGCCGGGACTGTGCCTCCATCATGAATTTTCATGACTTACTCTTTATTTCAAGTCTCTTCTCAGATATCACCTCCGCAGAGAGGTGTTCCCTGACTACCACATATTATAGTCACCATTTCACCCTTATTCCCAACCCTCAGTCACTATCTCTGTGTCCTACTTATTTTAGTTCACAGTGCCTATTAATATCTGGATTGTATGATTTGTTTACCTGTTTATTGTCTGTCTCCCCCTTTTAGAATGTCAGCTTCATGAGGACAGTTACTTTGTCTATTTTGTTCATTACTGTATCCTTAGCACTTCAGTCCTTGGTATATATATTGAAAAAATATATGCTTAAGAGCTGACTATCATATATCCATTTCCACATGCTTCTTGACTCACCTGAGAATAAGAAACCAAATATAACAGGTAAGTTTACGAGTTATATCCATGTTGGCTAAGCAACACTCTTGTGCTAGGTTCTGAGCTAGATAGGTACTGAGGATACAAAGATGAACCAAAGTGGTCCTATCCTCAAATAGCTTATAGCCTAGTGAGAAGGCAAACACATAGGCACATTATGACTTGTATGTAGTCAGGTTTCTGTAGTCAAGTCGTCTCTTGACTTTGTGCTTGGGGCTAAGCACTGTGACTGTTTTTCCTCTGCATGCTCAGGCTCTACCAGTCAGAATATGCTAAGCGTTCCAATCCAGCAAGACACAATACTATAGGAGGGCAAGGGAAGGAGTAGTCCATTTGAAAGAAATCAGAGGAAATAAAGGAAAAATCAAAAGTGTCTCTCCTTGAAGGCATGTATAAGCTTTTGCTAGGATTAAAAGATTTCCAATGGAATTTCATACAGCAGACAAATATCATGCAAAGTCTTGTGGAGGATGACAGTGTAAAGTATGTCTAACACCTAGGACTGGAGTCCTGGCTCATGGACTTGTTGGTTGTTTATATTTGCTAGGCATCCTACACGTATATTGAATTTGTACCTGGAACATATCCAAAGGATTGAGTTCCTGGATCAGAACTCTTCCCTGGATCACCATTCTACCATTTCTATGTTAAATGCCCAGCCTAGAACCTATTTACTTTAGGTTAATCTTTCCATCCATCTATTGATCTGTCCATCCATCCATTCTCTATCTAGGTACTATTTAGTTAATGCTCACTAGTGCAATCAGATACAGAGGAGCTCAGTGTGGTGAGGACACAAATACATAGACAGCTATTTACTAGATCTTGGGGATACCAGGGTGAATGAGGCGTAGAATTCTTGAATAAAATAGATGCTACTGTTATATTCAGGGCACTCACCATCTAAAGGAGAAAGCAGGCTAAGAAGCAATTACAGTACAATGTGGTAAGTGCTAATATGATAAACATAGAGTGTTATGGGAGCAAAAAGACAGATCACCTAACCCAGCCTGGAGTTACAGTTGAGGCTTTTCAGAAGTAGGATGGCTAGAAGTTAGAGGTTTGCCAGAGTGGGGATAAATATTTCAAGAGGTAGAAGAAATTTATAAAATGACCTAGAGTTAAGAGAGAATGACATATTTAGGAAATAAAAGTAGTCCAGTGGAAAGAATGCTGACACTTCCTTTGTTATGGGGTTTGGGGTTTGTAAAAAAATCAAAAACATGGGCAAAAGAGTGAGAATTAAAAGTTAACTAGGCAGGGCCAGCCCCGTGGGGTAGCAGTTAAGTGCATGTGCTCTGCTGCTGGCGGCCCGGGTTCGGATCCTGGGTGCGCACTGAGGTACCGCTTGTCAGGCCATGCTGTGGCGGCATCCCACATTTATCTCCTGTGGCTTTCAAGATTTTCTCCTTGTCTTTGACTTTCAGTATTTTTATTGATACGTCTGTTTCTGAGTCTCCTTCTATTTATACTACTTAGAGTTTATTAAGCTTCCTGTGTTCATTATTGTTTTTCAGTATATTTGGGACATGTTCAGCCACAATTCTTCTAACATTATTTCTTCTCCTTTCTCTCTCTTCTCTCCTTCTGGTACTCCCATTATGTATATGTTGGTATGTTTAATGATGTCCCACATTTCTCTTAGGGTCTGTTCATTTTTCTTCATCCCTTTTTCTCCCTATTCTTTGGCTTGCATAATCTCTCTTGATCTATCTACATGTTTGATAATTCTTTCTTCTGTCAGTTCAAGTCTACTGCTGAGACCCCCCCCAGTGCATTTTTGTTTCAGTTATTATACTTTTCAACTCCAAAATTTTCATTGGTTCTATTTTAAAATTTCTATCTCTTTATTTATTTCTTTATTTGATTTGACATCTCCTCATACCTTTCTTTACTTCTTTAATCATGTTTATCTTTAGTTCTGTGAGCATATTTATAATGACTGCACTGAAAGTTTTTTCTGTTTAATCTGACATCTGGTAACTCTTGCAGTTTTTGTTGCCTTCTTTTTTTCCAATGTCTGGATCATACTTGACTATATCTTTCATGACTTGTAAATTTTGTTGGAAACTGCAGATTTTGGATAATTCGTTGTTGCAATTCTAGGTACTGGTTTCCCACTCTGGGGCTTATTTATTTGTTTAGTGATGGGCTGTATTATTTTAGAGAGGTCTATTCCTTCCTCTCCTCCCACACACACACAGTGTTAAGTCTCTGTTGTTGTTTCTCTGTGTAGTACAGCTTTGGTTATGCCCACAGTAACTCTGTGATGACAGTGGTACAGTTAGGGCCCTCATTCAGTCTTTCCCTAAACACACTTAGCAGTTAAACTCCACTGATTAAAGACCAAGATTGCTCCATTGTTTTCAACAATGCCCTGGAGCATAAATTTCTTTTTTAAAAATTGTATATATTTAAAGTGTACAACTTGACAACTTAGTATACATTACATTGTGAAATAACCACAATCAAGCTAATTCAGAATCTTTACAATATTGAGTCATCAAAGGACAAGATATTATTCACCCGATTTTTTGCAGTGCTTTTAAACCCTCCAAACCCTACATCAATCACACAGAAATGCAGAGGCAAACAGATTACAGCAAATGTTACCTAAATTTCTATACCTGCTACTGGAAAGAAAAGCACTGAGAAATCTATTTACTGTACGATAAGTAACAACTTGCTGTTCTTCTCCATCCAGTGCTTAACAATTACTTTTCTCTACTCCTTCTTTCACTGTTACTATTCTTCATGACCAATCAGCACTACTTCTTGTGACCTATATGCTGCTGCATCCTTCACTCTATCTTTCCTGGTCGTTAGAATGAGAAACTGGAGAGCATCATATAAGTGATGCTTGACACAGGAGAACACCATGGCCATTTCATTACGTAGTGCTTTATTAAGTACATTATTAAGTATAGAGCTTGAAGGCGGGGTCATGGGAATCTACCTTTCACATTCAGAATACTGTCAAACAAAAAAAAAACGTCATCGGTTAATCCCTGAACTGATCCCATTACGGGAGGAGATTGTAGATGGTGGTGCTGTATGCAGCTGTTCTACATGTACTCCTTCATCCTGTCTCTATGTCCCAGGCATATCTTCAGCTTCTTGCACCTCTCTGTCAACCAAATACAGTTTGTTCTATCTTATAGTCTCTAGTTGCTACCCTATTTTTTCCTATTGGCTTCTTTTCCTCATTTATTTGAATTAACTGGCCCTCAACACCTGTTTTTCCCTGGAATGTTGTCCTTCAGGTTTTACTTAGCCTCATGTTAATGGTATCAGCCTCTGATAATAGTAGTAATTGCACCTAACATTTATTAAGCTCTTAGACTATCAAACTCAATCCTGATTCTAGCATCACGTGGTAGGTACTATTATTACCTCATTTTCACACAAGGAAATGGAGGCTCATTTAGTTTAAATCACTTCTCAAGTGTCACAAGCCATCAAATGACAAAGTAGGAATTTTAACCTGAGAGCTGCATTCTTTTAACAATGATTAATGCCTAATACAGACTTATTATACCCTCTCACCTGCTCCTGCTCTTGGGTCTTAAAGCTTCAGTCCAGGTTGTAATCCTGTGTCTTCTATCACCTTCCTCTCCCCACTTATTTACGACCGACATTCAGAAGAATACGTTTCAAACAATTTGACTGAGTCAAAGAAAGCAATATGCAGTGGCTGGAGGAGGAAGTGAAGTTTAGAAGGATTTTCTTCAAATGGTGGAGATCTGAGCATGTTTCCAAGCTGAGGAAAGGGTTCCAGGTTAGGGGAGGAGAGATTGAAGATACAGGAAAGAGGATAAGTGATGGAGCAATTTCTTCTTCCTAAGAAAATTATAATTCTGTGGTTCTGGGAAAGACTAGACAGCTCTTGTTACAGCAGTTCCAATATGAAACCAGCTGCGGGCCCACTAGCCTGGCATTTTGATGAAACAAGTTTATAGGAAAAAATATATAAAGCAAACTATTTAAAGATGGCTTGTTTGAAATGATGCCAACCTTAACTTAATAGCAATTTTAAAGGGTAAAAAAGTGAAAGATTTTAAGGATTTTTTGGAACTATTATGGTACTTACTATAATACATTGCTTTGCCAAAAATATTCTCGAAACTGAGCAATTTAAGAAGCTATTTTGGAAAGTAATTGCAAATATTTTCCATTAAAACAGTCTCATTTTCTTTTTTTTTCATTAAAATCTCAAGTAAATACATAGCCATACATAGAATATTATTTATCGTAAGACACATCTCACAGTATAATAAAACCTTAGATGAGACTTTGGCATACAAAGCGAATTTAATTCCGTTATTAAGGATTTTTTCATTTTTTTCTTTAAAGTAAGATCTCAGATATTATTCATTTTGTGAACAATATTCCACTGATAGCCACAAAGCTGTCTATTCACTGGACTAACAGAATAGATATTTTGCTTTGGTCTTTCAAATCAAATAGCTGATTAACCTTTTAACTTCCTTTATCTTTTTTGAATGAAGCAAATCCAACAGCCATTCATGTTATATAGAGTGTACGGAGCTACTATCAGGAACTGTTACCCTCTCCGCATCTTTTGCTCACTCCTCCTCATCTTGAACCAGTCAGCAGTTCACAGATGCGCTCTCTTGCAAGCTAATGGCCCTGTCACACTCGAGGACTGGATCTTCTGGGGACAATAAAAGAATAAAAAGTAGCTTTAGATCCTCTTTCAGGAAAAATGAAGAATATATACATAAATACAGTATTTTGCATAGGATTTCAAGGGGATAAAAATCCATCTGCAGTTAATCCATGAATCTTCTAGGAGTCACTTAAGAATTCTTACTGTAGAAAGTTCTTTTGATTCTGTTTCTCTGTTTATGTTGACAGTCCAGAATGAGAAAACAGAAAAAAAAAAGGCAATTATCAACAATACAATAATGTATCTCCTACAACTGAAGGATATGAGTTCCTAGATCAAAAGGGGCCACCAAATAGAAGGAAAACGACTGAAACTATGAGACATCATCAAGAAATTTCAGGATACTAGTGATAAAGAGAAAACAGCAAAAGCTTCCTCTTGCAGTCAGGACGCTTTGGACTGGAGAAAAAAATAAAGGAAATTCTCACTCAAACCTGCATAAATAATAAGCAAATTAATTATCTTACTAAATAAAAGATAGCATAGAAGTAGGGTAGGTTCCAGTAATAACATAATCAGAAGCTCAGTTGAGGTCATTAAGAACCCCAGTTTTATCCACCCCTTCCTTCTTCCTCTTTATCTCCCTAAGTCTGCTTTCCTTAATGTTCACAAAATAGTTGTCAGCAGCAATGAAGGCTACAAATTTTGTAGCTCACAGTCAGGAGAGTGAGAACTCTCCCCACCAATATGCTGAGTCCTTTCCTTCAGTTTTATAGGATAATTAATGTCACATGCCCATTTCTGGGCCAATATTAGCAGACAGGGGAACACCATCTGCTGATTGTCTTAAACTAATCAGGATACTATTGCAAAACTGATGGGATAAATACCTGAACAAATTTGAGTTGAATGGATGTGTAAATGAAGAAATATAGTCATAGTACACTACCTGGTTCTGCAGTGAATACATTTTACGGAATGATAATAATTAAATAAATATTGATGGTGTCTCTGAGGGGGTCCAATAAATAGCCCCTTCTTTTTCCTACCTGGAATTTGAACAAATTGAGAAGTAAAAAGCAGCAGATTGGAAGCCAGAATATCACTATTATTACTTATAAAACTGGAGGATATAGCTTCGTGTAAGAGCAAAATGGACCTTCTAACTTAATCCCAGGCAGGCTTGCCCACCCACTCATGGCAACATTGGATAAGGGAAGATCTCTCTCCACAGAAGAGCAAACTATCCTCCTGAAGGAGCGCTGGGAAACACTGCTTCTTGTGGACAGCTCATTCTGAAGAGGATGAGAGGAAGCTCTGAGAACATGCTCCTTTATTTTTCTGAATTTATCTGTCAAATAAGTCACTTAACTCTCTTGGTGTGGAGTAAACTTGCAGGAAACAAATACCAAGTGTAACCCTAATGGGGCTCCCATCCACTTAGAAACAGCAGGAATGGGAAATAAGCAATCCAAAAACAATTTAATTAGAAATTTGCTTTTAACTATCTTGGGAGAATGGCAAGGATGTAAATGATAAATGAGGGTGAGGGGCATCAAGGGAGCTAAAGTTCGTCTTTCATGATAGTAAGGCACTAGAAAATGCACACGTATATCGTTTACAACTACAGTGAGGTGAATGCTAAATAAAATAGCAAAATTAGTCAAAGGTACTTGGGTCTGGTGTGTGGGATTGTAGACTGGGAAGTAGTGAGATAGAAAACTAATAATTTTTGTTATAAATATTCTAGTACTACTTGATAATTTAAAACATGTATGTATTACTTTGATAAAACATTAAAGCCATTCTTTAAAAAAATTGTCATAGTATATGAAAATACTACCCTTACTTTAAACCTTTTAAGATAAAATTCAAGTATTGTTCTGAAAATATAAAGAATGATCACTTCTAGGGGCCAGCCCAGTGGTGTAGTAAAGTTCACGCACTCCACTTCAGTGGCCTGGGGTTCATGGGTTCAGATCCTGGGCGCAGACCTACACACCACTCATCAAACCATGCTGTGGAGATGTCTCACACACAAAATAGAGGAAGATTGGCACAGATGTTCGCTCAGGATCAATCTTCCCCCCCCCAAAAAAAAAAGCATGATCACTTCTGGACAAGCAAGATCAGTCCAAGCTTACTTCAAATGCATGAATATTAACTAGAATTGTAACCTGCTATACTTTGTATTTCACCTAAATCTAAAATTATGTACTTAATATATGCTCTCATTTCTTCATAAACATTTGTCTACCTTTGTATCCCACATGACCAATGTTTTATTTTTAAATACTTTGTTATGGAAATTATCAAACATATACAAGAGTGAAACTAGTTTAATAAACCCCCATAAACCATTCTTGCAGCTTCAGGACCAATCTTGTTTCATGTATGCCCCCTTATTGGATTATTTTGAGAAAATATATTTTTAATTCATACATACGTTAATATCAAAATTTTATTCTGTCCATTACGTCCAAAGAGAATAGCTGATTCCTTAAATATGATTATGTCTATATCAGTAGACTTCCATCTTAGGAAATACCATCATAACAAAACTTTGTCTATATAATGATTTTACACTATGACAAACTAAATTTAGTACTTCATTGATCTATTTGGTTCATTTATCAAATGAAAATGCCAATATCAGTGATGAAGAAATTAACTAGGTATTTTTTTTATGTATAACTGTGTGTAAGTATAATGCAAGGTTTTTGTTTGTTTTGTTATCGTTTGTCCATGTGAATACTCCTGTGTCTGATTCTGAATGCTGGAGAGCTGGGGCCAAGATGGTAGCTGGTGAATATTGCCTGGCTCTCTCCTCTGGGAAGGAAGAACTGAGCTTTTACAGGAGCAGGGAGGAGCAAAGCCAGGCCTCAAAGAGAAAGGGAAGTGAAAATGTAACATGTCTAGAGCTAGATACTGCATACCTGTTCTTATTGATGGCTTTCACATCACAGATTCTAATTGGAAGACACGACACGTTGTGTATTGTGTTCATCTTGAAGGCTGACAATACTTTGATTGATTCAGCTGTTACAACTGGTATTGATTGTAAATACAGCAAAATCTCATTAATTTTGATCTAATTGATTTCTGTATTTACAAAACTAAAACTGTGAGGTTTTAGCCTGAAGACAATTAGCATTGCTTGATTATTAAGAGATAGCAGGAGTGACCCATCAGTCACTACTGCTCAATCTTGCTGTCGGTGGCAACTTCTGCATGCTGTGTAGACTCTCCTCCTGTACTCCCATCCTGCACTGTGACAGAGACAGAATGAATAGATATGATTGATGGAAATCATGATCAGCTTTGGTTATAACTAAATACATTATCCTGATAGAAAAAAATACGTGAAGTCTAAAAATAGTAAAAGTTCTATTTACAGAATTTTATAGTACATTTACTAAAATACAAAAAATGCATACAGTTACTCCGTATATTTTACACTTGAAAATGCTTATAGAGAAGCACTTCTGAAGAAATCTGTCCTTGATTAACCACAACCTTGTTTTCTTTTCTCTCTTATGTGGCCTCCCCCAAGACTTTACAAATAATTCTGGTCCATGAAGCAGAAGATGACAAGGCAAAACTGCTTTCATTTATTATATATCTGCATACATATATATATATATATATATATATATATATATATATATAGTAAACCACACATGTTATATATTTTATTATTATATATTTTATTTTTTTAGTCCCCACAATATAATCATCTTCACCTTGAGGTACTAAGATGGCCCCAAACTGTAAAACTCACCGGTTCTATTGCAGAGGCTGTTTCCATTCAATTTAATTGAAGAAACACTTGATGTTATTTGCCTTTTCTAGTTATAGAACATTCATTGAGCCCAATGTGAGACATTATTTAAAATGTTTTACTTTAATGTTCTAGTTTATTAATTAATTGAATAAACATTTACTGATCACCTGCTATGTACTAGGCCCAGTTCTAGGCACAGTGAATATGGAGGTGAACAAAATAAAGCCCTGGCCTTCCTGGAGTTTACATCCAACTGAAGAACCCATTACAAAAATAATGTTCAATACACTTTACCAATCTTTTGAGAGAGAGACAATTATTTTCATTCTCACTTTATAAATTAAAAAAAAAAAACTGAGGAACAGAGAGGGGAAATGTTTTATCCAAGGCCAAATTCCAAGCAGGTAGAATCGGAGCCACTGCAATCTGATG
The DNA here is from genome assembly GCF_020826845.1 of Diceros bicornis minor. NCBI lineage: Eukaryota > Metazoa > Chordata > Mammalia > Perissodactyla > Rhinocerotidae > Diceros > Diceros bicornis. The sequence goes on from NC_080781.1 coordinate 131,724,867, forward strand.
GGCAGTTACTGTAATGGGAATAACCGCACTATATGTCAATTATTTGGCCTATTGTTTTCTGGTGTTACTTTCTCTAGCCTTGTGAATTTTCACCCAATACATGTGCAGTTTAGTACTTAATCATAAACTCCAGGGGTCTCATCTGCAGATCTCTGGAAGTTTCTAGCTTTGCAGCTCCTTCCTCTCTACTATTGTACTTACAAATCCTAGCCACCTTGGATTCCTCAGACTTTGATTTCTGTCTCTTCAACTCAGCAAAGCCACGGGACTCTGCTTGGTTTCCCTCTTCTGCACTGTGACATTGAGCATAACTTTAGGAAATAGGCTGGGTCAATTACGGGGCTCATCTTGTTTGATTTCTCTTTCTCAGAGATCACAATCCTGCACTACCTGTTGTGCAATGTCTTAAAATCATTGGTTCCCATATTTTTGTCTGGTTTTCTAGTTGTTATGGTGGAAGGGCAATTCCTATATCAATTAGCACTTCATGGATAGAAGTGAAAAATTCTGGCATCCTGTATTTACAAAATCCTACTTTAGGTTGGACAGATTTTTCTTATATAAGGGAATTCTCATACACTGCTGGTGGGAGTGCAAACTGGTGCAACCACTATGGAAGGCGGTATGTAGATTCCTCAAAAAATTAAGGATAGAACTACCATATGATCCAGCTATTTCACTGCTGGGTATTTATCCAAAGAACTTGAAAACACCAATGCATAAAGATACGTGCACCCCTGTGTTTATTGCAGCGTTATTCACAATAGCCAAGACTTGGAAGCAACCTAAGTGCCCATCAAGGTATGAATGGATAAAGAAGATGCGGTATATATACACAATGGAATACTACTCAGCCATAAGAAACGATGAAACCCAGCCATTTGTGACAACATGGATGGACGTTGAGGGTATTACACAAAGTGAAATAAGTCAGAGGGAGAAGGTGAAATACCGTATGATTTCCTTCATTAAGTAGTAGATAATAACAACAACAAATAAACACATAGAGACAGAGATTGGATTGGTGGTTACCAGAGGGGAAGGGGGAGGGAGGAGGGCGAAAGGGATAATCAGGCACAAGTGTGTGGTGATGGATTGTAATTAGTATTTGGGTGGTGAATATGAGAACATGATGTAATCCATGCAGAAATAGAAGTATAATGATGTACACCTGAAATTTACACAATGTTACAAACCAATGTTACCACAATAAACAAAAATTAAAAATATATATATATATAAAGTGCCAATAAAATAAAATAAAATACAATAAAATAAAATAAAATAAAATTGCCTATTTGGGGATATGTCTTTTTTTTCTTTAATTCATGTTAATGGTGAATATTATCATTTTTTAAATGAATGCATGGTCATAGTGAACACTGGGGAAGATTTGTTGACTTTTGGTATATTTACTTCTAGATATATGTAGCAATAGCTTCCTATAATATAGAGTTCTTCCTCTTATTTCAATTACTCAACATTATAAGCATTTTCATACAACATAAATGTTTTTATAAAGATTATTTTAAAGGTTGTATAACATTCAATCATATGGCTGTACCATGATTTTCTGAAACATATGAATATTGAAAGCCATATTTATTTTTCTGCTACTTAGAAAAGAAATATAAAATAGTGGTTAATACTTAAAACTTTGAAATCAGACATGAATGAGTTTAAATTCTAGCTTCTCTGCTTACTAGTAGTGTGGATTTAGACATCTTTCTAAATCTATTTCCTAATCTCAAACTAAAGACAATATTATCCTTTATAGGATTACTGTATACATCAAATGAGATAATGCGTACAATGTGCTTACCATAGAACTAGCTGTCCACAAAACTTAAGTTTATTATGTTCCTGATTTATACTAGGCACTACACAGCTTTGGAGAAATTGTATTTTATTATTTTGTAATGAACATCATTGTGCCTGAGGAAAGAATAAGTCAGAGGAAGGGAAGTGAATTAAGTTACATAGGGCCAAATCCACAAGGACCTCGTTTACCATACTAAAGAATTACTGACTTGCTCTTGAGCTTGATTTATTTTTCATATGTTCATATACATCACTCTGATACTGTTCAGAAGTACATTTAATCTTTAAATTAATTTGGAAACAATCCACATGGACATCAATTTGTTAACTGACATCTATTCAATCTAACAAATTCTCATCTAGTAACATCGAATGTTTTATGGTTTTATCTTCATACAATCATATTTCTCTTCAAAATATTTTCTTTTCTAAAATTTTCATATTTTCCCTTAGTTTTATTCCTCAGTAGTTTGTATATTCTGTTGCTATTCTGAGTGGCTAATTTATTTTGTAATTGCATATTGCTGTTTTACAGGGTAGCTATTGATTCTTATATTCTTGGTTTTGTATGTTTGTCTGTGGTTTTTGGTTTTTGTGTGTGTGTGTGAGGAAGATCAGCCCTCAGCTAACATCTATTGCCAATCCTCCTCTTTTTGCTGAGGAATATTGGTCCTGGGCTAACATCTGTGCCCATCTTCCTCTACTTTATATGTGCAACACCTGCCACAGCATGGCTTGATAACTGATGTGTAGGTCCACGCCTGGGACCTGAACCTGCAAACCCCGGGCTGCCGAAGAGGAGCACACGAACTTAACTACTACGGCACCAGGCTAGCCCCTATATTCCTGTTTTATAACTAACCACTTTAGTGAACTCTTTTTAGTTTTAACAGCTTGTCTGTTAATCGTATTTAGTACTATAAGCGAATATATCATTTATAAGTACGGATAATTTATTTTCTACCCTTCTAATAATCCTACCTTCTAATTTTTTGCATTTCTTATTATATCATGTAATTCATGCTGGAAGATATATAATAGTAGTGACATGCTTATCATTCTCTTCCTGGATTTAATAAGAATGCTAGTAGTATTTCACCAGTAAGTATGATACTGCCTTTTGGTTTGAGATATACTCTGTTACCTCTCTGTATATATATAAAATATTATTTCTGAATTAAACGAAGAATATAAACATAAAAATATATAACAGAAACTGAAAATTCCTGATACGACCATCCCCAGAGAGAAACAGTTTGGTGCATATTATACGCATTTTATGAAAATGTCTTTTAAATTAACACTTTTTGACATCTTTACCAACCCCTACATGTATATCTACTTCATTCTTTCTAATTGCCATATATTATTGCATTCTACAGATATAACACGTTACTTAATCACCAGTTTATGGCTACTTTGGTTGATTCCAATATTTAGTTATCACAAACAATGCTGCAATGAACATCCTTATATATTTACTTTTTGTACACGTATAGATGCTTTTATAGGTACGCTGAGCCAAAGGTTATGAATAGATTTTTTAAATTTAGTACTGCAACTCTGATATTTTAAAAAATGTCACCTCTCAAATTTTGCATTTTTTGAAAGTCTTGTAGACTTGAGGTTCCTCACCTACTGAGTCAATTAAGTTCCTTGCTTCTGCCGGATATTGGACACTACCTTGAGAAAAGAAGCCATTGCTCAGCTAAGAGGTTAAAAATTTGAGTTCCTAGGATGCAAATGGAGACAATATTCTTTTAATCATGATGGTTTTGAGAGAGAAAGGGATTTTCAAGATTTAAAAACTTTCCTCTATGTATGAAGAACAAACCTTAGATCTGAGCACAGAGATTTACTATAATCTGCAGTGTAGAGTAGATAGAGAATATGACAATGTAAATTACCACTGTACAGGAATGGGAAAAAACTTTCCAATGCTGAGAGGAACATGCAGAGAGCCAAGAAAAATTGAGACTATGTTGAAGATAATGTCTGCATCACTGAAAGTGTTCAGTGCCCCCATCCCCTAAACCCTGGCCCTGTGTTTAAGTGGAGGTAGGTGAATAGAGGGGGACAAAGTAGTATTAGTAATTTTTAAAAGAAAGGGGGAATCTAAAAGCTTATGGTGCTTTTGATCTTGTTCCCTAGGGAAGTCTGGAAGAAATGCTTCACAGGTTGCAAATACGAAGCTAGAGTGGCTGTAATAGAGCAGGAATGGTGATTTCATGTATTTAATAAAAGAGAGGGTCTGAGAAGCCACCCTCCTCCATTTGCACACAATTTTCACCAGACATAAAAGAGGCCCAGAGGATCCCAGGAGACCCCGAGGACAAAGTAGAAGGTATGTAAGAATTAAGTCAATATGGTTCTCTGGGGTCAAGATGGCAAAGAGCATGAGTATACCTTAAAGAGGCACCAGGGTGGATATCCCAAAGCTAAAGTCTAGATGGAAGATACCAAGAAGTTATCAAAGGATTGGCCCCATCAATAAGAACCAAGATGGGAAGCCTAGTAAGCAAGGAGAATTGGCTGATTGTCCTAGAAATCTCTGTATATTTCTCTACCATGAGAAAACACCATAAGTTATATTAATTGCAGATCCTTCAGCAGCAGATGAAGGAAGAACAGAAGGCCATATCAAACCAAGAGAGCTGAGTTCTATCTTAACCAGAGATCAGTAGGTGATTACAGAGAAAGATAACTCCTCTGCGGCTTCCGGAATGCTATATAAATTTTCCCTATGTCCAGACGCCATTCGTGGGAATGGGAAGAGGAGGAAGCGGAATAAACCTGGAAAGTTTGACCATTTAACTACAAAGAACTGAGCTCTCCTGAAACCATTTTTCAACTTTGGGGGATGTTCAGTTACTTTGAATGAGCAAGTTTAATATATGTCCCCAGATGCTGCCACTACTGAGAGGGCTTAACAGTTCAGAGCAAGTGGCACATGAGTGGTCATGTGTAAATTTTTACCACATTGCAAAAATTATTTCCAAACTGTCCTCCAAAAGGTTGTGTCAATTTACATTCCTATAGGAAAGTGTGAGAATGCTTATTTCCCCACCCATACCGGAGGGGAGGTGAAAATGGAGGATAGGATGCTAGCTCTCCAGTAGGTATAAAAAGTGAAAAGTGCAGCCAATTATCTTATGACACACTGCAATTGTAGTCTACTTTTCAGAGGGTTCCACAAAGTGAAATACAAAGTAATGCATTTCAAGTTCCATGGCTCAATTAAAATTTACGCATTCACTAAAATGATTGAAATTAGTAACAACCTGGTTTGTTCCTTTCCCTACATGATATATAACTTCAGTAAATGATGTCAGAAATATTTTTGAAAGTGTTTAATTATAAGAAAAGGATACCTCTGTCTTTGTTATTTGTTTTCCCTTTTAAAACATTATTTTAATTAACAATTCTTTCTGCACTGACTCCACTTAAATAGAAATGTGAATGAGCATTAAAAATTCATTCAATGTGTTTAAAGTATTTCTTTTTAAATGTCAGGAAAGATGTATTACAAGCCTCTACTCATCTCAATTCTATTTGCCTCAGAAAATCTTTGTCTATAATATGCTGCATATATTTTACGTTAGGAAGGGTAACAATGTATCCTTCATGATATAAGACATTACATCTTTAAAATGCAAATAATAGAAGTGAATGACATCAAAAATCTTTAACTACTGAAAAGCCCAAGTTTAGGATCTTTTGCTTTAGGATTTTCACTCACTGAACTAAAACAGTCCTAAGATCAAGGGTGATAATTAAAATGTAATAGGAGGAAAGGAAGTTTTGATAAGATGTTAGTTCTGTAAATGTTTGACAACCTAAAGTATTTTCTTGTTCTTTATTCTTTTCAGGCTTGTCTCCTCAAGAAAGTATTTGCCTTTCCTTCCATATTATTCAATTGTGACAGTTTATTTTATAAAAGTTGACAATTTTAAAATTTTAGGCAAAACTTTGTGATTTCCAATTAAACTTGTCAAACTTGTTGACATTGTTACACAAATTATTTCAATCAATGAGTGAATCAGGAAAAAAGAGGCAAGTATATTATAAAACTTGTTTGACTATCTCGACAAACCTGTTAATATCTTGAAAAAGTCCAGAATTTTGCTACTCAACTAAGCCCTCTTTGTAAAAGGCCCCTAGACACAACAGAAGGCAGAGCTGTTATGTCTTTAAGAAGGCTGATTTGTTTGAGTAGATGATTTTAACTTGAATTCTTATTAACCCAGATCTTCTATTGTTCCAATTTTCTTTGTGAAAACTAAAATTCTCTCACATAATTTTGCCTGCTTAATGTCAGAAGGGGCATATTTTAGATGCCCTTGTAGTATTAAAAATATGTAGGCAAGAAATCACAAAAAGCAAGAAAAATGGTGGGATAAATGTTAACATATTTGAGAAACTAGAAAGCCTCAAAGCTCAAGTGCAGTGATAGGTTAATGGTGTCTGATTAAAGGAGAGATTATATTATTTGTCATACATGAAAAATCCCGGGCAAAGATCCATTTGCCCATGCTAAGTGAATGTTTGGATAGAAGGAAGTATATGGTCAGAAGGAGCCACCTGTGGAAAGATCAGTGGACTGGGGATCAGAAACTAAGTGTCACCATACCTATTCCTGTGTAACCTTGGACAACTTAATGCCTCTGAGCCTCATTTTTGTCATATATAAAACAGTAATGCCTGTGTCTCCTAAATCTGACAGCATATAGTACAGGGCCTCATAGATACTTGTTACATCTGAATATGATTCAAGGAGAAATTAAAGAAACATTAAAAATTGGTCTAATAAGAATTCTTCAGGTCAATCTCATTAAAAAAAGTAGTTGGCATTGTTCACTCCTATCTCTTAAAGTTTTTTCTTCATTAATACTGCAGAATTAGGCAGCATCCAGTTTGGCTAGTGTTACTCTGGATTTAGTGATGCCAAGGAAGGCACTGTCCCTGTCTTGGGTGGTTCTGAAATACTTAAAACCATGCATTTCTCAGAAGGGCAGTAATTGTTTTTGTTTTTGCACAAACTTAAAAAATATATGAATCTCATTATAAGGAAAACATTTCCTCAGACCCCAGATGTTGACTTATTTTTATTTTAATGGCTAGTTAAATATGCACAATCATAAAGCTAAGAATAAACTTCTCATCCTCATAGCACTTATACACCTATAAAACGGAAACATTTACAAATTAAATAAAACCATATTCACATAGGCGATCAAACTCAAAATCACAATATTAATTTTATATGAAGGATGATGTTTTCCAACTAATAGATCGCTCCTCATACTATGAATGCAGTAATGACTGCTGTGCAGGTTCTTCTGAGTATTCAACATGCCTATGCTACTCTGTGTCTTACGGCAACTCAATTTTTTTTACTACTTTTCTCCATTCAAACTACTGTGAAATTTTCATTTAGACTGTGTGACATAATAATTTGGCTTATACTTGGTTCAAATACATTATTTGAATACTTAATCTACCTCCCTTTTTCCATTAATTCACAATTAAAATATCATACAGTTAATAAAATTGCTTGACAGGGCTCAGTTCCAGAGTATTTCATCTAGTTGATCCAGAATGTGATTACATTATTTTTATAGATCATTGAAAAATACAAAATATAAATTTCTTATAGAAAACTTGCAGACCCAGAATAATATATCTCTGGACTACCAGGAGTCCATAGTCCCTTGTTCAAAATACTGTGACATACAGTACTGATTTAATCATGTAGAGTTAAGAAACACAGATTACATGTTTCAGAAGCTGCTTCAAAACATTGTGGCATTATTTTGCTTTCTATGGTTTTGTAATTTGGTCTATCACAGTATCAGAACAATTAATTCCCATTCCTTCCTCTGTCTCCTGGTTGGTAGCCACCCTATAGATGAAGCCTTTTCTCTCCATCTTGAGTCACAATATCCCACAGCAGTTACACCTTGCACTTAACACATTAGAGATTTAAATTACACAGATTTTCTTCTTTTAATTGCAGCCCTTGTCTCTCACTAGGAAGTTGACCATATAAAACGTGTAAAGTTGGGTCATGAGAATGAGAAACAGACTAAACTACGCTCAGAAGCATTCCTCGCCTGGATGACTAAGGAATAAAGTAAAACCTTGTGGGCCTGATATCCTTTTCACTCAAAATGAGTTTTCTTTCTTAGCAGTGACTCAGTGTATCCTGCAAATAGACCCTATGGGCTTGCCTCACTAGTCTTCCAGATGTGCCCAGGCATATTTGAATCCCAGGAAGGACACAATGTTGATCAACTGGGTCCCCATCTTTCACAAGAGAAACAGGAGATACTTAACTGTTGCTGCATTTTGGAAATCCAAGTGCTGTGTTACATACTAATGCAGGTGACTGACTCCCTAGGATGATTCCTGGTCTCTCCTGGAAACTTGTCTAAATGGAAAAATACAATAGAGAAACCTCTAAGAATTCCTGACTACATTGCTATTCCAGGAGCATCCATTAGTTTCCTGTGCACAAAAGTCTGTGACTTTGGGTCTAGCGTGCAGCATGTTAGACACATCGTATGTGATCAGCGTTCTCTCTAATCCATTCTTAGGTGCTGCTGGGTAACTCCCACTTTAGACCACTGGCTCTGTCTTCTTTTTATGCCTTAAACACACACTAGATAGACTTACTTGTATTCTGCAATATACCCCATGCTATAGTCTGAGTTTTTGTGACCCCCCAAAATTCATGTGTTGAAATCCTAACTTGGAAGATGCTTAAGTCATGAGGGTGGAGCCCTCATGAATGGAATTGGTGCCCTTATAAAAGAGGTTCCAGAGAGATCCTTTGCCCCTTCCATCATGTGAGAATAAAACGAGAAGTCTGAAACTTGAATGAGGGCCCTCACTCAACCATGTTGGCACCCTGATCTCAGACTTGCAGCCTCCAGAACTGTGAGAAATAAATTTCTGCTGTTTATAAGCCACGTAGTCTGTGGTATTTTGCTGTAGTACCCTGAACAGACTAAGACACCCCATGACATTGATTCCCCGCCTTTGCTCACTCATCTCTATCTGGAACACCCGTCACAAAAGTAGATGTGACTTCCCTTAAGTTCTACGACATGCCTAGCCGTCATTCTCCACATCATAGTAATTTCCTAACATGCTAATTACATCACCTTTACAGCTCTATCACACTCTTATTATTCCTAGTCCCTTATTCCTTCCCTCCATCTCTATTTAACTCAACTAATTGAGGAAAAAATTACAAATGCTCATCTATCTATCTCCTATAGTTTCAATTAATAAAGTAATTACTCAAATTAAGCAACAGTTTTCATGATTATCCTGTTAAAAAATCTGTTTTAGAAAGTTTTAACATTTTATTAAAATAAAATGACGTTTTCTTTGAGGGCTTAAACTGAGATAAAATATAAACAGGGCCAGTTGTTCCATAAAGATACTTGGAAATGTGGTGTTCCTGAAAAGAAGAAGAGTTGTGATCCTCAAACCAAATTTACCAAGGTTGGAAAGGGTGCTCCCTATATATGTGTAATACAAAGGCCACTTTTTCCAGCAGAGGCCATAGCTCAGATTTTTTTTTTTCTCCCTTCTGTTGGCCATCACAAGGAAATAGTTTTGCTTGCTGCTTAATGACACTGCAATTTTATAGATCTGTGGGCAACTGAAGTCTACACAGTAGGATACAAAATTTCCAGAATCAAGCTGATAGATGGTAAAGATCAAAAGCCAGAAAAATCAAGTGGGATCTACAACAGCGATCTGATAGGTCTTGGATGATGTAGTTATAAAGTATTATCTGTTTCTTTTGAGAAACAAATAGTGAATACACAGTTTGACATTTATTCTATACTTCCAAATATTATTCTTTGTTTTGCTTTTTTAAATTTATCTCCATTTGTGGGTTGGAATGAAGGAGAGGGATGCTGTTGAAGGAGTAGTCTTTTCCCAACACCACATTTTGGTCCAAGTGCTGCTGTGCTAAAGCCAGATATTTGAGGAAAAATATTGCCAGTGTCTTTCTTAAAGGGTCCTCCAAGCATAGAAATTGTGGACTGCACTATTCTTAGCCTTGCTATGATGCTATTAAAGCCAGAATTCAAAGCAAAAAACTACATGCAGAAATTTTGTTTGAGAACACTGAGTCTCAGATATGTGGATACACTAGAATTCCTTCCTGAAAAAATACTATTCCTATTAATCAATTTATTCAATTCAACTAATTGAAACATGAATAAAATAGGTATTAAGTGCTTATGGCTAATTTTTTTTAAACTGAGTCTATGACTATCCAATTACAATATTTGATTTTGATATACACAACTCAGTCAGTGTTTGGACTTCGGAGGAACACCGAGCACTTATATGAAAAATCTTGCTACTCTAAATGATTATTAGTATTAACTTAAGTGAAATCTTGTGTTTTGGATACAGAACTCTGCATAAAAAAAAGTAGAGATTTAGTTTGAGTCTCTGAAAGAAATATAAACATACCTGTACCATCAAGGTATTTTTATGTTGCAAATAACAGACACTTGTTGGCATTAAGCTAAAAAGAGAAATTGAATATGGAGATATTGGGTGAGTCATAGAACTCAAGGTGTAGGAATATAGCTAAACTTCAAGAATTAAAACCAGAAATTGAAATGCCCATTAAGCTTGCCACATCTTCTTTCTGCTCCTATCTCTATATCTGGTTCACTTTTTTTTTAATTCTAGCTATAGGCAGGTCATTTCTGCTTTTGAGGATGCTAGACATAAAACATCATCACAGCCTACTCCCAAATTTTCATGTCACTGGTCAACCTACTTGAAAGAGACTAAATTTTTGACTAAATTCAAAATTCACAAGAATGTGTTTTTCTAGCTACTTGGTCTAATCAGTTGTGACCAGGGGTATAACTCATGTTGTGTGGATTTACCTGTAGCTCACCCCTTGGAAAGATGACAAGGAAAGGTTTCAAACAAAGGGAAATTGTTGAGAGTTGGAAAGAAATCTAATAGGTGCTGAATATAATATGCAACGTTGGTGCAAAGTCAGCTTGCTGAGAGAGGTGGAATGAATCTTGAGCTAGGGCATATGATGGCTGCACCATCCAGAGCAAGCAATCAAGCAGACCACAGTAGAGTGTCCATACAACTGGGTGGTGGCTTGGTAATTAACATTCATTTAGCTCCTAACAGCTACAACACTGCTATGAAGTAGGTATTACTACACCAATTTTACAAGTAAAGAAAATAAGATTCAAAATTTTAAGTTCTTTTCATTTACCACTGCTAGTAAGTGAAAGGAAAAGAATGTCAATGTATGTTCTTTACACTCTGCTGCTTAGAAAGCATCAAGGCCAGATGAGATTTAGGGAAGTTCTGGTACCAGAATGTCCATCCAGAAAGTCCTAGTGGTGAGAGAATCCAAGAGTGATGGTTGAGAAGGCTGATGGAACTGAACTTTAGTTCTGTGTTTCCAGATCTGATATTCTCATAGACCATTTAGCTAATGCTTATGAATAAAGCAAGCAGAATCCAGATTCAAGAGCTAAACAGGATGTCAAGCACAATCATAACGCTAATTAAAGGCAGTATCTGCCATTTCATAAGCACCATTATTGGCCATAATGTTTACCGGGTACCTGTTATAAGTCAAACCAAAGCCTCTTCCTAGGAGACTGTAGAATATAGCAGAGTAACTGCAGAGTCTTGATTCCTTAGTGTGATCTATAAGGCTCTCCAAGTCTAGTTCCAATCTTTCTAGTTGCATCTACCCATACTCTTTTTATACAAATACATTTACATTTCAACCAAACAAGACTTAACACCATTTGCCAAACATGCCATGTTATTTTAATAGTTTAAACACAACCATGTCTTTAATTACTCCCCTTCTATAACCAGAACATGACCCTCTCCATTTCTACTGTGTAAGTTTCTATTATCTTTTAAGATCCATACCACTTGCTCTGTCAAGACTTATCTGAAATAACTTTCCCACTAGAGTTGAGTTCCACTCACAATATAATATTTGTAATCTGTGCAAGTCTGTAAACCCCATTAAACTGTGAGCACCTTGAGGGCAGGAAGAAAGCATTCATTTTTTTCTCTATCCAAGAATCAAATTATTGCTAGATTACCTGGCCAAACACCATCAAAAGCTTATCCCTCACTCCTCAAAGCCTTGTTTTACACGTCATGCTATTTCAACTGGGGTCATTTTGGAAATCTGTATGGCCTACAATGGTTCCTCCTAATTTCAGCCTTCTGATTCACACACAATCACAGGTACTTTGCCCTTATCTGAAAAACATATATCTAAAAAATATGGGTTAACTTGAATCATGATATTCATGGGACTAAAAGCATCCTTCATCAGATCTTAGTAACTGGTTACTGCTACTGGCTTTACATATGTGTTTTCTTCTACTTTCGTTGGATTAACTATTTTGCTTACAGTTAGATCAACAAATGATCCTTGGCTTAAGGTACTTTGTTCTTTTTGTTATAACACATTATTTTCCAATTTATCTAAGAGACACCAAGCTCATTTAATAATAAATGCAGGAAAGCCTGGACTCATGATTTAGATGAGTATTAGCAATTTGTCCTTTTTTTCTGTCATCTCCAAAACACCGCAGCAGTCTCAGAAGGTGACCATATTGCTGCCTTGGTAAATCTGGGGGTGACATTTTGTTAATCCCGCCTTCACCAAGCATTTTCAAGTGCAGACCTTTGGGCTTTGTTGGATCAAATGGCACTTTCCCCATTAGCACAAGAGCTGTATGCCAGAAAATATTACAAAATCTATATACATATACATATGGATTAATTTTATATAAAGAAAGAAAAAATAAGCATTATTTATATCTAATGTAGTCATTGACACTAATCTACATTGACATACAGACGCCTTCATTTTGTCTGTTTATGGAAGTGAAGGTATCCAAAGGGAAAAGTGGGAATTCCACAAACTTTACTCTTTTATTTGCTTTAAGCACCATGTTACACATTGCTTTTTATTTATGCCCAGTTAATTATACTTTCATATTATTTTATCTAATAATTAAATTGTCACAAAGTGGACAAGTGGCTTAAAGATTTTAGCGGAAATAAACCACAGACTGTAGATAATAGTGATGACTCAAGCACAGATAAACACAATACACTGCCAGAACTGACCCTTCTCCTTCCTTAGCCTGATCTGAATCTCCAGAGTAAAGGTGACATATTAACATGTTAATTATGAGTAAAAAGTAAAGGCCTTTTCACAGGATCTTATGCTACTGAAAGGACATTTCAAAGATGGATGTTTGGAATGTTTTCATCACTACGGGATTTTTTTTCTTTTGGCCAAAACAATATAAATGTTGCTATAAAACCTCTCTTATCTGTACACATTAAAAATACAATTTTATAGACTGTTTTATATTCCAAGTAAAGAGTTTCAAAGATTTTAGAATCTATCTGTTAAACATAAAAATGTCACTTTTAATTAGTATTACTTTCAACTGACAAAATAGACAGTTACTTTCTAATTCTCACCATCAACACAGTTTGCCTAACTGGTATTTGGGATTGAAAAATGTATAGCATGATGTGCTGCTTCCATACAAATCTATGTATCTCTAGGAGCTATTTTTTTCATGCATGTCAGCGTTTAAAACAAACTTTTAGAACTGAACTTTGTACCAGTCTTTTGAATTGCTCTATTATAGATAATTAAATGATTTAAAAAGTAACAATAATGAGGCCTATTTAATCACATTTCTCAATAATTTTTCTCATTAAGGAAAACAATTGATCTATTAATGATTTTTTGAATGGTTATTTCTTCTCTAGCTCACAAAGTCTATTTCTTTGTTTCCCAGCTTTACTGAGGTGTAATTGACAAAAAAAACTATATATATTTGAGGTGTACAATGTGATTATTTGATATATGTATGCATTGTGAAATAATTACCACAATCAAGCTAATCGACATATCCATCACCTCACATTGTTACCATTTCTTTCTAATGTGATGACAACACAAGATTTACTATCTTGGTAAACTTCAAGTATGTTATACAGTATTATTAACTATAGTCATCATGCTATACATTAGATCTCCAAAACTTATTCATCTTATAACTGAAGGTTTGTGTCCTTTGTCCAACATCTCCCCATTTACAAAGTCTATTTCTATATATGTTTAATGAGATACACGTTTTATTTGTAGTTCATGTATATATTTTATCAATAAGTATACATATATAGGTATTGGGCATGTATGCTCAATTGTTTTAACTGTTAGATGTGAGCAAAACAAAAGAAAAAACATGGACTTTTGTACTCATTGAACAATAACTCTCCAAGTTTCAGTTATACAAGATGAATAAATTCTATGGATCTGCTGTACAACATAATGCCTACAGTTAACAATATGCTATTGTGCACTTAAAAATTTAAAGAGGGCAGATCTCATGTTAAGCATTCTTACCACAAGAAAAAAAGAAAACAAATCATAATTATAGTGATGGTATCACAGGTATATGTATATGTTCAAACTCATCAAATCATATACATTAAATATGTGTAGTTTTCTTTTTGTATATCAATTACACCTCAATAAACCTGTTTAAAAAAAGAATATGGAGACAACTGATATAGAAGATAGAGTTCAAATTCGTTAGTAAGGTGTTTAATCCCTCCACTCTTGAACTACTGCATACCTCTTTAGTTATCTCTCCTCTTCCATCCCTTCAGTCACTCTATATCCCCTGCGTTATCCCATCCTCCTGTGCCCAATTTTCTTCGCCTCCACATTTCTGCAAAACATAATTTCATCTGCTTTTGCTGTTCTCTCACCTATGAATGCTCATTTCCTCTATCATATCAAATTCCTACTCAGACCTCAAAAGCCAGCTCATGACACTTGGTCATATCTTGCTTCGTTATGCTTCCATATAACTCTTTTTATACCTTCATTACAGCTCTGATCAGTTATCCTTGTAAGAGCTTCCATAAATGGCTCTCTCCTCTCATGAGTTCCTCAAGGTCAAGGATCACATCTTATTTATGTGTTTTCCCAATGCCTAGCATAGTGACTTGCATGGCATTAGCATCAATAAATGGGTTGGTGTGTATCTCCTCACAGGAAAAGAGAAATGGCTATGCTGTGATTAAAACAATGGGCTAGTTTGAAATGCCACAAATGCTTGCCTCCAGCCACCACTGTAATAATGTTTTGCTTACATATCACTTTTCATTTTAATCTTTAAATCGTATTCTTATAAGTAAATTTTTACAAGGATTCTGGGAATTGATGTGACTGCAATTGGAAGTATTCCAAGTATTTTATTGAAATAAGAGGCAGTGCAAGAAACTGACCAGATGTGAAACACTATGAACATGTACTTTGGGCATATCATTTTAGTTCTAGTGAAATATGGACAGGGGAGTAATTTTTCAAAATTGTATGTGGGATTCACAGGCACAAAGCCCATTATTTTCCCACATGTACCTGAAATAATGGGGGTAGGGATAGCTCTGCTCCTATGCTCCCTACACACATCTAAATAAGAATGAGACTACAGGGACACATGAGAAGTGCTCAATGGCTTTGCAGTGGTTTGTAATTCTCTCCTCAACAAATAATGTCATTCTCAGCATGAAAATACTGGTAACATATGCAGTGAGAATGGAGAGTCAACAGTGAGGTTCAAATAGGAAACTGAAAGATATCTATTTTCTTTTTATATATTTAGGCCAACATGGGATTTAAGAAAATACATAAGAAATCTAATACTTGCCAAAAAAGCGTAAATTAGGAGACACTCAATTAATGACAGTTCATCGTGTTGTGAAGGACCATTGGGTTTGGAAGAAGCCAAACATGATTTAAGAGTGCTATATCAGCCACTTACTAGCTGTACTACTTTGGGCAAATTACATAACGTTTTTGCACTCACGTCTTTATTTTTTTCTTTTCTTAAATAGGGGTAGTAATAACTGCTTCAAAAGATTATTGTATTAATTAAAATAATGCATGCTTTGCTTAACAAGTAGATGTTTAAAATTATAAATGCAGTATTAGTGATGATATTTTAGCTTACAAATTATAAAGATAATTTTCTTTACTAAAAAGTGATTTTAATTATTCTGAAACTCATGTATTGCATAAACCTAAGTAAAGCCAGTCTTCCGTTCAAAGAGAAGAAATGTATTTTCTAATACAATAAATGGAGATAAGGCTCATATGGCAGATTGTATTCATGTCCCAAATACTTCATCCCTTGCTGTATCCATTCCCTCTGCCATATGTGAAATTTTGCAACATCTTTTCATGCTGAGTAGGGCTCCTTTCCCACTCCTTGACTCTGATGTGCCAGTTCCAGACTTAGGCTTCACGCATGTTTCTACAAACTCTCTTATGCCTCTGCAAACACGCTGAGAAAGGCATGCTCAGGCTCACCTCTTGGTCTCAGGAGCATGATGAGACACACTTGGAGCAGGTTCACCTTTAGCAGAGTCCAACATCTATCAAGGGATTTCTTGCCAAACTACAGTCTGGAGAGATAATGATAGTTATATAGACATTGAGTTTGGGCAGTTTAATTATGCAGCAGTGGCTAAATTGATACAGACACAACAGTTGAGAAGGAGGAACCTATATGCTATTCAAAGACGAGGGTGATATGATACCATACATGACCCAAAGCACTCTAGTCAAAACATATCACAGCCCTTAAAATCCTCACAACTTCAGCTAATACTTAGTGGTTATGTGTTCCTTCTGGAATTTCCTTGCTAAACTCTAACTCTGCCACATGGTTAAAGTAAATATATTAATTTATCCTCATAACTTCTAATAAGTTAATATTTATCAGGGTTGAGAGGAAGGAAAATGGAAAAGCAAGAATTCTAACCAAACAGGTTCAGGGAGCTCAAAAGTGCGAAAATAACTGCCAAAAGCAAATTTTACATTCTTCCAAGTTGTTCTTCCTTCAGAATTCTGACAAAGAAAAACATTTCTATTAACCTTTTTTATGACCATGAGGGTAACTTCCATTCACTGTAGAACAATTTGGAAAACACCTAAAAAGTTTGAGGCATATAAATATCAGTAACAGCATAATGCAGATATAATCTTTGTTAAAATTTAGATGTGTATTATTCATTACATTTAATTGTGTTATATAAAGTTTGTAGGTTGCTGTCCAAATTTATATGCCATTTTCTGAGAAACTTTTGCACATACATAAGTATTTTATAAACACATTAAGTAGCCTAGTAAACATTTTTGAAACATGATTTGATTCCATCATATCTTTGCAGAATGATTTGTGAGAGATGTTTTGACTGCTGGTCTATCATATACTTTAAACATTTTCAAACTGTTTTCTAAGCTTTTTAAAAAGTTTTTAATCAGATGATATGGTAAAATTTTGAATTATACATAGTCATTTCCAGCACGTTTTTTCCTTTAGGCTTTGTTCCACAGTGACAGTCCAGTGACTTGGTTAAGAACACATGTATTAACTCATTTAATCAACTAAAAACCCTAAGAAGGCAGTACTTATTTTTACCACATATTTATAGATGAAGAATAAAGCTTAGAAAAGTTAAATAAATTGCTTAAAGCTATGAACCAAATACGTAGTCTGATCTGAAGGTTGCACATTAAGCTAAAGGATACCAAGGCCGACACTCAACCTATGGCTGCATAACAAGCCATCCCGAATTTCAGTGCCTAAAAATACATTGTTATTTCCCGTGATTCCATAAGTTAACTGAGAATTTCTTCTCACCTGGGCTCACTCATGTGACTGCAGTCAGCTGAGCTGGGGTGGTCTAAGGTGCTCTCTCATATGGATCAGGTTCCAGCTGGAATGGCAGGAATCCGTAGGCTGGTTGGGCCTCTCCCTCCACTTGGTCATTCATTCCTGAGTCCTTCAGAGCATGGTGAGCTCAAGGTTCCAAAAGAGCAAAGGCAGAAACTGCAAAGCATCTTAAGGCTTAGCCTAGGAAGGTGAGCAAAGTCACACCTGAAACATCCTATTGATAGAAACAAGTTACAACCCAGCCCAAGATCACTGCCTGGGGAAATAAATTCAACCCCTGAAGGGAAGAGGAGAGAAAGTCCCATCACAAAAGGGTGTGTTAACAGGGACACAGCATTCAGTGAGTGTTGTGATTGCAACAATCCACCAAACCACTACGAAGTATTTCGACAGTCATTTGCCTTGTAAGCCTTTGTTGTTGTTTCCAAAGTGAAACCTCACAGGTTAACACAGTGTTAAAAGGTGGGGCGTCCCTAAGTGACAACAAAGATCATTAAGATGTTGTTTTGCCTGGAATGGAGCAACTTTAACGCCTTTACAATTACTGACAAAAGTCGTATACTTCACTTCGTTAATCCTATGTTTTGCTTAGAGTTGGAAGGAGCCTAGGTATGTAGTTTGGTGACCAAACAGTGCTAGATTACCGATATTCTTTCCAGTTGATTGCTGGAAAACACTGAGTTGTTAGTTCATGTGTCCCCATTTTGGCCAAGGGAGGAAGTTGTTTGTTCTATGAATCGTGTAGTCCTAGCCCTCCCCGACTTAAGTGACCATCATTGGTAGAGAGGACCAAAGCAACAAGGGCTCGCATGATTGACCACAAATGGCAGCCTTCCTTGTACTGACAAGATTTGCAGGTGGAATGGTTTTGAGGACAGGAGCTTGAGCTGGCTGACTTGAACCCCGCAGAACTGCTTGGCAGCCCTGGGACAACTTCTCTTGGCAGCCTGCATTGGAGGGGTATGTTTGAGCGCAGAGACTTAAGGGAATGGGAAAGGAGGAAAAGAAAAGACGGTCAGGACTGAGAAATCAAAATAAGCTGCTTCCGTGCCCGTCATGGGAATCAGGAGAACACAGAGCACCAGGGTGCCACACCGGCCTCCAGCCCCCACCCCAACCCACACAACTGCCACTCTCAACTCTCCCCTGTCCCTCTCAGGGGGCACAAGAAGACAGAGGGTGGCAAGCTTCCTATGCCTCATTCTCCCACCTCCTGCCCCATTCTCACCAGCTGTCTCAGCAGATCAATTGCAGGAGTGTGGGGATCAAGAATTACTGTCATCACCATGGAAATGCCATGTTATTCCCACGGAAGGTTGTGAGATTGCTTTAGGAACCAGGAGAGGATGAAAGAAGCATGAGAGGAAACCTGGCCAATCAGAGCCCATCAGAACCATCCCCTTCCTCTGGGCAAACCCTTTTCTCCTCCCAGCCCTTCTTCCATCTTGTTCATAGAGGGGGCCCCATCTCTCTCTCCACCTGTGTTCATTCCTCCAGGGGTGCCCTTCCCATGTCTGGGCGGCATGGAGTGATGTCCCTCCCACAGCTGCCCTGGGATATCCATTTCTCACCACAACTCAAACACCTTCGTATGCCAGACATGCCATCATTACCATGGACAAGGAGGGAACATCACACTGACAATCCAAGCCCTGTGTCTGCTGTGTCCTGAGAGGAAGAAGACAAACTGATTACGTTTCCCAAGTGGAACTGGGCAACTGCGGACAGAAATGCAGTGGTTTCACTGTACCTTGCTGAGAAACTAGCATCTGAAGCCCAGGGTTCCTCATTCCCATGTGCCTCCATGAGTGGGGAGGCAGGGGACTCTGTCCTCCACCTCTGTCATGACCTCCTTTCATTTCACCTGTTTGTGTACCGGCCTCTTCTTCCCCTACCTGACTACAGGTGCCTGGAATGCAGGGTCCTGCTGGGCATCAGCTTTCCTTCTGCACCGTGACCCCAACTCCTGCCAGTTAGAGGCATGGATCCAATTGCGGTGAATGAGTAAAGGCACCCATAAGAGACATGGATGCCTCTCGCATCTCAACCCTAGCTGCACACCAGGCTCTGATGCTTCTTATAAACGTGAAATAACCTGTGTGGGGTTTGTGGAATGTATAAACACGCCGGCACATGATCCACACTTCCCCCTAAGTAAGACTTTCCATATTCACACCAAAAATGTAAATAAAGGCCATAAGGATTATCAGGACCCCCAAATGCTTGCACAGCCTCTGGGGGGAACTCTTCTTAAATGCAGAAAGTGGAGGATTTCAAAAGCGCCCAGAGGGTGCTCCCCCCACAATCCTAAGAATTCCTAAATATCATCTCTCGTGGAGAAATGAAGTGTATCTAATAGCAGAAAAGAACACGAAATACTACTGCAAACCAATGATTTTGGTGGCGGGATACTGTGTCCATGTTACTTGATGAGACCATGAACATCTGGGGGTGTGGAAAGGGAAGCTATCCTTACAACTCTGACGTGCTCACACCTCCACCCTCTCACCCTCAGAAGCAACTTCCCTTTACCTGCTCTCACAGCCAGCTTCATGCCAGCATCTCTGCTTCCTGATTCTCAGATGGTGCTGCAGGGCGAAAACTCAGCCTGCAGGGAGCAGGGAACCAAGAACCAGCAAAATTCACTGAGCCAGGCCATATCCCTATTAACCTGGCATAGATACACAACAGCTAGTCTATTTTTCAAAGCCTTTTTAGCTGAGGGCAACATATATTTTATGAAACCCGGTTACCTGCACAGGTCTTTGTAATACCAAGGCATTTCCATTAGGGCAGTGTGGACACCTCCAAGTATCCCAGGCCACCAGACTGCCCACCCACGCCACTTTGGAAATTTCACGTTTAAAACTGCCTGCGTGTCCTGACAAGCGAAGAAGCTTGGCAGGAGGAAAGGCTCCAGCCTGTGCTTCTCCCTCTCCCTGCCAGGCCTCACCTCTGCAGAGCCAATATAGCACAGTGGATAAGAGCACAGATCCCAGAGACGGTTGACCTTGGTCAGAGGCCCTGTGCTGCCCCTGCCCAGCCCCATGACCTCAGGAGGTGGCTGAACCCTGGGAAAGCCTAGAGACCTTGCAGGACAGGAGCAGACACCTGGAGCAGTCATCGCTGGCTGGGCATGGCGAGGGAGGGGAGCAGATAACCTGGAGCCCTTATGTTTTCTAGCTTCGAGTGAAGGGTTAGCTTTTCTGAGATTGGCAGCAAAGCGGCACACACACAAGCTGGCCATGAAATTCCCTCAATGTCTTGTAAGGAAACTCACCTGGGCGGGGGATTGGGATACCCCCCCCATTCCTGACATACGTATGTAAAATGTAGCACCTGCTCCCCTGACACAAAGGGCTGCTGTCCCACAGATGGTGTCCAGGGGCTGGTGTTCTTGCATCTTCGAATCTTTCCCTCTCTCTTGCTTTTTCTGCTTCTCTCTCTCTTCGTCTGTCTCTCTCTCCCCCTCTCTCTCTCTCAATCTCTCTGAGCGCACACAAAACAAATGAAAAAGGAAAGACAAAATGGCATTTCTCTTCTCAGGTCTGACCTGCCTCCCCTCCCTTCATTCCTTCACACACATATAGAGAAAAGACAAAGCCAACACAGGGACAACTACTCACCACGTGTGTGTCCTGGGCACCAAGTTCAACCCCGCTCACATGGTGACAACAGACAACTATGTAGGCTGCTTTCAGTATGCGAATGGCCACCTGAATTTCTTCAAAACTCTCGCCAAGCCAACCCCACCACCCTCCCTCTTTCACCCTACCCAGACGGGGTGTGCCCTCCCCTGCCCTGAGTGCAGGTGGAAAGAATAAGACTTTCTCCTTTCTCATCCCCAGAGCAGGAGTATCCTTGCCTGATGATTTTCATAGTAGGACTAGGTGTCCACTTCAATGTGGTTTGCCTGCGTCATAATTCAATTGGAGTTAAGTCCGCTCAGAAGAGAAAGACACTCCAAGCCCCCTCCTGTTTCAAAATCACTTACCTGAACTGCAAATCACAGAATAGCAATGCAAGCTCCTAGGGACCAGGAGGCAGGGAAGGCAGAGGACTCAGCATTTGCTGGGGTGGAGAGGCCAGGAATCCTTCTCCCACGCAGCCCCTGGAGGGAAAAGAGCCCTGCCCACCCCACCCCAAGCAACTTTCAGCCCAACCCCTGGAGCGACCCCACCCCCTGGAGTGACCAGCCTGAGAGTGGCCACAAACTAGCCCACATGGGCAGGGGCTCCAGCCTCCTGGCTCCCCTCTCTCCTGCATCCCTGCCTGAGTGAGCATCCCCCTCCCTGCGGCAGGTTAACACACTGGTTTGCAGGCCTGAGAGGGAATATGGACCCTGAGACTCGGCCAACCACAGTCTTCTATGCCCCGCAGCTCCCGGCCCCTCTCCGAGGGATACCCACCTCACTTCTGCATCTGCAGAATAATCTGTGAATATGTGCAGGAACCAGGAGACAGGAGAGATGATTCAGGGTATGTCAGATCCTCCTGTAGACACTCACAGAGAAAGCAGCCCAACTCTTTAATTATAAATGAGTAATGAGAGACAGGAGTCTACACTAGATAGTTTTCCCAGGGGCATCCACTCCAAACTTCTTCATAGCCAGAAGGAACTCAAGCGTTCCCTCAGGCAGCACAGTGCTGAGGGTGTCCTGAAGCCAGGAAGCCCCTTCCTTCCCTCTGACGCCGGACTTTCCAGGGGTCCGGCCCCCAGAGGGCCGTTTATCAAGAGGATTTTTTCATACCTTTTCATTCCCATGTACCCGTCTCCTTTCCCAGATTCTAGAACAAGGTAACTAGTCCACATGTAAGAGAAGGGGAAGAAGTGCTGAGGAGATGCTTCCCAAGACCTACAGGGGCCTTGCTGGAGGAGCCTCTGCTTGACAGCCTACAGCCCCCAGGGGCTGTTCTGAGGGGCAGCAGGCCCCACAAGCAGCGTTGCCACTGCTTCATCAGCCCCCGAGAGGACATGTCCAGGGTCCCCCATTTCCCACCGGGACAACTGTTTCCCTCTTCCCCTACCTCCTTGTCGTTCCTTGTGGAGACCGACCGCTCACTTCCGACCACGTCCTCCACTGTTGCTCTCCCTCTTCCACCTCAGGCTTCTCAATCTTCCTCGGAGATTGCATCACAAAGCCGAAGAGTAGACGGAACTTCCGGGGTGGGGATGGGAAGCGGAAAGGCTCAAAAGGCAAAGCTGGAATGCTCAGGTCTTTTGACAAATATTGATTGAGCACCTCTTTGTCTAGCACAGGGCTGTGCTAGGGGCTGGGCGCACACACAAATTCACTCTCATGGACCCTTCATTGCTCTTGGGGGTCGTCAGAAAATATGCAAGGAAAGGAAGAACAAGAATATGTGTTAAGGTCATTATTATTATGGAAAAATACAACTAGTTAATATGAAAATAAGACTAGCTTGGACTGGGTGGATATGAAAGGCCTTCCTTGTCTTTATTTTTCTTTTCTTTTGAATTAATCAAACCTATAGCAATGTGCACAAATCTTAATTGTAACTCTATATGTATCTTCCATGTGTATCTAAATATAGAATATTTCCCATAGGTAAGGAGTCTTCTTTATGCCCCTCCTAGCCAATACCTCCCCAACTTAACTACTCTTCTGAACTCTATCATGATCATTTAGTTTTGCTGCCTTTGGTCTTCATATAAATGGAAGCAGACGCTGTGTGCTCTTTTATGTCTGGTATCTCTCTCTCAACATTAAGTCTGTGAGATCCATCTCTGTTGTTATATATAACGGGTTTTTTTTTACTTTTTAATTGCTCAGTAGTATTTCATCAAATGAATATAGCAGAAGTTACTTATTCATTTAAAACTTGATGGACTTTTGGTTCTTTCCAATTTTTAGCTATTATGAATAAAGGTAAAATGAACACTCTTGTATATGTGTTTTGGTGGACCTGAGCACTTATTTCTGTTGGGTATGTAAACCAGGAGTGGAATTGTTGGTTCATATTGTTATATATGTTTAGCTTCAGTTTAGAAAACTGCCAGACTATTTTCCAAAGTGGTTATATGGGCGTTTTGCTCCCACTTGCAATGTCTGAGAGCTCCAGTTGCTCTCTATTCTTCGTTTTTATTTATTTATTTATTTATTTTTTTTTTTCCCCCAAAGCCCCAGTGGATAGTTGTATGTCACAGTTGCACATCCTTCCAGCTGCTGTATGCGGGACGCGGCCTCAGCATGGCCAGAGAAGCGGTGCGTCGGTGTGCCCCCGGGATCCGAACCCGGGCCGCCAGCAGCGGAGCGCGCGCACTTAACCGCTAAGCCACGGGGCTGGCCCTGCTCTCTATTCTTATTCTGAGTTGTTACTGTTAATCTTTTTAATTTTAGCCATTACAATTTGCATGTTTATATTTCTTGAATTTAATGTGTGTTTCTATCATACTAAAGATCATTGTATCATTTTGTATAATTATTGGCCATTTGAGTATCCTCTTTATGAAATTCCTAATTAAACTTTAATCACTTTGATTGACTGTCTTTTTGATTTGTAGTATTTTTGTACATATTCTGTATATGGATCCTTTGTTGGATTCGTGAATCATGAATATATTCTTTCAATTTGTGGCATGCATTTTCACTCTCTTAGTGTATCTTTAGTAAACTAAATCTTATCTTTAAATCAATCTATTATTTAATATATAGTGCTTTTTATGTATCTCAAAGTCATCAGATATTTTTATAAATTTTCTTCTATAAGTTTTATTGCTTTACCTTTCAAAGATCGATCTATTGCCTATATGAAATTGATTCTTTGTGTATGGTGTGATGTAGAGTTCACATATATCTTTTTAAAAGACTGATATCCAAGTATTCCAGTTCTTTTATTGAAAAGTTCTTCATTTTTTAAAATGTGTTCATAGTAATAGAAATAAAATTGATTTTAGTGTGTTTAACATGCATCTTGATAAATTCATTATAGTTATTTTTAGATCCTTTGCAAACAATCATGTTTTCTGTGACTAGAGACCATTTTACTGCTTTGTTTTCAATCACTATATATTTTATTTTTTTCTTTTGACTTATTCAATGACTAGGGTCTTGATGGAAATATTGAATGCCAGTGTGCTAAAGGAAACTCTTGTCTTCTTTCTGGCATCAGAGAGAAAGTGTTTAATATTTTTTCTAGAGAATCATTGCTGTAAGGTTTTTTGTAGATGTCCACCATAAGAATAAACAATTTCCTTGCTAATCATTGTTGGCTGAAATATTTTCCATGAAAGAGTTCTGAATGTGATCAAATGCTTCGATTTTTAATTGGACATCTTTTATGTTTGCAGGATTGTCCATTATGATATTTATGTGCAGGTTTTTGTGTAAAAATAACTTTTCAAAACACTTAGATAAACACCTAATATAAGGATTGCTAGCTTGGTAAATGTGTGTTTAACTTTATAAGAAACTGCTGAAATATTTTCCAAAAGGCTGTACCATTTTGCTTTACCACCTAAAATTTGTGAAATTTCCAGTTCCTCCCTCTGAATGTTCATCACTTGGCTTTGTCCAAGTTAAGTGAAAACTATAAATTCAGAGATTCAAGAAACTTAAGAGACCACAAGCACAAGAAACAAGAAGAAAATGACACCAAGGCACATCGAATTCATATTGCTCAAAATCAGTGATAATGACCAAATCTTCAAGCAGTGGGAGTTGGAGAGGAGCACAGGTTACATTTAGAGGAACAAAGAGAGGAATGAAAGATTTTTCCTCAGCGACAATGCAAGTGAGAATACACTGAATGAAAATTTTTAAAGAATTAAAAGAAAAAAAAGTCCCATTATCCTAGAATTCAATACTCAGCAAAAATATATTTCAAATATGAAGACAACATCAATTATTTTTCAGACATATAAATATTGAAATAATTCATTACCAGAAGATCCACGGTATGAGTAATGCCGCAGCAAGTCCATCAGACTTAATAATAATTACATGAGTGGAAAGTATAGATATATACGAGGAAAAAAATTATGCGAAAAATGATAACTATGTGGTTTAGTGTAATAACTTTTTTAAAAAAATATTTTATTGAGGTCATATTGGCTTCTAACATTGTGTAAATTTCATGTGTACATTATAATATTTCAGTTTCTGTATAGACTGCATCGTGTACACCACCAATAGTCTAGTTTTTATCTGTCACCACACATATGTGCCCCTTTACCCCTTTCACCCTCCACCCTCCCCTTTTTTCCTCTGGTAATCACGAATCTATTCTCCTTATCTATGTGTTTGTTTGTTTATCTTCCACATATGAGTGAAATCATACAGTATTTGTCTTTCTCTGTCTGAATTATTTCACTTAGCATAATACCCTAAAGTCCGTCCATGTTGTCGCAAATGGCACAGTTTTATCCTTTTATATGCTTGAGTAGTATTCTATTGTGTATAGATGTGTACCACATCATCTTTATCCATTCATCCATTGATGGGCACTTGGATTGCTTACAACGTCTTGGCTATTGTGAATAATGCCGCAATGAACACAGGAGTCCGTGTATCTTTTTGAATTATTGATTTCATGTTCTTTGGATAAATACCCACTAGTGGGATAGCTGGGTCATATGGTATTTCTATGTTTAATTTTTTGAGAAATCTCCGCACTGTTTTCATAGTGGCTGCACCAGTTTGCGTTCCCACCAGCAGTGTATGGGGCTTCCCGATTCTCCACATCCTCTCCAACCCTTGTTATCTCTTGTCTTGTTAATTACAGCCATTCTGACAGGTGTAAGGTGATATCTCATTGTGGTTGTGATTTGCATTTCCCCGATTATTAGTGTTGTTAAACATCTTCTCATGTGACTATTGGCCATCTGTATATCTTCTTGGGAAAAATGTCTGTTCATAGCCTCTGCCCATTTTTTGATTGGGTTGTTTGTTTTATTGTTGTTGAGTTGTATGAGTTCTTTATATATTGTGGAGATTAACCCTTTGTCGGATATATGATTTGCAAATACTTTCTCCCAGTTGGTGGGTTGTTGTTTCATTTTTTGCCGGATTTCCTTTGCCTTGAAGAAGCTCTTTAGTCTGATGAAGTCCCATTTGTTTATTTTTTCTTTTGTTTCCCTTGTCCCAGTAGACATGGTATTTGAAAAGATCCTTCTAAACCAACGTCAGAGTGTACTGCCCATATTTTCTTCTAGAAGTTTTATGGTTTCACATCTTGCCTTCAAGTTTTAATCCATTTTGAGTTAATTTTTGTTTATTTCAAATGATGATGGTCCACTTTCATTCTTTAGCATGTGGCTGTCCTGTTTTCCCAGCACCATTTATTGAAGAGGCTTTCTTTTCTCCATTCTATGGTCTTAGTCCTTTGTCGAAGATTAGCTGTCTGCATATTTGTGGTTTTATTTCTAGACTTTCAGTTCTGTTCTATTATCTGTGTGTCTGTTTTTGTACCAGTACCCTGCTGTTTTGATTACTATAGCTTTATAGTATATTTTGAAGTCAGGGGTTGTGATGCCTCCAGCTTTGTTCTTTTTTCTCAGGATTGCTTTAGCTATTTGGGGTCTTTTGTTGCCCCATATGAATTTTAGTATTCTTTGTTCTATTTCCATGAAGAATGTCATTGAGATTCTGATTGTGATTGCATCGAATCTGTAGATTGCTTTACATAGTATGGACATTTTAACTGTGTTTATTCTTCTAATCCTTGTGCATGGAATATCATTCAATTTCTTTATGTCATCATAGATTTCTTTCAATAATGTCTTATAGTTTTCATTGTATGGGTCTTTCATCTCCTTGGTTAAATTTATTCCTAGAAATTCATTCTTTTTGTTTCAATTAAAAATGGGATTGTATTCTTGAGTGCTGTTTCTGTTAGTTCTTTATTAGAGTATAGAAATGCAACTGATTTTTGTAAATTGATTTTGTACCCTGCAACTTTGCTGTAGTTGTTGATTATTTCTAATAGATTTTTGATGGATTCTTAAGGGGTTTCTATATATAAAATCATGTCATCTGCAAATAGCAAGAGTTTCACTTCCTCCTTGCCAATTTGGATACCTTTTATTTCTGTTTCTTACCGAATTGCTCTGGCCAAAACCTCCAGCACTATGTCGAATAAGAGTGGCGAGAGTGGGCACTCTTATCTTGTTCCTGTTCTCAGAGGGATTGCTTCAGTTTCTCCCTGTTGAGTATGATGTTGGCTGTGAGTTTGTCATATATGGCCTTTATTACAGTGAAGTACTTTCCTTCTCTACCCATTTTCTTCAGAGTTTTTTCATAAACAGATGTTGGCTCTTGTCAAATGCTTTCTCTGCATATATATTGAGATGATCATGTGGTTTTTATTCCTCATTTTGTTAATGCAGTGTATCACATTGATTGATTTGCTGATGGTGAACCATCCAAGCATCCCTGGTATAAATCCAGGGATCGTGGTGTATGATCCTTTTTTTTTTAATTCTTTTTTTTTTTGTGAGGAAGATCAGCCCTGAGCTAACATCCATGCTAATCCTCCTCTTTTTGCTGAGGAAGACTGGCTCTGAGCTAACATCTATTGCCAATCCTCCTCCTTTTTTTCCCCAAAGCCCCAGTAGATAGTTTTATGTCATAGTTGCACATCCTGCTAGTTGCTGTATGTGAGACGTGGCCTCAGAATGGCCAGACAAGAGGTGCGTTGGTGCAGGCCTGGGATCCGAACCCGGGCCACCAGTAGTAGAGTGCGTGCACTTAACCTCTAAGCCACGGGGCCAGCCCTGATCATTTTGGTGTATTGCTGTATTTGGTTTGCCAATATTTTATTGAGGATTTTTGCATCTATGTTCATCAGTGACATTAGCCTGTAATTTTCCTTCTTTGCATTGTCCTTGTCTTGTTTTGGGATCTGGGTGATGTTGGCCTCATAAAATGTGTTAGGAAATATTCCGTCTTCTTCAATTTTTTGAAATAGTTTGAGAAGGATAGATATTAAATCTTCTTGGAAAGTTTGGTAGAATTCTCAAGAAAAGCCATCTGGTCCTGGACTTTTATTTTTTGGGAGATTTTTGATTACTGTTTCAATCTCTTTACTTGTGATTGGTCTATTCAGATTCTCTATTTCTTCTTGATTCAGTTCTGGGAGGTTGTACGAATCTAAGAATTTATCCCTTTTTTCTAGATTGTCCAATTTGTTGGCATATAGTTTTTCATCGTATTCTCTTATAATCCTTTGTATTTCTATGATATCCATTGTAATTTCTCCGCGTTAATTTTGAATTTTCTTTATTTGAGCCTTCTCTCTTTTTTCCTTAGTGAGTCTGATTAAGGATTTGTCAATTTTTTTATCTTCTCAAAGAAACAGCTCTTAGTTTCACTGATGCTTTCTACTGTTTTGTGTTTTTTTTTGGTTTCAATTTCATTTATTTCTGCTCTAGTTTTTATTATTTCCCTCCTTCTGCTGACTTTGGGCTTTGTTCTTTTTCGAGTTCTGTTAAGAGTAGTTTAAGATTGCTCATGTGAGATTTTTCTTGTTTGTTGAGGTGGGCCTGTATGGCTATGAATTTCTCTCTTAGGACCACTTTTGCTGCATCACAGATGAGTTGGTATGGTGGATTTTCACTTCCACTTGTCCTCAGATATTTTTTGATTTCTTCTTTAATTTCTTCAGTGATCCATTAGTTGTTCAATAGCATGTTGTTTAGTCTCCACACATTTGTCATTTTCGCAGCCTTTTTCTTGTAGTTGATTTCTAGTTTCATAGTATTCTGGTCAGAAAAGAGGCTTGATATGATTTCAGTCTTCTTAAATTGGTTGAGGTTTGCCTTGTATCCCAACATATGGTCTATCTTTGAGAATGTTCCATGTGCACTTGAGAAGAATATGTATTCTGCTGTTTTTGGATGGACTGTTCTGTATATATCTGCTAAGTCCATCTGTTCTAGTTTTTCATTTAATTCCACTATTTCCATGTTGACTTTCTGTCTGGATGATCTATCCATCAATGTAAGTGGGGTGTTAAGGTCCCCTACTGTTATTCTGTTGCTCTTAATATCTCTTTTTTGGTCTGTTAATAGTTGCTTGATGTACTTTGGTATTCCTGTGTTGGGTGCATACATATTATTAAGTGTTATGCCCTCTTGGTGGAATGTCCCTTTTATCACTATATACTGCCCCTCTTTGTCACTCATTGCCTTTTTTATCTTGAAGTCTACTTTGTCTGATATAAGTATGGCAACATCTACTTTTTTTTGTTTTCTATTATCCTGGAGTATTGTCTTCCATCCCTTCACTCTGAGCCTGTGTTAGAGCTGAGATGTGTTTCCTGGAGGCAACATATTGTTGGGTCTTGTTTTTTAATCCATCCAGCTACTCTGTGTCTTTTGATTGGAGAATTCAATTCATTTACATTTAGAGTGATTATTGATATATGAGGGCTTAATGCTGCCATTTTATCACTTTTTTTCCTGTTGTTCTGCATTTCCTTTGTTTCTCTTCCTGTGTATTTCCGACTGCCAATTCAGTTTGGTGGTTCTCTAT
Organism: Diceros bicornis minor; assembly: GCF_020826845.1. Taxonomy (NCBI): domain Eukaryota; kingdom Metazoa; phylum Chordata; class Mammalia; order Perissodactyla; family Rhinocerotidae; genus Diceros; species Diceros bicornis. The sequence goes on from NC_080781.1 coordinate 131,755,003, forward strand.
GATGGTTTTCTCAGTTTCCTCTTTATCATTTGTTTCTCTATTCTGATTTTTTGTTTAGTGGTTACTGTGAGGTTTGTATAAAAGATATTGTAGATGAGATAATCCACTTTCTGATAGCCTATTTCCTTAGTCTAATCAGGTTCCATCTCTTTCCTCTTCCCCATGTAAGTTGCTGTTGTGGTTTATTGTTCTTGTTGTAGCTGTAGTTCCATTGTTGTTGTAGTGCTAATGGAAGCACTATTCTGTTTAGTGTTGTGAGTTTGTGGTTAAAATGAAGTGATTATATTTATTTTTGATGTTTTCCTTTCCTTTATCTTTAATGTTATAATTAAGTGTTTGCTAACCTGTTCTGGTAGAGAGTTGCAGTTTTCGGATTTTGTCTGCCTATTTATCTCCTTGCTCATGGCTTTGTAATCCATTTTTTTTCTGGCATGAGGGCCTTTTTAATCTTTTCTTGTGTGGGGGGATCTTGTGGCAATGAACTCCCTCAGCTTTCGTTCATCTGGGAAAGTTATTATTTCTCCATCATATTTGAAGCATATTTTTACTGGATAGAGTATTCTTGGCTGAAAGCTTTTGTCTTTCAGAATTTTGAATATACCATTCCAATCTCTCTAAGCCAGTAAGATTTCTGCTGAGAAATCTGCTGAAAGCCTGATAGGGATTCTTTTAGAAGTTATTTTCTTCTGCCTTGCTGCCCTTAATATTTGTTCTTTGTCATTGACTTTTTCCAGGTTTACTAATATATGCCTTGGAGAAGTTCTTTTTACACTGGTGTAATTAGGAGTTCTATTAGCTTCTTTTACTTGTAATTCCAGTTCCTTCTCCAGGTTTGGGAAGTTCTCAGGTATTATTTCTTTGACCAAGCTCTATGTTCCTTTCTCCCTCTGGAATAGCTATAGTCCTTATATTGTATTTCTTCATTGAGTCAGATATTTCTCGGAGAAGTTCTTCATTTCTTTTTAGTCTTAGTTCTCTCTCCTCCTCCACCTGTAGCATTTCTATGTTTCTGTCCTCTAAATTGCTAATTCTGTCCTCCACAGTATCAGCTGTGTTATTTAAGGAGTCCAGATATTTCTTCATCTCATTCATTGTGTTTTTCATCTCCAACATTTCGAATTGGTTTTTCTTTATAGTTTAAATCTCTCTTTGAAGAAGTCCCTCCATTCATTAATTTTGTTCCTTATTTCATTGAATTATCTTTCTGAATTTTCTTGTAACTCATTGGGTCATTTTATGATAGCTATTTTGAATTCTCTGTCATTTAGATTGCAAATTTCTATGCCTTCAGGATTGATTTCTGGGTGCTTGTCATTTTCCTCTGGTCTGAAGTATTAATATACCTCTTCATGCTATTTGATGGGGTGGACTTGTGCCTTTGCATAGTGGTAGTATCTGGTCCCAGATTCCACCTACCACCACTTGGAGTAGGGGGGCAGGAGCTGTGTATTCTGAGCCCATCGCAATCCCTGGCAGCTGTGCCTGTCTTTTGGAAGCTATGCTGACAGAGCCCACCTGTGTTTGTCTGCTGGCCACTGCTGTTTTACACACTGTATGCACCAGTGCTCTGGCTGGGGTCCCTTACTCTGGCCGACCAGCAGAGCTGGTGCACCAGGTGGGAGGAGTGCCTCCTTTAGTGTGTGATCCTGGGGGTGCTCCCACTTTGCCCTCACTATCTGCTCTCCTGGGCTGCTTGGCTTCATGCATATGCCCCTGTGATTGCTTAGACTCCTTGGTGTGGAGCTTTCCCATAGGCTGGGAGGCACCTCGGAGAGTGATGGCATTCCTGCGAAGGACTGCTCCCTCTCCCCTCTCCTCTCAAGGCTGTGTGCAGTCCCACACTCTAGGTCACTGCAGTTGATGGAGGGAGAGGATATCCCCTTACCTCATTCCACTGCCTCCTGGAGGGTCCAGCACCTCCACCTTCAGACATATGGCTACATGTGTCTCTCAGACATCTATCAATTTGTGTGAATGTCCTCTGTGGTTTATGAATGTCCTTTTCATTGTATCTTAGGGGGAAGAATCTAAGGGAAGAGCTCAGTCTGCCATGATGCTGACATCATGCCTAATAACTTTTCTTATTTAAATCTCTTTAAAAGATAACTGAGTATTGAAACTAAAGTAATAATAATGTATGTGAGGCTTTAACATTAGCAAAATTAAAATGTATGATGACAGTAGCAGGCAAGCTGAGAGGAAAGAAATCAAAATGTTCTATTTTAAGCTTCTTTTACTGTATGTGAAATGGTGTAATATCACTTGAAGGTGTACTGAGATACATTTGAGTTGAATAGTATAAACATGAAAGCAACCTCAAATAACAAAAAGAAGATTTATAGCTGAGAAGCCATCAGAGTTAGAATTGAAACATAATTAATACTCAAGGAGATAAAACTGAAACATAATAGATACTCAATTAATACAAATGTTGTCTGAAAAATAGATATTCCAAAGGACAAATGACGCAAATAGAAAACAAATAAGAAGATGAGAAACTTAAACTTCTAACCATATCAATAATCACATTAAATATAAATTGTAACCCCAATTAAAAGAAGATACTGTCAGATTAACCCAATTATATGCTGCCTAGATGAAAGACATTTAAATCTGAAGACACAATAGATTAAAATTATAGGGCCGGCCCCGTGGCTTAGCGGTTAAGTGCGTGCGCTCTGCTGCTGGCGGCCTGGGTTCGGATCCCGGCACACACCAAAACACCGCTTCTCTGGCCATGCTGAGGCCGAGTCCCACATATGGCAACTAGAAGGATGTGCAACTATGACATACAACTATCTACTGGGGCTTTGGGGGGAAAATAAATAAACAAAAATCTTTAATAAAAAAAAAGAAAGCACCTTTGTCTTAAAAAAAAATTATAAAAAATTATTCACTAATCTAACACTAATCAAAAGAAAACAAAAGTGGTTATAGCACTATCAAAATAGATTTCAGAACAAAAGTATTACTAGACATATAGAAAGTCATTTCATGATGACAATGCTCAAGATGACCATAGCAATTCCAAGTGTTTATGCATCTATAAACAAATTATCAAAACACCTGAAGCATTTGCTTATATAAGTTTTCCTTTATGCCCAGGTTTACCTGCATCCCACAAATTTTGATATGTTGTAATTAGATTTTCACTCGGTAGCAAATATCTAAAAACAAACAAAAAACACATAAAATCCCAGTCCCACAAGCCTTTCTTGTGAGGGCAATGTGAAAATAAATCTGTGAAGGTGAAAGAGAGATGCTAGTGACACAGCTAAGTTTTATCTAAAACTGTAGCCTGAAAAAACAGGCTCACTCTGACAGAGAAAATTCTAAAAGAATGTTTTTTTTTTAGGTCAGAATACTGACTATATGGAAGGGAGTAAAAAATATACATGTTGAGAATTGTCAGTCCTTGTAAGGCTTACATTTTGGGAGAAAACAATGGCCAAAAAAAGAAGGAAAAGGTGCCTTTTGGCAACTGAGCAGTAAAAGGAAAAATATAAAATGGAGAAATTTAGGATCCAGCTATCCAAATATAAGTAATGAATGAATGAATGAAAGAATGAGTGAAAGGAACATAATCAATCTCCTCCAAAAATGCAGAACAGAATTCTACTTTGGTAGACTTCCAGAAGCAGGATCCTTTTAACTAAAAATAAAACCACAAAATAAATAGAAGAATATTGAATAAATAGAAACTTATTTTTAAAATTAAAAAAGGTGACATCCAATTCAGCATATTTAAACTAAGGAGCACCCTCTTTCAATAATATAATTATAAATAAATAAATTTAAAAAAAACCAAAACTATAAGATAACATTTCCAACTGAACTAAATATACTCAAACAAGCATTTGAGTATATGAAAAACCTCTTTGAATCTGACATCTAAGACTTGGCAAGAGATTTCAAATAATGAGGTATATGGTGTAACTATTTGGGTTCAAAACTGATTTGGCTTGAACTAAAGAAGCCTGATTTATGTCCTATCAAACATACACTGTACATCTGCTTAGCCATTGAGGTAATGAATGCACTCTCTTTAGATAAGAATGCATACTTGCCCTCCTCTGCCAGTATCGGTAATTCCTGTATTAGTCCCTTTTCTGACCTCAGGCTCGTGTTGGCCTGCTAATTTGCAGCTGAATACTTCTTTGAAACTTTGGTGAGTATGTATCCTGGGCATGTTTAATGTATGTTCTTTGTTCTAAAAAGGTACAAGACTGTACTGAAAACCATGCTTCTCTGGAACACTTTCTTCCTTTCTGGAAAAGGTCTTCCTAGGTTATAATCCTCACCCTGGCTCAAGTACAACTCACCCTATCTCTCTTAACTATAGAATTGTTATTGGTTAGTTTGCATTGTGGGAGATCAAGATTTGGCCACCCTGAAATCTATCTCTTTACATTGGTTGTTTTCTCTGAAGGACATTTGACCTCCCCCATTAACTGCCTAAAGAATTTGACATGGTGGCTCCTTCCTGGAACAGATCATCTATCATGATGGCTGTAATGATAATGTAAAATAGATGTTACAATGGGAGGGGCACCAAGCCCCTTTTATCAAAAAAACTCTATCTCTCCCTGACCACATTATCTATAGATGACCCTGAAAAGAATTGTCCTCTTGCCCTCTGAAGTCCCAGGCCACTACCCACCCCCAACACGCTCCTTTGCCTTTAGCTGCAATACTTAAGCAAGCAGCTTAGACAGAGGGACGAGTTGCTCATTTCTGAGTTTCTCCCATGTATACATGTTATTAAACTTGGTATTATTTTCTCCTGATAACCTGTCTTGTTGATTATTTGGCCAGCCATAAGAACCTTAAAGAAAAGAGCAGAGGGAGATTCTCCCTCTTCCCCCTACAGTTTTGGCGTAGTCGGCAGGATCCACACTGGCTGGCAAGTTGCCTTCTCTGGCTGGAAGACCTGCCTTCTCCCTGGACTACTACAGATGATGAGATACGGGAACGCCTGACAAAAGCCGGCAAAAAGGTAAGACTTCTTACCACGTCAGCCTCCCGGAATCTCTATCTGCGGAGTCCGGCGGAAGGAAACGGTGAGAATTTTTTCTCTTTCTAAATTTAGATTGGCAGGAGAAAATATTTGGGAAACTAGTTTCTTGTGCTTTTAGTGACTCTTGGTTTAAATTTGGTAGCGTACTCTTGGTTTTGATCTTGATCCCTTTTCCTCCCAGAGTAGTCTCTGTCTTGTTCTGTGTCCTGAGAAAACTTGGCTTTGTGACCAGTGACAATATTCTCTTTGGTCTCCACCATACGGAAGGTGTATTTACCGGAGTGCACCTTGGTGGCCAGTCGGGTAGACTGGGGTTCCGAACTGTCTCTTTGTCCAGCTGTGCCAAGATCTCAGGGGAGTTTGTCATAAAAGGCCCAGTCCATAAGGGCTTTTGTCGTCTTTACCTTCGTTGTTTGTTAGTGCTGGAAAAATCCCATTCCAGTATCGCCTGCCCAGTGTCACGGATTAACGGGTCTGTGACTAGAGGCGTCCCACACTGTTGTGGGAGACCAGAGACACCCTTTTCACTACACCATCCTTACCGCCTGTGCAACGAAGGTCTTTACTTTCTATGAATATCTTTGGGAGTGAATTCTGTGGATCACAGGGGCTACATCATCTGCACCCTCACCAGGGACGCCTCTTTGCGTCCATGGTAGATTTATTCTAAGCGTGGAAAGTTACCTCCAGGTCTTTCCTTAAAAAGGCTTATTGGTTAGAGTCACTATTGGAATAAATACACAAATGAAGATCCTACTCGTCAATGGCCAGACGACAGATCCTTTGAATTGGGAAAACTTCTAAATTGGGGAAAAAAAAAAATTTTTTTGAGAGCTCTCACATAATTGTTTGATTGGTACCTAAGAAAAAAGGCCAAAAAAAAAAAAAGGAAGGAAAAAATTTGACTAGCCTTAAGACCTTGACTCAGGTTACAATTGAATTGAGAACATGTAAAAGTGTAAGTGTTGATAAGATTATAAAGGTTGGAATGTTTGAGCTAATTTTATATAAAGAGGTTACATGAACTTTGCCTGAGTATGTTGTAAAATGTCTGACTGGGAATGCTTCTCTTGTCCAAAATTAGAAGACCAAGACCTATTGATAAACATCTTAATGATAACTATGTTTAAAGGTATAAGAAGTGATGAAAATTGCATGAAATTTTGTAGGAAAAAACTGATGTTATTTCTATTACAGAACTGGTTAACAAAAATAGTAATTTAAATGATGGCTAATTTTATCTAATGTCTTATGAAGTGTTGTAGGCAATCTAAATAGTTATTGGGAATAAGTAACTAAATAGTTGTGAAAAAGATGAATGTTGGGTGAACTTTAAACAATAATTATGTGTTATGGTGGTTACAGCTTCCAAACTCTTTTTGGTGACTTAAAACTTTAGAGTTTTGCTAAATTTTATGAAAAAAATTCTCTGAGTATCATCATTTCCAAATAAGATAAGATATTAGACATTGATTGCTAAATGTACATTTGTCTACCTTTGGCTTTTCATTACAGGAAAACTAAAAGGTGTTTTGGGTCTATTGGTAAACACGTGTTTTATTAAAAGATTGTACTATAAAGTAACATGTTTCTAGAAGTTATGAAGTGTTTATAAATTTTCCAAACCACAAGATTCTCAATGTAAAAAGAAAGTTATAGAAGGTTTGTGGAAGAGGAATTCTGGAAAAGGAGTTTTTGTATGGTCAAGTTGGCTAAGATTGAAATGAATTTAATTAAGTAAATGAGTTTTAATAGCAGAAGTAAGCTGGTGCAAAATTGAAATTTCTCGTAAAAGGATAATTTGCTTAAACTTGATAAAGAGGTTATAAAAGATTTTTCTTTACCTTTGAGTAAGTCTACCAAAAAAAAAAAGAAAAACTGTTAAAATAATTTCCTGTGTTCAAAAGACTGAGGTCTCTCTATTAAGGCTTTTTGGACTGTTAATGCTCTGTTTGCTTTGACTTTTTATATTTTTGACAAGCTCCCCAAAATTCATATCTTAAATAAAGTCTTTATTTTACTTTTTTTCTTTGAGAATTTTCAAAGGGCCCTGAAACTTCTCAAAGAAATTTGCTCTCTTCCTATAAGGAGGAAGACAAAAAAATTTGCTCTCTACCTATAAGGAGGAAGATACTAAATTTATTAGGCTTATTCAGTATGTTAAACTACATGGAAAGCATTGTCAGACAAGTGATGATATGTCTGCTTAGGTGCTATTATGTGGGCAAATGCTATTGATATAGGTGTTTTAAAATTGTATAACATTACTGAAATGCTGATCTGTCCTGATTATCAGTCATAATTCTGGTTGTTATTATTTTAAAGTGTGGTATGTCACAAAATTAACCAAATGTCTTTGTCAATCGCCATTTTGAGGTCTTGTTTACAGACTTATTTCTTTGCTCTAATGCTTTTGCAAAATGTTTCAACTTCAGAAAAATTCATGGAAATGACTCTGACATTTACACTGAAGTACAGGCTTCTGATAAACTTTCTGATCATAAAACTGAACTGGGTAAGAAATTACAGAAATCTGATGGAGAGACTGATAACTTCATGAAGCTGCTAACAAAAAGATTGGGATCAAGAATAGATTACACAGGACTGAATGAACTGATAAGGTTGATTATAATTTTTATGATTTTTCATTTGAAGTATTGCTAAATTTTTAATGTTTTGTTTTTTCAGATTTAACGAAAACTTTTTCTCTTTTCTCCTGAGCTAGCTATGACTTATAGCAATTTGGTAAATGATATTTTTGTAAGTAAAATTAAAATATTTATCTTTTTCTCTCTATCTGATCCCTCGAATTTAGAAACTCTTAGTAAGTGAGTATTGTTGTTTTCATGGAAATATAGTTATTTGCATAAGTTCAATAAGAATCTGTTCTCCTTATAACAGGACACAATTGGAAACACTGGTTATATTACCAAGGTTGTGACTGGAACATCATATTTGCGATATAACCATACAGCTTTTGAGGAATGAAGATTAGACTTTATAGAATAAAGCCACGTGGAACTATCGGCCTGGTACCTCATGTTCCAAGCAGCACTTACCAGGATAAGTAAAGAATGTCACTTATCTGGCAGGTACAAGGAACTTCGAAATATTTGGGGAGCACCTCGAAAGAGAGGAATTCACCCAAATCTGTAGGTATTGCAGGCGAAGTCTGATGACCAAATCCTTGGCTTGGCTTTCCTGGCCTGGAGAAGCCTTTGAAGTTCAATCTGAGATTCCTTATAAAAAGTTTCAGCAAAGCAGATTTAAAAGAGCTTATATGATTAATTGTTATTCTTACTGTACTTATGTAAATAATTGTGCCAACTCTATTGGAACTAGACTTATTTTGCAAACTAGTCAGTTTTAATTTGGCTATCTTAATGAAAATGAGGGTGATTTAGAGAGAAAAATTATATTTCAGTAAAAACTATAGTGTACATTTGCGGATATTAGATCCTAGTTTTGTTAATTGTTTTTTGAGGTTTTTGTTTTAGATCTATTTACTAGACTGGATCCTGATTTCTTTTAGTCTCCTAAAATATCTGGCTACAGATCTCCAAACTAATGTTTTTCATTTTTTTCCCATCATTTTCATTTGAAATCACTGAAAATTGAACCTGCCCTTTTTCCTGAAGCCTTACAAACTGAAGCTGATGGACTTGATATAAACTTAAGAGATGACCTGACGACACCATCAGAGACATTTTAAACTGCAAAAGATGCTTTGACGCTGACATCTAAAATTCTTCTTCACTGGCTGTCCTCTGACCTCAAAAATTGCTTTACAACTTGCTCTAACCATTAACCTTGTTTTTCTTTCGTTTACACAAAAATGCTTCTATTAAATACTTGATTGCTTGCTTCCATAATATAGGGGTAACCTTGAGAGCCCACCTGCATCACCACCTTCCAAAATAAACTTAATTGAACTGATCTATTATCAGGACTAAGAAATGTGTTCAGTGAAAACAATCTACCAACTCAGCTTCTGTACTATGAAACTTCTTTAAGTTTCAAAAGGACTGTGAAACTTGTAGTTTCAAAGGCGGGACTGCGGGAGATCAAGATTTGGCCACCCTGAAATCTATCTCTTTACCTTGGTTGTTTTCTCTGAAGGACATTTGACCTCCCCCATTAACTGCCTAAAGAATTTGATATGGTGGCTCCTTCCTGGAACAGATCTTCTATCATGATGGCTGTAATGATAATGTAAAATAGGTGTTACAATGGGAGGGGCACCAAGCCTCTTTTATCAAAAAAACTCTATCTCTCCCTGACCACATTATCTATAGATGACCCTGAAAAGAATTGTCCTCCTGCCCTCTGAAGTCCCAGGCCACTACCCACCCCCAACACGCTCCTCGCCTTTAGCTGCAATACTTAAGCAAGCAGCTTAGACAGAGGGACGAGTTGCTCATTTCTGAGTTTCTCCCATGTATACATGTTATTAAACTTGGTATTATTTTCTCCTGCTAGCCTGTCTTGTTGATTACTTGGCCAGCCATAAAAACCTTAAGGAAAAGGGCAGAGGGAGAGTCTCCCTCTTCCCCCTACAGCGTCAACAGACTTAAGAATACATATGTACAAGAAACTGGAAAAAATGAAAAGAGATTTTCTTCAACTCAATAAAACAGGATGACAAAGACAAAATTATCTCAGAATTGGAGATTAAATTATGTTAAAAGACAAACTGAAGCATATTAAAAATTTAAAGAGTTTATTTGAGCAAAAATCTATTTGAATTTGGCAGTGCCAAAAGGAAGTGGTTAGGAGTACTCCACAGACAGGAGCTAGGACAAGGTTTTTATAGGGAAGATGGGGAAGCAAAGCAAGGAAATTATTTAATTGGCTATAGCTTAACCTGTTTCCTTATTTGGGACAGACTATTTGGCTGTTTGTGATTGGTTGTCCTTAAGTATTGATTTACTAACCTTGAGGCATTTACAGGCTTATGTTTTGGTTTGCTTATGTAGGCAGCCAAGGTATTACAATTATGTCAGTCTACAATTACAAGTTGTCCAATGAAAAACAGATTTCAATGAAAATATCATAACAGAATTAAGGAAAGTCAGAAAAAAAAGAACGAAAATAAGATTAAAAAAAAAGAAGTATAGGGGGCCGCCCCATTGGTGTAGTGGTTAAATTTGCATGCTCTGCTTCAGCAGCCCAGAGTTCGTGGGTTCAGATCCCAGGTGTAGAGCTACTCACCGTTTATCAAGCCATGCTGTAACAGGTGTCCCACATATAAAAAGTAGAGGAAGATAGGCATGGATGTTAACACAGGGCCAATCTTCCTCAGCAAAAAGAGGAGGATTGATGACAGATGGTAGCTCTGGGCTAATCTTCCTCACCAAAAAAAAAAAAGTAAAATAGTCTGAGAGGAAGTGTTGAAAATAGAAATAGTCAAGGAATGGAGAACATTCATATAATTTGAGTCATTGAACAAGAAAAACTATAATTGTAGTCCTTGAACCAAAACTATCAATGGAAGTAAATTAATATATAAAATTATAATATCCCCAAATTTCCAAAATACAATAAGATCTCAAAGTACATAATGAGAGAGCCTGCTGATTATCTAGGAAAATTAACCTAAAAAAATAGAATCTGAGACGTAACCTAGTGAAGCAAATTGACCTCAAAAATGAAGAAAATATCTTCAAAGCCTCCTGGATGAAAGACAAAATTATTTAAAATGGCAAGAGATTTATCCTGACATCAGGCTTAATAAAAAAAAAAAAAAAGGAACAGAATAGTTTTAAAAAGTCAAGGAGACAGAAGTCAAGATGGCGGCATAAGCAGACTCTGAACTCACCTTCTCCCATGGACACAGGCAATTTACAACTACTCGTGGAAAAATTACCCCTGAGATAGAACTGAAAACTGTATAAGAAGAACTCCTGCAACAAAGGACAAGCCCAATTGAGGTGGAAGAGGCAGAAACTCCCTTCTGGAGAGAAAAAACACCGCCTTCACAAGCGGCAGCACTTCACGGCCGCGTGGGAGCAGCCAAAACGTACGCAGCCCTCCCTGGAGGAGCAGGACCCTGACCTGGGGAGGGCTCCCACTGTAGGCATTTTCTGGAGCCAGCACAATCGAGACGAGTGGCATAATATCTGACGTTGCCCGCTACTAAAACATTGGGGAGTACCCCCAGAAAAGCCCACAAAGGGGGTTTGCCCCACCTTCCAAAGCCTGAAACAATTGGGTGCTCCAATGCCTGAGGCCAGCCCAACCCAGCTGCAATCCTCAGAGAGCTGACAAGAGACCTAAAGGCTGGAGGCTTATAGCATTTGTAAGCCCCTGAGCCTAACAACCTGCCACGCTGGGGGCCTACTCACTTAAAAGAAATACTGCAACACAAACGTGGTGTTAGAACTTGCAGCCAACTGTGCTGGGGCTCCCAACACCTGATAAAGAGACTAAAGGGCCCACAACAACTACAAACAGCTAAGCATTGCAACAGCTGGCCAGGAGCATAACTCAGCCTCCCTGGGCACCTACAGAAGAACAAACACGTCACAACAGAAAGACACATGTAGCCCACATAGGGGTAACCCCTGGAATATTGAGAACCGAGGGAAGCACACTGCAGACCTCCTAAGGCATCACTTACATAAGGTCACCTATCCAAGAGCAGGAGACGTAGATGACCTACCTAATACGTAGACACAAGCCCAGGGGAAGAGGTAAAATGAGGAGGCAAAGGAATATATTCCAAGTAAAGGAACAGGACAAAACCACAGAAAAGGAACTAAGTGAAACAGAAATGAGCAACCTACCAGACAGAGAGTTCAAACTAAGAGTGTTAAGGATGCTCACTGATCTGGGGAGAAGAATAGATGAACTCAGTAAGGATGTCAACAAAGAAATGGAAGACATAAAAAAGAACCAATCAGAAATGAAGAATACAATACTGGAAGTGAAAAATTCACTAGAGGGATTCAAAAGCAGAGTAGAGGACACAGAAGAACGGATTTGCTAGCTGGATGAAAGATTAGAATAAATTATCCAAGCTGAAAAGGTAAAAGAAAAAAGATTAAAAAGTGTGAGGACAGTCTACAGTACCTCTGGGACAACATCAAGTGCAATAACATCTGTGTTATAGGTGTCCTGGAAGGATTAAAGCGAGACAAAAGGGCAGAGAATCTATTACAAGAAGTAATAGAGGAAAACTTCCCTAACCTAAGGAAGGAAACAGACATCCAGGTACAGGAAGCACAGAGAGCACCAAACAAGATAAACCCCAAGAGGCCCACACCAAGACACATCATAATCAAAATGTCCAGAATTAAAGATAAAGAGAGAAATCTAAAAGCCGCAAGAGAAAGACAAGTTACATACAAAGGAAACCCCATAAGGCTATCAGCTGACTTCTCAGCAGAAACCTGACAGGCTAGAAGAGAGTGGCACAATATATTTAAAGTGCTAAAAGGAAAAAAACTTACAGCCAAGAACACTCTACCCAACAAGGTTATCATTCAAAATGGAAGGAGAGATCAAAATTTTCCCAGAGAAGCAAAAATTAAAGGAGTTTGTCACCAAGAAACCAGTGCTACAAGAAATGTTAAAGGGACTGATTTAAGGGGAAAAGAGAAGACCAAAAATAGGAAAATTTGTCTATTTCCAAGATAAGAGGATAATCAATACAATGCACAAAAAAGAGATTAGATATGATATCAAAAACTTGAAATGAGGGAAGAGAGGAGTTAAAGAGTAGAGCTTTCAGACAGAGGTCAAATTAAAGAGACTATCAATTCCGTATAGAAGGAGAAAGGAACAGAGAAGGACTACTAAAACACAGAGGAAAAAAAAATTAAAAAATGACAGTAAGTACACACTTATCAATAGCTACTTTAAACGTCAATGGACTAAATGCTCCAATTAAAAGGCATAGGGTGGCTGATTGGATAAAAAAACAAGACCCATATATATTCTGCATAGAAGAGACATATTTCAGACCTAAACACACTTACAAACTGAAAGTGAAGGGATGGAAAAAGATACTCCACACAAATGGCAATGAAAAGAAAGCTGAGGTAGCAATACTCATATCAGACAAAATAGACTTAAAAAAAAAAACTGTAAAAAGAGACAAAGAAGGACACTACATAATGATCAAGGGAACAAACCAACAAGAGGACATAACACTTGTAAATATCTACGCACCCAATGTAGGAACACCTAAATATATAAAGCAATTGTTAACAGACATAAAAAGAGAAATAGACAGTAACACAATAATAGTAGGGGACTTGAACACTCCACTTACACCAATGGATAGATCATCCAAAACGAAGATCAATAAGGAAATATTGGCATTCAATGACACACTAGAACAGATGGACCTAGTCGATGTATACAGTGCATTCCATCCAAAAACTGACGAATACACAATCTTTTCAAATTCACATGGAACATTCTCCAGGATGATCACATATTAGGCCACAAAACAAGTCTCCATAAATTTAAGAAGATTGAAATAATACCAAGCATCTTTTCTGACCACAACAGGATGAAACTAGAAATCAACTATAGGAAGAAAATCAGAAAAGCCACAAATACGTGGAGATTAAACAAAATGCTACTGAACAACAATTGGGTCAATGAAGAAATCAAAAAAGAAATCAAAAAATACCTGGAGACAATTGAAAATGAAAATATGACATGCCAGAACTAATGGGATACAGCAAAAGCGCTTCTAAGAGGGAAGTTTATAGCAATACATGCCTATCTCAACAAAGAAGAAAAATCTCAAATAAACAATCTAACGATGCACCTAAAGGAATTGGAAAAAGAGGAACAGACAAATCCCCAAATTGGTAGAAGGGAAATAATAAAAATCATAGCAGAAATAAATGAAATAGAGACTAAAAAAAAAACAACAGAAAAATTAATAAAACCAAGAGCTGGTTCTTTGAAAACATAAACAAAATTGACAAACCTCTAGCTAGCCTCAATAAGCAAAGAAGAGAGAAGGCTCAAATGAGTAAAATCAGAAATGAAAGAGGAGAAATTAGAACAGACACCTCAGAAATACAAAAGATTATAAGAGAATACTATGAAAAGCTATGTGCCAACAAGTTCGACAATCTGGAAGAAATCGATAAATTCTTAAATGCATACAACCTTCCAAATTTAGATCAAGAAGAAGTATAGAATTTGAATAGACCAATCACCAGTAAGGAAATCCAAGCAGTAATCAAAAATCTCCCCAAAAATAAAAGTCCAGGACCAGCCAGCTTCCCTGGTGAATTCTACCAAACATTCAAAGAAGACCTAATACCAATCCTTCTCAAACTCTTCCAAAAAATTGAGGAGCGGGGGAATCTCCCTAACTCATTCTACGAAGCTGACATTACCCTGATACCAAAACCAGACAAGGACAACACAAAAAAAGAATATTACAGGCCAATATCACTGATGAATATTGATGCAAAAATCCTCAACCAAATACTAGCAAATCGCATACAACAATACATTAAAAAGATTATACATCAGGAGCAAGTGGGATTTAGTCCAGGTATGCAGGCATGGTTCAACATTCGCAAATCAATCAACGTAATACACCACATTAATAAAATGAAGAATAAAAATCACATGATCATCTCAATAGATGCAGAGAAAGCATTTGACAAGATACAGCATCCATTTATGATAAAAACTCTGAATAAAATGGGTATAGAAGGAAATTACCTCAACATAAGAAAGGCCATATATGATAAACCCACAGCTAATATCATCCTCAATGGTGAAAAACTGAAAGCTATCCCTCTAAGATCAGGAACCAGACAAGGATGGCCACTGTCACCACTCCCATTAACATAGTACTGGAAGTCCTAGCCAGAGCAATCAGGCAAGAAAAAGAAATAAAAAGGATCCAAATTGGAAAGGAAGAAGTGAAACTCTCACTATTTGCAGATGACATGATTTTATATATAGAAAACCCTAAAGAATCCACCAAAAAACTTTTAGAAGTAACAAACGAATATGGTAAAGTTGCAGGATACAAAATCAACATACAAAAATCAGTTGCATTTCTATACACTAACAATAAAGTAGCAGAAACAGAAATTAAGAATACAATCCCATTTACAATTGCAAGAAAAAGAATAAAATACTTAGGAATAAACTTACCTAAATAGGTGAAAGATCTGTACACCGAAAATTACAAAACATTGCTGAAAGATATTGAAGAAGACACAAAGAAATGGAAAGATATTCCGTGCTCTTGGATTGGAAGAATTAACATAGTTAAGATGTCCATACTTCCTAAAGCAATCTATAGATTCAATCCAATCCCCATCAAAGTTCTAACAACATTTTTCATAGAAATAGAAGAAAGAATCCTAAAATTTATATGGAACAACAAAAGACCCCGAATAGGTAAAGGAATCCTGAGAAAAAAGAACAAAGTTGGAGGTATCACACTCCCTGATTTCAAAATATACTACAAAGCTATGGTAACCAAAAGAGCATGGTACTGGCACAAAAACCGACACACAGGTCAATGGAATAGAATCGAAAGCCCGGAAATAAACCTCAACATCTATGGACAGCTAATCTTGAACAAAGGAGCCAAGAATATACAATGGAGAAAAGAAAGTCTCTTCAACAAATGGTGTTGGAAAAACTGGACAGCGACATGCTAAGAAAATTAAAGTAGATAGACCCTTACCTTACACCATACACAAAAATTAACTCAAAGTGGATTAAAGACTTGAATGTAAGACCTGAAACTATGAAACTTCTAGAAGAAAACATAGGCAGTACGCTCTTCAACATCGGTCTTGGCGACATATTTTCAAGCACCATGTCTGACCGGGCAAGAGAAACAATAGAAAAATTAAACAAATAGGACTACATCAAACTAAAAAGCTTCTGCACAGCAAAGGAAACCATCAAGAAAAGGAAAAGACAACCTAGCAATTGGGAGAAACATTTGCAAACCATATATCTGATAAGAGGTTAATCTCCGAAATATATAAATAACTCACGCATCTCAACAACAAAAAAACTAACAACCCAATTAAAAAATGGGCAAAAGACCTGAACAGACATTTCTCCAATGAAGAGATACAGATGGCCAACAGACTCATGAAAAGATGTTCAACATCATTAACTATCAGTGAAATGCAAATCAAAACTACAATGAGATATCACCTCATGCCCATCAGAATGGCTATAATTAACAAGACAGGAAACATCATGTGTTGGAGAGGATGTGGAGAGAAGGGAACTCACATACACTGCTGGTGGGAGTGCAAACTAGAGCAGCCACTATGGAAAACAGTATGGAGATTCCTCAAAAAATTAAGGATAGAACTACGATATGATCCAGCTAGTCTACTGCTGAGTATTTATCCAAAGAACTTGAAAACACCAATGCATAAAGATACATGCACCCCTGTGTTCATTGCAGCGTTATTCACAATAGCCAAGACTTGGAAGCAACCTAAGTGCCCATCAAGGGACGAATGGATAAAGAAGATGTGGTATATATACACAATGGAATACTACTCAGCCATAAGAAACGATGAAATCCAGCCTTTTGTGACAACATGGACGGACATCGAGGATATTATGCAAAGTGAAATATGTCAGAGGGAGAAGGTCAAATACCGTATGATCTCCCTCATTAAGTAATAGATAGTAACAACAACAAACAAACACATAAAGACAGAGATTGAATTGGTGGTTACCAGAGGGGAAGCGGGGAGGGAGGAGGGCGAAAGGGATAATTTGGCACATGTGTGTGGCGATGGATTGTAATTGGTATTTGGGTGGTGAACATGATGTAATCTATGCAGAAATAGAAGTATAATGATGTACACCTGAAATTTATACAATGTTATAAACCAATGTTACTGCAATAAACAAAACATTTAAAAAAAAATCAAGGAAATAAAGTGAGTCCAAGAGTATATATCCAGCCAAGCTATTTTCAAGTATCAAAGCCAGAGCTTTCAGCATACAAGAACTTTGTGATTTTTGTACTCATGAAGCCTTCTTGAGGATCCTATTAGAGTTAAAGCTTCATCTACACAAGAGATGACTGAGAAAAATCTCATCAAAAAACTGCTAGTGAGTATTTTAATATTTACAATTATAAATCTAAGACTAAAGCAAAGGTGTGGATTGAATTGGAATAAAAAAGTACACTTGTTACAGGTTATGTCTATGAAGAAATAATGCAATTTTTAAAATGGGAAGAGAAGAGACAAGGAAAAGAAAAATAGGATAAGATCTTTATTGTATAGGTATAAGTACACATTAAACACCACCATTGGTAACTGACCAACCAGATAGGAAAGTGTAATGTAAGCACCTGCCATTAAGCTTTGTGATTGTAGTGTAAGTGCCTGCCATTATATTTTTGGATTGTGGTATAAGCGTCTGCCATTAAGTTTTTCATTGCCGAGGCATCCATTTCAAAAGACATCCACCTTGAATAAACATACTGACAGCTGTATGACACAGCTACTGGCAAAACAACCATATAAAGAATTAGGCTGCCTCTACCCACGAAGTTCCCTCTTTCATAAAGCCCTTGATGACCTAGATAACTGACCATTTAAGTGACCCTGCTTTTCCCTTTCCAACCCCTAATTCCTGCTCTTATGCTTTAAATTAGCCAATGAAGAGTGAGCCCACATAACCCAAGAAACTCTACCCTTGGACCCTAATAAAGGCAGAGTCCCTTGTCCAGGTGCTCTGTCTTTCTCCCCATGACCTCGCTGAGTGGCCCTTGGGCATGGCTCCTACCCTCCAGAACTTGTGAGTAAAAAATCTTGTTTCTCAAAGTTCCCTGATTGTTTTTGCTGAAGTGTGTCCTACAATCATAATAAGAACCACAAGGGCCAGTCCAGCTACAACATTGGCTCCCATCAGAGAACTCACCACAAGTAACACAGGCCCAGGTGAGTGCCTCAGGCATTGCTAGCTGAGAGCATTACTATCAATAGGCTGAGACTCACACAGCATAAAGGTTCAATAAGAATATAGGGGCCTAAAGGCATAGTAAAGATATGAGGAAAAAGGTATTTATTTGTAAACAAAAACTCTGTTTTCCTTTACATTACACACAATTTTCTACTACAATACTACTTCACTTCAAACACCAGATGTTTGAGTTTTCCATATATCAAGCAACTCTGCAACACCAGCTGGGTGTCCCTACAATTTAACTCAACTCTGATGCTATCTGGACATATCTTTAGATCAAACAGGTTAAGGCTGTCTCACCCACCCTCCACATTTCAGAGATGAATTGCAGGTCCAGGTTGTTACCTGTGCTTCTGATCAACAGACTATAAATCTGAAGTTCCCGTGACCTCAACCTTGGGTTTGATTAATTTGCTAGGGCAGCTCACAGAACTCAGGAAAACATTTTAATTAGTAGATTATTGGTTTATTATAAAAGGATGTAACTTGGGGTAACCAGATGGAAGAGATGCATAGGACAAGGTATATGAGAAGGGGTGTGCAACTTCCATGCCCTTTCTGGGTACACTACCTCCCAGCACCTCCATGTGTTCACCAACTCAGAAGCTCTCCCAACTCCATCATTTCCAGATTTTAATGGAGGCTTCATTACATAGGAATGATTGATTTAATCACTGGCCATTGGTGATTAACTCAACCTCTACCCCTCTCCCCTTCCCAGAGATTAGGGGTTGGGGCTGAAAGTTTCAACCCTCTAACCACAGGGTTGGTTCCCCTGGCAACCAGGTCCCATCCTTAGGTGTTTTCCAAAAGTCACCTCAGTAACATAAATTCGGATGTGGTTGAAAGGGGCTTGTTATGAATAACAAAATAAACCCATTTCACCTTTATGGCTCTGGAGCTATTTCAGTAACTGGCAACAAACCTATTATAACAAAAGATGCCCCTATGGGTCTTATATAGGAAATTATGAGAGTTTTAGGAGCTATGTGCCAGGAACCCTGAATGAAAACCAAATACATATTTATTATAAATCACAATATCACATCACTACAACAAAATACAAAGCTTCCTAAATAAATGAATAAATAATTGACTAACAAGACAGCAAATAATGCAGACTACATAAATAATAAAAATACACTTAATTATAAATATTTGGAAAATTTGAGACCAAATATATCAGTCATATCAATAAATATAGAGTTTACTCATTCCTAAAAATAAAATTATTTTTTCAACTTTGCCCACAAATTATATGCTTTATGCAAGAGAAACATTTAGAAAAAAAAATGTGAACAATCCACAACCTACTCTTATCAAGAGAGAAGAGAGAAATAGCGCATATAAACAGATAATAAATGGCAATGGATAAATATCATTGATAAGGGATAAATTTTTTAAGAAAATCATAGGAGACTATTTTACAGGCTTCTAAACAAATACATTCACTTACTTAGATATAAAAACAACATAACATCACATAGAATGACAGAACTTAATTAATCCCAGATTTTCTCTGTCTTTCAAATCATTGTGCTATTGTTGTTTATTTAGAATTTACCGTTTAAACTCAGGAGTATATGTATTATATATTACCACAGGGATTTCAGACTGGATGTATGTTGGAAGCAAGCTTAAATAATTCCAAACCATTAAGAACTTAGCTTTATAAAGGCAAAAGGATAGCTAAATCAGCCTGTGTCTCAGATATAACAGGGAACCCTCCAAATTAGCCTCCTGGTAGAGTGCATTTACTAAAGTGTAGTCACTTGAACCTTACATATATATTATCAAAACTTATACTGCAACAATTTTTAGACACTAACATCACCCTCCACCCCCAAACACATGCAGAAACTCCAAGTTTTTTGTTTTTCTTCTGGCCAGTGGGACAGATAAGGAGGAAATTGGTCTTCAGTGCAGTCCTCATTCAATGAGTACCCACCAGTGTCTGGCTAACTGTGGACTTGCTAGCCTGGCCCCCAGCCTTGCAAGACCCCACTTACTTCCTTTCTCACACATCTGCATCTTCCCTTCCTTCCCACCATTAGAGAACTCGCAGACACACATACACATCTCCTTTTCACAACTAGTTCATTTTGTTTTAATCATCATCATCCATGTTCTCTGCTGCTGTAAGATTCAGTCTCTACACCGATGGCCGTTTCTCAGCAGACCGTTTCTCAAGGTACACAGCAGATGGTTCTCAGGACTCTGACCCTTGTTCTATAGTTAGTGGCTACACGGGTCATTACTTGAAGTGGTGGAGTTTTCTAGGGTTCTTGGTCCTGGTAGGACTGATTTTCATTCAGTTTCTTATTCAGCCTGTGACAATGGCTATAGTGTTGGCCTTCTTGGTCTTTTAAGCTTTCAAGAAGGGAGAGTAGTTGTTTGAGAGGCTTTTCTTTTCTTGACCTCCCTTGAAGTGCTCTTTTTACCTTCATGTTATGTAGGGGAGCAGAATTTGCCACCCCAAAATGTGTCTCTTTGGCTTATTTTTAAGAACAAAAGACTCAGGGAGAAATTTTGACCTTCCCCCTAACTGCCTAAAATAATTTAAGATAGAAGACCTGTTTTAGGAAGGAGCTATCACCAAAGATAACTACAGTATAATATGAACTAGGTTTGATAGACAGGGAGGAACTTAGCAAGGCCCATTTGATCAAAGTCCTTCCATGTCCCACTGTCTCTGCAAGTCATAGCAAACACTTGCTTTTACATCTGCATGTGAATTGTCTTCCTCCCCTTGAAGTCCCAAACCACTACCCACAACATCCTTTTAGCTGAAGATGGTATTCAAGGTGGTGGATTCAGATATTTTGACAAGTCACTCAGTTTTTCTGGGTTTCTCCCATGAATATATGTTATTAAACTTTGTTTGATT
Organism: Diceros bicornis minor; assembly: GCF_020826845.1. Taxonomy (NCBI): domain Eukaryota; kingdom Metazoa; phylum Chordata; class Mammalia; order Perissodactyla; family Rhinocerotidae; genus Diceros; species Diceros bicornis. Next base: position 131,775,855 of record NC_080781.1, read on the forward strand.
TTCTCCTGTTATTCTTTCTCATGTCAGTTTAATTCTTAGACCAGCCAGAAGAACCTACAAGGGTAGAGGAAAATTTCTTCCTCCCCTACAGTTGCCTTCACTTAGAAAGGAAACATGGTAAACCCAGAAGGGCATTGGTTTAGGGGAAAGAGATGGGGACTGTATGGAAAGTCAGGCTTCATGAGAAGGGGTGCAAAATGAGAAGGGTGTTTCTGCCAGGCAAGGGCAGGCAGGAACCTTGGGGGTAGAAACCAATGGGGAAGAAGAAAAGGAGCATGGGTAGGGTCGTTTGGCCTTGCCACTGTCTCTGAACATGGGTTGACAGAGGTCTTCATCTTCTTCTTCCATTTGGTGCTTATGGTTGGTTGTTCTGTAACTGTGGTAGATTTTGTGCTTTCCTGGTCACCTTAGTCATCTTAAAACCTCTAAGTGGTCTACCCCAGGGCTTCTGACATCCCTATATATGCCCCTTTTTTGGACAGTAAGGACCCATATCTTAGGTTTTGTTTGGTCAGCAAAGCTCTATCCCAGCCAAGGGTACCCCTGGGGTGGTTTAGACATCAAAAGCAGCATTCCAACTCCTCCACGGATTGTCTCTGGGGCATATGCTGGGAAGGCAAAAATTCTCTGGTTGAAGAAAAGGGGCATTTCCTCAGTCCACCCTAAAATGTCTTCCCCAACTGATCTGCCAGCCCTCTTCATCCGTCTAGATTCAATTCTGGTGGATCACATTGCAGGGAGAGGTGTCTCCTCCAAGCCATTCTCAACATGACCAACCTCATTCTGTGGTTCATTCTGTTGTCTCTTGCTCTACACCATTACCTATTATTTTGGATATCTTATCTAAAATCTCTCCAAGCTAATGTGGTCTTATTTATGTCAATGGAGATGTGATTCATCTCGCTTCCTTCTACAAATTTTCCTTACGTACCTTGAACACCATTCACTTCTTGGCTGCTATCAGGAAACTTGTCTATCCACTTCCTTTTCCTTAGTGTTCATGTTGATCTCTTCAATTTTATGACTTCTAGTCTGAAATCACTTATTTTAGGCTGTCAAAACACCAGTGAATAAATTTGCTGCACTGAGTCTCCTAGTTGTGTTTCATAAATGGTGAGTTGTGTCCATCTCATAAGGTGTAGTAGACTGAATGGTGGCCCCCAAAAACATATGTCCATGTCCTAATTTCTAGAACATGTGAATATTACCTTATATGGCAAAAGAGTGAATATTACTTTATATGCCCAAATATGTGAATAAATTAAGGATCTTGAAAGGAGGAACTTATCCTGGATTATCCAGGCGGGCCATAACTGCAATCATATGTATTCTTAAGAGATAGGGAGGGGAGTTTTCACAGAGACACAGAAAGGAGAAGGCAATGTGAAGATTGCCCAGAGAGAGATGTGGGGAAAAGTCAAGGAATGCCAAGGCAGGCCAGCAGCCACCATAATCTAGAACAAGCAAGGAGTAGATACTTCCACTAGAAAAATCAGAGGGAGTACATCCCTGCCAATACCTTGAATTCAGATTTCTAGGCTCCAGAATTGAAAGAGAAAACATTTCTGTTGTTTTAATCCACGAGGGTTGTGGTAATTTATTACAGTAGCCACCAGGAAGTTAATACAGAGAGAGTAGTGGCCAGACTTGGGTTTTACTAGTGTAGGAGAGATGAGGAAGATATACACATACTGCAAGTTGTACTGGGTGATTGCATGCAGGAATCTACAATTGAAGACTTATGAGTATTCCCAAGGATTAACCAAAGGTGTGGGAGCCTTATGTGCAAAGGTCTTCTCAACATGCATTTTCACTCAGCAGACATTTTTCTCACTCTATTTTACCTCTGGCACTTATTGTCATCCTACCTCCCTGGAGCTTATCTCACAGTTGGGAAATTGGTGGAATTCATTTTTATGAATAGCTACAACAGGCTTCCAAATTCTTGGAGGAGATTTTATATTCAGATCCTATCCCTGTAGCTCCCTAGATAAGGAGTCTCTCATTCAGATTATAGCCCCTGAAAGAGAGGGGTAGTGCAGTTCACCAGAGACCTATGTTTCTAATCAACTAGCAGGTTATACAAGCCTGAGATATTCACCTGTATGCACAATCTTTTGGCTTGGGGGATATCTTAGGGTTTCCTATGGAGCATTCACTTCCTGGTGTCCACTGGTTGCTTTCTCATCCAGTGTTCACACCAGCAGTGGAGAATCTCTCAGTGTAATTTCTTTTTTTTTTTTGTGAGGAAGATCAGCCCTGAGCTAACATCCGTGCTAATCCTCCTCTTTTTGCTGAGGAAGACTGGCTCTCAGCTAACATCTATTCCCAATCCTCCTCCTTTTTCTTCCACAAAACCCCAGTAGATAGTTGTATGTCATAGTTGCACATCCTTCTAGTTGCTGTATGCGGGACGCCACCTCAGCATGGCTGGAGAAGCGGTGCATCGGTGCACGCCCGGGATACAAACCCGGGCAGCCAGTAGTGGAGTGCGTGCACTTAACCACTAAGCCATGGGGTCGGCCCTCTCAGTGGGTTTTTCATTTGTGGATGCAGATGGAGTTTGTGAATTATTATCACACGTGGTACATTAATTCATAAAACATTTATTAAACATGTGCTTTGAGTGGAAAACTGCACTGGAGTCCTGAAATGACACACAGCCAAAGAATATATGGTCCTTTACCTCAAAGAAGTTATAACCTAGTAGAAGAGGGAAGTCTTGGAGGTATATTCTAGCCATCTCAGGGTCAGAAATTGGCCTCGTGGGTTCCTCTCCTCCAGACGTCTGTTCCTACATTACTGTTTCCTGGTCTTGGACTTAGGCCGTTTTCTTTCTTAACACTCAGAACTCTCTCAGGCTGCCACAAGCTCTGCAGATGACTACATCTCCTTCTACCCAGTTGCTTCTTCTGTTTCTTCCATCAGGCTCTCCCGTAGACCTCCATTAAGACATATCACTGATAGCATAGTCTTGGTTTCCAAAATTTTCTCCAAACAGGGAGTAACCTATTTCAAAGCTGGGATCTTGTCTTTTTTTCTGCATGTGTGGCTGCCAGAGGCTAAAGGCATCTTTATTCAATGAGCATTTGCCATAAGCATCATTAGGACAGGGATTGTGTAAGTTCAAAGAGAGAGTGGTTACATTGTTTTGGGGGTCAAGGAAGTTTGGCAAGGGGATGAAAGACTCAGGCTAAGGCATTATGATAATACAGACATTCTTGCGTCTGAGACTTGGTAGGGTGGTTTACAAGATCAGGTGGGCATACAGGCTATGTGCAAGGGCCGTGTCAAGCCTCAGAAGCAGACAGAATTAACTGGAGTTTGGAATCAACAGCCAGTTTTGTGGAGTTGGGCCACAGAGTGGTAACCACTGGAATGTTCACACTTATTAAACAATTTTGTTTGCTTCTCTAGAATCTAGTGAATCATATCCAAATTCTGCCCTTAGTAAACATGAAGACAAACTCAGTGGCTAAGGCATATGTCCAAATATAGGTTACAAATGGGAGCCAAATGACTGGGAAATGCACAACTCAGTATGATGGAAACCTTTTTTAATGCTCATACTACTCCAGCAAAACACTATGGACAAATTTCCCATCCCAGCACTGTCAGTGGAAGACTGACCACGGATGGAGTCTGGTCTTCTGTGCCCCTCCAACTTGGCGGCAGCAGCCTATCCAGTGAGGTGTTTTCCTACTTCCTGCTGGTGTCAATGGAGAACTAACGGGGAGTGTGGTCTCCTGCCCTAATCCAACAGCAGCAGGTAACTCAGGAAGGCACTTTCGTCTCCTGCTGGTACCATGTTGTCAGGGACCAAGTGTTAGTAGATGCCCAGGGAGGGGTTTTCATTTCTCACCACGGTATCTGTGGAGCCTGAGTTAGGAATCTGGACTTTGACCCCAGTCAGTGTAAGCAGTCGGCCCAGAGAAACACTTTCCTCCACTACCAGTGATAACAGCAAAAACTGAGCAAGGGGGTCTACATTTTGTCACTCCCCACTCCCATATGAGGCAATGGCAGGCAGTACCCCTCACCTGACCAACTACAAGGGGGAGAAGATGTCAAAGAGGAGAGAGCTGGAGAAAGAAATTCTTTAAAACTGTAATAAAACACTAGGCAGACCCCTGGCCAACTCATACATAAAACTCACTAGAATAAATATGTGAAAAAGTTTCAGAACTGAAATAAAGTTTGGAATATGACCCAGGTTTTCAGAATTGCCTCCATGTATCATAAAAATGAAACACACCAGAATAGCATTGCAAGGGCTCTGTAAACTAAATGTCAGTTGAGCCACAGCCCACAAAAGTAGGCCAGGACCCATGTGCCAAACCTAAACTGGGTGACTGCCTGCTAAAATAGAAGACTTAAATAGGATCCAGAGTTTCCTAACATCATACCCCAAATGTCCAGGATATAAACAAAAATCTCTCATCATACCATAAGCTAGGAAAATCACAACTTGAATGAGAAAACACAATCAACAGATGCCAACACCAAGATGAATCAGATACTGGAATTATCTGGCAAGAATTTTAAATCCATTGTAATAAAAATGCTTAAGAAATCAATTACAAATTTTTTGAAATTAAATGAATGAAACAAATGAATAAATGAAAACAGACAATTTTATCAAAGAAATAGAAGTTATAAAAAAGAACCAAGTGAAAATTAGAAACATGAATATACAATAAGCAAAATAAAAAATTTACTAGGAGGGCTCTCAGTAGATTAGAGATGACAAAGAAAATAATCACTCAATCTGAAGATAGATCAATGGATTTTACAAACGTGAACATCAAGGAGAAAACAGACTGAAAAAAAAAATATGAACAGAGCCTTATATACCTGTGGGACAATAACAAAAGAGCTAGTATCTATGTCAATGGTGTCATAGAAGGAGAGGAGAAATATTAGATAAATGGCTAAAGGAAGTTCTTCATAGAAAAAAAGAAAATGAAATGGAAGGGATCTTGGGTTATCAGGAAGAAAGAAAGAACAATGGAAATATCAATAATATGAGTATATACAATATACTTTTCTTCTCCTCTTGAATTTTCTGAATTACGTTAGAGATTAATAAAAAATTATAACACTTTCTGGTGCAGTTCTCAATATATATAGAGAAACACATTTAAGAAAATTGTGCTCTAAATGCAGATGATTAAGGGAACTAAATGGAGGTAAGTTGCCTATGCTTTACTCAGACCTGTAAAATGCTCACACCAGCAAACTATGATAAATTACACATGTATAATGCAATATTTGCAGAGACCACTAAAAATTCTGCACAAAGAAATATACTAAGGGGCCGGCCTGGTGGTGTAGCTGTTAAGTTGGCACTCTCCACTTCAGTGGCCTGGAGTTTGCTAGTTTGGATCCTGGGCTCAGACCTATGCATGGCTCATCAAGCCATGCTGATGTGGTGTCCCACATAGAGCAACTAGAGGGATGCACAACTATAACATACAACTATCTACAGGGGCTTTGGGGAGAAAAAAGGAAAAAAAGAGGAAGATTGTCAACAGATGTTAGCTCAGGGCCAATCTTCCTCAAAAAAAAAAAAACATACTTCTAGAAAATTTACAAAAAAAAAAAAAGAAATATACTAAAAACACAACAGGTAAGTCAAAATGGAATTCTAAATCTGTTCAAGTGACCCACAGGAAAGAGTGAAATGTGAAACAGATGAAAACAAACCTGAGGGATCAAACAGAAAACAAATAAAAATAGCAGGCTTAAGCCTCAATACACCAATGATTACAATAAATATAAATAATCTAAACATACCAATTAAAAGGCAAAGATTGGGGCCGGCCCCGTGGCTTGGCAGTTAAGTGCGTGCGTTCTGCTGCTGGCGGCCCGGGTTCGGATCCCGGGCGCGCACCGACGCACCACTTCTCCGGCCATGCTGAGGCCGCGTCCCACATACAGCAATTGGAAGGATGTGCACCTATGACATATAACTATCTACTGGGGCTTTGGGGGAAAAAATAAATAAATAAAAAATATTAAAAAAAAAAAGGCAAAGATTGGCAGAATGGATTTTTTTTTAAATGACCTAACTACATTCTATTTAAAAGTAACAAACTTTAAATAAAATGGTATAAGTTGTGTGAAAGTAGAAGGATAGAAAAAGATACACAAATCCAACTGAATATACCTAGCATCTTCCAAAGATGACCAATGATGGACTTTTTGAGTATCATTTTTAACTCATAGACTTAAATATATTTACGTGTTTCTATATATCATAGTTATTGTTTATTGTTGCTTAAATTGTACCTTATTTGAGCAGGGAGGACTTCCTTAAGTTTGCTCCTAAATCCTTTTAAGAGGACCCCAATATTCATTGATAATTTCCTGGATTTCCTGTATAATGAGATCAAGTCTCATCTTGAGAATTTCCCTGGAGCCCTTTTTGAGGTATAAACTAGAAAAATTCAAAAATCCAAAATTATTGGAGAGATATCAGCTTATGGATTGTTGGTGATCATTAAATTTTATCTATAAAACTAAGATTACATGATGCTTATGAGAAATACAGAATACTATACGATGACTATAATATCTGACATTGTATATACAGAACAAGCATTAAAATTTGGGATGAATAGGGAGTGTATACGAAAAGTATAATAAGATCACACAAGAAGCAACTTCAGCATGTAGTTTTAAAAGGTATAAAATGCTAAAAAGTATAAAAATGCTACTATACAAAGGGTAAAGTAGAAAGTTTGCCCAGTTTTAGCATACTAAATATCTTCTTAAAATGCCAAACTTGACAAAGATTCATAAGTTAAATAAGCGATTTATCTAAAATTTTAAAAAATCATAAGAATAGGTAAGTTTTAAAGAGAACACATATTTAATATTTTGTATTGAAATGTATATATCCCCACTGAATTTCCATAATTTGTTCAAATATTTCATGCCCTGTATGAAATCAAACCTATGCAGAGGGCTTAACTATATGTTCAGGAAACATTCCCAGAGAACTCACCTATAGTTCCTAACATGTCGACACTGACACACTTTGGTATTATTAAAATGAGTAAATGTTCATTTTCTTCTAATGAATCCTCTGGCAAGTGTAGCAAATATTGTGGATGATCATCTACTGGCCTTTACTAAGCAAACATCAAGTACCTGAAGTAAGGCAAGCTGTTGTGTGTATTGGATAGATAAAATAGGAAGGCTGTGAATCCAGGAAACTGTTTCCTAAATCTGAATCTTTCTCAAATAATACATATTCGGATAATATTATCACTTCCATAGAGGTTCTCTCCAATATAAGGACCTGTGACTTTGGGATTTCCCATTTATTGTTAATGAGGATTTTTAGTCTTGGAGATTATTGTTAGTATCTTTGTAGCCAAATTCAAATATCCTGGCAATGTGCAAGTCATTCTATTAAAATACAGTTCACAGTTAATTTAATGGAAATATTAATTACTCAGTACTCAATTTTTAAACCAATGTCGGATTTTAAGAAAGGCTTCCTTTCTGTAGTTTGGCTTGAGTGCCCTCTTTTGGCAGTTGTTTGGTGGCTTCTGGTCAATAAGTTGGTTCTCCTTGGTTCTAGTTGTATTTGAGTCACTTAAAATTGTATTTTATTGTAGAATATAATCTTGTCCTGTCAGTGCTCTCTTCTGCCAAACAAGTTGTTGGCTCATTTTTTAATCAGATTGTTTTCTTATTGTTGAGTTTTGAGTTGTTTGTATATTCTGGACAACTGTCCTTTATCAGATGTGTCTCTTGTAAATATTTTCATGCAGTCTGTGGCTTATAGTCTCATTCTCTTGACATTGTCTTTTATAGAGCAGAAGCTTTAATTTTAATGAAGTCTAGCTTATCAATTCTTTCTTTCTGGATCATGCCTTTGGTATTGGATCTGAAAAGTCATCATACCCAAGGTCATCTAGGTTTTCTCTTGAATTATCTTCTATGAGTTTTATAGGTTTGCATTCTACATTTCAGTCTGTGATCCACTTTGAGTTAGTTTTTGTGAAGCGCACAAGGTCTGTGTCTAGATTCATTTTTTGCATGTGCCTGTCCAATTGTTCCTGCACCATTTGTTGAAAATTTTCTACAAATACTTGGAAATTAAACAACACATTTTGAAATAACACATGGGTCAAAGAAGAAGTCTCAAGAGAAATTAAAATGTACCTTAAAATAAATGAAAATACAACTTAACAAGCTGTGTAGGATGCAGTGAATGTAGTTGTTAGAGGGAAATTAATAGCATAAAGTACATGTATAGAATGGATGAAGGATCTGAAATCAATAACCTACACTTCCACCTTAGGAAATTACAGAAAGAAGAGCAATTTAAGACTAAAGCAAGCTGAAGAAAGTAAATAAAAATTGTAGCAGAAATCAATGAAATTGAAAACAGTAAAATAATAGAGAATATCAACAAAATCAAAAGCAAATTCTTTGAAAAGATCAAAAAGATGATAAAATTCAAGCCAAGCAACCAAGGGAAAAAGAGAGAAGACATAATTACCAATATTAGAAGTGAAGTTGGGTCATCATTACTGATGCCATGATCATTAAAAGAGTAATACATCAATACTAAAATGACTCTATGCTCACAAATTTGATGACATTGGTGAAATTGACCAATTCCTTGAAAGATACAAACTACCAAAACTCAAGCAAGGAGAAATAAATAGTATGAATATGCTTATATTTATTAAAACTTTGAATCAATAATTAATAAACTTCCAAGAAAGAAAGCACCAGTCCAGTATGGATTTATTGGTAAATTCTACCAAATATATAAGGCAGAAATATAATTTCTCCACAATCTCTTCCAGAAAATAGAACCAGAAGGATTACTTCCTAAATTATTATATAAGGCCAAGACTACCCTAATGCTAAAGCCATATAAAGACATCATAAACTGATTCTAAAGTTTATACCAAGAAGCAAAAGACCTAGAATGCCATCACAGTACTTAAGAACAACTTAAGAGGAATTAAGTTTGATGACTCTCAGTATCAGATTACAAGTATTATTATAAACCTAGAGTAATCAGAACAGTGTGATATTAGTAAAAGTGCAGACACAAAGGCCAATGGAAAAGAGTAGAGAGCCCAGAAGTAGACGTATACAAATATAGGCAACTGAACTTTGACAAAGGAACAAAGACAATTTAGTGGAGAAAGGGTAGTCTTTTCAACAAATTGTGATAGAACAACTGGGTATTCACATGCATAAAAACAAATCTAGATACAGAACTCACAAATTTCACAAAATATACCTCAAAGTAGATCATAAATCTAAAGGTAAAATGCAAAAATATTAAACTTCTACTAGAAACATCTATGTGCTAGAAAAAATCTAGGTGGCCTTGGGTTTGCTAAAGCATTTTTAAATACAACATACAAAGCACAATCAAAGAAAGAAGAACTGATACGCTGGAATTTATTAAAATAAAAAACTTCTCTGTTAAAGACTGGTAGAAGAACAGAAAGACAAGTCACAGGCAGGGAGAAAACATTTGCAAAACACATACCTGTGAAAGAACTTGTATCCCAAACTAATAACTTGATTAAAAATGGACAAAAAGCTGATTAGACATCTTTCCCAAAGGAGACATACAAATGGCCAACAGGTACATGAAAAGGTGATCAACATCACTAATCATGAGGGAAATGCAAATCAAAACACAAACAGATATTACCCTACCCCTGTTAGAATGGCTATTACCAAAAATACAACAAGCGTTGGAGAGGATGTGGAGAAATTGAAACCCTTATAAACTCTTGGTGGAAATATAAATTGGTACAGCCACTATGGAAAACAGTACAGAAGTTCCTCAAAAAAATTAAAAGTAGAAGTACCATATGACACAGCCGTTCCACTTCTGGGTATATATTCAAAGGAAATGAAGTTAGTATCTTAAAGAGACATCTTCACTCCCATGTTCATAACAGTATTATTTACTATAGTAAAGATATGAAAACCACCTGTGTCAACCAATTAATGGATAAAGAAATTGTGAGATAGATATATAGATATAGATAATGAAATATTATTAAGCCATAAAAAGAAGGAAATCCTGTCATTTGCAATAACACGGGTAAACCTGGAGGACATTATGCTAAGTGAAATAAGCCAGACACTGAAAGACAAGTACTGCATAATCTCACTTATATGTGGAATCTAAAATAGTCATACTCATAAAGACGGAGAATAGAATGGTGGTTGCCAGTGGCTGGACAGGGAGGGGAAATGGGGTAATGTTGGTCAAAGCATACAAAGTGTTGATTTTACAAGATGAATAGGTTCTGTAGATCTAATATATAGCAGTGTGACTAGAGTTAACAACATTGTATTGCATAACTGAAATTTGCTAAGAGAGTAAATCTTAAGTGTTTTCATCACACACAAAAAAATAAAATAAAATGGTGACTGTACAAAGTGATTGATATGTTCATTAGCTTGAATGTAGTGATTATTTCACAATGTATATGTATATCAAAACACCAAGTTGTACATCTTAAATATATAAAATTTTACTTGTCAATTATATATCAATAAAGTTGGAACCAAAAGAATGACTAAAATCCAAAAAAAAAAAGAAAATACCAAATGTTGGTGAGGAGGCAGAGTAACAAGACCCCTCATTCATGGTTGATGGGAATGGTAAATGGTACAGCCACTTTGGAAGACAGTTTGGTATTTTCTTACAAAGCCAAACATAGTCTTACCAGCAATCATGCTCCTAGGTATTTATTCAACTGATTTAAATAATTAGACCAATTCAGACCTGCATATGGATGCTCATTAGAGTAGGTTTATTCATAAGTGACAAAACCTGGTAACAGTAGTACATCTATAGAATGGAATACTATTCAATGGCAAAAATGAATAAGCTATCCAATTCCACTTCTGGGTATATATCAAGGAAAACAAAATCACTATCTCAAAGAGATATCTGCACCCCTATGTTAATCACTGTATTGTTTATAATAGCTAAGACATGGAAACAAGTTAAACATCCATCGACAGATGAATGAGTTAAGAAAGTGTAGTATATATATACACAATGGAATATTATTCAGCAATAAAAAAGAAAGAAATTCTGCCATTTCTAACAACATGGATGGCTCTTGAGGGCATTATGCTGAGCGAAGTAAGTTGGACAAAGACAAATACTGTATGATTTCACTTATACATGAAATCTAAAAAAACTGAACTCATAGAAACAGAGAACAGATTGGTGGTTGCCAGAGGGGGAGGTGGGGGTAGGGGATGGGAGAAATATGTGAAGGTGGTCAAAAGGTACAAACTTCCAGTTATAAGATAAATAAGTTCTGGGGATGTAATGTGTACAGCATGGTGACTATAGTTAACAATCCTCTATTGTATGTTTAAAAGTCACCAGGAGAGTAAATCTTGAAAGTTCTCATCACAAGAAAAAAAATCTGTAATTATATGAGGTGATGAATGCTAACCAAACTTAATGTGGTAATCATTTCACAAGATATACATACAATAAATCATTATGTTGTACACTTTACACTAACACAATGTTATATGTCCACTATGTCTCAATAACACTGGAAAAAAATAAATGAGCTGTCTAGCTATGCAAAGTCATGAAGGAACCTTAAATGCATATCGCTAAGTGAAAAAAGCCACTCTGGAAAGGCTACATACTGTGTAATTCCAATCGTATGCAATTCTGAAAAAGGCAAAATTATGGAGATGATAAAGAGATCAATGTTGCCAGAAGTTCAAGGAAAATAGGAGAGGGTTGAAAAAGTGATGCACAGGGAATATTTGAGGGCAGTGAAACTATTCTGTATGATACTGTAATAGTGAATATTTGGCACTACGCATTTGTCAAAATCCATAGAACTTTACAACATAAAGAGCAAACTTTATAGTATGTACATTAAAAATATTTTTTGAGGATTTCGGGGGATCCCAGGGAAGAATGCTAATTTGATAAAAGTATCTAATTCTATTACAAATGTATAAAACAATCTCTCTGAAGGGAGTGGGGGAAAGGTGCTGAGCTAAGTTGTTTTGAAAATGAGTGGAATCCTTAAGAATAAAGGCAAAATAAACTGCACATAAGTATTGTACTTTAGTTGATATAATTGTTTCCCATGAAAGTTTGCTGTTAGTGCCATGGAATCGATCCTGACTCCTATGACCTTGTATACAACAGAGCAGAGCCCTGCCCTGTCTTCTTGTGCCATCCTCCACCTTCCAGCACTGTATAACAATGCTCTGCTGCTATTCATAAGGTTTTCATGGCAAATTTTTTTCAGAGGTGGGTGGTCAGGTCCTAGTCTTTCTAGGGTAGTCTTCCTAGTCTGTCCTAGTCTGGAAGCTCCACTGAATCCTGTCCGTGATGGGTGACTCTGTTGGTACGTGAAATACTGGTGGCAGAGCTTTCAGCATCACAGCAACATACAGCTGCCACAGTAAGACAACCGACAGATGGGTGGTGTGGTTCCCTGACCGGGAAATGAACCCGGGCAGTGGTGGTGAGAGCACTAAATTTTGACCACTAGGCCACCAGCCCATGAAAGTACAGGCTAACAATTCCAAAATGCAGTATACATGTATACTGGAATTGACCAATTAGGTAAATACATGTGGGATGGTGGGAGGTAGGCTTCTCAATGTTGCAGTGGGTGTTTACAGATAAGCAAGAGAGAAGGCTAGAATGACTCTTATGGTAATGGATTACAGAAGATATCATCAGTATGAACTTATGTTTAGCTTAATATAGATATAGATGGTTATATATAGAAATATTTATAGATATGTGTATATACATCAGTTAGTATGCACATATACATTTCCTTTATCTATCAGCTGAGGGCACCTAGAAGCAATGCCACTTCTGTATCAAAGAACAAACTTTTCTGGTTATAAGATAAATAAAAGTACTAAGTATGTAATTGACAACATGCTGACTATTGCTAACACTGCTGTATGATATATAGGAAAGTGGTTAAGAGAGTAAATTCTATGAGTTCTCATCTTCAGGAGAAAATTTTTTTCCTTTTTTCTTTCTTTTATTTTTATTATATCTTTATTAAAAAGATGGAAGTTAGCTGAACCTATTGTGGTAATCATTTCACAATATATGTAAATCAACCCATCATGCTGTATGCCTTAAACTTATATAGTGATGTATGTCAATTATTTCTCAATAAAACTGGAAGAAAAAAAAAAGGCAAACCTAACACCCACATCTTGGTTTCTAATACCATTCTCCAACCAAAGAAACCAGAGCTCCTTGGAAAAATGGCTGATCCTAGTAATGGATCAGGAAATATACAGTATAATCCTAGATCATCTCGTAATACCAGAAAATAAGCAAGTGCCATAAAACAAAAAACCTAATCTTACATTGATAGAGGTATGTCAAAGGGACACAAGTGTTGACTGAATGAGCTCCCAATGGCCAGAGGTGGGACAATTTGAACAATAAAATAAATAAAGTACATTGGATTATAACCCAAAGTATAAAATAAATATCTATGAGTGCATACTGCTATAAATAAAATATTGAATAAATAAATAAATGAGGCAGAAGAGACAAATCTCCCTACAGAAAAGTTCCAAGTAATTTATCTAGAAGTTAAGTTGGTGGAGCATAACTTCCTACTCCTTAAGTTTGGGCTACATATAGTGACTTTTTTCACAAGAGTACGGTATTGAAAGAAGAAAAAAAAATAAGCATAACTTTCCACTGGAAAAAGCTAAAAATCGTTACCTCAACCAGTTGATCAGTTAATATCAACAGTGATAAATCACATTAATAGTATGTACCCTTGTTATATGTGATGAAAATGGTACCTCACTTCTGTGGTCGTCCTCCCAAAAGTATATTATTCCATTCTAAATCTAAGGAAAACATCACACAAATCTCAGTTGAAGGACATTCTACTAAATCTGACCTGAACTCCTCAAAATTGTCAAGGTCATCAAAAATAAGGGAAGTCTGAGAAAACTTTACAACCAGGGCAAACCTGAGGAGACATAATGACTAAATTTAATATGTAATATCCTGCATGGGATCCCGTAATAGAAAAGGGACATTAAGTAAAAACTAAGGAAATCTGAAGAAAGAATGGTCTTTCATTAATAATAATGTATCAGTGTTGGTTCATTAATAGCAACAAAATGTACCACAAAAATATTAGCTGTTAAAAATATTGGAAATTTGGCATGGGAACTCTCTGTACTATGTAAGGGAATGCTCTGTACTAAGTTTGCAATTTTCTATAAATCTAAAACTGTTCTAAAATTAAAAAATATAGCAGTAAAAAGCTCAATATTTTCTTCCTTTCACTTGAACTCTTTTCTGCTGTCTTATCTTGTATATTGATTTTTTAAAGTTTTTGATGAAAACCCATTTAATTTCCAGAATTTCAATGTTTTTCATATCCACCTTTCTGTTTCAATTAATGCTTCTTTTCACCCTAGAGTGTCCTCTTTTTATGCATGAAATTCTTTCATTTATCTCCTTGAACGTTCTACTCACATTTAAGTTAAAAATCATATCTGACTTATTTATAAGTTCCATTTCTTCTGAAGTGCGTGCATCTCCTAATTTTTTTCACTTTATTGGCATTTTTAATATTAATTTTTCCCATGTGTTTGTAAGTTGGTTTGCCTATTTGAGTAGGAACTTTTTTTTTTTTTTTTTTTACTTTTCATGTTCTCAAATCTCCCTGACAAATAGATTTGATATTGCCTGCACTTGATCCCTGAGAACAGAAGCACAAAGGAAAATACTATTATACATTGATTTCTTAGTGCAGATACAGTCTGTAAGCCAGTGGGCAGCTTAACCAAGATCCTAGCTGCAAGGCTATGTTTCCTAGTTCTAGCTCCCCAGATAAACCCTAGCCCTGGTATGAGTCTGCAGTTTTTTTATTTGTGTCCTTTCATGGGTGGCTGACTCCTGCCTACATTTTTGGTTTAAAGAATTACTCCCAGCACATGTACTCTGCACTATTAGTCTCTACTATCTCTTGGGATTTGAATTCCTGATTCCTTTGGTTTTCTCCCTTTCCCAGATCTCACAAAGTTCTTAACCTCACCTCCTTACCACATTGTGTTCATTTGATTTCTGTTTTATAGAGATTTTGATTTCCTTTTTGAATATGAGTATATCTTTTAATTTTATCGATTTTGCTTTGAGATTTGCTAGGCGTTTTGATCAGTGGAAGCATTTCAAACTTGGACATACAGTACCAAGTAGGCCAGATTTTTATTAAAAGATTTATCAAAAGACTTAAAAATTTATATTCAGTTGACCTTAAAAACTCCTTCTACTTATTTAAAATCATGGAATAATCAAAGTGGAAGTTAATAAAAAAAAGGGTATGGGAGGTTCACCACAACATTATTTTATACTAAAATAATTTTGAGATGACAAAAAAATGTCCCCAAATATTGGTTTGATTAGTTACATTATCTTGTATTCATATGGAGAACTACTATTCATTCATCGTTTCATAAACTATTGAGAGCTATTTAATGACACAGGAGATACATGAAAAATATATTAAAATGATATAAATAGATGCTCCCAATTTTACAAAAAAAGGTGTATCTGTACGTAGAGAGCTAGATATATAGATAGAATTGACAATTATATTTCTGCTATTCTTTATCTACCAGCAATTCTAAATTAACATTCTAATCATTTTAATAAATGCTACATGAACCACCACTGATTGATTTTCCTATATTAATACAAACGTGCATCCCTGGGATAAACCATACTTCGTGATGATGTAACTTTATCTCTTGCTGCATTAGATTTGGCATTATTTTATCAATGAGTCTTTTCTCTATATTAATGAGAATATCAGTTTTTGAAATATATTTCTTGTAATATCATTGGTTTTGGTATCAGGGTAATAATGGTGTCATAAAATGAGTGGGGAAATGATCTTTTTTTCTTCTATTTATGGAAGATTTTCCAAAAGATTGATCCTATTTCTTTCTTAATGTTAGATAGAATTCAATAATGAAGTAATTTTTAAATGACTACATGGCTATTCCAAATTTCTATTTCTTGTGTCCATTTTGATAATGTGTATGTTTCAATATAATTTTTTTGCATTTAAAACTGTCATGAAGTCTACTTTGCCTAAAAAAATTATTAAAGTTATTCTGTTTTCTTCTTACCCTAGTCAATGACATCCTTCTACTCCTCCTTCCACTACTACACCAATTATTAAAGCATTCAGAGTTGTTTTTACTCCTAGGAAGACACATAATTTTCCAGATTTTAGATTATTAGATGTCTTTGAAACCTCAGCTCCCTGATTGGTTAAAAACCCTTTATTTTGTAGTTCATCCAGTTTGCTCTCATAGTTATAATGGTAATGTTTTCTTGCAACTGTTTTTATCCCCCAGAAAGAGAATTCCTAATTCCATCTGTTTTTAGTCCTCCTAACTCTTTCATATGTGATGGATATATTTTCTTTATGTTATTGCTTATCAACTTCTTCACTTTCTAGGACGCCTCAATCATCATCTAGATCTGGCTGTTCCTAAGAGCCACTCTTACATTTCTCTCTTAAAAATACAGTATATTTTGAGTGTTTTGGAAGATGGCAGCATAGGAAGCTCCTGAGCTTGCCTCCTCCCACAGACACAACAAACCTACAACTACATGTGGAATTATTTCCTCTGAGAGAGATCTGAAAACTGGAGGGAAATAACCTCAACAACAAGAGACAACACAGACAGGAGTAGAAGAGGCAGAGAAACAGCCCCACTGTGTGTGGGGGGGCAAGGAGGAGCAGGAGATTCAAGCTCCATATTAGGCACCCCAGCCCTCAGATCCAGCACGAGAAGAGATGAGACTCCAAACACCTGGCTTTGATAAACCAACAGGGAATATGCCCAGAACTTCAGGGAAAAGAAGACCTGCTCTTAAAGGGCCTATGCACAGATTCACTCAACCCAGACCCAGAAACCAGCACAAAAACACCAGATAGAAAAGTGCATAGTCCATTGGTAAAAGAGACTCACTTACTAAGCTCAAAGCCCATTCTGGAGAGGCAGGAGACTTGGGCTCACCCCCCGGGGACTGAGACACTGGCAGCAGCCATTATTGCGACCTAGTGCAGCCATGCTGACAAAAATGCTGGCAGACGACATTTTGGAATCCTTCCTCAAGCCTGTTAGTGCAGGGGCCTGCATCCCGAATAGAGCACTCAAAGCAATAGTGTGCAGCCAGGCAGCAGGCAGCCTTCCCCAGGGATTGGCCACACCTGCTGGCAAGCCCACTGACTTGTGCCAATGGGCCTTGCAATCAGCCACACAGGGGATCTACCCTGACCACCAACGCACCTGAAATGGTTGTGTGCTGCTGCATCGGGGGGTGCTGCCCTGCCCACCAGCATCTCTGAGGCAGTTGCACATGGCCAGGCCACACAGTAGGGCCTGCCCACCAGTGCACCTAAGGCAGTTGTGCACCACTGGGCCAGGAGCCAGCCCATGCTGGAGGTCTGCCCAACCTAAGAGTGAGCTAACAACAGCCATGATGCTAGGCCACACACCCAGCTGCACTGGGGGCCTGCTCAGCCCACGAGTGAGCCAGCAACAGTCCTGGGACACACAGTCAGCCACACCGGAGGCCTGCTCTGTCCACCAGTGCACCCAAGGCAGTTGTGCACTGCTGAGATGCACAGCCAGCCCATGCTGGAGGCCTGCCTCACCCACCAGTGAGCTAGCAGAGGTCATGGGCCACACAACAAGCTGCACTGGGGGCTTACTCCACCCTCCAGTGGGCTAGTGAAAGCACACACCACTGGACCTGGCAAACAGCCACACAAGAAGCCATCTCCACCCACCAGGACACCTCAGGCAGTTGAGCACTGCTGGGCCACGTAGCCAGCCACACTGGGGGCCTGCAGCAGTTGTGCAGCCCTGGGCCTCGCAACCAGCCACATCAGGGACCTGCCCCACCCACCTGTTAGCTCACAGCAGTTGTGTGCTGCTGGGTCCTGCAACTAGCCACATCAGGGGCCTGACCTGCTCACCAGCAAATCTGTAGCAGTTGAGTGCCACCAGACCTTGAAGCCAGCCATGCCAGGAGCCTGCCCTGCCCGATAGCATGCCCACAGCAGCTACACATGGCCGGGCCTCACAACCAGCCATCCCAGGGGCCATCTCTGCTTACCCCCATGTGCACGGCAATTGTAGCACTGCCACAAAAGAAGAGCACATACAGCCTACAGAGGGGACACTCATGGAGCATTTGGCATGGGTGACAAGAGAGGAGCATGCTGCCGGGCCCCATAAGACATGTCCTACATAAGTCCACATTTCCAACATCAGGAGATGTAGCTGATCTACCTAATACATAGAAAAAGGCACAGAGAAGTAGGTGAAATGAGGAGACAGAGCAACACATTCCAAATAAAAGAACACAATAAATCATCAGAAAAAGAACTAAACAAACCGGGACAAATAATCTACCTGATAAAGAGTACAAAGTAATGGTCATAAGGATGCTCATTGAACTTGGTAGGAGAATGGATGAACACAATGAGAACTTCAGAAAAGAATTAGAAAAAATAAAAAAAAGAACCAAAGCTAAAGAATACAATAATTGAAATAAAAAATTCACTAGAGGGAATCAACAGCAGAGTAGATGACAGAGAAGAACAGATCAGTGATCTGGACAAGAGTAGAAGAAATCACCCAAACTGAACAGAAAAAAGAATTAAAAAGAATGAAGAAAGTTTAAGGGACCTCTGTGACAACATCAAGCATACTAATACTCACATTATAGGTGTCCCAGAAGGAGCAGAGAGAGACAAAGGTACAGAGAACTCATTTGAAGAAATAATAGCTGAAAATTTCCCTAACCTGGGGAAGGAAACAGACATCTAGGTACAGGAAGCACAGAGAGTACCAAACAAGATGAACCCAACAAGGCCCACACCAAGACACATTATAATTAAAATGTCAAGAATTAAAGATAAAGAAAGAATTTTAAAAGCTGCAGGAGAAAAGCAACAAGTTACATACAAGGGAAACCCTATAAGGCTATCAGCTGACTTTCAAGCAGAAACCTTATAGGCTAGAAGGGAGCGGCATGATATAATCAAAGTGCTGAAAGGAAAAAGCTTACAGCCAAGAATACTCTACCTGGCAAAGTTATCATTCAGAATGGAAAGAGAGATAAAGAGTTTTCTAGACAAGCAAAAACTAAAGGAGTTCATCACCACTAAACTAGCCTTACAAGAAAGGTTAAAGAGACTTCTTTAAGCAGAAAAGAAAAAGCCACAAATAAAAATAAGAAAACTATCAAAGAAAAAATATCACTGGGTAAAGACAAATATGTAGTAAAGGTAACGGATCAACCACCTATAAAGCTAGTATGAAAGTCAAAAGGCAAAAGTACTAAAATCATCTATATCTACAATAACCTGTCGAGGGATATGCAAAATTAAAACAGGAAAATATAATGTCAAAACATAAAATATGGGGAGGAGGAGTAAAAATGTAGGGCTTTTAGTATGAGATCGAACTTAAGAGACAATCAACTTAATATAGATTGCTATTACATAGGTTGTTACATATGAACCTCATGGTAACCACAAGCCAAAAACCTTTAATAAATACACAAAAAATAAAGAGAAAGAAATCCAAACATAACACTAAAGAAAGTCATCAAATGACAAGGGAAGAGAGCAAGAGAAGAAGAAAGAAACAGAAAAGAACTACAAAAACATCCAGAAAAAAGTAACAACATGGCAATAAGTACATACCTGTTAATAATTACCTTGAATGTAAATGGACTAAATGTTCCAATCAAAAGACATAGGGTGGCTGAATGGATTAAAAAAAAGACCCATATATATACTGCCTACAAGAGACACACTTCATATCTAAATACACTCAGAGACTGAAAGTAAAGGGATGGAAAAAGATATTCCATGCAAATGGAAACAGAAAGAAAGCTGGAGTAGCAATGCTTATATCAGATAAAATAGACTGTAAAACAAAACTGTAACAAGAGACAAAGAAGGGCATTACATAACAATAAAGGGAACATTCCAACAAGAGGATATAACACATAAATATCTATGTGCCCAGCATAGGAGCACCTAAGTAAGTAGAGCAAATATTAACAGACATAAAAGCAGAAATAGACAGCAACACAATAATAGTAGGGGACTTTAACATTTCACTTATATCAATGGATAGATCATCTAGACAGAAGGTCAATAAGTAAACATTGGCCTTAAAGGACACACTATACCAGATGGACTTAGTAGATGTATACAGAACATTCCATCCCAAAAAAGCAGAATATACATTCTTTTCAAATGCACATGAACATTCTCCAGGAAAGATCACATGTTAGGCCACAAAACAAGCCTCAATAAATTTAAGAAGATTGAAATAATACCAGGCATCTTTTCCAACCACAACAGTATGAAACTAGAAATCAACTATAGGAAGAAAATCAGAAAAGTCACAAATATGTGGAGATTAAACAAAATGCTACCAAACAACCATTGGGTCAATGAAGAAATCAAAGGAGAAATAAAAAAATACCCGGAGACAGATGAAAATGAACACACAACATGCCAAAATCTATGGGATACAGCAAAAGTGGTACTAAGAGGGAAGTTTATAGCAATACACGCCTACCTCAAGAAACAGAAAGCTCAAATAAAAAATATAACATTACACCTAAAGGAACTATAAAAAGAACATATAAGGCCAAAATCAGGACAATGAAGGAAATAATAAAAATCAGAGAGCAGATAAATGAAATAGATACTAAAAAGACAACAGAAACGATCAATGAAACTAAAGTTGGTTCTTTCAAAAGAGAAACAAAATTGACAAACATTTAGCTAGACTCACTAAGAAAAAAAGAGAAGGCTCAAATAAATAAAATCAGAAAGAAAAGAGGAGAAATTACAACAGATACCACAGAAATACAAAGGATTATCAGAGAATACTATGAAAATCTATACAGCAACAAATTGGATAACCCAAAAGAAATGGATAAATTCTCAGAATCATACAACCTTCCAAAACTGAATCAAGAAGAAATAGAGAATCTGAATAGATCAATCACTAGTAAGGAGATTAAAACAGTAATCAAAAACCTCCCCAAACCAAAAGTTCAGGGCCAGACAGCTTCCCCAGTGAATTCTACCAAACATTAAAAGATTTAATAGCTACTTTTCTCAAATTCTTTCAAAAAATTGAAGGGGAGAGGATACTTCCTAATTCATTTTATGAGGCCAACATTACCCTGATACCAAAACCAAAGGCAACACAAAAAAAGAAAATTACAGGCCAATATCACTGATGAACATAGATGCAAAAATCTTCAACAAAACATTAGCAAATCATATACTACAATACATTAAAGGATCATACACCACGATCAAATAGCATTTATTCCAGGGATGCAAAGATGGTTCAACATCCACAAATCAATCAACACGATACATCACATTAACAAAATGAGGAATAAAAATCACACGATCATCTCAATAGATGCAGAGAAAATATTCAACAAGATACAGCATCCATATATGATAAAAACTGTGAATAAAATGGGTATAGAAGGAAAGTACCTTGACATAATAAAGGCCATATATGACAGCCCCCCAGCAAACATCATACTCAATGTTGAAAAACTGAAAGCTATTCTTCTAAGAACAGAATCAAGACAAGGATGCCCACTTTTGCCTCTCTTATTTAACATAGTATTGGAAGTTCTAGCCAGAGCAATTAGGCAAGAAAAAAATAAATAAAAGGGAACCAAATTAGAAAGGAAGAAGGAAAACTATCACTACTTGCAGATGACATGATTTTATATATAGAAAACCCTAAAGAATTCACCAAAAAAATATTAGAAATAATAAACACAGAAAGTTGTTGGGTACAAAATCAACAACAAAAATCAGCTGTGTTTCTATACACTAATGACAAAATCAAGTAAGAGAAATCAAGAATACAATCCCATTTACAATTGCAACAAAATGAATAAAGTACCTAGGAATAAATTTAGCCAAGGAGGTAAAAGACCTGCACACTGAAAACTATAAAACACTGTTGAAAGAAATAGAAGGCACAAAGAAACGGAAAGATATCCCAGGGATTGAAAGAATTAACATAGTTAAAATGTCAATACTACCTAAAACAATCTAAAGATTCAATGCAATCCCTATCAAAGTTCTAAAGAAATTTTTCATGGAAATAGAATAAAGAATCCTAAAATTTATATGGAAAAATAAAAGACCCTTAATAGCCAAAGAAAGCCTTACAAAAAAGAACAAAGCTCGAGGTATCACACTCCCTGATTTCAAAGTATACTACAAAGCTATAGTAATCAAAACAGCACGTTACTGGCAGAAAAACAGACATACAGATCAATGGAGCAGAATTGAGAGCTCAGAAGTAAACTCAAACATCTATGGACAGCTGATTTTTGACAAGGGAGCCAAGGACATACAATGGAGAAAGGAAAGTCTTTTCAATAAATGGTATTAGAAAATTGGACAGCCACATGAAAAATAATGAAAGTAGACCACTATCTTATGCTATACACAAAAATTAACTCAATACAGATTAAAGACTTGAATGTAAGACATGAAACCATGAAACTCCTAGAAGAAATCATAGGCAGTACACTCTTTGACATCAGTCTTAGCAGTATCTTTTTGATTATGTCTCCTCAGGCAAGGGAAACGAGAAAAAATAAACAAATGAGACTACATCAAACTAAAAAGCTTCTGCATGGCAAAATAAACCATCAACAAGACAAAGAGACAACCTACTAATTTGGAGAGGATATCTGCAAATCACATTACCAAAAGGGGTTAATATTCAAAATATATAAAGAACTCATACAACTCAACAACCAAAAAAGAAACAACCTCATTAAAAATTGGCAGAGGATCTGACCAGATATTTTTCCATAGAAGATGTACAAGTGGTCAACAGGCATATGAAAAAATGTTCAACATCACAAATTATTAGGGCAATGCAAATCGAAAGCACAATGAGACATCACCTCACATCTGTCTGAATAGCTATTATTAAAAAGACAAGGAATAACAAGTGTTGGAGAGGATGTGGAGAAAAGAGAACCCTAAGTGCCCATTGACAGATGAATGGATAAAGAAGATGTAGTGTATATACACAATGGAATACTACTCATCCATAGAAAAGACAAAACTGTCCCATTTGCAACAACATGGATGGACCTTGAGGGTATTATATTAAGCAAAATAAGTCAGAGAAAGACAAATGCTGTGTGATTTCACTCATATGTGGAAGATAAACAAACAAACACATAGATACAGAGAATAGATTGGTGGTGAGCAGAGGGGAAGGGGGCGAGGGGAAGGAGAAAGGGGTGAAGGGGCACATTTGTACAGTGGTGAATACGAAGTAGCCTATATAGAAGTTGAAACATGATGTACATCTGAAATTTATATAATGTTACAAACCAATGTTATCTCAATAAATTAAAAAATAGAAATACAGTATGTTTTAAAACAAACAATACATATTTTAAAAGCAGCTTGACTAGAACAATAATACTTCTACAGAGAGGGTCTTCATTAACTGAATATTGCCTGTAAGTTGTACATTTGTGGAACATGTCTATTTGTATGAGAGAGGACTTGATGATGTGTATTAGCCCAATTTACCGAAATAGCCTTTTTCTTTCTTTCTTGAAGCATAATTAATTGAAATATCCAAATGCAGATGTAACTTGAATAGTTCCTGAGACTATTGTATCGATTACCATCTGCCAAAATAAAAATTCCTGATCTGATTAATATGGTCAAAATCAATCAATGAGTCAAACAAGTAACAATCAGTTCAGCTTCCTGAGTTCCTTCATACATATCCTGGCCTTATTCAGGAAAGAAGAGGTTTATATTTAGTCCACATAGGCAAAGTAAAATTGTGACCTATGGGCCATCTTTATCCAGGTAATATTTAAAAAGATATCTCAGTAAACAATGTATAATAAAAATTATCAAGAAACTTCTAAAATATTGTACATAAATGAAGAAGAGTGGTGTTAAAAGAAATTAACAGACTTACTTCTTTTAGGATTAATGATGTTTTCCTTTTTTTGGTAGATTCTAAGTTTGGAGACATGAGCAAGATACTAGGAAAAGGAAATGAGGAAAATATCCAGGAAACCTAGATTGGAACAGAGTCCTCTGTCAATTCTACTACTTTCTACAATTAAACTTGATTAAAATTAAATCAATATAAACACGTCAATTGGAATTTTGAGAAATTTTCACAGTGGTGTGTAATTTAGATGCAGAACTGCATCCAGTATATTTTTCTATTAAATACAAGATGATTTCTCACACATTTAAAGCTTAAAGCTAACACTTGGCTTTAGGAGATTTTTCAGCAGATTTTACTTGAAATGAAGACAGCCAAATATGCAAAAAAAAACTTGCCAGCATTTTCTGGTGCTGCTTCTAATTCTTAGTAACAGTAGGATGAGGCAAATTTAGAGTGTCGACGAGGCACTTTTGGTGGTCTATTTTGGGTTAGAGAGTTTCAGTGCATGTAAAATCAATGTCGGCAACAAATATGACTTTGAATCAGATTCATACATTTAGGATTTGGTTATATTTTGATGCATCAGTATTTTGGGGAAAATCGAACTTTCAGATCCTCAATAGGTCCTCAAATATTTTTATGTAGCCGCAGAAATCCAGGAGGTTATTGAGTGAAATAAGTTTGAAAAACACCTCTATATATTTGTCAATAGCATTTATTTTCTTGAATGAATATATATTTAACATTTTTGAGACAAAAGTGAAAGGAAATCTATTTTAGGAAATATATTTTAATGCAAAATATAAATACTATTTTATGATTTTTTTTGTTTCAAACCCTCAGGATAATTGACAAAATAATATACATACATCAACAGATTTTTTTATGAGTTGCACCAAAATGTCAGCTTCATGTGGATTAAGTTGACTTGCAAAGGACAAGATTCTTATATTTATTCTGTTCAAACAATGCATTATAAATCCTTTCCAGGCAATCTAAAAGAAGGATTACCATAAATGAGAAACTGCAGAAAGATTCAGTAGAAATCTAAAAACACTCTTTATCTCCAAAACATTTCAGTGTACCAGAAGTTAAAATAAACACAATTTTAGTATAAGTTCAGGACAATAAAATAAAAATAAAATGTTTGACTATCATAAAAAGGCTCTAGTACCTGAAAGGAGCAGCACCGTCAACTTAAATTTTGCAAAATGGGCTAAATATCAGAAACCAAGGATCCTCTTAGCATCTCATAAAAGATAAAAATCAGAAAATAATGAGTCACTTGATAGGAAATATCCAGTTTTAAACAGAAGCAGAAAAGCAATACACTGTGTAGTACACCCTAAGTGTACTCAGATATGGAAAAAATATCACATTTATTAATGTTGTTACTTTTTATTTACTTCACATGAGGACAGAGAAGAAGCTATCACTCATTGAGTAACTTTTAGGTGCCAGACACTGTGCTGAGTAATTTATATACATTATTTTACTTATTTCATGAAGTTATTACTTTCAAATTAACTCACTGATAACACTGAAATTCAATATCCTATTCCTACTATGATTAGGAAAACTAGACATAAGAAAAATCAGTAAATAATTTCATAGAGGTTTATTCATGGAGTACGTTTGGCCTTGTATTTCTATTTATTTTTCTAAGATATTTTCCAAAATTTTTCCCATCAGTGTACCATGTTTTAGAGAGAAAACCTTCACAAACTGCTACAGCTTCACAAATACATCACTTATTCTGTCTGGGCATCAGAAACAAATGTGATGGAGGCAGTCAGTATTTCTTGAACACTTACTATTATTTAATGCCATGCTAGTGCTCAGGCAGAAATAAAAGACGTATGAGGTATAAACTTCGATTTCACATATTGAATGTAAAGAAGACTGACATGGGCTAACTGAAAAGTGATCGATATTGGATAGTATTTAAATAAGTACTAAGCTGGATGTAGTGAAATATCAAAAGTGTTTTAGAAAAAGTTTATAGGTTGATCAGGAAGGGAAAAAAACTTCATGGAAATGTGTGGAAGCTGAGATGATAATCTTTGCAAAGATGGAAAGAGTATTTCCAATTAAGGAGATAGTAGGTGCCAAGAAGCAAAAGCAAGAGTAAAAGTGACAGGTATCAGGGAATGAGCAGATGTTGCTTCCAAGATTAAGGGGTATAGGTTGGAGAGTTAGCACATGCTAAGATTGAATGGGCCAGGTAAAATCAGCTTAGCAAAATGGAATCAATATTATATGCTAAAATAAGGAAGTTTCATTTTATTTGTAGCTATTTTAACTTTCTTAAAGTAGAGCAGAAAAATAATGAGAGATATTCCAGAAAAAAACGATCCTTAAAATCTCTGTGTTTTCTGGGGATGAGGGGGGATAATAAATAAAAAAATTATTGGCAAAGTAATCAGTTTTAAGGAAGTATTGCATTTCTTCAGATATAAGGAAATGAGAAACCTAGGTTAAGGCGATAGTAGTAGTAATTGAGAAAAAATTATGATTCAAAAATTATTCCATTAATAACCAATAAGATCTTATAATAGTTTAGATCCATGGGGATGAATGGAAGGTTGAAGTCAGGGATGAATAGAGACGCCTTAGAGATAAGAATGACATAATAAGAAAAACATTAGTTGGCTCTTATCTGGTTTCTTAACTAGACGTGTAAACCTAAACAAATCACATTCCTTCTGAGCTTTGTTTCCCCTGCAAAATGAAGGGACTGTATTATTTTCCTTAAACATTCCCCAAACAGTGGATTTGGAAAGAAAGTTTAACTAAGAAGGAATGATAAAGAGTTTTATAACTGATATGCTGTTTGAGGTACAGATGGGATATCCAAGTTTGATATACGGGAGAAGGAGAGATTTAATACTTATATATGAGGTAAAAATCAACAATGTGCACTTGCAAGTCATAACAATAACAGGGCTCTAAATGACAGTTAGGTGACCAGAGTAAACCACAAAACACAAACATCACAGATATACATGTGGGTAAAGAAGTAAACAAAATCATCATTCTCTATGCTTATATCACCCAGATATGTTCTCCTCTTGGGACAATGATTATTTTAAAACCCAATTAAATATCATGCCCAAGGAAAATTTAAGAGGTTTCTTATAATTTAAAGTTAGCACATGGGACTTAATTTTTATTCCTTAAAAATAAAGTTATTGAACTATGGATTCCAGTCTGCTTCTAATCAGACATCAACATAATGTTATGGAAGTACAGAGGACGGAATGTCTGTCTAGCTCTACTTTGAAAGGAGAACTGTTAAAAGCTTTACTGAGAAACTTTTAAAAAATAACTTTGCCAAGAAAACTGTAATATAGCTTTCAGATAACTAAGAATGGGAAACCTTCAACTAAGGGTCAAAATTGAATCTGTACTTTAACTCATTTAGCTCTCAAAGGAATATTGTCATATTTCTATTCTTTGTTACTATTACCCAGAGAGCAATAAACTCCATCCCACAGCATCCTTCTGGTTCTTCCTCTATAAGTAAGTATATGAGGCATTGCAAAGTGGTGGGAAAGCACTGGCCTTTTTTTTTTTTTTTTGCTGAGGAAGATTGGCCCTGAGCTAACATCTGTTGCCAATCTTCCTCTTTTTGTTTGAGGGAGATTCTCACTGAGCTAACATCTGTGCCAATCTTCCTCTATTTTGTATGTAGGTTGCCACCACAGCATGGCTTCCAATGAGTGGTGTAGGTCCACACCTGGGATCTGAACCTGTGAACCCAGACCACCAAAGCAGAGCGCACCAAACTTAACTACTAGGCCACAGGGTTGGCCCCATTTTTTTTTTTTTTTTACTGGGCCTATGCTTCCTTTAAAAGAATTGTAGAAATAGTTGTGTGCTTCTGTGGCACACAAGCCCTTCAAAACCTGGTTATTTTGAAGTTTCCTCTACAATTTGGGTAAATAGCAGCTGATGGCAATTGGATCTTGTTAGGTGAATTGGTCAATCTCTGTTACTTAGACGCCAGATCTCTCTACTATTGACAACCTACATTCCCCTACTTAGAAAGGGGTTGAGTTCTAAACGTTTAATTGTATATTACTTGTTTGGAATCATGTTATTTTCCAATAGAAATAATCACCTAAATGATAAGTATGTTAGACGGTTACCCCTGAAAATGTATTTAAGCTATATGTTCACTGAAATATCATGTATTTATCTTAAATAAATTTTTAAAGAAACATTTGCAATTCTGGTAATTTTAACACAAATTGCAAAATGAATAATAAACCTGTAATACATTTACCTTGGTGTAGGAGGAAAATCAGGTTAAATTAAGAGGATTATGAGGCTATACATAGAGATTTTTAAGGAGAGTGTAAAGGGGTTTTCTGGGCAAGTTGGCAATTTCAGGGGTTTTAGAGATTAGATTCTTTAAAATATCTACTGCCTTATTAAATCATAAGTGTTTTCTTTACACTGGTATCTTAAAGGCCAAACAGTTGTATTTCGTATTACAAAAGGAATCAAGAGAAAGAACATAGAATGGACTGAAGTGCATTACTGCCATTCAACCAGCAAAACAGATGCTGGGGAGGACTTTAGACACAGGACAAAGAAGCTCATATTTAACCTTCTGTTTCATAATGTAATGGAGGCCCTAGTTGATGCATTAAGCCAATAAGATTAAAAAAATGCTTGAATAAGAAAAGAATAAACAACATATATTTATAGATGATAAGACTGTATATACAGCAAATCCATGAGAATATAATTATTAACACTAGAAAGGTAATTTAGCAAAGTTACTAGATACAAAAAACAAAAAAAATTATATTTTTCTACACAAAAGCAAAAACCATTAGAAAGTATAATAGAATAAATAATTGCATTCCCAATAGACACAAAAACTATGATATCTTTTTTATAAATAACATAAAGTTATCAAGATTTTTGTGGAGAATACTATAACATATTATTCCAAAACATGAAGATCTGAGTAGATGAAAAATTCTATGCTAACAATAGAAAGACTCAATATTATAAACTTCTAATTATTCCCCCCGTTAACTACATGGTTAATGAAATTCCAATCAAAATTCCCAAATATGTATTCTTGTGGAACTTGGCAAATTAATATTAAAAGATTAATGAGCCAGTAATAGCCAAGACACTTATAAAGAAAAATAAGATGGCAGGCAGACTTGCCCTACCTATTATTCAGATTTTTGGAGAAACATACTACGTAAGTCAATGTGGTATTGGATGAGTTATAGACAAAAAGACCAGTGGAATAGAATGGAGAGACCAGGAAAAGATTGATTCATATATGAACATTCGATATATGAAATAGTTGCAATTACAAATCAGTGCTGAGAGAATTAGTTATCCAGATGTAAAAATAATTTAAATGAATGACTACACAGCACCATATACAAAAATACAGCACAGGCAGTTCCAACATCTAAAGATGAAAAAATGAATTTTAAAACTATAGAAAAAATACAGAAAAATAACTTCTGACTCCAGAATAGGAAAACATTTGTTAAACAAAACTAAAAATGTACAACTCATTAAGAAAACAATTGGTACAATTGATTTAATTTTAGAAAAGAACTCTCCCGTTCAATAAAAGACACCAAAAACTGAGTTCAAAAAATAAACTGTAGACTGGGAGAAGAAATTTATAATGCAGTTAATGGCATTGCATTGATATTAGGACCATATAAGAGGTCCAGCAAAACAATAAGCAAACAACCAATACCTTGTTTAGAGCAATTACACTGCACAAATCCAAAGAGCAAATTAAAATAATAACGAGTGATCACTTTCAATTTACAAGGTGGTGGTGATGCAGGAATATAGACAATCATATTCACTTTAGATGAGTTATAAATTGAAGAAACATATAGGGAAATTTGGCAACATTAAAATTAAGAATATTCATATCCTTTGACTCATCAATTTATCCATGGAGGATTTATGCAAAGTAAATACTAATTTATATCTAAAGATACATTTACAGGATATTTCTGGTAGCAGGGTTTCCATAGCAAAAGCTCATATATCTATTAACGTTGGGCATTTGGACAATGAAAGGAATCTAAATATCCATCAATAGAATACTGAATACATCAATGATGGTAGAACTATACAATGGAATACTATGAATGTGGGAAAACAGTGAGACATATGCATATTTACAAACTAAGAGATGATTACATGGTATAGTATGTGAAAAAATCAGGAGGTAGAACAATATAAAAGCGTGATCCTTTTTTGGTAAGCTAAAATTGTTATACTGAGTGTGTTTGAATGTCTAAAAGGTGCATTCCAAACTGTTAACAGTTACTTCCAGGAAGTAGATTGGGAGGATTGAAGGATAGGGGAGGGTGGTATAAGAGGGACTTTAACTTCAACTTGATAAGCTTATACATATGTTTCAAATGTTTAAAATGATACTAACATTTAATTTTAAACATTTTAAACCTAAGAAATGATTAAAGTTTACAATGAACACCTGCATACTCTTCATCTAGACTCTCCAATATACAGAAAATTGTATGATATATTAGACCAAAATTAAGTGCCTTGTGAGTGATGATGGTATTGTGGTTATTTCAGAGAATGTCTTTGTTGTTAGGAGATATGTGCTGAAATTACTATCTTGAAGAGATATCTGCACCCCCATGTTCAGTGCAGCATTATTCACAATAGCCAAGATATGGAAACAACCTAAGTGTCCAGAGGTAGAATATGAACTCTTTTCCTGTTGTTTCCCCACAATGCAACTAAATTAGAAATCATAAAAGAAAGATATCTGGAAAAATGACTGAATATTGAAAAGTAAAGAAGGTACTTTTAAATAAACCATGGCTCAAAGAGGAAATCAAAACTGAAATTAGAATGTATTTAGAAATGAAGAAAAATGAAAACAC
Source organism: Diceros bicornis minor (assembly GCF_020826845.1). Classification (NCBI taxonomy): domain Eukaryota; kingdom Metazoa; phylum Chordata; class Mammalia; order Perissodactyla; family Rhinocerotidae; genus Diceros; species Diceros bicornis. The sequence continues at coordinate 131,806,868 of NC_080781.1, forward strand.
AACTTATTTGGATTTGTGGGATACAGCTAAAGCAATAGTTAGGGAGAAATTTATAGCATGAATTCAGATATTAGAAAAGAGTAAAGTTCTCAAATCAAGGACCAGAACTTCTACTTCAAAAAATAAACAAAGAAGAACAAATTGAACCCAAAGTAAGCAGATAAAAGCAAACAGTAACAATCAAAACTCAAATTGATGAAATATGAAACAGAAAAGCAGTAGAGACAATCAATGAAACAAAAAGCTGATTCTTAGAGAAGATCAATAAAATTAATAAACCTTTAGCCAGAGTGAGAATGATTGGGAGAGATGGATAGACAGACAGACAGATAGATAGATAGATAGATAGATAGATAGATAGATAGATAGATAGATAGATAGATAGATAGATAGATAGACAGATATTGTGATTTAATTTTACACACACATGCATATATTCCACAAACTGGGGTAAATTTTCTATGACTGGCTTTGGAAAAAATGTATTGCTTACCTACTGGTTTAACAATCGTCTAAACCACCAAACCATTAAAGGAAGATTTCTCAACATTAGATGCAATGCCACTTGTGAAAACTGTAAAATGACATGCAACATCTTATCAGCTGCCAGAAGTTAACTTGTCTAAATGTGACTACAGGGAGAAATTGTGATAAAATGACAGACGTGTCTGCTTAGGAGATGATGGGAAATCTATCAAAGAAAAGGTTACCTGTAAGGTCTTCTCAGGACACCATGAATCATGATTTCAGAAGGGATACTGGGAAATCAACAGGCTTTAGGGAACAATACTAAAGGTAATTATCTTGACATTTTTATAAGATTTCATTGAACGCTATGGAACAAAGATGGGAATCATGATTAATCATGGATTAATTTAAGGCTGACAAAAGACACATTATTTATTTTTCTTTCCTAGTAGTATAAAGTCAAAAGGGAACAATTGCATCAAAACCAGATGTGGGATGTATTACCAATTCTCAGTGAGCTAGGATCTTCTTTTCTTAGCCAACAGTGCTCAATGTATAAAGCAGGTGATTTTGAGGAGAGGAGATATGTATTGTCACTATTAGAGCACAGTGCAAGGGACTGTGCTAACATTTGGACCTATATTCCTAATTAGAGAAAAGGACTTCAGGTTTGTTAGGTAATTGTGCAGGGAACAACTTTTTATGGAAATGTCAAGGTCTAAAATTTCACTCCTTGGCAAAGTTAGGGCCAAAAATTTGTATATTTTTCCAGTTGTCCATCTACTTTATGCATGTAAAGATAATTACAATTTTGCATTACTTTGCTTGATTTGAGAAAACCAGAAAATTCAGTGTTTGTTGATTTTAAGAATGCTGTGCCAGCTCCAATAATTTATTCTTTTTTTTTTCTTGGGTATTACAATTTCTAATAAAAATAATCTTTGCTTTTAACAAATCTTTATTATTTTTTATAACATTGACTTCAATCAGGCGGTCTGCAACAAATTTATATTCTGCTTCTTACTTTTATTTTCTAACATTAGTGATTCTAATTCACATGTTCCCTCAAAGTTTATCATTTGAGTTGCCTTAAAATTAACTCTTTATGTCTACATCAGTCTATTCTTTCTCCTTTTCATGCTTTTTTACCTCAAAATTTCAAATTTTTGTTTTTCCCTGCCCTGATTAATTGATATATTAACGTATTACATGTTTAAGGTGTACAATGTGATGATTTGATACACATATATTGTGAAATGATTACCACAATAGTATTAGTTAACACTTTCATCACCTCGCATAGTCACCATTTTTTGTGTGTGGTGAGAACATTAAAGATTTACTCTCTAGCAACTTTCAAGTATACAATACAGCATTGTTAACTACAGTCACCATGCTGTACATTAGATCCCCAAAAGTTATTCATCTTATAACTGAAAGTTTGTTCCCTCTGACCAACATCTCCTCAATTCCCCCACCCCCTAGAAACTACCATTCTACTCTTTGTCTCTATGAGTTTGGATTTTTTAGACTGCACATATAAGTGATACGAGACAGTATTTTTCTTTCTCTGACTTATTTCACTTATCCCTTAAGGTCCATGTATGTTGTCAGAAATGGCAAGGTTTCCTTCTTTCTCATGGCTGAATAATACTCCATTGTAAATAAATACTTTGATTGTTTCCATATCTTGGTTATTGTGAATAATGCTGCAGTGAACATAGGAGTGCACATACTTCTTCAAGATCCTGTTTTTGTTTCCTTTGTATATATATATACCCAGATATGGGACTGCTGGATCACATGGTAGTTCTATTTTTAATTTTTTGAGGAACATCCATAGTATTTTCCATATCATATAATGGATGGCTAGGTATTGTTAAGATGACAATTCTGCCCATGTTGATCTATTGATTCCATGAAAGCCCAATCAAAATAGTAGCAGAATGTCTTGAAGAAATTGACAGGTTGATTGTAAAATTTATATGTCAAGTTAAAGGACCAAGAATAGCTAAACAATCTTGAAAAGGAAGAATGAAGTTGGAGAACTTACACTGCCTGGTTTATAGATTTACTACAAAGATAAAATAATTAAGATAGTGTGGTATTGGGATAAGGATATAAATATAAATCAATGGAACTGTAGAGAAAGCCCAGAAAGAAACCCACACAAATGTAGTCAAAGTTCCACAAAGGTACAAAGGCATTTGAATGGGGAGAGAAAGCTTTTACAACACATTGGGCAGGAATTTTATTTATGTATTTTTTTCCACATGGAGCCAATTTATCGGAAACAGCTCTCTCTACATATATGTATTTTTTGTATATTTCTCTATAAACAAAATTAAAACACACACATACGCACGCACACACAAATGGGAGCAAGGATCCAGAAACAAGAAGTTGATCCTGCAATTCCTCTCTCAGTTGTATCACCTGGATATTCATTGTAACATGTATATTCTCTGACACGTTACATGTATGAGATTAATTTTAGCATTATTTATAATCCAAAAAAATAGAAGGCACTTAAATATTAATCAAAATGAGAATGGATGAACTAATTGTGTTATGACCTTACATCAAATTTCTACAAAGTGCTAAAAATCAATGAAGTAATTTAATGCATATTAAACCCCTAAAGCATAATGTTGAGTAAAGATGAAGATATCTGAATATGTATGGTATAATAGCACTTACATAAAATTTTAAAACATGTAAAATGGTATTAAATTTTAATATATAAATAGCTATGTAGAAAAAATATTTGGAAAATGCAGAGAATGATGATCACCGAGGTGAAGATTGTGGGTCTCTCTGAAGAGGAAAGAGGTTAATATGCCAGGGAGAGTTACACAAGAGGCTTCAAGTGAATCAGTAACATTTTATTTCCAAATAATAAAGGAAAATAAAATAAAGAATTTAGGCAATTATGGCCAAATGCCAACATTTATTAAAGCTGGGTGAGAGGAACATGAGTGTTCATGTTACTATTATTGCTGTCCTTCTATATGCTTCAAGTAGTTCATTATTATAGAAAAGAGATAGGTAAAATATAAAAATGAAATTATTAAAATGTTCACATTATAATGGCAATTGCAAAAAACAATTAAATTTTATTGACTGTGCTATGGACTGAATTGTGTCTCCCTCAAATTTATATGTTGAAACTCTAACCCCCCCGTGACTGTATTGGAGATAGGAACTCTAAGGATGTGATTAATGTTAAATGAAGTCATAAGGATGGAGCCCTCATTCTATAGAACTGGTGCTGTTACAAGAAGAGGAAGAGAGACAAGAGATCTCTCTCTCCACCGTGTGAGCTCACAGTGAGAACGTGGCCTTCTGCAAGCTAGTAAGAGAGTATCACCAGAAACTGAACCCTGCCAGAACCTTGATCTTTGATTTTCCAGCCTTCAGGACTGTGAGAAAATAAATTTCTGTTGTTTAAGCCACACAGTCTATGACATATTGTTATGGCAGCCTGAGTAGACTAAGACAGACTGTATGGTCATTATTTTGTTAATCATGCATGCATGACACAGGTATACACCTCTGAGTTGATGTGTTTGAATATATACAGGTACTCTTGTATGCTTTTCTGCATCTATATCTCTGAAGGCCTATGTGTATGTGTAAAAACAGCAAAAGGTTCACAGTTGTTACCTTCATGTAAAAAGGATTACTATGCAGGTGTGTGTCTATCCACACATGACATATATGTGTATGTTTCCACACATGACACTCTACTAAAGGAAATATATCTCTTACTATACAACTATATATAGGACATAAATGTATATATAAATACATCGGTTATATCTGATACGAGAAATTTTTTATAGTAGGATATATTTCCTTATATTATCACGGTTATTCCACACTCTCACCAATGATATGGATATTTTGCTTTTACTAACTAACATTCAGATAGCAGTGGCGAGGAAGAAACTGAGCCTACCTAGTTGCTGAAGTGACAAAAAAAAATAACAGCTACTAGATATTTTGTAGCTATGTATTCAGTTTATGGATAATTATTTTGCCTTATGAACATTAGTAAGGAGTGAGAATGAGATTTTTCTCCCTAAGGAAAGAAAGGGTAGAATATTATTTGTGTGAAAAAAATCCTCTAAAAGTTTTTAAATTAAAGGATCAAAGCATTATTTCTAGGACTTACCATGCAAATTAGAATGTGTATTACTTAAATGCCTTCCTCCAATAATGCAAATATAATAATCTTTGCTTTATGAGATTGGCTTATCTTGAGTTTGACTTCCAAAATCAACATAAGGAAGAAATTCCCAGAGCGAGACTCTTTCTTCCTTAGGTTATCTTTCCTACATACTCGTGGGTGCTTTGGGATCTCTGCCAGACTAAACATCTCAATTAACAGACTTGAGTTCCGATCAAGAGAGCAGACTGAGCGGACATAGAAAATGACCCCCACCATACCCCTGAAAAGACAGAGAAATATAGAATCAATTATTACATTAAATAATAATCAGTAGGGCCTAAGAGAAAAAGAAATATCTGGGCAAGGCGGGGGCGAGGGGGTCAAAGCCAAGGTGCTGATACGATGATTCCCAGCTAAAAGTGGAAAAGGCTGCATCAGATTACAATGGTTCCTTTAAGTACAGGGTTGAGATTTTGACATCCCTGCCACCACTAAAGCAGAAACTGTCATCAAGACTATTGGCCCTGAGTATGGGGACCTGTAATTGAGCTCTCTGCATAAAGCCTTGAGCTGGGTAGTGCTGCCCTGTGAAATGCAGGATAGAAAACCTCAGCCAGCTGGCCCTTGGGTGAAGAAGGAAAGCAGCTGATTTCTAAGTTCTGATTGGGAAAGGGTCACTTATTAGAAGTCAAAATCACAGATCTTTCCCATACCCAGATCCAAATACTCATTGCTCACGAGGTATGAATACTTCAAGATTATAAATTAAACATTAAAACTAGTCCATAAGTGAAATCTATTGTGGCCAAAAGAGGCAAATGTGAAACTGCCTTGTAAAGTTGCCTCCATAAGTAGGGCAGGCAAGACTCCACAGAAAACAGCTCCTATTGAAGGAGACCTCAGAATAAAAAAAATGCAATGCATATGAGGAAAAAGAATCGCCATTAGACTGAGGGGAGAGAAACACACAGGAGAATTCACAAGCCAAGAAACAGAATTTGTACTATCTGATAGAGACTGAAATAATATCTTTGAAATGCTCAAAGATATAAAAGAAGAAATAGGGTCGTCTCAATTAACTAAAGCAATTTTTTTAAATGAAATATTCTATTTATGCTTGTGTCTACATCAAGTACCACGAAATTTTTTGTCTTTTTTTAAATTATTTTAACCAGGAACATAGTCCCCGACAATAAGACACTTAAAATTTAGTTGACAGAAAATAATTCATATATGTAAAAGGCACTAAAGCCTTTTTTACATTATCTTTCTAACTATTCAAGATATATGTACAAATACAGGTACATATGAATGCATGTGTGTATAGTGTGTAATTATATATATCTATCTCTGTCTTTATCAACCTCTAATTATATAGTTGAGGAATAGAGCTATACCGGGGGAGAGAGTGTGAGACATGGAGAAACAGAAAAACAGAAGGGAGATGGAGATGAGAAAGACAAGAGGAGAAATAGAAAGGAGGAGACAGGTGGATAATAGAGTGGAGGGAAAGAAAGTAAAATATTTAACTTTAATTAAAACAAGAGCAAAATGGACTGTAATTGTTAATTATGAAAGTGTTCAAGAATATTCAGGGGCTGGCTTCGTGGCTTAGCGGTTAAGTGCACATGCTCTGCTACTGGCAGCTCGGGTTCAGATCCCGGGCATGCACGACGCACTGCTTGTCCAGCCGTGCTGAGGTGGTGTCCCACATAGAGCAACTAAGAAGGATGTGCAACTATGACATACAACTATCTACTGGGGCTTTGGGGAGAAAAAGGGAAAAAAAGGGACTGGCAATAGATGTTAGCTCAGGGCCGGTCTTCCTCAGCAAAAAGAGGAGGATTGGTATGGATGTTAGCTGAGGGCTGATCTTCCTTAAAAAAAAAAAAATAGAAGTCTAAAAAAAAAGAATGTTCAGCTATTCTACTCGTGAAAAATAAAGAATAATTATCCTCAAATTAGATAATAGCCTATATTTGGCACAAACGAGTAGAACTTTCTACACAAGAGATGTCTGGCTTCACTAACAGTATTCACTCAACAGATCGTCTTTCCTCTTTCTCCTATCCATGATTATGCACTTATCACATGGATTTCCACCAATAATGGAGCAGTACTTCCCTCCTCCCCTGTATACTTTTTGCTTCAGTTCTTTTTTTTTTATAATTTTATTTATTTATTTTTCCCCCAAAGCGCCAGTAGATAGTTGTATGTCATAGTTGCACAGCCTTCTAGTTGCTGTATGTGGGACGCGGCCTCACCATGGCCAGAGAAGCGGTGCGTTGGTGCACGCCCGGGATCCGAACCCGGGCCGCCAGCAGCAGAGTGCACGCACTTAACCGCTAAGCCACGGGGCCGGCCCATTGCTTCAGTTCTTGAACCTTAGTTGACAGAATCAGGACTCCGAGCAATATAGAAAAATTACAATGGGGTAAAAAAATCACATTATGGGCTGATAATGTATTTATGCTAGTTAAAAAAAAAGATTCTAAAGCATCTTTGAAAAGATCTTAACACTGATCGCTCTGTTTTTTTTCCAAACACTACAGTTAACTTTGCTTAGTCAGACATGTTGAACCTGGATGGTAGTAGGTTTATTGCTATAAGGGAATATATTTTAAAAGAGGAAGATGACATTATTGAGCAGTAAAAGTTTGTCATCTAAAGGCAATTGCAAAATAAGAACAAGAATGAGAATATTTTCATATATTTCAAAATTAAAAGATAAACATCCTATTTTTAAGATAGCATGCCACTAGTGTTGGCATCCAAAGAAGATGGTACTTTTTATAATGATGTACTTCTTAAATGTGTCATGTTTATGAAGTAGTAGATTGATAAAGAATTATAGTAATTATAAAAATAAAATCTATAATTAGAAATAAAGGTTTCAGTAAGCAATCTGGTGAAGAAAATATTTTGCTATCTTTATTACAATTTTGAATATCCCCTATCTTTTACTTGGGAATAAGGGTTATGCAACTTCTAGGAGAGTAGCACCTATAAAATTAAGCACCATAACTCCCCCTTTGCCGAATATCTTCGTTCTTACTCCCAGAGTAAAGAGAAATTTTATAAGCAACATATTCTACCATCCCTTCTCAGGCATTTGTCTTCAGCTGTGAGCTTCTCATTCTCATTTATTAAAGAACGATGGGTCCAAAGGAATACAGTAATCAATGTCAACTTTAATTGAAATCTAGATGCCTGTCTTCAATTTCAAAACAACGTCTTATTGTTTAAAGTGAAAGAGTGTTTCACATAAGGGAACATCTAGAGGTAACACAAAGAATGGAGTACCTATTAGTAAAGGAACATAATAATATGGATTTTACTTTTAGGATTGTTTTTCAAGTTAGGATTTGAAACCCATTCTATAGGCTACAGTAAAGGCCATTCTGCTCCAAGATACCCCAGTTCACTGGGTATGTATTTCCACAGCATCGGAACCATAAGATGAAGGGTGGGGAGCTATGTGGGCAACTGTTCCATACCACCAGTTCCGGGACTGAGTGGAGAGAAGCAGCTATCAGAGTGGAGTAAACCCAGCCTGCCAAAGGGTAAGTATCAAATAACTCTTCCCAACCCCATCTTAATCAGGGGCAATGCAGTATTTAATATAACTTTTCCATACTGTTCCTATACAGTTAAACTTTCTAAGCAAACAAAAGAAGGATGGATAGAAGGCAGTAGAGATATGCTCAAAAAATATCACTTTGAGTTTCTTTCTCAAATGGAAGGCTATACAAAAAATACACACACACACACACACACACACACACACACATATATATGTATAATATGCTTGTTGACCTGCTACATTAAGTAGAGAGTAATCTTCTCGATATTTGGCCACCAGCTTCTGCAGAAGAACTTCGTCTACTATATGTCAAACACTTTGGTATGTATCGCAACTCCATATCCTAGGAGAAGGAGAAATGGTGAAGTTTTGTCAAAACAAGATAATAATAGAATTCAAGCTAGAATCCTCTGTGGTGACGATACCAATCTACAAGTGCAGAAACTGGGACATAAAAGTGAATTGACCTGTCCAAGGAAAGTAGAAAAGTCTGCATCAGATTACAAGTTTTGTCCAGCTCAATTGTGTGTTCAGCCAGGTTATTATTTTAGAGTTTAACATTCAGGAAACTGGCAGCAAATGAAAGTTGCTTTCCAGATTAAAGAGATTAACTAAAGGCAAAAGAATCCCTTCCAAAACTTTTACAGCTCACAAAGTTCACATAGTAACATACTTTCATCTCCTCTATAGTCCTGACATTGTTACTCATCAATAGTTTCTATTTGGAAACACTGAGGTAAATATCTTTTCTCAATGTTATATTTAAAGTACAATGCCTTAGTAAAAGGTCCAATATTTTAAAAGAAGCTATATGTCATTATTTGGGAAAACTCCAATAAAGTGTGAGAAGGACATAGTCAGATAACACAGAAATGTTAGCAGTGAGAGAAAGTATATATATAAATAAAAAAAGGAGAAAGAAAGACAATCCTTTGAGATAAAGTTAAATAACTGCATTACTACAGTATTTTATAGATTCTCTGCTCTTTGCTCCAATATTTCAGTACCTATCACAGGGTACTTAGTTGGTGGGCAGGGGAATCAGAGGTGGTATCTGATTTCTGTCATCCAGTAATTAAGTAATCAAGAAAACAGTTCAACTAATAGATTAAACATTTATTACATGTCAGGCCTGCAGATTCTTTGGTGAGTCGTTTTACCAAAAACTTGCAAAAAGACAAGCAAACAAACAATAAAAACTCGGGGTGGTTGGTTAATCACTCTGCTCATCCACTCAGACACTCTTGAGCATTTTTATTGTCAGAGCAAAATATGGTGCTGGGCATGGTGAAGATCACTGATTGAGGTTATAAATGGGAAGCACTGATAATTGAAGCAGGAGGATGACATGTCAGAACTGTGTTTAAGATCATTCTGTCTCCTTGTGGTTGACGGGTGCCTATGTGGGTGGTAGAGGGAGAACAGATATGGTAAAACTGGTTAGGAGGTGGTCATAGTAACGCAAATAAGAGATAATCCTGGCTTGCATTAGAACAGGGTTTCTAAACAAAGCACTATGGATATTTTCGCCAGATCTTTTTTTTTTTTCTGTGGGAGGCTGTACTGTCCATTGCAGGGTGTTTAACAGCGACCCTGGCCTCTACTAGAGGTCACTAGATGCCAATAAATCTTCCCCAAGCTGGGACCACCACAAAAGTCTCCAGACACCGCCAAATGTCCCCTGGATATAGGCAAAATTGCCTCTAGTGACGACCACTGAATGAGAATGATGGCAGTGGGATGGGAGAAGTGAAAGGATCCTACACGAGTTTTGCTGAACTGATAGGATTTGCTAATGAATTATATATGGAATAAGGAAAATAGAAGAATTTAATTTAGGATGACTCAGGTTTTTATCCTGGGCAACGGGGTGAATGGATGTTCTGTTTAATAAGAGGAGAAAGAATGAGGGAATGCTAGACTATGGATAGCACTTACTGAGTTATTGTGAAATTACATACCTGTACCTCTCAACGGACTTTGAGTTACCTGAGAGCAAGGTCCAATTTTTATACATCTTTCTATTCCCAAAACAGTACCTAGTATCAGCAGGACTAGCAGATGTAAAGAAGTGGGAGAATTCAAGGAAGATTCTTAGATTTCTGGCTTGGGACATTGGGTGGTGTTGGTTACATTCTCAGGGATGCAGACAACTGGTGGTAAATCATATTTGGGATTAGGAGATGATGAGTTCAGTATTACACATATTGATTTGGAGATTCTTGTTTTTCATACATTGGAGATATTCAACATGCAAATAGATATATGTGACTGGAGCTTAGAAGAAAGAAGTGGGCTAGGGATACAGATTTGAGAGTCATCAGTGATTAAATGATAATTAAAGCCATTTGAGTAAATTAGATAACCCTAAGAGAGAGTATAGAGTGAGAAGAGGGTAAAGAAAATAATCATAGGGATTACATACTTTTAATGTATGCACAGATTGTGTCCTGGGAAGGAGACTAAGAAGAGATAGAGAATAAATGCATGTGTGCATGTGCGCATATGTGTGTGCATGCGCACACTCTCAATATTAAGATACTGTAGAATGATAACATAATTATTATCATGGCAAATATTTGTTGAGTGCATATCATGTGCCAAGAGGTATGTGTGTGTGCTTATATGCATTACCTCATTAAATCTTTCTCGACAACCTTAAGAGGTAGATTGGTGCTATTATCTCCATTTAACAGATAAGGAAAATAAAGTGCAAAGAGGTTAATTAACTTATCTAAGGTTACATTACTAGTAAGTGGCAGAGCCTGGATTCCAATAGTGTGACCAAAGAGCTTATTCTCCTAACCACTACGCTCTAGAGAGGTTAAAGGAGAGAAGTGTCTCAAGGAGGAAGTGGCAACTTTCAAGGTACAGGTCTTGCACATCTTTCATAAGGTTTATTAAGTATTTTATTTTTCTTTATGCTGTTATAAATGGAGTTGTGTTTTTTCTTTTGGTTTTAATATATGTTTTTTAATTTTATTTATTTATTTTTTCACCCAAAGTCCCAGTAGATAGTTGTTATGTCATAGCTACACATCCTTCTAGTTGCTGTATGTGGGACGCGACCTCAGCATGGCTGGAGAAACAGTGTGTCGGTGCGCCCCCGGGATCCGAACCCGGGCCGGCAGCAGCAGAGTGCACACACTTAACCGCTAAGCCACGGGGCCGGCCCTGGATTTGTGTTTTTAATTTCATTTGATAGTTGTTCATTATTGATATGTAGAAATACAATCGATTTCTGGATATTGACCTTGTATCTTGCACCATTACTAAATTTTCTTATTAGCTCTAGTGTCTTTCTTATAGTTTCCTTACGATTTTCTATATAAATAAAGACTTTCTCAAAGAAAACAGTATTCTTTGTTTCAAATATTTATGCCTTTTATTTATCTTTTTTGCCTTAATGCAAAGGTCAGCAAACTACAGCACATTGGTTAAATCCAGGCCACTTCTTGTTTGTGTAAATAAAGTTTTATTGAAACATAGTCCAGCCTATTCATATAAATATTGTATATGGCTGCGTTCATGCTACAGTGGTAGAGTTGAGCAGTTGCCCAGACTATATGGCCCGCAAAGCCTAACATTTCAATATCTGGCCCTTTACTTAAAATGTTTTCCACTCCCCTGTCTTATTGCACTGGTTTGACCTATACAATGATGAGTATAACTGGTTAGGGTTGACATCTTTTTCTTTTCCCAATATTAGGGGGTTGAGGTTGAGGAACTTCCGTTCTATTTCTAGTTTGATGAGAGTCTACAATGAATAGCTGTTGAATTTTGTCACATGGTTTTTCTTTTGAAATCATTTTCATCTTTTCTTCTATTAAAAAGATAGATTAAATAAATTTATTTTTGCATGTTAAACCAATCTTGAATTTATGGGGTAAAACCCAATTTGTCTTGGGGTATAATCTTTTTTTAATGTGTTGGTGGATTTCATTTACTAATATTTTAGCAAGGATTTTTGCATCTATGTTAATTAGAGGTTTGTTTTTTACTTTACTTATCATATCTTTTCCTGGCTTTGGGGTAAGGATAATTTTTGCCTGATATAATTACTCGGGGAATGTTTTTTTCATCTCTAATTTCTGAAAGATTTTTGCGTAGGATTAATACTATTTCATGCTTAAATGTTTGATAGAATTCATGAATGAGGCCATATAAAACTGAAATTTTCTTTGTGGAGATGTTTGAAATGATGAGTTCAATGTGATTTATTGATATACGGCTGTTCAAATTTTCTCTTTCTTCTTGGTCCAATTTCGATATTTGTGCCTGTCAAGAAATTTGCCACTTTCATCTAGGTTATCAAACTTATTGGCATAAACTTGCTAATAACATCCCTCTGATATTTTTTAATGCTGTATAATCAGTATGATATCCTTGCTTTCATTTCTGATATTGGCAATTTGCATCTTCTCTCTCCTCTCTTCCCCTCCTCCCTCCTCCCTTTCCCTCTCCTTCTTCCTCTTTCTCTCTCCTCTCGTTCTTTTTCTTATTCTTAGTCAACCTTCTAGCTAGGATTTTATGAATTTAATTTATCTTTTTAAAGAACCAACTTTTGATATCATGGATTTTTTCAAATATTTTTTCTGTTTTCTATAACAATGATTACTATTCTTATCTTTATTATTTCTTTATTTTACTTGCTTTTCATTTAGTTTGCTCTTCTTTTTCTAAGTTCCTTTGTTTAGACCTCAGGTTATTGTTTTATATCTTTTATCTTTTCTAACATTAGCGCTTGATGCTTTAAATTTTCCTCTAAACACTTCTTAGCTATATTCCACACTTTTGATATTCTCTCTTTTCATCATTCCATTCTAAATATTTTCTAAATTTCCTTGTTCTTTTTTCTTATGTACAATATTATTTAGTGCTGAGTTGTTTCATTTGCAAATATTTTGAGTTTTGGGGGTTTTTTCCCCCTAATTTCTTCCTGTTACTGATTTTGCAGTTAATTCTATTGTAGTCTGGGAACATAACCTATATGGTTTCAAAATTTTAAATCTGACTAAGACCTGCTTTGTGGCCAGGGTTATGGTTTTTTACATGAATGGGCCCTATGCCGTTCAAAAGAATGCCATTCAGCTATTGTTCTATATAGGATTTTATACTATTCCTTAACTCAAGGTGTTTGATAGGGTTGTTCAAATCTATGTACCTACTAATAATTTTTCAGTTGTTCCATCAGTTACAAAGAGTTGGGTGCTAAAATGTCTTATTATGAGTGTGAAATTATCTATTTTCCCCCTTTAAATCTGTCAATTTTGCTTCAAGTACTTCAAAGATATGTCATTAGGCAAATACACATTTATGATTGCTAGATCTTTCTGGTAAATTAGCTACTTTATCATAATGAAATCTGACTCTATTTCTTGTACTAGTTTTGTCTATTTTGCCTGATATTAGTATTGCATGGCATAGTTTTATCCTTCCTTTTGCTTTCTGTCTATATTAAATCTCTTACAGACGGCTTATAATTATGTTGTTTTAAAACAATCTTCAGTTCTGACAATCTTTGCCTTTTAATTGGTGTGTTCAATCCTTTAATGTTTAATGTAATGATGGTGGTGTTGTATTTGAGTCTACAATCTTATTATTTGCTTTGCAATAGTTTCCACAATATTTATTCCTCTGAGCTTCTGTCCACATCTTTATTGGATTTTAAAAATATTTTGATATCAATATTAATTTTCCTACTGCTTTTTCATTACATTTATTTGTGTCATATTTTAGTTATTGATCTATGAATCACAATATATATCCTGAATCTTCACAGTCCTCTTAAATTTAATCATGTTATGTCTTCATGTAAAATACAGAAACCTTGCATAAATATAGATCAATATCCCATTGCCTTCCTTTATATTTTAATTGTCATATGTATTATAGCTATACAATTGTCATATATATTATAAACCCCATGTTATAATTTTTGCTCTACACACTTATGATTTAAAAGATGTTAAGATAAAAATCAGAGAGGAAAACATAGCCTTTGTTTTTATTCAGATTGCCAATGCTCTTTATTCATTTCTAAGCATACTAATTTCCACCCAGTTATCATTTTCCTTATCCTTAAAAAGAACTTCAGCATTTCTTCTAGTACCAGTCTTCTGGCCATGGATTCTATTAGTTTTCATTTTCCTGAAAAGTTTTTCATTTTTCCTTCATTTTTGAAGGTTAAGTTTTTGCTGAGTATATAATTCTAGATGGGTAATTCCCTCCTCTCTCATTACTTTAAAGATTTTATTCCCCTCTTCTGGCCTCAATCTTCGATGAGAGGCCAGCGATTAATTCTGTCATTGTTATCCTATATGCAATGTGTCATTTTCTCTTGTTTTTTGACTTTCAACAGTTCATCTATAATGTGCCTCAGCGTAGACTTTGTGTTTGTTCTGCTGGTTGTTTTAGAGTGCCTTGAATCTATAAACTCCCAATTTTAGAAATTTTTGGCCAGTCTCTATTCAAATATTTTTTTCTTTCCTGTTCTCTCTTCTCTTTCTGTGTTACCAATTACATGTATATTGGATAAATTAATACCTTCTGATCATTCTCTGAGGTGCTGTATATTTTCATTTATCTCTTTGTTCCTTACACTGGATAATTTTTATTAGTCTAGAGTCAAGTTCATTTATTCCTTCCTCTAATGTGTCCATTTGGCTGTACCCACCCTATGCCAGTCATTTTATATCACATATGATAGTTTTCATTTCTAGAATTTCCATACAGTTCTTTTATATAGCTTCTTTTATTCTCTTGATATTTCTGTTATTCTCTTATCTGTTATCCTTTTTTTGAGTAAAAGTACTTACTCTGGAACAATACAGCCTGGGTTCGATTTTTATTCATTACTGGTATATTTTATTTCATTGATGATAGTATTAATATATTCTTTAAATCCTTCTCTGCCAGTTCTATATCCAGTTTATTTTGAGGTTGGAGCCTGTTTATTTTCTTTTCTCTTGTTAATATGTTTCATTTTCTCAAATTTTCTTAATTCAAGTAATTTTGGATTGTATCCTGGATATTACTGGTGTTAAATCATAGCTTTTCTGGATTCTGTTGTTTTTTCTCAGATGAGTATTCTTTCTCTTGTTTTTGTGGGGAATTATATTGTCTGGGCTTGACTAGGAAATTCTGAAATATCTGTTTATATCAGTTTAGAAATCTGTTTAGACTTTTAGCTGAGCATATTTGTGTCTATTCTAAGCATGCATGGTTCTAGATTTAGTCAGAAATATGGTGATCAGAATTTTGGAATCATTCTCTGGCTCTTTCCCTTTTAAAACTTCCACAGTCTCTTCACTGGCCACAGTTCCCTGGCTTCAAGTTTTCTGGTTCTCCACCAGAGAAATTTTGCTTTTCCTACCAGCATCTCAACTTCCACCACCGTGCCATACAGACTACACTTAATCTCAGGCTAAAGCTGTAAAAAACAAGGAACTTTAATTTGACCAGTTTCTTTCCTCCTCTCTATCAAGCTTGTATTGATGAACAGTCTGTCTGCTTCCGTAATTCCCTCAGATAGTTGTATTTTTTATTGTTTCCAATATAGAAACTGTGGGAGTACCCACTGGTAGAGCCTTATTTTGTCATTGCTGGAAACAATTTCTTCATAATTTTTATGCTATTACAGATGGTATAATTCTCATTATTTTTTAATTAGTTGTGGTAATTGCTTCTGAGAATACTAAATTTTAAAATTGAATTAGTTATATTTCCTCTGCATATGTTATTCTCTTTTTGAGTGAAAGTGACTACTCTGGAACAATACTGCCTGGGTTTGAATACTGTTTACACAGTGAACAAAATTAAGCATGTTTCATCATCTCTCTGTTCCTCAGCTAGGTGTAACAGAAAAAAAAAGTACTTATGATAATGTGTGGTACGTAGCCATCTCTTCAATAATTGCCAACTATTATTATCATCACTGTTTGGGTTATTCTCTTCACATTTTTTTCTCAAATATTTGGTGGTCCTTAATTGTACAGGTAGTTGGAAAGTAAGCCATGTATGTTGTCACTGTCA
Source organism: Diceros bicornis minor (assembly GCF_020826845.1). Taxonomy (NCBI): domain Eukaryota; kingdom Metazoa; phylum Chordata; class Mammalia; order Perissodactyla; family Rhinocerotidae; genus Diceros; species Diceros bicornis. The sequence goes on from NC_080781.1 coordinate 131,823,127, forward strand.
TTTAGATTTGTTTACCCAATAAATTTCTGTCCTGAATGGGGGTCTGATTGATGGATAATGGCTCTCTATGAGTGGATGGGGAGTGCTGACCTACAGGTTTCTCTTTAGGTTGCACAGAGGTGGATTGCTAAATTGGGGATCCTTCCTTGTCAATGACTAAAATAATAACAGATGAAAACCAATTTACCTTCTAGTCAACACCATCCTTGCAATTTTCCTCTCCCTCTGTGTTTATAGTCAATATCTGAGATCTGAAGCTATCCCCAGGCAGGTGCTCCATTGTTTTACAGTGAATTTCTCTACGTATATACTACATCAAAACACCACTGCTACTACTGTTTGCATATGTGTGTATGTGTTTGTGTGTGTGTGTGTGCAGGCACGTGTGCTTTTGTGTGTGTTGGGGGGGGCACTGACTGAGCTCAGTGTTCAGGATGTATTACTTAATTAAATAATCCAATTGCCCTAGTGCCCCTTCCTGCTTTGTGTCTTCGTTCAAGCTAAGATTGAACTTCCTTTGAATATTTTGCATTCATCAATAGGTTTCTCCTACATACTTAGGCTTTAAACAGTCTATTTTCATTTTCATTTTATCTTACAGAAATTCCTCCAGAATTCTAGATTTTCTAATGGCATAGTGATTTTTTTCTTCTTCTCTATTTGTACTTTTTAGAGATGTCTACTAATACACTTACTCCAGTCTCCTACAAATATCTACTTCCATGTTTGACTCCTCTAGTATACTTTAATTCAATCAAGGACAGGTCCCTCATCTTATATACCATGAGATTACTAGTTCCTGCACAAAACTTGAAAGGAATAAGACCTTGACGGATACTGTTTGAAAAAATGCATGTTCTTCTAGAAAAGAATTCAAAACTTGTTGAGGTCACATGTATTGATGCATACACTTAGATATATGGGAATATCGTCATTGTTTACATTCCAGTCTTCTAATAACAACCCTCTGACATACCTGTAGAATCCAAACAAAGTTTCTCATGCTACCTGCAGGCCATCTTGGCCTCTCCAATCTTGCAAGATAGTGTAAGTAGATGTAAAGACTTCATTCTCACCCTTCCATGATCAAGAAAAAGGGAAAAGTAACTTTCACACAATGTCTTTCATTCTTAGTCAAAAACAAACAAACAAACAAACAAACAAGCTTTAGTGAAGAGTTATTAGTTAACATGGAACAAGGATTTATCTCTAGGAGAAATGTGAATTTCTTCAATAGACTATTTTCAGGTATTTTAAAAGAAAAAATCCTCATGATAGTAGAGTGAGTTTGTCACGGAACACAAACACAGGTTCATTTACCCACCACACAAGAGGGTGCCAAAAACTGGATGTCAGGTTTTTGGCAAGGAAAGGGGTTTTATTTTGGGTGATGCCAGGTGGGAGACGAGAGTAAGCACTTCAGATCTGTCTCCCTAAAAGACGGGAGGCAAGGGGTTTTAAAGGTTGTGAGGAATGTGACTACATGCGGGGAGAGGGGTGGTGAGATAAGGGAATCTGCAAGTGAGTGTCCTTGGTTGTCTGCTTGCGTGATGGAGGGTGGATTCTGGAGCCAGGAAGCTGAGGAATTGGGCTCTGGGAAACTTTAGTTTCTTGATATTCTCTGGACATCAGTTTTCCTGCAATAAACTTCAAGGACCCATAATTAACCAAGACTTCAGTGTGAAGCCACCCAGGTTTTTAATAATTTGTAACTTCTATGTGCTTGTGAGAGGGGGAGGTCAGTGCTCTAATCTCAAAACTAGTTTCAGGCATATGTGAAGCTGAGGGATACAAAGCTTAAAGAAACCGATATTTACATATGAATGCAGCTAAATAAGCAGGGAAAGGGGATAGGTGCTTTTGGTTTTAACCCCATATATGCTGGGGATAATGTAGGGAAACCTATAGCAGGGCCAGTATCAAGTTTAATTGCATAAATTTTGGGTGAAAATAGCCATCTGATAAAAATCACCAGGGACAAACCTGTCATCAAATAAAATTCTGTTAATTAACCTTCTGTTGCAAAGGAAATCAGACAGGAAGAGGAACAAGGGGTTTCTCAAGAGACAGGGTGAGATAGAATTTCAGGGAAGGATGGAGTTTAAATCAAATTTAAGTGAAGCAGTGTTTTGCTAGGCAAAAAGCAAATCCAGAGTGTGTGTAAAGGGGTAACAACATGCCTGGGATGGTAAGTTTTGGTGGAAACTATAACATTAACATAAAAGTAAAATGCTCTCTCTTTATCTTATGCTCTGCACCTGGGTTGGAAATCAAGGTTTCTTTTGTGTCAAAGTGACTATAATTTAGATCCCCCAAGCAAGATTGAGATGTTTCATTCTTCCAGATACAGTTTCAATCAACACATTTCTAACAGTCTGTGATTTTAGAGAACAAGGTGTTAGCACTATGTTCTTTGTTAATCAACCAAAGCATTTTTAAATGTTCCCCTACAGGTGAAATAAATATCTCCCCAAATGAAACTCTGTTACAGTGTTATTCCTAACTCTACAACCTGAAGAAAAACACCATCTGTTTTTACCCCCAGAATCTCTCAAAACTCAGTTATTTTCATCTGTGAAGCCAGTAGAAAATTAACATTCAATAGAAGCCTAAAGCTCCTCAACATGCCCAAAGCTTCCAAGCTGAAAGGGACTTATTGACTTCTGTAGAAAAGAGGAAGGAACACATAAAAGGAATGGATAAAAGGGGAAATATTGTGTGAAGAGCAGAAGGTAGAGCACTAGGAATTATGGGAGGTCTATGTGCTACATCCCCTAATTTGCTTTTCAAGTGAGGTCTTGACCCTTGTAGAACAAGAGGGAAAGAACCAGGTGCTGGCTTCATACTAAAGTAGCCACTTCAGCATTTTTATGTTTACTGTGTGCGTGGTGTGGTAAATATATGCCCACAGATTCTTGAATAATTATCCTTTTAAGAGTGGACATTAATTCTCCTCATCTTTAGACAGGGTTGGATTTAGTTACTCACTTATAATGAGAATAATATGAGAAAAATGACACTGTGACTTCTAAGACTTGGACATAAAATATATTGAGGTTTCTGTGTTCCTTTCTATTGGATTACTCACTCTGCAGAAAGCCATCTGCCCTGTTGTTAGGACACTAAAGCATGGATTATGGGAGATTCATTTGGCTAGGAACTGAAGAATCTGGCCAACAGCCAACAAAGAACTGGGGCTTTCTGTCAACAGTTATCCAAATGAGCCATCTGGGAAGCAGATTCTCCAGCCCCAGTTAAGCTTTCAGATAACTGGAGCCCTGGCTACCTTGACTGCAATTTCATGAGAGATCTTGAGTTAGAAACACCAACTAAGCCACTAATGAATTCTTGACCCACAGAAACTGAGATTGTAAAATCTTTGTGTTTTACGCCACTAAATTTTGGGGAGATTTGCTATAGAATAATGCAAATACGAATAACAAATACACATGGCATATATCTTTCATCTCTTTATTTTCCACTTATCTATGTCTTTATATTTAAAGTTATCATTTGTGAGTACCATATAATAGAATTTTTCTGTTTTATTTTCTCTATCACTACATTTTAAATAGCCTGTGAAGGCCATTAACATTTAACGTAATTATCAGTATTATCAGATTTAGGTCTACTGCTTTTATTATTTATTTTCTATTTCTCTCCCATTTTTGTTACTCCTCTACTCCTTTTCTGCCTTCATGTAAATTATTTGAATAATTTTTCGTATTCTATTTCATCCAATCCAATGGTATTACTACTAACATCTTAACTTACAAAAATCTAGTTTAGATTAATACCAATAGAGTTAATATTGTACCACTTCAAGTGAAAAGTAGGAGCCCTTTAATCATGTAGGTTTCTTTACACTCAATCCCATTACTCTTTATGTTATAGTTGTCATAGGTATTATATCTACATTCATCAAGAACCCCATCAATGGTATAAATTTTGTTTCTAACAGTCATCTCCATTCTTGTATGTAGCTTATACAGTGGAACTTTACCTCAAGTATTATATTTTTCAGTTCTAAAGTTGGCATTTTATTCATTCTAAAGGTTTATTTTTTCCTGTCTCTCCAGAGGACATCTTTTTCCATTCATTTCAGGTATGTTTTCCTTGACCTCAGATTGCATAATCATAATAGATGTTACACAGTCTCTTTTCTTTTCAAGGTTTTATTTTTTATCTTAATTTATTTCTTTCCAGCTTTATTGAGGCATAATTGACATATAACATTGTATAAGCTTAAGGTGTACAATTGTTACCGAACCACGTCGGCTCGCCTCCTGGTGAGTTAACTAAGACTCTATACCAGTGGAAGTTGTCTCACAAAGTCAAGTGTATTTGCAGCAAATAGGAGGCCATGAGGAATCATTTCCAAAGCCGTGGTGTCCCCGAACAAAGGGAAGCAGGAAATTTTATTTCAGTTGGGGAATGAATATTCAAAAGGGAGTGGTGGGTATTAGCTTGCACAGGCTCAGTTGGAGAACATGCTTCCACATAATGAGGCCTAAGCTCCTCCTAGAGAGATATTTGCATTAAAAATAAGGCAAAGGTCATGGGCATAGCTCTTGTGGTGAAGCTTGGTCTGTTTCAGGATGGCTGGTGGTTACATCTCCCTTGAGTTTCTTGCTTTGTCAGTTTCAGGATGGTTGGTGGTTACATCTCGTTAACATAAAAAAGGAAAGGAAACAACTTGGAAAAACAGTTAATTGCTTCCATACCCACCTTCGAGTTTTTCAAGGCACCTAGTCCGTGAGGTGATGTGCTGATTTGATACACTTATATATTGCAAAATGATTACTATCATAGTGCTAGCTAACACCTCCATCACGTCACATAATTGTATACAGTTGTTGTCTTATAACTCCAACATCTGAGTTATCTTGGGTATGGTACCTATTGATTGATTTTTCCTTTGAGAATTCATCACATTATTGTGGATATTTGCTTTTTGAGTAGTTTTGGGTTACTTCCTGAACATTGTGAATATTCTGTTGTACAGAACAAGTTTCCCATTATAATCTTCTGGAATATTATGTTTTAATTTTAGCTAACAATCAAACCTATTAGCATCAAACTACAAGTTTTGTCTCACTTTCATTAGGTAGTTGTTCAGATCTCAGTGCCATTCTCAAAACTTGCTGTGCTAGTTTAAGTCTGTTCCATACATTTGCTTCTCAGGGATTAGCCTGAGTCTTCTGTGATATTTTATAGTTTGTTAGATTCTCTAAGCCTTTGTTTTGCTAGTTTAAGTCTTTCTTTCTCAGACATTCAAAGATCAGCGATTATCTTGAGATTTGTGAAAATTCATACACAGAATTAGAGGACACTTTCTCTGTCTGCTCAGGGATGCTTTTGTCATTTTCCGGTCCCAGAGGACTCCTTTCCATTTTCTCCTTGGCCAGAAAGTTGGTGTTTCTAATGGCATTTTAGCCACCTGAACCATCACTGGCATTGTTTTGCTTCACAATTGGGTTCTACCCGTAAGGCAAAGCCACGAGGGAATAAAACAAATGAGAAACTAAGTCTTACAGTCACATCTCCAACTTTTGACTCTCTCCAAAATCTGCCTGCTTTTGTTTACTTTTCAGAGTTCTCAGGAAGACTTTTTGTTGCCTTTTGTCCAGAATATTTGGTTGTAATCAGCACAAGAGAGCAGCTGTCTTGGGCTTATGCTGCCATCCTGGATTTATAACTTCCCTCCATATGTTATTTTTAAAATAATCTTTAATTTTTAAAACAGTTTTAGATATACAGCAAAATTACAAAGACAGTACTGAGAAGTACCATAAACACCACACTGAGTTTCACCTATTGTTATCTTATATTAGTATATTTGTTATAATTAATGAAATAAAATTGATAATTATTAACTGAAGTCCATGTTTTATACAGATTTTCTTAGTTTTTGCTTAATGTGATTTTTTCTAGTCCAGAATCCCATCTAGGATACCACATTACATTTAGTCAGTTTAGTTATACTCTTGCTTTTCATACCGTATTCTTTGGAAGGAAGTCAATACGTGCAACCCACACTTAAAGAGTGGGAAGGTGTATTTCCTTCCTTGACAGTAGAGCATCTACATAAATTATTTGAAACTATTCCAGATGGGAGATTTGTCTCTTCTCTCTCATTTATTAAATAATCATTTATTTATCTCAGTATAGACCCATGGATATCTATATTGTACCTTAGGTTAAAATTCACTACTACTTTATTTTATTGCTCAAATTATTCCATCTTTGGCTATTGGGAGCTCTTTCAATTGATGTCTGTTCCTCTTTGACATATTCCCATCATGTGGGGTTTTTTTGGGGGGTGGTGGGGATCAGGGGAGTGTATTTTCTTACTTTCTGGCACTATATGATATTCTAGGTTCATCCTGTTTATTTCCTGCCACTGTCCAAGAATCAGCCATTTCTACAAGGATCTCTGGATCATTTTATTGTAAAATAGTATTAGAAACAAACATCTGGGTGCTAAATGTGCAAATTGCTACTGGCGGTGTCATTTCTTCTAGACTCTCTCAGATGACAGTGCAAAGAAATATATGTGTGTACACTAACCTCTGTATATACACATATTCATAAATATGTCTGCATGTAACTATCTGTATCTACAAAAAGTAAAAACAAGTTCTTACTGATATCTGCAACTCTAATCAATTATCATATGGATCATTCTAGACTCCTCTCCTCGTGTAACTGTAATATCCCACTACAACAGTGAGAAACTTGGCCCCAATTATTCAGCAAGCAAAGTAAACCATGTCTCAAAATCTAAAAGAAAGTATAAGAACAAATAAAGAATATCAAATAAAGAATATCATCATCAAATAAAGAATATCAATAAATATATATAAATTATTAAGTGAACCAAATAGAAATTCTGAAATTAAATAGTATAAATAACTGGAATGATAAATTCGCTAGAGGCATTCAACACCAGATTTGAGCTAAAAAAGAAAGAATTGGTGAACATGACGAGTCAACTGAGAGTTTCCTGCCTGAGAAATAAAACAAAAAAGATGAAGAAACATCATCAGAACTTCAGAAATTTGTGTAACATCATCTACACACCAACATATGTATGAAGAGAATTCCAAGAAGAGAGGAGAATGAGAAAGGGACATAAAGGATATTTGAAGAAATAATAGACAAAACTTGCCAAATTTGATGAAAAACATAAATCTACATATCCAAAAGCTTAATGAAATCGAAATAGAATAAATTGAAAGAGATCCATACCTAGACACATGTTGAAAGTCAAAGAAAAAGAGTGACTCTCTAAAGCAGCAAGAGAGAAGCAGCTCATCCCATAAAAGAAATTCTCAATAAGATTAACAACTGATTTTTCATCAGAAACCATGAGAGGCATAGGGAAGTGGGATGATATATTCAATGTGCTGAAATAAAAAATGTAATTCAAGAATCTATATCCAGGAAAACTATCCTTCATACAACATAGGCACAATTAAGACATTTCAATATGAACAAAAATTGAAAGACCATGTCACTAGCAGACATGCCATAAAAGAAATACTAAAGAGAGTCCTTCAAGATAAAATAAAAGGATACTAGATAAAAATTTGAACACATAAGAAGACATAAAGAGCATCAATAAAAGTAACTACATAGATTAATATAAAAGACAGTATAAGTATATGTTTTGATTTAACTTTTTACTTTTCCAAACAGATTATAAGGACAATTTCATAAATCAATAATTATAATATAATATTGATGTTTTATAGGGTGTAAAGATGTAATTTGTGTAATAATAATAGCACAAAGTAGGAAAAGAGAATGGAGCTATAGAGTAGAAAAGTTTTCATATACTAGATTTTTGTAAGTTAAGATGTTCATAGTAACACCATTGGCCAACACTAAGAAAATAACTAAAAATATATACAGTAAAAAATAAGGTAATTAAAACTGTCCACTAGAAAGTCATTAGCACAAAAGAAGGCAGTAATGGAGGAATAAAGGAAGAAGAAAAATAAGACATATAGAAAATATATTGCAAATTTTCTAACGTAAATCATACATCATTGGTAGTTACGTTAAATGTAAATGGATTAAACATTCCAATTAACAGATAGAGATTGGCAGAAGGATGAGAAAAAAATAATTTGATCCAACTATATGCTTTCTAAAGCAGATGCAGTCTACATTCACGGACAAAAATTAATTGAAATAAAAGATGGAAAAGTTATACCAGGCAAACCATATCTAAAAGACACTTGGAATAGCTGCAGTGATATGAAACAAAATAGACATTAAGATAAAAATTGTTATTATAGAAAAGAAACACATTTTATAATAATAGAACATGTATACCCCTTAGTGTGAAGGCCTCACTTCTTTGAGGCATTGTTAGACATGCTTTGTTACTCGTCTTTAGGTATATACTTGCCCCCCTCCAACTAGGATTATGAGCTTGTTGAAGTAAGCTCTGTATCCCTAGAATCTTTCATATTTTTTGTACATGCTGAGTAGTTTATTAAAATTTTACATAGGGTCTACCTCAAGGGTGATCTGTTTTTCCTCTTCTACAGATAAACTATATTTGTTTCCATTGCCCGTGCATTTTTCATAACTCCCAAAAAGGCATTAGATCCTTCCTTTGGTTAGTAGGCCCTTGCTAAAAGTATCTTTAATGTTAGCTGTTAGAAAGAGAGAAAAATAAAATTTGTACAATAATTTGAGCTACTTAAACAGTAATGCATAAATAATATAATCTGATTATGAGAATTTATTTCTACAAAATGAAAAATCATAATCTTCGTCCTCCAAAAATGTGAGGACTACTAAAAAAATTGTCTTATAAGATTACTTACAAATCAATTACCACTCAACAGTGTCACTGAAGCAGTTGTGTAAAGTTTCAACAGTTTAGAAAATCAATATTAATGTTATGCTTACATATGCACTCTAAAAGGAGCAGGGCTCTCTTGGCTAAAATAGGAATTAATGCATCAGGTTAGATGGAGTGCAGGAGATAGACCCAGTGCTAAGAGATTTAAATTTTAGTTCATTTCTGTCATTATCTTGCTGTGTAACATTAGGCCATGGGATTCACTGCTCTGGGCCTCAGCCTTCTCATCTATGAAATAAAGGGATTTGGCAAGATCAATGATTCTTTACCAAGGTGAGCAAGAGAATCATCTAGAGAACTGTATTTTTAATGCAGATTCCTGAGCCTTGTCCCCTGGAGATTCTGATTTAGTAGGTCTAGGGAGGTGCCTGGAAGTCTTACAGGTAATTCTGATGACCACTCACATTGAGAACTATTGGATCAGAAATCCAAATTCCCTTCTAGCTCTCTGTTTCCAGATATTAGTCATAATTAACAACGGGCATAAATACCTTAAAAATGAAATACAGTTCATTCACTCATCTTTTTGTTTTGAAACATTTTTAATTCTGGAAAGACTAAATATAAACCATTTAAAATAAGAATGAAAATAAAACCAAAAGACCAACTGAGGCATTGGCTACGTATTTATAACAAAAGGGAATTTGTGAAAGATTTGTCCCGAAAGTCGCTGAGGTTCTCCTGTTCTATCCCTAAAGAAAAACAGAGTGATAGATGGTGTGTTATTATAATATCTTTGATAATGACGATGGTCTTAAAACTCAGAGGCATATTTGCTAAGCAATTAGCCACGGTCCTTATTCTATCTAGTCAGATTCTGACAGTAAAAAAAAAAAAAAAAAAAAAAAAAACCAAAAAGCAAACTAGTAAATGAGACAGAAACAATGTGAGCTCTTCCACGATCCTAGCTTCTTAGCAAATGGCAGCAATCTAAAACAGATTAGCTAACAGATGTCCAGATTGCAAGCCACTGTCCCTCAACACAAACCCATATGCACGCATGCACATGCGCACACATACATGTCAGTGATGGCTCCTGAGCTTGAGAAAAGGATGGAGAATGCACACTCAAACATTTGTACAAAACAAACACTAAAATTTATATCCAACATACCTCAGGGAAAGAGAGACAACTAAATTATCAATAACACTGTTTTTAAAATATTTTATTTTCTAACTCCTTAGCAGGAAATATTTAAAGTATAAAGTGGCCTTGAATGGAAAAAGAAGTTATCATGGATGGTTATTTTAGCTGTCCACATAGCGTACAAAACAATTGTCTGAGAAGACGTGTGGCGATCAAAACATGTGAGAAGAATCAAAGCTACTGTGTTTCCCATGATGAGAAATTACTATGCTTCTCTTCCTGTCAAGAAATCTTCAAATATTGTACGTATTTTGATAATTATAGTGTATATTGCAACTAACTCCAAGACTGCAAATTTGAAAAAAGAAAACATCTTTGCAGTAGTGCAGTTTAGTATTTTGAGGCACACTTAAACTATCTAGTTCTCAGATTACTCTCCGGTGCTAAGTGTGTAAGACAGTTGCTAGCATTGTGCAGGTGAATTTTAAAGAATGGCCATGAATATGCTTATGAGGACAATCAATCAACAAGTGCTCTATTACCATGTTCTGATTCAAACTAGCTAAAAAGGGCACTTTTATACATTTAACGCCATCAATGAATGCATTATTTCCAGTATTTTTAACTGAGGCCCCAACACTCATGCTACCTTTGAAACTCATGATATAAATGCTTCAGAGTACTTGTTTCTTGTTAACATGATTGGCAAAATAATAACAATAAAAGCAGCAATAATAATAAATATAACTACTAAATTTATTAACTATTATGCGTTAACATTTCTAAGTGCCTTGCAAGTATTATCTCATTTAATGAATTCAGGAAATCTTCCAACTAAATTCTTTTGTTGGAGAGGCAGCATATTGTGGTGGTGAAGAACACCAGAATGGAGCCAGAATGGGTTAAATATTTTCTGAACTTCTTACTTTCTATGTCCCTTAAACTCTCTTAACTTCAGTGTCCTTCATTTTAAAATATGCACTATGCTAATAATTGTACCTACCTGGTAGAATTTTCAGAGTCAAATCAGTTACAACATATATAAAAATCTTAAAACAGTCTGGCACATAAGTAAATGTTATCTAAGTTTTATTATCTATTATTATCTCATTTTTTACTTGTGATAGAGTCAAAAAGTTAATGAAATTACCCACGGTTATACAGCTAGTAGGTAGCAGATCTGATTTAAACCAAGGCAGTCTGACTCTAGAACCTCTATTATTTGCCTCAGAATTATGCAGTATTATATACACTTTTATTTTGTTGTGAGCAATATAAAATATTTTAAACATACAAAATTATATAGAAAGCAGTTTAATAAGATGGGTGTCTATACATGCATTACCCAGATTTTCAAAATCTTCTATTTTGCCATATCTTCTGCTTTAGATATTTCTTAGCTTGGGTCCTCCATTCTCCTGCTCCCTGAAAAATAGAGTATGATACAAAGGCTTGTTACAAATACTTTATTTCAGGAAAGCATTATTAAGAAAATAAAAACAAAAAATGATAATCAATGACATGCCAAATTCCAATTTCAGCAATGTTTAAATGCAAAAATCATACAAAGTAGACCAATGAAAATATGGTCTCAGTCTCAAGTTCCCATATATATCTTAACTCAGTTTGTGGGCTCTCAATTCTGTTCCATTTCCAGGGCTGAACCAGGGATTTCTTGCTTCTTGGTACAAGATTATAAAGTATAAATTTCTTGAGATGGGCTCCCAGTGACCATGAAATATTATGGTATTCTCAGCCATTATATGCAAAGGCACAAAGGATAACTGTTGATGATTAATTTTTGCTCATTAAATTTCTTTGTATAAATATTCTTCCAGAATTTTCTAAAGTGTGTTCAGTGATCAAATAAGTTTAAGAGATGCTAAATTAAACACAGTTAAATAGGCATATTTGCCATAGGATTTATTGTACTCTTAAAACACAGTTACGCATTGTGAATATACTTGAAAGAAATATAAGTATATAGCCTTTCCCAAACATATTTGGCCATGGGACCTTTCTTTTACCTTACAATAATTGTGTGGAACACTAGGCAAGTAATATTCTACAGAACATACTTTGAAAAATACTGACCTTTTTTTTGTTGTGACAATCAAATAAAATAATATAGGTAAAATGCTATTTAAAATATTGAATGAATTGCATATAATTCAATAAAAAATTACAGTGTTTCTCAAAGTGTAGTCATTGAATAGCGTTGAATTATGTAGTTGTTTAAAACTCATTTTTTTATGCCCATCTCTGGACGTGGGGGCCTGGAAATGTAAATGTTTTTCTAGTTACTTAAATGATTCATATAAACATTAAAGTTTTAGAAACATTGGGTTATTTTATATAAGGAGTTCTATGAAGTTCAGTGGTATTAAAACATTTTTATCCCAGAGAATATTTGGTTAAGAACTCTAGTTGTGTCAGAAACTTGTCATGAAGAAGCTTAAGGGAAAAAGCATAGCTTATAAGGAAACCTTGGGGTTGCCTCACAGAAGCCAAGAACAATAAAGCAGCCAGAACCTAGACACGGCTGTATCCGGCCATAAATTTCAGCCTCATTTCCTGCTTGAGTCTTACTGCTGTATTCTTCTCTGCTATGTGGATGACTTCCCTTTGCTTGTCAGGGTACATGTTGGATTTTAGAGTCCCAGCACCTAGAAGAACACAAACTTGGCTCTCTTAATTTCAAATCTAAATTCTCTGATGAAGACCTTTGAAGACCTCCCATTGGCACATATTAGGTCAAATGACTACACCTCTGGACGAATCTATTGTGTTCAGTTGCATGAAAAACTAAGGAAGAAACAGTGTTTGGCCAAATGTGGTACCCACCCCGCGTAACATAAACTGTCCAGGGATATAACCATATGCTACTAACATGGCAGCTTCCATCATGACTCTATGAGTAGAGTATAAGGCAGTTCTCATAAGAGTGCAGTGTCCATAACTTGAAGGGAGTCTGCACAGACCAAATGGAAAAGCCCAATATGCAAAGTAAAAGAGAAAAACTGCTCAGCCTTCCCCATATCCCTTATGCGTGGTGGCTACTGAGATGGCTCCATAGAATCTCTAAAGCTCCACAAAGCATAGCCTAAAACTTATATAGGGGAAGACAACTGGATTAAGAATCAAACGTGAGTTTGAGTTCAAAGTACTGCGACTTTGAACAAGTCATTTTAACATTTGACCCTCTATAACACAGGGGTAAAACAACTACCCTTAGGGTTGTGTGTGAATTCAATGAGATAAAAATGAGGTTATGGATGTCAACTACTTTGGAAGCTGGATATGATTATTGCACTCTTCAGACATAGATTCAATGCAATCCCTAACAAAATTCCAATGGCATTTTTTTTACAGAAATAGAAAAATCAATCCTAAAATTTGTATGGAACCACAAAAGACCCTGAAAAACCAAAGTATCCTGAGAAAGAAGAACAAAGCTGGAGGCACTTCCTGAAAACTTCTTGATTTCAAACTATACTACAAACCTATAGTAATCAAAACAGTATGGTACCAGCACAAAAACAGACACATAGACCAATAGAACAGAATCAAGAGCACAGAAATAAACTTATACATATATGGTCAATTATTATTTGACAATGGTGCCAAGAATACTCAATGGGGGGAATGATAGTGTCTTTAATAAATGGCGATGGGAAAACTGGATATCCACATACAAAAAAATTAAACTTGAACTCTACTTTACACTACTCACAAAAATTATCTTGAAATGGATTAAAGACTTAAATGTCAGATCTGAAACAATAAAACTCCTGGAAAAAACCTAGGGAAAATGCTGCTTGACATTGACCTTGGCAATGATTTTTTGGATATGACACCAAAAGCACAGGCAACATGAACAAAAATCACCAAGTAGGACTACGTTAAGCTAAAAAGCTCCTGCACAGCAAAAGAAACAATCAACAAAATAAAAAGCCAATCTACAGAATGGGAGAAAATATTTGCAAAGCATCTGTCTGATGAGGGGTTAATATCCAATATATATAAGGAATTCATACAACTCAATAGCAGAAAACCATATAACTCGACTAAAAATGGGCAAAGGACCTAAATAGACTTTTTTCCAAAGAAGACACAGAAATGGCCAACAGGCAAATGAAAAGGTGTTCAACATCATTAATCATCAGGGAAATGCAAATCAAAACCAAAATGAAATACCACTTCATACACGTTAGAATGACCATTATCAAAATGACAACAGATAACAAGTTTTGGAAAGGATGTGAAGAATAGGGGACCCTGTAGCACTATTGGTGGAAATGTAAATTGGTACAGCCACTATGGAAAATAGTATGGAAGTTCCTCAAAGAATTAAAACAGAATTACCATGTGATCCAAGAATTCCACTTCTGGGTATATATCCAAAGGAAGTGAAATCTCTACCTCAAAGAGATTTCTGCACTCCCATGTTCATTACAGCATTATTTGCACTCCTATGTTCATTGCAGTATTATTCACAATAGCCAAAACATGGAAACAACCTAAGTGTTTACCAATGGATGAATGGTAAAGAAGATGTCGTGTGTGTATATATACATATACATACATACAATGGAATATTATTCAGCCATAAAAAAGGAAATCCCGTCATTTGTGACAACAAGGATGAAGCTTGAGATCATTTTGCTAATTGAAATGTCAGACAAAGAAAGACAAATACAGTATGATCTCACTTATATGTGGAATCTAAAAAATCAAACTCATAGAAACAGAGAGTAGATTGGTGATTGTCGGTGCGGTGGGATTTGGGAAATGGGTGAAGGTGATCAAAGGGTACAAAGTTCCAGTTATGAGATGAACAAGTTCTGGGGATCTAATGTACAGCATGGTGACCATAATTAAAAACACTGTATTATATATTTGAAAGTTGCTAGGAGAGTAAATCTTAGAAGTTCTTACCACACACACACACACACACTCACACACACAAATGGTAACTGTGTGATGTGATGGACACATTAATGAATGTTATTGTGGTAATAATTTCACAGTATACGATAGTATATTAAATCATCACATTGTACACCTTAAACCTGCACAATGTTATATGTCAATTATATCTCAATAAAGCTAGAAATAAAAAAAAAAAGTAAAAGGTACCTAAATGATAAGGTAGAGATGTTTAGCCAGAGAACTCTCCAGAAACCTTAATGAGATCTTTTAACTGCATAGTCTGTGGGCTCAAATGTCAGTTGCCACCACTCTCATGATTTAATAGATGACGTGAACAGTGGGGTGGTAGATTATGGAGTGGTAGATTGCCCAAATAGTGAAGAGCTACAAAGGGAATATTTTTAAAAGGAAGGATTTTGCAGGTGCTATGATAATCTTTTTGGTGGGTCAACTTGGCTAAGCTACAGTTCCCAGTTATTCAATCAAACACTAATCTAGGTGTTGCTGGGAAGGGATTTTGCAGATGTAATTAAAGCCTCTAATCTGTTGGCTTGAAGGGAGGTTATTCTGGATGATTTGGGTGGGCCCGACTAGATAATTTGTAAGGCTTAAAAGCAGGGCTAAGGCTTCCCTGATAAAGAAGAAACTATCCAGGTCTAGGCCATTGCCCACAATCACATAAGCCAATTCTGTTGAGTTTGTGTGTGTGTGTGTATGTGTGTTTCTACCTATCTATATATCCTACTAATTCTGTTTCTGTTGTTGAATCCTGACTGACACATACGAGTGCACATGTGCGTGTGCGCATGCCTGTGCACACATGCGCGCACACACAAACACCGATTCCTCCACGAGTTGTCTGCATCCCATCTCTCTTTACCTTTTAAAGACTTTTCTCCTTCAGGTATCCACTTTCTGTCCTGTATCTTCAATCCTCCATACCTCTCTACTGAGTTGTCTTCCTTAGCATTCTAACACTCCCTGGTATCTCCTGGGATCTCGCAATTTCCTACACCTCTGATCCTTTCCCATTCCTTCTGATTACAGTACTGATTTTCAAAAAATAAAAATATTCATACTTGCTGTTCTAACTTCCTCACCTGCTATTCACTTTTAAGCCCATTACATTCTGGCTTTGGTCTCCTGCTAATCCACCGAAACTGCTATTTCCAATTATCTGTTTTGGCAATCCAGTAAAATCATTAAGTTTAATTTTACTTGGAGCATCACATAGATGACCACTCAGTTCTTGAAACACTCATTATTCTTTTATTGCCTTGGTAACAATACACTGTCTTTGCTTTTGTTTATTTTCAGTCTACATCCTGACTCTTCTTTGTCTTTCCCACCACTAAATATTGGGGTTCTTTAAGACATTGCCTTGGACTCTCTTATCTCCTCTTTTTCTACACTCTCTCTAGGTAATCTCATACCATTTAAAGTTGGTTACTCCATAATTTATATCTAAATTTCTTGTGAGCTAGAGATTTGTACATTTAACTTCTTGGTTGACATCTGCTCTTGGAGGGCTCACAGGCAGTTTCAAACTAACATTACCTAAACTGAATTCTTCTGGATCCTCCCTCAATCCTGCATCCAAGCTGCAATTAGTCTCAGACAAGCCTGCTGGAACATTCTCCTTAGAATTAGCCTTTGTATCATCCAAGCTCATTATAAACATTTACAACCGTTTTGCAGTTATTTTACTCGAGTTATTTGCACAACCATAAAGCAAGAGAAGGTCCAATGAGGAATTGTGAAGGAAGATTCCTATGCCTTGTATAACTCTCACTGTACATAGGTGCTATTATTTATAGTTATGGGTATTCATGAGGATCTTTTAGCGACTTAATAAATCAATCCTCAGTCTGAGAGAATGCCATGTTACCTCATACTTTATGGAAGAATCTCTGTTAGCTTCCATATTCCTTGCCATCAAAGGAACTTCACATCCACTAATTACGAGTGTTGCTATGTTACCTATCAGCCATATGAATGTCCCATTGTGACAACCACAAACAAAGCCTTACAAAGTCTTACAAATTCTACCCACAAATATACATTCAGATTACTATTTCTCTACATGTCCTCCTCTAAAATTGTAGTCCCATCACCATGATCACTCACCTGGACAACAGCTGCTGTCTCTCAAATGTATTCCCCACTACCACTCTTGCCCCAACCAATCAAATCCCCTAAAGAGTTATCCTTTAAAAAATGCTAATCATACCATGCCACTCACCTTAACATTCCCCAATGATTTCCCATTGGGCGTAGGACAAAATCTAAAATCTTTAGCTTTGCTGATAAGGCTTTACTTGGCCTGCCCTTTTCTTCCTCACCTTCATTTCATGTCACTCTTCCCTATTTTCAAAAGGTATAATGCAGTTCAGTCACATGGGACTTTTTTCAGTTGTTCAAACTCCTCAAGTTCTTTCTTTTCCCATATTCTTGACAAATGCTGTTCACTGGAGTCTGGCACACTATTTCCTCTCATTTTTGCTTGACTAACATATATTCATATAAATCAAGCCCTCCACAATGCCATACTCATGCATTTTACTTTTTCTTTTCAGCAATTAAAACGATTATTGGGGGCCGGCCCTGTGGCCTAGCGGTTAAGTGTGTGCACTCTGCTGCTGGCGGCCCGGGTTCGGATCCCGGGCGCGCACCGACGCAATGCTTGTGAGGCCATGCTGTGGTGGCGTCCCATATAAAGTGGAAGAAGATAGGCACAGATGTTAGCCGAGGGCCAGTCTTCCTCAGCAAAAAAAGAGGAGGATTGGCATGGATGTTAGCTCAGGGCTGATCCTCACACACACACACACACAATTCTTATTTATTTCTTCATGTAATATTTACTTGAAAGTCTTTATCACTAAACTGTAATTTTCATGAATATATGGTCTTGTCTATATAGGGTCAATGCTGGAATATAGTGAATCAATGACACACTCCCTTAAAGTAACCTGAAGGTTGTCTGTCAGGGCAGTTGCTAAAAGTGTTTACATTTTTCCCAGTTTATCAGTATTTGACATCACATTGGGCCATTATGTGAATGGGTTAAGTTATAACTGGCATGATGCAATCCATTTAGTATTTAAAGTGGTCCATCTAGGCTTTGGATGTGGTCACAAGTAGCCTAATCTATTTACATTACTATTTTATACTAATTATTAACATATTCTTTATGTGCCAAGAAGTGAAAAAGTTTGAGAACTGCAATAGATCATGAGCACTAAATCAATATTGTTGATAAAGGTTTGTGTATTTTTTCATACAAATATGCATTGATCCTTTACAAAATAAAATTTTATCTTGCTACTCCCTTAATTGAGACTCTTCAGTGGTTTCCCAAGTTCTCTTAGGATACAAATTTAATTCCATGAAGCAGCATGGTATTTCCCAAACCTGTCTGTGCATCAGAAACACCTTATATTTCTGAAGTTCTAAAAGTACAGTTTCCTGGAAATTGCCAGTGATTTAGTAAGTCTTTGGTGGTATTATGGGGAAACACTTATGCATTTATTTTCCCTCCTCGTGCTGTTTTCCATGCAGAGGGATATATTGTAGTGTAACCCACTCAGTCTTTCTGCACCTCTCACTTATTCACTAATGAGTGAGTTGGGTAGGAGAACTGACCATGCGTAGCCCTGTCCTTTCCATTTCCTTCTCTTTGGGGAGTGAGTTGTCTATGGGGAGCACTTATTCTTATCTGCTATTCTTATGTTGTAAATCTTAAAGGAGAAGCCTCTCCCCACAGTGGAGAAATCTACCCTGATCCACCGCTGTCAATGACTGGGTGGACAACTCTGCCTATCTAGAATACAGTATTAGGAAGTCTGCTTTTTTCCAGATATAAGTACATTATCGAATAATAGCTTTGTTAGTAATAAAGGTGATATTTTGGTCTCTATCTGTGGATTCTTTTGCTTGTCTCTTAATTGGCTCAGAACTTGGGCAGGGCAGAGGGTATTATTTATTTATCTCCTTGCAAAACCCCCAAAAAAGCTGAGGACTTGAAATAGTATTTTTAAAATAATTTTTCATATCATTATAATGATCAGTCACATGTTAAAATCATGAGTATAATGAACACCTATTTGGATTATTTGCCTAGCTCTTCTTTCTGGGCATTGCCTATTTGACTAACAGGGCTGGAATTCTACCAACCATATATATGTTGCTTGTCATCAGGCTTATGGCTATAATAGATTGTTGTGGAGGGAGGCTGAGAGAGAGAGTGTGGAGAGGGCATCACAGGAATTAAAAATCAATGTATACAAAGTTTTAGGCTACAAAATTGATATTTACATGAAATGATAAACAATGTTCCATTGGTGGAATTTGGAGAACAAGAGAAGCATGGAGAGAGATATGAGTGTAGAAAGATAGTTTGAAGCCAGATCATGAAAGGTCTTATAGTCCATGATCAGTATGGAATTTTTCCTGAGTGATATAGGTTTCTTATAAGGAATTTTTATCATGAGAGTGATACTGTTACACTGAAGTGTCAAAAAAAGTTTGGAGAACCATGATACTGGAGGCAGAGACTATTTCAGAGACCACTGTAATTGTTCAAGTCTGACTTCAGGAATGCTAGTGGAAAAAGGAAGAGAAGGTAGATTGATGAGATCTTTAGAAGATAAAAAATTGGAATACTTGGTGATAAATGAAAGTACCACATTCGTTTACTCAACAAATATGCCTTTGTGTGTTAGATACTCACAAAATATTAGAACTCAAAGGGACCTTAGCTCATTTAGTTCAATAACTTCATTACCAAGCTGAGCAAAGTGAGGCCAACAAAAAAAGAAGCTATTCCTAAGATAACATAATAAATTAGTGAAGAGTTGAGAGTAGGACAGTCTTCTATTTATTAGTGAAAGAGTAGGTTGTTTTCCCTTCTAAAACAGATTAAAATTCATAGCAAGAATATTTTACATTTTAAAATGAAAGAAATTGCATTTTCTACCAGTTAGCTCTAAAGAATTCTGTTAAAATATATTGCCTGCCTAAAACATGTAAGTATAAACAATTTTCCCGCTTTTTCTTTCCGAGATAAAGGGAAAAATCTACGTACCTCATTAAACCTGTAGAGGATAACAACTATAGAAGATTTATGAAGGCATTTGGAAAGACATATGCTTGGAGAGTCTATCCAAAGCATAATATGAATAAAAATGAGGGAAAAAAATGAATGCAAGTCATATTAGTAAGTATACAATGCATGCCACTTAAATTTCACATTCAGATGTCCTTGATCCCAAATTGAAAATATAATGCTGTATTTCTCATAATTGTTGTGCAGATGAAATGAGAACATGCATAAAGCATATATTCCACACCTGGCTCACTTTAGCAACTCAATAAAAGGAAGCTATTGTTACTGTTGATGGTTTCGGTATTATTATTTGCACATAATCAGGCAGACATTATTGACAATGGAAAATGATTTCTATGATTTCTGGATTTGCTAGCATCCGTGTACCCTACAGATTAATTAACTAAAGTTCAGTTCAATTCAGTAGTTACTGATTGCAAACTATGTGCTAACCACTCTTCTAGGCACTGGAATTAAAAGAAAAATTAGTCCTTGTTCCAAAATAAGTCATAGTTAATTGGGAAACTTAGTCACATGAAACCGGCTAATTCAATACAAGATATACATGCAAGGATAGGTGTGCTATGGAAGCAGAGATAATTGTCACTAAATCTGTCTAAATGTGTAGGAGGAGGCTTCTTGGATGTGGTGATGCTCATGTTACATCTTCAGAGATGAAAAGACATTCTCCAGGTGGAAAGAGATTACGAATAGATGGACTAGCAAGAGCAAAAGCATAGAGGCACGATGCAGTGTGGTACATTTCAGGAATGGTGAAGGAAAATGCTGGAGTCAGTGTGGGATAGGGTGGAGATATATATATATATATATCTGGACAGGGTGCCAGCGTTTTCCTTTACAATTACAGTAAATATTTAAAATATATAATAAGTGAATACTAGGAACACTTTTGTACCCAAAAAATGAGATAATATAAATGAAATGGACAAATTCCTATAAAGATGCAAACTGCCAAAGCTGAGTAAATATGAAACAGAAAATTGAAATAGACCTTTAATAATATATATGTATGTGTACCTAGGCTCCACAGGCACTCTGTGAGTGTCCGTGCCTTGACACTGGAGTCACTGGCACAGCGGGCATGTCTATACGCTGTGCCCCAGAGCTGTGGTGACTCCTCCTGTGCCTGCGCTCCAGACTCTGGCTCCACAAGCACCTGAGCCTAGGACATTCTGAGCCACTGCCACAGAGCTATCACCCATATCCCAACCCCAGAGCCACTGTTATTCCATGAATGCCTGCACTCTAGTCCCTGGCTCTGTGGGCCTGTGTCTTGCACACTGTTAGCAATGCTGCAGTGAGAGGATCTGAGTCCCAGGCATTGGCACCACTGTCACTCCGAACTCAGGAGCCACAGTCCCTCCATGAATGCCAGTGCTGTAGACCCTGGAGTTCCACAGCCTCTCCATGGCAACCTGCACATCAGACACTGGTACCACTGCCTCCAACAGTGCTCCCACGAGCTGGACAGGTGCCAAGAGAGATCCCCTCAGCCATGACTCCCTCTGGAGGGAAAAAAGAGAATAGGAGCACCCTAGCAGCCTTCCCTACTGAAGATCCCAACAGCCAACACTGCCCCTGTGGATACCCACAGCCTTGGCAGCAGAGGACCCCTGCAAGCTTCATGATGCTGACCTCAGCTGATGGAGCTGCATGGAAACTATGCTGCTGTGCCCTCCCTAGAGCCAGAACCACTCATACCACCAAGCCAGCCCCTCACATTCACCCATAGGTGAAGATTTTCCCCATCAAAACTAATCAGTAACGTCTGTTAAAATGTCCATACTTTCCAAAGCAATCAACAGATTCAATGCAATCTCTATCAAAATTCCAATGGAATTTTCACAGAAATAGAAAAATCAATCCTAAAAATCATATGGAACTACAAAAGACCTTAAATAACCAAAGCAAACTTTAACAAGAAGAACAAAGCTGGAGGCATCACACTTCCAGATTTCCAGTTATATAATAAAGGTATAGTAATCAAAACAGAATAGTACTGGCATAATAACAGACACAGATCAATGGAACAGAATAGAGAGCACAGAAATCAACCCAGGCATATACATTCAATGATTTTTGACAAAGACATCAAGAATAAAAAATGGAGAAAGGATAGTCTCTTCAAAAAATACTGTTGGGAAAACACAAAAGAATAAGATTGGACCCATATTTTACACCATACACAAAAATCAACTACAAGTGGATGAAACACTTAAATGTGAGACCTGAAACCATACAACTCCTAGGAGAAAACAGGGAAAAAGCTCCTTGTCATTGGCCTTGGCAGTGATTTTTTGGATATGACATGAAAAGCACAGGCAACAAAAGCAAAAATCAACAAGTGGGACTACATTATACTAACATGTTTCTACAAAACAAAGGAAACAATCATCAAAATGAAAAGGTAATCTACGGAATGGGAGAAAATATTTGCACACCATACAACCAGTAATCAGTTAATATCCAAGATATATAAGGAATTCATATTGCTCAATAGCAAAACAAATACAAATAACCTAATTAAAAATGGGAAAGGACATGAATGGACATTTTTCCAAAGAAGACATACAAATGGCCAACAAGTACTTGAAAATATACTCAACGTCACTAATCATCAGGGAAATGCAAATCAAAACTACAATGGGATATCACCTCATACCTGTTAGGATGGCTATTATCAAAAAGAAAAGAGATAACAAATGTTGGTGAGGCTGTGGAGAAAAGGGAACCCTTGTATACTTTTGTTGGAAATGTAAATTGTTCCAGCCATTATGGAAAACAATATGGAAGTTCCTCAAAAAATTAAAAGTAGAACTACCATATGATCCAGCAATTCTACTTCTGGGTATATATCCAAAGGAAATGAAATCAGGATCTCGAAGAGATATCTGCACTCTTGTGTTCATAGCAGTATTATTCACTGTAGCCAAGATATGGAAACAACCTAAATGTCATCAATGGATGAGTGGATAAAGAAATTGTGTGTGGGGGGTGTATGTGTACATATGGACATATACGAATATATTTCATAATATATTTATATTATAAAACATCACATTACATACCTTAAATATATACAATTTTTGTCAATCATTCCAAATCAATAGAAATTGTCTGAGGAAGCCCAGACAATGGACTTTCTAGACAAAGACTTTAAATCAGGCATTTTAAATATATCAAATGAACTGAAGGAAACTATGTCTAAAGAACTAAAGGGATGTATGGAAGCATTAAAATGAGTTTCAATAAACTGAGAATATTAATAAAGAGGTAGAAATTATAAAAAAGAACAAAATAGAAATTTTGGAGTTGAACAATAAAATAACTTAAATGAAAAATTAACTAGAGGGTCTCAAAATCAGATTATAGAAGGCAGAAAAAAGTTTCAGGGAGCATGTAGATCGATTGAGCTTATCAATTTAGCGTATCCTGTCAGCACCAGAAAGAAAAAAGAATGAAGCAAAATAAAGACGGCCTCAGAGACCTTGGGGACACCATTAAGAGTACCAACATATGCATAGTGTGAGTCTGAGAAAGAGAGGAAAGAAAAGTAGGGAGAAAAGGCTATTTGAAGAAATAAATGTGGAAAACTTCCCAAATTTAATGAAAATAATTAATTCACACATCCAGGAAACTCAATGACCTCAAAGTAGGATAAACCAAAAGAGAAACCTAAGCACATCATAACCATTTTGTCAAAAGATAAAGATAATCATCAAAGCAGCCAGAAAAAAGTGTTTCATCATATATGAGCTGTCCACAATAAGATTAACAGTTGATTTCTTATCAGAAATCTCAGAGGCCAAAAGGAGATGGGATTACATATCTAATGTGCTTAAAGAAAAACACTGTAAAGCACAAATTATGTAACTGGCAAAACTATCCTTCAAAAATGAAGGAGAAATTAAGACATAGCTAGGTTAAAAAAAAAAGGAAAAGAGAGTTTGTCATTACCAGACCTGCCTATAACAATACTAAAGGCAGTCCTTTAGCCTAACATGAGAGGACTCTAGACAATAACTTGATTTTACATGAAGAAATAAAGAACACCAGGAAAGGTAACTACACAAGTAAATATGTTTTTTTAAAAGATAAATATTTTTCTTTGTAAATCCTTTTTTTACTATTTGATTTAAAAGATAACTGAATAAAGCAATAATTATAAATCTAGGTTGATGGATATACAAAGTATAAAGATGGAATATATGATAACAGTATAAAGGTGGGGTGGGGAATGGAGATACATAGAAGCAGATATTTGTATACTATTGAAGATACATTAGTATCAATATGTTCTAGATTGTTATACATTTAAGATGTTATTCATAGTCCCTCAGGCAACCACTAAGTAAATAACTCAAAAATATAGAAGTAACAAATTAAAATGATACACAAGAAAATCTCAATTGAATAAAAGAAATTATACAGTAATGGAGGAATTGAGGAACAAAAAGGATATAGACATATAGAAAACAAATAGCAAAATGGTAGAAGTCCTTCCTTATCAGCAATTGCTTTAAATGTAAATGGTTAAACTCTCCAATTAAAAGAGAAAGATTGGCACAACAGATTAGAAAAAATGATCTAACTATATGCTGTCTACAAGAGGCTCACTTTAGATCCAAAGACACAAATATGTTGAAAATGAAAGAATGGAAAAAGATATTCAGTACAAATAATTATCTACAGAAAGCTGGAGTGGCTATATTAATATCAGACAAAATAGACTCTAAGTCAAAAATTGTTACGAGATAGTGAAAGACATTATATATTTATAAACATGTCAATCCACCAAGAAAGTATAATAATTATTAACATGTACACGTCTAATTATAGTCCTAAAATATATGTAGCAAAAACTGACAGAATTGAATGGGGTAGACATTCCACAATAATAAGAATTCTTACAATAATAGAAAATCTAGACAGATTATCAGCAAGGGAATACAAGATCAAACAACGTTACCAAACAGTCTAACAAATGGACATCTGTAGAAGACTCCATCCAATAACAGCAGAATATACATTTTTCTCAGGTTTACATAGTGCATTTTCCGGATAGACCCTATGTTAGGCCACAAATCAAGTCTAAATAAATTTTAAAAGATTGAAATCATACAAAGTGTCTTCTCTAGGCAAAACAGAATAAAAATATGGGAACTGGAAAACTCACAAATAAATGGGAATTAAACAACACAGTCTTAAATATCCAAGCGTCAAAGAAGTAATCACAAGGGAGAGTAGAAAATACTTTGAAGAGAACAAAAACAATACAGTATAGCAAAATATGTGTGAGACAGTGAAAGCACTGTTCAAACAGGAATTTATAGCTGTGAAAGCCTGACTAAAATTAAGAAAGATATCAAATCAATAACCTAACATTACACTTTAATGAGTTAGAAAAAAAAGCAAACTAAATCCAAAACTAGCAGAAGAAAGGAAACAGTAAACATTATAACAGAGATAAATGAAAGAGTGATGAAAACAAAAATTGGTTCTTTGAAAAAAAATTAATAAAATTGACAAATATTCAGCTAGAATGACTCAGAATAAAAGAAGACTCAAATTGCTAAAATCAGAAATGAAAGTGTCATTATTACTACCGGTCTTACTAAAATAAATGGATTATAAAACAATACCATGAACAATTGTCCACAAAATTATTTAACCTAGATTAAAATAGAAAAATTACTAAAAACACACAAACTACCAAAACTAATTCAAGAAAAAGTAAAAATCTGAAGAGACTGATAAGTAAAGATATTGAATCAGTGTGAAATAATAAGAAACATACATATTGGTCTTTGCCCCTGGTTCCCAGCACAGAGCTCCTAAAACTCTTGTAATTTCCTAAGTGATAAGAACACTAAGCATCTCTTGCGCTGATATTTGTCTTTGACCCCGGTTCCTGACACAGGGCTCCTAAACCCTTATAAATTCCTAAATAATAAGAGCACTAGGAGCATCTCTTGCTCTAACAAGGTGACTCTGGGTGGGCTCCTGGATGGCTCCTGGGTGGAGGCTGGTCACCAGAAACACCAAGCCATGATCAGAAGCTTGGAATTTTCAGCTCTATCTCCCTCCTCCAGAGAGGGGAGAAAGGCTAGAAATGGAGTTAATAATTGATTGTGCCTACATGAGTAAGCCTCCATAAAAATCCCAATAATATGAGGTTCAGAGAGCTTCCAGGAGGGGAAACACATCCAAGTACTGGGAGGGTGACACACCCCAACTCCATGGGGACAGAAGGTCCTGCTCTCAGGACCCTCCCATACCTCACTCTATGCATCTCTTCATCTGGCTGTTCATCTACATCCTTTATCATATCCTTTAATAAACTGGTAAATGTAAGTAAATACTTCCCTGTGTTCTGTGAGCCACTCTGGCAAATTAATTGAACCTGAGGAAGGAGTCATTGGAACCTCAGCTCTATAGCTAGTTGGTCAGATGCACACATGATAACCTGGGCTTGTGATTGGCCTCTGAAGGTGGGCAGTCTTGTGGGAATGAGCCCTTAACCTGTGGGATCTGATGCTGTCCTGGGTAGATAGTGTCAGAACTGAGTTGAATTCTTGGACACCTTGCTGCTGTCTGAGAATTGCTTGTTCTTATGGGGGAAAACCTCCACATATTTGGTGACTAGAAGTGAAGTGTTTTCTGTGAGTAGTAAAGGAGGCTCACAGGAAAGAAAGACATAGTAGGGAAGAGCTGGGTTTTTTCCCAGCATAGGAAAAACGAAAACTGAGTTTTTTCCCATTACACTCAGTAATCATAAACCTCCAAACAAATAAATCCCAGGAGCAAATGGCTTCACTGGGTGAATTCTATC
Source organism: Diceros bicornis minor (assembly GCF_020826845.1). Lineage (NCBI taxonomy): Eukaryota > Metazoa > Chordata > Mammalia > Perissodactyla > Rhinocerotidae > Diceros > Diceros bicornis. The sequence continues at coordinate 131,849,984 of NC_080781.1, forward strand.
AAACAATTAAAGAAGAATAAATACCAATCCTTCTCAAGCTCTTACAAAGAATATAAGAAGCAAAAACACTCACTAATTCATTCTATGAGGCCATCAATACCCTGATATCAAAACCAGGAAAAGATACCACAAGAAAAGAAAACTACAGACCAATAACCCTTATGAATACAGGTGAAAAATCCTGACCAAAATACTAGCAAACCAAATCCAGCGGCATATTAAAATGCAACATGACTAACTGTGATTTATCCCAGGAATGCAATGGTAGTTCAACATATGATCTTCCATCAGAGTAAGACAAGCACATTAACAGAATCAAAAAAAATTACACAAATGATCATTTCAATTGATGCAGAAAAAAAGCACTTGACAAAATCCAATCACCTTTATGATAAAAACAAAACAACACTCAACATACTAGGAATAGAAGTGAACTTAACATGATAAAGGGAATATATGACAAACCCATAGGTAACATCATACTCTGATTATAATCATGTACTGAAATAAGCAACACAATTCCTGATTATGGAGCCAAAGTTCTGTGGTAAGTAAAATAAAATGAGAAAACTTTTGTTTTACCTTACTTGGCCTCTCATGTTTACACTCATCTGAGGTCTCTTTTGGCTTCTAGCCAATGATTGAATATGGTTGGGTATTAAGACTGGCCCATTCCTGTGGAAGGTGAGACTCTTCTAGTAAATAACTTTGGCTTGAGAACTCCCATCAACTGGGCCAAACCTTTCTACAAATTATAGTATGAAACTCATTCTACCCAGTTTTCATTTCTTCCCCTTCCCATTCTCCTTCATATAAGTCACACCTGCTTTGCCATCAGAAGCGCTCCTGCCTACACCTGATTATTTTCCCCCTCAATCTCCTGCATAACTAAACATGCCTTGGTGTCTGCTTCTCAGAAGACCTGAACTAATATACTCTGTGTGCTCCAATTACACATATCTCTATTATGTATATTTCTATTATGGCATTTATCATAACGTACTCTAACGATGATTTACCTTCACTCTCAGTAAGCTGCAACCATGGTGAAAGTAGGTACTGCATTTTATTCATCTTTGTGATCCTCAGAACCCAGCATATTGCCTAGAACTCTAGCGCAGCATTTTTCTTTTTCCATCCTTCTATACCTGAAGGTTATAATACTTAGATAACAGTGGTCTGCTGGCTGTGGGTGAGGGTGGAATACAGGGCAGAGCCACATGTTACAAATGGTTTACGGGTGTATGAAGATATGGAGCAAGTTAGCTGATTGGGACCTGAGGCAGATGCATTTCCTGGGCTGACAAAATACCCTGAGCGCCCTTGTCCATTTACCCCAGGGGGTTGTACAAATATCATCTTTTTATTGGTGCCATGATATGAAATCGTTTGGGAAATGCTGCTATAGGACATACCAGAATCTTTGTGTCAGAGGGCATTTCTGAAATTTGGAAAAAATGAGTTGTAGTGGATTTTGATGTGTCCATCCCTTCCCACAATGGAAATCTCTGGCTTTGCACATTGTAGTAGTTCATTAACTGTTTAATGAATAAGATATATGTTTCACTCTGCGCAAAATTTTTAAAAATTTCAATAATAGATACAAGCACATAGTGGGCTTAATAAACATTTGCTAAAATGAAAATTGAAACTGGAAAGTGAGAAATATTAGGATGAAAATCAGCTTACCACTTTCAGATGAACTTTACATCTTCCTGTTATCAAATTATCATCAATTAATTGGCTCTGCCTTTAGACAGATTTTCTGCTAAAGGGGGTTATTTCCACAAAGATCCAAGTTCTGAATAAGGTCTTAATGCAAAGCAAAAAAAATATAAATATAGCTCAAGAAATTTATATGCATAAATAAGCCATAATAATGAATTGGCAAATAGGATTCTTATATAGCACATGATGTTAGAAAATATGAGGCTCCTTATTTAATTTTCAATATGTTAAATCTGATTTCTAGATAGAATCATGAAGCACTGAAGCTTAAACGGGCCTCAGAGATTATCTAGTCCCACTGTCATTTTATAGAGAAAGAAATGGAGCCTCTGAGAGAAGAGATTGGGCAAGGTCACAGAATGAAATACTGACACAGTCAAAAATAGAACACAAGTTTTCTGGATCTTAGCCCAATGTTTTGGTCTGTCCTCTCAGCATTATTGTCCTAGAAAACATTAATATTTAAGATCACTGATAAAATGTCTCACACAGGAGAGGTATGAGTGTCGGGAAACCAAATCAGTGGGAGAAGGCAGAGATTAAATTGAACAGAGGAGTAGCTGTGGAGGAACCAGATTCTGAGGAAAGAGGGAAAAGGTTTTAGCTCCATCCCTCATATTTTGACCCAAGGACTATATAATACCATTTTTTTTTTTCAGAATCCAGACAAGGGTAGTTATAAATTATCTCACTCTTTTATTGAGGTATACTTCACATACAATAAAATTCACACTTATTGGTGTACATTACTATGAGTTTTCACAATTGCACAGAGTCGTATAACTATGACCACATTCAACGTATAAAAGAGTTCCATTACCTCAAAAATCTTCCCCGTTCCCATTGATAATGAACATCCTCTCCTATCTCCATGCCCTGGATGCCCCTGATCTCTTTTCCGTCCCTGCAATTTTGTCTCTTTAAAAGTATCTCATTTTGGGTCTGATTACTTTGACTTAGCAATGCCATTCAGATTCATCCATTTACTTTCAAGTACCAGTAGTTAATTCATTTTCATGGCTTAGTAGATTCCACTATATGAATGTATCGAAATGTGTTTATCTATTCCCCAGGTTAGGAACATGTGGGTTACTTCCAGTTTTTGATTATTACAAATAAAGCTATGAACATCCATGAGCAAGTCCTTGGTTTACATGTTTTAATTTTTCTTTGGTAAATATCTAGGAGTAGAATGCCTCGGATATGTGGAAAGGGCATGTTTAACTAGACAAGAAACTGCCAAACCAGTGCCCTAAGATCACTCTGTTTTCCTACAAGATGCAGAAGATAATCATGAAGGTAAAAATAGCCCTTCTCTAACAACTACTACTTCTTCAAGAAAGCCAACATTTCAAGAGGGCCAACATTATTTGGCCATTGCCATAGGCTGAATGAGAAACTGAATCAAAGTCCGCCAGTTCAGGACCAAGAGACCCTGGAGAACTGAACCACTTCAAGTGGAGTCAGTAACTATTAAGCAAGGGCTAGAGACCTCAGAACTACCTACTGTATTTCCAGAGGCCTAAAATGGCCAACCATGTAGAGACCAAATGTTACAACAGAATACAAAAATGGTGATAATTAAAACAAAATCAACAAGTTGTGAAAAAATGTTTCTCCCAGGGGATATGTGTGTGTCTTGGTGAGTTTTCTGATGGTAGGAAGGAGGGAAAGAAGGGGTCAAGCAGGTGTGTGAGAAGGGAAAAAAATGGAGTCTTGCAGGGTTGAGGACCACATCAGCAGGTTCACAATTAGCCAGACACTGGGGATAAGGACTAGATGAGGACTGAGCACTGAAGACAAATTTCCTCCTAAACACGAACACACAGGCAAGGTTGTGGTGTTCCTATGTGTGTTTGTGGTGAGCGGTGATGTCAGGGCCTAGCTTGCCAGAACCCAGATGAAAAGTGGGTTTGAGGTGTGGAAGGTGACAATAACGGTCCCTAAAAACAGGCAAAGAAATCGTCCACGGGTGACCTACCTCATAGTGATGTTTGCTGCACCTGACAATGTGCTGTAAGCATCCAAAGACCCTCAGAAGGACCAAAAAATTCACCCTATAAGCAACCCCAAGGACTGAAATAATGGTTAGAGGGCACAAACCAACACTGATTACTCTTCTTTCTCCCTCTAAGACCCTTGGGGTGGAGCAGTGGTCCCAAGGGCAGGGCAGTGGGAGTGAGCCTCCCCAGTGCAGGAGATAAAGGGGAGCATTTTCTGCACAGATTTTTAAAACAAGAATCAAACAATGTAGAAGCTGGTCTTGTTTTTATTATACTTTATCATTTCTAAATAATGTTGGTGAGAAAATAATCTTTCCCCCCCAAATTTTTTGTTGGTGTAAATTCTAAGAGATTGCTATGGTTAACATGAAATTTTAACTTTTTATATATATATATACATATATATATAACATATAACAATTATATACATGTATAATTACATGTAATTATATATACATACACATATAATTATAACATAATTATATATACATAAAGTTATATATATACATAAAATTTTATACATGTGTGTAAGATTCAAACTAGCACATTTTTTCTACTTATCTTTAGTCATTGTACAAAGTATATTATTTCAAGAATTCTCTGTTACACAGCTGGCCCCAGGCACAAGCTAACTCAGCTACCCCTGCTCCTTTCTCAAGTGTCTTCTTAATGATTTGAAATCATTTGAGCTTGCTTCAAGCACACTTCCAGGCTACAATTCCTATAGTAATGTATGGCACTAATACCCCAGCTTTTATACAATAGCTTATAAATAAACAACGAGAGCACAATGATTATAAAGGCAAAACCCCCCTCAGTTTTTACAGTTCTGTCATTTTATGTAACCACTTGTTTTTATTTGTCTAAATCAGTGAAACAAAGTGTGGACTGCAAGGTGTAAATTTTTTTGAAGGGGCGTGCAAAATTTTACTGTATTAGAACATAAGTATTTTGCTGAATTTGAATATCTTTAAAAGTGAAATTTATTATTCTTTAATTATTAATTATTTGTTGTTAAACTTCAGAACAAATCCAGAAATTAAAACACTACATGTGTTTTATGATTTGGTGGTTACCTAAACTGTACTGTTTGCACAGTCTTTTCTTTGCTTAAAAATTCCTTGTTTTTACTATCATAATTATATATAAAGTGTTCAATAAAAGAAAATTTACTGGAGTTTTTTCTGATAATTATTATTTCTTTAATTCATGAGAATTACTGATTTTTTTTTCCTATTTGAGAGGGTGTGTTAAAAAATATGCCTCTCTGAGTGTCAAATACATTTCTTGTGCCACTGGAGGGGGATATTTTATTGCCTAAAATCCTTCATGATTTTGCACTTCTGTCAGGTTTTTTTGTTTCGTTTTTTTTTTCTGTTGCTTGAATGTTTTCATTTTAAACAGTTTTATTGGAGTATAATTGACTTGCAATAAACCATGCATCTTTAAATTGCACAGTGTGATAAGTTTGGATGTATGTATGGACCCGTTAAACCATCACCATGGTCAAAAGAGTGAATATTTTCATCACCCCGAAGAGTTTCCTTGTGCCCCTTTGCAATCCCTCTGTTCCACCCCTTGCTAGCTCCCCATACCCAAGTAATCATTGATCTCCTTTCTGTCACTATAGTTTAGTTTACATTTCCTAGAGGTTTATATAAATGGAATCATGCAGTATGTGCTATTTTATGTCTCTACCCATTTATGACTAACTTACTTCAATCAGCATAATCCTTTTGAGACGCATTCAGGTTGTTGCATGTACCAATATTTCATTCCTTTTTCTTACTGAGTAGTAGTATTATACTGTATGAATATGCCAAAATGTGTTTATTCATTCACTTGTTGGTGGGCGCTTGAGTTATTTCCATTTTTTGGCTATTAAGAATAAAGCTGCTTTGAACATTGTGTACAAGTCATTTAGTCGATATATGCTTTCGTCTGTCTTGGATAAATACCTAATCGTGGAATATCTAGAATACAAGGTAGATATATGTTAACTTCATAAGAAACTGCTGAACACTTTTCCAAAGTGGTTGTACCATTTTAAATTTCTGCCAGCAGTGTGTGAAAGTTCCAGTTCCACCAAATCTTCACCACATTTGTTATGGTCAATCTTTTTAATTTTAGGCATTGTAATAAATGTGTCATGGTTTCTCATTGTGATTTTAATTCATATTTCCATAATGACTAATGATGTTCAGAATCCTATTATGGTCTCATTGACCATCACTGTATCTATATTTCCTTAAATGTTTGATAGATTTCTCCACTGACATCTCTAGGCCTGATTTAGCCTCAGTAGTTGGGGTCTTCTCAGTGATGCTGAACCTTTCCCAATTTGGAGAAGTCTTGTAATGGTTGCCAACAGGATGGAATCCTACTCCTCCCCAGGAATAGAGGTTTTCTTTTCTGTTCTCTTGCCCTAGCTATAATGGGTCTTCACCTGTGCCCTCAGGACAACAGGGTTTTTTGCACTTCCACCAGAGGTTTTAAGACTTTGGTTTCATAGGGGACACAGGAGAATAAAGTCCAGTTAGGGCTATGTACCACTCCCAAAGCAGCAGGGGCCCCCACCCTCTGGCCTGCACCAAGAGGGAGGTTTCTCTGGTCTCTAGCCCTCCTCTAATTCATTCTTATCATCACCCAGAGACATTCACGGAGAAGAGTTTGCAAGTGGATTTGCATTTTCATGGTGTCTGCAGATCCGAGGGGTTCGATACTTTCATGCTAGCCCACACTCTGCCTTTAGTAATTCTTTAAAAATGTTAGCTATCCTTTGTTTACAGTTGATCCATTTAGTGTCGACCCCAGGTAGGCAGTGCTCACAGCCCATCTCTCCTTGCAGGGGCTCGTCCATCCTCAGATTTTGGGTTACTTGTTTGCCCTGCATCCTCAGTTCTCTGATGAGTTCAAGAGAAGTTGTGATTTTTCAGATTATCTATCATTTGAAGGTGGGAGCAATGTTTTTTCTAGATTTCTGCACCCTAAGCAGAAGACTGAAATTTATCCTGTGTTTTTCATATCTAATAATATTGCATTATAATCAGATAGTATATCCTGAAAGAAGTTGTTTATTATTTGAAATTCATTTGGGTCTAGTATATTTTTAATGTTTCCTTTATGCTTAAAAAGAATATGCATACTGTTATTGATGGGTATAAGGATATATCCATGTATAGAACAAAATATTCCATAATGTATTAATATGCATTAAAATATGTAATATTTATCAAATTTTTATTAATTTTGCTGTATTTTATATGTATTTACTTAATTTTGTCTCCTTGATCTATCTGTTTCTAGTAGTCTGTGTTAAACTCTACAAAAGCAACTACTGACTTATTTACTTCTTCCCATAATTCTGTCAAATGCACTTTATATATTTTGCATCTGTATTTTGGTTTCCTGATTGTTATATCTTTTTGATCTATTGTTTCTTTACCAGCACATACTCTTCTTTGTCCTTTATGATGTTTTTGCCTTCATACCTTATTCATCAGATAAAAAAATGTTTACCTTCACTTTCTCTTGAAATATTATGGGTTTTTTTTCATTCCTTTATTTTCTTCTTACTTTTTCTTATGACATTAATATTTGACCTTAGTTCTATCATCTTATTTTGTTCTTTCTGATTTTGATTTTTTTGCTATTTTAATCTTTCTCCATATGGCATCATTTTATTTTCAATTTCTGTATCACTTTTACCTTAAATCTATCTCTCATAGATACTTTATTTCTAGATGATGTTCCTCCTTTCCTTCACTCCTATCTTCCATTCTATTGAGTCTGCTTCTGCTTGCTTAATGATATACATTCTACTTTTATTTTTGTATTGGTTACCTTTATCCTATTAAGACCTAGACATATGTTTATTTTTCATTGTCAGTGTCTCAAGATTATAAAATGCCTATGTCTTGCTTCAAACAACACAAGAACTTCAGCACTTCAAATGATATTTTTCCCTTCCCCTCCTCCATGCCTATTCTAACTCACCGTATGGAAGCCTTTTCCCCTCTATTGATACCAATATACTTTCTTTTGTCTTCATCTCTATCTATATTTTTCCTTCAACTCCATCTTCTCTTCCTCATCATCCTCCTCTTCATCCTTTTTCTTTACTATTGACTCTAATCTGGCACTGCTGGTATCCAAGAAAATGTGTACAATAGAAACAACTATAAAGATTCAACCCCCACTTCCCCCTTCCCACCACCTCCAACCCTACCACCATCTTAGTCTGTTTGAGCTGCTACAATAAATTACCATAGACTGGGTGCCTTAAACAGCAAACGTTTATTTCTCATTGTTCTGGAGGCTGGGAAGTCCAAGATCAAGGTGCTGACTGATTCAGTTCTTGGTGAGAGCCCTCTTTCTGGTTTCCAAATGGCCATCTTCTTGTTGGGTCCTGACATGGCAGAGAGCAGAGAATGAAGCAAGCTCTCTCCTGTCTCTTCTTATAAGGACACTAATTCCATCATGAGGGCCCCACCCTCACAATCTAATTACCTCCCAAAGGCCCCATCTCTAAACCACCACATTGGAGATTAGGATTTCAAAACATGAATTATGAAAGGAGGCAAACATGCAGTCCATAGCACCCCCCTCCAAAAAAAAAAAAAACAAACAAACAAAGACACACAGATACACACATCCAACTACATTCTATCTCATGAAGCATCTCTTTCAAGACTGGGTTAGTTGTTAAATGAATCTCTGAAGTTGATTAACCTCCCTACCACACCTATACTACCTTCAGGGTTGGGTTGACAAAGTGAGGCAGTAGCCTGAGCTCATTAACCTTATTGTCAAGAGCAACTCTGTCAGCCTCTCATTTAGTCACTTCAACAAAAGCCTCTATGTCTACTTTCTCTCCAGTACTCTGAACATCTGCATTTTCCCCTCGCATCAAGCTTGATATCTGTATATTATATTTTAAAAATATTATCAAACCAGGTAGAATAATGTAGTAGAAAGCATGCAGGCCCAGAAACCTTATGTCCAAGTCACAACTCATTACAACCCTTATTTATTTGTGTATTATTTTTTGTGAGGGAGATCAGCCCTGAGCTAACGTCCACGCTAATCCTCTTCTTTTTTTTTTTTTTTTGCTGAGGAAGACTGGCCCTGAGCTAACATCCATGCCTATCTTCCTCCACTTTACGTGGGATGCCGCCACAATGTGGCCTGACAAGCAGTGCATCGGTGCACGCCTGGGATCCGAACCTGAGCCACCAGCAGCAGAGCACGTACACTTAACCGCTACACCACGGGGCCGGCCCCTGCAACCCTTATTAATTCACCTGTAATGTGGGAGAAATAATGAAATTGCTGCGATCCTAAATGGGACTGTTGGAAAGCACAAATTAGATAATGGATATACAAGTCTTTGGATATGGTTACATAATATACTAATGCTATGGGCTATATAAGTTATTATTGCTATGGTCATGTGAGATGGAAACCCAGAGCTTTCCCTGAGCTTAGCCGTAGACCTTCTATGAAATCCAACAACTCGAATGTCGTCTTCTCTGGGAAGCCTTCCCAGATCCTCAAGAAAGAATTGCTCTCTTTCTTGTTTGACTGCTTACACTTAATCATTCTTCAAAACCAAACTTAGTGCTACATCTGGCCTTTCATCTTATCTAGATTAGTAGCATCCTTCGTGTCTCACAAAAATCCTTGTACTTATCTCTATTATAGTTTGTGTAGAACAATGGTCTATTCTTACATTTTTTTTCTGTCTGACTAGACTCTCAGAATCCCCACGACAAAGACCATGTCTCTATATTCTTGGTATACAATGTAGTTCTTGGTCCTGATAAGATGCTGAGTAATTGTTTAGTGGCACTGACATAAAAAAGCATTAACTTTTTGGGATGCTATTTCCACTTTGTGTCTAAGCTATGGAGCACTGGAGGGGCCTAAAAGTTAACTATGGTAAGAACACAGAAGCCTCCATGAGCCACATACTGACTAACCCATCTCTGAATCATCAGTGAATTCATTTGTGCTTTTGTTTACATCCAAATGCACTGAGCGGATTTCCTCTCCTCTGTAACTCATCTCTAAAAAGTCTTTTAGATTAGGCATGAGATTTGTATCATCACAGTTGAGGCTATAGAAGAAAATATTTCACTAGAACATGGAGTACCATTTAGACTAATTAATTTTAATCCAAAGGAATAAATTCATTTAATAATATTTCTGCCAATAGTGCTGAAAGAGCAATAATTTATTTCTAAATTACATAGTAAAATTCTTTATAACAGGAATAAATGAAATTATTTAAGAAGAAAATCTAATAATGCTTCAGAAGACAACCTTTAGCCATGACATATGAACTGAGACAGGAAGAAGGAATAACGGAAGGGCTTTGGGAAGATTTATACAGTCAGCACCTGTGCTAAACTGTCTCATGGATTCTCAGGCTCAGCGAGTTTTACATTATGTGAATCTTAAATCCCACTGCTGAAGTTTACAGACATTTTTGTCTTCTGTTTTTGGCATGAATTGGGACGAAGTCATCTAAAACTTGTATGATAATCCTCACCCGGCAAAGCTTACACAGCTTTAGTAAAGTGCAAATGAGCAAAGCAAGGTGCTTTGGAAATTTCTTGTATCTACAGATGGAAGAGTCTGTCATTATATTCTGAGAAAACAGTAAAAGACTTGCTATCTTTCCTCAGGGAGCCAGCAATTTATTTTATCAATTATCTCTCTTAATACAATTATATCTTGACTGAATAGTACTTTCATTTTGTTTCCTCAGAAATAAAAAGAGATTGATTTCTTAGAATGATTCCTAGCAAGTCTGAAGACATCTTAGTGTAAAGAGGTAGTGACTGAGTCAAAGGTTTGTCCTTTTAACTATGTGTGGCTGTGTAGCTGAGACAAGTTCTGCTCTTCAGGTAATTGTGCATCATATCAGCAATCTCTGAGCTCTCCAGTCACGTTCTGAAGATTAAACTCTGAAATGAGAGTCTTGTAAAAGTTTACACGTGGCAGCAATATGGTCCTCATGGAAAAGAATACACATGTATTAATCTTTACAAAAATTCAGTCAGAGGTCAGTTTCAACACTTTTTGAACCCATTTCCTTCAGCTGTTGCTAGGATTTTTGAAACGTGGTTTTGGTACCCAAATAAAAATTTACATGTACAATAGATTAAATTGAATAAGAATACTTATCACATTGGAAATAGAATGGAGGGCTATTTGAGAGATACTATTACTTTTTAGCCCATAATATAACCAAAATGCAAACTGATAACAGTTTTAAATCTATTCTAACTTTCAATAAGTTTTAAGCTTTAATACTAGTGCTACAGAAGGTCATGAGTTTCAAAAAAATTGATTAGGCCACTAAAATGGTCTAGTGGTTAAGGAAATTTGTTGAAAGCATATTGTAACTACTTTTTGTGGTGAATTCTCATCATGTGATGCCACAGCACCATGGAGTAGTTATTCCCATCGTTCTGATAACAATACTGAAAGGGCACAGGTGACAATCCAGCATGTCCTTTAAGAACAATGTATTAAGTCCTCTTTCTGGATTGAGGCTATAGAATCGTTTTCTCTTTATTCAGTTCATTCACTGTAAGAATATGATGACAACATTTTCATCTTTGAAAACTAGCCAAATTTTGCCTAAGCTTATTTCTTTCTGAAAATACCTTATTAAAACACTAGAGGTCTATAAAGACAATCACAAACTGAAAGTGAAGGGATGGAGAAAGACACTCCATGCAAATGACAATGAAAAGAAAGCTAAGGTAGCAATACGTTTATCAGACAAAATAGACTTTAAAACAAAAACTATAACAAGAGACAAAGTAGGGCACTACATAATGATCAAGGGAACAATCTAAGAAGACGATACAACACTTGTAAATATCTATGCACTCCACATAGGAGCACCTAAATATATACAGCAATTATATTGTTTATATTAACAGACATAAAAGGAGAAATAGACAGGAACACAATAGTAGTAGGGAACTATAACACTCCACTTACACTAGTGGATGGATCATCCAAACAGAAGACCAATAAGGAAACATTGGCCTTAAATGACACATTAGACCGGATGGACTTAGTTGATATATACAGAACATTCCATCCAAAAACCGCAGAACACACATTCTTTTCAACTGCACATGGATCATTCTCCAAGACTGATCACATAGTAGGCCACAACACGTCTCAATAATTTAAGAAGATTGAAAGAATACGAGGCATCTTTTCTACCCACAATAGTATAAAACTAGAAATCAACTACAGGAAGAAAACCAGAAAAGCCACAAATATGTGGAGATTAAAGAAAATGTTACTGAATAACAACTGGTTCAATGAAATTTCAAAGGAGAAATCAAAAAATACCTGGAGACAAAAAACAATGAAAACACAACATGCCAGAATTTATGGGATACAGCAAAAGTAGTTCTAAGAGCGAAGTTTATAGCAATATAGGCCTACTTCAACAAACAAGAAAATCTCAAGTAAACAATATAACAGTGCACCTAAAGGAACTGGAAAAAGAACAAAGCCAAAAATCAGTAGATGGAGAGAAATAATAAAAATCAGAGCAGAAATAAATGAAATAGAGAGTAAATAAAACAATAGAAAAAATCAATGAAACCAAGAGCTGGTTCTTTGAAAAGATAAACAAAATTGACATATCTTTAGCTAGACCAACCAAGAAAAAAAGAGAGAAGGCTCAAATAATTGAAATCAGAAATGAAAGAGGAGCAATTACAATGGACACAACAGAAATACAAAAGATTCTAGGCGAATACTTCAAAAAGCTATATGCCAACAAATTGGATAACCTAGAAGAAATGGATAATTTCTCAGAATCATACGACCTTCCAAAACTGAATCAAGAAGAAATAGAGAAGTTGAATAGACCAATCACCAGTAAGGAGATCAAAACAGTAACCAAACACCTCCCCAAAAATAAAAGTCCAGAACCAGACAGCTTCCCCAGTGAATTCTGCCAAACATTCAAAGAAGACATAATACCTATCCTTTTCAAAATCTTCCAAAAAATTGAAGAGGAAGGGAAGCTTCCTAACTCATTCTACTAAGCCAACATTACCCTCATACCAAAACCAGGCAAGGACAAAACAAAAAAAGAAAATCACAGGCCAATATCACTGAAGAACATCGATGCAAAAATCCTCAACAAAATACTGGAAAATCGAATAAAACAATAAATTAAGAAGATCATACACCACAATCAAGTGGGATTTATTCCAGGGATGCAGGGATGGTTCAGCATCCACAAGTCAATCAAAGTGATACATCACATTAATAAAATGAAGAATAAAAATCACATGATCATCTCAACAGATGCAGAGAAAGCATTTGACAAGATCCAGCATGCATTTATGACAAAAACTCTGAATAAAATGAGTATAGAAGGAAGTACCTCAACATAATAAAGCCCATATATGACAAACCCACAGCTAATATCATTCTCAATGGAGAAAAACTGAAGGCTATCCCTCTAAGAACAGGCATCAGACAAGGATGCTCACTTTCACGACTCCTATTTAACATCATATTGGAAGTCCTAGCCAGAGCAATCAGGCAAGAAAAGGAAATGAAAGGGATCCAAACTGGAAAGGAAGAAGTAAGAGCAACACTATTCGCAGATGACATGATTTTATATATAGAAAACCCTAAAGAATCTACCAAAAAACTTTTAGAAATAATAAACAAATATGATAAAGTTGCAGGATACAAAATCAACATACAAAAATAAGTTGCCTTTCTATACACTAACAATGCAGTAGCAGAAAAAGAAATTAAGAATACATTCCCATTTACAATTGCAAGAAAAAGAATAAAATACCTAGGAATAAACTTAACCAAAGAGGTGAAAGATCTGTACACTGAAAACTATAAAATGTTGTTGAAAGAAATTGAAGAAGACATAAAGAAATGGAAAGATATTCTATGCTCTTGGATTAGAAGAATTAACATAGTCAAAATGTCCATACTTCCTAAAGCAATCTATAGATTCAATGCAATCCCTATCAAAGTTCCAACGATATTTTTCACAGAAATGGAACAAAGAATCCTAAAATTTATATGGAACAACAAAATACCCCAAATAGCCAAAGGAATCCTGAGAAAAAAGAACAAAGCTAGAGATATCACATTCCCTGATTTAAAAATATACTACAAAGCTATAGTAATCAAAACAGCATGGTACTGGCACAAAAACAGAAACACAGATCAATGGAACAGAATTGAGAGCCCAGAAATAAACCCACACATTTATGGACAGCTAATCTTTGACAAGGAAGCCAAGACCATGCAATGGAGAAAGGAAAGTCTCTTCAATAAATGGTTTTGGGAAAACTGGACAGCCACATGCAAAAGAATGAAAGTAGACTATTATTTTACACCACACACAAAAATTAACTCGAAATATATTAAAGAATTGAGTGTAAGACCTGAAACCATGAGACTTCCAGAAGAAAACATAGGCAGTACGCTCTTCGACGTCTTAGCAAGATATTTTCAGTCTTAGCAAGATATTTTCAGGTACTTTTTTCAAGTACCATGTCTGACCAGGCAAGGGAAACAATAGGAAAAATAAACAAATGGGACTACATCAAACTAAAAAGCTTCTGCAAGGTAAAGGAAACCATCAACGAAATGAAAAGACAACAGAACAATTAGGAAAAGATATTTGCAAACTATATATCTGATAAGGGGTTAATGTCCAAAATACATAAAGAACTCATACATCCCAACAACAAAAAAATAACAACCCAATTAAAAAGTGGGCAAAAGACCTGAACAGACATTTCTCCAAAGAAGATATACAGATGGGCAACAGGCACATGAAAAGATGTTCAACATCATCAACTATCAGGGAAATGCAAATCAAAACTACAATGAGATACCACCTCACTGCCATCAGAATGGCTATAGTTAACAAGACAGGAAACAACAAATATTGGAGAAGATTTGGAGAGAAGGGAACTCTCATACACTGCTGGAGGGAGTGCAAACTGGTGCAGGCACTGTGGAAAACAGTATGGAGATTCTTCAAATAATTAAGAATAGAACTACCATACAGGGCCGGCCCTGTGGCTTAGCGATTAAGTGCACGCACTCTGCTGCTGGCTGCCGGAGGTTGGGATCCCAGGCGCACACCGATGCACTGCTTCTTCGGCCATGCTGAGGCCGCGTCCCACATACAGCAACTAGAAGGATGTGCAGCTATGCCATACAACTCTCTACTGGGGCTTTGTGGGAAAAAATAAATAAATAAATAAATAAAGAACTACCATACAATCCAGCTATTCCACTGCTGGGTATTTATCCAAAGAACATGAAAACATGAATACATAAAGATACATGCACCCCTGTGTTCATTGCAGCATTATTCACAATAGCCAAGACTTGGAAGCAACCTAAGTGCCCATCAAGGAACAAATGGATAAAGAAGATGTGGTATATATACACATGGAATACTCCTTAGTCATAAGAAATGATGAAATCCAGCCATTTGTGACAACTTGGATGGACCTTGAGGGTATTAGGCTAAGCAAAATAAGTCAGAGGGATAAAGTCAAATACCATATCATCTCACTCATAAGTAGAAGATAAAACCAACAACAAACAATCACATAGAGACAGAGATTTGATTGTTGGTTACCAGAGGGGAAGAGGGGAGGGAGGAGGGTGAAAGGGATGATTAGGCACGTGTTTGTGGTGATGGATTATAATCAGTCTTTGGGTGGTGAACATGGTGTTATCTATACAGAAATTGAAATATAATGATGTACACCTGAAGTTTATATAATGTTATAAACCAAAGTTACTGCAATAAAATAATAAAGACGTAAAAGTTCAATTGGAAACATATGTTATAGCATTTGAATGCTAGGATACTGTATTCTCTTTAGTAAACCTTTGTTACTTAAGACTGTTGCAATCTTCATATTGCCCACTTTCTAGTTTCTAATATCCGCCACTGCAAGGTCATGCTGCAAAGCCATATTGCCAGGATTGTTTTAAATGCAGCTCTGGACACATCCCTTCCTTGTTCAAAAAGTTCTCTTAGCTCAACTTGCTAGAACTTCCCTCACTCATCTTCTTTGTCCCATGAAATGAAAGTTGCATCCTTCAAGGCCACATATTTGCATTGCCTGAAACACCGCAATGCTTAATTAATGGTAACTATTTTGAAATATGTAAGTTATAATATCATTTTATTCTGAAACCCTCCATGATTACCCAGTATATAAGTCTTTTAACTACAAAAATATTGAATAGCTAATCTATGTAACACACTGTTCTAGCAACTTATAGAGCAAAGAACAACATATGTAATGATACTGACCTCAGGAAACTTACAGTCTACTGTGGAGATAATCAAAAAATAAATAATAGAATGTTGGGTAGTAACAAGACGTATGAAGAAAAATAAATAAGTGACTGAAGGTTAGAGTGGTGAACTCATTTAGATGAGGATGATGAAGAGGACTTCTCTGAAGAGATAATATGTGAACAGAGAGCTAAATGACCAAGAAGTAGCTGGCCATGTAGACATTCAGACGTGTAATTATGGTAGCTTAGACAAGAGTAGACGTGGAGTATATAGATAGATTTAAAATAATTTATCGTTTTCATCAGAACTTCTATAGTATTTTGGATTTATGACTATGATCACATAATGCTTGACATATATACAAACCTGGATTGCAAATTACTTGAAAGAAAAGATTGTATCTTGTGTCTCTTTATATTCCCAGTGCCAAGAATGGTGCCTGGCACAGAGTAGGCACTTGGTACGTGTTTACTGACTGACTCTTTAGCTCTCAAAACTTTCCTGCCTGTCTGCATAGATCTGTAACATCTGCATAATACCTCCTGTATAGGTCGAATCTATTCTGAACCTCTTGCATTCTCCCCTCAGTGTTCTAGGCAGGCTTACAAGATACCTTTATAATAAATGAGCTTACACAGCTATTCTATTAATCACACACAATTGTCAGTTCCAAATTAACTGCATGTGGAAAAATTAGATCCTCAAATAATTGTTATGTGTAATAGGCTGCTTGAACTCACTAAATAAGGTTTAAGTGGTCAATTGCTCCAGAAACTAGCCCAAAAAGCCAACAGTTGGCTAATTTCATGTGTAATGAACTATGTCTATTATTTCACCACCTGCAGCTAATTGTCTATAGATAATTGTACCTTAAGAATGGAAAACTGCCCCTGGAAGTGGAGCCTAAGTTGGTATCCAATATACTATATCTAACAGGCCTTTTATCTTAAGCAAGAAAAAAGAATCAAGTCAGGAACAATTATAGAGAAATGAAGATTGTCTCCTCAAGTGCTAAGGTCTTTTTAATGACATTGGTGTTCTACCAAGTTGACTTGGATATCTGCATATTTGTGTTGACCTAAAGTCTCTGTCAGAAAAGCAGTAGCCAGAGGTCATCTTTCAGCATTTCTACCACCATCCCTTATTCACATGATCTGAAGATGTATCCAGATGATTATGTAGAGTATAGGGCTTCATATTCATAAAATATAAGCAGCATATTTCCTGGGATAGCTCTCAGTAAATCACTATTCAAACCAACCAGCTGGGATTAAATATC
Source organism: Diceros bicornis minor (assembly GCF_020826845.1). Taxonomy (NCBI): domain Eukaryota; kingdom Metazoa; phylum Chordata; class Mammalia; order Perissodactyla; family Rhinocerotidae; genus Diceros; species Diceros bicornis. The sequence continues at coordinate 131,867,349 of NC_080781.1, forward strand.
CTCACATCAAAATAAATCTGTTCTTTAGTAGATGTTTGAGGAGCAAAGTAAAGAGGGATGTGGAACTCAAACCTTTGACTTTATATAATATTTGATAAAATATTCCTCATACAAATTACAGAACACCTACACACACAAACTCTAAAATGTTGTTCAAACAATAAACTAATTGCTAAATATTCCTAAACGAAGTCTGTATTAATTGCACACTCCATCATTGAGGTCTGCGACTTTTGCATGACATCTCACTGCCAACTTGACATTCAATGTCAAAAGAAGGTCATTTGGAAATGAATAGGTTTCAACATGTTCATCTTTCAAAGGGGATGTCTCATTTCACTGCCTGTATAATGGGAGATAAAAAAATTCCACAACCCTAAAATTGTTCAAATAAGCATGTTAGAAGCTCTTTGTAAATAAATAGTGCCTGTGTAAAGTTATTGATATTCATTTTTATACCAATAAAAAGAGCTAATCAATTAATTCACACAGTGTAGTTAAGTGGGGAAAAAAATCAGAAGATGGTGTGGGAAATCTGTTTGAGTTCCATTAGTACTGCTACTCATTAACTTTGTTATTTTGGGCAAAATATTTAACCTCTCTTAGCCACATCTGTAAAATGAGAACAATATTAACAATTTACCAGAGGATTCGTGATAATTGAGATAATACTGTATATTTAAGTGCTTTACGAAATGTGACGTCCTATAGAAATGTAAGATATTATAGGGGGCCGGCCCTGTGGCTTAGCGGTTAAGTAGGCACACTCCACTACTGGCGGCCCTGGTTCAGATCCCAGACGCGCACCGATGCACCACTTGTCCAGCCATGCTGAGGGGGCATCCCACATACAGCAACTAGAAGGATGTGCAACTATCACATACAACTATCTACTGGGGCTTTGGGGAGAAAAAGGGAAAAAAAGGAGGAGGATTGGCAATAGATGTTAGCTCAGGGCCGGTCTTCCTCAGCAAAAAGAGGAGGATTGGCATGGATGTTAGCTCAGGGCTGATCTTCCTCACACACAAAAAATAAATAAATAAAAATAAAAAGAAACGTAAGATATTATATAACTGTCTAATAGAAATAACACTAAACATAGAATGAGGAGGTATGAGTTTGGGCCCTAACACTGCTACTTACTGGACGTGTTCTCTTGATGACTCTGTAGATGAATGAATGCATAAATGAATGAATGGATTGCATCAACCATTATTCATTGAGTCACATGGTACTAGATATTTTAATAGGCACCGTTGATATAGATGTGAATCAGAAATATTCTCTTTCCCACAGGGAGCTGACACTTTAGGAAGGAAGACTAACAACAACAAAAAAAACAGATGGTTTGTTATGAAGCAAGAGATAACTGGAATATTATGGAACCCATTCATGAGCATCAAACGTTGAATCAAGCTTCACTTGACATTTTTGATATCAAGCATATCACTGATACTAAGTGTATGCTAATCATCTATACATCAGGCAATTTAAAAATTATACGATTTCCACATGCCAGATAAGTAAGGGTAAAGGCAAAGCATTCTAAAAGAAAAGGATCTACAGGTTATTATCAGGTTTCTCCAGGTTAAATTCATTAATATATACAGGATCTTGTAGAGTTGTAAAAATTACTAATACTGCCAAACAAAAGGAAAAATAATTAACCAAAGGATATCTCACTATAAACTCATGAGCCAGTTCAGCATGGCTTCTCTAGTTAAATGTGAAGTCCTTTTCAACATAAGCTTCAAATAAAATTTGTTTGTATAATCATTGTATTTCTTTTCTTTTGGACTCACTAATATTAAGTAATTGTAGTCTGTTTAGGTTATTAATAAAGACAATATATTACTTTATCTATCCACTGATAATTTCCTTTGTTTTAACACTTACTCATGTTTCTTCAGAATAAGAAAGGAATAGTTCTGTGTAAAGTTACTTATAGTCTTTGAAAATAATAATTAGTTTTGAAAAAAAGAGAAGACTGCTTTGTTCTAAATCCCAGATGATTTTTTTAAGGTAATTAAAATCTAAGAGAACAGAATTTGAGTGCACTCAAAATGTGACAAAAAAGAAGTATGGTTGTTAAACCTGTGAATGGCAAGCTTGGATATATCATTTCCTCTGATTCTCATAGCATTGTTATAAAAATGGAGAGAACAGAAATTCATCTGCTACTTTAACTAAAGATTAGTGCATATATGATAAGGGAATTGATAAAAAGTAGTGAGGATTACTCTGAAAAAAAGATCAAACACTCCCATGAAGAATTCAGTATTAACCGAGATCTTACAAACTTTAACTGAGAGAAGATGAATGGGGCTGGGGAGCTCCAAAGTACGCAAAAAGGAAGGTTCTCTAATTGCAGTGGGTAAGTCTTGCAACCTCAGAAGTTACTTTTTCTAAATTCAATATCTAAAGTTTGAGTCAAAAGTGCAGAAATGTAATGCAAGCTTTGTTAAGAGACACAATGGTCAGTCAACTAAGAAATATTTTTCCAACTCTTATATGACATGAAAGCAAGTAAATAACTACATCTTTGAATTTCGTATACCTCAGGTTTATCACCTCTAATCATTTCTGCTCACCAGTTTGGAGTAAAGATTTTCCCATCCATCCTAGTCCCAACTTGTAAACCATTACCCCATATTGAAGGCCCGTAAGAAGATGTCAGGAAATGTATCTACTTCAACACTAAGCTTGCACATAGTTTGCAAATTTGGCCTGAAGCTCTATTTAAGGAGTGCTGTCAGTATTACAGAGCATAGACCATGTTAGGGTTCCACATTCTTCTATTGCTCCCATCAAATCAGATGCCTTTTCTCCTTGGTTTGACTCCAAGTCCCAGGGGCAGCCAGAATCACTGCCTTTTCTCTGCTTCACTATCTGTGACATAACGTGTGCTTCTATTTTTGAATTTTCAATGTGGTGTGAAAATAGAGCAGTGTTCTCTAACTCTCTAGAAGATTTAAACATTAGTCTATTATTATTCATAAAGTGAGCAAAGTGCTTCTCCAAACATACTTGGCTCATGTTCACCCCTTTATTTCCTTGTTTTTAAAGTTTTCTTTATTTGTTTCATATATCAAACATTTATATACCACCTGTCATGGGCCAGGAATTAACATTTTTTTACAAGTATTAACTCATTTAAAATCAATAAGGATTCTGAGGAAGCACTGTTACTACCCCTCTCTTACAACAATGAAACTGAGGCACAAAGAGGTTAAGCACCCTGCCCAAGGACACAGAGCTAATAAGGGGGGTTCAAACTCAATCAGTCTGGCTCCCGAGACTGTATTTTAATCAACATGCATCCTATCTGAAAGCCAAATATTAAGCTAGAAACATGAAAGAGGGATGTGAGGATTGTTTATTGTGCTAGTCTCATGTGGAAGTGATTTTGAAGTGATATTAAATTAAGTATGAATTTCTAAGATGAGTGATAAATATTGTACTCATCTCTGGAATTAAAATTATTAGTTTAAGAAAATGTAGGGTATGTGGGGAGTACTTCCAGCAGAGACATCTTCATCATGTCAGAATGAGAGGATACCTTTGTCTCTCCCCTTCAATACACAACAAATAAAATATCCATAACCCAACAAAGGTTACATTGCCCAATACACTAGGATACTGGAGAGATCCAAACATCAGTACATACAAAGGTGGAAGAGGCTAAACAGAGTAACAGCAGAGGCAGTGCCCAAGACCCTGAACCCCTAGCTATGGTGGCTGAGCCAGGCAGCCCCAGCTCCAGAAAACCTGGTAGACAGCAGCAGAAGTGTGTATGTGATGCTGGCCAGCCATTCGTGGTGGCACCTGCAGCCATGGGGAGTGGAGTAGCAGTGGAGGTGGAGCCTCATGATCCTGGCCTCTGGACACAACTCAGAGCCTTGTAGCAGCAACAGAGACATGCAGAGAAATCCAACATCCCAAGCATAGCAGCACCTGCAACCATAAGGCAATGGGCAACTGCAAACGTGGTGCCCTGTGAACCTGGCTACCTCCTCATCCTCTCTTTCCTCCTGCCATGGAGGCAGAAATTTCACCCCAGTAGATTCCAGATGTGGCAGAGGCATCAGCCATCCCTGTACTCCTGGAACAAAGCCAGTGACTGCAGTGACACCAGCAACAACAAGGCATCAATAACCCCCAGAGGCACAGGTGGCCATGACGAGAGTACCAGTAACATCCTGAATAGACACGGAGGGGGGTGGAACATGCAGATACTAATGTATAGCCAGAGGCACCTCAGATTAAAAAAAAATAAAAACAAAAACTAGCTCTATAGTGCCAACTATTGGAAAACAAAAGAAAGCCTCTAATCTCCAACCAGTTGAAAAGTTTGAATCAAAACAAATAAAGCTATATCTCAATAAAAAAGTGTTTATTACAACAAATGTGCTGACAAAGGAATAACTCAGCAAGCACCACAAAAAGCCATGGTAACACAGCATCACCAAAAGAAAATCACAATTCTCTAGAAAACAAACACAGAGTCATGGCCAATTGTGATCTAATTGATAAAGAATTCAAAATAGCTGTCATGAAGAAACTCAAAGAGCTACAAGAAAACTCAGAAAGGCAATTCAAGGAGCTCAAGAATAAGATCAATAAGCCAAAGGAATACAATACCCAAGAGACTGAAACTTTAAAAAAGAACCAAACAGAAATACTGGACCTGTAGAACTCAATAAGTGAGATGAAAAATGCATTAGAAAGCACTGGAAATAGAGCAGACCACAAGGAAGAGTGAATTAGTGAGTTCAAAGATAAAAACCTAGAAACGATGTAGGTAGAACAGGAAAGAGAACTAAGATTTTAAAAAAAGTGTAGAAATTCTAGGAGAATTATCTAACTCCATTAGAAAAGGCAATATAAGGATACTGGGTATCCCAGAAAGAAAAGAGAGAGAGAAGGGAGCAGAGAGCATATTTAAAGAAATCATAGTTAAGAACTTCCCAAACCTGGGGAAGGAACTAGATATACAAATCCACGAATCTAATAAAACACCCAATTATCTCAATGAAAAAAGAACTTCTCCAAGACACATGATAATAAAACTGTCAAAAGTCAATGACAAAGAAAGAATATTAAAAAAAGCCAGGGGAGAGCCAGCCCTGATGGCCTAGTAGTTAAAGTTCAGCACTCGCACCACTTTGGCGGTCCAGGTTCGTTTCCCAGTTGCAGAACCACATCACCCATCTGTCAGATGCCATGTTGTGGCAGCAGCTCATATACAAGAACTAGAAGAAATTACAACTAGATATACAACAATACACTGGGGCTTTGAGGAAGGAGAAAAAAAAGAAGGTTGGCAACATATGTTAGCTCAGGGAGAATCTTTCCCTGAAGAAAACAAACCAAACAGCCAGGGGGAAAAAACAATAATTTATAAGGGCACCCCTAATAGGCTATCAGCAGATTTCTCAGCAGAAACTCTATAGGCCAGGAGGGAGTGGAATGACATATTTAAAATATTGAAAGATAAAAACTCTCAGCCAAGAATACTCTATCCAGCAAAGTTATCCTTCATATATGAAGGAGAAATAAAGGCTTTCCCGGACAAACAAAATCTGAGGGAGTTCATTGCCACTAGACCTGCCTTACAAGAAATGTTGAAAGAAGCTCAGTCAGCTGAAATGAAAAGGCAAAGGTATACAAAGCTTTGGGCAAGGTGAGAAATAGGCAGACAGAATCAGAAAATTGCAATTCTAGATCAGAATAGGTTAGTAAACACTTAATTATAACATAAAAGTTAAAGGGAAAGGCAGCATTAAAAATAACTATAACCACTTCCATTTGGTAATGAACCCACAATACAAATGGGGATAATTTGTGACAAAAAAATATATAAGAGGAAGAGGAAAAGGATAGAATCTGCATAGGCAAATGAATACAAGGTGTTATCAGCAGAGAAAGACTATCTTATCTATGAGATCTTTTATCCAAACCTTATGGTAACCACAAAACAAAAATTCAGAGCAGAGTCAGAAAACATAAAAAAAGAGGAAACAGAGAAACACATTACAGAAAACCACCAAACTGATATAGCAGACAGAAACACAAGGAAAAAAAAAAAACAATGGAAATATAGAGCAACCAGAAAACAAAAGATAAAATGGCAGTATTAAGTCTTCATATATTAATAATCACTCCAAATGTAAATGGATTGAATTCACCAATCAAAAGACATAGTGGCTGGATGGATTAAAAAACAAGACCCAACAATATACTGGCTCCAGGAGACCCACTTCAGCTCTAAATATAAACATAGGCTCAGAGTTAAGGAACGGAAGATAACACTTCAAGCAAATGGCAACCAAAAGAAAGCAAGTGTAGCCTTACTTATATCAGACAAAATAGACTTCAAGCAAAAAAAGATAATAAGAGACAAAGATGGACATTATATAATGATAAAGATGACAATCCATCAAGAAAATATAACAGTTATTAATATATATGCACCTAACATAGGAGCACCAAAATATATGAAGAAATTATTAACAGACCTAAAGGGAGAAATTAACAGCAACACAATAATAGTAGGGGACTTTAACACCCCAATTACATCAATGGATAGATGATCCAGACAGAAATTCAACAAGCACAACATCAGCCTAAAATGAAACATTAGACCAGATGATAGTAATAGATATATATAAAACATTCCATCCAAAAGCAGCAGAATACACACTCCTCTCAAGTGTACATGGAGCTTTCTCAAAGAGAGACCATATTTTGGGAAACAAAACAAGTCTCAATAAATTTAAGAAGATTTAAATCATTTTGAGCATCTTTTCTGACCACAATGGTATGAAACTAGAAATCAACTATAAGAAGAAAGCTGGAAAAGTCACAAATATGTGGAGACTAAACAACATGCTACTGAACAACCATTGCATCAATGAAGAAATCAAAGGAGGAATCAAAAAATACCTAGAGACAAATGAAAATGAAAACACAACATACCCAAATCCATGAGATACAGCAAAAGCTGTATCAAGAGGGAAGTTTATAGTATACAGGCCTACCTCAAGAAATAAGAAAAATCTTAAACAATCTAACATTACGCCTAAGGAAACTAGAAAAGGAAGAAGAAATTAAGCTCAAAACTAGTAGAAGGAAGGAAATAATAAATATCAGAATGGAAATAAATGTAATAATAGAGACTAAAAAGACAATAGACAGAATCAATGAAACTAAAATCTTATTATTTGAAAAGATAAACAAAACTGACAAATCTTTAGCTAACTCATTAAGAAAAAAAAAGAGAGAAGGCTCAAATAAATAAAATCAGAACTGAAAGAGGAGAAATTACACCAGACACCACAGAAATACAAAGGATTATAAGAGAATACTATGAAAAGCCATACACCAACAAGTTGGATAACCTAAAAGAAATGGATAAATTCTTAGAATCATACAACCCCTCAAAACTGAATAAAGAAGAAATAGAGAATATGAATAGACTGATCACTAGTAGAGATTGAAATAGTAATCAAAAATCTCCCTCAAAACAAAAGTCCAGGCCTAGACAGCTTCCCTGGCAAATTCTACCAAACGTTCAAAGATTTAATAGCTATATTTCTCAAACTCTTCCAAAAAATTGAAGAGGAGAGGACACTTCCTAACTAATTTTACAAGGCTAGCATTACCCTTGTAATACTAAAACCAGACAAGGACAACACAAAAAAGAAAATTACAGGCCAATATCACTGATGAACATAGTTGCAAAAATCCTCAACAAAATACTAACATGTTGAATACAATAATACATTAAAAGGATCATACACCATGATCAAGTGGGATTTATTCCAAGAATGCAAGGATGACTCAACATCCAAAAACCAATCAATGTGATACACCACATTAACAAAATGAAGAATAAAAATCACACAATCATCTCAACAGATGCAGAGAAAGCATTTGATGAGATTGAACATCCATTTATAATAAAAAACTTTCACCTAAATGGGTATAGAAGGAAAGTACCTCAACATAGTAAAGATCATATATGACAAACTCACAAACAACATTATGCTCAACAGTGAAAAACTGAAAGCTATTTCTCTAAGAACAGGAACAATAAAAGGATGTCCACTCTCGCCACTCTTATTCAACATAGTACTAGAAGTTTTAGCCTGAGCAATTAGGAAAGAAAAAAGAATAAAAAGGATCTAAATTGGAAAGGAATAAGTAAAAGTGTCACGAGTTATGGATGACATGCTCCTATATATAGAAAACCCTAAAGAATCTACCAAAAAACTATTAGAAATAATTAATGAATAGAGCAAAGTTGCAGGGTACAAACCAACATACAAAAATCAGTTGCATTTCTATATGCAAACAATGAACTAATAGAAAGAGAAATCAAGAATACAATCCCATTTACAATCACAACAAAAATAATAAAATACCTAGGAAAAATTTAAGCAAGGAGGTGAAAATCCTATACACTGAAAACTATAAGACATTGTTGAAGGAAATTGAAAAAGACATAAAGAAATGGAAAGATATTTTGTGCTCATGGATTGGAAGAAAAAACATAGTGAAAATATCCATATTACCTAAGACAATCTACAGATTCAATGCAATCCCTACCAGAATCGCAACAACATTTTTCATGGAAATAGAGCAAAGTATTCTAAAATTTACCTGGAACAACAAAAGACCCCAAATAGCCAAAGCAATCACAAGAAAAAAGAACAAAGTTGGAGGCATCACAATCCCTGACCTCAAATTATACTACAAAGCTATGGTAATAAAACAGCATAGTATGGACACAAAAACAGACACACACATCAATGGAACAGAATTGAAAGCCCAGAAATAAAACCACACATCTACAGACAGCTAATCTTTGACAAAGGAGCCAAGAACATAGAATGGAGAAAGGAAAGTCTCTTCAATAAATTGTGCAGGGAAAACTGGACCACCACATGCAAAAGAATGAAAGTAGACCATTATCTTACACCATACACAAAAATTAACTCAAAATGGGTTAAAGACTTGAATGTAAGACCTGAAATCATAAAACTCCTAGAAGAAACTATAGGCAGTATACTCTTTAACATCAGTCTTACCAGTATCTTTTTTTTTTATTTATTGTGAAATTTTTGTTGTATATTATTGTTTGTCAGCCACCATATAAATGCATCCCTCCACCTCTTGTGCCCACCCTCCAACCCCCTTGCCCCTGGTAACCACCAAACAGTTCTCTCTGTCCATGTGTTGGTTTATCTTCTACTTAAGAGTGAAATCATGTGGTGTTTGTCTTTCTCTTTCTGGCTTATTTCGCTCAATATAATATGCTCCAGGTCCATCTATGTTGTTGCAAATGGGATGATTTTGTCTTTTTTTTATGGCTGAGTAGTATTCCATTGTATATATATATATATATATACCACTTCTTCTTTATCCACTCATCACTTGAGGGACACTTGGGTTGCTTCCATGTCTTGTCTATAGTGAATAATGCTGCGGTGAAAATAGGGGTGCATAAGCCTGTTTGGATTGTTGATTTCAGGTTCATTGGGTAGATACCCAGTAGTGGAATAGCTGGATCATAGGGTATTTCTATTTTTAATTTTTCGAGGTATCTCCATACTGCTTTCCATAGAGGCTGCACCAGTTTGCATTCCCACCATCAGTGAATCAGTGTTCCCATTTCTCCACAGCCTCTCCAGCATTTGTTGTTTTTTGTCTTGGTAATTATAGCCATTCTAACAGGTGTAAGATGATATCTTAATGTGCTTTTGATTTGCATTTCCCTGATTATTAGTGATATTGAGCATCTTTTCATGTGCCCATTGGTATCTGTATATCTTTTTTGGACAAGTGTCTGTTCATTTCCTCTGCCCATTTTTTGATCGGGTTGTTTGTTTTTTTGTTGTTCAGTTGTGTGAGTTCTTTATATATTATGGAGATTACTCACTTGTTGAATATATGGTTTGCAAATATTTTTTCCCAGCTGGTGGGTTGCCTATTCATTTTGATCATGGTTTCATTTGCCTTGTAGAAGCTCTTTAATTTGATGAAGTCCCACTTGTTTATTTTTTCTTTTGTTTCCCTTGTCTGAGTAGACATGGAATTCAAAAAGATCACTTTATGACTGATGATGAATGGTGTACTGCCTATATTTTCTTCCAGGAGTTTTATAGTTTCAGGTCTCACCTTCCAGTCTTTGATCCATTTAAGTTAATTTTTTTGTATGGCAAAAGAGGATGGTCTACTTTCATGCTTTTGCAAGTGGCTGTCCACTTTTCCCAGCACCATTTATTGAAGAGACTTTCCTTTCTCCATTGTATGTTCTTAGCTCCTTTGTTGAAGATTAGCTGCCTGTAGGTGTGAGGTTTTATATCTGGGCTTTCAATTCTGTTGCATTGATCTGTGTGTCTGTTTTTGTACCAGGACCATGCTCTTGATTACTATCGCTTTGTAGTGTGTTTTGAAGTCAGGGATTGTGCTGGCTCCAGCTTTGTTCTTTTTTCTCAGTTTTGCTTTAGCTATTCAGGGTCTTTTGTTGTCCCGTATGAATTTTAGTGTTCTTTATTCTGTTTCCTTGGGATTCTGATTGGGATTGCATTGAATCTGTAGATTGCTTTAGGTAGTATGGACATTTTAACTATGTTTATTTTTTCAATCCAAGTGCATGGATTATTTTTCCATTTCTGTATGTCATCATTGATTTCACTCAATAATGTCTTATAATTTTCATGTATAAGTCTTTCACTTCCTTGGTTTAATTTATTGCTAGATATTTTATTCTTTTTGTTGTAATTGTAAATGGGATTGTCTTCTTGAGTTCTCTTTCTGTTAGTTCATTGTTGGCATATAGAAATGCAACTGACTTCTGCAAGTTGATTTTTTACCCTGTAACTTTGCTGTAATTGTTGATCATTTCTAATAGTTTTCCAATGGATTCTTTAGAGTTTTCTATATATAAGATCATGTCATCTGCAAACAGCGAGAGTTTCACTTCTTCTTTGCCTATTTGTATTCCTTTTTCTTGCCTAATTGCTCTGATCAGAACCTCCAGTACTGTGTTGAATGAGTGGTGAGAGTGGGCACCCTTGGCTTGTTCCTGTTCTCATAGGGATGGCTTTCAGTTTTTCCCTGTTGAATATGATGTTGGCTGTGAGTTTGTCACATAATGCCTTTATTATGTTAAGGTATTTTCCTTCTATACCCATTATTTTGAGAGTTTTTATCATAAATGGATACTGGATCTTGTCAAATGCCTTCTCTGCATCTATTGAGATGATCATATGGTTTTTATTCCTCATTTTGTTAATGTGGTGTATCACATTGATTTATGGAAGTTGAATACCAGTATCTTTTTGAATATCATGTATCCTCAGGCAAGGGAAAAATACAAAAAATAAACGAATGGGAGTGTTTCAGACTAAAAACCTTCTGTACAGCAAAGGAAACCATCAACAAAATGAAAAGGCAACCTACTAAGTGGGAGAAAATATTTGCAAATCATATACTTGGCAAAGGGTTAATATCCAAAATATATAAAGAACTCATACAACTCAACAATAAAAAAAAACAACAACCCAATCAAAAAATGGGCAGAGGATATGAACAGACATTTTTCCAAAGAAGATATACAGATGGCCAACAGGACCATGAAAAGATTTTCAACATCACTAATTATTGGGGAAACGTGAATCACAACCACAATGACATATCACCTCATGCCTATCAGAATGGCTATTATTAAAAGGACAAGAAATAACAAGTGTTGGAAAGTATGTGGAGAAAAGGGAACCCTCATACACTGCTGATGCGAATGTAAATGGGTGCAGCCACTAGGGAAAACAGTATGGAGATTTCTCAAAAAATTAAAAATAGAACTACCATGTGATCCAGCTAATCCACTTCTGGATATTTATCCAAAGAACACAAAAACAGTTCAAAAAGATACATGCACCACTATTTTCATTGCAGCGTTATTTACAATAGCCAAGACTTGGAAACAACCTAAGTGCCCATTGATGGATGAATGGATAAAGATGATGTTGTATATATATGTATATACACACCCACAGAGCACTAGAATACTACTCAGCCGTAACAAAGATGAAATCTAGTCATTTGTGACAACATGGATGGACCTTGAGGGTATTATGCTAAGTGAAATAAATCAGATGGAGAAAGAAAAATACCGTATAATTTCATTCATATGTGGGGGATAAACAAACAAACACATAGATACAGGGAAGAGATTGGTGGTTGCCAGAGGGAAAGGGGACCAGGGGAGGATGAAAGGGGTAAAGGAGGACATTATGTACAGTGAGAGATGGAAACTAGACTTTTGGTGGTAAACATGATGTAATCTATACAGAAGTCAAAACATAATGATGTACACCTGAAATTTATATAAAGTTATAAACCAATGTTACCTCAGTAAAAACAAAAAAAAATACTTTTAGCAACCTTTACCTACATGTCAACTGCTAACCATCATCAACACGCTTCATTAAATATAGAGTTTGTTTATTCAATTATTTAAATATGTGGTAATAAGTTATTGATGATGACAAAAATCGTATTCAGAAAGATACCGCACATCCCATGAGAAAAGCAATTAGGATTTTATAAATCCAATTAATTTGAAATAGCTTTATTTTTGCGTAGTACTCTGTAAGGCAAATGATTGTCAATTTTAGAAAAGCCCAATAACATTGTCCTCCATCCTTTTCTCAATATTCTGTATTATAAAGAGCTGTCACTGTAAATCCATTTGGCTGATTTTTCCCAGTTTTAAATACCATTTAAAATTAATCCTATGTTTTGTTTGTTCTATCAAAGTATATAATGCATTTTCCAAAATGTGACTAAAGACAAGAGGCTCTGATTTTGAAGAACATTAATACATAAGTCTAATTGACTTTTTGTCCTCTTTTTTGCACCTGCTTCATAACAAATGAAAATCCTAAACTCTTCTCTATGAAATAATACTATCAGAATTTTAAAAGACAAGAGTTTATTCCTGCACAACAGCTGGAGAGAAACAATATTGAGGAATGTCACCTAAAGTATGTTCTGTAACATGTTAATAAATTTTCTGTAAAACAAAACAGAACTTTTATCATGCCCCCAAATTTTGTAAGAATACACATTCTATGTCCTTTTCGGATATTTACTCTGCGTATTGACATAGTAAAAGTTTCAAGAAATCCTACAATGAAGGCAAATCTAATTGTATTTATCCATTATTCCTCTAAGAAGCAATCGATTCTTAGGGCTGAAATTTCTTAAGCATATAATGTGTACTGGGCACTCTACTAGGTGCTATAAATACAGTGGCATAAAAAAGAGACAGGATCCCTGGAGATGAGAACTGGGTACAGAGGGGAAAGAACATGAAGTCTCACAGAGGCAACATGTGGACTCTACCACTCAGAAATAGTGTTCTACACAACTGTTGCTGCCTGGGGACATCTGATGAATCTCCGCATAGAAAGCTATAGCAGTTGTCCTGGTAAAATGTAATCTGGACCTTAACAAGATTACCGATAGTAATACTGGACAGGAGGGGCAAATACTAGTGGCATTGTTTAAGTAGATTCTATAGAAATAACAGATACTCCCTGTGAGAAGGGACAGAAGATTTCATCCAGTTTAGCATCTGTCAAACTATGTTCCTGGAAATATCAGTTCTTCAGGAAATATTTCTCTGGTCAAATAATTTGGGGAAGTTTCCAAGTCTATTCTTCTCTTGGAGATTGATAATGTACATTAGCGTTTGCGTGGAAGCTCTCCTGTAAAAAGGCATGTTTATATTTACTTAAACTTTATTTCCTAAATATATTATTCATATAATCCTTTATACTATTTCAGTAAACACAATTGAATGGGGGATAATCCTCAATGGATTTTGCTGTTCACATAGCATAGAATTATAGCAGCTTAGAACTAGAAAAGACATAATTGTCACCAAGGAAATAGGTATAGGTATCAACCTATTGACTTCCAGGCAACATTTTTTTTTTTTTATGAAACCAATATAGTACTATTTTTCTGCCATAAAGATAGGGCTTGGTGCAATTCCTCAAATATCCTTATTCTACAATACAACGAGGAAAATAAGAAATAAAAAGTATTAGTTTGATGCAACAGTTTATTCTTAATGTATTATGGAGTGTATCTCACAGAATAGTAGCAGGTTTTGAGCCCAAGTTTCTCAGCAAGAGTGCTTTCCAACACACTGTAATGGGTAACAGAGCAGAGGAATTAGAGTGCAGAGTGTGAGTAACAAATAGAACCACAAAATAAATGGATCTAATTTTCCCTAGAGAATGGCAGCAATGCAGGCGTCTGCATACAAATCTCTATTATATTACATTTTATCTCTGTACAAACTTTAAATATGCCTAAGTGTGTATCAACACTGAATTGAAAAGTGAAAAAATATAGTGTGTATTGCTTATACACACTACCAAATCACAACTTGCTTAATATTTCTGATAAAATGGATGAGAAATTAGATACTTAGCAGGTGCAATTCAAAAATTATCTTTTGTATAGTGAGTGATGGACTCGATATAAAATTTCCAGGTAGTTATACCACTTTTAATTAGAGGTTTTATGGCTAGAAGATAACACTGTACGATGAATGTCATTCTATGGAATAATATATCAGGACATTTATCCAATTTGTGCATGTATTAATAGCTGTCTCCAAATTATTTTATCCATACCATCACAGCCCTGCTGATAAACACTCTTCGGCTACTTCTCTACAAAAGTGACATCAATTAGATATGTGTCTTGGAAACTCATTTTAAGAGACTGTAGAGCCTGACTTACTTCCACTTATTTTTTTTTACAGTTATGTGTCGCTTAAGGACGGGAATATGTTCTGAGAAATTGATCATTATGTGATTTTGTTGTTGAGCGAACGTTGTAGAGTGTACCGAAGGGGAACAAAATTTGCCACTCCACAATGTGTCTCTTTAGCATGAGGATTATTTTATGCTGATTATTTGTAAGAAACAAAGGACTTAGAAATTTTTTCTTGTTACCTCCTCCTTAACTGCTTAAAAGAATTCAGATAAAAAAATATCTGTCTCAGGAAGCAAGTTATCACCTTAGCATAGCATGAACTAGGTGGTAGGCAGGGAAGAACCTAGAAAAGCCTGCTTGTTGGGCTCCCCTCTGTGTTCTTCTGTTTCTGTGTGGCCAAGCACTTGTTTTCCAAATGTTTGCTCCTTTTCACTTGCCTGTGGATTGCCTTCCTTCCCTTTGAAGTTCTTGACTCTCCCCACACCCAACATCTTCTTTTGTCTTTGGCTGAGGATGGTATTTAAAGCAAGTGCTTTGGCCATTTTGGTAAGTTACTTGGTTTCCCTAGGTTTCTCCCATGTATATGTATTATTAATCATTTGTTTGTTTTTCTCCTGTTAATCTGTCTCATGTCAATTTAATTCTCAGACCAGCCAGAAGAACATAGAAGGCTAAGGGAAAATTTCTTCCTCCCCTATAGTACTTACACAAACCTAGATGGTAAAACATGCTACACACCTAGGGTATATGGTACTAATCTTAAGAAAGCACTGTAGTATATGTGGTTTGTCATTAACCAAAATGTTGTTATGTGGCACATGACTGTATATCGACTCTTTGTTTTTTCCTTTCCACATAAAAATAATATACATACATAAAAGTAACTACATCAAAAGTATGCAGCTCAAATAATTTTCAAAATTGAACAAACTGACGCAACAATCCCCCAGATCAAGAAATAGAGTATTACCAACATCCCAGAAGAATCTATTGTGATCACTCCCACATAATACTTTCCCCACGAGTAACCACTCTCATGATTTCTAACATCACAAAAAAATTTTTCCAGCTTTCAATCTTGATATAAATGGAATCATAAAGTATATATTCTTTTGTGTCTTGTATTTCACTCAGAATTATGTCTATGAGACTTATCCATGTTGTTGCATGTCATTGCAGATTGTTCATTCTCATTGTTGCATAGCATTACAATATACAGTATTCCATTGTGTGACTATACCACAATTTAATTATACATTCTACCATTGATAAGCACCTGTGAACAGGGATTTTGTGAAAATATTTTTACATTCATATTGGGTATATACCTAAGAATGGAATTCAAGGTCAAATGTGCAAATGTTCAACTTTCCTCTTCGCAATTCAGTGTTCCTTTAGTCACAAATCAAGTAAACATATAAGAGTAGGTCTGCTTCTGAATTCTCTATTCTCTTCCACTTGTCAATTTGTCTATCTTTTCAACAATATGACACAATCTTAATTACTATGACTTAATAATTGATCTTCATATCTACTATAGTAAATCTTTCAAGTTGGTTCTTCTACTTCAAAATTGTCTTGGTTATAATTGGCCCTTTGACTTTCCATAAAAAATTTAAAGTCAGCTTGCCAATTTCCACAAAAATAAACCTGTTGTGATTTTGATTGGGATTGCATTGAATCTATAGATTATGAATGAAACAATATTTTACAATATTGAGTCTTCCAGCCTATGAATATGAAATCTTCTTCATTTTATTTAAATGATCTGTAATTTTTCTCAACAATGTTTAACAGTTTAATAGTGGAAGCCTTTTACATCTTTTGTTAGAGCTACTCCTAGTTGCTGTAAATCTTCCAAATTTTTTGTTCTTTTTCAAGATTGTCTAGGCTATTCTAGGTCCCTAACAATTTAATTTAAATTTTAAAATCAAGTAGCCAATGTCTCTAAAGCCTGTTGGGAATTTTTATTGTAATTGCTATATATCTATAGGTTAATATGGAAATAACTGATATTTTTGAGGTAATGATCCTTCCCATCAAGGAGCATCTCTCCATCTATTTACCTTTTCTTTAATTTTATTTACCTTCTCTCACAATTTCATGCAATAGATGCAAAAATTCTCAACAATATATTAGGAAATTCAATTCAACAATGCATAAAAAGAATTATACACCACTAGCAAATGGTATTTATTTCAGGTATGCAAGGCTAGTTCAACACTCGGAAATCAAGCAATGTAATCTACTGTATCAACAGACTGAATTATAAATATTATGATATCTTAGAGGCATACATGTGGCTTTCTAGATTTCCCCCTGTACATAGGTGTTTTTTAAAGTTCTTATTCACCTAAATAACTCTCTCTCCAGGTTTTCATCCCAGGCTTTTAGCATGTCTATGGTTTGTCCCAACTGTAATCTTTTGCCACAAGTGGAGGCTAGAAGTCTGAGATCAAGTGTTGGCAGGGTTGTTTCCTTCCGATAACTGAATAGACAGTCTTGAAATAAAAGAATTAAATTGATAGGACTCACATTTCCCAATTTCAAAAGCTGCTACAAAGCTTCAGTAATCAAACTAGTGTGTTAATGGCAAAAAAAAAAAATAGACATACAAATAAATGGATTAGAATTCAAATTTCAGAAATAAACCCATGTATATATGGTCAAATGATTTTTTACCAGAATGCCAAGATCATTGCAAGGGAAAATAATAGTCTCTTCAATAAATCGTTCTGGAACAAGTGGATATCCGCATGCAAAAGAATGAAACTGGATTTTAATTTACACTATCTACAGAATTTAACTTAAAATGAATCAAAGATGTAGATATAAGAAGTAAAATTAAAAAAACTCATAGCAGTAAACACATGGTGAGTAAGGGGCTGGGAAAATCTACAAGCCTGGAGAAGTGCCAGGGACACCTAAAAAGACTTTGGTTTTTGCAATGCTTTCTTAAATATGACAACAAATGAACAAGAACATAAGAAAAAATTAGATAAATTGAACTTCATCAAAATTAAAAACTTTTGTGCACCAAAGAACACTAGCAAAAGAGTGAAAGACAACACATATATCTGATAAGGGTCTAGTATCCAGAATGTATAAAAATATCTTACAACTCAAAAAGAAGACAAACGACCCAATAAAAAAATGGACAAAGGGGGCCGGCCCCATGGCTTGGCAGTTGAGTGCACGCGCTCCGCTGCTGGCGGACCGGGTTCGGATCTCGGGTGCGCACCGATGTACCGCTTCTCCGGCCATGCTGAGGCCGCGTCCCACATACAGCAGCTGGAGGGATGTGCAACTATGACATAGACTATCTACTGGGGCTTTGGGGGAAAAATAAATAAAATTAAAAAAAAAATGGACAAAGGGCTTGAACAAACATTTATCCGAGGAAGACATACAAAAGGCCAACATGTACATGAAAAGATGCCCAACATCATTAATTAGTACAGAAATGCAAATCAAAACCACACTGAAATAGCACTTCACACCCAGTAGGAAGGATATTATTTTATTTTATTTTTAATTTTTTGTTTATTGCAGTAACATTGGTTTATGACATTGTATAAATTTCAGGTGTACATCATTATACTTTTATTTCTGCATAGATTACATCATGTTCACCACCCAAATACTAATTACAATCTATCACCACACACATGTGCTGAATTATCCCTTTCACCCTCCTCCCTCTCACCTTCCCCTCAGGTAACCACCAATCCAATCTCTGTCTCTATGTGTTTGTTTGTTGTTGTTGTCATTATCTACTACTTAATGAGTGAGATCATACAGTATTTGACTTTCTCCCTCTGACTTATTTCACTTAGCATAATACCCTCAATGTCCATCCATGTTGTCACAAATGGCTGGATTTCATCATTTCTTATGGCTGAGTAGTATTCCATTGTGTATATATACCACATCTTGTTCATCCATTCGTCCCTTGGTGGGCACTTAGGTTGCTTGCAAGTCTTGGCTATTGTGAATAACGCTGCAATGAACACAGAGGTGCATGTAAATTTACACATTGTTTTTTTCAGGTTGTTTGGATAAATACCCAGCAGTGAAATAGCTGGATCATATGGTAGTTCTATCCTTGGTTTTTTGAGGAATCTCCATACTGTTTTCCATAGCGGCTGCACCAGTTTGCACTCCCACCAGCAGTGTATGAGAGTTCCCTTCTCTGCACATCCTCTCCAACACCTGTTGTTTCCTGTCTTGTTAATTATAGCCATTCTGACAGGCGTGAGGTGATATCTCATTGTAGTTTTGATTTGCATTTCCTTGATAGTTAATGATGTTGTACATCTTTTCAAGTGTCTGTTGGTCATCTGTATATCGTCTTTGGAGAAATGTCTGTTCAAGTCTTTTGCCCATTTTTTAATTGGGTTGTTAGTTTTTTTGTTGTTGAGATGCATGAGTTCTTTATATATTTTGGAGATTACCCCTTATCAGATTTATGGTTTGCAAATATCTTCTCCCAATTGTTAGGTTGTCTTTTCGTTTTGTTGATGGTTTCCTATGCTGTGCAGAAGCTTTTTAGTTTGATGTAGTCCCATTTGTTTATTTTTTCTATTGTTTCTCTTGCTCGGTCAGACATGGTGCTTGAAAATATGTTGCTAAGACCGATGTCGAAGAGCGTACTGCCTATGTTTTCTTCTAGAAGTTTCATTGTTTCAGGTCTTACATTCAAGTCTTTAATGCATTTTGAGTTAATTTTTGTGTATGGTGTAAGGTAATGGTCTACTTTCAGTTATTTGCATGTGGCTGTCCAGTTTTCCCAACACCATTTGTTGAAGAGACTTTCTTTTCTCCATTGTATGTTCTTGGCTCCTTTGTCGAAGATTAGCTTTCCATAGATGTGTGGGTTTATTTCTGGGCTTTCGATTCTATTCCACTGATCTATGTGTCTGTTTTTGTGCCAGTACCATGCTGTTTTGGTTACAATAGTTTTGCAGTATACTTTGAAATCAAGGAGTGTGATACCTCCAGCTTTGTTCTGTTTTCTCAGGATTCCTTTAGCTATTTGGGGTCTTTTATTGTTCCACAGGGAAGGATATAATTTTAAAAAATGAAAATAACAAGTGATAGAGAAGATGAGAAGAAATTAGAACCCTCATACATTGCTGGTGGGAATGTAAAATGATGCAGCTGCTATGAGATACAGTTTGGTGGTTCCTCAAAACATAGAATATTACCCAGCAATTCCACTCCTAGGTGTATATCCCAAAGAATTGAAAACAGTTTCTCAAACAATGTTCATACTAGCACTGTTCACAATAGCCTCAAAGTGGAAACAATCTAAATTTCCATCAACTGATAAAAGGATAGATCAATTGTGGTATATCCACACAATGGAATATTACTCAACTATAAAATGAATGATGTACTGATATATGCTACAACATAAATCAACCCTTGAAAATATTATGCTAAATGAAAGAAGTCACACACAAAATGTCACATGTTGCATGATTCCATTTAT
Organism: Diceros bicornis minor; assembly: GCF_020826845.1. Classification (NCBI taxonomy): domain Eukaryota; kingdom Metazoa; phylum Chordata; class Mammalia; order Perissodactyla; family Rhinocerotidae; genus Diceros; species Diceros bicornis. Next base: position 131,887,648 of record NC_080781.1, read on the forward strand.
ATGAAATATCCAGAATAGGTAAATCCACAGAGACAGAAAGCAGATTACTGGTCATCATGGGCTGATGGGAAGGATGAACGTCCTTTGGTTTTAGAGACTCATTTGGTGGAAAATTGCCTCCATAAAGAAAATAATTTAAAATTCAGCATATTCCTCACTTTACTAGAGACACATACCTAGGTAGAGGTGTGCATGTGGGGGCGAAGAACAGTGGCTTGGTTGCCCACCTTCAAGCTCACCGTTCAAACACTGAGATTTGCAAGAAGAGACTAGTATTCCAGCAGAGAGTGGTAATACTTTCAGAAGTATCCAGGAGGAACTTAATTCACCCTGTAGAAGAAGTGGATGAGGGTAGGTTTGAATTAATATTAGAGAGGTTTGATATGAGAATTAAAGTGTATGTATTTTCTTGCAGATGTAATAAAGATTGACTGGCTAGAATGTTTGGGAGGGAAAAGAGCATTAACATGCAAGTATCCACTCTCTCCCCCAAGCAAATTTTGCGTCTGCTAGCTCAGCTCCTTCCCTTCCCCAACTCCCTAAGTATTACCAAACTGACTCATGAGATTTTAGTGAAGCAGTATCAATGAGTAGAAAAAACTAGAAAAGAACCCAGATGACCTAAGTTAGTATACTTCATTAAGACCTGAAAAGGAGCAAGCATGAACACAGGAGCTGACTGGTTATCAGAGAGAGAGTTTGTGGTTTAGTGAATGAGAAACTGTGAAGCAGTTCTATGAGTAAGAGAGTTGGGATGGAGAGAAAAGACAACTCTGAGAAATGTTGTTATGGTGTATGGAGCAAATACTTTATGTTTTTCAAGGTGATGAATGTCAATGTGGAGTTCTTTTAAAATTTCTTTTAGCAAGTACACTGTTTCTGTAATGCAACTCCCTGAAGATACTTAGCCACATAGACCCTAGCTTGTACTAAGAATTCGATATTGATTTTTCTCTAGGTGATGGGATTTTAGATGATTGTTTTTCTTCCCACATTTCTCACTTATTTTTAAAAAATACTTTACAGTGATAATGTATTATTTTTATATTCATAGCTTTAATTTTTTTTCAGACCATCATTAGTTTTCACTAGTTGAAATAGTAAAAAACTATTTATAAGCACAATATATAAAAATGTAGGGGCAGGTAGTAAAACTGCAGGTTATAAATTGTGATAAATTTTTAAAGTATAATATTTATTTTAAGTGTAAAAATTTTCACACTCACTGACTTGCTAAAAGTGTCTGTGTCATTGCATGGTAACCCAATACACACATTATATTTTTAAATAAATATGTATTATATATCAATAATTTTAAAATTAGGTACATGTATTTATTTATGTAGTTCTAATAAAAGTTATTTGTGTTACTTAAAAAAACATTAATTAAAAAATAATAGAGGTAATTTTTTTTTTTTTACATCACAATTTCCCTTCGACCCACTTCAATCTGGTTTATGATTTTACACTAAAAAAGCCATGGTCAAAATTATCAACGACATCCATGTTGCTAAATCTATGAAAATGTTTCTATTTTCCTTATACAAAAACCATCAATAGCATTCCACAAAGTTAAGCAGTCCTTCCTGGAACAATTTTCCTCTTTTAGAATCGCTTTATTTTTCGATTAATCCACAAATAGAATTTGTTCTTTCTAAATCAAAAATTACTTACAAATGTTCTCATATAGGTTGACTATGCATGTAAAAATCTTGTTTTTGTTTCTATGAATGGGGTCAATTTTTCTCACTGGCTTTTCTTATTCTTCGTTTTTTAATGTAGTAAAATGCATATAACATAAAATTTACACTTTTTACATCTAAAGTATTACAATTCAGTGGCATTTAGAACATTCTACAGTTGATCACTGGGTTTATTATACCTAGCTTGCTTCAGATAAATACCAGGGAAGGAGTAGGCAAATAATTGGACTGATGCCCTGATTCTACTTGTGACTCTATTATGCTGGAAAGAAAGTAATGGCCACAGGTTCAAACATGAGCACCAGGATGGCTCCTCGGAGAGTCCACCTAATAAGAACGATTAAATCTGTTTATACACGTCTAACAAGCTTCCTTTTGTGGGGAAATGTGACCTCAAGATGCAGAACTATACCTGTGTCTTATTAGAAAAATTTGCGAAACACTTTGACATGGACCAAAACAGGTAAATTTAGGAAAACTAGTCATTATCTAATTCTGACTCTATAAGGTTTGCCTTTCTCATTGTCTTTTGAACTACAGTATTTGCAACTCTGCATATTGTAGATAACTCAAAGAAATGCAAATAACTCCCCTCAGAAGACTTCCTTCCTTCTGTTGGAGAAACAATTCACTTCTCTCTGGATCCAGCAGATAAAACCAGTTTTGCATCTAGTTGTAAATTCCATTTCAGCATTCCTGATTGATATATGTAAGTGCGGTACTTAGAATTTTCCTTTGAACCCGTTGTAACGTCTTACTGGTTATTTCGCTAATTAATTCATGAATTAAATAAAAGCTTTGCAAATTTTTCTTTTCATATTTGTGTGAGAGTCATGATTTTACCTTTTACTTGCCAATATCTTTTAATGGTTTTGAAGATCATTCTTTGATATTCTCAATAGATTGTGTTCTAGAGAAGTGGAGGGAGCAGAATTTGTCACCACAAAATATGCCTTTTTGACATAAGCATTATTTTGGGCTGGTTATTTTGAGAAATAGCAGACACAGGAAAAGCTCTGAAAACTGAGTAGAAATTACCCTTTTGTAAGGGACCTCCATTTGTAAGGGTGTCTCCCTCTCTGTACCAGGAAGAGAAAGATGATGCAATCTCTAGAAACTCTTATCAATGGAGAAGACAATGACCTAACTCTACATAAAAACCTTACTTTGTTTACTGTGCTTTTCCTGGTCACCTCCCATAACTGGCTCCCCCACACCCCCAACATCTTCTTTTATCTTTATATGGAGATGGTATTTAAGGTGATGGCTTGGGGCATTTCAGAGAGTTACTCAATTTTCCTGGGTATCTCTCATGTATACAGGAGGTATACATGTTATTAAACTTTTATTTCAATTTCTCCTGTTAATCTATCTTATATCAGTTTAATCCTTAGACCAACCAAAGAACCTAGAAAGGAAGAAGAAAAGATTTTCCACCCCTACAGAAGTATACCTTATTGATAGCTTAAACCCTGTCTTATCTTTTCTTGGCTCCCAGAGGTGAATCCCAAATGTCAACATAACTTTGCTGACTCCCTGTTTCTTTAGTCTTTTTTCTCCACCTCTCTGTTACCAAGCAAGGGCAGAAGCTGACACTGTGGCACACCGGTCTTTGAAAGAAGGAAGGATTTATTGTGCAACTGATTGGCAAGGAGACAGGAGGCCATGTTACCACCCAAAGGGGGGTCTTCTGTTCACTTTAAGACATGCCAATAGTCAAGACGCAAGGTGGTAGGAAAGAAAGGACTTTTTTATTACAGCTTTCTAGCAAGAGGCAAGATGGCAACTTATGTCTGAAAGAACCATCTTCTGGAACAAAGATTACAGGCCAGTTATATAGGGGCTGGTCTCCGGGGGTGGCATCTGGTCTCTGGGTGGGGGCATCCATCTGATCTCCAGGAGGCAGACATCTGGTCTTAGTTCCTGATAGTGTTTGGTTTTACTGGACATGCATCAGAGACTGGAGCAACGCCCTACACCCTGGTCTTTCAGTTGTCTTTGATGATGGCTATCAGCATAGACTCTCTGTTCGGGGGTTGTCACATTCCTAAGGAATGCAAAAGAACAAAGTTATCTTATGACAGCTGGGAGGTATATGCACAAGCAGGGGTCGTAAAATTTACAGAGCAGTTAGATCTCCTGGAGGGTGCATAGCCAGCTGGACTAGTTAGTCAGAGGTCATTCAAAGTTACAATAGGGTTTCTTTTCTACAATATGGCTTCCCTTATGTCAACCTTGTCTTCAGCTGGTATCAGCTATGCTCTCAAATCTGTCTCACTCATCCAAGGTATGGTGTAAGTTTTAAGGGATCAGGGATGGCTGGCTTTTATGCAGAAGCACCGGCAGGATGAGTTTCAATTGGCAGATCAAAATTTTCTCTTCTGAGCATGCTCCTGGCTGGCTCACTGCCCCTGAAACATAGCTTTAATATCCTTTTATTAAGATGGGGTCAGTCATGGGAGATTACAGGGAAAAGTACAGTAGACAAGGGTAAAGTTGCTACTTAGATTTAAGTTACTGCCTTCTCAATTGATAAGAGTTTCTAGAGATTTAGATTCATCCTCCCCTTCCCGGCACAGAGAGGGAGGCACCCTTACAAATGGATATTTCCCTTATAAATATAAATTTCTCTTACAAAAGAATAACTTCTAATAGGTTTTCAGAGCATTTCCTGTATTTGCTGTTTTTTTAAATAATTGTCAACTCAAAGTAGTCCTTGTGCCAAAGAGGCATATTTTAGGGTGGCAAATTCTGTTCTAGGTCCTGTGGCTACATCTCTCATGATTTAATATTCTGTTTTTCTTCCTTTTATGGCAGATTAGTTATTACCCATTGGTGGCAGCAATGACTCAGAATTTGGTTTTATGGTCTGATTGTTTGGTGATCTCTGTAAATGAATTAATGGATTACAAATGTTATCACACAAAATCAGGTTCTCCTACCCGATGCACATAAAAAAGCCAACAAATTACAGCATCAGCTTTGGGGAAAAGAAATCAGCTTTATTGTGTGAGATCAAACTGCAGGGAGACTGGGCATGTGCCCTCAGATTTGTCTCCCCAGTTCAGGATTTGGGGTGAAATTTAAGAGGTTAGGGAGAACAGGCTGGCACACAGAGATGCTGGTGGGACAGGTTTTGATTGGTGGGCTTCAAGCATTTATGATAAGGTTCTAAACATTTATGGTAAGGTTCTAAACATTTATGTTGAGATTTTAAACATTCATGGTAAGGCACGGAAGGAATTTTATTTTTTATTTTTTTGTGAGGAAGATCAGCCCTGAGCTAACATCCATGCCAATCCTCCTCTTTTTGCTGAGGAAGACCGGCCCTGAGCTAACATCTATTGCCAATCCTCCTCCTTTTTTTTTGCTTTTTTATCTCCAAAGCCACAGTAGTTAGTTGTATCTTATAGTTGCAGATCCTGCTAGTTGCTGTATGTGGGATGCCACCTCAGCATGGCCCAACAAGTGGTGGGTTGGTGTGTGCCCGGTATCCGAACCTGGGCCGCCATTAGCGGAGTGCATGCACTTAACCACTAAGCCACGGGGCCGGCCCAAACTTGACCCCATCTTATCAACAGAGTGATTGAGTTGTTTTTCAGGGGCAATGAGAAAACAAATGCAAGTCATATAGGCAGAGCACATGCAGAAGAGAAAATCTCGACCTGAAATGACACCCAGAACCAAAGATTCTCCCCTCCACAGAACCAAAAGACTGAGACAGGACCAGAACTTGAAAGTTAAACTCTTATCAGAAGCTAGGGGACTGGGGTCCATTGTCTAAGAATATTCAGTGTTGAAGGCTCTTCCATACTTTGCCATAAATATTTAAAGCCCTCCAGTCAAAACCTGCCCTGCCAGGCTTCTACATACCAGCCTGTTTCCCCTAACCTCTTAAATTTTGCACCAAGCCCTGGATCAAAGAGACAGATTTGAGAGCATTGCCTCCTGTCTCCTTTCTGGCTGACCTCACAATAAAGCCTTTCCTTTTCTCAAAAGCTGGTGCCATGGTGATAGCTTCTGTGCACATCAGATGGCGAGCCCTTGCTCGGTAACACAACCAAGGCATTACCTGAAGTGTCATATGGGAGACCAATGCTCTTTAATTCATGTAGGACAAGCCACTTTTAATGAACATAGATTGGCTTTACCTTCAAAGCCAATGCTTATAAAACCCTCCCAGTAAAACTGGCCTGCTACCTGGCTTTCAGGATGCCAGAGTTATAGGTTTTAAGAAAACAGTCTTTCTGTTAGGCTAGGAATCTTAAGATACATTAAGGATCTTGAAAAAAGAGAAATTCACCTAAATCTATAGAAAGTATAGGTATAATCTGGTGAAGAGTGTTTTTTAGGACTTGTTCATTAGATTTAGGATAACAAAATATAGAGACTTAGAAATCTCAGAGGCTTTTTAAAGTTCAATCTGAAATTAATTATAAAAATGTCCAGATACAGAAATTAATTTTGTGGCCTGAGTAATTTTTCAATACACAATGGCTCTAGATTTGAAAAGCAAACTCAAGAAAAACTATATGATAAATTAACATTCTCGTTGCACCTATGTAAATGAAGGGGAGCAACAAAAAGCCATGTTTTAACAATTTTTTCCACTTCCTTAAGTTTGTCCCTGCATCTAGGATCTGAGCTCTATTCGTCTACTACTTAAACTTTCCAACACTGGGCAAAAATTTTTCATTTTTTACTTGGTATTTGTAATCACTGAATATATGAACTGTTCATATTTTTAGAAACATATAATAATGAGACATTTTATGAGGTTACAAAACATTCTTTAAAACTCATCAGGTTCCCAAAAAAAGAAAAAAAAATGAAATTTCAGAATTATGTAATTAGAATCACAGATTGAAATGGTCCGTATAGATCTTCTAGTCCATTAGTTCTCACATAGATCACTATTGGCATTTTGGGAGGGGCAAGCCTTTGGTTTGCCTCATTGTCCTACACATATGTGGTTTATAGCTTCTCAGACCCTAGTGCTAAATGCCAGTTGATAATCCAAACACATTTTGAAAATTATAAAAACTTCCACACATTTCCAAAAGCCCCTGGAGGAGTGAAGTACTGCTCCAAGCTTAGAACCCACTAGTTTCTGTCTGTTTCAATTTAAGCAGACAGTTAAACAAATATTTCAGTAAAACTGCTTGAAGTCTGGTAATTTACAATGATCCTATGAAGTGGCTAATTTACCTCAGGCCATGAAGACCTAATGTTATCTGTCAGCAAGCGATGGGGTTCAGGGCAGACTGCCCCAAAATATTCCATTTTGACATATTGATTATTTTGATTAAAATTACTTGAGAAACAGCCAGTGCAAGAAGGACACTCTGACCCTCCTTTGTGATGATGGGTGACTTAAGGTTAGGGAAGAGAGCTTTACAAGAGACTTCTTTTACTTACATTGTATATTTCTTTGGGAGTGCCTGCAGATGCTGATGGAGAGTGGGACAGGTTGGCTAATGTGAAAACAGTGTCTTTGCTGTGAATGTCGTTTTAGTCAAGTCTCCTATTCAGTGCATCCCATCTTCCAAAGAGATTGTCTTTGATGAGACTCTTTTAGTAAAAATACAAAACACACACACACACAAACAAGCATTTCCACTGGTTAATGTGAAGATCCAAAGAGATAATGAATGTAAAAGTAACTTTTAAATGAGTAAAAGACGTTGGTATGTGGTGAGATATTAACTTTAAGAACTTTTTCAAAGCCCTTTCAAATTTTTGAGTATGTGATCCTATGTGAAGGATAATGAATGATTTAGTCCTACATATTACACAAGAAATGTAGTTCAATTGAATCATAGTAGATTTTTGTGGGGAAAAATTGTTCTGAGATAAAATAAGCATGGAGGATGCTGGGTTAAAGTTAAATAGGTCTCTTTACTGAAGAACTTCTTACAGCCTTTATTGTACTAGAAAATCTCTATAAGAAGAAAGAGCATGTAGTACGGTCATCACTAGGTAACCGAGGGGGATTGGTCCCAGGAACCCTTGCAGATACCAAAAGCTGTGGATGTTCAAGGTTCTTACATAAAATGGCATAGTACAATGAATACAGTCGGCCCTCTGTATCTGCAGGTTTCACAACCATGGTTGAATCCGCAATATGAAACCCATGGATACATTGTGAAACCTGCAGATAGGGAGGTCAGACTGTACTTGGTAGATAACTAATAGCCGTATAAATAGCTCTTGTCCATAGACATGCAAATGAATTGTGTCCAGGGGGGGAACAATAGATTTCCCTTTGTAGAGACAAAAGGGATTTGAGTCTATTTCTCAAAAGTATTTGGCCACTGGACACTTTCCTGTGGACCATGGAATACACTTTGCAACTGTTTGGCTTAGTCTGAAACGGGTGAGCCTCTGCCAGATTCTTAATTATTATTCCAACAACCTTCTCAGTGGGCCTTCTGTGTGCCTCTTTCATAGCTGATTACAAGGTAAGTTCTGAGGTACATGAAGCAGGAAATCCAAATAGCTGTCAGGTTTTGAGTGTAGTTTAGGCTCAGTTGTGACTTTGGACTGGATCGACCTCTTGGAGAGTCATGTTTTTTGTCAAAATATGTTCTAGTACCACCTACATGTGGATACACAGGGAGCTTGTTAAAAACAACAATTTTCTGGGGTCATGGAAGGCCATGGAATCTGCTTTTTACCAAACTCTTCAAGTCATTCTTAGGGCTATGAAACAGGAATAGAAGCACTATCCTATGCTTCACAGAGGGAGAGATCTATGAAATTATTATGGGTTCTGTTGCATTTCAGAAAGCTTTTAGAAAACTTAGGTGAACTTTGGTCAAGGATTTCCATCTACGAAAAGACCAAAGCTGGAGGCATCACAATCCCTGACTTCAAAATATACTACAAAGCATTGGTAATCTATCTATTTATTTTTTTTTCTTATTTTAATTTTTTGTTTATTGCAGTACCATTGGTTTATAACATTGTATAAATTTCAGGTGTACATCATTATACTTCTATTTCTGCATAGACTACATCATGTTCACTACCCAAATACTAATTACAACCCATCACCACACACATGTGCCAAATTATCCCTTTTGCCCTCCTCCCTCCCCGCTTCCCCTCTGGTAACCACCAATCCAATCTCTGTCTCTATGTGTTTGTTTATTGTTGTTATTATCTACTACTTAATGAAGAAAATCATACGGTATTTGACCTTCTCCCTCTGACTCATTTCGCTTTGCATAATACCCTCAATGTCCATCCATGCTGTCACAAATGGCTGGATTTCATCGTTTCTTATGGCTGAGTAGTATTCCATTGTGTATATATACCACAGCTTCTTTATCCATTCGTCCCTTGATGGGCACTTAGGTTGCTTCCAAGTCTTGGCTATTGTGAATAACGCTGCAATGAACACAGGGGTGCATGTATCTTTATGCATTGGTGTTTTCAAGTTCTTTGGATAAATACCCAGCAGTGGAATAGCTGGATCATATGGTAGTTCTCTCCTTGATTTTTTGAGGAATCTCCATACTGTTTTCCATAGTGGCTGCACCAGTTTGCACCCCACCAACAGTGTATGAGAGTTCCCTTCTCTCCACATCCTCTCCAACACATGTTGTTTCCCGTCTTGTTAATTATAGCCATTCTGATGGGCGTGAGGTGATATCTCACCATGGTTTTGATTTGCATTTCCCTGATAGTTAATGATTTTGAACATCTTTTCACGTGTCTGTTGGCCGTCTGTATATCTTCTTTGGAGAAATGTCTGTTCAGGACTATGTCCATTTTTTAATTGGGTTGTTAGATTATTTGTTGTTGAGGTGCATGAGTTCTTTACATATTTTGGAGATTAACCCTTATTAGATGTATGGTTTGCAAATATCTTCTCCCAATTGTTAGGTTGTCTTTTCGTTTTGTTGATGGTTTCCTTTGCTGTGCAGAAGCTTTTTAGTTTCATGTAGTCCCATTTGTTTATTTTTTCTATTGTTTCTCTTCGCCAGTCAGACATGATTCTTGAAAATATGTTGCTAAGACCGATGTCGAAGAGCGTACTGCCTATGTTTTCTCCTAGAAGTTTCATAGTTTCAGATCTTACATTCAAGTCTTTAACCCATTTTGAGTTAAGTTTTGTGTATGGTGTAAAGTAAGGGTTTACTTTCATTTTTTTGCACGTGGCTATCCAGTTTTCCCAACACCATTTGTTGAAGAGACTTTCTTTTCTCCATTGTATGTTCTTGGCTCCTTTGTCAAAGATTAGCTGTCCATAAATGTATGGGTTTATTTCTGGTCTTTCGATTCTATTCCATTGATCTGTGTGTCTGTTTTGGTGCCACTACCATGCTGTTTGGTTACTATAGCTTTGTAGTATATTTTGAAATCAGGGAGTGTGATACCTCCAGCTTTGTTCTTTTTTCTCAGGATTCCTTTACCTATTCGGGGTCTTTTGTTGTTCCATATAAATTTTCGGATTCTTTGTTCTAGTTCTGTGAAAAATGTTGTTGGAACTTTGATAGGGATTGCATTGAATCTATAGATGGCTTTAGGAAGTATGGACATCTTAACTATGTTAATTCTTCCAATCCATGCGCATGGAATATCTTTCCATTTCTTTGTGTCTTCTTCAATTTCTTTCAGCAATGTTTTGTAGTTTTCTGTGTACAGATCTTTCACCTCTTTGGTTAAGTTTATTCCTAGGTATTTTATTCTTTTTGTTGCAACTGTAAATGGGGTTAGATTCTTAATTTCTCTTTCTGCTACTTCGTTGTTAGTGTACAGAAATGCAACTGATTTTTGTATGTTGATTTTGCATCCTGCAACTTGACTGTATTTGTTTATTACTTCTAAAAGTTTTCTGGGGGATTCTTTAGGGTTTTCTATATATAAAATCATGTCATCTGCAAGTAGTGAGAGTTTCACTTCTTCCTTTCCAACTTGGATCCCTTTTATTTCTTTTTCTTGCCTGATTGCTCTGGCTAGAACTTCCAGTACTATATTAAATAAGAGTGGTGACAGTGGGCATCCTTGTCTGGTTCCTGTTCTTAGAGGGATAGCTTTCAATTTTTCACCATTGAGGATGATATTAGCTGTGGGTTTATCATATATGGCCTTTATTATGTTGAGGTATTTTCCTTCTATACCCATTTTATTCAGAGTTTTTATCATAAATGGATGCTGTATCTTGTCAAATGCTTTCTCTGCATCTATTGAGATGATCATGTGATTTTTATTCTTCATTTTATTAATGTGGTGTATTACGTTGATTGATTTGCGAATGTTGAACCATCCCTGCATACCTGGAATAAATCCCAGTTGATCATTGTGTATAATCTATTTAACGTATTGTTGTATGCGATTTGCTAGTATTTTGTTGAGGATTTTTGCATCGATGTTCATCAGTGATATTGGCCTGTAATTTTCATTTTTTGTGTTGTCCTTGTCTGGTTTTGGTATCAGGGTAATGTCGGCTTCGTAGAATGAGTTTGGGACCTACTCCCTGTCCTCAATTTTTTGGAAGCGTTTGAGAAGGATAGGTATTAAGTCTTCTTTGAATGTTTGGTAGAATTCACCAGGGAAGCCATCTGGTCCTGGACTTCAATTTTGGGGGAGATTTTTGATTACTGTTTCAATCTCCTTACTGGTGATTTGTCTATTCAAATTCTCTCCTTCTTCTTGATCCAGTTTTGGAAGGGTGTATGATTCTAAGAATTTATCCATTTCTTCCAGATTGTCGAATTGGTTGGCATATAGCTTTTCATAGTATTCTCTTATAATCTTTTGTATTTCTGAGGTGTCTGTTGTAACTTCTCCTCTTTCATTTCTGATTTTACTTATTTGTGCCTTCTCTCTTTTTTTCTTGGTGAGTCTAGCTAAAGGTTTGTCAATTTTTTTATCTTTTCAAAGAACCAGCTCTTGGTTTTATTAATTTTTCTATTATTTTTTTAGTCTCTATTTCATTTATTTCTGCTCTGTTTTTTATTATTTCCCTTCTTCTACTGATTTTGGGCTTTGTTTGTGCTTCTTTTTCCAGTTCCTTTAGGTGCAATGTTAGATTGTTTATTTGAGAGTTTTCTTGTTTGTTGAGATAGGCCTGTATTGCTATAAACTTCCTTCTCAAAACCGCTTTCACTGTATCCCATAAATTGTGGCATGTCGTATTTGCATTTTCATTTGTCTCCAGGTATTTTTTGAATTCTTCTTTGATTTCTTCATTGACCCAGTTGTTGTGCAGTAGCATTTTGTTTAATCTCCACGTATTTGTGGCTTTTCTGATTTTCTTCCTATAGTTGATTTCCAGTTTCTTACCTTTGTGAACAGAAAAGATGCTTGGTATTATTTCAATCTTCTTAAATTTATGGAGACTTGTTTTGTGGCCTAATACGTGATCAATCCTGGAGAATGTTCCATGTGCATTTGAAAAGAACGTGTATTCTTCGGTTTTTGGATGGAACGCTCTCTATATATCTACTAGGTCCATCTGTTCTAGCGTGTCACTTAAGGCCAATGTTTCCTTATTGATCTTCTGTTTGGATGATCTATCCGTTGGTGTAAGTGGAGTGTTAAAGTCCCCTACTATTATTGTGTTACTGTCTATTTCTCTTTTTGTGTCTGTTAATAATTGCTTTATATATTTAGGTGCACCTCCATTGGGTGCGTAGATATTTACAAGTATTATATCCTCTTGTTGGATTGTTCCCTTCATCATTAAGTAATGCCCGTCTTTGTCTCTTTTTACAGTTTTTGTTTTAAAGTCTATTTTGTCTGATATGAGTACTGCTACCTCAGCTTTCTTTTCATTGCCATTTGCGTGGAGTATCTTTTTCCATCCCTTTACTTTCAGTTTGTGAGTGTATTTAGGTCTGAAGTGTGTCTCTTGTATGCAGCATATATATGGGTCTTGTTGTTTTATCTAATCAGCCACCCTATGCCTTTTAATTGGAGCATTAAATACATTGACATTTAAAGTAGATATTGATAAGTATGTACTTACTGCCATTTTTTAACTTTTTTTTTCTGTGTTTTAGTAGTCCTTCTCTGTTCCTTTCTCCTTCTATACAGAATTGATGGTCTCTTTAGTTTGACCTCTCTCCAAAAGCTCTACTCTTTAACTCCCCTCTTCCCTCATTTTATGTTTTTGATACATATATAACCTCTTTTTTGTGCACTTGTATCCATTACCCTCTTATCACGGAAATAGATAATTTTTCCTATTTGTGGTCTTCTCTTTTCCCCTTAAATCAGTCCCTTTAACATTGTTTGTAGCACTGGTTTCTTGGTGACAAACTCCTTTAATTTTTGCCTGTCTGGGAAATTTTTGATCTCTCCTTCCATTTTGAATGATAGCCTTGCTGGTAGAGTATTCTTGTCTGTAAGTTTTTTCCTTTTAGCACTTTAAATATATCGTGCCACTCTCTTCTGGCCTGTAAGGTTTCTGCTGAGAAGTTAGCTGATAGCCTTGTGGGGCTTCCTTTCTATGTAACTTGTCTTTCTCTTGTGGCTTTTAGGATTCTCTCTTTATCTTTAATTCTGGACATTTTGGTTATGATGTGTCTTGGTGTGGGCCTCTTTGGGTTTATCTTGTTTGTGGCTCTCTGTGCTTCCTGTACCTGGGTGTCTGTTTCCTTCCTTAGGTTAGGGAAATTTTTATCTATTATTTCTTGAAATAGATTCTCTGCCCCTTTATCTCGCTCTTCTCCTTCCGGGACACCTATAACACAGATGTTAGTGTGCTAAATGTTGTCCCAGAGGTCCTGTAGACTGTTGTTTCTCTTTTTAATTGTTTTCTCTTTTACCTTTTCAGCTTGGGTAATTTCTTCTAGCCTTTCATCCAGCTCACAGATCCGTTCTTCTGTATCTTCTACTCTGCTTTTGAGTCCCTCTAGTGAATTTTTTATTTCTAGTACCGTATTCTTCATTTCTGATAGGTTCTTTTTTATATCTTCCATTTCTTTGTTGACATTCTCACTGAGTTCACCTATTCTTCTCCCCAGATCAGTGAGCATCCTTAACACTCTTAGTTTGAACTCTCTGTCAGGTAGGTTGCTCATTTCTGTTTCACTTAGTTCCTTTTCTGGGGTTTTGTCCTGTTCCCTTACTTGGAATGTATTCCTTTGCCTCCTAGTTTTGCCTCTTTCACTGTGCTTGTGTCTATGTATTAGGTAGGTCATCTATGTCTCCTGCTCTTGGATAGGTGACCTTATATAAGTGATGCCTTAGGAGTCCTGCAGTGTGCTTCCCTCAGTTCTCAATGTTCCAGGGGTGACCCCTATGTGGGCTACATGTGTCCTTCTGTTGTGGTCTGTTTGCTCTCCCTGTAGGTGCCCACGGAGGCCGAGTTATGTTCCTGGTCAGCTGTTGTAATGCTTAGCTGTTTGTAGTTGTTGTGGGCCCTTCAGTCTCTTTATCTGGTGTGGGGAGCCCCAGCACAGTTGGCTGCAACTTCTAATACCACATTTGTGTTGCAGTATTTCTTTTAAGTGAGTAGGCCCCCAGCGTGGCAGGTTGTTAGGCTCAGGGGCTTACAATTGCTATAAGCCTCTAGCCTTTATGTCTCTTGTCAGCTCTCTGAGGATTGCAGCTGGGTGGGGCTGGCCTCAGGCACAGGAGCACCCAATTGTTTCAGGCTTTGGAAGGTGGGTCAAATCCCCTATGTGGGTCTTTGAGAAGCACAAGTCTTCTGCAGCTGACAAGCCCTGCTGCCCACAGGTCCATGTACACAGTCAACACAGTCCTGCCCCGTGTACGTGCCCCGACCTCCTGAAGTGTACCCAGTCTCTCCATGGCGGGAGCCCCACACACTCCACCACTGCCCCACACTCTCCACCATCTCCTTGTGCCTGCCCTGTCCCACTGATGTGGGCTCAGTTGCCAGGCTGTGGAGAATCCAGTCACCAATCTATGCAGGCCCACAAGTTGCCTGAAGGCTTGTTGTTGGGTGGTGCCAGTCTCCAGGGTGGGCTGCCTGCCCTGGCTGAGCTGGATTAAATTGGTGCTCTAGTGGGTGGGGCAGACCTGGGCTATCAGACCCCAGGGAGAACTCCAGTGGCGTCTGTGTCAGCACACCCATACCTGGCCACAACAATGGCCACCAGCAATGTCTCAGTCCCTGGAGAGGTCTTACCTCTCACCGAGATGCACTCAGGGCCTATCAGGTGAGTCTCTTTTCACCAAAGCACTATGCACCTTTCTTTCTTGTGATTTTGGGTTGCTTTCTGAAACGGGTGTGTTTGCGTGTGGGCCCTTTAAGAGCCAGTTTTAATTTCTTTGTGAACCAGTTTTTCTAGGGGTACTCCCCAGTGTTTAGCAGCACGCAAAGTCAGATATTTTGCCACTCGTCTCAGTTTCGCTGGGTCCACAAAATGCCCACAGTGGGGCACTCTCAGGCTCAGGGCCATGCTCCTCCAGGCAGGGCTGCATACCTTTGGGCTGCTCCTGGGCGGCTTTGAAGCTGGCGGCTTGTGAAGGCAGCATTTTTTCTCCCCAGAAGGGAGTTTCTGCCTCTTCCACCTCAATTAGGATTGTCCTTTGTTGCAGGAGTTCCTCTTATCCAGTTTTCAGTTCTGTCTCAGGGGTAATTTTTCCACGAGTCGTTGTAAATTGGCTGTGTCTGCTGGAGGAGGTGAGTTCAGAGTCTGCTTATGCTGCCATCTTGACTTCCCCCTCGTCTATATTGTTTTAAATCAACTTTAGCAAAACATGGTTGTAATAGGTTGAATAATGGTCCCAAAAATATAAAGTTCTAATCCCTGGAATGTTACTTTATATGGCGATCACTTTGCAGATGCGATTAAGGATCTCGACACTGGAAGATTATCCTGGATTGTCCAGGTGTGTGCTAAATGCACTCACATGTATCCTTATAAGAAGAAGCCAGAGAGAGATTTGATCACACACACAAGAAGAAACATGGGGATAGAGCAGAGAGAGATTTCAAGATGGCGGCCTTGATGATCAGAGTGATGTGTCCACAAACTAATGAATGCCAGAAGCCACCAGAAGCTGGAAGAGGCAGGGAACAAATTCTCCCCTACCAGCATTGGTAATCAAAACAGCATGGTAGTAGTACAAAAACAGACATACAGATCAATGGAACAGAATTAAAAGCCCAGAAATAAAACTACACATTTACAGACAGCTAATCTTCAACAAAGGAGGTAAGAACATACAATAGAGAAAGGAAAGTCTCTACAATAAAAGGTGTTGGGAAATTATCTTTCACCATACACAAAAATTAACTCAAAATGGATCAAAGACTTGAAGGTAAGACTTGAAACCGTAAAACTCCTAGAAGAAAATATAGGCAGTACACTCTTTGACATCAGTTGTAGAAGGATCTTTTCAAATACCATGTTTACTTGGGCAAGGGACACTAAACAAAAAATAAACAAGTGGGACTTCATCAGACTAAAGAGCTTCTGCAAGGCAAAGGAAACCAGGAACAAAACAAAATGACAATCCACCAACTGGGAGAAAATATTTGCAAATCATATATCCAACAAGGAGTTAATATCCAAAATATATAAAGAACTCACACAACTCATCAATAAACAAACAACCCTATCAAAAAATGGACAGAGGATATGAACAGACGTTTTTCCAAAGAAGATATACAGATGAACAATAGGCACAAGAAAAGATGTTCAATGCCACTAATCATCAGGGAAATGCAAATCAAAACTACACTAAGATATCACCTTACACCCATTAGAATGACTATAATCATGAAGACAAAAAATAACAAATGTTGGAGAGGTTGTGGAGAAAAGGGAACACTCATACATGCCTGGTGGGAATGCAAACTGGTGCAGCCACTATGGAAAACGGTATGGAGATTACTCGAAAAAATAAAAATAGAAATACCATACGACCCAGCTATCCCACTACTGGGTATTTATCCAAAGAACTTGAAATCAACAGTTCAAAGAGACTTATGCACCCCTATGTTCATTGCAGCATTATTCACAAAAGCCAAGATGTGGAAGCAATCCGAGTGCCCCTCAACCGACAATTGGATAAAGAAGATGTGGTATATATACAATGAAATGCTACTCAGCCATAAAAACAGATAAAATTGTCCCATTCACAACAACATGGATGGACCTTGAGGGTATTAAGTTAACTGAAAGAAGCCAGACTGAGAAAGGCAAACACTGTATGATTTCATTCATATGTGGAAGATAAACTAACACATGGACAAAGAGAACAGTTTAGTGGTTACCAGAGGGGAAGGGGGTTGGAGGGTGGGCATAAGGGGTAAAGGGGCACATTTATATGGTGACTGACAAATGTACAACTGAAATTTCACAATGTTATAAACTATTATGACCTCAATAAAAAAAAATTTCTATGACACTGCCAATATTACATCCTCTGAGGAATCTTCTATTTGTAGCTAAGTTTTGTCTTTAAAAAAATACAGTATAGGGGCAAGCCTGGTGGCACAGTTGTTAAGTTCACGTACTCAGCTTTGACAGCCTGTAGCTCACAGGTTCAGATCCTGGGCATGGACCTATGCACTGCTCATCAAGCCATGGTGTGACAGCATCTCATATACAAAAAAAATAGAGGGAGATGGGCACAGATGCTAGCTCAGGGCTAATCTTCTTCAGCAAAAAGAGGAAGATTGGCAACGGATGTTAGCTCAGGGCCGATCTTCCTCACACACACATAAAAAAGATACAGTATAATTAACCATCTAAGTCTTAACTGCAACGATATCTATTTTCATATTGACCGCTATACTTACTTTGCAGATATGGATATAACTTCTTTAGAGGTAAGATGACATTGGACTGAAATGTCCAAAAGTAGCTGCATCACCACCAGGCAATCTTTTAAGTGAACATATTATTCTTTTGGTAAGGTTTCTGGATGCAACAACACATTCAAATACCTGGACAATGGGAATTGTAATTGACAATGGTTTTCAGAACGTTAGTATCTTTTTTTGAGGTAAAGTTGTTTATTAAAGATAACATGATTTTGTGGTAGACTAGTGACACTTTAGAAATAATGGGAAAGGGTCAAATTCAAGTAGTCAGGTAGAACAGGTGGGGAAGTGGGAATATATCATGTAGGACCTTTAGAATATATCAATCTTTATTGAGGAAATTCTATGCTATTCACATTAATATCAGTCTTTCCGTTTTAAGAGATTAACCATGTAGTATCTTACGTGGATTGTTATAGTGTTGTGTTGGGGTGTTCATATTTTACCTAATAGATAAGTCTCTGGGCCAAGCGATATAATTTATCTATCGGTGTTCATTCATGCTCAGGATAACTTTTACAGATACTGAATTACTTCTTCAACTCCTTAATGAGTAAAAATTCAGTGATTCTTTAAATTTCTGGTTAAGGCAGGATAGGTTGTTGAGAATATGGTTCATTTTTCCACATTAGGAGATTGCAGAGTAGTCTACATATACTTATGCAAACCATACTGAGACTAGAACTAGAAATTCTGAATCCTAGCAGAAAATGGATGCAAATTTCTCTTGAAAAGAAGCATTTTACATTATACCGAAAATTGTATTTTGAAAAAGAGGTACATGGAAGATCTTTTATTTCACATTTATACACAAATGGAAAGATGCCAATCTTTCAACCACACATTTGCACAGTGGGGACCACACTTCAGTGACCTTGAAGTAAAGTGTCTTGTCTCCTGGGATCTTGTAATAAAAATGCTGTAATCCCACAAAAAAGACAATTCAGACAATTCCAAAGGTTAAGCTGTGAGCTGTTCTTGCTTGTCACATTATATGATGTGACAATATTTCATAAAGCTTAATGGGATGTAAACACTGTTATGTCACCCATTTGCAGACGAGAGACAACTCCATTTATGTTACATCTATTTTGTAACAACGACATGTAATTGAAATAGAGCAAACACAATTATCTCCTTCTGGCCAGCCAGTCAAATGTTTCTCCCATATAGAGAACATGAAGAAATATACTATAAAGGGCAAAGAAGAGATAAGAATTAGGCTCCTCTTCCTGATCCTGACAGCATATACAGCTCTTTCAACAAATATCTACTAAGTACCTACTATGTGTCAAGCCAGTGAGAGAGAAAGAGATGGTGAAGGTACAAATACAAACCAGGCAAATATCCCGCTTTCAATGAGCTCATTATCTGGTATGAGAGACAGAAAAAGAAAAACAAAACACGACATTTGAGGAATGTATAAAAGACTAGGGGAGCAGAAGATAATAATCAGCTCAACTAAGCCAACTCAAGGAAGGCTCTGTAGAAGAAAGGATATTAGAATTGGGTATCTAAAATGAGTGAAGTCTCATTGTGGAAAATGAGCAGAATCAAATTTTCTACACTTTACATTCAAACTGTTTGTTTTTTACTTAAAATATGTTTCTTGTCAAGTAGAGTCTCTCTTATCCAGTCTGAAAATCTCTGCCTGTTGCATAGCTTAGTTGTTTTTACATTTACTATCATTATTGATGTATTTGCTCTTGTCTGTCATGTTTTATTCTAGTCACTGCATATTGCTTTTTTCTTTTCTTTTTTTTTTTTTGTGAGGAAGATCAGCCCTGAGCTAACATCCATGCCAATCCTCCTCTTTTCGCTGAGGAAGACTGGCCCTGGGCTAACATCTGTGCCTATCTTCCTCCACTTTATATGGGACGCCACCACAGCATAGCCTGACAAGCAGTGCCTTGGTGCGCACCCGGGATCTGAACCTGGGCCGCCAGCAGTGGAGCATGCGCACTTAACCGCTATGCCACAGGGCCAGCCCAATTTTGTCTTATATATCTTATTGATTTGGAATTTATTCTTGTATCCAGTGGGAGGAATAGAGGTACTTTTATTCTTTTTCCACATGGCTATCCATTTTCCCAACATCTTTTATTTAAAATCCATTTTTGATGAAGTGATTTAAGATACTATCTTAATTGTATACTAAATTTCTGTATGTAGTTAGGTCTATTTCTGGACTCTCCATTCTAGTCCTTTGATCTGTTTGTCCACTCATGTCCTGGTACCACACTGTTTTAACTACACAGGCTTCACATTATGTTTTAATATCTGGTAGGGCTCTACGCCTTCAAATCCCTTCATTCAGTGTTTTATAGATGCACATTTATTTTTCCACATAAACTTAAATATTAATTTCTCTAGATCCCTAAAGAAGTTTACCAGGATTTTCATTAGGATTGCATTGTATTTTTAAAGTAATTTAGGTAGAACTGACATTGTGATGATATTGAGACATCCTAACCAAGAATAAGTGATGTGTTTAGAGTTGTCCAACCCTATTTTTTGTTGTTTTCAGGAATGTTTTATAGCTTTCATTATGTATGGTTTCAAAACATCTTACTAAATTTATTCCTGGATATTTCATCTTATTGTTGCTTCTATAAATGGGATTATCTCTTCCAGTGTATCTTCTAATTTGTTATAATTTGTGAACATAATGGTTACTGATTTTTGCATGTTAATTTTGTAGACTCCTGTTGTGCAAAACTATTTCATAATTGAGTTTATCTTGTCATTGATTTTCTAGCATTTTCCAGGTATACTATTTTGTCATCTCATAATAAATATAGTTATATTTCTTCTTTTAGACAATTCTCATGCTTCTATTTGTTTTTCTCTTGTCTGGTTGCATTCACTAACACTTCCAGAACAATGTTAAATCACAGTGAATATGGTGGGCATTGTTGTCTTATGGGAATGTCTGTCTCTAGTGGTTCCCTACTAAATAAGGGGTGTGTGTGCATATATACAACTATAATTTTAAGGAAATAGGAAATATACATCCATTTCTAATTTCTCAAGAGGTTTTAAAGAATAGAGATTGATTTTTGTCAAAAACATTTCATTATTATTAGCATGAATATAGACAAATAGATCAATGGAACAGAACAGGGACTCCATATATAGACCTAAGCTAAGGTAGTTATTTGATTGTTGAGATAAGTGCCAATGAAATTTAATGTGGAGTGGAAATCCTCTGCAACAGATGGTACTGGAACAATTGGATACCTTAATGGTAAAATGACCATAGCCCTTAATTCACAGATGTGCCACAATTTTTTTTTTGAGATGGATTATGGAGATAAACATAAAATATAGAATCCATACAGCTTTTGAAGAAAACAGAAAAATAACTTTGTAACCTGTGGGAGGCAGAGTTTCCCTTATAAAGGATACCGAAAGGACTAACTGTAAAAGACAACTGATGAATTGGGTATCATCAAAATTAAAAAAAATTTCTTCTCATCAAAAGATACTGTTAAAGAAATAAACAGCCTACCCATAGACTGAGAGAAAATATTTATCATACAGTCAGTTTTTGTTATGTGCAGTAGTTATGTTCTATAACGTCACCATGAACACTGAATTAGCATACACAGAGCTATTGCTCCTAGAGGAAACACAAGGTTAGCTTCCTGTGAGCCTCTGGTCAAAACATTTTTGTCAACGGATCAATACATAACATTGTTTTATGTGTGTTTCTGTTTAAAGACATCTTATTTAACATATAGCATTAATTAATTAACATTGAACTCGCAGCCGACAGCACTATAACGCAGGCCTGAATGGAGCTTATTTAACACATATTTTCTCCATGAGATGCATCACAGACTTCTTTCACTTAAGAACATGAGACAGCACTTCAGCACCATACTTGGGGGCCATTATAAATAGTAAAATCATCAACAAAAAGCACAAAAATGTGAAAAATGTGGCACTAAATAGGCTGCAAAAAAGACACTTGTTTGTAGTATGAGAGCTGAAAGAAGAAATCAGAGTGTCCCCTTGATTGTCCTCAGCTAGGAGGACAGGTGACTCAAAGTTTCCCCACTCTGTGTGAATGTGAATGACCATGAAAGTGCAGCAAGTATTGATTTTGGAGTTACAAATACATTTTAGTGAGGAGGAGAATTCACAAATATGGAATCTGTGAGTAAGAAGGATCTACTGTATGTATGTCTGAATATACAATGGGGGATTTAATTTTTAATAAGATCAAGAAAAGGCGAAAGTAATACATGATTGCAGAAATCAGAGCATTGTTTTCCTTTTTGTGCATCACTGACAAAGCACTTTTGTGGGATGATGGAAATGTTTTATATCTTGATTTGTGTGGTGATTTAATTGAGTTTATACATTTTTCAAAACGTATCAAACTGTACATTTAATATTTGTAAATAATACCTCACTAAAAAGAAAACATTGCAGATAAAATAAAGATGTTTTCCGTCATATTTCTTTCAGTCTACACGTATCATCACATTTAAAGTAACTGTCTTGTGTTCAGTATATTGTTGACTTTTCTTATTTTAATCAGTCTAAAAATCTTTTCCTTTTAATTGGAGTATTTATTCTAGTTTCTTTTAATGTGATTCTAGGATAATTAGGTTTAAGCCAATCAATTTACGTTTTTTGTTTTTCCCACCTGATATTTGTCAATTGATTCCTTCCATCTTGCCTGCTTTTGGGCTAATCAACTATTTTTTTTCATTGTTCCATTTCTTTCTCTGTTTGCTTTAAATTTTCATGATCTAATGTTATTCTTTTACGGTTTCCCCAGTGGTTAAAATATGTACCAGTGACTTGTTACAGTCTAACTTAAACTAATAATTTCATCGCTTCTGCAAAGAGTCTTAAAAGAGTTTATCTTCCTTTTTTCCTTCCCGATCTTTGTTACATTTTTGTCCTATAATTTACTTCTATATATAACATAAATCTTTTAAGATATTATTGTTATCGTTGTTTTGAACAGCCAATTTTCATTTATATTTACCCACATATCTTCCCTTTCCATTTTTCTCAAAAGAAAAAGTAAAGACAAAGAAGTTCTTTCAGGACCCACCCATTCCCAGTCACTTCCTCATTTTCGTGTTAACTAGTTATATTTTCCATAATAATAATGACCTTAACACATATTCTTGTTCTTCCTTTCCTTGCATATTTTCTGACGACCCCCAAGAGCAATGAAGGGTCCATGAGAGTGAATTTGTGTGTGCGCCCAGCCCCTAGCACAGCCCTGTGCTAGACAAAGAGGTGCTCAATCAATATTTGTCAAAAGACCTGAGCATTCCAGCTTTGCCTTTTGAGCCTTTCCGCTTCCCATCCCCACCCCGGAAGTTCCGTCTACTCTTCGGCTTTGTGATGCAATCTCCGAGGAAGATTGAGAAGCCTGAGGTGGAAGAGGGAGAGCAACAGTGGAGGACGTGGTCGGAAGTGAGCGGTCGGTCTCCACAAGGAACGACAAGGAGGTAGGGGAAGAGGGAAACAGTTGTCCCGGTGGGAAATGGGGGACCCTGGACATGTCCTCTCGGGGGCTGATGAAGCAGTGGCAACGCTGCTTGTGGGGCCTGCTGCCCCTCAGAACAGCCCCTGGGGGCTGTAGGCTGTCAAGCAGAGGCTCCTCCAGCAAGGCCCCTGTAGGTCTTGGGAAGCATCTCCTCAGCACTTCTTCCCCTTCTCTTACATGTGGACTAGTTACCTTGTTCTAGAATCTGGGAAAGGAGACGGGTACATGGGAATGAAAAGGTATGAAAAAATCCTCTTGATAAACGGCCCTCTGGGGGCCGGACCCCTGGAAAGTCCGGCGTCAGAGGGAAGGAAGGGGCTTCCTGGCTTCAGGACACCCTCAGCACTGTGCTGCCTGAGGGAACGCTTGAGTTCCTTCTGGCTATGAAGAAGTTTGGAGTGGATGCCCCTGGGAAAACTATCTAGTGTAGACTCCTGTCTCTCATTACTCATTTATAATTAAAGAGTTGGGCTGCTTTCTCTGTGAGTGTCTACAGGAGGATCTGACATACCCTGAATCATCTCTCCTGTCTCCTGGTTCCTGCACATATTCACAGATTATTCTGCAGATGCAGAAGTGAGGTGGGTATCCCTCGGAGAGGGGCCGGGAGCTGCGGGGCATAGAAGACTGTGGTTGGCCGAGTCTCAGGGTCCATATTCCCTCTCAGGCCTGCAAACCAGTGTGTTAACCTGCCGCAGGGAGGGGGATGCTCACTCAGGCAGGGATGCAGGAGAGAGGGGAGCCAGGAGGCTGGAGCCCCTGCCCATGTGGGCTAGTTTGTGGCCACTCTCAGGCTGGTCACTCCAGGGGGTGGGGTCGCTCCAGGGGTTGGGCTGAAAGTTGCTTGGGGTGGGGTGGGCAGGGCTCTTTTCCCTCCAGGGGCTGCGTGGGAGAAGGATTCCTGGCCTCTCCACCCCAGCAAATGCTGAGTCCTCTGCCTTCCCTGCCTCCTGGTCCCTAGGAGCTTGCATTGCTATTCTGTGATTTGCAGTTCAGGTAAGTGATTTTGAAACAGGAGGGGGCTTGGAGTGTCTTTCTCTTCTGAGCGGACTTAACTCCAATTGAATTATGACGCAGGCAAACCACATTGAAGTGGACACCTAGTCCTACTATGAAAATCATCAGGCAAGGATACTCCTGCTCTGGGGATGAGAAAGGAGAAAGTCTTATTCTTTCCACCTGCACTCAGGGCAGGGGAGGGCACACCCCGTCTGGGTAGGGTGAAAGAGGGAGGGTGGTGGGGTTGGCTTGGCGAGAGTTTTGAAGAAATTCAGGTGGCCATTCGCATACTGAAAGCAGCCTACATAGTTGTCTGTTGTCACCATGTGAGCGGGGTTGAACTTGGTGCCCAGGACACACACGTGGTGAGTAGTTGTCCCTGTGTTGGCTTTGTCTTTTCTCTATATGTGTGTGAAGGAATGAAGGGAGGGGAGGCAGGTCAGACCTGAGAAGAGAAATGCCATTTTGTCTTTCCTTTTTCATTTGTTTTGTGTGCGCTCAGAGAGATTGAGAGAGAGAGGGGGGGAGAGAGAGAGAGACGGAGGAGAGAGAGAGAAGCAGAAAAAGCAAGAGAGAGGGAAAGATTCGAAGATGCAAGAACACCAGCCCCTGGACACCATCTGTGGGACAGCAGCCCTTTGTGTCAGGGGAGCAGGTGCTACATTTTACATCCGTATGTCAGGAATGGGGGGGTATCCCAATCCCCCGCCCAGGTGAGTTTCCTTACAAGACATTGAGGGAATTTCATGGCCAGCTTGTGTGTGTGCCGCTTTGCTGCCAATCTCAGAAAAGCTAACCCTTCACTCGAAGCTAGAAAACATAAGGGCTCCAGGTTATCTGCTCCCCTCCCTCGCCATGCCCAGCCAGCGATGACTGCTCCAGGTGTCTGCTCCTGTCCTGCAAGGTCTCTAGGCTTTCCCAGGGTTCAGCCACCTCCTGAGGTCATGGGGCTGGGCAGGGGCAGCACAGGGCCTCTGACCAAGGTCAACCGTCTCTGGGATCTGTGCTCTTATCCACTGTGCTATATTGGCTCTGCAGAGGTGAGGCCTGGCAGGGAGAGGGAGAAGCACAGGCTGGAGCCTTTCCTCCTGCCAAGCTTCTTCGCTTGTCAGGACACGCAGGCAGTTTTAAACGTGAAATTTCCAAAGTGGCGTGGGTGGGCAGTCTGGTGGCCTGGGATACTTGGAGGTGTCCACACTGCCCTAATGGAAATGCCTTGGTATTACAAAGACCTGTGCAGGTAACCGGGTTTCATAAAATATATGTTGCCCTCAGCTAAAAAGGCTTTGAAAAATAGACTAGCTGTTGTGTATCTATGCCAGGTTAATAGGGATATGGCCTGACTCAGTGAATTTTGCTGGTTCTTGGTTCCCTGCTCCCTGCAGGCTGAGTTTTCGCCCTGCAGCACCATCTGAGAATCAGGAAGCAGAGATGCTGGCATGAAGCTGGCCGTGAGAGCAGGTAAAGGGCAGTTGCTTCTGAGGGTGAGAGGGTGGAGGTGTGAGCACGTCAGAGTTGTAAGGATAGCTTCCCTTTCCACACCCCCAGATGTTCATGGTCTCATCAAGTAACATGGACACAGTATCCCGCCACCAAAATCATTGGTTTGCAGTAGTATTTCGTGTTCTTTTCTGCTATTAGATACATTTCATTTCTCCACGAGAGATGATATTTAGGAATTCTTAGGATTGTGGGGGGAGCACCCTCTGGGCGCTTTTGAAATCCTCCACTTTCTGCATTTAAGAAGAGTTCCCCCCAGAGGCTGTGCAAGCATTTGGGGGTCCTGATAATCCTTATGGCCTTTATTTACATTTTTGGTGTGAATATGGAAAGTCTTACTTAGGGGGAAGTGTGGATCATGTGCCGGCGTGTTTACACATTCCACAAACCCCACACAGGTTATTTCACGTTTATAAGAAGCATCAGAGCCTGGTGTGCAGCTAGGGTTGAGATGCGAGAGGCATCCATGTCTCTTATGGGTGCCTTTACTCATTCACCGCAATTGGATCCATGCCTCTAACTGGCAGGAGTTGGGGCCACGGTGCAGAAGGAAAGCTGATGCCCAGCAGGACCCTGCATTCCAGGCACCTGTAGTCAGGTAGGGGAAGAAGAGGCCGGTACACAAACAGGTGAAATGAAAGGAGGTCATGACAGAGGTGGAGGACAGAGTCCCCTGCCTCCCCACTCATGGAGGCACATGGGAATGAGGAACCTTGGGCTTCAGATGCTAGTTTCTCAGCAAGGTACAGTGAAACCACTGCATTTCTGTCCTCAGTTGCCCAGTTCCACTTGGGAAACGTAATCAGTTTGTCTTCTTCCTCTCAGGACACAGCAGACACAGGGCTTGGATTGTCAGCGTGATGTTCCCTCCTTGTCCATGGTAATGATGGCATGTCTGGCAGACGAAGGTCTTTGAGTTGTGGTGAGAAATGGATATCCCAGGGCAGCTGTGGGAGGGACATCACTCCATGCCGCCCAGACATGGGAAGGGCACCCCTGGAGGAATGAACACAGGTGGAGAGAGAGATGGGGCCCCCTCTATGAACAAGATGGAAGAAGGGCTGGGAGGAGAAAAGGGTTTGCCCAGAGGAAGGGGATGGTTGCTGATGGACTCTGATTGACCAGGTTTCCTCTCATGCTTCTTTCATCCTCTCCTGGTTCCTAAAGCAATCTCACAACCTTCCGTGGGAATGACGTGGCATTTCCATGGTGATGACAGTAATTCTTGATCCCCACACTCCTGCAATTGATCTGCTGAGACAGCTGGTGAGAGTGGGGCAGGAGGTGGGAGGAGAATGAGGCATAGGAAGCTTGCCACCCTCCGTCTTCTTGTGCCCCCTGAGAGGGACAGGGCAGAGTTGAGAGTGGCAGTTGTGTGGGTTGGGGTGGGGGCTGGAGGCCAGTGTGGCACCCTGGTGCCCTGTGTTCTCCTGATTCCCATGACGGGCACGGAAGCAGCTTATTTTGATTTCTCAGTCCTGACCGTCTTTTCTTTTCCTCCTTTCCCATTCCCTTAAGTCTCTGCGCTCAAACATACCCCTCCAATGCAGGCTTCCAGGAGAAGTTGTCCCAGGGCTGCCAAGCAGTTCTGCGGGGTTCAAGTCAGCCAGCTCAAGCTCCTGTCCTCAAAACCATTCCACCTGCAAATCTTGTCAGTACAAGGAAGGCTGCCATTTGTGGTCAATTTTGTGAGGCCTCATTGCTTTGGTCCTCTCTACCAATGATGGTCACTGAAGTCGGGGAGGGCTAGGACTACACGATTCATAGAACAAACAACTTCCTCCCTTGGCCAAAATGGGGACACGTGAACTAACACCTCAGAGTTTTCAAGCAATCAACTGGAGAGAATGTCGAGAATCTAGCAATATTTGGTCACCAAAAGACATACCTAGGCTCCTTCCAACTCTAAGCAAAACATAGGATTAATGAAGTGATACACATAACCTATGCCAGTAATTGTGAAGACATTAAAGTTGGTCCATTCCAGGCAAAACAACATCTTAATGATCTTTGTTGTTGATTAGGGCCCCCCCCCCACCTTTTAACACTGTAACCTGTGAGGTTTCACTTTGAAAATAACGACAAAGGCTTACAAGGCAAATGAATGTCGAAATACTGGAAATACTGTGTAGTGGTTTGGTAGATTGTTATAATAATGATGTCCAATTAATCATGTTAAACCCTGAACACACACCCTTTTTCAATGGGACTTTCTCTCCTCTTCCCTTCAGGGGTTGAATTTATTTCCCCAGGCAGTGATCTTGGGCTGGGTTGTAACTTGTTTCTATCAATAGGATGTTTCAGGTGTGACTTTGCTCACTTTCCTAGGCTAAGCCTTAAGATGCTTTGCAGTTTCTGCCTTTGCTCTTTTTGGTAACCTTGGTATTCTTTAACCTAATGAGATTAGACTACTTATTTGGTCCATGGCTTTAAGCAATTTAACTTCTCTAAGCTTTATTCATCTACAAATGTGTGATAAAGATGTGTACTGCCTTCTTAAGGTTTTTAGTTGACTAGATGAGGTAATACATGTGTTCTTAACCTACTCACTACTGTCACTGTGGAACAAAGCCTAAAGGAAAAAAAGGTGCTGGACATGACTATGTATAATTGAAAGTTTTACTACATCTGATTAAAATTTTTTTAAAAAGCTTGGAAAACACTTTGAAAATATTTAAAATATATGACAAAGAGTCAAAGGTATTGATACATAAAAACATTTCAAAAATCAATCAGAAAAAGATATTGTGGTACCAAAATTGGGAATAAGATCATGTTTAAAAATATTTGCTAGGCTACTTAATGCTTTTGAGAGTTAACCTGGAAGAAATATTTATTCCTTTATCAATTATTTACTAAGAATACAGTAGGTACCAGACTGTTTCATGTGCTAGGAATACAGCAGAGAACTAAACAGACTCAAAACATGTGCTCGTGGAATTTACATTTTTTAATTAAAAAATTAATTGAAAACAATATTTACCACGTACAGAAGTGACAAATGATATGGGGAAAATATACGGAGTTAGAGAGTGCTATAAGGACTATAAGGACAGATGTTAAGACTTCGAATACAGTGAATGGTGCAGCAGTGAGCATTTGTGTGCCATTTTGATGTGGACATATCTTTTCATTTCTCTTGGACATATACCTAAGAGTGGAATTGTTGGTACATATGGTAACTCTGTTTAGCATTGTGAGGAAGTGTCAAACTGTTTCCAAAGTAGCTAGTCCATTTGATATTCCCACGAGCAATTAATGAGTTTTTCCATTTCTTCACTTTGTTTTTAGCCAATACGTTTTATTTGTCTTATTGATTATAGCCATTCTAGTGGGTATGAAGTGGAATTTTATTGTAGTTTTGTTTTGTACTTTTCTAATGATTGTGTTGCACATTTTTTCATAAGCTTATTGGCAACATGAATATCTATCAACTTTTGGAGAAATGTCTATTCATTTGTCAATTTTTTAATTGGACTATTTATCTTTTCATTGTTGAGTTGTAAGTGTTCTTTATATATTCTGGGTACTAGGCCTTTATCAGATATATGATTCTGCAATACAATATTAAATATAAATTTTTAGATCACATATCTTTGTCTGGCTCATGACCTTATATATAAAACTTTGAGTCTTTGTCAATTGAGTATGATGATAGCTATAGATTTTTTTTTTAGATGCCTTTAATTAGGTTGAGGAGTTTCACTTCTATTCCCAGCTTGATGAGATTTTATTTTCATCATGAGAGAGTTAATTTTTTATTAGCTACTTTAAGTACATCCTTTGAAATGATCATTTTTCCCCTTTATTTTGTTATAGTGAAATGCATTGTTTGAGTTCTGGATGTTAATCCATCTTTGCATTCCTAGGGTAAACTCCAAGGTTTCATGAAATATGAAAATCTTTATATATTGCTGGATATAATATGATAATGTTTTCTTAAAGATTTTTGAATCTGTAGTTAAGAGAAATATTGCTCTGTAGTTCTCTTTTGTCATGATACCTTTGCCTAATTTTGGAATTAGAACCATACAGGATTTAAAAAATGATTTTGGATGTATTTTCTTTTAATGATTATTTTAATAGAAATTGAATTTCTTTAATTGACGTCAAGTTCATGTTTACATTTTTTCTTGGTCAGTTTTGGTTGCCTGTGTCTTTCAAGAATTTTGTTGACTTCATGAAGTTTGTCAAAGTTACTAGCATAAGATTTTTAATAATATCCTCCAGTTATACTTTTGATGTCTCTAGGATCTGTATTGATATTGATTCTTTTATTCTTGATATTGATAACTTGTGTATTCTCTTTCTCTCTCCATTCTCATTGGTGGTGTCAATGTGCTTATTAGTTACTTATATATCTTCTTTACTGAAGTGTCTCTTCATTTTTTTGTCCATATCTATTGTTATTTTTATTGTTGTTTGTGTTTTTTGTTGGTTTCTTATTATCAATTTTTGAGTGTTCTTTATTTTATTTATTATTCTTCCAGCTTTATTGAGATATAATTAACATGTAACTTTGTGTATGTTTAAGGTGTACCATGTAATGATTTGATATACGTATATATTGTGAAATAATTACAACATAAAGATGAGGTACACATCCATCACCTCACATAATTACCTTTTTGTGAGTATGTGAGAACATTTCAGATATAGTCTCTTAGCAGATTTCAGGTATACAATACAGTATTATTAACCATGCTGTACATTAGATCCTCAGAACTTATTCATCTTAAGACTGAAAGTTTGTACCCTTTGACCTACATCTCTCCATTTCTCCCACCCCACCAGCCCCTGGTAACTACCAATCTACTCTCTATATGTATGAATTCTTCTTTTTTAGATTCCATATATAAGTGAGATCATGCACTATTTGTCTTTCTCTGTCTGGCTTATTTCACTTAGCATAATGCCCTCCAGCTTCATCTATGTTGTGAAATGGCAGGATTTCCTTCTTTTTTGTGGCTGAATTATATATATATATATATATATATATATATATCATATTTCTTTATCCATTCATCTGTTGTCAGACATTTAGGTTGTTTCTATGTCTTGGCTACTGTGAATAACGCTGCCATTAACAAGGGGGTACGGATATCTCTTGAGATAGTGATTTCATTTCCTTCAGATATATACTCAGATGTGGGATAGCTGATTCACAGGGTAGTTCTATTTTTAATTTTTTGAGTAACCTCCACACTGTTTTTCATTGTGGCTGCACTAATTTACACTTGTACCAGCAGTGCACAAGGGTTCCCATTTCTCCACATCCTTGCCAATACTTGTTATCTCATCTCTTTTTGATAATAGTCATCTTAACAGTTGTGAGGTGATATTTCATTGTGGTTTTGATTTGCATTTCCCTATTGATTAGTGATGTTGAGCACCTTTTCATTTACCTGATGGTTATTTGTATATTTTCTTTGGAAAAATATCTATTTCGGTCCTTTTCCCAATTTTTAATCGTGTTGTTTGTTTACTATAAGTTGTATAAGGTCCTTATGTGTTTTGGATATTAACTCCTTGTCAGATATTGGTTGGCAAATATTTTCTTCCATTCCATAGGTTGCCTTTTCATTTTGGTGATTGTTTCCTTTGCTGCGCAGACGCTTTTTAGAAGAAAATACAACCTAAATAAAACAACTACAACAACAAAAACCAAATACACAAAAAACAATTCTCACACAAGATGAACCAAACTCACACAAGCATACTTGCACACATACATCTAAAACCTCACACAAACATACATGCCCGCATAAACATAGGCAAACAACAAATAGTCCCCAATGAAATCTCTCACATACAAAAACTAAGTACAAGCACATTCAAATTAAGCACAAATTAAGTACAAGCACAAAGGCATACCAATCAATAAGAAACATACAAAAACATCCAAAAGGGAGAAAGATCGAGACTCAACAAATAAAAAATATCAAATTGCACACATGCACAAAAGATAAAGGATGAAAAGCAATCTAGCTCCACAAATAATGTCACATATAAGTCCTACAAAAAACAAATATCCACAATATAATATAAAATTTTACAAAACAGTGTAGAAAATAAAACACAGAAATGTATTGCTATGGACCCAAGTGTGTCCCCCCAAAATTCATATGAAACTTTAACCCCCAATGTAATGGTATTTGGAGTTGGGGCCTTTGGGAGATAATTAGGTTTAGATGAGCTCATGACGGTAGGGCCCTCATGATGGGATTATTATTAATTCTTCTAAGAAGAGACACCAGAGAGCTTGCTCACTCATTCTCTATCCAAGTGCACACACCGAGGAAAGGCCATGTGAGCACACATTGAGAGTCCTCAAGCCAGGAAGAGAGCTCTCTCCAGAAACCAATCACACTGGCAGCTTGATCTTGAACTTCTAGCCTCCAAATCTGTGAAATAACAAATTTCTGTTGTTTAAGTCACTCAGTCTATAGTGTTTTGTTATGGAAGCCCCAGCCAACTAAGACGTGCATAAACACGAATGAAATCAAGCCAAATAACAAATGGGAATACACATGGAAGTGGCAAAAATGATACTTGAATTAATAAGACAACAAAGGAACACCAAAATAAACTCAAATCAAGCAAATTCCCTCTAAACAAACTAAATCCTCCCACACACAGCACAAACACAATTTTCAGGACAAACTCCAGATGAGTCCAGTCACAATGTAATATGTATTCTAGGTAGTTAAGATCCAGTGCCCCAGAAAACCTTCAGAGTGAAGAAAGGAGGGAAGTAGACATGGAGCAAGGAAGGAAAAAACAAATGATTTCTACCCTCTTGGTTAAAAACCTAAAGTCCCCCAAGTGTTGGGGTATGGGGAAGCATGTGACTGTTCTGAGAACAGCCCCAAAACCACACAAACACATTACCCAGGAAACACCCTGATATGATTAAAGAGAGATACCTATGAGATACTGCCCATTTTCCAACACAGGGATGTAAAATTTACAACCTACTTCCTAAACACACATTTGCTACTACAGATGGTCACCAACAGTCCAGCATGTGCTCGTGTTCTCTCTCTCTCTCTCTCTCTCTCTCTTGTCATCAGCATTAGGTTGAGGTAAGAAGTGTCACTAAAAGAAAATGGGGAGAAAAGCCTAGGCAATATATCCTGAGTATTGGTTCTATCATGCCCTTCCATCCTTCAACTATAACTTTAAAAAAAAAATTAAAAAAAGAGTAAATGCTTCTTGGGAGACTATGCTTAACCCTTCATAAATTGGTGACATAAATGTTTAAAATGCATTTTCAAAGTCAATAAGAACATAACAAAGGTAATTCATAAACTTGGAGACAATTGAGGTAGCCATCCAAATAATGAAATAAGCCAGACAGAGAAAAACAAATAGCGTGTGATCTCACTTATATGTGGAATCTAAAAAGTTGAACTCGTAGAGAGTAGAATGGTGGTTGCCAGAGGCTGAGGGGTGTGGAAAAATGCAGAGATGTTGGTCAAAGGGTACAAACTTTCAGTTATGAGATGAATAAGCTTTGGGGATGTAATGCACAACAAGGTGACCATAGTTAATAACATTGTATCATAAACTTGAAATTTGCGAAGAGAGTAGATCTTAAGTGTTCTGATCACAAAAAAAAAAAGGTAGCTATGTGAGGTGTTAACTTGATTGTGGTAATCATTTCACTATATATATATATATATATATATATATATAAAATCATTATGTACACCTTAAAAAAAGCAAGTCAATATATACGATTGACAAAAAATTGTCAATATATGCAATTTTTATTTGTCAGTCATACCTCAATATAGCTGGAAAAAGTAAGAACTTGTTTTAATCTCTGAGAGAAAAATGGGCTTTGGGGTTAGGGAGTGGAGAATCTGAGAAGCTGGAGAATGTTTTGAGAGCTCTAAAAGAGAAGTCTTACAAATGATGAGACATCCATAGGTGAAAAAAGGTTAGAGAATTTGGCAATATAGAGGAAAAAGTCTAAGCTGATAAAGAAGGGGGGATGTGTTATCAATACAATGTTTTTCCCACTTTAGTCAAGCTTCATTTGGCAAAAATATATAAATTCTTGAAGAACCTAAGTGGAAGTGTTTGCCCAGGAGGCCACAGTTCCTATGTATATTCTCTTAGAAGGCACAAAATGTTCCTTCATGTAGTCCAGCACTGAGGAGTGGGTGCCTGCACTCCAAAAAAGGCATCTCTGTACATGTAGCTACAAACCCATCTCCAGAGCCACCACTAATGTCCTACATGTTGTACATTACTTTTCTCAAAATGCCACCATTCATATTTTAGTCCACGTGAATGACACCTTCTTGTGAAAGGCACTGCACACTGAATGGCTCAATGTGGTATCTCAAACCAATTACTCCCCCTCCATGTAGCTTTCATTCAAGCCTTCACAGGTTTCTGCCTTTGCATGGCATTGAGATAATTATGGACCCATCAAAGGAAGTCTTTATCTCTGAAAATAGTTTGTTGTTATTTCCTTATTTGTAGCATTTCTGTTTAACTCTTTTTTATAGTTTCTATCTCTGTGCTAAAATTTTCCATCTGCTCATGCAAGATGTCTACTTTTTCTACTAGGTACTTAAATATGTTAATCATAGTTATGGTAAAGTCTCCGTCTCATAGTTCTTATATCTGGATCATCTCTGAATCTGGTTTTATTGATTTCTTTGTCACTTGGTACTAGGTTTACTTGTCTTTCTTTTGTGTATGTGTTTTGAAAGTTTTATTTGATGCTGAACATTATGTGTAGAACAGTAGAGAATGAGGTAAATAATATTTGCACCGGGAAATGAGCATGCTGCTGCTTCCGTCAGGCTTTTCTTATGTGATAGGGGCAGTTGAGTCAATCTTGCCAGTTATTCACCTGGGATTGGGTTTTATTGTTGTAGTGGTTGGCTTACATGCAAGACAGCTTTAAATTCTTCTAGCATTGTTTTGTGCTTAGGGTGACATCTAGGTTCCAGGGATTTTTCGCAGTGCTCCTGCTGTACTCCTTGATCTCTGATGTCCACCACAACTAAACCAAACCACATAGGGATCTCTCTCCAGGTCCCTCCCCTTTCCTAGTGGGAGAATGTCCTTGCTTGTTCCTTGGGTGTTTGCTAGGCCAGTGCAATTACTTCCATTTCTCTGTCACTGGTAAGCCAGTCTCTGCATCCAGTTTCTCCTTGGAGGGGGCTATCTTTCCTTAAAAATCAAGCTACTTAATAGATCTATAAATTTTTTTGTGTGTGAGGAAGATCAGCCCTGAGCTAACATCCATGCTAATCCTCCTCTTTTTGCTGAGGAAGACTGGCTCTGAGCTAACATCTATTGCCAATCCTCCTCCTTTTTTTTTTCCCCAAAGCCCCAGTAGATAGTTGTATGTCATAGTTGCACATCCTTCTAGTTGCTGTATGTGGGATGCGGCCTCAGCACGGCCGGAGAAGCAGTGCGTCGGTGTGCGCCTGGGATGCGAACCCAGGCCGCCAGTAGCGGAGCGCTCGCACTTAACCGCTAAGCCACAGGGCCGGCCCAATAGATCTGTAAATTTAGATCTCTAAGGTGTTCAAGAAAAATGATGTTTGGTGCTTATCTGACTTTCTCATGTTAGGTTGAAATCCACCTTTCACTGTTCTAAAACAGGCAGAAGCAGAATTGGATGTAGGCTTTTTAGGTTTTGTTTCTTTGTTTTTCTTACATTTATTTTGGAATAATTTTAGATTTACAGAAAAGTTGTAAATATAGTACAGAGATTTCTCATACACTCATCACCCAGCTTCCCATAAGGTTACCATCTTATATAACCATAGTACATTAGGAAAAACTCTGAAATTAACAGTGGCACAATAACAAAACTACAGAAAAATTAGGGAAAAAATGCCAATGCATTATTTATTCATACTCAAGAGGGCTGCAATATTTGTTCATACTCAAGTGATCCTTTTGTCACTTCATCCCTTCACACATAATATTTTAAAAAGTGAACATTAAAAGTGTAAGGAGACCGGGGCCGGGCTGGTGGTGTAGCGGTTAAGTTCGCATGCTCTGCTTCAGTGGCTGGGGTTCGCCGGTTCGGATCCTGGGCGCGGACCTATGCACTGCTCATCAAGCCATGCTGAGGCGGTGTCCCCCACAGAGCAACT
This sequence comes from Diceros bicornis minor, assembly GCF_020826845.1. NCBI lineage: Eukaryota > Metazoa > Chordata > Mammalia > Perissodactyla > Rhinocerotidae > Diceros > Diceros bicornis. Next base: position 131,923,258 of record NC_080781.1, read on the forward strand.
TGAAGGATGTACAACTATGACATACAACTATCTACTGGGGCTTTGGGGAGAAAAAAGGAAAAAAGAAGGAAGACTGTCAACAGATGTTAGCTCAGGGTCAATCTTCCTCAAAAAAAAAAAAAAGTGCAAGGAGACCAACTGAATGAAAAGTTCTGGATACCATCTTAATCTCTAATTATATGGTGACATCGGAGAGGATTTTCTAAGAACTGGCAAAGTTCTAGGCTCTGAGAAGGAAGGTGGAATAAATGAGTGACAGGGTAAAGGGATTTGGAATTCAGACAGAAATGTTTCTGTGTAAGGACAGAATGTGAGCAAGTCTATAGAAGGAGACTTGAATACTGTGGGTAAAATTGATTGCTGAGAGCAAGGCAGGTTCCTTACCTGGTACAATTGTTTGTGCATTGAGAATAGATATTGTCTATGAACTATATGTAGCTTCCAGAACCCTAACTACAAACTGAATTTGGGGAAAGCACTGACCATTTCTTTGCATTCACTGCCCAGCTGTGACTAACCTTCCTTCTGGGGAAAGAGCTACCCTGAAACTGTGCATAATTAGAACCTAAGAAGTAGGCTATAAAGTCCTTGACTCAGAATTTACTGTAGCCTCTCAGCACTGGGTGCAAGCCTTTTACCCAGATAAATCAGGGAGAAAGGACCTCCCTCAAATTCTGTGACAGATAGCCTAATTCTGTAGTATCTCAGAAACTAGACACTAGGAAAGTGGTGAGCTTTGCATGAGATGAGGAACCAGAGGATCTCAAGTCCTGAGATCTGGTCAACATGAACATTGCTGGAGTACTTCCATCTCTACCACGGGAGAGGCAACTGTCCTCTGTTGATTTCACTTTTCATTTACATGTGTCTTCCTCTCTGACAGGACTGCAGGTTCCTTGAAGGCAGGTCCAGTTCTTGATCAACTATGCATCACCCCATACCAAAAATCTGCATGTTAGAGATATTCTACAGATGCCTTTACATGTGTAAAAGGACAAATATGACACAATTATGATCCATTCTTCCTAATAACAGCTGGGCACTTATCAAGGAACCTACTTATAATATTGAAAAGCACCTGTCTTGGGTATATAAAAAAGAGTAGCATCTGATCTATGTCTCCTCATAAGTCCTATTATGTCCCTACCATGAAAGTATATCCCAACAATATATATAAACAAGAACTTTGGAGTTTATTTTGAGCCTCATGCAAAGAGCATTAGAAGTCCTGACAGATAACCCCCCCCCAAAATGTTAAATATTGAAAGGTAAATTTCCCATAGAGAAATAAAGCAACTGTATATAAGTCAACACAACAAAAAGACTCTCCTCCAAACCAATGAGTTTTGATTAGTGATAATCTGCTCAAATTACATATTAAGGTCAGTGAGATTTGGCAACGTGGAAAGGGAGAGTGAGTAATGCAAATTTGACATGGTCACAACATTATATCTCTTAGTCTGACCCTCCGTCTCCCTTTCTAATGAACCTACTACCTGCTTTTAGAACCATTTTTGTGATATCTTTTCTTATGGGTTTCCAGATGGTCTTTCCCATTTAAATCCCTGCCAGCAGAGATGTAGTACAGCATCCTAAACATAGAGACAGGAAAGAGGGAATTTACGCATTATTACGCACATGATCACAGGTAGATGACTAATAGCAAATTAATTCTTCAAAACTGTTTCAGCTGACCAACAGATATTTTCAAAAGAACTGTTAAATACTAAAATCCTCAGAGTCTCTCAGAATTAGCCCTTTAGGCAGCCCAGCTACACCATGTCTCCCCAAACTATGGACCTTCTCACCCATTTCATTTCTCACATATACATATGCACACATTAACATTATACATATATATGTACATATGTATTAGGTGGAATAGATACATATTACAAATATATCTATGTGTATGTATATATATTTACTTACTTGTATGTGTGTGTGTGTTCCACCTGATTGAAGTCTCAAACTGAAGACTCTTCCTCTGACACTGTGGGAGGCTCGACGCTCTGTATCTCCTTCTTAACCTGTAAGCCCTCATCTCAAGAGGCAGTGTAGCATTGTGGTTTAGATGACAGAACATGTATCCTCTCTGCCTGTTTAGAACAACAGCTCTGCCATTTAAAAAGTCTCTGACCTTGAGTAAAGTGTGTAACCTCTCTGTGCCTCAGTTTCCTCATTTGTGAAAGAGATAACAGTAGTTGCTACAATAATCAAATGAGTTGATACACTGAAAAGATCATCTGGTATATGGCAAGCAACGAATAAATATTATATTTTTAATTTATATTATAATCATCTAGGCTAAATTTCACTGAATATATAATCAAAAATAAGGAACAGAAATATCCTGGCTTTTCTTCTGCTTCAACTTCTTCCTCAATTTAAATCCCCAACCCATTTTCATGAATGAATCTTTCTATAATATACAGAGAAGAAGCAAATGGAATATAAGAATCATGTATATAAAAAATAAAGGAAATTATATACCTCTTAAACTAGCATTCACCTCATTGGTATGAATAACCTTATTGTTTATGTTATTATTTTCAACTCACCAACAATCCCTGATGTTCCACATTTTTATGTCATTATTTCCTTTTAACTCTCACCTCACAACCTCCTTTACTAAAGAACAGAATAATTCATACTAGCTTCCTTTTCAAAATAAACCATTTCTATGATCTGAGGTAATTAGTCTAGAAACTTTCTAACTTGAAGATAAAGGTTTTGCCAGCAATATCAGATTTGATTTAAAGGAAATCAAGGAAAAGATCTGATAGATATAAGCAGGTCAATTCTGTTGCTTTCACCAAAAATTAAAGTATCAACAACTCTAAGAATCCAAATGCAAAGAAATGCACTTCAGATTTTGAGTTGGATATATTTGTTTGCAGTAGGCTTACTCTCTCATTGAAACAACTAGATATTGTAAATTTAAGTCACTGGAGAGCTGTGGAAGCAACAAGGATGGAATGAATGAAAATTCCAGACATTGCAAAAGCCCTTGTTGGTAGTCTGATGATCACCATTTTTCTTTGGGAGCGTTTACCGGTCAGAGCACAGGCTGAGAATCAGCTTGGCCCAGGCAAAGACAATTTACTGGGAGAAAGAGAAACCCAAAATGCAAATCCAGTTTTTTTCTGGAGTATTTGCTAAAACTTGTAGCAGATCTGAGAGCTATACCAGAAACAGCTTTAAGTAACAGTATGACTACTGCAGTTTTGTGGTACTAACAAGAAAAAGTCCTACTCATGCGTAGGGGTGTGCACAAATTCATGAACAGTCACATAGTCATGGCATTTGCCAGGTTTTGAAGCTGCCTGCAACAGATGCTAAAACCGTCAGGGTCAAAGTCTCTGAAAGGCAAAGTTGAATCTCTAGAAGTCTTTCAGGGCTCAAGAGACAGAAGCCTGCTAGTTTCTCAATCAGAAGTCTAAGTGAGCCATGCCAAAGCAAAATCATGCAGAAAAGCTGGATTGACTCTTTCCAAAACTGAAATTCATCCCTGATGCAGCCCAATCTATGATTGAATTGAAGTGATTTGTACCTGACACTATCTTCCTGACTGTGGACATGGAGAATTGTTTAGGGTGGAACAAATCATTTATATCCTCTATAATTATTTTATAAGAAAATATCTGGCATACATAAAAAATTATTAGAGATGAGAAAAGGTAGGACACTCTGATCAAAAATCAAATCTGGGGGCCAGCCAGGTGGTGCAAGCGGTTAAGTGCGCACGTTCCACTGCGGCGGCCCGGGGTTCACCGGTTCGGATCCCGGGTGCGCACCGACGCACTGCTTGTTAAGCCATGCTGTGGCGGCGTCCCATATAAAGTGGAGGAAGATGGGCATGGATGTTAGCCCAGGGCCAGTCTTCCTCAGCAAAAAAGAGGAGGATTGGCATTGGATGTTAGCTCAGGGCTGGTCCTCCTCACAAAAAAAAAAAAAAAATCAAATCTGACCCACCACTGATCGCTTAAAATAAAGTTTTATTGGATAACAGACATATCAATTTGTTTAAACATTGCCATTGGCTAATTTGATGCTACAATGGCAAAGTTGGGTAGTTGGGTCAGAGATGGTAAAATATTTAATATATTACCCTTTATAGAAAAAAGTTTACCAACCTCTGTCATAGATTGCTAGAAACAAAAGAAATAAGAGAAACTTTTAAAACCAGCCAGAAATAAAAGACACATACCCTAAAAGAAACAAAAATAAAAATCATGGCTAATGTTTCAAGAGGTAACATGGAAGCCATCAGACAACTGAATAACATATTTAATGTAGTGGAAGAAAGTCCGTCAGAAAGAAATTTAAAATAAGCATGTTTTTGGCCAAAAAAAAAAAAAAACCAATTCATTGTCACTAGATCTTCACCACAAAAAATACAAAAGGAAGATTTATAGCCTGAAATAAAAGAACACAATTTAAAGGGTTAACTGCAGGAACAAATAAAAAACGAGTTATAAAAAACGTTGACTTTTGAAAAGAACAATACCAATAATATCTTCTTGGGTTTACTATATATTTGAAGTAAAATATATGACAAATCAGCACAAAGATCTGGGAAGAATAAAACTTTTAGAAGGTTTTAGCATTGTTTGGCAAGTTGAGGCATTACTATCATAAGGCAGACTATGACAAATCAGGGATTTATATTAAAATAACCACTTTAAATACAAATCTGATGGAGGAGAAAAATATTTAATAGTTATTTAAAACTTTATTATTGAAATGAAATGTGGAAAAAAGGAATATAGGAGAGAATATGGACTATATAGGAAAAAGATAAAATTATAGTCTTAGTCCAACCATATCGGCAATTACATGATGTACAAATGCAACAAACTTCTCAAGTAAAATATAAATTTTGCAAGACAGTAAAAAGTGCAAGGATTCTATTTATGTTATTTATGAAATAAATACTATAAATTTAGGAAAAACTGTTAGATGGAAGAAAAAAATGGAGCAAGATACACTGCAAAGTCACTACCTAAAAGAAAGTAAAAAAAGAAAGTACGTAAATCAAATATACTTTGGTGAGATATACTTTAAAATTGTAGTTTCAAAATAGTTAAAGCAATATTTGATTAAAGTAAAAGAAGAAAGAAAAATCCACAGTCACAAGAAAACATATTGTATGATTATATTTATATTACATATTCAGAATAGGAAAATCTATAGAGACAGAAAGTAGATTAGTGCTTGCCTGGGGCTAGGGGATTTAGGGAGAAAAGAGAGTCGGTGCTAAAAGGTATGTGGTTTCTTTTAGGGTTGATGAAAATGATCTATAACTGATCTTGGTAATAGTTGCACAGCTCTGTGAATGTAACAAAAAACGATTGAACTAAGTGAGTGAAATTGGTAAATTTAAGTCCTTCACTTGCTTCTCTTTCAAGATCATTTTGGCTATTGTAACTCTCTTTCATTACCATATGAATTTTCGGGTCATCTAGTCAACCTCTGAAAAAAATGAAAATAGAATTTTGATGGAGTTGTAGTGAATCTGTAGATAATTTGTGGAGAATTGTTTTTTTTAACAGCTTTATTAAGATATAATTGATGTACAAAGAACTGCACATATTTAAAGTGTACAATCTGATGAATTTTGATGTCTACAAACAATTGTGATACCACCATCACAATCAAGGAAATAGATGTTCCTTGTGTCCTTTTGTTTTTTGTAGTATAAACACTTAGAAATTAAGAAATGTGGTAGAAAATGAGATCTCCCCTCTTAATAAAATAAAATAAAATTTTTGAAGGGCACAATACTGTATTGTTAACTATAGGTACCATGTTGTAGAGCAGATCCCTAGAACTTATACATCCAGCATAATTAAAACTTTATAGCCATTGAAAAACAACTTCCCTCCCTCTGGCTCCTGGAAACCACTATTTTCTGCTTCTATGAATGGAACTATTTTAGATACCTCATATAAGTGGAATCATGTAGTATTTGTCCTTCTGTGACTTGCTTATTTCACTTAACATAATGTCATTCAGGTTCATCCATGTTGTTGCAAACGGCAAGATTTCCTTCTTTTTTAAGGCTGAATAATATTCTATTGCATGTATATTCAACATTACCTTTATTTATTCTTCTGTTTATGGGCATTGGGTTATTTCCATGTCTTGGCTATTGTGAATAATGCTGCAATGAACATGAAAGAGCAGATATCTCTTCGAGATCCTGATTTCAATTCTTTTGGATATATACTCAGAAGTGGAATTGCTGGATCACATGGTAGTTCTATTTTTAATTTTTTTTAGGAATTTCCACATTGTTTTGCATACCTGCTAGACCAATTTACATTTCCACCAACAGTGAAAAAGGGTTCCAATTTATCCACATCCTCACCAACACTTATCTTTTTTTTTTTTTTATAGTAGCAATGCTAACAGGTGTGAGGTGTTACCTCATTTTAGTTTTGATTTACATATTCTGGAAAAACAAACTGGAAAATATCTTGTGTTCCTTATGAGACTGAACCACAGACACATTCTGGGTGTTAATAATTAAATGCCTTTCCAGGAGTCCAAGATGGAGATGCAATATACCTAAAAGCAGAGTATTTCTATCCCTGGTTTATTCTACTTGGGACACCTCTGTCCCTCCCTTGCCTTACCTTCTCTTGAAACCTCCAGTGAACCCCCTAGGAGAATTCATTCCATGTTCTGTGTGCTTAAATATCTTGCACATATCTTGAGTGAGGCATGCATCACACAACATAAAAGCTGCCATTAAGCTCCCTTACAATTATGTTTAATATGCACATATGCATGTATCTGGAGGCATACATACACCATTTGGTAAATATTTGACTATATAGCTGTCTCCTCTATACATTTGAGCTCCTGTAGATGAGGACTATATTGTATTCTCTTTGGTTTCCCAAGAGCCTAGCAAATGCCTACACGTGATATGTTTGTAGAGTGAATGTTATTGTGGTAGTAACAAAATTTTCAATTTAATTTTTCAGAGAAGAATTGAAAAAATAGGCTAAATTCACCTGAAACCAATAGGGTCACCTAGGCAGACAGAATTTTAGTGTTTAAAGTGAGCATGAAAAAATTTCTAAACATAAGGACAGCCTAAAACCATTTCCTAAATACCATTTCAACATTAACTAAAGCCCCCTTTTACAATCCCGTTGCAACCTTATTTGAAGGGAACATTTCTTCATGATTCTAGCAAGAGATTATTTAGTGTCTTGATGCATAAAAAATAATAAACTTCATAATTTTATTCTAGTAAGTGTAATTATAGATATTATTTTTCCCTTAAATCAAGTGTCTGATCTTTTTTGGAATCTTAATTTGTCTCCAAGGGGTTCTACCATGGTGACTCCTAACCTTTGTGGAATCATAACAAATGTTTTGTTGATATTAAATCCCCACCTTTCTGAAATGTATTTTTAAACAAAATGGTATGTGTATTCTCTAATTTAATCACAGATTGCAGGAATTCAAAGACAGCTTTGCCACGACAAGTTGCTGATTGCTCCACTGCAGTTTCTAAAAAATTAAGATGCTTAATTTACCATTCATTCAACAAAAAGTTATCGAGTACCTAATAGGAGGCCAGCACAATGCTAATCTTGATATATAAAAATAATGAATTTCCTGAAATAGTTTTGAAGATCACTGGATAGCATCTACCACTTTTCTAATTCTTTGTACTATCAATTATTTTGTTAGTCATAAAAGCTCATAAAACTGTTCTAGATTGCAATTTTGTACACACACAGGGAAATATTTATGTACACAAGTGTACTATTGTCTCCACATGTTCTCCCTCCCCTCAGTTGGCATGGCTAGTACCTCAGCCTTCCAAATATCCAAAGAAGTGTATAAAATCATTATTCTGCTCTAAAAGAAGTGACCATCAACCATATAATGGATATATTTTTAAGTATAAATATGAATTATTTATTATTGCTCTGATTTCAATATGTGTTACAATTTCTCAAAATCTTCCTAGAGAATAACATGGCAGTAAAATCCTTAAGTGATTCACCTGATATCCTGGCATGAAGATTCTGCTTCATGGAGACACCCTTAGGCTGAGAAAGGGACTGGAAAATTGCTAAGATAGTGATCTTCAGAGTGCACTATCAAAAATAGTTAGTACTTGGGCCAGCCCCAGTGGCCTAGTGGTTAAGTTTGACACGTTCTGCTTCAGCGGCCTGGGTTCAGTTCCCTGGGCGTAACCTACACTCCTCATCAGTGGCCATGTTGTGGTGGTGGCCCACATACAAAATAGAGGAAGATTGGCAACAGATGTTAGCTCAGGGTGAATCTTCCTCAGCAAAAAAAAAAAAAAAAAAAAGTTAGTACTTCATTGGGAAATGTATTGAACTATTCGCCAACTTCCATGTTGGTTTTTGAAAGGGTCATGGCATTAACCACAACTGGGTAATAAGCATCTTCATCTCTTTCTTTCAAGATTAGAAGAATATCGTTCTTATGGTGTCCTGAAATATATGACTCAAATACTTGTCCAACCAGTGTAACTTGATCACTATTCATCTTGAATCTAGATAACAGCTGATAAGCAGTGTCAGAAGTCACCAGGAGGTGTGCTGCTCCCGAGGCCAAGGGGCATGGAGAGCTCTGCAAGGAGGCAGGGTAGGCACCGTGGCCCCAGGGACACGAAGAAGCTGGCAGGGAGGGGCAGGGCATGGTGCTCAGTGCTTGAGGTGCTGCCAGCCACAGGGGCACATAAGCTCCAGCGAGCCGCCTCATGCCTGGGCAAAATAGGCACCACCTGGGCAGCTCTGTTGGCCCTGTGCTCCCCACTGAAGCCAGGCCATGCGCCGCCTCCAATATGATTTCAATCTCCTTAAATTTGCTAAGATAAGTTTTGTGACCTAATGTATGATCTGTACTGGAGAGTGTTCCATGTGCACTTCAGAAGAATGTGTATTCTGCTGCTATTGGGTGGAATGTTCTATATACGTCTTAGGTCCAGTTGGTCTATAATATTGTTCAAGTCCACTGTTCCCTTATTGATTTTCTGTCTGGATATTCTATCCATGGTTGAAAGTGGGATATGGAAGTCCCGTACTATTATTGTTTTGTTGTCTATTTCTCCCTTCAGTTCTGTTAATATTCACTTTATATATTTAGGGACTCTGATGTTGAGTGCCTATATATTTATAATTATTATATCAACCTGGTGAATTGTCATCTCGGCAATATTAGGTCTTCCAATCCATGAACACCATCTGTCTTTAAATTTATTTAGGTCTTTTTTCTTTCAACAATTTTCTACAGTTCTCAGTGTATAAATCTTGCACCGCTTTGTTAAATTTTTCCTAATTTAAAATACTTGTTTTTGATGCTCTGTAATTAAGATTGTTCTCTTCATTTCATTTCATATTGTTCACCACTAGTATATAGATATACAATGATTTGTAAATATTGATCTTG